>NC_092726.1:135060540-136430540 GCF_047496885.1 Scyliorhinus torazame | reverse complement strand
TCTGCGAGGCCGGAACGGGAATTGAAACTACGCTTCTGGCATTGTTCTGAATTCCCCGTCACCTGTTTAGCCTACTGTGCGAAACCATCCCCTAAGGAGAGGTGCAGAGGGAGCGAGGGAGAAAGGAGAGACAGAGAGCATTATATAGAAAGACAAAGAGAAAATCTCAGCAGGTCTGGCAGCATTTGAGAGAGAGAAAAGTTAACGAGTAAAGGAGAGACAGATGGACAGAAAGAATGAGAGCGAAAGAGAGGCAGCGAGTAAGAGAGACAAATAGAAACAGAGACTCACAGTCGGTGACAGAATGGAGCAATATAAACGGGGGGTCGGAAAGGGGGGAGAGAGAGAGATAACGTGGAGCGAGATAAATGAGAGAGAGAGAGAGGGAAGGGGCGAGGGAGAGACATAGAGAGGGAGAAAGGAGAGACAGTGAGCATTATATAGAAAGACGAAGACAAAGATAAAATTCTGTAAAATCTCAGCAGGTCTCGCAGCATTTGAGAGAGAAAAAAGCTAACGTTTCGAGTCGACATGACACGTTGTCAAAGAGGGACAAAGAAAGATATGAACGAAATAAAGGGTGGAGAAAGGAGAGAGACTGACAGACAGAAAGAGTGAGAGTGGGAAAGAGACAGAACGAGAGAGAGAGACAGAGAGAGATGGACCGAGCGAGTGAGAGAGAGAGAGAGAAAGACAGACAGAGAGAGAGAGATGGGGAGACTGAGAGAGAGAGTGAGAGAGAGAGTGAGTAAGAGTGAGAGAGAGAGCGAGAGAGAGGGAGAGAGTCACACAGAAGGTGAGGCAGAGGCAAAGATAGGCAGGTGGAAAAATGGGAGAGAGAGAGAGCAGTTAGACAGTGAGATGAAGCCAGATATGAGCGAAATAAAGAGGGGGTGAAAGAGTCAGTGAGAGAGAGAGAGACAGAGAGAAAGTGAGAGAGAGAGGAACCAGAAAGTAAGGGAGACCAGCTACTTAATGGAGTAATATAATTACGGGGTATTGGAAGAGGAAGAGACAGAGAGACAGATACAGAGAGTAGGTGGTAGGATAGAGACAGATAGAAAGAGACAGAGCGATAAGGGAATCGGGAGAAAGGAGAGAGTCAGATAGAGAGAGAGGGAAACTGGGAAAAAGAGGCTGAAAGAGAGAGGCTGTAAGAGAGACAGGAATGAGAGAGAGAAGGGAGAGAGAGAGATGACTGATAAGCAGCGAAGCCGCGGGATTGTTGAGAAAGGCTTAGACGGCAGCGTGGCTATGTATTTAGTCAGATCATATTTTTTGGAAGTCAAAGACGAACAAAAGTTTCAGGAATAGATGATACCCTTCTCCTTTGCCACGGTTGCTTATTGCAGGGGGCATCGTCTCCAGTGACGGACAACGATGGAAATGGGCCTACATATGCCATCTTAAATCTGAAAGCGTTGAACCAGAATGAAGGCACCACATTTGATCGCGACGAGATTCCCGTTTATAGCGACGTGAAAAGGGAATAATGCTTCTCGTCAACATTAGACTTATCCGAGTATCAGAACCCATGGATGATGACTGCCCAGTACAGATGTAGACACACCGCATCTCCGAATTTAAGCACAGCAACTGGACTGGTTGTATTCCAATTGTGCGAACTCACGCGTCTGATTGCAATATAAGAAGCATAGATAATAAAAGCAGGGGAGGGAATTCTGCCCGTCGAACCAGTCCCGCTGTTCATTCTCATCATAGCCGATGATCAAATTCAATACTATGATCCCGTTTCCCCCCGATATTCCTTAACCCCTTTAGCCCAAAGCGTATATCTAATTCCTTCTTGAAATTGCACAATGCGTTTGCCTCAACTATTTTCTGTAGTAACGAATTCCACAGATTCATAACTCTCTAGTTCAAGACATTTCTGCTCATCTCAGTCCTAAAAGGTTATCCTCAAACTCTGATCCCTAGTTCTGGACTCCCGCACATCGGGGAAATTCTTTCTGAATCTACCGTCTAATCCTGTAAGAATTTTGTAAGTTTCTCTGAGATTATATAAATGTGAAGTAATTCGTTTTGGAATGTCGAATTTGAATGACGAATACAGGGTTAACGGATTCTTGGAAGTGGGGAGGAACAGAGGGATCTTGGGTTCCACGTACATCGATCCCTCAAAATTGCCCCCTCGGTTGATAGGGTTGTTAACAAGGCGTATGGTGTGTTGGCTTTCATTATCAGGGGGATTGAGTTCAAGTGCCGCGAGGTTTTGCTGCAGCTTTATAAAACTCTAGTTAGACCACACTTGGAATATTGTGTCCAGTTATGGTCGCCTCATAATACTAAGGATTTGGATGCTTTGGAGAGGGTAGAGATGAGATTACCGGGATGCTTTCTGGATTGCAAAGCATGTCTGATGAAGAAAATTGAGGGAGCTAGGGATTTTCTCACTGGAGCGAAGAAGGAAGAGAAGTGACTCGATAGAGGTGTTCAAGGTGATGAGAGGCATGGATAGAGTGGATAGGCAGAGCCTTTTCGCCAGGGTGGACATGGCTGTCACGAGGGGACATAATATCATGGTGAATGGAGGAAGGTATAGGGGAGATGTCAGAGGTCGGTTCTTTACACAGAGAGTGGTGGGTGTGTGGAATGAACTGCCAGCAGAGGTGGTGGAGCCTCAGTCATTAGGGACTTTGAAGCGATTCTTGAACAGGCACATGGACAGCAGTAAATTGAAGGGGTGTAGGTTAGGTTTATCTTTGATTAGGATAAATGGTCGGCACAACATCATAGGCAGAAGGGCCTGTACTGTTCTATGTTCTATGAAATCTCCTAAACTCCAAATAATATAATCCTGACCGATTTGGTCTCCCCTGATATGACAGTCCCTCCATCCCAGGAATCAGCCTGGTAAACCTTCGCTGAGCTCCCTCCATAGCAACAACATCCTTCCTCAGATGATGACAATAACACTGCTCACAATATTCCAGGTATGGCCTCACCAACGCCCTTCACAGTCGCAGTAAAACATCCCTATTCCAAACTCGATCCCTCTCGCAATGAAGGCCAACATTCTATTTGCCTTCGTTCATGCCTGTTGTACCTGCGCGCTTAATTTCAGGGACTGGTGCACGAAGACACCAAAGCCACACTGAATATCCACATCTCTCAAGTTACACCCATATAATTAATAACCTTCCTTCCTAGTTTTGTTATCGAAGCGGAAAACCACACATTTATCCACATTATGGTGCATCTGTCATGCCTGTACCCACTCACTCAGCATGTCTAAATCCCGCTGAAGCATCTCTGCATCCTCCTCGCAGCTTACCCTCCGACCAACTTTGTATCATCTGCAAATGTGGAGATAATACATTTAGTTCCCTCGTCCAATTCATTAATATACAATACCAACAGCTAGGGTCCTAACAGAGATTCATGCAGTATCCCACTAGTCACAGCCTGCCAGGCAGAAAAAGTACCTACTTATTGCACATTTTTGCTTCTTGTCTGCGCAATCCAATTGTTATCCATCTCAAGTCTTTACCAGTAATCGCATGTGCTTTAACTGTACATATTAATCTGCTATGTGAGACCTTGTCGAAAACCTTCTGTAAGTCTACATACACCACACCCTCTGGTTCTCTCTGGTCAACTCCATCAGTTACATCTTTAAAGATTCCTAGTAGATTTGTGAAGCATTATTTTCCCTTCGTAATCCATGCTGACTTTGTCTCATTATACCACTGCTTTCCAAATGTTGTGCTATGAAATCCTTGATAATGGACGACAGCAACCTCCCTATTCCCTTCGTTAGGCTCACTGGTCTATAGCTCAGTTTTCTTTCTATCTCCTTTTTTTCACAGGGTGGATTTACATTCACTCCTTTCCAATCTGGAGGAACCATTCCCTAGCCCAAAGAACTTGGGAAATGATCACCCTTTTCTAGGGCCTTAAGTATTCTGGGATGCAGATTATCGGGCCCTGGAGAATTGTCCGCCTTCATTACCATTAATTTCCCCCAAACCATGTACTTTCTAATACTAATTTCCTTCAGCCCCTCACTGAAACCTGTGTTTTTCAGAACTTCTATTCACTCATCCACCCGCCCAATCCCCGCACCCCCATAATCTTCCCTGCACATCCCTGGACACAACAGGCAATTTAGCATGGCCAATTCACCTATCCAGTACATCTTTGGACTGTCACATGCATCTATGATTCCTTGTCTAATGATATTCCGAACTTTACCGTTGCAGTTGGTGGTCTGTATACCACTCTACGAATATTTGGTTTTTGTAGCAAGCTACATTTTAGAATTAAATTAGCTCCCTTGATTTTATTACTTTTGCCTGGAATTGAAGACGAAAATAAATCAAAGTTAATTGAGAAAAAATGCGAAATGTGATTTGATGGCGCCATGCCTGAAGTTACATTTTACATCGGCTCCCTTATTGTGTAACAGAGGCCTATGAGAAAATAGGCCTTAGAGAAAACTCCGTGAACGCAAAGATTCTCTCCAAGCCCACTCGTACCACACAAAACGTCTCCTGACCGTCAAGATGCACCGTGAGCCATTGGGCAATGTGATCATTCCCGTACATCAGGGCCTCCATTTGGAGGGATCAGACATTGACAAAGGAATCCAGCATCTACTCCAATGCACCAGTGCAGTGTTCAAACGGCTGAGGAACAGAATGTTCGAACACCTAGACCCATTAACCCAACACCGAGATCATGGTTTCCAGATCAGCCGTGGTCTTCGCTTACGTGTATGCATCAGAAACATGGCCAATGTACAACACACACCTCAAATCCCCGGAGCGACATCACGTACGATTCGTGCAAATCCACTGACAGGTTAGCATACCAACGTGAGCGTCCGCTCCCAGGCCATAATCTCCAGCAAAGGGATACTGGTAACGCTCCACCAGCTGCGATGGGTGGCATACAATGCCCGCATGCCCAACATAAGGTCATTATCCAGAAGTGTCATGCAGCTAATTGTGATTTATAGGGACAACTGGATAGTAACACCCCAGACCACTTGTAAAGTGACACTCTCTGTCCAAATCATTTCGCTGGGTATTTTCCAAGCAAGGATTCAGATATTCCTCTGAGTGGTTGAGGGCGCACTTATGTAAAACTAAAGTCTCCACCACCCATATAATACCGCAATATCTATTTTGTAAGCGATTTAACTCGTGCACACATAGGCACCTAGAATGATGCCAGGCACAGCAGGCAATTCAAGCATCGTGTGCCTGCTCACGCCCAGTACTGGCAGTGAGGGGGCGTGTCCGCGTGGATTATGTAGGTTAAATTGTAGAATGTGTACGCCTACCTCTGATGTGCAGCACTCCCTCAGTGCTGACGCCAGGGGGAGTGCGTCGGCCAGGTTTATCGAGCTCAAGTCCACCAGTCTAAGCATTTACCTCTGGCAGTGCAGCGCTCCATCAGTCCTGGCACCGGGAGGCGGAATATCAGCTCAACATGTATGACCCATCCCTAATTGGCCGTTCGGAAGTTCGTTACTGAGCTGCCTTCTTGAGGCGTTGGAGCCATACGAGGTGTAGATGCAGCAATGCCATTGAAGCTTTCTAAGTGATCATTTTGAAATGTAGGTAATCGTCATTTTGCTTGTACTGGAGCCACTTAATGTAATCCTTGTGTCGAAAACCTGAATACTGTTACATTTTGTTCGCTGGTCATTTTAAATGTTTGCAAATTCTTTCAGATATTTTATAAATCTAGTGCATTTAATTCAAAAACAAAATGATTGGTCTGCAAGGTAATAATGCCGAGCGGTAGCTCCTTGGAATTATGAAGCAATATTCACCCATCACTTTTGCAGGCAGCTGAAGAGTCTGTCGATATATCAGGGCTTGGTGAGTTAAGTCCACAACACGTTCAAATGTGTATGTTCCAACACGTATCTAGTGATTCACAATTCAATGATTAAAAAGGAAAAATAGTATTTTTTTTAATTTCCAAAAGCCCTTCCATCGCCTTTGTAGTTAATCCAGAGAGTGAGCTGTTTGATATAAGATTTAAACAATGCTCAAGTTCATTATTATTCCCTGTTTTTGGCTGTTTATTTATTTATGTGGATATGTATGTAGTGATGTGTTTGGAGAGACAGCTGAACAGGTCTTATGAAGCCAACGCAGCTATATTTCTATCATGCTCCTCACTGATCCCTACTGTTGGCCCACAGTGCCCGGGATCACAATGCAACTGAATTAGCCATTAATTCTGAGAGAAATCTACGAGGCCTTTTGTTCTTTTCATACTGCATAATTACAGGTTTGTAAGTTGCAACACAATAATGCTTCTGTATAACCAGAAATAATATGAAATTTGCATGGATAAAATTGGTTTGATCTATCTCTTCATTCTCTTGGTGAAGAGAGATGTGAATCATTTGTTTATCACATAGCTAATGTCCTCGGGCGTAGCACACAGATTTCTCCCTTGGTCATTGATGAGCCCTACTATTTCCCTGGTCATCCTATTGCCACTGATATACTCATAAAATATCCTGGGATTTTTCCTATTTTTACCAACATTTGCTCCTCAATTTTGCACTGACTATTTGGGGATCTTTAGTATTATGGAATCTCTACAACGCAGAAGAAAGCCATTAGGCCCACCGAGTCAACAACGTCCCTTGGAAAGAGTATCTTTCTTAAGCCCACGCGTCCAGTCTCGCCCATAACCCAGTTAAGAATATTTGGAACACTAAGGGGTAATTTTCCAATACCAATCCACCTAATCTTCACATCTTTGGACTGTGGGACGACACCGGAGCACACAGTGGAAACCCATGCAGACACGGGGAGAAAGCACAAGCGCCGCACAGACAGTCACCTGAGATCGGAATTGAACCCGGGTCTCTGAAACTGTCAGGCACCACTGTGCCACCGTGTCGCACTATAGTAAACACCTAGCAACGTAGCTGTCCTTTTTTTTATTCCTGCGCTCGACCCAAAAACGTCATTTGATCACCCTTCAAAGATATAATCTTACTGCAGCAACTGCGTCCTTATCACACAATGCAATGTCTCCTCCTCGTTTACCCGGTACTCTGTCGTGTATGAAGATTCGATACGCCGGGATGTTGAACTGCCAATCCTTCCCCTCACGCACCACGTCCTTGTGATAGCTATGTATCATAATTCACGTAATTACATACTTATATCAGACGTACTAGGCTATTAATGTGCAGCGGTTAGATGATGTTACAGGGTTAAGGGGATAGGCTGGGTGTGGGTCTTGGTTGGCTGTTCTTGCAGAGGGTCGCTGCAGACTCGAGAAAGCGAATAACCTCATCAAGCACCGTCGGCATTCTATGCAATTATGGGAGTAATCATCAATATTAACCATTGGGAGCTTGGTGGAACAAGTGAGAAAGTTCTGTTCTTGATTTTAATCCATTATGAAATATTGCAGAAATTCAACACGTCTTCGACAGAAACCACTGCAGTATTCTTCCTCTTTACGGGGTTGAGCTCTATTCCCAGGATGAACACAATGCCAAAGACGAACATGGCGCCGAGACACAAACGAATTGTGAAAAGTATGGACGATTGTTATAACCTGCCTGCTTACCATTGGCTGGGGACTAATGAAAATCCCACAATCCTGTGGGAGTATGAGCTTCCCCAATGAGAGGGGCGGAGAAAGTATTAGCAGACTCCCTGTATAAATAAAGCTGGCCAGTTTGGAACCAGCAGGAAGGAGGAAGCAGCAAGGGAAATTGTTGCTGCTGTTATATATATATGTTATTGTAAATAAATGTTATTATTTGTAACCTTGAAACTCGTGCTGGATTCTTCGTGGCCCTCACAAAACTGGCGACGGGGGTTAAAGTGAATAGCTGTCTACACTGCTGAAGCCACCTCCCTGGATTTTTGTTGGATACAGGTTGGAAGTTGTTTTCTATTATACCATGCCTCTGTACCGACGTTTGGATGTTTTTGATGTTGCGCTGGAAAGCTGGAACCAGTAAACACAACGGATGCGTTACTATTTCCGGGCAAACAATATCACCGAAAACGAGCGCCAGGTGGTCATATTGCTCACCGCCTGCGGCCCGCATACGTTTGGGGTGATTAGTAGCCTTACGTACCAAGCTGCGCCGGACACCAAAACGTTTGATGAACTTGTGAATATAGTGGGGCAACATTTTAGCCCAACCCCGTCCACGATAGTCCAGCATTACCGGTTTAATACCGCTGAGAGGACCCCTGGAGAATCCCTTGCCAATTTTCTATCCAGGCTACGCAGGATTGCGGAGTATTGTGACTATGGTGAGACCTTGTCAGAACTGTTACGCGACCGTTTGATTTGCGGTATTAACAATGCGGCCACCCAGAGAAAGTTGTTAGCTGAGCCAACATTGACTTTTCAACAGGCCATTCAAATAGTATTGTCCAGAGAGAGCGCAGAACGAGGAGTACAGGAGCTACAGGGAATGGAAGTGCATGCCTTGGGGCGCATCCCCTTCCATCCGAAAACGTCCCCCCGCACTCCTGCGGTACCTTGGGCGAGGCAACGTCCGGACCGACGCCAGTGGTCGTCGGACATTCCACCCCGAAGAGAGCCTTCTCTAGAGCCAATGGATGCCGAGCCATGTCCGTGTCAGACTTGTAGGCGCCGACCATGTCGCGGACGGCGGTCCAGGGTGCGCCAGAGGCGCCGTCGTTCCGACCGAAACTGGGACCAGCCCAGGGGCCGTACCTTCCATGTGGATGAACGTGCGGCGACTACTCCTGAGGACGTGGAGACGGAGGACGGCTGCCTGCAGCTGCATTGTGTGGCAGCTCCCCGTGTGGCCCCCATTAAGGTGACAGTACGGGTCAATGGCCACCCGCTTCAGGTGGAGTTGGATACTGGCGCAGCAGTCTCCGTGATCGCCCAGAGGACATTCGACCACATCAAGCAGGGTATACAGACCCTTACACTAACTGACTCACAGGCCAGGTTGGCCACCTACACGGGGGAACCACTGGACATTGCAGGAACTACAATGACCTCTGTTGTTTATGAACGCCAGGAGGGGCGTTTCCCACTTATTGTAGTGCGCAGCCATGGGCCCAGCCTGTTGGGTCGGGACTGTTTGCGCCATTTGCGGTTGTAATGGCAGCACATCCTCCAAACAGTTTCGGAAGGGTTGACTGAGGTGCTAGGACGATACCCAGATGTATTCCAGCCTCGTTTGGGGAAAATAAAAGGGGCCGTAGCCTGTATCCACGTCGAACCAGGAGCCACGCCGCGCTATTTCCGGGCGCGCCCGGTGCCTTACGCCTTGCTCGAGAAGGTAGAAGGGGGGCTCACTCGTTTGGAGAGTTTGGGTATTATCAGGCCCGTCCGTTTTGCTGACTGAGCAGCACCAATTGTACCTGTAATGAAACCAGGTGCCACAGTTCGCTTGTGTGGCGACTATAAACTTACAGTGAATACGGTTTCCCGACTCGACCGATATCCAATGCCTCGCTTAGAGGATCTCTACGCAAAAATTGCAGGTGGACTCTCGTTCATTACTCTATGTAATGATTAATACACACCAGGGCCTATATGAATATACACGGTTGCCCTTTGGAGTATCCTCTGCCTGCGCAATTTTTGAACGTGTTATGGAGGGCATTTTGAGAGGTTTCCCACGTGTGGCTGTCTACTTAGATGGCGTCTTGATTACAGGCACGTCTGAGCAGGAACATTTGGAAAATCTGGAGGCTGTCCTTAGACGCCTTTCGGAGACTGGAGTCCGTTTACGTCGCACAAAGTGCGTATTTCAGGCGAAGGAAGTAGTCTACCTAGGGTATCGGGTGGACCGCGAAGGTTTGCACCCCGTCGCAGAGAAGGTGCGTGCAATTCAACATGCCCCCGCCCCGACTGACACTTCGCATCTTCGTTCTTTTCTCGGTCTTGTAAACTATTACGGGAAGTTCCTCCCCAATCTGGCAACTACGCTGGTCCCTTTGCACCTTCTTCGAAAGAATAATCACACCTGGGTTTGGGGTCAGCCGCAAGAAACCGCTTTCCGGTGGGTAAAGCAACAATTGTCGTCGTCTGGGTTACTAACCCACTATGATCCTGGAAAGCCTTTGCTCGTCACATCTGATGCATCCCCGTATAGTATTGGGGCCGTCCTGTATCACAAGATGGAGAACGGGGCCGAGCGACCGATAGCTTTCGCCTCCCGCACATTGACTGCAGCGGAGAGAAAGTACACGCAGATCGAGAAGGAGGGCCTGACAGTGGTTTTTGCGGTGAAACGCTTCCACCAGTACGTGTATGGCCGCCATTTCACTATCGTGACTGATCATAAGCCTCTGCTGGGACTTTTCAGAGAGGATAAGCCAATACCGCCCATTGCTTCTGCACGGATCCAGCACTGGGCTTTGTTGCTTGCTGCATACGAGTATTCTCTGGAGCACAAACCAGGTACGCAGATAGCAAATGACGACACACTGAGCCGATTGCCTTTATCGACCGGCCCCATGTCGACCCCCACGACCGGTGAGGTGGTTGTAACCCTACATTTTATGGACACTTTGCCTGTCACGGCATCACAGATCCGTGAGTGGACCCAGACGGAGCCAGTCCTGTCAAAGGTTCGGCACATAGTCCTGTATGGTGGGCAGCATAGACAGCTCCGAGGCGAGTTGCGGGCATTTTCCTCCAAGCTGTCAGAATTCATCGTGGAAGACGGCATCCTCTTGTAGGGGACGCGTGTGAGTGTCCCGGAAAAGGGCCAGGAGCTGATACTAACAGACTTGCACAATGGGCATCCAGGTGTGACCAAAATGAAAATGTTGGCCCGGAGTTATATCTGGTGGCCAGGCCTCGACACCGACATTCAGAAGGTGGCCAAAAACTGCTCCATTTGCCAGGAGCATCAGAAACTTCCGCCGGCCGCGCCCCTACATCTCTGGGAATGGCCAGGGCGGCCTTGGGCACGCTTGCATGCAGATTTCGCAGGCCCTTTTCAAGGATCCATGTTCCTTCTACTAATTGACGCCCAGTCTAAATGGCTAGAGGTGCATAAGATGCAGGGGACAACGTCCTGCGCAACAATTGAAAAGATGTGTTTATCGTTTAGTACGCATGGCCTCTCCAAGGTGCTGGTCACAGATAACGGCACTCCATTCACGAGTGAGGCGTTTGCGAGGTTCACGTAGATGAACGGCATACGCCATATCCGCACTGCACCTTACCACCCGGCTTCAAATGGGTTGGCAGAGCGCGCAGTGCAGATATTCAAAAGAGGCTTAAAGAAGCAGTCTTCCAGCTCAATGGACACGAGACTGGGTCGCTTTTTGTTTACGTACAGGACCACCCGCCATGCAGTGACTGGGGTAGCTCCCGCAGAACTCCTAATGGACCAGAGACTTCGCACCCACCTTAGTATGGTTTTCCCGGACATTGGCGCAAAAGTACGCTGCACACAAGAACGGCAGGGACAGGGATTTTCTCGGCATCGGCCGATTCGGCAGTTTGCGCCCGGTGACCCAGTGTTCGTTCGGAATTTTGCTGGTGGTGCCCAATGGGTTCCTGGTGTAATCTTTCGCCAAACGGGCCCTATATCTTACCAGGTGCAAGCCCAGGGTCGTCTCCAGCGCAAACATGTCGACCACGTTCGGTCCAGAAGTCTATCCCCTCAAAAGATTCCCCGCCCCCGGAGCTCATTTCTACAGCCGCAGAGACCAGAGACAAGGGAAGGTAGTCCTCACAATCTTCCACTGGTGCCTCACTCGAAACCTGCGCAGGTCGTTACGGAACCGAATGGAGATAGAGACGCTGACATGACGGAGGCAGCAGACTCTGACTCCGAGATGGAGACACAGGATGCATCAGAGGGGGAATCCTCGGGTCCATGGGCCGTGGATGTACAACCGTTGCGCCGTTCATCACAGAAGTGCCGGTCCCCATCTCGTTACACGCTGCCTGATCCAGCGCCACGTGCAAATGGTGTCCGGCCAGCGGCCAAACGAGTCCGACGCCCTCCTTCGCCAGGTTCTTCGGTGGATTCCTTGGACTTTGGGGGGAGGTGGGATGTTATAACCTGCCTACTTACCATTGGCTGGGGACTAATGACAATCCCACAATCCTGTGGGAGTATGAGCTTCGCCAATGAGGGTGGGGCGGAGAAACCATTAGTAAAGTCCTAGTATAAATAAAGCTGGCCAGTTCAGGAACCAATAGGAAGGAGTATGTAGCAAGGGAAGTTACTGCTACTGTTATGTATATATGTTATTGTAAATAAATGTTATTACTTTGTATCCTTAAAACTGGTGCTGGATTCTTCGTGGCCCTCACAAAACACCCCCTTAACCCAAAGATATGCAGGGCAGGCGAACTGGCCACACTAAATTGCCCCTTAATTGGTAAACAAATGAATTCAGTCCTCTAAATTTATTGAAAAAATATCTTTATTGCCATTTTCACAATTCTGTGCATTGTGGTCCGTTTACATTTATTATACAGTGAACAGGCTTTGGCTTTTGTTTCTTTATTTGCAAACTGATGTTGTCTAGTTCAGCGTGTCTGACCCCCCCCCCCACCCCAGCTCCCTCCCCCACAGCCGCCCTTTCCCTAACCCTTCCCCTCTCTCACCCGCAGACCCTCCGTGATGCCCTTCCTGGCCGATCTGGGGTGTGACCCCTCTCCTCCTTGTTTCCCCCTGTTATAGAGGAGGCGTTTTCAGAACCCCAAAATGTATCATGGAGTTCAACCAACCTCACCCTTTAATGTATTTGTTGCTTTTCCGAGCACGTGGCTTTTTTCCCTCGGAGTGGGATTACAATTATGAACACGTGGGTTTTTTTAAACACAAAACACTGTTTATTCCATGAAATCAACCTAACATCTCAAATAAACATTGGATCTCTTAACGCTCCTTACTTCAAAGATAACTCAGAAAATATTGCAACAGTAAATAGTTCCTTAAAATATTCCTTCAAACATACAAGAGACTTAACACCTTCAAACAGTATCACGTCAGGTTAAAGGATATATATATTTTCTGTGGAATGACAGAGATATATTAGCTTGGGTGACTTCAGCTCCAGCACCTTGCTTTCTTCCTGCAAACTGAAAAACTAAACTGCAAAATGGCTGACCTGACCTCAGCTCCACCCACTCTCTGACATCACTGTTTTCTTAAAGGTACATTGCTTAAACATCTATGTCTTAAAGGTACCCTCACATGACACCCCCCCTTACCGCCCCTCCCTTTCTGTTCTCCTTCCATCAGTTTCAGCGGTGATCATTTTGTGGATTGGGGGGGGGGCGTTCCCCCCTTTCCATCCCTCTCGGTCTCTGCGTCTCTCCGTCTCTCTCTGGAAATCTGTCAAAACAAAATCCACAATCAGCAGTCGGCCATTTTATGTCAGTTGACGGTGGACATTTTATGTCAGTTCATGGTGACCATTTTCTGTCAGTTGACGGTGGCCATTTTATGTCAGTTCACGGTGTCCATTTTATGTCAGTTCACAGTGGCCATTTTATGTCAGTTCACGGTGGCCATTTGATATCAGTTCACGGTGGCCATTTTATGTCAGTTCACGGTGGCCATTTTATGTGAATTCCCGGTGGCCATTTTATTTCAGTTCACGGTGGCCATTTTATGTCAGTTAACGGAGGCCATTTTATGTTAATTCACGGTGGCCATTTTATGTCAGTTCAAGGTGGCCATTGTATGTCCGTACACGGTGGCCCTTTTATGTCAGTTCACGGTGGTCATTTTATGTCAGTTCACGGTGGCCATTTTATGCCAGTTCACGGTGGCCATTTAATGTCAGTTCCCGGTGGCCATTTTATGTCAGTTCACGTTGGCCATTTTATGTCAGTTCACGGAGGCCATTTTATGTCAGTTCATGGTGGCCATTTTTTCTCAGTTCACAGTGGCCATTTTATGTGAGCACAACACGGATCGGCCCTTGTGTCCTCAGCCCCGTAGACAGCTGCGCTAACCATTGTGCCATATGCCACCACACTGAGACATTTCTGTCAGTTGTCCATGTTGATGTAAAATAAACTGAAGGATAGAGTCATATAAATAGTGAAATGTTGGGCAATGTGGAAGTACAATCGGATTTGTGTGACCTTGTACACCAGTCAGTGAAAGTGGAGAGGGGATGCAGCAAGCAGTTAAGAAGGCCAATGATATGTTGCCCTTCATTGCAAGAGGGATCTGGATTCAGAAGTGGTGATGTCTTCCTGAAGTTATACAAGGCCTTGGTGAGAACACAACTGGAGTACTGTGTACAGTACTGGCCTTGTAGCCATCTGGGATGGCCACGTCCCGATTACAAAATGGACACTTTGCAAAGAATGCAGGGAACATGGACAATACTGAGAAAGCAAGCAGGTGCAAGGTGTGTCTGTTGCTCGGAGCTGTAGCTCCCAGACAAGACCGATACTGTAAAACCATCACCATACTAATGAGCCATCACCGGGGACAAACAGGGAACATTTAAGTAAACAATACCAAGGCAGACACCCCGGCGCCACTGGAGACTAGAACAAAGCAGGCCAACGGCCACCTAGGACAAGCCCAGCAATCAGGGAACCCACCCCTCTATTGGAGGAAATCGACAGGAACGATTGGGAAACGGACAAGTTCAAGGTCCGCCCAAAAGCGTGCGAAGCCCCTTTTGGGTATAAGAAGGATCCCCCAAGACAGACTCTCTCTCTCGGCCTTGGCTCTCAGCGAGGAGAGACCTGACTAGCATGCACCAGACCAAGTAAGTCCAAAGTCAGCGCACGCTACGAGACAGACGCTCTCAGCTGCTATCCTGTACCAGCTCAACCCCAGCAGCCTCAGAACCGAACAACGGCCATTGTTCCTCTGACGGAGTGGGCGGGCGAAGCTGGGTATGGGCTTTAGCAGTCGTGATAGTTTAGTTGGTAGAGTTTTGTGCATGAGTATATTAGACTGTGTGTGTAAATAAATGAGCACTGATTTCGAACTTAATAACGTGTTACGAGTCTTTGAACAGTCTCCGGTTTTGACCCTTCTGTCGTATCGAAAGATACCTGGCGACTCTTGAGCAAACGTAATTAGAATTAAGGAAGACGACCAAATTAACCGCCATAAACAGCCAATTAAAGAGAGAACACAATTAGCAACAGTCTCCCTAACTAAGAAAGGATATAGTTGCCAGAGAGTGGGCGCAGCGGAGAGTCAATCGGCTGATAGGGAGGTTACCGGACTGTCCGAGGAGGAGAGATTGGTTCGACAGGACAAAGAGCTCCTCCCCTAGAGCGAGCCCTGCCAGTGCTCACCACAGTCAGCACTGCCAGTGCACCACCCACAGCCAGCACTGACAATGCTCCCACCCACAGCCAGCACTACCAGTGCTCCCAACAGCCAGCATTGTTAGTGCTCCCCCCCCCACACAGCCAGCGCTCCCAGTGCTCCCCCCCCCCCAGACAGCACTGCCAGTACTTCCCCCAGCCCCTACAGCCAACACTGCCAGTGCTCCCACACCCACACCCAGCACTGCCAGTACAACCGTCCGCAGCTAGCACTGCCAGTACTCCACCACAGCCAGCACTGCCTGTGCTCACCCACCCCCACAGCCAGCATTCGCCCCCATAGCCAGCACTGCTAGTGCCCTCGCCACAGTCAGCACAGTACGAAGTCTTACAACACCCGCTTAAAGTCGAACAGGTTGGTTTCGATGTCACTAGCTTTCGGAGCGCTGCTCCTTCCTCAGGTGAATGAAGAGGTATGTTCCAGGTATGTACATATATAGACAGATTCAATGATGTCAGACAATGCTTGGAATGCGACCATTAGCAGGTGATTAAATCTTTGCAGATCCAGAGATGGGGTAACTCCAGGTTAAAGAGGTGTGAATTGTGTCAAGCCAGGACAGTTGGTAGGATTTCGCAGGCCAGATGGTGGGGATGAATGTAATGTGACATGAATCCCAGGTCCCGGTTGAGGCTGCACTCATGTGTGCGGAACTTGGCTGCAAGTTTCTGCTCGGCGATTCTGCGTTGTCGCGCGTCCTGAAGGCCGCTTTGGAGAACGCTTACCCGGAGATCAGAGGCTGAATGCCCTTGACTGCTGAAGTGTTCTCCGACTGGAAGGGAACATTCCTGCCAGGTGATTGTCGGCATCTCCACATCAGTCAGCACTGTCAGTGCTCCCCACAGCCAGCACTGCCAGTACTCCCCACATCCAGCACTGCCAGTGCTCCCACCCCCCACAGCCAACCCTGCCAGTGCAACCCCCACAGCCAGCACTGCCAGTGCTCCCCACAGCCAGCACAGGCAGTGCTCCCTCACAGCCAGCATTGCCAGGGCTGCCCCCCACAGTCAATCCTGCCAGAGCAACCACCAAAGCCATCACTGCCACTGCCAGTGTTCCCCCCACAGCCAGCACTGCCTGTGCTCCCCCACATCCAGCACTGCCAGTGCTGCCCCCCACAGCCAACCCTGCCAGTGCAACTCCCACAGTCAGCACAGCCAGTGCTCCCGCAGCTACTGCTGCCAGTGCTCCCCCTCAGCCAGCACTGCTAGTCGTCCCCCAGAGCCAACCCTGCCAGTGCAACTGCCACAGCCAGCACTGCCTGTGCTCCCACAGTCAGCACAGCCAGTGCTCCCACAGCCAGCACTGCCAGTGCTGCCCCCCACAGCCAACCCTGCCAGTGCAATCCCGACAGCCATCACTGCCAGTGTTCCCGCCACAGCCAGCACTGCCAGTGATCCCCCCCCAGCCTCCAGTGCCAGTGCTCCCCACGTCGCCCCCCCCCCCCAGAGTCAGCACATCCAGTGCCCCCCAATCTCCACAGCCGGCACTGCCAGTGCTCGCGCACACAGCCAGCACTGCCAGTGCTCCCACACACAGCCAGCACTGGCAGTGCACCCCCCACAGCCAGCAGTGCCAGTGTTCCCACACGCCCCACAGCAAGCTCCTGATTGGCTGATAGGCTGTCAGTTAGCGACTGTAGCTGCTGATTGGCTGAGAGGCTGTCAGTCATCGGCTGGAGCTGCTGATTGGGTGAGAGGCTGTCAGTCAGCGCCAGGAGCTGCTGATTGGATGAAATGCTGCCAGTCAGAGACTAGAAGCGCTGATTGGCTTAGCGGCTGTCAGTCATCAGCTGGAGCTTTTGACTGGCTGAGAGGTTGTCAGTCAGCGGCAGGAGCTGCTGATTGGCTGAGGCGCTGACAATCAGTGGCTGGAGCTGATGATTGGCTGAGAGGCTGTCAGTCAGTGGCAAGAGCTGCTGATTGGCTGAGATGCTGTCAGTCAGAGACTGGAGCTGCTGATTGGCTGAGAGGCTGTCAGTAGCGGCTGGAGCTGCTGATTGGCTGAGAGGCTCTCAGTCAGATACTGGAGGTCCTGATTGGCTGAGAGGCTGTCAGCCAGCGGCTGAGGCTGCTGATTGGCGACGAGCGTGTCAATCAGTTGCTGGAGCTGCTGAGTAGCTGAGAGGCTGTCAGTCAGCGGCTGGAGCTGCTGATTGGCTGAGAGGCTGTCAGTCAGAGACTGGAGCTGCTGATTGGCTGACAGGCTGTCAACCAGCGACTGGAGATGCTGATTGACTGAGCGGATGTCAGTGAGTGGCTGGAGCTCCTGAGTGGCTGAGAGGCTGTCAGTCAGTATTATTTTCTCACTAATGTAATGATTGATGTAATCGGATATTTCACCGCGATCTTGATCTGCTCCCTGAACCTGGACTGAGTCACCACATAAATAAATGTGTTTGTGCAGCAATTTAAATCACGCAGCATAAATCCGACTTGTTGTGAATTATATTGAGGAAGGGTGATGTAATATATTCCTCTCACTTCGATATAGAAAAATTTAATAACAGCCACGGTCCAGAGGAACATAGAACATAGAACATAGAACAATACAGCGCAGTACAGGCCCTTCGGCCCACGATGTTGCACCGAAACAAAAGCCATCTCACCTACACTATGCCATTATCATCCATATATTTATCCAATAAACTTTTAAATGCCCTCAATGTTGGCGAGTTCACTTCTGTAGCAGGTAGGGCATTCCACGGCCTCACTACTCTTTGCATAAAGAACCTACCTCTGACCTCTGTCCTATATCTATTACCCCTCAGTTTAAAGTTATGTCCCCTCGTGCCAGCCATATCCATCCGCGGGAGAAGGCTTTCACTGTCCACCCTATCCAACCCCCTGATCATTTTGTATGCCTCTATTCAGTCTCCTCTTAACCTTCTTCTCTCCAACGAAAACATTCTCAAATCCATCAGCCTTTCCTCATAAGATTTTCCCTCCATAAAAGGCAACATCCTGGTAAATCTCCTCTGCACCCGCTCCAAAGCCTCCACGTCCTTCCTTTAATGCGGTGACCAGAACTGTACGCAATTCTCCAAATGCGGCCGTACCAGAGTTCTGTACAGCTGCAACATGACCTCCCGACTCCGGAACTCAATCCCTCTACCAATAAAGGCCAACACTCCATAGGCCTTCTTCACAACCCGATCAACCTGGGTGGCAACTTTCAGGGATCTATGTCCATGGACACCTAGGTCCCTCTGCTCATCCACACTTTCAAGAACTTTACCATTAGCCAAATATTCCGCATTCCTGTTATTCCTTCCAAAGTGAATCACCTCACACTTCTCCACATTAAACTCCATTTGCCACCTCTCAGCCCAGCTCTGCAGTTTATCTATATCCCTCTGTAACCTGCTACATCCTTCCACACTATCGACAACACCACCGACTTTAGTATCGTCTGCAAATTTACTCACCCACCCTTCTGCGCCTTCCTCTCGGTCATTGATAAAAATGACAAACAGCAACAGCCCCAGAACAGATCCTTGTGGTACTCCACTTGTTACTGTACTCCATTCTGAACATTTCCCATCAACCACCACCCTCTGTCTTCTTTCAGCTAGCCAATTTCTGATCCACATCTCTGAATCACCCTCAATCCCCAGCCTCCGTATTCTTTGCAATAGCCTACCGTGGGGAACCTTATCAAACGCTTTGCTGAAATCCATATACACCACATCAACTGCTCTACCCTCGTCTACCTGTTCAGTCACGTTCTCAAAGAACTCAATAAGGTTTGTGAGGCATGACCTACCCTTCACAAAGCCATGCTGACTATCCCTGATCATATTATTCCTATCTAGATGATTATAAATCTAGTCTCTTATAATCCCCTCCAAGACTTTACCCACTACAGACGTGAGGCTCACCGGTCTATAGTTGCCGGGGTTGTCTCTGCTCCCCTTTTTGAACAAAGGGACCACATTTGCTGTCCTCCAGTCCTCTGGCACTATTCCTGTAATAGTGCCAGAGGATGAAAGTTCCGGAGATGCTGAAGAGTAAAATCATTGACTTCCTTCTGCTCTCCATTTCTGGGTCTGTGCGATTGTCTCCCTGACTCTGAGCCCTCAGTGCCTTCCGGACACGGCTGGTGAGTAAAATGTGTCTGATTGTCAGAGCGTTGGTCAACAGGATTGAGAAGAACGGCATCAATGGGGTTATAACCTGATCAAACCAGTTATATCCAACCCATCCCGGGTCAGTGAAAACGCTGATCTTTGTGACGCAGCTCCACTGGACATTGTCGATTATCCCCCAAGGTTCCGATGTAAAGTACTGGGGCATATTTTTCACACAGAGCAGGAGGCCGTTTGTGGACAGAACCACAGCCGCAGTTTTCTCGGTGCAATATTTCGTTTTCAGTTTCTGGCAGCGAATGGCCACAAATCGATCAAAGGAGAAAGTGAGGGTGAACCAGACAGAACAGTCCCTGGATGCAGTCATCAGGACAGAGTTAACACTACACACAGGGGTGAGGTCCAGGAAATTCCAGGGGAAATAATAAGCATTGATCCTGTTCAGTATGGGACGAGTGATAATATACAGCAGATCCGCCGTTGCCATGGCCACCAGGTAGCGAGTGGTGCAGGTAGAGAGGCCACACGTCCCCCGACACAGAATCACAATTCCCAGTAAATTAACTGTCAGAGAGAGAAAGGAGAGACGCGGGAAATTACTGGATAATGAATCTCCCTGTCTGAACCAGGACATAATTTCAGCATCAATATAATGGACAGTGGGTGGGTGGGGGTGTTGGGAGAGGAGTGGGCACAGAGAATAACATTGCAGAGAGGGAAGTAGGAAATGTAACTCCAGTGTTAAAGATGGGGAATGGGGGGAAGTGTGAATTGCAGCCCTGTCATTTTGATAGCAGTGGTAGGAAAATGTTTATAATTCAGAGACCTTTGGGAGAGGTAACATTTCTCATTTAGTCTGATTTACAGGATTCACTCAGGCCGGCCAGGTTTCCCAAAGCGGATACAAACATACCAGAGATTGTCATCCCAGCTCAATTATTGGACCACTCCCCGGATTGGGCCGTTCCCTGGACTGGGATTCTGATGGGATTGGACCCCACTCCTGGTTTATTTGAATACTCCACGATCAATGGAAAATCATGGGAGGAATAGAAATACAGAATGTACAGTGCAAAAGGAGGCCATTCGGCCCATCGCGTCTGCACCGGCCCTTGGAAAAAGAAAACCAGTTCAGCCCACCACATCCCCATAACCTCGTGACCCCATCTAAATTGTTTGGACACTAAACACAATTTATCTTGGCCAAACAACCTAGCCTGCTCATCTTCGGACTGCGGGAGGAAACCGGAGCACCCGGAGGAAACCCACGCAGACACGGTGTAGAAAGTGCAGACTCCGCAGTGACAGTGACCCAAGCCGGGAATCGGTCCTGGGACCCTGGAGCTCTGAATCAACTGTGCCTACCACTGTGCTACCGTGCAGCCCAGCCTGTCCCGAATAGGGTCTGTGCAGTCTCCAGAACATTCCGAGGGCACACCCCTAACAGGTTTAGTCATTCGTAAAGCACCGGCTCCCAGGAATCCCCCATTTCCATGACTCGAACATCCCAACATCTCTGTTCCCAGAAATCCATTCTCTCCCAGTTTGAAAACAATCCCTGCCAAGCTTTTCTCAGGAATATCCCCGCTCCGACAGTGGACATTCCCCAGAGTTCACTTGGTCGGAACAGACTCTCCCCAGATTCGGACTCATTTCATTCGACAAAAAAGTTTTAAAGTACCATAACAACAGCGTTAAGCTGGAGGAGAAAGTTCCCAGACTAAAGTTGTTTAAATTAAAGTTACGTCCTGCGGGATGTAACATCCTAATTGGACGATGAGATGTTGCTCCTCCAGCTTGCGTTGGGCTTCACTGCATTCTGGCAGCAGGCCAAGGACAGACATGTGGGCCTGAGAGCAAGGTGCTGAGTTAACATGACCACAACAGGAAGGCTGGGGCCATGCTGTGGGCTGAGTGAAGGTGTTCCACAAAGCAGTCTCCCAGTCTGCGTTTAGTCTCCCCAATGTAGAGGAGACGGTATTGGCAGCGAATACAGTAGAACAAATTGAAGGCACAGAAGTGAAACGCTGCTTCTCCAGAAAGGCGAGTTTGCTGCTGAGAACCGGGAGACGGGAGGAGGTAAAGGGACAGTTATTGCACCGTCTCTGATTGCAGGGGAAGGTGCTGGGGGAAGGGAAAGGGGTGTGGGGTGTGAGGGGGAAGTGGACAAGGGGGAGGGTGCGGTACCTGAGGAATGCAGAAATTGAGGGGGGTTGTTGGAGAGAGGTGAAGATGTGTTTGGTGGTGACATCATGCTGGAGTTGGCAGAAATGGAGGAGGATTTTCCTTTCAATGGGAGGCTGATTGTGTGGAAAGTTAGGACAGGGAGACACTATCATGTTTCCGGGAGGGAGGGGGATGTGTGAGGATAGAGGTGTGAGAAATGAATTGAACACGATTGAGAGGCCTGTTAACAAAAGGAAGGCAGCCCGGGGACAGCCCGGTTAAGGAAAAGACAGACATGCCAGACGGGCTATGTTCGACCACGTCACCATCAGAACAGAGGCGATGGAGGCGGAGAAAGTGAGAGAATGAGATGCAGTCTGTACAGGAAGCAGGGATCTGTACACAACCCTCGTGTTGGCGAACGGATTTGCAGAGGGATTGGACATCCCTTGTGAAGATTAGGCGGTTAGGGCCAGGGAAATGGACCTTCTTTATATGACATACGGCACCAGAGGAATCAGGAATTATAGAATCCCCACAGTGCAGAAGGAGGCCATTCGGCCCATTAAGTCTGTACCAAACCTCTGCAAGAGTACCTCAACCAAGCTCACTCCCCCGCCTATCTCATTAACCCCTTAATCTAACCTACACATCTTGTTGGACACTGCGGAGTAATTTAACATGGTCAATCCACCTAATCTGGGAGGAAACCGGAGCACCCGGAGGAAACCCATGCAGACACGGAGAAAAAGTGCAGTCTCCACACAGACAGTCACCCAAGGTGGGAATTGATCCGGGGACCCTGGTGCTGTGAGGCAGCAGTGCAAACCACTGTGTCACTGTGACACCAATGTCTTTGGGAAGGGGCAGAACATGGTAAAGCGGATGGAATCAAGATAGGAAGATTGATCTTGGTGGGGCTGGAACAGGCCGAAATAATGGGTGTACTGGGACTTTCCTGTTTGTGGATTTTGGGAACGAGGCAGAAGCGGGAGGTTGATGCAGGATGTGTGGGGTTGTGGGACTATGATATCCGAGTCTGTGAACAGAAGATATCCAGAGTCGATGAGGTCAGTGAAAGTCCTGGAAACAATATCATGATATTTGGTGGTGTGCTGCTGGTCCAGGGGGAGGTAGCAGGATGGGCCTGAGAGATGACGGTCAGACTCTGAGAGGAAGATGTCAGGACACCAAACAATAATGGCACCACCCTTGTGAGCAGCTTAGATCACCAGGTCAGGGTTGGATATTCGAGAGAGGATTGGAGCAAGTTTAGAGTGAGTCAGGATAGAGTTGGTGAGAGGCACAGGGAAATTGAGACGGTCGATGTTGCACTGACAGATCTCAATGAGAAGATCAAGAGCTGATAGGAGGCCAGAGGGTGGGGTCCAGATAGAGGGAGATTAATGGAGGCGGATGGATTTCAACAACAAATATTCATAAAATAGACAGTGAGAAACAGCAGAGACAATATTATCTATTCACTGATCACCATCAGAATAATTACCAAAGAATTGAAAAGCAGAAGTCGGTCTCTGTTATTCTTGAGTTTAGAACAGAATACAATCAAATCTTCCAGTCACAATGTCAACAGTTGGAAAAATGGAATTAGAAGCATGAGTTAAAGACATCCAGTAACACAGAGTATACTAAATAGTCGGCACATATTCCAAAGTCAACATTATTCCTGACACATTTCATCCAATTATTTCAATAACTATCAGAAATAATAGATCTGAGTAGTATGATAGATGTTAAACAATTTGATTTTCTCAAGGCCGTCAGTAAGATCCGACATAACAGACTGATGAGTAATCTCAGAGCCAGTGGAGTTCGGGGACACAGCAGCAGAATGGACACATGCTGGCGACACACACCGAAAACAGGGAGAGTAGTTAAAGGGATTTAGGCTGATTGGTGGAATGCGGGAAGTGGTGTTCCACAAGGATCAGCACTGGGATCACTCTCCTTCACCATTCCCATCAACAGTATGGGATCGGGAAGCAGAATGATAATTATACAATTTACAGACAGAATCAAATTGGAAGTGATAGTGAATACAGAGGAAGGATACAACTAATTACAGGCACACATCGTCATTAATTATGAATTTGCAAAGCGGGTATTTCAATGGGAGATAAATGTTCCGACAGATCAGTGTCCGCTGCTGCATTTTGTTCAGAACAAGAAGTCCCCCAATCACTCCTTGGAAAACAAGTGTATGAATGGACTGGAGGGGTTTCTGGGTTCAGGTGAATAGATTCACAAATCGTGTGAAGCAAAAACACAGTTTATAAACACCCATAAAAATTGATCAAACATGTGAGCTCATTTCAGGATGAATAGAAATGAGAAAATATCACAAAACATATTGGAATACTGCACTTTTGTGGGTTTTATGAAATATTAGAGTGTGGGTGATATCTGTTCCTGTTGGAGTCGGTCAATAGAAAACAGAGATAGAGACATTCACTTCATACAATAAATATCAAACATCTTCAAAACACAGCCAAACTCTTCCTGTTTTCAGCCTATTCCAAAGTTAAAACACACAGAGAGAACTCCACAGAATGGAGCGACCACTCCCCAATAAAATACATCATTTCAAAACAGAACCAACTAATTTCAGTCCAGTTACTGACCCACACACAATACAATTCCACACGGACAGGTCGTCCCAGTAATAGATAGATAATTGGATCAGATCTTCCAGTCTGGTGAGAGACCCACATTCAGTACAATTCTACACTGACAGATACATCCAGTAATCCTTGTTCACTGCTGTCAGATATTTCAATCTGATCAGTGATCCACCCTCAGAGGGATTTCATTCTGATTCCCACTAAACCTTCCTTCAGAGAGATTGCCTTCACTGAGATCCAATCTAACATTATACAAGATTCCATTCAATATAACAACTTTATTGAACATAGATCCCATGAGTTACAAACAAGTTTATTGTTAGTTGATGAAATGGATTCAAACCATAGACATTATTAACGAGATTTGAATTAAGTAAATTATATCGTTGACCAGGTGTCTGTGTGACAGTGATCACGAGATCAGCGTTAAATATTTCCAGTCCCAGTTTAAAATCAGAGAGCCGCTAACGCACAGATTTACACAACTTCAATGGTGACAGTCACTTACCAGGAACACCAACAATAGCAAGGATTGGGTGGAATATTTTCTCAGCAGTCTCAACTGGGACAAGCATTTTCACTGTGAAGAAATGTGTCCCTTCCTGCGATTGGCAATCTCTCTGTCTGAAACTCTGAGGTTATATATTCCATAATCTTTTAATTAATGCCCTGTGGAACCACCTCAGGGATATTGAGGTTGTGACATCGTTTAACTTATTTTTCAAGATGTGAACAAACAGATTACGATATTGTGTTCAGTGAAAGCAAATATTATTTTTGTGAGTGAGTGACCTCTTTGCAAACACTGGACTGTGTTGATCACATTGTTCAGCTAACATTAACACAAAGGATGCTGTCCACTCAGACACCATCAGTTACATCTCTACATCTCAGATTGTTTCAGTGATATCCCTCACTTCACTGTAACCATTCAGTGATTCAGTTTCAATTGTCAGTGTGTTTCTCTGTGTGGTTCAATTGCACTCTGGGGTGTAGCTGCCTCTGAAACTGTGACCATTCAGTGATTCAGTTCCAGTTGTCAGTGTGTTGCTCTGGGTGGGTCCACTGCACTCTGGGGTGTAGCTGCCTCTGTAACTGTGACCATTCAGTGATTCAGTTCCAATTGTCAGTTTGTTTCTCTGGGTGGGTCCACTGCACTCTGGGGTGTCGCTGCCTCTGAAACTGTGACCATTCAGTGATTCAGTTTCAATTGTCAGTGTGTTTCTCTGGGTGGGTCCACTGCACTCTGGGGTGTAGCTGCCTCTGTAACTGTGACCATTCAGTGATTCAGTTCCAATTGTCAGTGTGTTTCTCTGGGTGGGTCCACTGCACTCTGGGGTGTAGCTGCCTGTGAAACTGTGACCATTCAGTGATTCAGTTCCAGTTGTCAGTGTGTTGCTCTGGGTGGGTCCACTGCACTCTGGGATGTAGCTGCCTCTGTAACTGTGACCATTCAGTGATTCAGTTCCAATTGTCAGTGTGTTTCTCTGGGTGGGTCCACTGCACTCTGGGGTGTAGCTGCCTCTGTAACTGTGACCATTCAGTGATTCAGTTCCAATTGTCAGTGTGTTTCTCTGGGTGGGTCCACTGCACTCTGGGGTGTAGCTGCCTCTGTAAATGTGACCATTCAGTGGTTCAGTTCCAATTGTCAGTGTGTTTCTCTGGGTTGGTCCACTCCATTCTGGGGTGTAGCTGCCTCTGTAACTGTGACCATTCAGTGATTCAATTCCAATTGTCAGTGTGTTTCTCTGGGTGGGTGCACTGCACTCTGGGGTGTAGTTGCCTCTGTAACTGTGACCATTCAGTGATTCAGTTCCAATTGTCAGTGTGTTTCTCTGTGTGGGCCCACTGCACTCAGGGGTGTAGCTGCCTCTGTAACTGTGACCATTCCTTTGCGTAATTTCAGTAGTTTCTGTTTGAGCATAAGTAGCAAATTTCAATGTCTCCAAAATCTGGAACAATTTAAAGCGCAAAGAATGTAATCCCATATCTAAATCTGATTCAGCCCCTCAAACTAAGAATTAATTCAGAATCATTGTAACCTCAGAAAACTCAGAGACTGCAGCAGCAACAAAACCATCACCTCAGAGAGCAGCATTAAAAAATATTCAGCTGTGAAAAACAAATACCCTTTCTCTAACTGATACCGGCCATCCGTCTGATACACACACTTCACCTGGGAGATAGGGGGGGTGAGATGCGGAGGAAGAGAGAACTGGTCTGTGAGATGTGCTGATAGAAGACAGGCTGAGAGAGAAAGAGGGTGGGTGGAGATTGAATGGGAGCGAAAGAGGGTGTAGAAATAAAGAATAAAACGAGAGAAGGAGGTAGATTGTCTGAGAGAAAGGGAAGCAGAGAGTGGAGGGCGAGCGTTTGTGGGTGAGCGAGACAGATTGGTTGAGAAGGATAGTGTATAAAATACGAACATAATCTCAGACATAAGTACTGGAGAGAGCGACTGAGTGACTGAGGGAGTGGGAGAGGGAAAGATTGTGAGAGAAAGTGTGAGAGAGGGAAAGAGCGTGAGAGAAAGTGTGAGAGAGGGAAAGAGAGGGAGAGAAAGTGTGAGGGAGGGAAAGAGTGTGAGAGAGAGTGAGAGAAAGTGTGAGGGAGGGAAAGAGTGTGAGAGAAAGTATGAGAGAGGAAAAAAGTGGAAGAGAAAGTGTGAGAGATGGAAAGAGTGAGAGAAAGTGTGAGACAGGAAAAGAGTGGGAGAGAAAGTGTCAGTTAGTGAGTTGTGTGAGAGGGAGGGAGGCATGGATGGAGAGAGAATAGAGGGGGAGTGTGTGAGAGAGGGAAAGAGTGCGAAATAAAGTGTCTAAAGAAGGTGGGAGTGAGGGAGGGAGGCATGGAGGGAGAGAGTGTGAGAGAGAGGGAGGTTGAGAGAGAGAGTGTGAGAGAGGGAGAGAGTGCAAGGGAGAGATAGAGTGTGACGGAGTGTTCTTGGAGATATGGGGATCTGGGTGTGATGTGGAAAACACAATCCGGATTAATACATTTGCTGAATAAACAATCTTGTTCCTAAATTATAAAATCAGATCCTGGATAAAGAAAATGTCCTTCATGCAGTATTCCACCATTTAAGTGGTGAATAACTGACAGAGTGTGACAGGTCAGTTATTGTGCAGTGCTGGAATATAACTTGTCTTTCCCCAGTGAGAGGCCAGAAAGCAAACACGTGGCACAGCCGCTTTTAAAAATAATTGTAAAGCAACCTGAAAAAAGATACACCTCCCTCTAATTATTAAATGTGCGTCTGCTTTTATTGGGAGCAACACAGATGTTTTCAATATTAAAAGCACAGGCAGCGCCCAGGGTCAGACAGATTGGAACTTACAATGACGTTGATGCTGTGACGTAAGCAGTGAGCTAAAGCGGACGCTGGGTTCACACATGGACACAGTGAATAGAAAGGATTACAGTGAGAATACTCGCGGTGGTGGGGAACTTGGAGGGAACCTGCAGGTGTTGGTCCACATCATCTCACAGCCAGACCACATCCAACACCGATAAAGTGCGTGAAGTACCGAAGGAGGACATTCATTCCTGGGGCTGGTTTAGCACACTGGGATAAATCGCTGGCTTTTAATGCCGACCAAGGCAGGCCAGCAGCACAGTTCAATTCCCGTACTAGCCTCCCTTAAGTGGCGCCGGAATGTGGCGACTAAGGGCTTTTCACAATAACTTCATTTGAAGCCTACTTGTAACAATAAGCGATTTTCATTCAATTTCATTTCATTCCGTTTGACCTCAGCGGCTCTGTAGATGAGCAGATGATTCAATCCGACTGGAGCGCCCTTTCACTGGAGACATAAATTTGATTTCTGTCACTCCTACCATTCCCTGTGAATCCACTGTTGTATCTGCCGGCACCAGTGTCCCAGGCCGTGCAGGCCAGATCAGAACCACTCGCTGTGTGAATCGTTTAGGAGCATTTTTCCCTTCGGGATGATTGGATAGGCTGGGGCTGGGTTATTGGGAATAA
This sequence comes from Scyliorhinus torazame, assembly GCF_047496885.1. NCBI lineage: Eukaryota > Metazoa > Chordata > Chondrichthyes > Carcharhiniformes > Scyliorhinidae > Scyliorhinus > Scyliorhinus torazame. Next base: position 136,402,368 of record NC_092726.1, on the reverse strand, counting down.
AAGACGATGATGTGAGATTCGTTCCACACATTTGAGATGATATAGGATTTGGATAATCTGGATATAAATGAACTGTTTCCATGAACAATATAAATATCTGTTGGAAAGATGTAACTGAAATGTATGATCATGCAGCTACATTCATCAGCGAGTATTGCAGAGCCGGAACTGATAACAAATGGCAACATGGGGAGACTACACGGTCACTCACACCTCCTCCACCATTCAATTTAATCACTGCTCAGCTTCTGCCTCAATCTCATTTCCCGCTTGTTCCTCACATCCTTTCATTACCTCATTTTCTGTAAGAATAATCGAGGCAGACACCCAAAGCCACATTTCAAACCGAGTTGGACATTTACGGCCATAAGACCACAAGACACAGGAGCTGAACTTGGTCAGTAGGCCGAGCGAGCCTGCTCCGCCATTCAATCGTGGCTGATATGTTTCTCATCCTCATTCTTCGACCTTCTCACCTTCTCCCCAAAACTCCTGATCTCCTTATTAACCAAGAAACTATCTATCTCTGTCTGAAAGACACTCAGTGATTTGGTCTCCACAGCCTTTGGGAGCAAAGAGTTACACAGATTCACCACCCTATGGCTGAAGAAATTCCTCCACATCTCTGTTTAAAAGCATCGTCCCGTTAGTCTGAGATGGTGTCCTCTGGTTCTAGTTTTTCATACAAGTTGAAACATCGTCTCCACATCCCCTCGATCCAGGACTCCTGTAAGTTTCAATAAGATTCCCCCTCATCCTTCTAAATTCTAACGAGTACAGACCCATTGCCCTCAACAGTTCCTCATACGACAAGCTCTTCATTCCAGGGATTGTTCTTGTGAACCTCCTCTGGACCCTTTCCAAGGGAAGCATATCCTTCTTCAGATACGGGGTCCAAAACTGCTCACAATACTCCAAATGGGGTCTGACCAGAGCCTTATACATCCTCAGAAGTGCACCCTTGGTCTTGTATTCTAGCCCTCTCGACATGAATGCTAACATTGCAATTGCCTTCCTAACTGCCGACTGAACCTGCACGTTAACCTTAAGAGAATCGTGAACAAGGCCTCCCCAGTCATAGAAAACATAGAAAATACGGCACAGAACAGGCCCTTCGGCCCACGATGTTGTGCCGAACCTTTGTCCTAGATTAATCATAGGTTATCATTGAATTTACAGTGCAGAAGGAGGCCATTCGGCCCCATGAGTCTGCACCGGCTCTTGGAAAGAGCACCCTACCCAAACTCAACACCTCCACCCAACACCAAGGGCAATTTTGGACACTAAGGGCAATTTATCATTGGCCAATCCACCTACCCTGCACATCTTTGGACTGTGGTAGGAAACCGGAGCACCCGGAGGAAACCCACGCAGAAACGTGGAGGACGCACAGACTCCGCACAGACAGCGATCTAAGCCGGAATAGAACCTGGGACCCTGGAGCTGTGAATCAATTGTGCTATCCACAATGCTACTGTGCTGCCCTTAAGAACAAATAAATCTACACTATATTATTTTACCGTAATCCATGTACCTATCCAATAGCTGCTTGAAGGTCCCTAATGTTTCCCACTCAACTACTTCCACAGACAGTGCATTCCATGCCCCCACCAAGCTCTGGGTGAAGAACCTACCTCTGATATCCCTCCTATATCTTCCACCTTTCACCTTAAATGTATGTCCCCTTGTAATGGTTTGTTCCACCCGGGGAAAAATTCTCTGACTGTCTACTCTATCTATTCCCCTGATCATCTTATAAACATCTATCAAGTCGCCCCTCATCCTTCTCCGTTCTGATGAATAAATGCCTAGCACTCTCAACCTTTCCTCGTAAGACCTACTCTCCATTCCAGGTAACATCCTGGTAAATCTTCTTTGCACCTTTTCCAAAGCTTCCACATCCTTCCTAAAATGAGGTGACCAGAACTGTACACAGTACTCCAAATGTGGCCATACCAAAGTTTTGTACAGCTGCATCATCACCACACGACTCTTAAATTCAATCCCTCTGTTAATGAACGCGAGCACACCATAGGCCTGCTTCACAGCTCTATCCACTTGAGTGGCAGCTTTCAAAGATGTATGAACATAGACCGCAAGATCTCTCTGCTCTTCCACATTGCCAAGAACTCTACCGTTAACCCTGTATTCCGCATTCATATTTGTCCTTCCAAAATGGACAACCTCACACTTTTCAGGGTTAAACTCCATCTGCCACTTCTCAGCCCAGCTCTGCATCCTATCTATGTCTCTTTGCAGCCGACAACAGCACTCCTCACTATCCACAACTCCACCAATCTTCGTATCGTCTGCAAATTTACCGACCCACCCTTCAACTCCCTCATCCAAGTCATTAATGAAAATCACAAACAGCAGAGGACCCAGAACTGATCCCTGCGGTACGCCACTGGTAACTGGGATCCAGGCTGAATATTTGCCATCCACCACCACTCTCTGACTTCTATCGGTTAGCCAGTTCGTTATCCAACAGGCCAAATTTTCTACTATCCCATGCCTCCTTACTTTCTGCAGAAGCCTATCATGGGGAACCTTATCAAATGCCTTACTAAAATCCATGTATACTACATCCACTGCTTTACCTTCATCCACATGCTTGGTCACCTCCTCAAATAATTCAATCAGACTTGTAAGGCAAGACCTACCCCTCACAAATCCGTGCTGACTATCCCTAATCAAGCAGTGTCTTTCCAGATGCTCAGAAATCCTATCCTTCAGTACCCTTTCCATTACGTTGCCGACCACCGAAGTAAGACTAACTGGCCTGTAATTCCCAGGGTTATCCCTAGTTCCTTTTTTGAAAAGGGGCACGACATTCGCCACTCTCCAATCCCCTGGTACCACCCCTGTTGACAGTGAGGACGAAAAGATCATTGCCAACGGCTCTGCAATTTCATCTCTTGCTTCCCATAGAATCCTTGGATATATCCCGTCAGGCCCGGGGGACTTGTCTATCCTCAAGTTTTTCAATATGCCCAACACATCTTCCTTCCTAACAAGTATTTCCTCGAGCTTACCAGTCTGTTTCACACTGTCCTCTCCAACAATATCGCCCCTCTCATTTGTAAATACAGAAGAAAAGTACTCGTTCAAGACCTCTCCTATCTCTTCAGACTCAATACACAATCTCCCGGTATTGTCCTTGATCGGACCTACCCACGCTCTAGTCATTCTCATATTTCTCACATATGTGTTAAATGCCTTGGGGTTTTCCTTTGTCCTACCCGCCAAAGATTGTTCATGCCCTCTCTTAGCTCTCCTAATCCCTTTCTTCAGTTCGCTCCTGGCTATCTTGTATCCCTCCAATGCACTATCTGAACCTTGTTTCCTCAGCCTTACATAAGTCTCCTTTTTCCTCTTAACAAGACAGTCAACCTCTCTTGTCAACCATGGTTCCCTCACTCGACCATCTCTTCCCTGCCTGACAGGGACATACATATCAAGGACACGTAGTACCTGTTCCTTGAGCCCCTTTGTGCTTCTGATTTCCGAAGCATTTCCACATTTGGAAAACAGCCATCGCCTCTATTCCTCCTTCCAAAGTGCATAACCTCACACTTTTCTACATTGTATTCCATCTGCCAGTTCTTTGCACAATCTCCCAGCCTCGAAGTCCTTCTGCAGCCCCCCCCCACCCCCCCCACCCCCCCCCCCCCCACACACACACACACACACTTCCTCAATACTACCTTTCCCTCTACAGATCTTTGTATCACCTGCAAACTCTGCAACAGTGCCTTCGGTTCCGTCTTCCAGATCATTAATGCATATTGTGGAAAGTTGCGGTCCCAGCACAGACTCCAGAGGCACGCGATTAGACACCGGCTGCCATCCTGAAAAAGGCCCCTTCTTGCCACTCTCTGCCTCTGCCAGTCAACCAATTCTTTTTCCATCCCAGGATCTTACCCTGAACACCATGGCCTCTGAACCAACTTTACAGACTGTAATGGGACACTGTGTCAAAGGCCCTCTGGAAATCTAAATGAATCACGTCCACTGATTCTCCCTTGTCTAACTTCCTTGTTACTTCCTCAAAGAACTCTAACAGGTTTGTCAGACATGACCTCCCCTTGACGAAGCCGTGCTGGCTCAGTCCTATTTTACCATGCTCTTCCAAGTACTCCGCAATCTCATCCTTAATAATGGATCCAAAACCATACCAAAGAACAAAGAGAACAAAGGACAAAGAAATGTACAGCACAGGAACAGGCCCTTCGGCCCTCCAAGCCCGTGCCGACCATGCTGCCCGACTAAACTACAATCTTCTACACTTCCTGGGTCCGTATCCTTCTATTCCCATCCTATTCATATATTTGTCAAGATGCCCCTTAAATGTCCCTATCGTCCCTGCTTCCACTACCTCCTCCAGTAGCGAGTTCCAGGCACCCACTACGCCCTGCGTAAAAAACTTGCCTCGTACATCTACTCTAAACTTTGCCCCTCTCACCTTAAACCTATGCCCCCTAGTAATTGACCCCTCTACCCTGGGGAAAAGCCTCTGACTATCCACTCTGTCTATGCCCCTCATGATTTTGTATTCCTCTATCAGGTCTCCCCATAACCTTCGTTCCAGTGAGAACAAACCGAGTTTATTCAATCGCTCCTCATAGCTAATGCCCTTCATACCAGGCAACATTCTGGTAAATCTCTTCTGCACCCTCTCTAAAGCCTCCACATCCTTCTGGTAGTGTGGCGACCAGAATTGAACACTATACTCCAAGTGTGGCCTAACTAAGGTTCTATACAGCTGCAACATGACTTGCCAATTCTTATACTCAATGCCCCGGCCAATGAAGGCAAGCATGCCGTATGCCTTCTTGACTACCTTCTCCACCTGTGTTGCCTCTTTCAATGACCTGTGGACCTGTACTCCTAGATCTCTTTGACTTTCAATACTCTTGAGGGTTCTACCATTCACTGTATATTCCCTACCTGCATTAGACCTTCCAAAATGCATTACCTCACATTTGTCCGGATTAAACTCCATCTGCCATCTCTCCGCCCAAGTCTCCAGACAATCTAAATCCTGCTGTATCCTCCGACAGTCCTCATCGCTATCCGCAATTCCACCAACCTTTGTGTCGTCTGCAAACTTGCTAATCAGACTAGTTACATTTTCCTCCAAATCATTTATATATACTACAAACAGCAAAGGTCCCAGCACTGATCCCTGTGGAACACCACTGGTCACAGCCCTCCAATTAGAAAAGCATCCCTCCATTGCTACTCTCTGCCTTCTATGGCCTAGCCAGTTCTGTATCCACCTTGCCAGCTCACCCCTGATCCCGTGTGACTTCAGCTTTTGTACTAGTCTACCATGAGGGACCTTTTCAAAGGCCTTACTGAAGTCCATATAGACAACATATACTGCCCTACCTGCATCAATCAACTTAGTGACCTCCTCGAAAAACTCTATCAAGTTAGTGAGACACGACCCCCCCCTTCACAAAACCGTGCTGCCTCTCACTAATACGTCCATTCGCTTCCAAATGGGAGTAGATCCTGTCTCGAAGAATTCTATCCAGTGATTTCCCTACCACTGAAGTAAGGCTCACCGGCCTGTAGTTCCCGGGATTATCCTTGCTACCCTTCTTAAAAAGAGGAACAACATTGGCTATTCTCCAGTCCTCCGGGACATCCCCTGAACACAGCGAGGATCCAAAGATTTCAGTCAATGCCTCAGCAATTTCCTCTCCAACCTCCTTCAGTATTCTGGGGTAGATCTCATCAGGCCCTGGGGACTTATCTACCTTAATATTTTTTAAGACACCCAACACCTCGTCTTTTTGGATCACAGTGTGACCCAGGCTATCTACACCCCCTTCTCCAGACTCAACATCTACCAATTCCTTCTCTTTGGTGAATACTGATGCAAAGTATTAATTTAGTACGTCGCCCATTTCCTCTGGCTCCACACATAGATTCCCTTGTCTATCCTTCAGTGGGCCAACCCTTTCCCTGGCTACCCTCTTGCTTTTTATGTACGTGTAAAAAGCCTTGGGATTTTCCTTAACCCTATGACCGAAGTCAGGCTATCCGGCCGATAATTTCCCGCCTTTGCCTCCCTCCCTTTTTTAACAGCGGTGCTACATTAGCCACTTTCCAGTCCTCTGGGACCCTTTCTGCCTTCAGTGATTCCTGAAAGATTCCCACCACTGCCTCCACATTCTCCTCAGCTATCTCTTTTAGAACCCTGGGATGTAGTCCATCCGTCCAGGTCATTCATCCACCTTCAGACCTTTCAGTTTCCGCAGAACCTTCTCCTTAGTGATGGCCACGGCACTCCCCTCTGCCCCCTGGCTCTCCTGGAGCTCTGGTATACCACTGGTCTCTTCCACCGTGAAGACTGATGCAAAGTAACTATACAGTTCCCCTGCCATTTCTTTGTTGCCAATTATTACTTCTCCAGTCACATTTTCCACTGGCCCAATGTCTTTTTCTTGTCTCTCTCCTACCTTTTATATATTGAAAAGAACATCTTCCTATCGTCTTTTACATTACTAACGAGCTTGCACTCATATTTCATTTCTTCCTTCTTTATTGTTTTTTCATTGTCCTCTGCTCGCTATTAAAGGCTCCCCAATTTTCTGGCATCCCACTATTTCGCGCCACATTGTATTTTTTTTATTTTGCTTTACTGCTGTTCTTGACTTCCCTCGTGAGGCATGGATTCCTTGGCCTCCCCTTAGCATGTTTCCTCCTTCATGGGATAACATTCTGTTGTTCCTCCCGAATAGCCCCCCAAAACTCCTGCCATTGCTGTTCCACTGTCTTCCCTGCTCGGCTCGTTTTCCAATCAACTCTGGGCAGCTCCTCCCTCATGTCTTTGTAGTTACCCCTATTTAATTGTAATACCGTTACATCTGATTGCAGCTTCTCCCTCTCAAACTGCAGGGTAAATTCTAGCATATTGTGGTCACTGCCCCCTCAGGGTTCCTTCACCTTATGTTCACTAATCAAGTCTACCTCATTACACATCACCAAATCCAGAATTGCCTGTTCTCCAGTCGGCTCTGTCACAAGCTGCTCCCAAAAACATCTCTTAGACTTTCCACAAATTCCTTTTCTTGGGATCCACGACCAACCTGATTATCCCAGTCCACCAGCATATTGAAGCCCCCATGATTATTGTAATGTTGCCTTTTTTACATGCCTTTTCTATCTCCTGATTTATTTACTGCTCGGGGTCCTGCAAATAACTCCCATCAGGGTCGTTTTATCTACTCCATTCCTCAACTCTGTCCACAGATAATCTATGCCTTCTGATCCTATATCGCTCCTTGCTATCGAATTAACACCATTCCTTACTGACAATGAAACCACGCCCCCTTTGCCCATCTGCCTGTCCTTTCGATAGAACACTTGCATATTTTGATCCCAGCCCTGATCACCTTGCAGCCACGTCTCTGTGATTCCCACCACATCCTCCCAGCCAATGTCAATGTGCGCAACATGCAAATTTACCTTGTTCCGTATACTGCGCACATTTAGGGACATCACCCTCAATCCTGCACTGAGCACCTCCCTTCTCATACTCGTCACCTTTTTTGCTCTGCCTGAGGGTGATGTTGTTCAGGAATTTGTGTTCTCCATTTCCCCTTCAGTTATTACACCTGCTGAGCTACCGCTCTGGTTCCCACTCCCTTTCATATTAGTTTCAATTCTCCCGGGTGACACTAACAAACCGCCCAGCGAGGATAGTGATGCCCCTCCAGTTCAGAAGCTACCCGCCCTTCTTGTCCAGGTCCCACCTTTCCCGGAATATAGCCCAATGATTCCAGAAATCTGAAATCCTCCCTCCTACACCAGCAGTTTAGCCACGTGTTTAGCTGCACTATCCTCTTATTTCTGGCCTCACTGTCACGTGGCACAGGGAGTATTCCTGAGTGTAATCCTCAGAGCACCCGGAGGAAACGCACGCAGACACGGGGAGAACGTGCAGACTCCGCACAGACAGTGACCCAAGCCGGGAATCGAACCTGGGACCCTGGTGCTGTGAAGCAACAGGTTCACGCCTCTGTGCTGCTGTGCCGGCCTTCAAATCAGGAATCCTGAAGAATTGGGAGAGTGTTGGTATCACGGAGAGCAATGGATCTGCTGTGTAATACTGATAAATAAATCACCAAGGCCATGGCAGGGTTTGATTCTCCTCCAATCCGCCAGCTCCAATCTTAACCATCACATTAGACCCCGGCATTGATTAGTCCATTAAACCTGGGGAACAGACTCTAATTGATGAATAATGAATGGAAAGAATGGTTGATCACTCTCTTATTGTGAAACAGTCAGTATTTTCCCGAGGAGATACACGAGAGGATACAGAAGGAAACCGAAAGGACCAGACTCCCCAACAACACCAGCGGGAGTTTGTAGTTATCCAGTTGTGGCAGTCAGATAGCCTCAATAATTTAAATAAATATGTAACACAATATATAATAGTTTCTCAGCCCATTACTTCACGGATTCCATTATTTAAATTGCTGAGACGCCTTCAGTAGAAACAGGCAGAGGATCACATTGTATTCCACCACATAGCTGCGATATTTCTAGTAATTAATGGAATTTAAAACTGAAACATAATTTCTGATACTCATAGACATTTCCAAATGCATATTATTGTGAAAAGTATAAAGATTTCTAGACATATTCACCAATCATTGGACTGAAAATAATCATGTTCCTGGCATGATGATTCTATAGAAAGATAATCACAGTTTAGTTAATTGTGAGCAGAAATGTGCATGTTCAATTTATTGTTTTATTATCGTGAGGTCAGGAATTACTGACTCTATTTGAAAGAACAATCTTAGTATGAATATTGTCTGACAATATTTTTTTACGCCCGTGATTACTGGAAGAATCAATCCTTCAACAATCACAATCAATGTTGTAATTAAATGTTTTTCGTTATTTACTGTGTTCAATGGACTGAAAACGAACGTGATGCTTTCTATCAATGTTGTGCAAACATGATGTCATCCTGCCTTCAACATTGGATTTCATAGAACATAGATCATAGAATTTATAGTGCAGAAGGCGGCCATTCGGCCCATCGAGTCTGCACCGGCTCTTGGAAAGAGCACCCTACTCAAGCCCACACCTCCACCCTAACCCCATAACCCAGTAACCCCATCCAACCTGAGGGCAATTTAGCGTGGCCAATCCACCTAACCTGCACATCTTTGGGCTGTGGGAGACAATCAGAGCACCCGGAGGAAAGCCACGCAGACACGGAGAGAACGTGCAGACTCTGCACAGACAGTGACCCAAGCGGGAATCGAACCTGGGACCCTGGCGCTGTGACGTTATAGTGGCACCACTATGCTACCGTGCTGCCCGACTTGCTCAGTTTTCTTTGGTGGAAACAGGCAGAGAGAATTCTCACACTATTCAGTCATGGCACAACTATGATTAATGGAATTAAATCCTGAGATATAATTGCTGGTATCATCGACATGGACAATATTTCCCAATACATATTATTGTGGGAAGATTTATTCATTCCGTTAGTGATCAATGGATTAATCAGTATCTTGCCATGATAATTCTCTTGGAAAATGACCATCGGTTTAATGTCCTGTACCCGGTTCTCCATCCCGCCAGCTCCATTATCCGGCGCGGCGCACCCACTGCCACAACGGGATTCTCCGTTCCTGCAGCCGGTCAATGAGGTTTCCCATTGTGACCACCCCACGCCATCGAGAAACCCGCCGACATGGGTGCGCTGCTGGTGGAATTGGAGGATGCTGCCGAGGGAGAATCCCATTGATTGGGATTGTGAGCTGAACAAATGCATTTTTAATTGATGCTATTACTGGTGTGTGGTCATGAATTACAGATTCTGTTCCACTGAATAACAATCTCAATTTGATTATGGTCTGAACAATAATTAGAAACCGCCTGTGATCATTGGAATGAACAATCCTTTGACAATCACAGTGAAAGATGCAATGAAATGTGTTTAGTTATTTGCTGTGTTTAATGGACTGAAAACTAATTTGGTATTTTCTATCAATGTCGCACAAATAATAATTAGTTGTGTAATGCTTGTTGGACTTTAACATAATGAGCTGTTCACTGATTTAATTCAACCTCGCAATGAATGAATGAGACAATTGTTTTTTGGACCAAACAATCAATCAATTCCAGGACCTACTCAGTTAATGGTATGGCGTTGGGGAGAGTTATAGAACAAAGATATCTAGGAGTACAGGTTCATAGCTCCTTCATAGATTAACATAGAATTTACAGTGCAGAAGGAGGCCATTCGGCCCATCGAGTCTGCACCGGCTCTTGGAAAGAGCACCCTACCGAAGGTCAACACCGCCACCCTATCCCCATAACTCAGTAACCCAGTAACCCCACCCAACACTAAGGGCAATTTTGGACACTAAGGGCAATTTATCATGGCCAATCCACCTAACCCGCACATCTTTGGACTGTGGGAGGAAACCGGAGCACCCGGAGGAAACCGGAGCACCCGGAGGAAACCCACGCACACACGGGGAGGATGTGCAGACGCCGCACAGAAAGTGACCCAAGCCGGAATCGAACCTGGGACCCTGGAGCTGTGAAGCAATTGTGCTATCCACAAGGCTACCTTGCTGCCCCAAAAGGTGGAGTCGCCCCTTGAAGGTGGAGTCGCAGGTGGACAGGCTTATGAAGAAGGCATTCGGCATGCTTGGTTTCATTGGTCAGAACATTGAATACAGGAGTTGGGACGTCTTGTTGAAGTTGTACAAGACATTGGTACGGCCACACTTGGAATACTGTGTGCAGTTCTGGTCACCCTATTATAGAAAGGATATTATTAAACTAGAAAGAGTGCAGAAAAGATTTACTAGGATGTTACCGGGACTTGATGGTTCGAGTTATAAGGAGAGGCTGGATAGACTGGGACTTTTTCCCCTGGAGCGTAGGAGGCTTAGGGGTGATCTTATAGAGGTCTATAAAATAATGAGGGGCATAGATAAGGTAGATAGTCAACATCTTTTCCCAAAGGTAGGGGAGTCTAAAATTAGAGGGCATAGGTTTAAGGTGAGAGGGGAGAGATTCAGAAGGGCCCACAGGGGCAATTTCTCCACTCAGAGGGTAGTGAGTGTCTGGAATGTGCTGCCAGAGGTAGTAGTAGAGGCGGGTACAATTGTGTCTTTTAAAAAGCATTTAGATAGTTACATGGGTAAGATGGGTATAGAGGGTTATGGGCCAAGTGCGGGCAACTGGGACTAGCTTAATGGTAAAAACTGGGCGGCATGGACTGGTTGGGCCGAAGGGCCTGTTTCCATGCTGTAAACTTCTATGATTCTAAGTTCACTCTTATTATTGGGATGAACGATGTTAACAGGTGATTAATCTTCCACAGAAAATAATTAAATAATTCAAGTACAAAGCACCAGATCCGTCAGAATTTCACCAGTTTAAAGACATTTAATGTTGGGACTCTGGCAATCATTGGCTAATACATTCTGATCCATTTTAACATCTAGTTCTTCCATATTCGCTTTGATCATTGGGTGTAATGATTAAAAGTTAGTTACTCTAACTCTTGGATTGATGAAGAATTTGCTCTTCACTTTTATACAGAATCCAAGCAGCAGAAAAAGTGTTGGCCCTCAGGACAATCTCAACAAAAGGACATTTGAAAATGGACCTGTTGCAGTGACTGATGTTGTCTCCAAATCCCGCAGCCCACTCACCCCTCACTGGCATTGGGTGATATCTGGCATTGGGTGATATCTGGGGTTGGGTGATATGAGGGTTTGGGTGATATCTGGGGTTGGGTGATATCTGGGGTTGGGTCTCCCTGGGGTTGGGTGATATCTGTGGTTGGGTGATATCTGGGGTTGGGTGATCTCTGGGGTTGGGTGATATTTGGGGTTGGGTGATATCAGGGTTTGGGTGATATCAGGGTTTGGGTGATATGTGGGGTTGGGTGTTATCTGGGGTTGGGTGATATCAGGGTTTGCGTGATGTCCGTGGTTGGGTGATCTGTGAGGTTGGGTGATCTCTGGGGTCGGATGATATCATGTGTTGGGTGATGTCTGGGGTTGGGTGATATCTGTGGTTGGGTGATATCCGGGGTTGGGTGATATCATGTGTTAGGTGATCTCTGGGGTTGGGTGGTATCTGGGGTTGGGTGATATCTGGGGTTCAGTATTACCTGGCGTTGGGTGATATCTGCGGTTTGGGTGATATTGGGGTGGTGGGCAGATATCCGTTCTGCGGTGATGTTTGAGTGGGAGCATGAATTACAGGCTGGGTTCATATTGGGGGGGGGGATGATATATTAAAATTAATAATCGCTTACTGTCACAAGTATACTTAACTGAAGTCACTGTGGAAGTCACTGTGAGTTGCCATATTACGGCGCTTGTTTGTGGAGACCGGCACTGGAAGTGAACCCGCGCTGCTGGCATTGTTCTGCTTTGCAAGGCGGCTATTTAGCCCACTGTGCTAATCCAGCCCCTGTTGGGCTAGTTCGGGGGTTTGGGGTTGTCATCGGGCGGGATGATACCAGCCTGGGGACATCCGGGGATTGTGGGTAATATCCGGGGGCTAATATCGAGGGTCGCTATATCTGGGACTGATATACGCGGGGGTGGGGGTGATATTTAGCGGTTGTGGCATTCGGTTGGGTGGGGTTATATCCGGTTGGGACGGGTGACATTTGGCCGGCGGGGGTGATATCCGAGGGAGGGGCGGAGTTGATATCCCAGAGAAGTGACATCTGCTGGGGGGGGGGGGGGATTTGATTATATCGAGGGGCTGACCTGGGCGGGTGCGATACCTCGAGGGGGGTGGGTTGTGGGGGAGGGGCTGGATCTGGTGAGATCATTGAGTAGAATCATAGCATCAGCAGTGCAGAAGGAGGCCATTCGGTCCATCACGTCTGCACCAGCCCTTGGAAAGAGCGTTTCACCTATGCCCACACCTCTGCCCCATCCCAGTAACCCAGTGACCCCCTAACTCCGAGGTAACAATATCAGAGAGGCGAATATCCGACGGGGGGTGATGTTTGGGGGGGGGGATGATATGAAGGGGGTGATATCGGGTGGGTGTGATATCAGGGAGGGGGATATCGGGAGGGGGTGATGCCGTGAGGTGGTGATATCGGGAAGTGGTGATATCGGGGAGGAGGTGATATTGGGGAGGAGGTGAAATCGGGGAGGGGGTGATATCAGGGTGTGGGTGATATCCGAGAGGTGGCGATATCGGGGAGGGGGTGATATCAGGGTGTGGGTGATATCCGAGAGGTGGCGATATCGGGGAGGGGGTGATATTGCGGAGGGGGTGATAGCGGGGAGGGGGTGATATCGGGAAGGGGTGATGTCGTGAAGGGGTGATATCGGGAAGTGGTGATATCGGGGAGGAGGTGATATTGGGGAGGAGGTGAAATCGGGGAGGGGGTGATATCAGGGTGTGGGTGATATCCGAGAGGTGGCGATATCGGGGACGGGGTGATATTGCGGAGGGGGTGATAGCGGGGAGGGGGTAATATCGGGGAGGGGGTGATATTGTGGAGGGGGTGATATCGGGGAGGGGTGATATCGGGGAGGGGGTGATATCGGGGAGGAAGTTATATCGGGGTTGGGGTGATATCGGGGGGTGGTGATACGGGGAGGGGGTGATACGGGGAGGGGGTGATATAGGGGAGGAAGTTATATCGGGGTTGGGGTGATATCGGGGAGGGGGTGATATCGGGCATGGGGTGATACGGGGGTGTGATATAGGGGAGGAAGTTATATCGGGGGGGTGATATCGGGGAGGGGGTGATATCGGGGAGGGGGTGATATCGGGAGGGGGTGATATTGGGGAGGGGATATCCGGGGTGGGGGAGGGGCAGTGCTGCGATGTCTATTGAGACACAACAATCCCGACGACCCCCAATGGGGCCAATGGGCTGGACTCCGGCTTCACTCTCGGTGCTGAAACACCCATTCCCCTTTCCTTGGAGGGACAGCAGAAGCCGCCGCTGCGCCTGTGCCACATCCATCCCAGCATCCCCTGCGTGCTGGCGGCGGTCATCTGTTACCAGTAGGACCTCCGGCAGCCAAATTGTGTTTCCAGGGGAGACTCCCGGTGAACATCTTGTGTTGCCAGGGGAGACTCCAGGTGGCCACCTTGTGTTGCCAGGGGAGACTCCAGGTGGCCACCTTGTGCTGCCAGGGGAGTCTCCAGGTGGCCACCTTGTGTTGCCTCTGGCGGCAGGGGGACAGCGGCCTCTGGCGGCAGGGGGACAGCGGCCTCTGGAGGCAGGGGGACAGCGGCCTCTGGGGGCGTGGGGACAGCGGCCTCTGGAGGCAGGGGGACAGCGGCCTCTGGAGGCAGGGGGACAGCGGCCTCTGGAGGCGGGGGACAGCGGCCTCTGGCGGCAGGGGGACAGCGGCCTCTGGGGGCAGGGGGACAGCGGCCTCTGGAGGCGGGGGGACAGCGGCCTCTGGAGGCAGGGGGACAGCGGCCCCTGGCGGCGTGGGGACAGCAGCCTCTGGAGGCAGGGGGACAGCGGCCTCTGGCGGCAGGGGGACAGCGGCCTCTGGCGGCAGGGGGACGGCGGCCTCTGGCGGCAGGGGGACAGCGGCCTCTGGCGGCAGGGGGACAGCGGCCTCTGGCGGCAGGGGGACAGCGGCCTCTGGCGGCAGGGGGGCAGCGGCCTCTGGCGGCAGGGGGACAGCGGCCTCTGGAGGTGTGGGGACAGCGGCCTCTGCGGCAGGGGGACAGCGGCCTCTGGAGGCAGGCGGACAGCGGCCTCTGGAGGCAGGGGGACAGCGGCCCCTGGCGGCGGGGGGACAGCGGCCTCTGGAGGCAGGGGGACATCGGCCTCTGGCGGCAGGGGGACAGCGGCCTCTGGCGGCAGGGGGACAGCGGCCTCTGGAGGCAGGGGGGCTGCGGCCTCTGGAGGCAAGGGGACAGCGGCCTCTGGCGGCAGGGGGACAGCGGCCTCTGGCGGCAGGGGGACAGCGGCCTCTGGAGGCAAGGGGACAGCGGCCTCTGGCGGCAGGGGGACAGCGGCCTCTGGAGGCGGGGGACAGCGGACTCTGGAGGCAGGGGAACAGCGGCCTCTGGAGGCAGGGGGACAGCGCCCTCTGGCGGCAGGGGGACAGCGGCCTCTGGCGGCAGGGGGACAGCGGCATCTGGTGTGAGGGGGACAGCGGCCTCTGGCGGCAGGGGGACAGCGGCCTCTGGCGGCGGGGGGACAGCGGCCTCTGGCGGCAGGGAGTAGCGGAATGTGGCCTCTGGATGCAGGGGGAACAGTGGCCTCTGGCAGCAGGGAGGAGGGACAGCAGCTGGCGAGCAGAGAGTGCGAGTTGGGCTGAGTTTTTCTGTATCTGTGTCTGTGTCTCTGCCTGTGTCTGTCTGTGCCTGTGTCTCTGTCTGTACCTTTGTATGTGTCTGTGTCTCTGTCTGTCTCTGTTACTCTGTCTGTGTCTCTGTGTTTCTGTCTGTGTCTGTGTCTCTGTCCCAACTCTATCTGTGTCTGTTCCTGTGTCTCTTTTTCTGTCTCTGCCTGTGTCACTGTATCTGTCTGTGTCTCTGCCTGTATATGTGTGTCTCTCTCTGTCTGTCTCCCTGCCTGTGATTCTGTCTGTGTTTCTGTCAGATTCTCCGTCTCTGCCTGTGTCTGTGTCTGTGCCCGTGTTTGTGTCTGCCTGTGCCTGTGTCTCTGTCTGTGCCTTTGTATCTGTCTGTTTCTCTGTCTGTGTCTGTTACTCAGTCTGGTTCTCAGTCTGTGTTTCTGTCTGTGTCTGTGTCTCTGTCCCAACTCTATATGTGTCTGTGTCTGTGCCCTTGTCTATGTTTCTGTCTCTGCCTGTGTCACTCTATCTGACTGTGTCTCTGCCTGTATCTCTGTGTCTCTCTCTGTCTGTCTCCCTGGCTGTGATTCTGTCTGTGTTTCTGTCAAATTCTCTGTCTCTGTCGGTGCCTCTGTCTGTGCCTATGTCTGTGTCGCTGACTGTCTCTCAATTTGTGTATTTGTTCCTCTCTGTGTCTCTGTCTCTGTTTGTGTCTGCCTGTACTTGCGTGTCTCTCTCTGTCTGTCTCTGTCTGTGATTCTGCCTGTGTTTCTGTGTCTCTGTGTGTGCCTGTATACCTGTCTGTGTCTCTGTCAGTGTCTGTTACTCTGTCTCTGGCTCTGACTCTGTCTCTGTCTCGGTCTGTGTCTCTGCCTGTGCCTGTGTCTCTGTCTGTGTCTGTGCCTCTGTCTGTGTTTCGGTCTGTGTAATGTCTCTCTCTGTGTCTCGCTATCGGTCTCTACCTGTGTCCTTTGTCTGTGCCTGTGTCTCTGTATATGTCTCTGTCTCTATCTGTGTCTGTGCTTGTGTCTGTGTCTGTGTCTCTGCCTGTGCCTGTGCCTGTGTCTCTGTCTCTGTCTGTGCCTGTGTATCTGTCTGTGTCTTTATCTGTGTCTGTGACTCTGCCTGTGTCTGTGACTGTGGCTGTGACTGTGTATGTGTCTCTGCCTGTGTCTGTGTCTGTGTCCTCGTCTGTGTCTCTGCCTGTAGCTCTGCCTTTGTCTGTCCCTGTGTCTGTGTCTGTGTCTCTGTCAGAGTCCCTGTTTGTGTCTGTGTTTCAGTCTGTGTCTGAATCTCTCTCTGTGTTTGTGTGTTTGTCCCTGTCCGTGTCTCTGTCTGTGTCCCTGTCTCTATCTGTGTTTGTGTCTTTGTCTCTGTCCGTGTCTCTGTCTGTGTCTGTGTCTTTGTCTCTGTCCGTGTCTCTGTCTGTGACCCTGTCTCTGTCTGTGTCTGTGTATTTGTCTCTTGCTGTGTCTCTGTCTGTGCCTCGGTCTGTGTCTCTGTCTGTGTCGCTGACTGTACCTGTGTGTCTCTCTCTATCTGTGATTCTGCCTGTGTTTCTGTCAGATTCTTTGTGTCTGTCTGAGGCTCTGACTGTGCCTGTGCCTCTGTCTATGTCTCTGCCTGTGCCTGTGTCTCTGTCTCTGTCTGTGTCTTTGTCTCTGTCTGTGTCTCTGTCTGTGCCTCTGTCTGTTCTCTGTCTGTGTCGCTGTCTGTACCTGTGTGTCTCTCTCTGTCTGTCTCTGTCTTTGATTCTGCCTGTGTTTATGTCAGATTCTCTGTGTCTGTCTGTGGCTCTTGCTGTGCCAGTGTCTCTGTCTATGCCTATGTCTGTTTTGCTGACTGTCTCTCTGTCTCTGCCTGTGTCTCTGTCTGTGTTCCTGCCTGTGTCAGTGTCTGTGCCTCTGTCTATGTCTATGTCTGTGTCTGTGTCTGAGTCTGTGCCTGTGTCTGTGTCGGTTTCTCTTTATGTGTCTCTGTCTGTGTATAGAACATAGAACATAGAACAATAAGCGCAGTGCAGGCCCTTCGGCCCACGATGTTGCACCGAAACAAAAGCCATCTAACCTACACTATGCCATTATCATCCATATGTTTATCCAATAAACGTTTAAATGCCCTCAATGTTGGCGAGTTCACTACTGTAGCAGGTAGGGGATTCCACGGCCTCACTACTCTTTGCGTAAAGAACCTACCTCTGACCTCTGTCCTATATCTATTACCCCTCAGTTTAAAGTTATGTCCCCTCGTGCCAGCCATATTCTTCCGCGGGAGAAGGCTCTCACTGTCCACCCTATCCAACCCCCTGATCATTTTGTATGCCTCTATTAAGTCTCCTCTTAACCTTCTTCTCTCCAACGAAAACAACCTCAAGTCCATCAGCCTTTCCTCATAAGATTTTCCCTCCATACCAGGCAACATCCTGGTAAATCTCCTCTGCACCCGCTCCAAAGCCTCCACGTCCTTCCTATAAGGCGGTGACCAGAACTGTACGCAATACTCCAAATGCGGCCGTACCAGAGTTCTGTACAGCTGCAACATGACCTCCCGACTCCGGAACTCAATCCCTCTACCAATAAAGGCCAACACTCCATAGGCCTTCTTCACAACCCTATCAACCTGGGTGGCAACTTTCAGGGATCTATGTACATGGACACCTAGATCCCTCTGCTCATCCACACTTTCAAGAACTTTACCATTAGCCAAATATTCCGCATTCCTGTTATTCCTTCCAAAGTGAATCACCTCACACTTCTCTACATTAAACTCAATTTGCCACCTCTCAGCCCAGCTCTGCAGCTTATCTATATCCCTCTGTAACCTGCTACATCCTTCCACACTATCGACAACACCACCGACTTTAGTATCGTCTGCAAATTTACTCACCCACCCTTCTGCGCCTTCCTCTAGGTCATTGATAAAAATGACAAACAGAAACGGCCCCAGAACAGATCCTTGTGGTACTCCACTTGTGACTGTACTCCATTCTGAACATTTCCCATCAACCACTACCCTCTGTCTTCTTTCAGCTAGCCAATTTCTGATCCACATCTCTAAATCACCCTCAATCCACAGCCTCCGTATTTTTTGCAATAGCCTACCGTGGGGAACCTTAGCAAACGCTTTGCTGAAATCCATATACACCACATCAACTGCTCTACCCTCGTCTACCTGTTCAGTCACCTTCTCAAATAACTCAATAAGGTTTGTGAGGCATGACCTACCCTTCACAAAGCCATGCTGACTATCCCTGATCATATTATTCCTATCTAGATGATTATCAATCTTGTCTCTTATAATCCGCTCCAAGACTTTACCCACTGCAGACGTGAGGCTCACCGGTCTATAGTTGCCGGGGTTGTCTCTGCTCCCCTTTTTGAACAAAGGGACCACATTTGCTGTCCTCCAGTCCTCTGGCACTATTCCTGCAGCCAATGATGACATAAAAATCAAAGCCAAAGCTCCAGCAATCTCTTCCCTGGCCTCCCAGAGAATCCTAGGATAAATCCCATCCGGTCCCGGGGACTTATCTAATTTCAGCTTGTCCAGAATCGCCAACACCTCTTCCCTACGTACCTCAATGCCATCTATTCTGTTGGCCTGGGGCTCAGCATTCTCCTCCACAACATTATCTTTTTCCTGAGTGAATACTGACGAAAAATATTCATTTAGTATCTCGCCTATCTCTTCAGACTCCACACACAATTTCCCATCCCTGTCCTTGACTGGTCCTACTCTTTCCCGAGTCATTCGCTTATTCCTGACATACCTATAGAAAGCTTTTGGGTTTTCCTTGATCCTTCCTGCCAAATACTTCTCATGTCCCCTCCTTGCTCGTCTTAGCTCTCTCTTTAGATCCTTCCTCGCAACCTTGTAACCACCCATCGCCCCAACCAAAACTTCACACTTCATCTTCACATAGGCCTCCTTCTTCCTCTTAACAAGAGATTCCACTTCCTTGGTAAACCACGGTTCCCTCGCTCGACGCCTTCCTCCCTGTCTGACCGGTACATACTTATCAAGAACACGCAGTAGCTGATCCTTGAACAAGCCCCACTTATCCAGTGTGCCCAACACTTGCAGCCTACTTCTCCACCTTATCCCCCCCCCCAAGTCACGTCTAATGGCATCATAATTGCCCTTCCCCCAGCTATAACTCTTGCCCTGCGGTGTATATTTATCCCTTTCCATCATTAACGTAAACGTCACCGAATTGTGGTCACTGTCCCCAAAGTGCTCTCCTACCTCCAAATCCAACACCTGGCCTGATTCATTACCCAAAACCAAATCCAACATGGCCTCGCCTCTTATTGGCCTGTCAACATATTGTTTCTTGAAACCCTCCTGCACACACTGTACAAAAAACGACCCATCTATTGTACTCGAACTATATCTTTTCCAGTCAATATTTGGAAAGTTAAAGTCTCCCATAATAACTACCCTGTTACTTTCGCTCTTATCCAGAATCATCTTCGCCATCCTTTCCTATACATCCCTAGAACTATTAAGAGGCCTATAAAAACTCCCAACAGGGTGACCTCTCCTTTCCTGTTTCTAACTTCAGCCCATACTACCTCGGAAGAAGAGTCCCCATCTAGCATCCTCTCCGCCACCGTAATACTGCTCTTGACTAGCAGCGCCACACCTCCCCCTCTTTTGCCTCCTTCTCTGAGCTTACTAAAACACCTAAACCCCGGAACCTGCAACATCCATTCCTGTCCCTGCTCTATTCATGTCTCCGAAATGGCCACAACATCGAAGTCCCAGGTACCAACCCATGTTGCCAGTTCCCCTACCTTGTTTCGTATACTCCTGGCATTGAAGTAGACACACTTCAAACCACCTACCTGAACACTGGCCCCCTCCTGCGACGTCAAATCTGTGCTCCTGACGTCTATACTCTCATTCTCCCTTACCCTAAAACTACAATCCAGGTTCCCATGCCCCTGCTGCATGAGTTTAACCCCCCCCCCCCAAAGAGCACTAACAAATCTCCCCCCCAGGATATTTGTGCCCCTCAGGTTCAGATGTAGACCATCCTGTCTGTAGAGGTCCCACCTTCCCCAGAAAGAGCCCCAGTTATCCAGAAATCTGAATGCCTCCCGCCTGCACCATCCCTGTAGCCACGTGTTTAAATGCTCTCTCTCCCTATTCCTCATGTCACTATCACGTGGCACGGGCAACAACCCAGAGATAACAACTTTGTTTGTTCTAGTTCTGAGCTTCCATCCTAGCTCCCTGAAAGCCTGCCTTATATCCTTGTCCCCTTTCCTACCTATGTCGTTAGTGCCAATGTGGACCACGACTTGGGGCTGCTTCCCCCTCCCCCCTAAGGACCCGGAAAACACGATCCGAGACATCACGTACCCTTGCACCTGGGAGGCAACATACCAAACGTGAAACTCTCACGCTCCCACAAAATCTCCTATCTGTGCCCCTGACTATAGAGTCCCCAATTACTAATGCTCTGCTCCTCTCCCCCTTCCCTTCTGAGCAACAGGGACAGACTCTGTGTGTGTCTCAGTTTGGTCTCGATGTGAGTCTGTGTCTCTGTCTGTGTCTCTGCCTGTGTCATTCTCTCTCTCTTTCTCTGTTTCTGTCTGTGTATATGTCTGTGTCTCTGTCTGTGTCTCTGTCTGTGTGTTTATGTCTGAGACTCTGTCTATGCCTGTGCCTGTCTGTGTCTCTGTCTGTGTTTGTGACTCGGTCTGCGTCTCTGCTCCTGTCTGTGTCTGTGACTCTGTCTGTGTCTCTCTCTGTCTGTGCCTGTGTCTCTGTCTATGCCTGTGCCTGTGTCTGTGTCTGTCTCCTCGTCTGTGTCTCTGTATGTGTCTCTGTCTGTGTCTCTGAATCAGTCTGCGTTTCTGACTGTGTCTCTGCCTGTGTCGTTTTCTCTCTCTCTCTGTCTGTGTCTGTCTGTGTTTCTGTCTGTGTCTCTGTCTCTGTCTGTGTCTCTATTTGTGCCTCTGTCTGTGTCTGTCTGTTTCTGTGTCTCTGTCTGTGCCTGTGCATCTGTCTGTGTGTCTGTCAGTGTCTGTTACTCTGTCTGTGTCTCTGTCTGCGCCTGTGTAAGTGTCTGTATCTGTGTATCTGCCTGTGTCACTGTTTCTGTCTGCGTCTCTGCCTGTGCCTGTGTGTGTCTCTCTCTCTGTGATTCTGTCTGTGTTTCTGTCAGATTCTCTGTGTCTGTATGTGGCTCAGACTGTGCCTGTGCCTCTGTCTCTGCCTGTGCCTATGTCTCTGTCTGTGTCTCTGTATATGTCTCTGTCTGTGGCTCTGGCTGTGTCTCTGGCTGTGTCTGTGTCTCAGTCTATGTCTATGTCTGTTTTGCTGACTGTCTCTCTGTCTCTGCCTGTGTCTCTGCCTGTGTTGATGTCTGTGTCAGTGTCTGTGTCTCTGTCTATATCTGTGTCTGTGTCGGTGTCTGTTTCGGAGTCTCTTTATGTGTCTCTGTCTGTGTATGTGTCTTAGTTTGGTCTTGATGTGAGTCTGTGTCTCTGTCTGTGTCCCTGCCTGTGTCATTCTCACTCTCTCTGTCTGTGTCTGTCTGCTTTTATGTCTGTGTCTCTGCCTGTGTCTCTGCCTGTGTCATTCTCTCTCTCTCTCTGTCTGTATCTTTCTGTGTATATGTCTGTGTCTCTGTCTGTGTCTCTGACTGTGCATGTATCTCAGTTTGGTCTCGATGTGAGTAGTGTCTCTGTCTGTGTCTCTGCCTGTGTCATTCTCTCTCTCTCTGCCTGTACCTGTCTGTGTATATGTCTGTATCTCTGTCTGTGTCTCTGTCTGTGTCTGTGACTCGGTCTGTGTCTCTGTCCCTGTCTGGTTCTGTGACTCTGTCTGTGTTTCTGTCTGTGTCTCTGTCTGTGTCATTCTCTCTCTCTCTCTGTCAATATCTGTCTGTGTATATGTCTGTTTCTCTGTCTGTGTCTCTGTCTGTGTGTTTATGTCTGTGTCTCTGTCTATGCCTCTGTCTGTCTGTGTCTCTATATGTGTCTGTGCCTGTGTCTGTGTCCTCGCTTGTGTCTCTTTATGTGTCTCTGTCTGTGTCTCTGAATCTGTCTGCGTTTCTGACTGTAGCTCTGCCTGTGTCTTTTTCTCGCTCTCTGTCTGTGTCTCTGAATCTGTCTGCGTTTCTGACTGTGTCTCTGCCTGTGTCTTTTTCTCGCTCTCTGTCTGTGTCTGTCTGTGTTTCTGTCTGTGTCTTTGTCTCTGTCTGTGTCTGTGTCTATCTGTGTCTCTGTCTGTGTCTGTGACTCGGTCTGAGTCCGTCACTGTCTGGTTCTGTGACTCTGACTGTGTTTCTGTCTGTGTCTGTGTCTCTGTCTGTGCCTGTGTATTTGTCTATGTCTCTATCTGTGTCTGTGACTCTGTCTGTGTCTCTGTCTGAGTCTGTGTCCCTGTCTCTGTCTGAGTCCTCGCCTGTGTCTCTGCCCGTATCTCTGCCTTTGTCTGTGACTGTGTTTGTGTCTGTGTCAGAGTTCCTGTTTGTGTCTGTCTCTGTCTCTTTGTCTCTGTCCGTGTCACTGTCTGTGACCCTGTCTCTTTCTATGTTTTTGTTTTTGTCTCTGCATGTGTCCAAGTCTGTGCCTCTGTCTGTGTCTCTCTCTGTGTCGCTGACTGTACCTGTGTGTCTCTCTCTGTCTGTCTCTGTCTGTGTCTCTGTCTGTGTCTCTGTCTGTGTGTTTATGTCTGTGTCTCTGTCTATGCCTGTGTCTGTCTGTGTCTCTGTCTGTGTCTGTGACACGGCCTGTGTTTCTGTCCTTGTCTGGGTCTGTGACTCTGTCTGTGTTTCTGTCTGTGTCTGAGCCTGTGTCTCTGTCTGTGTCTGTGTCTCTGTATTTGTCTCCGCCTCTGTCTCTATCTGTGCCTGTGCCTGTGTCTGTGTCTGTGACTCTGTCTGTGCCTGTGTCTGTGTCTCAGTCTCTGTCTGTGCCTGAGTATCTGTCTGTGTATTTACCTGTGCCTGTGACTCTGTCTGTGTCTCTGTCTCTGACTGGCTCTGTGACTCTGTCTGGGTCTCGGTCTGTGTCTGTGTCTCTGTATCTGTCTCTGTCTCTATCTGTGTCTGTGCCTGTGTCTGTTCTGTGTCTGTGTCTGTGTCTGTGCCTGTGTCTGTGTCTGTGTCTCTGTCTGTGACTCTGTCTGTGTGTTTTTGTATCTGTCTCTATCTGTGCCTGTGTCTGTGTCCTCGCCTGTGTCTCTGTATGTGTCTCTGTCTGTGTCTCTGAATCTGTCTGCGTTTCTGACTGTGTCTCCTCATGTGTCTTTTTCTCTCTCTGTGTCTATGTCTGTCTGTGTTTCTGTCTGTGTCTGTGTCTCTGTCTGTTTCTCTATGTGTACCTCTGTCTGTGTTTGTCTGTGTCTCTGTCTGTGTCTGTGATTCGGTCTGTGTCTCTGTCACTGTCTGGTTATGTGACTGACTGTGTTTCTGTCTGTGTCTCTGTCTGTGTCTCTGTCTGTGCCTGTGTATTTGTCGATGTCTCTATCTGTGTCTGTGACTCTGTCTGTGTCTCTGTCTGTGTCTGTGTCTGTGTAAGTGTCTGTGTCTGTGTCTGTGTCTGTGCCTGTGTCCCTGACTGTCTGTGTCCTCGCATGTGTCTCTGCCCGTATCTCTGCCTTTGGCTGTGCCTGTGTTTGTGTCTGTGTCTCTGTCAGAGTTCCTGTTTGTGCCTGTGCCTCTGTCTTTGTCTGTATCTCTGTCTGTGTTTGTGTCTTTGTCCCTGTCCGTGTCTGTGTCTTTGTCTCTGTCCGTGTCTCTGTCTGTTTCCCTGTCTCTGTCCGTGTCTGTGTCTTTGTCTCTGTCCGTGTCTCTATCTGTGTCCCTGTCTCTGTCTGTGTCTGTGTCTCTGTCTGTGCCTGTGTATTTGTCTATGTCTCTATCTGTGTACGTGACTCTGTCTGTGTCTCTGTCTGTGTCTGTGACTCTGTCTGTGTCTGTGTAAGTGTATGTGTCTGTGTCTGTGCCTGTGTCCCTGACTCTGTCTGTGTCTGTGTCCTCGCATGTGTCTCTGCGCGTATCTCTGCCTTTGGTTGTGCCTCTGTGTCTCTGTTTGTGTCTGTGCCCGTGTCTCTGTCTGTGTCCCTGTCCCTGTCTGTGTTTGTGTCTTTGTCTCTGTCCGTGTCTGTGTCTTTGTCTCTGTCCGTGTCTCTGTCTGTGTCCCTGTCTCTGTCCTTGTCTGTGTCTTTCTCTGTCCGTGTCTCTGTCTGTGTCCCTGTCCCTGTCTGTGTTTGTGTCTTTGTCTCTGTCCGTGTCTGTGTCTTTGTCTCTGTCCGTGTCTCTGTCTGTTTCCCTGTCTCTGTCCGTGTCTGTGTCTTTGTCTCTGTCCGTGTCTCTATCTGTGGCCCTGTCTCTGTCTGTGTCTGTGTCTCTGTCTGTGCCTGTGTATTTGTCTATGTCTCTATCTGTGTCTGTGACTCTGTCTGTGTCTCTGTCTGTGTCTGTGACTCTGTCTGTGTCTGTGTAAGTGTATGTGTCTGTGTCTGTGCCTGTGTCCCTGACTCTGTCTGTGTCTGTGTCCTCGCATGTGTCTCTGCCCGTATCTCTGCCTTTGGTTGTGCCTCTGTGTCTCTGTTTGTGTCTGTGCCCGTGTCTCTGTCTGTGTCCCTGTCCCTGTCTGTGTTTGTGTCTTTGTCTCTGTCCGTGTCTGTGTCTTTGTCTCTGTCCGTGTCTCTGTCTGTGTCCCTGTCTCTGTCCGTGTCTGTGTCTTTCTCTGTCCGTGTCTCTATCTGTGTCCCTGTCTCTGTCTGTGTTTGTGTCTTTGTCTCTGCATGTGTCTCTGTCTGTGCATCTGTCTGTGTCTCTCTGTGTCGCTGACTGTATCTGTGTGTCTCTCTCTGTCTGTGATTCTGCCTGTGTTTCTGTCATATTCTCTGTGTCTGCCTGTGGCTCTGACTGTCCCTGTGCCTCTGTCTATGTCTCTGACTGTGCCTGTGTCTCTGTCTGTGTCTCTGTCTCTGTCTGTGGCTCTGTCTGTGTCTCTCTTTGTGCCTCTGTCTGTGTCTGTCTTTGTCTGGTCTCTGTCTGTGCCTGTGTATCTGTCTGTGTGTCTGCCAGTGTCTCTTACTCTGTCTGTGTCTCTGTCTCTGTTTGCATCAGTGTAAGTGTCTGTATCTGTGTCTCTGTCTGTGTTTCTGTCTGTGTCACTGTTTCTGACTGTGTCTCTGCCTCTGCCTGGGTGTCTCTCTCTGCCTGCCCCTGTCTGTGATTCTGTCTGTGTTTCTGTCAGATTCTCTGTTCCTGTATGTGGCTCAGACTGTGCCTGTGCCTCTGTCTGTGTCTCTGCCTGTGCCTGTATCTCTGTCTCTGTCTCTGTCTGTGGCTCTGGCTGTTTTGCTGACTGTCTCTCTGTCTCTGCCTGTGTCTCTGCCTGTGTTCCTGTCTGTGTCAGTGTCTGTGTCTATGTCTATGCCTGTGTCTGTGTCTGCATCTGTGCCTGTGTCGGTGTCTGTGTCGGAGTCTCTTTATATGTCTCTGTCTGTGTATGTGTCTCAGTTTGGTCTCGATGTGAGTCTGTGTCTCTGCCTGTGCCATTCTCTCTCTCTGTCTGTTTTTATGTCTGTGTCTCTGTCTGTGTCTCTGTCTGTGTCTGTGACTCGATATGCGTCTCTGTACCTGTCTGGTTCTGTGACTGTCTGTGTTTCCATCTGTGTCTGTGTCTCTGTCTGTGTCACTCTCTCTCTCTGTCTGTATCTGTCTGTGTATATGTATGTGTCTGTGTCTCTGCCTGTGTGTTTATGTCTCTGTCTATGCCTGTGCCTGTCTGTGTCTCTGTCTGTGTCTGTGACTCGGTCTGTGTCCCTATCCCTGTCTGTGTCTGTGACTCTGTCTGTGTTTCTGTGTTTGTCTGTGCCTGTGCCTCTGCCTGTGCCTGTGTATCTGTCTGTGTCTCTATCTGTGTCTGTGACTCTGTCTGTGTCTCTGTCTGTGCTTGTGACTGTGTATGTGTATGTGTCTCTGCCTGTGTCTCTGTCTGTGTCTCTGTCTCTATATGTGTCGTTGCCTGTGTCCGTGTCTGTGACCTCGCCTGTGTCTCTGTAGGTGTCTCTGTCTGTGTCTCAGAATCTGTCTGTGCCTGTGTCTGTGTCTGTGTCTCTGTCTGTGTCCGCTTCTGTATATCTGCATGTGTCTCTGCCTGTGCCTGTGCCTGTGTCTGTGTCTGTGTCTCTGTCTGAGTCTCTGTTTGTGTCTGTGTCTCTGTCTTTGTCTGTATCTCTGTCTGTGACTGTGTCTCTGTCTGTGATTCTATCTGTATATCTTTCTCTGTTCCTGTCTGTGTCTCCGTCTGTCTCGGTGTCTCTGTCTGCGTCTGTGTCTCTAACTGTGTCTCTGTCTGTGTTTCTCACTGTGTCTCTGTCTCCCTCTGTGTCTCTTTCTCTGTCTGTGCCTGTGTTTGTGTCTGTCTCTGTATCTCTGTCATTGTCTCTGTCTGTGTCTCTTTCTCTGTCTGTGTTTTTGTCTGTCTCTGTATCTCTGTCTCTGGCTCTGTCTCTGCCTCTGCCTCTGTCTGTGTCTGTGTCTGTCTCTGTATTTCTGTCAGTGAATCTTTCTGTGTGCGTCTCAGCCTCTGTCGGCGTCTCTGTCTGTGTCTGTCTGTGTCCCTGGCTCTGTTTGTGTCTCTGTCTGTGTCTGTCTATATCTCTGTCTGTGTATCTGTGTCTGTCTGTGTCTCTGTCTGTGTGTGTCTCTATCTTGTGCGCATTATGCTGCACAGACTGTGTTTAAATGTAAGGCACACATCTAGCTGATCGGCAATGGGGGAGGCACACCCAGCTGATCGGCTTCGGGCGAAGCACACATCCAGCTGTTCGGCAATGGGGGGGAAGCACACACCCAACTGATCGGTAATGGTTGGAATCCGCACACCCAGCTGGTCAGCCATGGGGGGAAGCACACCTCCAGCTGATCGGCCATGGCGCCGGCACACATCCAACTGATCGGCCGGGGGGAGTCACACAGACACAACTGATCGGCGAAGGGGAGTCACGCAGACCCAGCTGATCGGCCATGGGGGAGTGATACTGACCCAGCTGATGGGCCATGGGGGAGTCACACTGACCAACAGATTGACCATGGGGGAGTCACACTGACCCAGCTGATCGGTCAAGGGGGTGAGTCACACAGACACAAGTGATCGGCTATGGGGGGAGTCTCACCCACCCACCGATAGTCCCTCCTGGTAATGCAGAATGGTAAATCAGGGTGAGGTTGGCTGGGGATGGTCAGTTTTACCGGCAGTGCGAGGAGAGATATGCCGTATGGGTGGGGTTTCCTCTCAGGGCTTAATGAATTGAAGAATTGAACTAAAGGGAACTTTCAGAACATTCTTCAACTGTTGTCTGAACTGAGTCTGTGTCACGGCGTAAATCGCAGTGTTTGTGCAGCAACTCAGGAGCTGCATCATGAAGCCCAATTCCATAACATAATAATCTAACCATACTGACTTATACCCCAGATACCACATCCGGCTCCATATAGAATAAACCATTAACGTTGACCATAACAAGATGAAATTGGCCGAGATAATAAAGAGTAAAATGATGGATTTCCTCCGACTCTCCATCTCTGGGTCTCTGGGACTCTCCCCACTGCTGTGAGCCCGGAGTCTCCTGCGGGCCCTGCTGCTCAGGACAATGTGTCTGACGGTGAGAACATTGAGCAGCAGAATCAGGGCGAATGGAACACACGGGGTTAGAATGTTGTGGAGGAACTCGATTGTTGTCCAGACGGGAGAGTTCTGAACACCCTCTGTGACATCACAAAACCAGGGTTCGTTCCCCAGCGAATACCCACCGGTCATCATAAACCCCCAGGAAATGTCCTTCAAACAGCTCAGCACAGCCACTGTTCCCAGAACCACAGCCGCCGTTTTCTCGCTGCAATATTTACTTTTCAGCTTCGGGCAACAAATGGCCACAAATCGATCAAAGGTGAAAGTGACGGTGAACCAGACAGAACAGTCAGTGGCTGCATAAAGCAGGGCGGCGTGGATATTACACACGGGGATGGAGTACAGGAAATTAAACTGTTCATCAAAAACAATGGGAATGTGTCTCAATATCAGGTCGAGAATAACGACCAGTAGATCCCCCACTGCCATGGCCAACAGGTAACAAGTCACACATTTGGACAGCCCACAGTTTCTTCTCTTCAGGATCACAATTGTGATGAGGTTCACTGTGAGGAAGGGACATAAACAATTAAATTATACATCAGCCTGGGAAAGACATCACAAGTATGGTCGGTGTGATGTTGAAGTCAAATAAATATATACAAATACACACACTCGCACACACACAGACACAGGAACACACTCACACACAAGGCACCGATACACACTCACAAATACACTAATGCACACACTCACTTGAACAGACACAAATACACACTCACTGACACAGATACACTAACACAAACACGCACAGAAACAGAGGCACCAATACACACACACAGACATACAGAGGCACTAATACACACACTCACTGACACGCAGATACACTAATACAAACCCACACACACACACTAATACACACACACAGACACTAATACACACACTCACTGAAACATAGAGAAAGAAATATACACACTCACAGACACTGATAAACACACTCACAGGCACAGAGACAATAATACACACACTCACACACATGCACTAATACTCTCTCACAGATACACAGACACACTAATACACACACTCACACACAGAGAGAAACGAATACACACTCACAGAAAAAGACAATAATACACACATTCACACACAGACGCTAATACACACTCACAGACACAGTGCGACACGAATACACACACTCACACACAGATACACTAATACACACAATGACTGACTCACACATACACTAATACATACACACGCAGAGACACGAATACACACTCACAGAAACTAATAGACACACTCACAGACACACACAGTGACACAAATAGACGCTGACACAGAGCCAGTATTACACACACTCACAGACACACACAAACACAAATACACACACTCACAGCCACGCAGATAGACCCTAATACACACACTCACTCACACACAAAGACACCAATGCACACAATCTCACACACACACAGATACACTAACACACATACACTCACAGACCTAAACAGAGACTCTAAGACACACACTCACACACACAGACACTAATACACACTCACAGGCACACAGAGACTCTAATACACACACTCACAGACAAACACACAGACTGCAATACGCACACTTACACACAAAGACTAATACACACTCACACAAAACAGACACACACAGGGACACTAATTCACACTCACAGACACAGACACGAATACACACACACTCACACAGAGACAATAATGCACACACTCACACACACAGACACTAATACACATACTCAAGGACACAGACAGAGGGACGGATACTCAGACTCATAAACACACACAGCCACACACAGATACACTAATGCACGCACACACAGACATACACATACACTAATACACACACTTAATGACACACAGAGACACGAATACACACACTCACTGACAAGCAGATACACTAATACATACTCAGACACACACACACACTGATACACAAACAAACAGACACTAATACAGACACACACAGACACACACACACGCTAATACACACACTCACACACAAATACTAATGCACACACTGACAGACACACAGAGACACTAATCCACAAAGACACATACACACTAATACACACACTCACTGACACATAGAGACAGTAATATACACACTCAGAGACACAGACACAATAATACACACACTCTCACACACAGGGGCACTAATACATACACCCACAGACACACAACGATATTAATATACAAACTCACAGACACACAGCCACGAATACACACACTCACACACGGAGGCACTAATACACACTCACAGACACACGCAGACACTAATACACACACCCATACAGGGGCACTAATACATACACTCACAGTCAAACACAGACAATAAAACACACACTCATTGACGCACAGAGACACTAATATACACACTCACCGACACAATGAGACTCTAATACACACTCACAGACACCCAGAGACACTAATTCACACAGTCACTGACACACAGAGACACTAATGTACACATTTACAGACAGAGAGACACTAAGGCTTACACACACAGTCAGTCACAGACACATTGATAGATAAATTCAAACACACAGGGACACTAATGCACACAATCACACAGAGACACTAATACACATACTCACAGAGACACTAATACACACACTCACTGACACATAGAGACACTAATATACACACTTACATACGCAGAGACACTAAAACACACACGCAGATACAATGCAACACACATATAGACACTAATAAACACAATCGCAGACTCACACAGACACTGGCACACACACTCACACACAGCGACACTAATACACACACTCACAGACACACACAGAGACACGAATACACACATTCACACACAAGCAGACCGTAATACACACACTCATACATACATACAGACACTAATACACACACAGACAGCCAAACACAGACACAAATTCACAGGGAGACTAATTCACACAGTCACAGAAACACAGGCAATGCTAACCACACTCACAGACACACACAGATACATAAAAAGACAGTACTACACACACTCACAGACACACATACACACACTCACACACAGAGACACTAGTACACACATTCACACACACACGGAGTCACTAATACGCACACTCACAGGCACTAATACACACACTCACACACAGCGACGCTAATACACACACTTACAGACAAACATAGACACTAAAACACATACACAGAGACACTGATACTCACAGACACACAGATGCACGTATACACGTACACACGCACTCACACAGAGAGACACTAGTACACAGCTCACAGAAAGGCAGATACACTAATACACACACTCACACACACACTAATGGAGACACTCACACTCACAGACACTAATACACTCACACACACTCATACAGACACTAACGCACACATTCTCACACACACAGAGACACTCACAGATACACTAATAAACACAGAAACACAGACTCACACAGAGACACTAATACACACACTCACACATACAGACAGGCACTGATTCACACTCTCATAGACACATACATACATACACACACCCACAGACACATGGAGACTCTAATGCACACACTCACACACAGAAACACTGTCATGTGAGAGTACCTGCAAGAAATGGGTGTTTATAATGGTTCTGTATATAAATATCTATCGTCAAGTACCTTTAAGAAATGGGTGCTTATTACTGCTGTGATGTCAGAGAGTGGGTGAAGCTGGGTTGTCTGTCAGCTTTTTTTTTAACTTTCGTTTTAGGCTGTTTGCTCCAGGGTCTGTTTTAGATTTGTTTTCAAAGTTGGAGCTGTAGCCAGACAGAGCAGGTGTATTGTTGATCTCACTGCCATGAAAAAAACTATCTCTTGATTTGGAGAATTCAGAATTATAAATGTTCTCAGTAGTGAATGTAAACCTAATGTCCCTCTGGTAAAAGGTGTTTCTTAAGTCTTCTGGATGTCAAAATGACAGCTTACGGATTACACAGTGTTGTATTCATTGGGGGTTGAATTTGAATTAATGGTTGCTAAGTTGTTCACTGTATGTTTTGAAAAGGTTAACTTGAGTTTATAGAATAAACATTGTTTTTCTTTAAAAATTGCTTTTCCATTTCTGCTGTACCACACCTGTAGAGTGGGCCGTGTGGTCCCCATACGACAATCTATTAAAAATTGTGGGTCAGGGGAACTCCATGATACACTTTGGGGTTCTCTAAACCCTGGCCCATAACACTAATACACACACTCACATCACAGAGACACTAACACACACACTCGCAGACACGCAGAGACACGAATATCCACACATTCTCCCAGACACTAATACAGACACTCACCGACACACAGACACACTAATACATCCACTCACAGATACAAACATAGACACTCATAAACACACTCACACAACACAGACACTAGTGCACACACTCACACACACACAGAGACACTAATGCACACACACAGACACACGCATACACTAATGCACAAACTCAAAGACACACACAGACACTAATACACACACAAACAGACACACAGAGACTCTGATACACCCACTCACACGCAGACACAAATGCACACACTCACACACACAGGCACTTATACATACACACAGGCATACACAGAACACACATAACTAATGCAAAAACTCAACGACACACACAGAGACACTGATACACACACTCACTGACACGCAGATGCACTGATACGCACACTCGCACAACACACAGATACACTAATACACATACTCACATACACACAGATTTTAATACACACACTGAAAGACACAGACAGAGACACTAATACACAAACTCACAAACACACACAGCCAAATACTGACACACACATACACTAATGCACAAACTCAAAGACACACTCATACACTAATACACACACTCACACAGAGACACTAATACACACACTCACTGACATATAGATGCACTAATACACACTCACAGACACACAGACACCAATACACACACAGGCACTAATACACGCACTCACAGACACACACTGGCACCAATACACACACAGACACTGGCACTAATACACACACACATAAACACTAATACACATACACACACACAGATGCTAATACACACTCACTGATACACAGATACAATAATATACACACTCACAGACACAGAGAGACTCTAATGCAAACACTCAGATAAAAACAGCGACACTAATACACACAGTCACACACATGCATGCACTAATACAGACACTAACACATAAACACAGATACTAATACACACACTCACTGTTACACAGATACACCAATACACACACTCACTGACACGCAGGTACACTAATACACAAACTCAACTACACACACAGAGACACTAATACACACACTCACTGACACGCAGATGCACTAACACGCACACTCACACAACACAGAGAGACACTAATACACACACTCACATACACACAGATATGAATACACACACTGAAAGACACAGACAAAGACACTAATACACAAACTCACAAACACACACAGCCACACACAGACACACACATACACTAATGCACAAACTCAAAGACACACTCACAGACACTAATACACACACTCACACAAACATAGCCACAAATGCACACACTCACACACACACAGACTCTTGTACATACATACAGGCATACACAAAACACACATACACTAATGCACAAACTTAACTACACACACAGAGACACTAATACACACACTCACTGACACGCAGATGCACTAATACGCACACTCACTCAACACACAGAGACACTAATACACATACAGACAGAAACACAGACACTAATACACGCACTCACACACATACACACTGGCACTAATACACACACACATACACTATCACACACAAACAGATACTAATACACACACTCACTGGTACACAGAGACAATAATATACACACTCACAGACACATGGAGACTCTAATGAATACACTCAGATACAAACAGCGAAACTAATACACACAGTCACACACATACACACACTAACACATACACACAGATACTAATACACACACTCACTGATACACAGAGACACTAATACACACACTCACTGACACAGGGAGATTGTAATTCACACACTCGCAGACACAAAGAGTCACTAACACACACACTCAAAGACACACACTGACACTAATACACATACACACAGACACTAACACACACACTCAGATACTAATACACACACTCACTGATACAAAGGGACAATAATATACACACTCACAGACTCACAGAGACATTAATACACACACTCTCAGACACACACAGACACTAATACACACACTCGCAAACACACAGAGACACTAACACACACTCTCGCAGACTCACAGAGACACTAATAAATACGCTCGCAGACACACACAGACACTAATACACACACTCACACACTCAGAGAGACACTAATACACACAATCGCAGATACACAGCGAGACTAATACCCACAAAGAACAAAGAAAAGTACAGCACAGGAACAGGCCCTTCGGCCCTCCAAGCCCGTGCCGACCATGCTGCCCGACAAACTACAATCTTCTCCACTTCCTGCGTCCGTACCCCTCTATTCCCATCCTATTCATCTATTTGTCAAGATGCCCCTTAAATGTCACTATCGCCCCTGCGTCCACCACCTCCTCTGGCAGCGATTTCCAGGCACCCACTACCCTCTGTGTAAAAAACGGACCTCGTACATCTCCTCTAAACCTTGTCCCCCGCACCGTAAACCTATGCCCCCTAGTAATTCACCCAGCTACCCCGGGGAAAATCCTCTGACTATCCATTCTGTCTATGCCCCAATAATTTTGTAGACCTCTATCAGGTCGCCCCTCAACCTCCGTCGTTCCCGTGAGAACAAACCGAGTTTATTCAACCGCTCCTCATAGCTAATGCCCTCCATACCAGGCAACATTCTGGTAAATCTCTTCTGCACCCTGTCTAAAGCCTCCACATCCTTCTGGTAGTGTGGCGACCAGAACTAAACACTATACTCCAAGTGTGGCCTAACTATGGTTCTATACAGCTGCAACATGACTTATCCATTCTTATACTCAATGCCCCGGCTAATGATGGCAAGCATGCCATATGCCTTCTTGACTACATTCTCCACCTGTGCGGCCCCTTTCAGTGACCTGTGGACCTGTTGACCTAGATCTCTCTGACTTTCAATACTCTTGAGGGTTCTACTATTCACTATATATTCCCTACCTGCATTAGACCTTTCAAAATGCATTACCTCACATTTGTCCGGATTAAACTCCATCTGCCATCTCTCCGCCCAAGTCTCCAAACGATCTAAATCCTGCTGTATCCTCTGACAGTCCTCATCGCTATAACTATATATGATATAATATATACACGCCAGACACACAGAGACACTGATACACACACTCACACACACACACATACACGAATACACACACTCACAGATACACAGAGACACTGATACACACACTCACAACACACAGAGACACGAATACACACTCGCAGACACACAGAGACACTAATACACACTCGCAGACACACAAAGACACTAATACACACACTCACAGATACACAGAGACACTAATAGACACACTTACAGACACACAGAGACACTAACACACACACACACGCAGACATACAGAGACACTAATACACGCACTCACAGACACACATTGGCACCAATACACACAGACACTAACACACACACAAATACTGATACACACACTAACTGATGCACAGAGACAATAATATACACATTCCCACACACAGGGAGACTCGAATGCATGCACTTACACACGCAGAGCGACACTAATATACACAGTCACACACACATGCACTAATACACACACTAACAAACACACACAGAAACTAATACACACACTCACTGATACACAGAGACAGCAATATACACACTCACAGGGAGATTGTAATTCACACACTCACAGACACACAGATACACTAATACACACACTCACAGATACACACAGACACTAATACACACACTCACAAACACACACAGACACTAATAGACACACTCACAGACACACAGACACTAATACACATACTCACAGACACACGCAGACACTAATACACACACTAACACACAGAGACACTTATGCACATTCACAGAAACAGATACACCAATACACAAACTCACACACGCAGAGGCACTAGTACACAGCTTACAGACCAACATAGACACTATTACACAAACGCACACACATTAATAGAGACACTCACACACATACCCACTAATACACTCACCCACACAGATACAAATGCACACATTCTCAAACACATTCAGACACACACAGACACTAAAACACACAGACATTAATACACACAATCACTGACACATAGATACACTAATACGCACTCACAGACACGCATACGGATACTAATACACGCACTCACAGACAGACACTGGCACCAATACACACACACACACATAGACACTAATACACACACTCACAGACACACAATGGCACTAATACACACACACACATAGGCACTAACACAGACACACACAGATACTAATACACACACTACCTGATACACAGAGACTATAATATACACACTCACAGACACAGGGAGACTCTAACGCCTACACACACACAGCGAATCTAATGCAAACAGTCACACACACACATGCACTAATACACACACTAACGCAAACACACAGATGCTAATACACACACACTGATACACAGAGCCAATAATACACACTCACAGACAAATACAGATACTAATACACACACTCACAGAGACACACAGACACTAATACACACACACTCACAGACACACACAGACACTAATACACACACTCACACACAGATACACTGACACACATTCACAGACACACAGATACACTACTACAGACACTCACACACACAGAGACACTAGTGAACAGCTCACAGATCGACAGAGACATTAATACACAAACACACACACACACACATATAGGGACAGTCACACACATAGACGCTAATACACTCGCACACACAGACTTATGCACACATTCTCACACACACACAGACACTCACAGATACACAGAAATACAGACACACAGACATTAATACACACACGCAAAGGTCCCTCCACACACACACTCACTCCCCCAGACACACTACCCCCTACACACACACTACCCCCCACACCAAGACACACGGACCCCTCCCAACACGCAACTAACACCCTCAACCACAGACATACTAACCCCCACACACGCTAATACCCCCACAGACTAACCCCGCCACACACACTAATCCTCCCCACACAATAATATCCCCTCACAGACACACACTAACCCCTCCCACACACACTAACCCCCCACACACAACAGACACATTAATTCCCCACACGCACTGATCCCTCCCACCAATGATCATTTACTAAACCCTCCACACACACACGAACAACCCCAACACACACACTAACCCCCCACACACACTGAACCCCACGCACACACACTAACACCCCACACACACTAACCCCCCACACTAACCCCCCACAAAAACAAACCCCCACCCCACCACAAACCCCCACCCCACACACACTAAGCCCATTACACACACTAAGCGCCCCCACACACACACCAACCACCCCACACACGAACCCCCCCACACACACACTAAACCCTCCACACACACTAACCCCCAGCACACACACTAAACCCCCACACACACTAACCCCCCCTCACACACACTAACCACTACACACACACACTAACCCCCACTCACACACTAACTGCCCCTACACACACACTAAACGCCCCCACACACACTAACCCCCCCCACACACGCACACTAACCCCCAAAAAAACACACTAACGCCCCACACACACACACTAACACCCCCACACACACTAACCTCCCCAGACACTAACCCCTCCGCACACATACTAAACCCCCCACACACACTAAAACCCCAGACACACACTAACCCCACACACACGCACGTACACCTCCACACAAACACGAACCCACACACCCACACACACTAACTCCCCCACACACACAGTAACCACCCTTACACACACACTAACCTCCCCACACGCACACTAACCCTCCTCACACTCAATAACCCCCCTCACACACACACTAACCCACACACACGCACACTAACCCCGCTCACGCGCACACTAACAACCCCTCACACACCCACACTAACCACCCCACACACACACACTGACGCCCCACAGACACAAACCTTCCCAAAATACAATCACTAACCCCCTCACACACACACTAACCCCACTCACACGCACACTAACAACCCCTCACACACCCACACTAACCAACCCACACACACACTGACGCCCCACAGACACAAAACTCCCCAAAACACACACACTAACCCCCTTCACACACACACAATCCCCTCACATATACTGAACCCTCCACACACAAAAAAATAAAAAAACACCCATCACACCCACACACACTAACCCTCCGACACACACTAACCATCCCACACACACACACTGACACCCCACTAAGACACACATAGCCCCCCCCACACACTAACCCTCCCACACACACACACACACTAATTACCCCCACACACACAAAACCCCCTCACATACACAGTAACCCCCCTCACACACACTAACCCCCCTCACACACACACTAAGCGCCCCAGACACACTAATACCCCTCATACCCACATTAACCCCCCCACACACACACACTAACCCCCCCACACACTCACACACACTAACCCCACCCCACACACACCTATCCCCCAAGACATACTAACCCACTCACACACGAACCAGCCCACACACACTGACACCCTACATACACTATCTTACCCACACACACGCATTAACCCCCCTCACACACACACTAACCCTCTCACACACACACACTAACCCCCCTCACACACACTCACCCCCTTACAGACACACTAACCTCCCCACACACACTAAACCCCCTCACACACACTAACCACCCCCTCACACACACACTAACCCACCACACACACACTGACGCCCCACAGACACTAACCTCCCCAAAACACAGACACTAACCACCCTCACACACACGCTAACCCCCCCTCACACGCACACTAAAGCCCCCACACATTCGCAAACCCCACACACACACTAAACCCCCCCCCACACACATTAAACCCGACCACACACGACCCCCCCCACACACACACACACACTAACCCCCCCCACTCACACACACTAACACCCCCACACGCACACTGACGCCCCCACACACACACTAACACACGCACTAAAACCCACACACCCACTGACCCCTCCCCCCACACACACTAAACCGCCACTCCACACACACAACCCCCCCCACACACACTGACCCCACACACACACACTACCCCCGCACACACACACCCTGACCCCCACCCACACACACTAACCACCCACACACACTAACTCCCCACCAACACACACTAACCCCCCTGACACACACTAACATCCTACCAACACACACCCACTAACCACCCCACACACACACTAACCCCCCCACACATTCACACACACTAACCCCAGCCCAAGCACACTTACCCCCCAGACACACTAACCCCCCTCATACACACTTCCCCCACCCCACACACGCACACTAACCCCACTCACACACACACGAACTCCCCCACACACACACGCGCACACTAACCCCCCCCCCACATACACAATGACGCCCCACAGATACTAACCTCCCCAAATCACACACACTAACTCCCCTCACACACACACTAAACCCCCTCACACACACACACACTAACCCACCCACATACACTAACCTCCTCACACATATTAATCCCCCCCCACACACAAAGACCCCATACACACACTAACCCCCAAGACAGACTAACCCCCCACACAAACACTAAAGCCCCCCACACACACTATACCCCAAACACACGTTAACTTCCCCACACGCACTCGCACCCCTGACACACACTAAACCCCCCCAACCACCAACCAACACACACACTAACGCCCCACACACGCACTAACCCTCACACATACACACTCTAACCCCCACCCACACCCATTACCCCTCCCACCCACAAACTAACATCCCTACACACACACGAACCCCATACAGACACTAACCCCCCACAAATACACTAACCCTCCCCCACACACACACTAACACCCCACCAACACACACAATACCCGCTCAAACACAGACTAAGCCCCACACACACACTAACCACCCCAGACACAAACACTAACCCCCCTCACACACACACTAAAACCCCACACACACTAACACCCCGCACACACACACTAACCCCCCACACACATACTAACCCCCCCCACACACACACACTCACACAAGCTAACCCCACACCCACAAATACTTACCCCACCCAGACATACTAACCACCCACACACTAACCAAACCCACACACATTGAAGCACCACAGACACTAACCTACCCACGCGCACACCCTAATCCCCCTCACACACACACACTAACACCCTCACACATTAACTAATCCCCTCGCACACACACACCCCTTACACACACAGTACCCTCCCCACACACACTAACCCCCTCACACACACTAACAACCCCCGCACACACACACACAAACCCCCCCCACACACACACACACGCACACTAAACCCCCTCACACGCACACTAACCCCCCTCACACACGCACACTAACCCCCCACACACAGACTGACGCCCCACAGACACTAACCTCACCAAAACACATACACTAACCCACCTCACTCACACGCTACCCCTCCTCAGAGACACTAATACCCCACACACACTAACGCCCTCACACACACTAACTGCCCCCACACACGCTACCCCCGACACACACACTAACCCCCCCACCGACACACACACTGACCCCCCACACACATACTGACACCGCCTCACACACACTGACACCCCCCCACACACACAGACCCTCCCCACACACACACTAACACACCCACACACACACTAAAGCCCCCCACACACTGCCCCCCTGCCCCCCACACAAACACTAAACCGCACCCCACACACACTAACCCCCCACACACTGACCCCCCCACACACTGACACCCCCCACATGCACTTACACCCCCACACATACACTAACACGCCTACACACACACTAACCCCCCTAACCACACAATCTAACCCCCCAATGCACACACTGACACCCCAACACACACATACTAACCACCCGCCCCCCCCACGCATACACTAACCGCCCCACACACATTAAGACCCCGAATACACACACACTAACCCACACACACACACTAACAGCCCCCGCCCCCACACACACACTACCGCCACACACACACTGACACCCCCCACACACACACTGACACCCCCCACACACACACTAACCACCCACACACACACTAACTCCCCACCAGCACACACGACCCCCTCACACAGCCACTAACAACCGACAAACATACATTTACCCCCCCCCACACGCACTAACACCCCCACACATACACTTATCCGCCCACACACACACTAACCGCCCCACATACACTAAGACCCCGAATACACACACACTACCCACACACACACACTGACACCACCCACATACACACTAACCCGCCACCAGCACACACTAACCCCCCTCACACACACACTAACATCCCACCAACACACACACACTAAACCCCACCAACACAAACCAACACCCCCACACATAGTGACCCCCCTCCAGACACATTAATACCCCCACACATACACTAACCCACCCATACACACACTAACCCCCCAAACACACACACTAACCCCCCAACACACACACCGACCCCCCCACACACACACATTAACCGCCCACACACACACTAACTCCCCCCAGCACACACTAACCCACCTCACACAAACACTAACACACCATTAACACACACTTAGCCCCCACACACACTAACCCTCCCACACACACACTCACCACCCACACACACACTAACTCACCACCAACACACATTAACACCCCCTCACACACACACTAACCCCCGCACACACTCACACACACTATCCCCACAGACACTTACCCCCAGACACTCTAGCCCCCACACACTAACCTACCCCACACAAACTAACCACCCCCACACACACCAACCCCCCCACACACACTAACCCCCCACACAAGCACTAACCCCCACACACACTAACCCACCCACACACACACTAATCCTCCCACACACACTAACCATCCCACACACACTCACTAACACCTCACTAACACACACTTAGCCCCACACACACTAACCCTCCAACACACAAACACTAATCACCCCCACACACGCTAACCATCCAACGCACACTAACCCCCACAGGCACACACTAACCCTCCCAATCACACATTAATACCCTCACACACACACTAACCCCATACAGACACTAACTCCCGCACACACACTAATCCTCCCATACGCTCACTAATGCCCACACATACTCTAACCCTCCCACACACACACACACACTAACACCCCACCAACACACACAAAACAACCTCACACACACACTAACCCCCGCACACACACTAAACCCCCCTCACACACACAAACCCCCACCCACACACACAATAGCCACACCAGACACCACACTAACCCCCTCACACACACACTAACTCCCCCACACACACTAACACCCCTTACACAGAATAACCCCCGCCCACCCACACAACCCCCCAACCCCCACACACACTCACACACACTAACCCCACCCCACACACACTTACCCCCCCAGACATACTAACCCCCCCCACACACACTAACCAACCCAACAGACACTGACGCCCAACAGACACTAACGGACTCCCACACACACTCTAATCCCCCTCACACACACTAACCCCTCTCACACACACACTAACTCCCCTTACACACACACTAACCTCCCCACACACAGACACTGACCCCCCCCCCCCACACACTCACTAACCACCCACACACACACACTAACACCCCACCAACACACACTAACTCCCCTCACACATACTATCACCCCAATTACACACTCTTAGCCCCCCCCCACACACTATCCCTCCCACACACACACACACCACTCACCCACACACTAACTCCCCACCAACACACACACACACTAACTCACCAACACACACACTAACCCCCCCACTCACACACTCTATCCCCACACCCAAAGACACTTACCCCCCAGACACTCTACCCCCTCCCACACACTAACCTTCCCCACACACAATAACCCTCCCACATCCACTAACCATCCCACACACACACTAACACCCCACTAATACACACTAAGACCCCGCCCACACTATAACCCTCCCACACACACAC
Organism: Scyliorhinus torazame; assembly: GCF_047496885.1. NCBI lineage: Eukaryota > Metazoa > Chordata > Chondrichthyes > Carcharhiniformes > Scyliorhinidae > Scyliorhinus > Scyliorhinus torazame. The sequence continues at coordinate 136,359,224 of NC_092726.1, read as the reverse complement.
CAATCACCCCCCCCACACACTAACCCTCTCACGCCCACTAACCATCCCACACACACACAATAACACCCCACTAACACACACTTAGCCCCCCCACACACACGCTAACCCTCCCACACACACACACTAATCACCCCCACACACACTAACACTCCCATGCTCACTAACACCCACAAGCTCATACTAACACTCCCACCCACACACTAACACCCCCACACAGACAGTAACCCCATACATAATCTAGCACTCACACTGAGACTAACCCTCCCATACACACCCAACCCCCCACACACACTCTAACCCTCCCACACACACACTAACACCCCAAAAACAAACACAACACCCCCTAACACACACATTAACCCCACCACGCACACACACACTATCCCTTCCACACACACTCACACACTAACCCCAACCCCACACACATTTATCCCCCCCAGACATACTAAATCCCCCCCACACACGAACCAACCACACACACACTGACGCCCCACATACACTAACCTACCCCCACACACACAGTAATCCCATACAGACACTAACACCCACACACACACTAACCCTCCCATAGGCACACGAACCCCCCCACACACACACTAACCCTCCCACGCACACACATTAACACCCCACCAACACACACAAAACCACCTCACACACACTAACCCCCGCACACACACTAACCCCCCTCACTCAGACAACTCCCCCCCACACACACACACTAACCACGCCAGACACACACACACTAATCCCCCTCACACACACTAACTCCCCCACACACACTAACACCCCTCACACACACACTACCCCCCCCACACATACAACGCCACCCCCACACACTCACACACACTAACCCCACCCCCACACTCACTTACCCCCCTAGATATACTAACCCCCGACACACTAACCAACCCCACACACACTGAATCCCACGGACACTAATCTACCCCCGCACACACTCATCCCCCTCAAACACACTAACCACTCTCACACACACTAACTCCCCTTACACACACATTAACCTCCCACACACACACTAACACCACTAACACTCACTGACCCCCCTCACACACACTAACCCCACACACACTAACACCCAACGACACACATTAACCTCCGCCCCATACACGCACTAACCCCCCTCACACACACTAACCCCCATCACACATTAATCCCCATGTACACACACTAATCCCTCACACACACTGACCCCAGTACAAACACTATCCCCCCCACACACACTAACCCCCACCCACGAACCAAACCCCCACGCACACATTAACCACCACCCCACACACACACCAACTCCCCCCACACACACTAACCCCCCCACACGCGCACTAACCCTCACACACATGAATCTTCCCAGACACACACTAAACACCCACACACACACACTAACCCTCCCACACGCGCACTAACCCTCACACGCATCAATCTTCCCACACACACACCAATCACGCCCCACACGCACTAATCCTCCCACACACGCACTAACCCTCACACACATCAATCTTCCCACACACACACCAATCACCCCCACACACACTAACCCTCCCACAACCACTAACCATCCCACACACACCCACTAACACCCCACTAACACATACTTAGCCCCCAAACACATACTAACCCTCCCACACACATACACACTAATCACCCCCACACACACTAATCCTCCCACGCTCACTAACCCCCACAGGCACACACGAACACTCCCACCCACACACTTACACACCCACACACACACTAACCCCATACAGACACTAAACCCTACACACATGCTAACCCCCCACACACACATTAACCCCCACACACACACACGAAACCCCCTGCCACACACACACTAACCCCCCACACACACACTAACCCCCCACACGCGCACTAAACCCCCATACACCCACTGACCCCTCCCCGCATACACTCTGACCCCCACCCACACACACACTAACAACCCACACACACACTAACTCCCCACCAACACACACACACACTAACACCCGCCCCACACACTTACACACACTAACCCCACCACTATACACACTTACCCCCCAAGAGACACTAACAACCCTCACACACACTACCCCCCCCCAAACACGCTCACTAACCCCGCCACATACACAATGACGCCCCTCAGACACCATCCTCCCCAAATTACACACACTAAACCTCCACACACACTAACCCCCTCACACATACTAACCCCCCTCACCAACACAAAGAGCCCCCACACACACTAACCCCCAACATACGCTAACCACCACAACATACACACTAAACACTCCCCCACACACGTTAACCACTCCCACACACACACTAACCCCCCTCACACAGTAAACCCCACACGCACTCACTAACCCCCTCCCCCCCACACACACACTAACCCCCCACACACAGTAATCCTCGACACATTCACTAACCCCGCACCCACACAAACCCACACACACAGTAACATCCGACACGCACACTAACCCCCCACACACACTCACTAACCCCACCCTCACACAAACACTAAGTCCCCCACACACTTGACCCCCCACACACACACAATAACCCCCCACAGTTTAACACCCCCTACAAACACTAACCCCACACACGACTAACCCCCAAACATACGCACTAGCACCCCCCATACACTAACCCCCTACACACACTAACACACCCACACACAACTAACCCCCCCCCCACACACACGCACAAACCGCTCCACACACTCTAACCCCCGTCACACACACACTAAACACCCCCAATAACACTAACCCCCCACACACACTAAACCCCCTCCCACGCACTAATCCACCCGCACACACACTAAACCCCCCACACACAAACTAGCCTCCCTACCCACACACTAAGCCTCCCACACACATTAACCCCACAACCACACTAACACCCCCCCCCCACACACACACACTAAACCCCCACACACACACTAACCACCCCCAAACACACTAAACGCCCCACACACACACTAACCCTCACACACACAGTACCCTTCTCACACACCCACAAACGCACCCACACACACAAACTAACCCCACCCCCACACACACTAACACCTACACACGCTAACCACCACCACACACTCACTAAATCCACTCCCACATGCTAACGACCCCACACAGTCACTAACCCCCCCCCCACACACAAACCCCCCCACACACACACACACACTCACCGCCCTCACACACACACACACTAACACCCCCACTCACAGTAATCCCCCCACACACACTAACCCCCCCACACACACTAACCCCACACACACACTAACCCCCCACACATACTAACTCCACACACACACTAACCCACCCCCCCCACACACACACTAACCTCCCTCACACATATACTAAACCCCCCTCACACACCATAACCCCCCCCACACACACACACACACCCACAAATGCACGCACACATACTCACTATCCCCACCCCCACAGACACACTAACTCCCCCACACACTAGACCCACCCTACAGGCACATTAACTCCCTACAAACACTTACCCCCCACACACACACGAACCACCGACCCCACACACTAACTCCCCACACACAACTAGCCCCCCCCCACAGATACGAACTAACACCCCCCACACATCAACACCCACAAACATGCGCTAAATCCTCACACACACTAAACACCACAAATAACACTAACCCCCCACAGATAAACTACCCCCCACCCACACACTCACCTCCCCCACACACTAACCCCCCCCACACACACACTAATCCCCTACAAACACGCCAAGCCCCCCCCCCCACACACACTAACTCCCCCACACACACACTAACACTCCCACACACACTATCTCTCCCCCACACACACTAACCCCCCACACACACTAACCCCCCAAACACGCAGTAACCCCCACCCCACACACACACACTAATCACCCCACAATCATTAACCCCCCCCCACACACACTAACCGCCCCTCACACACACACAATAACCCCCCCCACACACTGACCGCCCCTCACACACACAATAACCCCCCCCACACACTAACCGCCCCTCACACACACACAATTACTCCCCACACAGACTAACCCCCCAAACACGCAGTAACCCCCACCCCACACACACACACTAATCACCCCACAATCATTAACCCCCCACACACACACTAACCGCCCCTCACACACACACAATAACCCCCCCCACACACTAACCGCCCCTCACACACACACAATAACCCCCCACACACACTAACCGCCCCTCACACACACACAATAACCCCCCACACACACTAACCCCCCAAACACGCAGTAAACCCCACCCCACACACACACACTAATCACCCCACAATCATTAACCCCCCCACACACACTAACCGCCCCACACACACACACAATAACCCCCCCCACACACACACTAACCGCCCCTCACACACACACAATAACCCCCCACACACACTAACCACCCCTCACACACACACAATAAATCCCCACACACACTAACCGCCCCTCACACGCACACAATAACCCCGCACACACACTAACCCCCAAACACGCAGTAACCCCCCTAACACACACGAAACCCCCCCACACACACACACTAACCCCCCACACACACACTAACCCCCCACACGCGCACTAAACCCCCATACACACACTGACCCCTCCCCGCGCACACTCTGACCCCCACCCACACACACACTAACAACCCACACACACACTAACTCCCCACCAACACACACACACACTAACGCCCGCCCCACACACTCACTAAACCCCCCCCCACACACTCCCCCCTCCCCCACACACTCACTAATACCCCCATATACACACTAAACCCCTCTCACACACACTAACCACCCCCACACACACTGAACGTCCCACACACACACTAACCCTCACACACACAGTACCCGCCTCACACACCCACAAACGCACCCACACACACACTAACACCTACACACCCTAACCACCACCACACACTCACTAAACCCACTCCCACATGCTAACGACCCCACACAGTCACTAACCCCCCCCCCCACACAAACCCCCCCACACACACACACACTCACCGCTCTCACACACACACACTAACACCCCCACTCACAGTAATCCCCCCCACACACGCTAACCCCCCCCCACACACACTAACCCACACACACAGTAAGCCCCCCCACACACTAACCCCCCACATACACGCTAATCCCCCCCCACACACACTAACCCCCCCACAAACACACTAACACCCACACACACACACTAACCTCCCTCACACATATACTAAACCCCCCTCAGACACCATAACCCCCCCCCACTCACACACACACCCACACACACAAATGCACGCACACATACTCACTATCCCCACCCCCACAGACACGCTAACTCCCCCACACACTAGACCCACCCCACAGGCACATTAACACCCTACAAACACTTACCCCCCCACACACACATGAACCACCGACCCCACTCACTAACTCCCCACACACAACTAGCCCCCCCACAGATACGAACTAACAGCCCCCACACATCAACACCCACAAACATGCGCTAACTCCTCACACACACTAAACACCCCCAATAACACTAATCCCCCACAGATAAACTACCCCCCCACCCACACATAAACAACTCCCCCACACACTAACCCCCCCCCACACACACACACTAACCCCCCTACAAACACACTAAGCCCCCTCACACACACACACAGTAACCCCCCACACAGACACTAACTCCCCCACAGACACACTAACACTCCCACACACACTACCTCTCCCCCACACACACTAACCCCCCACACACACACTAACCCCCCAAACACGCAGTAACCCCCGCCCCGCACACACACACTAATCACCCCACACTCATTAACCCCCACCCACACACACTAACCGCCCCTCACACACACACACTAACCCTCCCACGCACACTAACTCCCCCCCACACGCTAACCTCCGTCACACACATATTAAACCAACCTCACACACCATAATCCCCCACCCCACACGAACACCCACACACACTTTCTAACCCCACCCCACCCACACATTAACCCCCCACACACGCTAACCACCAGCACACACACACTAAACACACCGCACACACGCTAACCCCCACCACTCACACACTAACCTCCCACACACACACTAAGCCCTCCCCACACACACTAACCCCCGCACAAACACACTAACCCCCCATGCACACACTAACCACCCCACACACACTAAGACCCACCCACACACACTAAACGCCCCCCACACACACTAACCCCCACACACACATTACCCGCCTCACACACCCACAAACGCACCCACACACACTAACTAACCCCACCTCCACACACACTAACCCCTACACACGCTAACCACCACCACACACTCACCGCCCTCACACACACACACACAGTAAGCCCCCACACACACTAACCCCCCCCCCACACTCACACTAACCGCTCCCCACACACACGAACCCCCGCACAAAAGCAAAACCCCCATGCACACACTAACCACCCCACACACTAACACCCCCCACACATACAAACCCCCACACAAACACTAATCCCCCAACACATACACACTACTCCCCCCACACACACTAACCCCCACCCCCACACGAACCACCCCCACACACATTAACCCCAACACCATACAGACTCTAACCGATCCCCCACACACACAATAACACCCCCCACACACACTAACCTCCTCCACACACACTAAACCCCCATCACACACGCTAACCGCCCCCACACACACTAACCGCCCACACACACTAACACCGCCACACACACTAACCCCCATCCACTCACTAACCTCCCACACACACACTAAGCCCTCCCCACACACTAACCCCCCCCCACAAACACACTAACCACCCCACGCACACACTAACAACCCACACATACTGACCCCCCCACACACACACTAACCCCCCCACAAACACTAAACCACCAACACATATACACTAATCCCCCCACGCACACTAACCCCACACACACACTAACCACCCCCACACACATTAACCCCTACCCCGTACACACTCAAACCGCTCCCCCCCCACACACAATAACCCCCCACACACATTAGCCCCCCCACACACACTAAACCCCCATCACACACACTAACCACCCCCACACACAGTAACCCCACACACAACCACGAACGCACCCACACACACTCACTAACCACACCCCCACAAAAACACTAACTCCCCCACACACTAGACACCCCACACACAATAACACCCCCCCACACACTCTAACACCCCCTACAAACACTAACCCCACACACAACTACCCCCCACATACACACACGCACTAACACCCCCACACACTAACCTCCTACACACAATAAACCCCCTACACAGACACTAACCCCCCACCCACACACACATTAACCCCCACACACACTAACCCCCCGACACACGCACTAAACCACACACACACACACTAACCACCCCTCACACACACTAACCATCCAGACGCACACACTAACCCCCACACAACTACCCCCTAACACACACGAACCCACCCCACACACGCTAACCACCCCCACGCACACTAACCCCCCACACACTGACCCCCCTACACACACTAAACCCCCCACACACAACTATCCCCCTATACACAACTAACCAACCAACACACGCACTAACCCCCCCCCACCACACGCACGGACTAACCCCTCCTCCCACACACAGAATAACCCCCCCACACACACACTACTCCCCCCACACACATTAAACCCCACACACATATACTTACCCCCCACTCACACTAACCCCCCCACACACCCACTAAACCACCCACACACACTAACCACCCCCCACCACACTAACCCCCCCACACACATAGTAACCCCCTCACACATCCACAAACGCACCCACACACACGAACTAACCCCCCTCACACACACTAACACCCCACCCACGCTAAACACCACCACATACACACTAAACACCCCCCACACACACGCTAACCACCGTCGACACACTCACTAACTCCCCCACACACACACTAACCCCCAAACATAGTAAATCCCGACACACACACTAACCCCCCCCCCACATACACAAATCCATCCCATATACACCCACTAACCCCCCCCACACACACTAACCCCCCCCCCCCCCACACACACACATTAACTCCCCCACACACTAGACCCCCCACACACACACTAACCCCCACACACACACATCCATCCCATATACACACACTAACCCCCCCCACACACTAACCCCCCCACACACACACATTAACTCCCCCACACACTAGACACCCCACACACACAATAACCCCCACACTCTAACACCCCCAACACACACTAACCACCCCCACACACACTAACTCCCCACACACTGACCCCTACACACAACTAATCACTAACACACACACTAACCCCCAAACACGCTAACCACAACCACACACACACTAACCCCACAACAAACACACAAACTCCCCCAGACACACACTAACCCCCCAACACATACACACTACTCCCCCCACACACACTAACCCCCACCCCCACACTAACCACCCCCACACACATTAGCCTCAACCCCATACAGACTCTAACCGATCCCCCACACACACAATAACACCCCCCACACACACACTAACCTCCTCCACACACACTAAACCCCCATCACACACGCTAACCGCCCCCACACACACTAACCGCCCACACACACTAACACCGCCACACACACTAACCCCCATCCACTCACTAACCTCCCACACACACACTAAGCCCTCCCCACACACTAACCCCCCCTCCACAAACACACTAACCACCCCACGCACACACTAACAACCCACACATACTGACCCCCCCACACACACACTAACCCCCCCACAAACACTAAACCACCAACACATATACACTAATCCCCCCACGCACACTAACCCCACACACACACTAACCACACCCACACACATTAACCCCTACCCCGTACACACTCAAACCGCTCCCCCCACACACAATAACCCCCCACACACATTAGCCCCCCCACACACACTAAACCCCCATCACACACACTAACCACCCCCACACACAGTAACCCCACACACAACCACGAACGCACCCACACACACTCACTAACCACACCCCCACAAAAACACTAACTCCCCCACACACTAGACACCCCCACACACAATAACACCCCCCACACACTCTAACACCCCCTACAAACACTAACCCCACACACAACTACCCCCCACATACACACACGCACTAACACCCCCACACACTAACCTCCTACACACAATAAACCCCCTACACAGACACTAACCCCCCACCCACACACACATTAACCCCCACACACACTAACCCCCCGACACACGCACTAAACCACACACACACATACTAACCACCCCTCACACACACTAACCATCCAGACGCACACACTAACCCCCACACAACTACCCCCTAACACACACGAACCCACCCCACACACGCTAACCACCCCCACGCACACTAACCCCCCACACACTGACCCCCCTACACACACTAAACCACCCACACACAACTATCCCCCTATACACAACTAACCAACCAACACACGCACTAACCCCCCCCCCCACCACACGCACGGACTAACCCCTCCTCCCACACACAGAATAACCCCCCCACACACACTACTCCCCCCACACACATTAAACCCCACACACATATTCTTACCCCCCACTCACACTAACCCCCCCACACACCCACTAAACCACCCACACACACTAACCACCCCCCACCACACTAACCCCCCCACACACATAGTAACCCCCTCACACATCCACAAACGCACCCACACACACGAACTAACCCCCTCACACACACTAACACCCCACCCACGCTAAACACCACCACATACACACTAAACACCCCCCACACACACGCTAACCACCGTCGACACACTCACTAACTCCCCCACACACACACTAACCCCCAAACATAGTAAATCCCGACACACACACTAACCCCCCCCACATACACAAATCCATCCCATATACACCCACTAACCCCCCCCCCCACACACTAACCCCCCCCCCCACACACACACATTAACTCCCCCACACACTAGACCCCCCACACACACACTAACCCCCACACACACACATCCATCCCATATACACACACTAACCCCCCCCACACACTAACCCCCCCACATACACACATTAACTCCCCCACACACTAGACACCCCACACACACAATAACCCCCACACTCTAACACCCCCAACACACACTAACCACCCCCACACACACTAACCCCCCACACACTGACCCCTACACACAACTAATCACTAACACACACACTAACCCCCAAACACGCTAACCACAACCACACACACACTAACCCCACAACAAACACACAAACTCCCCCAGACACACACTAACCCCCCCCCCCACACACACAAACCCACCACACACACTACCCCCACACACACACACTAACCCCCACACATTGCCCCCCGACACACACTAAATCCCCCACACACAACTAACCGCCCGACACACAACTAACAAACCAAAACACGCACTAAACCCCCACACACACAATAAACCCAGCACACACACACTAACACCCCCACACACACATTAACCCCCAACACACATATACTAACCCCCGACACACTCTAACCTCCCCACACACCCAGTAAACAACCCCCCACACACACAAACCACCCCCACACACACAAACTCCCGCATACGCACACACTAACCCCCCCTCACACACTAACCCACCCACACACTCTAACCCCCCCACACACAGACGAAGCCCCAAACACACACTAACCAAACCCCAGACACACTAACCCCACCCCACACACACACTAAACCACCACACACACTCAACCCCCCCCACACACTCACAACACCGCCCACATAAACACTAAACCCCCCTCACACACACTAAATGCCCCCCAAACACACTAACCCCCCCCCACACACACACACTAACTGCCCAACACACTAGACCCCGCCCCCACACCCACACGCAACGACCCCCCCCCATTCACACACGCACGCACTAACACCCCCAACAGATTCACCCCACACACAACTAAGCCCCCCCACACACACACGCGCTAAAACCTCCACACACTAACCCCCTACACACATTAACTCCCCGCACACATATACTAACCCGCCACACACATTACCCCCCACCCCCACACACCCACTGAACCACCCACACACACACACTAACCACCCCACACACACACCAAACCCCCAGACGCACACACCAACCCCCCACACAACTACCCCCAAGACACACTCACCACACCCCACACTCACACTAACCCCCCTCACGCACAGAGTAACCCCCCAACACACACAAACCACCCCCCACACACACAGTAACCCCCCCCACCCACACACACACGCTCACCGCCCGCAGACCCTCACTAAACCCCCCCCCACACACACTAACCCCCCCCCACACACACACACAGTAATCCCCCAAACACACACTGCCCCCCACATACACACTAAGCCCCCCACACACTAACCCACAACCAGACACACACTAACCCTCCCATACACACAATAAACTCCTCACACACACACTAAACCCCCCCACACACACAGTAACCCCACCACACACCCACAAACGCACCCACACTCACTCACTAACCCCACCCCCACAGACACACTTACTCCCCCACACACTAGACCAACCCCACACACACAGTAACTCCCCACACACACTTACCCTCCCCACACACACACACACACACGAACCACCCCCCCCCACAAACTAACCCCCCTACACACACTATCTCCCCATGCACAACTAACCCCCCCCACACACAGGCACTAACAAGCCCCACACACTAACCCCCCTACACACATCAACCTCCTACACACAACTAACCGCCCCACACACACTCACTAACCCTTCCACACACACATTAACCCCCTTCACACACACAGTAACCCCCCACACACTCACTAACCTCCCCCCCCACCACCACACTAACCCCATACTAACCCATTCTCACACACTAATCTACTGCCATAAACACACTAACCCCTCCCCCCCCCCCCCCCCACACACACACACTAACCTCCACATGGACTGACTGATGCCCAATAACCATCCTGGAAATCTCTCTCTAACAGCACAGTGGGTCTACCTACACCACATGGACTGACGGATGTCCAATAACAATCCAGAACTCTATCTAACTGCACTGTGCGTGTACCTACACCACATGGACTGACGGATGTCCAATAACAATCCTGGCAATTTCTCTCTAACAGCACTGTGGGTGTACCTACATCACATGAACTGACTGGTGACCATGAAGAGTCCAGGTACTCCCTTCTTGGCGACACTGTGCATCTACCTACACAACATGGAGCAACTGATGTTCAAACGCAATCCTGGAACTCCCTCCGTAACAGCACTGCGTGTGTACCTACATAGAAACAGAGAACCAGAGAAAGCCGGAGCAGGAGGGTCCCAGTCGTCCCTTCATACTGGCTATACCATTCAGGATGATCATGGATGACGATCCAACTCAATACCGAGTGCCCCCACCCCCCCGCTTTTCATTAGATCCACTTCGTCCCAAATGAAACATCTAACTGCTGCGAATAAAGGTGGTGTGGATGAGCAGAGAGATCTCGGTGTCCATGTACATAGATCCCTGAAAGGTGCCACCAAGGTTGAGAGGGTTGTTAAGAAGGCGTACAGTGTGTTAGCTTTTATTGGTCGAGGGGTTGAATTTCAGAGCCATGAGGTCATGTTGCAGCTGTACAAAACTCTGTTGCGGCCGCATTTGGAGTATTGTGTGCAATTCTGGTCACCGCATTATAGGAAGGATGTGGAAGCATTGGAAAGGGTGCAGAGGAGATTTACCAGAATGTTGCCTGCTATGGAGGGAAGATCTTATGAGGAAAGGCTGAGGGACTTGAGGCTGTTTTCCTTAGAGAGAAGAAGGTTCAGAGGTGACTTAATTGAGGCATACAAGATGATCAGAGGATTGGATAGGGAGCCTTTTTCCTCGGATGGTGATATCTAGCACGAGGGGACATAGTTTTAACTTGAGGGGAGATAGATATAAGACAGATGTCAGAGGTAGGTTATTTGCTCAGAGAGTAGTAAGGGTGTGGAATGCCCTGCGTGCAACAGTAGTGGACTCGCCAACACTAAGGGCATTCAAATAGTCATTGGATAGACATATGGACGATAAGGGAATAGTGTAGATGGGCTTTAGAGTGGTTTCACAGGTCGGCGCAACATCGAGGGCCGAAGGGCCTGTACTGCGCTGTAATGTTCTATGTTCTATGTTCTATGTTCTATACAATGTTTTTTCCTCAACTACCTGCTGTGGAAACTAATTGCACAGGTTTTCCGCTCTCTGGGTGAAAACATCTCTCCTCATCTCTGTCGTAAATCGTCTCCCCCGCATCCTCAGCTTGTGACATCTGATTCTACAGACAGACCATCGGAGAGATCCTTCCTGTATCTACCCCGTGTCTTCCTGTTAGAATTCCCCGGCTTTCGTTGAAATTCCTCCTCATTCTTCTGAACCCCAGCGAATCGAACTCTAATCGATTCAACCTCTCCTCATACGTCAGTCCTGCCATCCCAGGATTCAATCTGGTAAACATTGGCTGCACTCTGTCTGCAGCAAGAACATCCTTCCTCTGATGAGGAGTCCAAAACTGCACACAATCGTCCAGGTGTGGTCTCACCAAGGCCCTGTATAATAGCCATAAGGCATGGCTGCTCCTGTATTCCAATCATCTCGTGCTGAAGGCAGAGAATTTGCCTCCTGTCCTGCCTGCTGCACCGGCCTGCTTACACCTTGCAGCGAATGGTGGACGGGGACACCCAGGCCTCGGTGCACATTCCTCTCTCCAAACATATGGCCATTCAGATCATCGTCTGCCTTCTCATCTTTCCCCCAAAGTGGATAATGTCGCATTGATACAAATGATAACGCATCTACCATTCATTTCCCCAGAAACTCAACTTCTCCAAAAGGCATTGCAGGATCAGTGCATCCTCCTCTCAGTTCAACCTCCCACCCACATTTCTATGATCTGCATATTTGGAGATATTACATTTTCATCCCTCATCTGAAGTCGGGTAAAACCTGCCCTCCTGACCTGACCTCCAAGTGAATTCAGACCCACAGCAATGTGGGTTACTGACAACTACCCTCTCAAATGGCCGAGCCGTCCATCCGATTCTGGGCAATGAGGGATGGAAAGAACATGCTTTTGTGATCAGTAACCACCAAATGCCGTGACTGAATCAGTAAAAGGCTGCTGTCTACCACTGGAGGTGATTGCAGATGGCCCTGGAGGAGCTCAGGCAGATGTGGACTTCACACTGTATCACCTCAGTATGGGGGCGGGCAGTCTGGGCCGACTTGATAACTGACAGACAACAGCAAGGACACTGACAGAGTGACAGTGGGAGCAGTCTGGGCCGGCTGGATAACTGACAGACAACAGCAAGGACACTGACAGAGTGACAGTGGGAGCAGTCTGGGCCGGCTGGTTAACTGAGAGTCAACAGCAAGGACACTGACAGAGTGACAATGGTGGGAGCAGTCTGGGCCGGCTGGGTAACTGAGAGACAACAGCAAGACACTGACAGAGTGACAGTGGGAGCAGTCTGGACCGGCTAGGTAACTGAGACACAACAGCAAGGACACTGACAGAATGACAGTGGGAGCAGTCTGGGCCGGCTGGGTAACTGAGAGACAACAGCAAGGACACTGACAGAGTGACAGTGGTAGCAGTCTGGGCCGGCTGGCTAACTGAGAGACAACAGCAAGGACACTGGCAGAGTGACAGTGGGAGCAGTCTGGGCCGGCTGGGTAACTGAGAGACAACAGCAAGGACACTGACAGAGTGACAGTGGGAGCAGTCTCGGCAAGCTGGGTAACAGACAGACAACAGCAAGGACACTGACAGAGTGACAGTGGTAGCAGTCTGGGCCGGCTGGCTAACTGAGAGACAACAGCAAGGACACTGGCAGAGTGACAGTGGGAGCAGGCTGGGCTGGCTGGGTAACTGAGAGACAACAGCAAGGACACTGACAAAGTGACAGTGGGAGCAGTCTGGGCCGGCTGGGTAACTGAGAGACAACAGCAAGGACACTGACACAGTGACAGTGAGAGCAGTCTGGGCCGGCTGGGTAACTGAGAGACAACAGGAAGGACACCGACAGAGTGACAGTGAGAGCAGTCTGGCCGGCTGGGTAACTGAGACACAACAGCAAGGGCACTGACAGAGTGACAGTGGGAGGAGTCTGGGCCGGCTGGGTAACTGAGAGACAACAGCAAGGACACTGACAGAGTGACAGTGAGAGCAGTCTGGGCCGGCTGGGTAACTGAGACACAACAGCAAGGGCACTGACAGAGTGACAGTGGGAGCAGTCTGGGCCGGCTGGGTAACTTAGAGACAACAGCAAGGACACTGGCAGAGAGACAGTGGGAGCAGTCTGGGCCGGCTGGGTAACTGAGAGACAACAGCAAGGACACTGACAGAGTGACAGTGGGAGCAGTCTGGGCCGGCTGGGTAACTGAGAGACAACAGCAAGGACACTGACAGAGTGACAGTGGGAGCAGTCTGGACTGGCTGGGTAACTGAGAGACAACAGCATTGACAGTGACAGAGTGACAGTGGGAGCAGTCTGGGCCGGCTGGATAACTGACAGACAACAGCAAGGACACTGACAGAGTGACAGTGGGAGCAGTCTGGGCCGGCTGGGCAACTGAGAGACAACAGCAAGGACACTGGCAGAGTGACAGTGGGAGCAGTGTGGGCCGTCTGGGTAACTGAGAGACAACAGCAAGGACACTGTCAGAGTGACAGTGGGAGCAGTCTGGGCCGGCTGGGTAACTGACAGACAACAGCAAGGACAGTGACAGAGCGACAGTGGGAGCAGTCTGGCACGGCTGGGTAACTGAGAGACAACAGCAAGGACACAGACAGAGTGACAGTGGGAGCAGTCTGGCCCGGCAGGGGAACTGAGAGACAACAGCAAGGGCACTGGCAGAGTAACAGTGGGAGCAGTCTGGGCCGGCTGGGTTACTGAGAGACAACAGCAAGGACACTGACAGAGTGACAGTGAGAGCAGTCTCGGCAAGCTGGGTAACTGACAGACAACAGCAAGGACACTGACAGAGTGACAGTGGGAGCAGTCTGGGCCGGCTGGGTAACTGAGAGACAACAGCAAGGACACTGACAGAGTGACAGTGGGAACAGCCTGGGCCGGCTGGCTAACTGAGAGACAACAGCAAGGACACTGGCAGAGTGACAGTGGGAGCAGTCTGGGCCGGCTGGGTAACTGAGAGACAACAGCAAGGACACTGACAAAGTGACAGTGGGAGCAGTCTGGGCCGGCTGGGTAACTGAGAGACAACAGCAAGGACAGTGACAGAGTGACAGTGGGAGCAGTCTGGGCCGGCTGGGTAACTGAGAGACAACAGCAAGGACACTGACACAGTGACAGTGAGAGCAGTCTGGGCCGGCTGGGTAACTGAGAGACAACAGCAAGGACACTGACACAGTGACAGTGAGAGCAGTCTGGGCCGGCTGGGTAACTGAGAGACAAAAGGAAGGACACTGACAGAGTGACAGTGAGAGCAGTCTGGCCGGCTGGGTAACTGAGACACAACAGCAAGGGCACTGACAGAGTGACAGTGGGAGGAGTCTGGGCCGGCAGGGTAACTGAGAGACAATAGCAAGGACACTGACAGAGTGACAGTGAGAGCAGTCTGGGCCGGCTTGGTAACTGAGACACAACAGCAAGGTCACTGACAGAGTGACAGTGGGAGCAGTCTGGGCCGGCTGGGTAACTTAGAAACAACAGCAAGGACACTGGCAGAGAGACAGTGGGAGCAGTCTGGGCCGGCTGGGTAACTGAGAGACAACAGCAAGGACACTGACAGAGTGACAGTGGGAGCAGTCTGGGCCGGCTGGGTAACTGAGAGACAACAGCAAGGACACTGACAGAGTGACAGTGGGAGCAGTCTGGACTGGCTGGGTAACTGAGAGACAACAGCATTGACAGTGACAGAGTGACAGTGGGAACAGTCTGGGACGGCTGGATAACTGACAGACAACAGCAAGGACACTGACAGAGTGACAGTGGGAGCAGTCTGGGCCGGCTGGGCAACTGAGAGACAACAGCAAGGACACTGGCAGAGTGACAGTGGGAGCAGTCTGGGCCGTCTGGGTAACTGAGAGACAACAGCAACGACACTGTCAGAGTGACAGTGGGAGCAGTCTGGGTCGGCTGGGTAACTGACAGACAACAGCAAAGACAGTGACAGAGCGACAGTGGGAGCAGTCTGGCACGGCTGGGTAACTGAGAGACAACAGCAAGGACAGTGACAGAGTGACAGTGGGAGCAGTCTGGCCCGGCAGGGGAACTGAGAGACAACAGCAAGGGCACTGGCAGAGTGACAGTGGGAGCAGTCTGGGCCGGCTGGGTTACTGAGAGACAACAGCAAGGACACTGACAGAGTGACAGTGGGAGCAGTCTCGGCAAGCTGGGTAACTGAGACACAACAGCAAGGGCACTGACAGAGTGACAGTGGGAGCAGTCTGGGCCGGCTGGGTAACTGAGAGACAACAGCAAGGACACTGACAGAGTGACAGTGGGAACAGTCTGGGCCGGCTGGCTAACTGAGAGACAACAGCAAAGACACTGGCAGAGTGACAGTGGGAGCAGTCTGGGCCGGCTGGGTAACTGAGAGACAACAGGAAGGACACTGACAGAGTGACAGTGAGCAGTCTGGCCGGCAGGGTAACTGAGACACAACAGCAAGGGCACTGACAGAGTGACAGTGGGAGCAGTCTGGGCCGGCTGGGTAACTGAGAGACAACAGCAAGGACACTGACAGAGTGACAGTGAGAGCAGTCTGGGCCGGCTGGGTAACTGAGACACAACAGCAAGGGCACTGACAGAGTCACAGTGGGAGCAGTCTGGGCCGGCTGGGTAACTTAGAGACAACAGCAAGGACACTGGCAGAGAGACAGTGGGAGCAGTCTGGGCCGGCTGGGTAACTGAGAGACAACAGCAAGGACACTGACAGAGTGACAGTGGGAGCAGTCTGGGCCGGCTGGGTAACTGAGAGACAACAGCAAGGACACTGACAGAGTGACAGTGGGGGCAGTCTGGACTGGCTGGGTAACTGAGAGACAACAGCATTGACAGTGACAGAGTGACAGTGGGAGCAGTCTGGGCCGGCTGGATAACTGACAGACAACAGCAAGGACACTGACAGAGTGACAGTGGGAGCAGTCTGGGCCGGCTGGGCAACTGAGAGACAACAGCAAGGACACTGGCAGAGTGACAGTGGGAGCAGTCTGGGCCGTCTGGGTAACTGAGAGACAACAGCAAGGACACTGTCAGAGTGACAGTGGGAGCAGTCTGGGCCGGCTGGGAAACTGACAGACAACAGCAAGGACAGTGACAGAGCGACAGTGGGAGCAGTCTGGCACGGCTGGGTAACTGAGAGACAACAGCAAGGACAGTGACAGAGTGACAATGGGAGCAGTCTGGCCCGGCAGGGGAACTGAGAGACAACGGCAAGGGCACTGACAGAGTGACAGTGGGAGCAGTCTGGGACGGCTGGGTTACTGAGAGACAACAGCAAGGACACTGACAGAGTGACAGTGGGAGCAGTCTGGACCGGCTGGGTAACTGTGAGACAGCAGCAAGGACACTGACAGAGTGACAGTGGGAGCAGTCTGGGCCGGCTGGGAAACTGAGAGACAACAGCGAGGACACAGGCAGAGTGACAGTGGGAGCAGTCTGGGCCGGCTAGGTAACTGAGAGACAACAGCAAGGACACTGACAGAGTGACAGTGGGAGCAGTCTGGGCCGGCTGGGTAAATGAGACACAACTGCAAGGACACTGACAGAGTGACAGTGAGAGCAGTCTGAGCCGGCTGGGTAACTGAGAGACAACAGCGAGGTCACAGACAGAGTGACAGTGGGAGCAGTCTGGGCCGGCTGGGTAACTGAGAGACAACAGCAAGGACACTCACAGGGTGACAGTGGGAGCAGACTGTGCCGGCTGGGTAACTGGGGGACAACAGCAAGGACACTGACAGAGTGACAGTGGGAGCAGTCTGGGCCGGCTGCGTAACTGAGAGACAACAGCAAGGACAGTGACAGAGTGACAGTGGGAGCAGTCTGGGCCGGCTGGGTAACTGGGGGACAACAGCAAGGACACTGACAGAGTGACAGTGGGAGCAGTCTGGGTCGGCTGGGTAACTGTGAGACAACAGCAAGGACAGTGACAGGGTGACAGTGCGAGCAGTCTGGGCCGGCTGTGCAACTGAGAGACAACAGCAAGGACACTGACAGAGTGACAGTGGGAGCAGTCTGGGCCGACTGGGTAACTGCGAGACAACAGCAAAGACACTGACAGAGTGACAGTGGGAGCAGTCTGGGCCGGCTGGGTAAATGAAAGACAACAGCAAGGACACTGACAGAGTGACAGTGGGAGCAGTCTGGGCCGGCTGGGCAACTGAGAGACAACAGCAAGGACACTGACAGAGTGACAGTGGGAGCAGTCTGGGCCGGCTGGGTAACTGGGGGACAACAGCAAAGACACTGACAGAGTGACAGTGGGAGCAGTCTGGGCCAGCTGGGTAACTGTGAGACAACAGCAAGGGCACTGACAGAGTGACAGTGGGAGCAGTCTGGGCCGGCTGGGTAACTGGGGGACAACAGCAAAGACACTGACAGAGTGACAGTGGGAGCAGTCTGGGCCAGCTGGGTAACTGTGAGACAACAGCAAGGACACTGACAGAGTGATAGTGGGAGCAGTCTGGGCCGGCTGGGTAACTGAGAGACAACAGCAAGGTCACTGACAGAGTGACAGTGGGAGCAGTCTGGGCCGGCTGGGTAACTGAAAGACAACAGCAAGGACACTGACAGAGTGACAGTGGGAGCAGTCTGGGCCGGCTGGGCAACTGAGAGACAACAGCAAGGACACTGACAGAGTGACAGTGGGAGCAGTCTGGACCGGCTGGTTCACTGAGAGACAACAGCAAGTCAGTGACAGAGTGACAGTGGGAGTGGTCTGGGCCGGCTGGGTAACTGAGAGACAACAGCAAGGTCAGTGACAGAGTGACAGTGGTGGGAGCAGTCTGGACCGGCTGGGTAACTGAAAGACAACAGCAAGGACACTGACAGAGTGACAGTGGGAGCAGTCTGGGCCGGCTGGGCAACTGAGAGTCAACAGCAAGGACACTGACAGAGTGACAGTGGGAGTAGTCTGGGCCGGCTGGGTTACTGAGAGATAACAGCAAGGACACTGACAGAGTGACAGTGGGAGCAGTCTGGGCCGGCTGGGTAACTGAGAGACAACAGCAAGGACAGTGATAGAGTGACAGTGGGAGTAGTCTGTGCCGGCTGGGTAACTGAGAGACAACAGCAAGGACACTGACAGAGTGACAGTGGGAGCAGTCTGGACCGGCTGGGTAACTGAGAGACAACAGCAAGGTCACTGACAGAGTGACAGTGGGAGCAGTCTGGACCGGCTGGATAACTGAGAGACAACAGCAAGGACAGTGACAGAGTGACAGTGGGAGCAGTCTGGGCCGTCAGGGTAACTGAGAGACAACAGCAACGACACTGACATAGTGACAGTGGTGAGAGCAGTCATAACCGGCTGGGTAACTGAGAGACAACAGCAAGGACACTGACAGAGTGACAGTGGGAGCAGTCTGGGCCGGCTGAATAAATTAGAGAAAACAGCAAGGACACTGACAGAGGGACAGTGTTTTGCGCAGTATGGGTCGGCTAGGTAACTGAGAGACAACAGCAAGGACACTGACAGAGTGACAGTGGGAGCAGTCAGGGCCAGCTGGGTAACTGTGAGACAACAGCAAGGACACTGACAGAGTGATAGTGGGAGCAGTCTGGGCCGGCTGGGTAACTGAGAGACAACAGCAAGGTCACTGACAGAGTGACAGTGGGAGCAGTCTGGGCCGGCTGGGTAACTAAAAGACAACAGCAAGGACACTGACAGAGTGACAGTGGGAGCAGTCTGGGCCGGCTGGGCAACTGAGAGACAACAGCAAGGACATTGACAGAGTGACAGTGGGAGCAGTCTGGACCGGCTGGTTCACTGAGAGACAACAGCAAGTCAGTGACAGAGTGACAGTGGGAGTGGTCTGGGCCGGCTGGGTAACTGAGAGACAGCAGCAAGGACAGTGACAGAGTGACAGTGGTGGGAGCAGTCTGGACCGGCTGGTTAACTGAGAGACAACAGCAAGGACAGTGACAGAGTGACAGTGGGAGCAGTCTGAGCCGGATGGGTAACTGAGAGACAAATGCAAGGACACTGACAGAGTGACAGTGGGAGTAGTCTGGGCCGGCTGGGTAACTGAGAGATAACAGCAAGGACACTGACAGAGTGACAGTGGGAGCAGTCTGGGCCGGCTGGGTAACTGAGAGACAACAGCAAGGACAGTGATAGAGTGACAGTGGGAGTAGTCTGTGCCGGCTGGGTAACTGAGAGACAACAGCAAGGACACTGACAGAGTGACAGTGGGAGCAGTCTGGACCGGCTGGGTAACTGAGAGACAACAGCAAGGTCACTGACAGAGTGACAGTGGGAGCAGTCTGGACCGGCTGGGTAACTGAGAGACAACAGCAAGGACAGTGACAGAGTGACAGTGGGAGCAATCTGGGCCGTCTGGGTAACGGAGAGACAACAGCAACGACACTGACATAGTGACAGTGGTGAGAGCAGTCTTAACCGGCTGGGTAACTGAGAGACAACAGCTAGGACACTGACAGAGTGACAGTGGGAGCAGTCTGGGCCGGCTGAATAAATTAGAGAAAACAGCAAGGACCCTGACAGAGGGACAGTGTTTTGCGCAGTATGGGTCGGCTGGGTAACTGAGAGACAACAGCAAGGACACTGACAGAGTGACAGTGGGAGAAGTCTGGGCCGACTGTGTAACTGAGAGACAACAGCAAGGACACAGGCAGAGCGACAGTGGGAGCAGTCTGGGCCGGCTGGGTAACTGAGAGACAACAGCAAGGACACTGACAGAGTGACAGTGGGAGCAGTCTGGGCCGGCTGGGTAACTGAGACACAACAGCAAGGACACTGACAGAGTGACAGTGGGAGCAGTCTGGGCCGGATGGGTAACTGAGAAACAATAGCAAGGACAATGACAGAGTGACAGTGGGAGCAGTCTGGGACGGCTGGGTAACTGAGAGACAACAGCAAGGACACTGGCAGAGTGACAGTGGGAGCAGTCTGGGCCGGTGGGTAACTGAGAGGCAACAGCAAGGACAGTGACAGAGTGACAGTGGGAGGAGTCTGGGCCGGCAGGGTAACTGAGAGACAATAGCAAGGACACTGACAGAGTGACAGTGAGAGCAGTCTGGGCCGGCTGGGTAACTGAGACACAACAGCAAGGGCACTGACAGAGTGACAGTGGGAGCAGTCTGGGCCGGCTGGGTAACTTAGAAACAACAGCAAGGACACTGGCAGAGAGACAGTGGGAGCAGTCTGGGCCGGCTGGGTAACTGAGAGACAACAGCAAGGACACTGACAGAGTGACAGTGGGAGCAGTCTGGGCCGGCTGGGTAACTGAGAGACAACAGCAAGGACACTGACAGAGTGACAGTGGGAGCAGTCTGGACTGGCTGGGTAACTGAGAGACAACAGCATTGACAGTGACAGAGTGACAGTGGGAACAGTCTGGGCCGGCTGGATAACTGACAGACAACAGCAAGGACACTGACAGAGTGACAGTGGGAGCAGTCTGGGCCGGCTGGGCAACTGAGAGACAACAGCAAGGACACTGGCAGAGTGACAGTGGGAGCAGTCTGGGCCGTCTGGGTAACTGAGAGACAACAGCAACGACACTGTCAGAGTGACAGTGGGAGCAGTCTGGGCCGGCTGGGTAACTGACAGACAACAGCAAGGACAGTGACAGAGCGACAGTGGGAGCAGTCTGGCACGGCTGGGTAACTGAGAGACAACAGCAAGGACAGTGACAGAGTGACAGTGGGAGCAGTCTGGCCCGGCAGGGGAACTGAGAGACAACAGCAAGGGCACTGGCAGAGTGACAGTGGGAGCAGTCTGGGCCGGCTGGGTTACTGAGAGACAACAGCAAGGACACTGACAGAGTGACAGTGGGAGCAGTCTCGGCAAGCTGGGTAACTGAGACACAACAGCAAGGGCACTGACAGAGTGACAGTGGGAGCAGTCTGGGCCGGCTGGTTAACTGAGAGACAACAGCAAGGACACTGACAGAGTGACAGTGGGAACAGTCTGGGCCGGCTGGCTAACTGAGAGACAACAGCAAAGACACTGGCAGAGTGACAGTGGGAGCAGTCTGGGCCGGCTGGGTAACTGAGAGACAACAGCAAGGACACTGATAAAGTGACAGTGGGAGCAGTCTGGGCCGGCTGGGTAACTGAGAGACAACAGCAAGGACACTGACACAGTGACAGTGAGAGCAGTCTGGGCCGGCTGGGTAACTGAGAGACAACAGGAAGGACACTGACAGAGTGACAGTGAGAGCAGTCTGGCCGGCAGGGTAACTGAGACACAACAGCAAGGGCACTGACAGAGTGACAGTGGGAGGAGTCTGGGCCGGCTGGGTAACTGAGAGACAACAGCAAGGACACTGACAGAGTGACAGTGAGAGCAGTCTGGGCCGGCTGGGTAACTGAGACACAACAGCAAGGGCACTGACAGAGTCACAGTGGGAGCAGTCTGGGCCGGCTGGGTAACTTAGAGACAACAGCAAGGACACTGGCAGAGAGACAGTGGGAGCAGTCTGGGCCGGCTGGGTAACTGAGAGACAACAGCAAGGACACTGACAGAGTGACAGTGGGAGCAGTCTGGGCCGGCTGGGTAACTGAGAGACAACAGCAAGGACACTGACAGAGTGACAGTGGGGGCAGTCTGGACTGGCTGGGTAACTGAGAGACAACAGCATTGACAGTGACAGAGTGACAGTGGGAGCAGTCTGGGCCGGCTGGATAACTGACAGACAACAGCAAGGACACTGACAGAGTGACAGTGGGAGCAGTCTGGGCCGGCTGGGCAACTGAGAGACAACAGCAAGGACACTGCCAGAGTGACAGTGGGAGCAGTCTGGGCCGTCTGGGTAACTGAGAGACAACAGCAAGGACACTGTCAGAGTGACAGTGGGAGCAGTCTGGGCCGGCTGGGAAACTGACAGACAACAGCAAGGACAGTGACAGAGCGACAGTGGGAGCAGTCTGGCACGGCTGGGTAACTGAGAGACAACAGCAAGGACAGTGACAGAGTGACAGTGGGAGCAGTCTGGCCCGGCAGGGGAACTGAGAGACAACGGCAAGGGCACTGACAGAGTGACAGTGGGAGCAGTCTGGGACGGCTGGGTTACTGAGAGACAACAGCAAGGACACTGACAGAGTGACAGTGGGAGCAGTCTGGACCGGCTGGGTAACTGTGAGACAGCAGCAAGGACACTGACAGAGTGACAGTGGGAGCAGTCTGGGCCGGCTGGGAAACTGAGAGACAACAGCGAGGACACAGGCAGAGTGACAGTGGGAGCAGTCTGGGCCGGCTAGGTAACTGAGAGACAACAGCAAGGACACTGACAGAGTGACAGTGGGAGCAGTCTGGGCCGGCTGGGTAAATGAGACACAACTGCAAGGACACTGACAGAGTGACAGTGAGAGCAGTCTGAGCCGGCTGGGTAACTGAGAGACAACAGCGAGGTCACAGACAGAGTGACAGTGGGAGCAGTCTGGGCCGGCTGGGTAACTGAGAGACAACAGCAAGGACACTCACAGGGTGACAGTGGGAGCAGACTGTGCCGGCTGGGTAACTGGGGGACAACAGCAAGGACACTGACAGAGTGACAGTGGGAGCAGTCTGGGCCGGCTGGGTAACTGAGAGACAACAGCAAGGACAGTGACAGAGTGACAGTGGGAGCAGTCTGGGCCGGCTGGGTAACTGGGGGACAACAGCAAGGACACTGACAGAGTGACAGTGGGAGCAGTCTGGGTCGGCTGGGTAACTGTGAGACAACAGCAAGGACAGTGACAGGGTGACAGTGCGAGCAGTCTGGGCCGGCTGTGCAACTGAGAGACAACAGCAAGGACACTGACAGAGTGACAGTGGGAGCAGTCTGGGCCGACTGGGTAACTGCGAGACAACAGCAAAGACACTGACAGAGTGACAGTGGGAGCAGTCTGGGCCGGCTGGGTAACTGAGAGACAACAGCAAGGTCACTGACAGAGTGACAGTGGGAGCAGTCTGGGCCGGCTGGGTAAATGAAAGACAACAGCAAGGACACTGACAGAGTGACAGTGGGAGCAGTCTGGGCCGGCTGGGCAACTGAGAGACAACAGCAAGGACACTGACAGAGTGACAGTGGGAGCAGTCTGGGCCGGCTGGGTAACTGGGGGACAACAGCAAAGACACTGACAGAGTGACAGTGGGAGCAGTCTGGGCCAGCTGGGTAACTGTGAGACAACAGCAAGGGCACTGACAGAGTGACAGTGGGAGCAGTCTGGGCCGGCTGGGTAACTGGGGGACAACAGCAAAGACACTGACAGAGTGACAGTGGGAGCAGTCTGGGCCAGCTGGGTAACTGTGAGACAACAGCAAGGACACTGACAGAGTGATAGTGGGAGCAGTCTGGGCCGGCTGGGTAACTGAGAGACAACAGCAAGGTCACTGACAGAGTGACAGTGGGAGCAGTCTGGGCCGGCTGGGTAACTGAAAGACAACAGCAAGGACACTGACAGAGTGACAGTGGGAGCAGTCTGGGCCGGCTGGGCAACTGAGAGACAACAGCAAGGACACTGACAGAGTGACAGTGGGAGCAGTCTGGACCGGCTGGTTCACTGAGAGACAACAGCAAGTCAGTGACAGAGTGACAGTGGGAGTGGTCTGGGCCGGCTGGGTAACTGAGAGACAACAGCAAGGTCAGTGACAGAGTGACAGTGGTGGGAGCAGTCTGGACCGGCTGGGTAACTGAAAGACAACAGCAAGGACACTGACAGAGTGACAGTGGGAGCAGTCTGGGCCGGCTGGGCAACTGAGAGTCAACAGCAAGGACACTGACAGAGTGACAGTGGGAGTAGTCTGGGCCGGCTGGGTTACTGAGAGATAACAGCAAGGACACTGACAGAGTGACAGTGGGAGCAGTCTGGGCCGGCTGGGTAACTGAGAGACAACAGCAAGGACAGTGATAGAGTGACAGTGGGAGTAGTCTGTGCCGGCTGGGTAACTGAGAGACAACAGCAAGGACACTGACAGAGTGACAGTGGGAGCAGTCTGGACCGGCTGGGTAACTGAGAGACAACAGCAAGGTCACTGACAGAGTGACAGTGGGAGCAGTCTGGACCGGCTGGGTAACTGAGAGACAACAGCAAGGACAGTGACAGAGTGACAGTGGGAGCAGTCTGGGCCGTCTGGGTAACTGAGAGACAACAGCAACGACACTGACATAGTGACAGTGGTGAGAGCAGTCTTAACCGGCTGGGTAACTGAGAGACAACAGCAAGGACACTGACAGAGTGACAGTGGGAGCAGTCTGGGCCGGCTGAATAAATTAGAGAAAACAGCAAGGACACTGACAGAGGGACAGTGTTTTGCGCAGTATGGGTCGGCTAGGTAACTGAGAGACAACAGCAAGGACACTGACAGAGTGACAGTGGGAGCAGTCAGGGCCAGCTGGGTAACTGTGAGACAACAGCAAGGACACTGACAGAGTGATAGTGGGAGCAGTCTGGGCCGGCTGGGTAACTGAGAGACAACAGCAAGGTCACTGACAGAGTGACAGTGGGAGCAGTCTGGGCCGGCTGGGTAACTAAAAGACAACAGCAAGGACACTGACAGAGTGACAGTGGGAGTAGTCTGGGCCGGCTGGGCAACTGAGAGACAACAGCAAGGACATTGACAGAGTGACAGTGGGAGCAGTCTGGACCGGCTGGTTCACTGAGAGACAACAGCAAGTCAGTGACAGAGTGACAGTGGGAGTGGTCTGGGCCGGCTGGGTAACTGAGAGACAGCAGCAAGGACAGTGACAGAGTGACAGTGGTGGGAGCAGTCTGGACCGGCTGGTTAACTGAGAGACAACAGCAAGGACAGTGACAGAGTGACAGTGGGAGCAGTCTGAGCCGGATGGGTAACTGAGAGACAAATGCAAGGACACTGACAGAGTGACAGTGGGAGTAGTCTGGGCCGGCTGGGTAACTGAGAGATAACAGCAAGGACACTGACAGAGTGACAGTGGGAGCAGTCTGGGCCGGCTGGGTAACTGAGAGACAACAGCAAGGACAGTGATAGAGTGACAGTGGGAGTAGTCTGTGCCGGCTGGGTAACTGAGAGACAACAGCAAGGACACTGACAGAGTGACAGTGGGAGCAGTCTGGACCGGCTGGGTAACTGAGAGACAACAGCAAGGTCACTGACAGAGTGACAGTGGGAGCAGTCTGGACCGGCTGGGTAACTGAGAGACAACAGCAAGGACAGTGACAGAGTGACAGTGGGAGCAATCTGGGCCGTCTGGGTAACGGAGAGACAACAGCAACGACACTGACATAGTGACAGTGGTGAGAGCAGTCTTAACCGGCTGGGTAACTGAGAGACAACAGCTAGGACACTGACAGAGTGACAGTGGGAGCAGTCTGGGCCGGCTGAATAAATTAGAGAAAACAGCAAGGACCCTGACAGAGGGACAGTGTTTTGCGCAGTATGGGTCGGCTGGGTAACTGAGAGACAACAGCAAGGACACTGACAGAGTGACAGTGGGAGAAGTCTGGGCCGACTGTGTAACTGAGAGACAACAGCAAGGACACAGGCAGAGCGACAGTGGGAGCAGTCTGGGCCGGCTGGGTAACTGAGAGACAACAGCAAGGACACTGACAGAGTGACAGTGGGAGCAGTCTGGGCCGGCTGGGTAACTGAGACACAACAGCAAGGACACTGACAGAGTGACAGTGGGAGCAGTCTGGGCCGGATGGGTAACTGAGAAACAATAGCAAGGACACTGACAGAGTGACAGTGGGAGCAGTCTGGGACGGCTGGGTAACTGAGAGACAACAGCAAGGACACTGGCAGAGTGACAGTGGGAGCAGTCTGGGCCGGTGGGTAACTGAGAGGCAACAGCAAGGACAGTGACAGAGTGACAGTGGGAGCTGTCTGGGCCGGCTGGGTAACTGAGAAACAACAGCAAGGACACTGACAGAGTGACAGTGCTAGCAGTCTGGGCCGGCTGGGTAACTGAGAGACAACAGCAAGGACAGTGACAGAGTGACAGTGGGAGCAGTCTGGGCCGGCTGGGTAACTGAGAGACAACAGCAAGGACACTGACAGAGTGACAGTGGGAGCAGTCTGGGCCGGATGGGTAACTGAGAGACAACAGCAAGGACAATGACAGGGTGTGAGAGACAACAGGATGGGCCGGCTGTTTAACTGAGGGGCAACAGCAAAGATGCGACAGGGTGATATTGGGAGCAGTCTGTATCTACTAGGTAACTGAGGGTCAACAGCAGGGACACTGACAGAATGAAAGTGAGAGCAGTCAGGGCTGTCTGGGTAACTGAAAGACAACAGCCATGAGAGTGACAGAGGGACAGTGCTGGGAGCAGTCTGGGCCGGCTGGATAAATTAGAGAAAACTGCAACGACACTGACAGAGTGACAGTGAGAATAGTCTGGGCCGGCTGGGTAACTGAGAGACAACAGCAAGGACAGTGACAGAGTGACAGTGGGATCCGTCTGGGACGTCTGGGTAACTGAGAGACAACAGCAACGACACTGACATAGTGACAGTGGTGTGAGCAGTGTGGACCGGCTGGGTAACTGAGAAACAACAGCAAGGACACTGACAGGTTGACAGTGGGAGCAGTCTGGGCCGGCTGGGCAACTGAGAGACAACAGCAAGGACATTGACAGAGTGACAGTGGGCGCAGTCTGGACCGGCTGGTTCACTGAGAGACAACAGCAAGTCAGTGACAGAGTGACAGTGGGAGTGGTCTGGGCCGGCTGGGTAACTGAGAGACAACAGCAAGGACGCTGACAGAGTGACAGTGGTGGGAGCAGTCTGGACCGGCTGGTTAACTGAGAGACAACAGCAAGGACACTGACAGAGTGACAGTGGGAGCAGTCTGAGCCGGATGGGTAACTGAGAGACAACAGCAAGGACACTGACAGAGTGACAGTGGGAGTAGTCTGGGCCGGCTGGGTTACTGAGAGATAACAGCAAGGACACTGACAGAGTGACAGTGGGAGCAGTCTGGGCCGGTTGGGTAACTGAGAGACAACAGCAAGGACAGTGGTAGAGTGACAGTGGGAGTAGTCTGTGCCGGCTGGGTAACTGAGAGACAACAGCAAGGACACTGACAGAGTGACAGTGGGAGCAGTCTGGACCGGCTGGGTAACTGAGAGACAACAGCAAGGTCACTGACAGAGTGACAGTGGGAGCAGTCTGGACCGGCTGGGTAACTGAGAGACAACAGCAAGGACAGTGACAGAGTGACAGTGGGAGCAGTCTGGGCCGTCTGGGTAACTGAGAGCCAACAGCAACGACACTGACATAGTGACAGTGGTGAGAGCAGTCTTAACCGGCTGGGTAACTGAGAGACAACAGCAAGGACACTGACAGAGTGACAGTGGGAGCAGTCTGGGCCGGCTGAATAAATTAGAGAAAACAGCAAGGACACTGACAGAGGGACAGTGTTTTGCGCAGTATGGGTCGGCTGGGT
Source organism: Scyliorhinus torazame (assembly GCF_047496885.1). Lineage (NCBI taxonomy): Eukaryota > Metazoa > Chordata > Chondrichthyes > Carcharhiniformes > Scyliorhinidae > Scyliorhinus > Scyliorhinus torazame. The sequence goes on along the minus strand of NC_092726.1, from coordinate 136,329,536 downwards.
AACTGAGAGACAACAGCAAGGACACTGACAGAGTGACAGTGGGAGCAGTCTGGGCCGACTGTGTAACTGAGAGACAACAGCAAGGACACAGGCAGAGCGTCAATGGGAGCAGTCTGGGCCGGCTGGGTAACTGAGAGACAACAGCAAGGACACTGACAGAGTGACAGTGGGAGCAGTCTGGGCCGGCTGGGTAACTGAGACACAACAGCAAGGACACTGACAGAGTGACAGTGGGAGCAGTCTGGGCCGGATGGGTAACTGAGAAACAATAGCATGGACACTGACAGAGTGACAGTGGGAGCAGTCTGGACCGGCTGGGTAACTGAGAGACAACAGCAAGGACAGTGACAGAGTGACAGTGGGAGCAGTCTGGGCCGGCTGGGTAACTGAGAAACAACAGCAAGGACACTGACAGAGTGACAGTGCTAGCAGTCTGGGCCGGCTGGGTAACTGAGAGACAACAGCAAGGACAGTGACAGAGTGACAGTGGGAGCAGTCTGGGCCGGCTGGGTAACTGAGAGACAACAGCAAGGACACTGACAGAGTGACAGTGGGAGCAGTCTGGGCCGGATGGGTAACTGAGAGACAACAGCATGGACACTGACAGGGTGTGAGAGGCAACAGGCTGGGCCGGCTGTTTAACTGAGGGGCAACAGCAAAGATGCGACAGGGTGATATTGGGAGCAGCCTGTATCTACTAGGTAACTGAGGGTCAACAGCAGGGACACTGACAGAATGAAAGTGAGAGCAGTCAGGGCTGTCTGGGTAACTGAAAGACAACAGCCATGATAGTGACAGAGGGACAGTGCTGGGAGCAGTCTGGGCCGGCTGGGTAACTGAGAGACAACAGCAAGGACACTGACAGAGTGTTAGTGGGAGCAGTCTGGACCGGCTGGGTAACTGAGAGACAACAGCAAGGACACTGACAGAGTGACAGTGGGAGCAGTCTGGGCCGGCTGGGTAACTGAGAGACAACAACAAGGACACTGACAAAGTGACAGTGGGAGCAGTGTGGACCGGCTGGGTAACTGAGAGACAACAGCAAGGACACTGACAGAGTGACAGTGGGAGCAGTCTGGGCCGGCTGGATAACTGAGACACAACAGCAATGAAACTGATAGAGAGACAGTGGGAGTAGTCTGGGCCGTCTGGGTAACTGAGAGACAACAGCAACGACACTGACATAGTGACAGTGGTGAGAGCAGTCTGGACAGCCTGGGTAACTGAGAGACAACAGTAAATACACTGACAGAGTGACAGTGGGAGCAGTGTGGGCCGGCTGGGTAACTGAGAGACAACAGCAAGTCAGTGACAGAGTGACAGTGGGAGTGGTCTGGGCCGGCTGGGTAACTGAGAGACAACAGCAAGGTCAGTGACAGAGTGACAGTGGTGGGAGCAGTCTGGACCGGCTGGGTAACTGAAAGACAACAGCAAGGACACTGACAGAGTGACAGTGGGAGCAGTCTGGGCCGGCTGGGCAACTGAGAGTCAACAGCAAGGACACTGACAGAGTGACAGTGGGAGTAGTCTGGGCCGGCTGGGTTACTGAGAGATAACAGCAAGGACACTGACAGAGTGACAGTGGGAGCAGTCTGGGCCGGCTGGGTAACTGAGAGACAACAGCAAGGACAGTGATAGAGTGACAGTGGGAGTAGTCTGTGCCGGCTGGGTAACTGAGAGACAACAGCAAGGACACTGACAGAGTGACAGTGGGAGCAGTCTGGACCGGCTGGGTAACTGAGAGACAACAGCAAGGTCACTGACAGAGTGACAGTGGGAGCAGTCTGGACCGGCTGGGTAACTGAGAGACAACAGCAAGGACAGTGACAGAGTGACAGTGGGAGCAGTCTGGGCCGTCTGGGTAACTGAGAGACAGCAGCAAGGACACTGACAGAGTGACAGTGGGAGCAGTCTGGGACGTCTGGGTAACTGAGAGACAACAGCAACGACACTGACATAGTGACAGTGGTGAGAGCAGTCTTAACCGGCTGGGTAACTGAGAGACAACAGCAAGGACACTGACAGAGTGACAGTGGGAGCAGTCTGGGCCGGCTGAATAAATTAGAGAAAACAGCAAGGACACTGACAGAAGGACAGTGTTTTGCGCAGTATGGGTCGGCTAGGTAACTGAGAGACAACAGCAAGGACACTGACAGAGTGACAGTGGGAGCAGTCAGGGCCAGCTGGGTAACTGTGAGACAACAGCAAGGACACTGACAGAGTGATAGTGGGAGCAGTCTGGGCCGGCTGGGTAACTGAGAGACAACAGCAAGGTCACTGACAGAGTGACAGTGGGAGCAGTCTGGGCCGGCTGGGTAACTAAAAGACAACAGCAAGGACACTGACAGAGTGACAGTGGGAGCAGTCTGGGCCGGCTGGGCAACTGAGAGACAACAGCAAGGACATTGACAGAGTGACAGTGGGAGCAGTCTGGACCGGCTGGTTCACTGAGAGACAACAGCAAGTCAGTGACAGAGTGACAGTGGGAGTGGTCTGGGCCGGCTGGGTAACTGAGAGACAGCAGCAAGGACAGTGACAGAGTGACAGTGGTGGGAGCAGTCTGGACCGGCTGGTTAACTGAGAGGCAACAGCAAGGACAGTGACAGAGTGACAGTGGGAGCAGTCTGAGCCGGATGGGTAACTGAGAGACAAATGCAAGGACACTGACAGAGTGACAGTGGGAGTAGTCTGGGCCGGCTGGGTAACTGAGAGATAACAGCAAGGACACTGACAGAGTGACAGTGGGAGCAGTCTGGGCCGGCTGGGTAACTGAGAGACAACAGCAAGGACAGTGATAGAGTGACAGTGGGAGTAGTCTGTGCCGGCTGGGTAACTGAGAGACAACAGCAAGGACACTGACAGAGTGACAGTGGGAGCAGTCTGGACCGGCTGGGTAACTGAGAGACAACAGCAAGGTCACTGACAGAGTGACAGTGGGAGCAGTCTGGACCGGCTGGGTAACTGAGAGACAACAGCAAGGACAGTGACAGAGTGACAGTGGGAGCAATCTGGGCCGTCTGGGTAACGGAGAGACAACAGCAACGACACTGACATAGTGACAGTGGTGAGAGCAGTCTTAACCGGCTGGGTAACTGAGAGACAACAGCTAGGACACTGACAGAGTGACAGTGGGAGCAGTCTGGGCCGGCTGAATAAATTAGAGAAAACAGCAAGGACCCTGACAGAGGGACAGTGTTTTGCGCAGTATGGGTCGGCTGGGTAACTGAGAGACAACAGCAAGGACACTGACAGAGTGACAGTGGGAGAAGTCTGGGCCGACTGTGTAACTGAGAGACAACAGCAAGGACACAGGCAGAGCGACAGTGGGAGCAGTCTGGGCCGGCTGGGTAACTGAGAGACAACAGCAAGGACACTGACAGAGTGACAGTGGGAGCAGTCTGGGCCGGCTGGGTAACTGAGACACAACAGCAAGGACACTGACAGAGTGACAGTGGGAGCAGTCTGGGCCGGATGGGTAACTGAGAAACAATAGCAAGGACACTGACAGAGTGACAGTGGGAGCAGTCTGGGACGGCTGGGTAACTGAGAGACAACAGCAAGGACACTGGCAGAGTGACAGTGGGAGCAGTCTGGGCCGGTGGGTAACTGAGAGGCAACAGCAAGGACAGTGACAGAGTGACAGTGGGAGCAGTCTGGGCCGGCTGGGTAACTGAGAAACAACAGCAAGGACACTGACAGAGTGACAGTGGGAGCAGTCTGGGCCGGCTGGGTAACTGAGAGACAACAGCAAGGACACTGACAGAGTGACAGTGGGAGCAGTCTGGGCCGGCTGGGTAACTGAGAGACAACAGCAAGGACAGTGACAGAGTGACAGTGGGAGCAGTCTGGGCCGGCTGGGTAACTGAGAGACAACAGCAAGGACACTGACAGAGTGACAGTGGGAGCAGTCTGGGCCGGATGGGTAACTGAGAGACAACAGCAAGGACACTGACAGGGTGTGAGAGGCAACAGGATGGGCCGGCTGTTTAACTGAGGGGCAACAGCAAAGATGCGACAGGGTGATATTGGGAGCAGCCTGTATCTACTAGGTAACTGAGGGTCAACAGCAGGGACACTGACAGAATGAAAGTGAGAGCAGTCAGGGCTGTCTGGGTAACTGAAAGACAACAGCCATGAGAGTGACAGAGGGACAGTGCTGGGAGCAGTCTGGGCCGGCTGGATAAATTAGAGAAAACTGCAACGACACTGACAGAGTGACAGTGAGAATAGTCTGGGCCGGCTGGGTAACTGAGAGACAACAGCAAGGACAGTGACAGAGTGACAGTGGGATCCGTCTGGGACGTCTGGGTAACTGAGAGACAACAGCAACGACACTGCCATAGTGACAGTGGTGTGAGCAGTGTGGACCGGCTGGGTAACTGAGAAACAACAGCAAGGACACTGACAGATTGACAGTGGGAGCAGTCTGGGCCGGCTGGGCAACTGAGAGACAACAGCAAGGACATTGACAGAGTGACAGTGGGCGCAGTCTGGACCGGCTGGTTCACTGAGAGACAACAGCAAGTCAGTGACAGAGTGACAGTGGGAGTGGTCTGGGCCGGCTGGGTAACTGAGAGACAACAGCAAGGACGCTGACAGAGTGACAGTGGTGGGAGCAGTCTGGACCGGCTGGTTAACTGAGAGACAACAGCAAGGACACTGACAGAGTGACAGTGGGAGCAGTCTGAGCCGGATGGGTAACTGAGAGACAACAGCAAGGACACTGACAGAGTGACAGTGGGAGTAGTCTGGGCCGGCTGGGTTACTGAGAGATAACAGCAAGGACACTGACAGAGTGACAGTGGGAGCAGTCTGGGCCGGTTGGGTAACTGAGAGACAACAGCAAGGACAGTGGTAGAGTGACAGTGGGAGTAGTCTGTGCCGGCTGGGTAACTGAGAGACAACAGCAAGGACACTGACAGAGTGACAGTGGGAGCAGTCTGGACCGGCTGGGTAACTGAGAGACAACAGCAAGGTCACTGACAGAGTGACAGTGGGAGCAGTCTGGACCGGCTGGGTAACTGAGAGACAACAGCAAGGACAGTGACAGAGTGACAGTGGGAGCAGTCTGGGCCGTCTGGGTAACTGAGAGCCAACAGCAACGACACTGACATAGTGACAGTGGTGAGAGCAGTCTTAACCGGCTGGGTAACTGAGAGACAACAGCAAGGACACTGACAGAGTGACAGTGGGAGCAGTCTGGGCCGGCTGAATAAATTAGAGAAAACAGCAAGGACACTGACAGAGGGACAGTGTTTTGCGCAGTATGGGTCGGCTGGGTAACTGAGAGACAACAGCAAGGACACTGACAGAGTGACAGTGGGAGCAGTCTGGGCCGACTGTGTAACTGAGAGACAACAGCAAGGACACAGGCAGAGCGTCAATGGGAGCAGTCTGGGCCGGCTGGGTAACTGAGAGACAACAGCAAGGACACTGACAGAGTGACAGTGGGAGCAGTCTGGGCCGGCTGGGTAACTGAGACACAACAGCAAGGACACTGACAGAGTGACAGTGGGAGCAGTCTGGGCCGGATGGGTAACTGAGAAACAATAGCATGGACACTGACAGAGTGACAGTGGGAGCAGTCTGGACCGGCTGGGTAACTGAGAGACAACAGCAAGGACAGTGACAGAGTGACAGTGGGAGCAGTCTGGGCCGGCTGGGTAACTGAGAAACAACAGCAAGGACACTGACAGAGTGACAGTGCTAGCAGTCTGGGCCGGCTGGGTAACTGAGAGACAACAGCAAGGACAGTGACAGAGTGACAGTGGGAGCAGTCTGGGCCGGCTGGGTAACTGAGAGACAACAGCAAGGACACTGACAGAGTGACAGTGGGAGCAGTCTGGGCCGGATGGGTAATTGAGAGACAACAGCATGGACACTGACAGGGTGTGAGAGGCAACAGGCTGGGCCGGCTGTTTAACTGAGGGGCAACAGCAAAGATGCGACAGGGTGATATTGGGAGCAGCCTGTATCTACTAGGTAACTGAGGGTCAACAGCAGGGACACTGACAGAATGAAAGTGAGAGCAGTCAGGGCTGTCTGGGTAACTGAAAGACAACAGCCATGATAGTGACAGAGGGACAGTGCTGGGAGCAGTCTGGGCCGGCTGGGTAACTGAGAGACAACAGCAAGGACACTGACAGAGTGTTAGTGGGAGCAGTCTGGACCGGCTGGGTAACTGAGAGACAACAGCAAGGACACTGACAGAGTGAGAGTGGTAGCAGTCTGGGCCGGCTGGGTAACTGAGAGACAACAACAAGGACACTGACAAAGTGACAGTGGGAGCAGTGTGGACCGGCTGGGTAACTGAGAGACAACAGCAAGGACACTGACAGAGTGACAGTGGGAGCAGTCTGGGCCGGCCGGATAACTGAGACACAACAGCAATGAAACTGATAGAGAGACAGTGGGAGTAGTCTGGGCCGTCTGGGTAACTGAGAGACAACAGCAACGACACTGACATAGTGACAGTGGGAGCAGTCTGGACCGGCTGGGTAACTGAGAGACAACAGCAAGGTCACTGACAGAGTGACAGTGGGAGCAGTCTGGACCGGCTGGGTAACTGAGAGACAACAGCAAGGACAGTGACAGAGTGACAGTGGGAGCAGTCTGGGCCGTCTGGGTAACTGAGAGACAGCAGCAAGGACACTGACAGAGTGACAGTGGGAGCAGTCTGGGACGTCTGGGTAACTGAGAGACAACAGCAACGACACTGACATAGTGACAGTGGTGAGAGCAGTCTTAACCGGCTGGGTAACTGAGAGACAACAGCAAGGACACTGACAGAGTGACAGTGGGAGCAGTCTGGGCCGGCTGAATAAATTAGAGAAAACAGCAAGGACACTGACAGAAGGACAGTGTTTTGCGCAGTATGGGTCGGCTAGGTAACTGAGAGACAACAGCAAGGACACTGACAGAGTGACAGTGGGAGCAGTCAGGGCCAGCTGGGTAACTGTGAGACAACAGCAAGGACACTGACAGAGTGATAGTGGGAGCAGTCTGGGCCGGCTGGGTAACTGAGAGACAACAGCAAGGTCACTGACAGAGTGACAGTGGGAGCAGTCTGGGCCGGCTGGGTAACTAAAAGACAACAGCAAGGACACTGACAGAGTGACAGTGGGAGCAGTCTGGGCCGGCTGGGCAACTGAGAGACAACAGCAAGGACATTGACAGAGTGACAGTGGGAGCAGTCTGGACCGGCTGGTTCACTGAGAGACAACAGCAAGTCAGTGACAGAGTGACAGTGGGAGTGGTCTGGGCCGGCTGGGTAACTGAGAGACAGCAGCAAGGACAGTGACAGAGTGACAGTGGTGGGAGCAGTCTGGACCGGCTGGTTAACTGAGAGGCAACAGCAAGGACAGTGACAGAGTGACAGTGGGAGCAGTCTGAGCCGGATGGGTAACTGAGAGACAAATGCAAGGACACTGACAGAGTGACAGTGGGAGTAGTCTGGGCCGGCTGGGTAACTGAGAGATAACAGCAAGGACACTGACAGAGTGACAGTGGGAGCAGTCTGGGCCGGCTGGGTAACTGAGAGACAACAGCAAGGACAGTGATAGAGTGACAGTGGGAGTAGTCTGTGCCGGCTGGGTAACTGAGAGACAACAGCAAGGACACTGACAGAGTGACAGTGGGAGCAGTCTGGACCGGCTGGGTAACTGAGAGACAACAGCAAGGTCACTGACAGAGTGACAGTGGGAGCAGTCTGGACCGGCTGGGTAACTGAGAGACAACAGCAAGGACAGTGACAGAGTGACAGTGGGAGCAATCTGGGCCGTCTGGGTAACGGAGAGACAACAGCAACGACACTGACATAGTGACAGTGGTGAGAGCAGTCTTAACCGGCTGGGTAACTGAGAGACAACAGCTAGGACACTGACAGAGTGACAGTGGGAGCAGTCTGGGCCGGCTGAATAAATTAGAGAAAACAGCAAGGACCCTGACAGAGGGACAGTGTTTTGCGCAGTATGGGTCGGCTGGGTAACTGAGAGACAACAGCAAGGACACTGACAGAGTGACAGTGGGAGAAGTCTGGGCCGACTGTGTAACTGAGAGACAACAGCAAGGACACAGGCAGAGCGACAGTGGGAGCAGTCTGGGCCGGCTGGGTAACTGAGAGACAACAGCAAGGACACTGACAGAGTGACAGTGGGAGCAGTCTGGGCCGGCTGGGTAACTGAGACACAACAGCAAGGACACTGACAGAGTGACAGTGGGAGCAGTCTGGGCCGGATGGGTAACTGAGAAACAATAGCAAGGACACTGACAGAGTGACAGTGGGAGCAGTCTGGGACGGCTGGGTAACTGAGAGACAACAGCAAGGACACTGGCAGAGTGACAGTGGGAGCAGTCTGGGCCGGTGGGTAACTGAGAGGCAACAGCAAGGACAGTGACAGAGTGACAGTGGGAGCAGTCTGGGCCGGCTGGGTAACTGAGAAACAACAGCAAGGACACTGACAGAGTGACAGTGGGAGCAGTCTGGGCCGGCTGGGTAACTGAGAGACAACAGCAAGGACACTGACAGAGTGACAGTGGGAGCAGTCTGGGCCGGCTGGGTAACTGAGAGACAACAGCAAGGACAGTGACAGAGTGACAGTGGGAGCAGTCTGGGCCGGCTGGGTAACTGAGAGACAACAGCAAGGACACTGACAGAGTGACAGTGGGAGCAGTCTGGGCCGGATGGGTAACTGAGAGACAACAGCAAGGACACTGACAGGGTGTGAGAGGCAACAGGATGGGCCGGCTGTTTAACTGAGGGGCAACAGCAAAGATGCGACAGGGTGATATTGGGAGCAGCCTGTATCTACTAGGTAACTGAGGGTCAACAGCAGGGACACTGACAGAATGAAAGTGAGAGCAGTCAGGGCTGTCTGGGTAACTGAAAGACAACAGCCATGAGAGTGACAGAGGGACAGTGCTGGGAGCAGTCTGGGCCGGCTGGATAAATTAGAGAAAACTGCAACGACACTGACAGAGTGACAGTGAGAATAGTCTGGGCCGGCTGGGTAACTGAGAGACAACAGCAAGGACAGTGACAGAGTGACAGTGGGATCCGTCTGGGACGTCTGGGTAACTGAGAGACAACAGCAACGACACTGCCATAGTGACAGTGGTGTGAGCAGTGTGGACCGGCTGGGTAACTGAGAAACAACAGCAAGGACACTGACAGATTGACAGTGGGAGCAGTCTGGGCCGGCTGGGCAACTGAGAGACAACAGCAAGGACATTGACAGAGTGACAGTGGGCGCAGTCTGGACCGGCTGGTTCACTGAGAGACAACAGCAAGTCAGTGACAGAGTGACAGTGGGAGTGGTCTGGGCCGGCTGGGTAACTGAGAGACAACAGCAAGGACGCTGACAGAGTGACAGTGGTGGGAGCAGTCTGGACCGGCTGGTTAACTGAGAGACAACAGCAAGGACACTGACAGAGTGACAGTGGGAGCAGTCTGAGCCGGATGGGTAACTGAGAGACAACAGCAAGGACACTGACAGAGTGACAGTGGGAGTAGTCTGGGCCGGCTGGGTTACTGAGAGATAACAGCAAGGACACTGACAGAGTGACAGTGGGAGCAGTCTGGGCCGGTTGGGTAACTGAGAGACAACAGCAAGGACAGTGGTAGAGTGACAGTGGGAGTAGTCTGTGCCGGCTGGGTAACTGAGAGACAACAGCAAGGACACTGACAGAGTGACAGTGGGAGCAGTCTGGACCGGCTGGGTAACTGAGAGACAACAGCAAGGTCACTGACAGAGTGACAGTGGGAGCAGTCTGGACCGGCTGGGTAACTGAGAGACAACAGCAAGGACAGTGACAGAGTGACAGTGGGAGCAGTCTGGGCCGTCTGGGTAACTGAGAGCCAACAGCAACGACACTGACATAGTGACAGTGGTGAGAGCAGTCTTAACCGGCTGGGTAACTGAGAGACAACAGCAAGGACACTGACAGAGTGACAGTGGGAGCAGTCTGGGCCGGCTGAATAAATTAGAGAAAACAGCAAGGACACTGACAGAGGGACAGTGTTTTGCGCAGTATGGGTCGGCTGGGTAACTGAGAGACAACAGCAAGGACACTGACAGAGTGACAGTGGGAGCAGTCTGGGCCGACTGTGTAACTGAGAGACAACAGCAAGGACACAGGCAGAGCGTCAATGGGAGCAGTCTGGGCCGGCTGGGTAACTGAGAGACAACAGCAAGGACACTGACAGAGTGACAGTGGGAGCAGTCTGGGCCGGCTGGGTAACTGAGACACAACAGCAAGGACACTGACAGAGTGACAGTGGGAGCAGTCTGGGCCGGATGGGTAACTGAGAAACAATAGCATGGACACTGACAGAGTGACAGTGGGAGCAGTCTGGACCGGCTGGGTAACTGAGAGACAACAGCAAGGACAGTGACAGAGTGACAGTGGGAGCAGTCTGGGCCGGCTGGGTAACTGAGAAACAACAGCAAGGACACTGACAGAGTGACAGTGCTAGCAGTCTGGGCCGGCTGGGTAACTGAGAGACAACAGCAAGGACAGTGACAGAGTGACAGTGGGAGCAGTCTGGGCCGGCTGGGTAACTGAGAGACAACAGCAAGGACACTGACAGAGTGACAGTGGGAGCAGTCTGGGCCGGATGGGTAATTGAGAGACAACAGCATGGACACTGACAGGGTGTGAGAGGCAACAGGCTGGGCCGGCTGTTTAACTGAGGGGCAACAGCAAAGATGCGACAGGGTGATATTGGGAGCAGCCTGTATCTACTAGGTAACTGAGGGTCAACAGCAGGGACACTGACAGAATGAAAGTGAGAGCAGTCAGGGCTGTCTGGGTAACTGAAAGACAACAGCCATGATAGTGACAGAGGGACAGTGCTGGGAGCAGTCTGGGCCGGCTGGGTAACTGAGAGACAACAGCAAGGACACTGACAGAGTGTTAGTGGGAGCAGTCTGGACCGGCTGGGTAACTGAGAGACAACAGCAAGGACACTGACAGAGTGAGAGTGGTAGCAGTCTGGGCCGGCTGGGTAACTGAGAGACAACAACAAGGACACTGACAAAGTGACAGTGGGAGCAGTGTGGACCGGCTGGGTAACTGAGAGACAACAGCAAGGACACTGACAGAGTGACAGTGGGAGCAGTCTGGGCCGGCCGGATAACTGAGACACAACAGCAATGAAACTGATAGAGAGACAGTGGGAGTAGTCTGGGCCGTCTGGGTAACTGAGAGACAACAGCAACGACACTGACATAGTGACAGTGGTGAGAGCAGTCTGGACAGCCTGGGTAACTGAGAGACAACAGTAAATACACTGACAGAGTGACAGTGGGAGCAGTGTGGGCCGGCTGGGTAACTGAGAGACAACAGCAAGGACACTGACAGAGTGACAGTGGGAGCAGTCTGGGCCGGCTGGGTAACTGAGAGACAACAACAAGGACACTGACAGGGTGACAGTGGGAGCAGTCTGGACCGGCTGGGTAACTGAGGGACAACAGCAAGGGCACTGACAGAGTGACATTGGGAGCAGTGAGGGCCGGCTGGGTAACTGAGAGACAACAGCAAGGGCACTGACTGAGTGAAAGTGGGAGCAGTCTGGGCCGCCTGGGTAACTGAGGGACAACAGCAAGGGCACTGATAGAGTGACATTGGGAGCAGTGAGGGCCGGCTGGGTAACTGAGAGACTACAGCAAGGACACTGACAGAGTCACAGTGAGAGCAGTCTGGGCCGGCCGGGTAACTGAGAGACAACAGCAAGGACACTGACAGAGTGACAGTGGGAGCAGTCTGGACGTCTGGGTAACTGAGAGACAACAGCAAGGACACTGACAGAGTGACAGTGGGAGCATTCTGGGCCGGCTGGGTAATTGAGGGGCAACACCAAGGACACTGACAGAGCGACAGTGGGAGCAGTCTGGGCCGGCTGGGAAACTGAGGGGCAACACCAAGGACACTGACAGAGTTACAGTGAGAGCAGTCTGGGCCGGCCGGGTAACTGAGAGGCAACAGCAAGAGCAGTGACAGAGTGACAGTGGGAGCAGTCTGGGCTGTCTGGGTAACTGAGAGTCAACAGCAAGGACCCTGACAGAGTGACTGTGGGAGCAGTCTGGGCCGGCTGGGTAACTGAGAGACAACAGCAACGACACTGACAGAGTGACAGTGGGAGCAGTCTGGGCCGGCTGGGTAACTGAGAGACAACAGCAACGACACTGACAGAGTGACAGTGGGAGCAGTCTGGGCCGGCTGGGTAACTGAGAGACAACAGCAAGGATAGTGACAGAGTGACAGTGGGAGCAGTCTGGGCCGGCTGGGTAACTGAGAGACAACAGCAAGGACACTGACAGAGTGACAGTGGGAACAGTCTGGGCCGGCTGGGTAACTGAGAGGCAACAGCAAGGACACTGACAGAGTGACAGTGGGAGCAGTCTGGGCCGGCTGGTTAACTGAGAGACAACAGCATGGACACTGACAGAGTGACAGTGGGAGCAGTCTGGGCCGGCTGGGTAACTGAGAGACTTCAGCAAGGACACTGACAGAGTGACAGTGAGAGCAGTCTGGACCGGCTGGGTAACTGAGGGGCAACACCAAGGACACTGACAGCGTGACAGTGAGAGCAGTCAGGGCCGGCCGGGTAACTGAGAGACAACAGCAAGGGTAGTGACAAAGTGACAGTGGGAGCAGTCTGGGCTGTCTGGGTAACTGAGAGACAACAGCAAGGACACTGACAGAGTGACTGTGGGAGCAGTCTGGGCCGACTGGGTAACTGAGAGACAACAGCAAGGACACTGACAGAGTGACAGTGGGAGCAGTCTGGGCCGGCTGGGTAACTGAGAGACAACAGCAACGACACTGATAGAGTGACACTGAGAGCAGTCTGGGCCGGCTGGGTAACTGAGAGACAACAGCAAGGACACTGACAGAGTGACAGTGAGAGCAGTCTGGGCCGGCCGGGTAACTGAGAGACAACAGCAAGGGCAGTGACAGAGTGACAGTGGGAGCAGTCTGGGCCGTCTGGGTAACTGAGAGACAACAGCAAGTACACTGACAGAGTGACAGTGGGAGCAGTCTGGGCAGACTGGGTAACTGAGGGACAACACCAAGGACACTGACAGAGTGAAGGTGAGAGCAGTCTGGGCCGGCTGGGTAACTGAGAGACAACAGCAAGGACACTGACAGAGTGACAGTGGGAGCAGTCTGGGCTGTCTGCGTAACTGACAGACAACAGCAAGGACACTGACAGAGGGACAGTGTTTTGCGCAGTCTGGGCCGGCTGGGTAACTGAGAGACAACAGCAAGGACACTGACAGAGTGACAGTGGGAGCACTCTGGGCCGTCTTGGTAACTGAGAGACAACAGCAAGGACACTGACAGAGTGACAGTGCTAGCAGTCTGGGCCGGCTGGGTAACTGAGAGACAACAGCAAGGACAGTGACAGAGTGACAGTGGGAGCAGTCTGGGCCGGCTGGGTAACTGAGAGACAACAGCAAGGACACTGACCGAGTGACAGTGGGAGCAGTCTGGGCCGGATGGGAAACTGAGAGACAACAGCAAGGGCACTGACAGGGTGTGAGAGGCAACAGACTGGGCCGGCTGTTTAACTGAGGGGCAACAGCAAAGATGCGACAGGGTGATATTGGGAGCAGCCTGTATCTACTAGGTAACTGAGGGTCAACAACAGGGACACTGACAGAATGAAAGTGAGAGCAGTCAGGGCTGCCTGGGTAACTGAAAGACAACAGCCATGAGAGTGACAGAGGGACAGTGCTGGGAGCAGTCTGGGCCGGCTGGATAAATTAGAGAAAACTGCAACGACACTGACAGAGTGACAGTGAGAATAGTCTGGGCCGGCTGGGTAACTGAGAGACAACAGCAAGGATAGTGACAGAGTGACAGTGGGATCCGTCTGGGACGTCTGGGTAACTGAGAGACAACAGCAACGACACTGACATAGTGACAGTGGTGTGAGCAGTGTGGACCGGCTGGGTAACTGAGAAACAACAGCAAGGACACTGACAGAGTGACAGTGGGAGCAGTCTGGGCCGGCTGGGCAACTGAGAGTCAACAGCAAGGACATTGAAAGAGTGACAGTGGGCGCAGTCTGGACCGGCTGGTTCACTGAGAGACAACAGCAAGTCAGTGACAGAGTGACAGTGGGATTGGTCTGGGCCGGCTGGGTAACTGAGAGACAACAACAAGGACACTGACAAAGTGACAGTGGGAGCAGTCTGGGCCGGCTGGGTAACTGAGAGACAACAGCAAGGACAGTGACAGAGTGACAGTGAGAGCAGTCTGGACCGGCTGGGTAACAGAGAGACAACAGCAAGGACACTGGCAGAGTGACAGTGGGAGCAGTCTGGGCCGGCTGGATAACTGAGACACAACAGCAACGACACTGACATAGTGACAGTGGTGAGAGCAGTCTGGACAGCCTGGGTAACTGAGAGACAACAGTAAATACACTGACAGAGTGACAGTGGGAGCAGTGTGGGCCGGCTGGGTAACTGAGAGACAACAGCAAGGACACTGACAGAGTGACAGTGGGAGCAGTCTGGGCCGGCTGGGTAACTGAGAGACAACAACAAGGACACTGACAGGGTGACAGTGGGAGCAGTCTGGACCGGCTGGGTAACTGAGGGACAACAGCAAGGGCACTGACAGAGTGACATTGGGAGCAGTGAGGGCCGGCTGGGTAACTGAGAGACAACAGCAAGGGCACTGACTGAGTGAAAGTGGGAACAGTCTGGGCCGCCTGGGTAACTGAGGGACAACAGCAAGGGCACTGACAGAGTGACATTGGGAGCAGTGAGGGCCGGCTGGGTAACTGAGAGACAACAGCAAGGACACTGACAGGGTGACAGTGGGAGCAGTCTGGACGTCTGGGTAACTGAGAGACAACAGCAAGGACACTGACAGAGTGACAGTGGGAGCAGTCTGGGCCGGCTGGGAAACTGAGGGGCAACACCAAGGACACTGACAGAGTTACAGTGAGAGCAGTCTGGGCCGGCCGGGTAACTGAGAGGCAACAGCAAGAGCAGTGACAGAGTGACAGTGGGAGCAGTCTGGGCTGTCTGGGTAACTGAGAGTCAACAGCAAGGACCCTGACAGAGTGACTGTGGGAGCAGTCTGGGCCGGCTGGGTAACTGAGAGACAACAGCAACGACACTGACAGAGTGACAGTGGGAGCAGTCTGGGCCGGCTGGGTAACTGAGAGACAACAGCAACGACACTGACAGAGTGACAGTGGGAGCAGTCTGGGCCGGCTGGGTAACTGAGAGACAACAGCAAGGACAGTGACAGAGTGACAGTGGGAGCAGTCTGGGCCGGCTGGGTAACTGAGAGACAACAGCAAGGACACTGACAGAGTGACAGTGGGAACAGTCTGGGCCGGCTGGGTAAGTGAGAGGCAACAGCAAGGACACTGACAGAGTGACAGTGGGAGCAGTCTAGGCCGGCTGGGTAACTGAGAGACAACAGCAAGTACACTGACAGAGTGACAGTGGGAGCAGTCTGGGCAGTCTGGGTAACTGAGGGACAACACCAAGGACACTGACAGAGTGAAGGTGAGAGCAGTCTGGGCCGGCTGGGTAACTGAGAGACAACAGCAAGGACACTGACAGAGTGACAGTGGGAGCAGTCAGGGCTGTCTGCGTAACTGACAGACAACAGCAAGGACACTGACAGAGGGACAGTGTTTTGCGCAGTCTGGGCCGGCTGGGTAACTGAGAGACAACAGCAAGGACACTGACAGAGTGACAGTGGGAGCACTCTGGGCCGTCTTGGTAACTGAGAGACAACAGCAAGGACACTGACAGAGTGACAGTGCTAGCAGTCTGGGCCGGCTGGGTAACTGAGAGACAACAGCAAGGACAGTGACAGAGTGACAGTGGGAGCAGTCTGGGCCGGCTGGGTAACTGAGAGACAACAGCAAGGACACTGACAGAGTGACAGTGGGAGCAGTCTGGGCCGGATGGGAAACTGAGAGACAACAGCAAGGACACTGACAGGGTGTGAGAGGCAACAGACTGGGCCGGCTGTTTAACTGAGGGGCAACAGCAAAGATGCGACAGGGTGATATTGGGAGCAGCCTGTATCTACTAGGTAACTGAGGGTCAACAGCAGGGACACTGACAGAATGAAAGTGAGAGCAGTCAGGGCTGTCTGGGTAACTGAAAGACAACAGCCATGAGAGTGACAGAGGGACAGTGCTGGGAGCAGTATGGGCCGGCTGGATAAATTAGAGAAAACTGCAACGACACTGACAGAGTGACAGTGAGAATAGTCTGGGCCGGCTGGGTAACTGAGAGACAACAGCAAGGATAGTGACAGAGTGACAGTGGGATCCGTCTGGGACGTCTGGGTAACTGAGAGACAACAGCAACGACACTGACATAGTGACAGTGGTGTGAGCAGTGTGGACCGGCTGGGTAACTGAGAAACAACAGCAAGGACACTGACAGATTGACAGTGGGAGCAGTCTGGGCCGGCTGGGCAACTGAGAGTCAACAGCAAGGACATTGAAAGAGTGACAGTGGGCGCAGTCTGGACCGGCTGGTTCACTGAGAGACAACAGCAAGTCAGTGACAGAGTGACAGTGGGATTGGTCTGGGCCGGCTGGGTAACTGAGAGACAACAACAAGGACACTGACAGAGTGACATTGGGAGCAGTGAGGGCCGGCTGGGTAACTGAGAGACAACAGCAAGGGCACTGACTGAGTGAAAGTGGGAACAGTCTGGGCCGCCTGGGTAACTGAGGGACAACAGCAAGGGCACTGACAGAGTGACATTGGGAGCAGTGAGGGCCGGCTGGGAAACTGAGGGGCAACACCAAGGACACTGACAGAGTTACAGTGAGAGCAGTCTGGGCCGGCCGGGTAACTGAGAGGCAACAGCAAGAGCAGTGACAGAGTGACAGTGGGAGCAGTCTGGGCTGTCTGGGTAACTGAGAGTCAACAGCAAGGACCCTGACAGAGTGACTGTGGGAGCAGTCTGGGCAGGCTGGGTAACTGAGAGACAACAGCAACGACACTGACAGAGTGACAGTGGGAGCAGTCTGGGCCGGCTGGGTAACTGAGAGACAACAGCAACGACACTGACAGAGTGACAGTGGGAGCAGTCTGGGCCGGCTGGGTAACTGAGAGACAACAGCAAGGACAGTGACAGAGTGACAGTGGGAGCAGTCTGGGCCGGCTGGATAACTGAGAGACAACAGCAAGGACACTGACAGAGTGACAGTGGGAACAGTCTGGGCCGGCTGGGTAACTGAGAGGCAACAGCAAGGACACTGACAGAGTGACAGTGGGAGCAGTCTAGGCCGGCTGGTTAACTGAGAGACAACAGCATGGACACTGACAGAGTGACAGTGGGAGCAGTCTGGACCGGCTGGGTAACTGAGAGACTTCAGCAAGGACACTGACAGAGTGACAGTGAGAGCAGTCTGGACCGGCTGGGTAACTGAGGGGCAACACCAAGGACACTGACAGCGTGACAGTGAGAGCAGTCTGGGCCGGCCGGGTAACTGAGAGACAACAGCAAGGGTAGTGAGAAAGTGACAGTGGGAGCAGTCTGGGCTGTCTGGGTAACTGAGAGACAACAGCAAGGACACTGACAGAGTGACTGTGGGAGCAGTCTGGGCCGACTGGGTAACTGAGAGACAACAGCAAGGACACTGACAGAGTGACAGTGGGAGCAGTCTGGGCCGGCTGGGTAACTGAGAGACAACAGCAACGACACTGATAGAGTGACACTGAGAGCAGTCTGGGCCGGCTGGGTAACTGAGAGACAACAGCAAGGACACTGACAGAGTGACAGTGAGAGCAGTCTGGGCCGGCCGTGTAACTGAGAGACAACAGCAAGGACACTGACAGAGTGACAGTGGGAGCAGTCGGGGCCGTCTGGGTAACTGAGAGACAACAGCAAGTACACTGACAGAGTGACAGTGGGAGCAGTCTGGGCAGTCTGGGTAACTGAGGGACAACACCAAGGACACTGACAGAGTGAAGGTGAGAGCAGTCTGGGCCGGCTGGGTAACTGAGAGACAACAGCAAGGACACTGACAGAGTGACAGTGGGAGCAGTCAGGGCTGTCTGCGTAACTGACAGACAACAGCAAGGACACTGACAGAGGGACAGTGTTTTGCGCAGTCTGGGCCGGCTGGGTAACTGAGAGACAACAGCAAGGACACTGACAGAGTGACAGTGGGAGCACGCTGGGCCGTCTTGGTAACTGAGAGACAACAGCAAGGACACTGACAGAGTGACAGTGCTAGCAGTCTGGGCCGGCTGGGTAACTGAGAGACAACAGCAAGGACAGTGACAGAGTGACAGTGGGAGCAGTCTGGGCCGGCTGGGTAAATTAGAGAAAACTGCAACGACACTGACAGAGTGACAGTGAGAATAGTCTGGGCCGGCTGGGTAACTGAGAGACAACAGCAAGGATAGTGACAGAGTGACAGTGGGATCCGTCTGGGACGTCTGGGTAACTGAGAGACAACAGCAACGACACTGACATAGTGACAGTGGTGTGAGCAGTGTGGACCGGCTGGGTAAATGAGAAACAACAGCAAGGACACTGACAGATTGACAGTGGGAGCAGTCTGGGCCGGCTGGGCAACTGAGAGTCAACAGCAAGGACATTGACAGAGTGACAGTGGGCGCAGTCTGGACCGGCTGGTTCACTGAGAGACAACAGCAAGTCAGTGACAGAGTGACAGTGGGATTGGTCTTGGCCGGCTGGGTAACTAAGAGACAACAGCAAGGACAGTGACAGAGTGACAGTGGTGGGAGCAGTCTGGACCGGCTGGTTAACTGAGAGACAACAGCAAGGACAGTGACAGAGTGACAGTGGGAGCAGTCTGAGCCGGATGGGTAACTGAGAGACAACAGCAAGGACACTGACAGAGTGACAGTGGGAGTAGTCTGGGCCGGCATTGGTAACTGAGAGATAACAGCAAGGACACTGACAGAGTGACAGTGGGAGCAGTCTGGGCCGGCTGGGTAACTGAGAGACAACAGCAAGGACAGTGATAGAGTGACAGTGGGAGTAGTCTGTGCCGGCTGGGTAACTGAGAGACAACAGCAAGGACACTGACAGAGTGACAGTGGGAGCAGTCTGGACCGGCTGGGTAACTGAGAGACAACAGCAAGGTCACTGACAGAGTGACAGTGGGAGCAGTCTAGACCGGCTGGGTAACTGAGAGACAACAGCAAGGACAGTGACAGAGTGACAGTGGGAGCAGTCTGGGCCGTCTGGGTAACTGAGAGACAACAGCAACGACACTGACATAGTGACAGTGGTGAGAGCAGTCTTAACCGGCTGGGTAACTGAGAGACAACAGCAAGGACACTGACAGAGTGACAGTGGGGGCAGTCTGGGCCGGCTGAATAAATTAGAGAAAACAGCAAGGACACTGACAGAGGGACAGTGTTTTGCGCAGTATGGGTCGGCTGGGTAACTGAGAGACAACAGCAAGGACACTGACAGAGTGACAGTGGGGCAGTCTGGGCCGACTGTGTAACTGAGAGACAACAGCAAGGACACAGGCAGAGCGACAGTGGGAGCAGTCTGGGCCGGCTGGGTAACTGAGAGACAACAGCAAGGACACTGACAGAGTGACAGTGGGAGCAGTCTGGGCCGGCTGGGTAACTGAGACACAACAGCAAGGACACTGACAGAGTGAAAGTGGGAGCAGTCTGGGCCGGATGGGTAACTGAGAAACAATAGCAAGACACTGACAGAGTGACAGTGGGAGCAGTCTGGGCCGGCTGGGTAACTGAGAGACAACAGCAAGGACAGTGACAGAGTGACAGTGGGAGTAGTCTGTGCCGGCTGGGTAACTGAGAGACAACAGCAAGGACACTGACAGAGTGACAGTGGGAGCAATCTGGACCGGCTGGGTAACTGAGAGACAACAGCAAGGACAGTGACAGAGTGACAGTGGGAGCAATCTGGGCCGTCTGGGTAACGGAGAGACAACAGCAACGACACTGACATAGTGACAGTGGTGAGAGCAGTCTTAACCGGCTGGGTAACTGAGAGACAAAAGCTAGGACACTGACAGAGTGACAGTGGGAGCAGTCTGGGCCGGCTGAATAAATTAGAGAAAACAGCAAGGACCCTGACAGAGGGACAGTGTTTTGCGCAGTATGGGTCGGCTGGGTAACTGAGAGACAACAACAAGGACACTGACAGAGTGACAGTGGGAGAAGTCTGGGCCGACTGTGTAACTGAGAGACAACAGCAAGGACACAGGCAGAGCGACAGTGGGAGCAGTCTGGGCCGGCTGGGTAACTGAGAGACAACAGCAAGGACACTGACAGAGTGACAGTGGGAGCAGTCTGGGCCGGATGGGTAACTGAGAGACAACAGCAAGGACACTGACAGAGTGACAGTGGGAGTAGTCTGGGCCGGCATTGGTAACTGAGAGATAACAGCAAGGACACTGACAGAGTGACAGTGGGAGCAGTCTGGGCCGGCTGGGTAACTGAGAGACAACAGCAAGGACAGTGATAGAGTGACAGTGGGAGTAGTCTGTGCCGGCTGGGTAACTGAGAGACAACAGCAAGGACACTGACAGAGTGACAGTGGGAGCAGTCTGGACCGGCTGGGTAACTGAGAGACAACAGCAAGGTCACTGACAGAGTGACAGTGGGAGCAGTCTGGACCGGCTGGGTAACTGAGAGACAACAGCAAGGACAGTGACAGAGTGACAGTGGGAGCAGTCTGGGCCGTCTGGGTAACTGAGAGACAACAGCAACGACACTGACATAGTGACAGTGGTGAGAGCAGTCTTAACCGGCTGGGTAACTGAGAGACAACAGCAAGGACACTGACAGAGTGACAGTGGGGGCAGTCTGGGCCGGCTGAATAAATTAGAGAAAACAGCAAGGACACTGACAGAGGGACAGTGTTTTGCGCAGTATGGGTCGGCTGGGTAACTGAGAGACAACAGCAAGGACACTGACAGAGTGACAGTGGGAGCAGTCTGGGCCGACTGTGTAACTGAGAGACAACAGCAAGGACACAGGCAGAGCGACAGTGGGAGCAGTCTGGGCCGGCTGGGTAACTGAGAGACAACAGCAAGGACACTGACAGAGTGACAGTGGGAGCAGTCTGGGCCGGCTGGGTAACTGAGACACAACAGCAAGGACACTGACAGAGTGAAAGTGGGAGCAGTCTGGGCCGGATGGGTAACTGAGAAACAATAGCAAGACACTGACAGAGTGACAGTGGGAGCAGTCTGGGCCGGCTGGGTAACTGAGAGACAACAGCAAGGACAGTGACAGAGTGACAGTGGGAGTAGTCTGTGCCGGCTGGGTAACTGAGAGACAACAGCAAGGACACTGACAGAGTGACAGTGGGAGCAGTCTGGACCGGCTGGGTAACTGAGAGACAACAGCAAGGTCACTGACAGAGTGACAGTGGGAGCAATCTGGACCGGCTGGGTAACTGAGAGACAACAGCAAGGACAGTGACAGAGTGACAGTGGGAGCAATCTGGGCCGTCTGGGTAACGGAGAGACAACAGCAACGACACTGACATAGTGACAGTGGTGAGAGCAGTCTTAACCGGCTGGGTAACTGAGAGACAAAAGCTAGGACACTGACAGAGTGACAGTGGGAGCAGTCTGGGCCGGCTGAATAAATTAGAGAAAACAGCAAGGACCCTGACAGAGGGACAGTGTTTTGCGCAGTATGGGTCGGCTGGGTAACTGAGAGACAACAGCAAGGACACTGACAGAGTGACAGTGGGAGAAGTCTGGGCCGACTGTGTAACTGAGAGACAACAGCAAGGACACAGGCAGAGCGACAGTGGGAGCAGTCTGGGCCGGCTGGGTAACTGAGAGACAACAGCAAGGACACTGACAGAGTGACAGTGGGAGCAGTCTGGGCCGGATGGGTAACTGAGAGACAACAGCAAGGACACTGACAGAGTGACAGTGGGAGAAGTCTGGGCCGACTGTGTAACTGAGAGACAACAGCAAGGACACAGGCAGAGCGACAGTGGGAGCAGTCTGGGCCGGCTGGGTAACTGAGAGACAACAGCAAGGACACTGACAGAGCGACAGTGGGAGCAGTCTGGGCCGGCTGGGTAACTGAGAGACAACAGCAAGGACACTGACAGAGTGACAGTGGCAGCAGTCTGGGCCGGATGGGTAACTGAGAAACAATAGCAAGGACACTGACAGAGTGACAGTGGGAGCAGTCTGGGCCGGCTGGGTAACTGAGACACAACAGCAAGGACACTGACAGAGTGACAGTGGGAGCAGTCTGGGCCGGATGGGTAACTGAGAAACAATAGCAAGGACACTGACAGAGTGACAGTGGGAGCAGTCTGGGACGGCTGGGTAACTGAGAGACAACAGCAAGGACACTGGCAGAGTGACAGTGGGAGCAGTCTGGGCCGGTGGGTAACTGAGAGGCAACAGCAAGGACAGTGACAGACTGACAGTGGGAGCAGTCTGGGCCGGCTGGGTAACTGAGAAACAACAGCAAGGACACTGACAGGGTGTGAGAGGCAACAGGATGGGCCGGCTGTTTAACTGAGGGGCAACAGCAAAGATGCGACAGGGTGATATTGGGAGCAGCCTGTATCTACTAGGTAACTGAGGGTCAACAGCAGGGACACTGACAGAATGAAAGTGAGAGCAGTCAGGGCTGTCTGGGTAACTGAAAGACAACAGCCATGAGAGTGACAGAGGGACAGTGCTGGGAGCAGTCTGGGCCGGCTGGATAAATTAGAGAAAACTGCAACGACACTGACAGAGTGACAGTGAGAATAGTCTGGGCCGGCTGGGTAACTGAGAGACAACAGCAAGGACAGTGACAGAGTGACAGTGGGATCCGTCTGGGACGTCTGGGTAACTGAGAGACAACAGCAACGACACTGACATAGTGACAGTGGTGTGAGCAGTGTGGGCCGGCTGGGAAAACTGAGAAACAACAGCAAGGACACTGACAGAGTGACAGTGGGAGCAGTCTGGGCCGGCTGGGCAACTGAGAGACAACAGCAAGGACATTGACAGAGTGACAGTGGGCGCAGTCTGGACCGGCTGGTTCACTGAGAGACAACAGCAAGTCAGTGACAGAGTGACAGTGGGAGTGGTCTGGGCCGGCTGGGTAACTGAGAGACAACAGCAAGGACAGTGACAGAGTGACAGTGGTGGGAGCAGTCTGGACCGGCTGGTTAACTGAGAGACAACAGCAAGGACAGTGACAGAGTGACAGTGGGAGCAGTCTGAGCCGGATGGGTAACTGAGATACAACAGCAAGGACACTGACAGAGTGACAGTGGGAGTAGTCTGGGCCGGCATTGGTAACTGAGAGATAACAGCAAGGACACTGACAGAGTGACAGTGTCGAGCAGTCTGGGCCGGTTGGGTAACTGAGAGACAACAGCAAGGACAGTGATAGAGTGACAGTGGGAGTAGTCTGTGCCGGCTGGGTAACTGAGAGACAACAGCAAGGACACTGACAGAGTGACAGTGGGAGCAGTCTGGACCGGCTGGGTAACTGAGAGACAACAGCAAGGACAGTGACAGAGTGACAGTGGGAGCAGTCTGGGCCGTCTGGGTAACTGAGAGACAACAGCAACGACACTGACATAGTGACAGTGGTGAGAGCAGTCTTAACCGGCTGGGAAACTGAGAGACAACAGCAAGGACACTGACAGAGTGACAGTGGGAGCAGTCTGGGCCGGCTAAATAAATTAGAGAAAACAGCAAGGACACTGACAGAGGGACAGTGTTTTGCGCAGTATGGGTCGGCTGGGTAACTGAGGGACAACAGCAAGGACAGTGACAGAGTGACAGTGGGAGCAGTCTGGGCCGGCTGGGTAACTGAGAGACAACAGCAAGGACACTGACAGAGTGACAGTGGGAGCAGTCTGGGCCGGATGGGTAACTGAGAGACAACAGCAAGGACACTGACAGGGTGTGAGAGGCAACAGGCTGGGCCGGCTGTTTAACTGAGGGGCAACAGCAAAGATGCGACAGGGTGATATTGGGAGCAGCCTGTATCTACTAGGTAACTGAGGGTCAACAGCAGGGACACTGACAGAATGAAAGTGAGAGCAGTCAGGGCTGTCTGGGTAACTGAAAGACAACAGCCATGAGAGTGACAGAGGGACAGTGCTGGGAGCAGTCTGGGCCGGCTGGGTAACTGAGAGACAACAGCAAGGACACTGACAGAGTCAGAGTGGGAGCAGTCTGGACCGGCTGGGTAACTGTGAGACAACAGCAAGGACACTGACAGAGTGACAGTGGGAGCAGTCTGGGCCGGCTGGGTAACTGAGAGACAACAGCAAGGACACTGACAGAGTCATAGTGGGAGCAGTCTGGACCGGCTGGGTAACTGAGAGACAACAGCAAGGACACTGACAGAGTGACAGTGGGAGCAGTCTGGGCCGGCTGGGTAACTGAGAGACAACAACAAGGACACTGACAAAGTGACAGTGGGAGCAGTCTGGACCGGCTGGGTAACTGAGAGACAACAGCAAGGACACTGACAGAGTGACAGTGGGAGCAGTCTGGGCCGGCTGGATAACTGAGACACAACAGCAATGAAACTGATAGAGAGACAGTGGGAGTAGTCTGGGCCGTCTGGGTAACTGAGAGACAACAGCAACGACACTGACATAGTGACAGTGGTGAGAGCAGTCTGGACAGCCTGGGTAACTGAGAGACAACAGTAAATACACTCACAGAGTGATAGTGGGAGCAGTGTGGGCCGGCTGGGTAACTGAGAGACAACAGCAAGGACACTGACAGAGTGACAGTGGGAGCAGTCTGGGCCGGCTGGGTAACTGAGAGACAACAACAAGGACACTGACAGGGTGACAGTGGGAGCAGTCTGGACCGGCTGGGTAACTGAGGGACAACAGCAAGGGCACTGACAGAGTGACATTGGGAGCAGTGAGGGCCGGCTGGGTAACTGAGAGTCAACAGCAAAGGCACTGACTGAGTGACAGTGGGAGCAGTCTGGGCCGCCTGGGTAACTGAGGGACAACAGCAAGGGCACTGACAGAGTGACATTGGGAGCAGTGAGGGCCGGCTGGGTAACTGAGAGACTACAGCAAGGACACTGACAGAGTCACAGTGAGAGCAGTCTGGGCCGGCCGGGTAACTGAGAGGCAACAGCAAGGACACTGACAGAGTGACAGTGGGAGCAGTCTGGACGTCTGGGTAACTGAGAGACAACAGCAAGGACACTGACAGAGTGACAGTGGGAGCATTCTGGGCCGGCTGGGTAATTGAGGGGCAACACCAAGGACACTGACAGAGCGACAGTGGGAGCAGTCTGGGCCGGCTGGGAAACTGAGGGGCAACACCAAGGACACTGACAGAGTTACAGTGAGAGCAGTCTGGGCCGGCCGGGTAACTGAGAGGCAACAGCAAGAGCAGTGACAGAGTGACAGTGGGAGCAGTCTGGGCTGTCTGGGTAACTGAGAGTCAACAGCAAGGACCCTGACAGAGTGACTGTGGGAGCAGTCTGGGCCGGCTGGGTAACTGAGAGACAACAGCAACGACACTGACAGAGTGACAGTGGGAGCAGTCTGGGCCGGCTGGGTAACTGAGACACAACAGCAACGACACTGACAGAGTGACAGTGGGAGCAGTCTGGGCCGGCTGGGTAACTGAGAGACAACAGCAAGGACAGTGACAGAGTGACAGTGGGAGCAGTATGGGCCGGCTGGGTAACTGAGAGACAACAGCAAGGACACTGACAGAGTGACAGTG
Organism: Scyliorhinus torazame; assembly: GCF_047496885.1. Classification (NCBI taxonomy): domain Eukaryota; kingdom Metazoa; phylum Chordata; class Chondrichthyes; order Carcharhiniformes; family Scyliorhinidae; genus Scyliorhinus; species Scyliorhinus torazame. The sequence goes on along the minus strand of NC_092726.1, from coordinate 136,303,828 downwards.
GGAACAGTCTGGGCCGGCTGGGTAACTGAGAGGCAACAGCAAGGACACTGACAGAGTGACAGTGGGAGCAGTCTGGGCCGGCTGGTTAACTGAGAGACAACAGCATGGACACTGACAGAGTGACAGTGGGAGCAGTCTGGGCCGGCTGGGTAACTGAGAGACTTCAGCAAGGACACTGACAGAGTGACAGTGAGAGCAGTCTGGACCGGCTGGGTAACTGAGGGGCAACACCAAGGACACTGACAGAGTGACAGTGAGAGCAGTCTGGGCCGGCCGGGTAACTGAGAGACAACAGCAAGGGTAGTGACAAAGTGACAGTGGGAGCAGTCTGGGCTGTCTGGGTAACTGAGAGACAACAGCAAGGACACTGACAGAGTGACTGTGGGAGCAGTCTGGGCCGACTGGGTAACTGAGAGACAACAGCAAGGACACTGACAGAGTGACAGTGGGAGCAGTCTGGGCCGGCTGGGTAACTGAGAGACAACAGCAACGACACTGATAGAGTGACACTGAGAGCAGTCTGGGCCGGCTGGGTAACTGAGAGACTACAGCAAGGACACTGACAGAGTGACAGTGAGAGCAGTCTGGGCCGGCCGGGTAACTGAGAGACAACAGCAAGGGCAGTGACAGAGTGACAGTGGGAGCAGTCTGGGCCGTCTGGGTAACTGAGAGACAACAGCAAGTACACTGACAGAGTGACAGTGGGAGCAGTCTGGGCAGTCTGGGTATCTGAGGGGCAACACCAAGGACACTGACAGAGTGAAGGTGAGAGCTGTCTGGGCCGGCTGGGTAACTGAGAGACAACAGCAAGGACACTGACAGAGTGACAGTGGGAGCAGTCAGGGCTGTCTGCGTAACTGACAGACAACAGCAAGGACACTGACAGAGGGACAGTGTTTTGCGCAGTCTGGGCCGGCTGGGTAACTGAGAGACAACAGCAAGGACACTGACAGAGTGACAGTGGGAGCACTCTGGGCCGTCTTGGTAACTGAGAGACAACAGCAAGGACACTGACAGAGTGACAGTGGGAGCAGTCTGGGCCGTCTTGTTAACTGAGAGACAACAGCAAGGACACTGACAGAGTGACAGTGAGAGCAGTCTGGGCCGGCTGGGTAACTGAGAGACAACAGCAAGGACAGTGACAGAGTGACAGTGGGAGCAGTCTGGGCCGGCTGGGTAACTGAGAGACAACAGCAAGGACACTGACAGAGTGTCAGGGGCAGCACGGTAGCACAAGTGATTAGCACTGTGGCTTCACAGCGCCAGGGTCCCAGGTTCGATTCCCCGCTGGGTCACTGTCTGTGCGGAGTTTGCACGTTCTCCCCGTGTCCGCGTGGGTTTCCTCCGGGTGCTCCGGTTTCCTCCCACAGTCCAAAGACGTGCAGGTTAGGTGGATTGACCATGCTAAATTACCCGTAGTGTCCATAAGGGTTGGGAGGGGTTATTGGGTTGCGGGGATAAGGTGGAAGTGAGGGATTAATGTGGGTCGGTGCAGACTCGATGGGCCGAATGGCCTCCTTCTGCACTGTATGTTCTATGTAATGAGAGTGACAGTGGGAGCAGTCTGGGCTGGCTGGGTAACTGAGAGACAACAGCAAGGGCACTGACAGAGTGGCAGTGGGAGCAGTCTGGGCCGGCTGGGTAACTGAGAGACAACAGTAAGGACACTAACAGTGGGAGCAGTCTGTGCCGTCTGGGTAACTGAGGGGCAACAGCAAGGACACTGACAGAGTGACAGTGGGAGCAGTCTGGGCCGGCTGGGCAACTTACAGACAACAGCAAGGACACTGACAGAGTGACAGTGGGAGCAGTCAGGGCTGTCTGCGTAACTGACAGACAACAGCAAGGACACTGACAGAGGGACAGTGTTTTGCGCAGTCTGGGCCGGCTGGGTAACTGAGAGACAACAGCAAGGACACTGACAGAGTGACAGTGGGAGCACTCTGGGCCGTCTTGGTAACTGAGAGACAACAGCAAGGACACTGACAGAGTGACAGTGGGAGCAGTCTGGGCCGTCTTGTTAACTGAGAGACAACAGCAAGGACACTGACAGAGTGACAGTGAGAGCAGTCTGGGCCGGCTGGGTAACTGAGAGACAACAGCAAGGACAGTGACAGAGTGACAGTGGGAGCAGTCTGGGCCGGCTGGGTAATTGAGAGACAACAGCAAGGACACTGACAGGGTGACAGTGGGAGCAGTCTGGGCCGGCTGGGTAACTGAGAGACAACAGCAAGGACACTGACAGTGGGAGCAGTCTGTGCCGTCTGGGTAACTGAGGGGCAACAGCAAGGACACTGACAGAGTGACAGTGGGAGCAGTCTGGGCCGGCTGGGCAACTTAGAGACAACAGCAAGGACACTGACAGAGTGACAGTGGGAGCAGTCTGGGCCGGCTGTGTAACTGAGAGACAACAGCAAGCACAGTGACAGAGTGACAGTGGGAGCTGTCTGGGCCGGCTGGGTAACTGAGAGACAACAGCAAGGACACTGTCAGCGTGACAGTGGGAGCAGTCTGGGCCGGCTGGGTAACTGAGAGACAACAGCAAGGTCTCTGACAGAGTCACAGAGGTTGGAGCAGTCTTGGTCGGCACTCTAACTATGAGACAACAGCAAGGACACAGACAGATTGACAGTGGGAGCAGTCTGGGTCGGCTGGGTTTCTGAGAGACAACAGCAAGGACACTGACAGAGTGACAGTGGGAGCTGTCTGGGCCGGCTGGGTAACTGAGAGACAACAGCAAGGACACTGACGGAGTGAGTGTGAGCAGTTTGTCCGGCTCGGTAACTGAGAGAGAACAGCAAGACACTAACGGAGTGACAGTGGAGGGAGCAGTTTGGCCGGCTGGTTAAATTAGAGACAACAGCAAGTACATGGATAGAGTGACAGTGGAGAGGGCAGTAGGAGCCGGCTGGTTAACTGATAGACAACAGCAAGGACAGTGAAATATTGTCAGTGGGAGCAGTCTGGGCCGGATGCGCAACTGAGAGACACCAGCAAGGACACTGAAAGAGTGACATTGGGAGCAGTCTAGACCAGCTGGATCACTGACAGACAAAAACAAGGTCACTGACAGAGTGACTGTGGGAGTAGTCTGGGCCGGCTGGGTAACTGGGGGACAACAGCCAGTAAAGTGACAGATTGACAGTGGGAGCAGTCTGGGCCGGCAGGGTAACTGTAGAAGCCAGGTATTTCGAATACAACTAGTATAGGTAAAATATAGCTGTTTAAGCATAAATGTTGAGCCCCAGTTTTAAATACCCATTTACTGAAGTCCATTGTTCTGGCAAATGCATATTTTCAAAGACAGTGTGACATTAAAAAAGCACAGTTGCAAGATAATTTGACACTGTCTTGTGCTAATTGTCAAGGTCAAGGGATTGAATACACAGCAACATGAAGGCACCATTGTTCACAATGGTGATAACAGCTGGGTCAGAAAAGCTGATGTTGCACATTGAAGATGGACGGCTTGCCATCAAATCAAATGTGTTTGAATCTAACCCAAACCAATTAGGATTATATTGGGGTGTGATTAGATGACTTAAGACAGATATGAAAGTGTATAACTGAAAAGTTTCCGCCCGCCATTTTAGTGTATTGTCTGTGGTGTATTGTCTTTGGGGTGTGTTGTGCGAAAATGTCATTGTGTTGTCTTTCTGTTAGTTTAGTCAGTTTTGTCCTTTATAGTCTCCATTTTAGAGATGTCTTTTGGGGGTTCTGTCAGCCTAACAGTCTGTGTCAGTGATGTTAGTCCACTTTTGACTTTGAGTTTGAGTTTAGCTGAAGATTAGCTTTCTCTCTCTCTTCATGTTTCATTGCCAGACTTTGACCTTTTAAATGTTACTTTCGAGCTGTCTGCCTAAGCAAAGAAAGATAACGTCTGTAATTCTCTGAAAGATTCGAATTGTCTCGAATTGCCTTTTAAATGACTTTCAAATTGTAATCAAGCAACTACAAATAAAACAATTCTTTTTGGCACCTGAGGAGTTTATACTGAAAATTTCTGCTGAGTTCCAGTATTCGCAAAGTGCTACTGATAACCGAATAGCAGAGATAATATAAATTCGTTCAACTTTACACAGTCGAATAATACAAGGAATCAAACAACTTAACACAGTCTACAAATATTACAAATCTTACAACTTGTCGTATTGCGCCAGGACTTGATTCATCAACTAAGCTTCCCCCAAACTTGGCGTAGTTCGACAGGTTAAGATCACATAAATTATAGATTCCTATTGTAACTGAGAGACAACAGCCAGGACACTGACAGAGTGACAGTGGGAGCAGTCTGGCCCGGCTGGGTAACTGAGAGACAACAGCAAGGACACTGACAGACTGACAGTGAGAGCAGTCTGGGCTGGCTGGGTAACTGACAGACAACAGCAAGGACACTGACAGAGTGACAGTGGGAGCACTCTGGGCCGGCTGGGTAACTGGGGGAAAACAGCAAGTACCCTGACAGAGTGACAGTGGGAGCAGTCTGGGCCGGCTGGGTAACTGAGAGACAACAGCAAGGACAGTGCCAGAGTGACAGTGGGAGCAGTCTGGGACGGCTGGGTAACTGGGGGACAACAGCAAGTACACTGACAGAGTGACAGTGGGAGGAGTCAAGGTCGACTGGGTAACTGAGAGACAACAGCAAGGACAATGACAGAGTGACATTGGGAGCAGTCTTGGCCGGCTGGGTAACTGGGGGACAACAACAAGTACACTGACAGAGTGACAGTGGGAGCAGTCTAGGCCGGCTGGGTAACTGGGGGACAACAGCAAGTACACTGACAGAGTGACAGTGGGAGCAGTCTAGGCCGGCTGGGTAACTGAGAGACAACAGCAAGGACACTGACAGAGTGACAGTGGGAGCAGTCTGGGCCGGCTGGGTAACTGAGACACAACAGCAAGGACACTGACAGAGTGACAGTGGGAGCAGTCTGGGCCGTCTGGGTAACTGAGAGACAACAGCAAGGTCACTGACAGAGTGACAGTAGCAGCAGTCTGGGCCGGCTAGGTAACTGAGAGACAACAGCAAGGACACTGACAGAGTGACAGTGGGAGCAGTCTGGGCCGGCCGGGTAACTGAGAGACAACAGCAAGGGCAGTGACAGAGTGACAGTGGGAGCAGTCTGGGCCGGCTAGGTAACTGAGAGCCAACAGCATTGACACTGACAGAGTGACAGTGGGAGCAGTCTGGGCCGGCTGGGTAACTGATAGACAACAGAAAGGACACTGACAGGGTGACAGTGGGCGCAGTCTGGGCCGGCTGGGTAACTGAGAGACAACAGCAAGGACACTGACAGTCACAGTGGGAGCAATCTGGGCCGGCTGGGTAACTGAGAGACAACAGCAAGGACAGTGACAGAGTGACAGTGGGAGCAGTCTGGGCCGGCTGGGTAACTGAGAGACAACAGCAAGGTCACTGACAGAGTGAAAGTGGCAGCAGCCTGGGCCGGCTGGGTAACTGAGAGACAACAGCAAGGACACTGACAGTCACAGTGGGAGCAATCTGGGCCGGCTGGGTAACTGAGAGACAACAGCAAGGACAGTGACAGAGTGACAGTGGGAGCAGTCTGGGCCGGCTGGGTAACTGAGAGACAACAGCAAGGTCACTGACAGAGTGACAGTGGCAGCAGTCTGGGCCGGCTGAGTAACTGAGAGACAACAGCAAGGACAGTGACAGAGTGACAGTGGGAGCTGTCTGGGCCGGCTGGGGAACTGAGAGACAACAGCAAGGACACTGACAGAGTGACAGTTGGAGCAGTCTGGGTCGGCTGAAAACTGACAGACAACAGCAAGTTCACTGACAGAGTGACAGTGGGAGCAGTCTGGGCCGGCTGTGTAACTGAGAGACAACAGCAAGGACGCTGGCAGGTGTGTGGTGAGCTGGGAGTCTGATGGGGCTGTGGTACATTGTGTACTGTCAGTGGTGTGCTGTGTGTCTGATGGGGCTGTGGTACATTGTGTACTGTCAGTGGCGTGCGGTGTGCTGGGTGCCTGATGGGGCTGTGGTACATTGTGTACTGTCAGTGGTGTGCGGTGTGCAGGGTGCCTGATGAGGCTGTGGTACATTGTGTACTGTCAGTGGCGTGCGGTGTGCTGGGTGCCTGATGGGGCTGTGGTACATTGTGTACTGTCAGTGGTGTGCGGTGTGCTGGATGCCTGATAGGGCTATGGTACATTGTGTACTGTCAGTGGTGTGCCGTGAGCTGGGTTCCTGATGGGGCTGTGGTACATTGTGTACTGTCAGTGGTGTGCGGTGTGCTCCGTGTCTGATGGGGGTGTGGTACATTGTGTACTGTCAGTGGTGTGTGGTGTGCTGGGTGTCTGATGGGGGTGTGGTACATTGTGTACTGTCAGTGGTGTGCGGTGTGCTGGGTGTCTGATGGTGGTGTGGTACATTGTCTACTGTCAGTGGTGTGCGGTGTGCTGGGTGTCTGATGGTGGTGTGCTACATTGTGTACTGTCAGTGTTGTGTGGTGTGCTGGGTGTCTGATGGCGTGTGGTACATTGTGTACTGTCAGTGGTGAGCGGTGTGCTGGGTGTCTGATGGTGGTGTGGTACATTGTCTACTGTCAGTGGTGTGCGGTGTGCTGGGTGTCTGATGGTGGTGTGGTACATTGTGTACTGTCAGTGTTGTGTGGTGTGCTGGGTGTCTGATGGGGTGTGGTACATTGTGTACTGTCAGTGGTGTGCGGTGTGCTGGGTGTCTGATGGGGGTGTGGTACATTGTGCACTGTCAGTGGTGTGCGGTGTGCTGGGTATCTGAAGGGGGTGTGGTACATTGTGAACTGTCAGTGGTGTGCGGTGTGCTGGGTGCCTGATCGGGGTTTGGTACATTGTGTACTGTCAGTGGTGTTCGGTGTGCTGGGTGCCTGATGGGGCGGTGGTACATTGTGCACTGACAGTGGTGTCTGGTGTGCAGGGTGTCTGATGGGGCTGTGGTGCGTTGTGTACTGTCAGTGGTGTGCAGTGTGCTGGGTGTCTGATGGGGCGGTGGTACATTGTGCACTGACAGTGGTGTGTGGTGTGCAGGGTGTCTGATGGGGCTGTGGTGCGTTGTGTACTGTCAGTGGTGTGCGGTGTGCTAGATGTCAGATACGGGTGTGGTACATTGTGTGCTGTCAGTGGTGTGCGGTTAGCTGGGTTCCTGATGGGGCTGTGGTGCATTGTGTACTGTCAGTGGTGTGCGGTGTGCTAGGTGTCTGATGGGGGTGTGGTACTTTGTGTACTATCAGTTGTGTGTGTTGAGCTGGGTGCCTGATGGGGGTGTGGTACATTGTCTACTGTCAGTGGTGTGCGGTGTGCTGGGTGTCTGATGGTGGTGTGGTACATTGTGTACTGTCAGTGTTGTGTGGTGTGCTGGGTGTCTGATGGGGTGTGGTACATTGTGTACTGTCAGTGGTGTGCGGTGTGCTGGGTGTCTGATGGTGGTGTGGTACATTGTGTACTGTCAGTGGTGTGTGTTGAGCTGGGTACCTGATGGGGGTGTGGTACATTGTGCACTGTCAGTGGTGTGCGTTGTGCTGCGTATCTGAAGGGGGTGTGGTATATTGTGTACTGTCAGTGGTGTGTGGTGTGCTGGGTGCCTGATGGGGTTGTGGTACATTGTGTACTGTCAGTGGTGTGCGGTGTGCTGGGTGTCTGATGGGGGTGTGGTAAATTGTGTACTGTTAGTGATGTGCTTTGTGCTGGGTGCCTGATCGTGGTTTGGTACATTGTGTACTGTCAGAGGTGTTCGGTGTGCTGGGTGCCTGATGGGGATTTGGTGCATTGTGTACTGTCAGTGGTGTGCAGTGTGCTGGGTGTCTGAAGGGGCGGTGGCACATTGTGCGCTGACAGTGGTGTGTGGTGTGCAGGGTGTCTGATGTTGCTGTGGTGCGTTGTGTACTGTCAGTGGTGTGCGGTGTGCTCGGTGTCTGATGGGGGTGTGGTACATTGTGTACTGTCAGTGGTGTTCGGTGTGCTGGGTGCCTGATGGGGCGGTGGTACATTGTGCACTGACAGTGGTGTCTGGTGTGCAGGGTGTCTGATGGGGCTGTGGTGCGTTGTGTACTGTCAGTGGTGTGCAGTGTGCTGGGTGTCTGATGGGGCGGTGGTACATTGTGCACTGACAGTGGTGTGTGGTGTGCAGGGTGTCTGATGGGGCTGTGGTGCGTTGTGTACTGTCAGTGGTGTGCGGTGTGCTAGATGTCAGATACGGGCGTGGTACATTGTGTGCTGTCAGTGGTGTGCGGTTAGCTGGGTTCCTGATGGGGCTGTGGTGCATTGTGTACTGTCAGTGGTGTGCGGTGTGCTAGGTGTCTGATGGGGGTGTGGTACTTTGTGTACTGTCAGTGGTGTGTGTTGAGCTGGGTGCCTGATGGGGGTGTGGTACATTGTGTACTGTCAGTGTTGTGCGGTGTGCTGGGTGTCTGATGGTGGTGTGGTACATTGTGTACTGTCAGTGTCGTGTGGTGTGCTGGGTGACTGATGGGGCTGTGGTGCATTGTGTACTGTCAGTGGCGTGCGGTGTGCTGGGTGCCTGATGGGGCTGTGGTACATTGTGTACTGTCAGTGGTGTGCGGTGTGCTGGATGCCTGATAGGGCTGTGGTACATTGTGTACTGTCAGTGGTGTGCCGTGAGCTGGGTTCCTGATGGGGCTGTGGTACATTGTGTACTGTCAGTGGTGTGCGGTGTGCTCGGTGTCTGATGGGGGTGTGGTACATTGTGTACTGTCAGTGGTGTGCGGTGTGCTGGGTGTCTGATGGTGGTGTGGTACATTGTCTACTGTCAGTGGTGTGCGGTGTGCTGGGTGTCTGATGGTGGTGTGGTACATTGTGTACTGTCAGTTTTGTGTGGTATGCTAGGTGTCTGATGGGGTGTGGTACATTGTGTACTGTCAGTGGTGAGCGGTGTGCTCGGTGTCTGATGGTAGTGTGGTACATTGTGTACTATCAGTTGTGTGTGTTGAGCTGGGTGCCTCATGGGGGTGTGGTACATTGTCTACTGTCAGTGGTGTGCGGTGTGCTGGGTGTCTGATGGTGGTGCGGTACATTGTGTACTGTCAGTGTAGTGTGGTGTGCTGGGTGTCTGATGGGGTGTGGTACATTGTGTACTGTCAGTGGTGTGCGGTGTGCTGGGTGTCTGATGGTGGTGTGGTACATTGTGTACTGTCAGTGATGTGTGTTGAGCTGGGTACCTGATGGGGGTGTGGTACATTGTGCACTGTCAGTGGTGTGCGGTGTGCTGGGTATCTGAAGGGGGTGTGGTATATTGTGTACTGTCAGTGGTGTGCGGTGTGCTGGGTGTCTGATGGGGGTGTGGTAAATTGTGTACTGTTAGTGATGTGCTTTGTGCTGGGTGCCTGATCGTGGTTTGGTACATTGTGTACTGTCAGAGGTGTTCGGTGTGCTGGGTGCCTGATGGGGCTTTGGTGCATTGTGTACTGTCAGTGGTGTGCAGTGTGCTGGGTGTCTGATGGGGCGGTGGCACATTGTGCACTGACAGTGGTGTGTGGTGTGCAGGGTGTCTGATGTTGCTGTGGTGCGTTGTGTACTGTCAGTGGTGTGCGGTGTGCTCGGTGTCTGATGGGGGTGTGGTACTTTGTGTACTGTCAGTGGTGTGTGTTGAGCTGGGTGCCTGATGGGGGTGTGGTACATTGTGTACTGTCAGTGGTGTGCGGTGTGCTGGGTGTCTGATGGTGGTGTGGTACATTGTGTACTGTCAGTGGTGTGTGTTGAGCTGGGTACCTGATTGGGGTGTGGTACATTGTGTACTGTCAGTGGTGTGCGGTGTGCTTGGTATCTGATGGGGGTGTGGTACATTGTGTACTGTCAGTGGTGTGCGGTGTGCTGGGTGTCTGATGGGGCAGTGGTAAATTGTGTACTGTCATTGGTGTGGGGTGTTCTGGGTGTCTGATGGGGCTGTGATACATCGTGTACTGTCAGTGGTGTGCGGTGTGCTGGGTGTCTGATGGGCCTGTGGTACATTGTGTATTGTTAGTGGTGTGCGGTGTGCTGGGTGCCTGATGGGGTTGTGGTACATTGTGTACTTTCAGTGGTGTGCGGTGTGCTGGGTGTCTGATGGGGGTGTGGTACATTGTGTACTGTCAGTGGTGTGCGGTGTGCTGGGTGTCTGATGGGTGTGTGGTACATTCTGTACTGTTAGTGATGTGCTTTGTGCTGGGTGCCTGATCGGGGTTTGGTACATTGTGTACTGTCAGTGGTGTTCGGTGTGCTGGGTGCCTGATGGGGCTTTGGTGCATTGTGTACTGTTAGTGGTGTGCAGTGTGCTGGGTGACTGATGGGGCGGTGGTACATTGTGTACTGACAGTGGTGTGTGGTGTGCAGGGTGTCTGATGGGGCTGTGGTACATTGTGTATAGTCAGTGGTGTGCGGTGTGCTAGATGTCAGATAGGGGTGTGGCACATTGTGTGTTGTCAGTGGTTTGCGGTGAGCTGGGTTCCTGATGGGGCTGTGGTTCATTGTGTACTGTCAGTGGTGAGCGGTGTGCTTGGTGTCTGATGGGGGTGTGGTACATTGTGTACTGTCAGTGGTGTGCGGTGTGCTGGGTGGCTGATGGTGGTGTGGTACATTGTGTACTATCAGTGGTGTGTGTTGAGCTGGGTGCCTGATGGAGGTGTGGTACATTGTGTACTGTCAGTGGTGTGCGGTGTGCTGGGTGTCTGATGGGGGTGTAGTACATTGTGTACTGTCACTGTCGTGTGGTGTGCTGGGTGTCTGATGGGGTGTGGTACATTGTGTACTGTCAGTGGTGTGCGGTGTGCTGGGTGTCTGATGGTGGTGTGGTGCATTGTGTACTGTCAGTGGTGTGTGTTGAGCTGGGTACCTGATGGAGGTGTGGTACATTGTGTACTGTCAGTGGTGTGCGGTGTGCTGTGTACCTGATGGGGGTGTGGTACATTGTGTACTGAGAATGGTGTGCGGTGTGCTGGGTGTCTGATGGGGTAGTGGTACATTGTGTACTGTCAGTTGTGTGCGGTGTGCTGGGTGCCTGATGGGGCTGTGGTACATTGTGTACTGTCAGTGGTGTGGGGTGTGCTGGGTGCCTGATAGGGCTGTGGTACATTGTGTACTGTCAGTGGTGTGCAGTGAGCTGGGCGCCTGATGGGGGTGTGGTACATTGTGTACTTTCAGTGGTGTGCGGTGTGCTGGGTGTCTGATGGGGCTGTGGTACATTGTGTACTGTCAGTGGTGTGCGGTGTGCTGGGTGTCTGATGGGTGTGTGGTACATTCTGTACTGTTCGTGATGTGCTTTGTGCTGGGTGCCTGATCGGGGTTTGGTACATTGTGTACTGTCAGTGGTGTTCGGTGTGCTGTGTGCCTGATGGGGCTTTGGTGCATTGTGTACTGTCAGTGGTGTGCAGTGTGCTGGGTGACTGATGGGGCGGTGGTACATTGTGTACTGACAGTGGTGTGTGGTGTGCAGGGTGTCTGATGGGGCTGTGGTACATTGTGTATCATCAGTGGTTTGCGGTGTGCTAGATGTCAGATAGGTGTGTGGCACATTGTGTGCTGTCAGTGGTGTGCGGTGAGCTGGGTTCCTGATGGGGCTGTGGTTTATTGTGTACTGCCAGTGGTGAGCGGTGTGCTTGGTGTCTGATGGGGGTGTGGTACATTGTGTACTGTCAGTTGTGTGCGGTGTGCTGGGTGGCTGATGGTGGTGTGGTACATTGTGTACTATCAGTGGTGTGTGTTGAGCTGGGTGCCTGATGGAGGTGTGGTGCATTGTGTACTGTCAGTGGTGTGCGGTGTGCTGGGTGTCTGATGGGGGTGTGGTACATTGTGTACTGTCACTGTCGTGTGGTGTGCTGGGTGTCTGATGGGGTGTGGTACATTGTGTACTGTCAGTGGTGTGTGTTGAGCTGGGTACCTGATGGAGGTGTTGTACATTGTGTACTGTCAGTGGTGTGCGGTGTGCTGTGTATCTGATGGGGGTGTGGTACATTGTGTACTGAGAATGGAGTGCGGTGTGCTGGGTGTCTGATGGGGTAGTGGTACATTGTGTACTGTCAGTTGTGTGCGGTGTGCTGGGTGCCTGATGGGGCTGTGGTACATTTTGTACTGTCAGTGGTGTGCGGTGTGCTGGGTGCCTGATAGGGCTGTGGTACATTGTGTACTGTCAGTGGTGTGCAGTGAGCTGGGTGCCTGATGGGGGTGTGGTACATTGTGCACTGTCAGTGGTGTGCGGTGTGCTGGGTGCCTGATGGGGCTGTTGCACATTGTGTACTGTCAGTGGTGTGCGGTGTGCTGGGTGTCTGATGTGGCTGTCGTACATTGTGTCCTGTCAGTGGTGTGCGGTGTGCTGGGTGCCTGATGGGGCTGTGGTACATTGTATACTGTCAGTGGTGTGCGGTGTGCTGGGTGCCTGATGGGGGTGTGGTCCATTGTGCACTGTCACTGGTGTGTGTTGAGCTGGGTGCTTGATGGGGGTGTGGTACATTGTGTACTGTCAGTGGTGTGCGGTGTGCTGGGTCACTGATGGGGCTGTGGTACATTGTTTACTGACAGTGGTGTGTGGTGAGCTGGGTGTCTGATGGGGCTGTGGTACAATGTGTACTGTCAGTGGTGTGCGGTGTGCTGGGTGTCTGATGGGGCTGTGGTACAATGTGTACTGTCAGTGATGTCCGGTGTGATGGGTGTTTGATGTGGGTGTGGTACATTGTGTACTGTCAGTGGTGTGCGGTGTGCTTGGTGTCTGATGGGGATGTGGTACATTGTGTACTGTCAGTGGTGTGCGGTGTACTGGGTGCCTGATGGGGGTGTGGTACATTGTGTACTGTCAGTGGTGTGCGGTGTGCTGGGTGACTGATGGGGGTGTGGTACATTGTGTACTGTCAGTGGTGTGCGGTGTGCTGGGTGGCTTATGGGGGTGTAGTACATTGTGTACTGTCAGTGGAATGTGGTGTGCTCGGTGTCTAATGGGTGCGTGGTACATTATGTACTGTTAGTGATGTGCTTTGTGCTGGGTGCCTGATCGGGGTTTGGTACATTGTGTACTGTCAGTGGTGTGCGGTGTGCTGGGTGTCTGATGGTGGTGTGGTGCATTGTGTACTGTCAGTGGTGTGTGTTGAGCTGGGTACCTGATGGAGGTGTGGTACATTGTGTACTGCCAGTGGTGTGCGGTGTGCTGTGTATCTGATGGGGGTGTGGTACATTGTGTACTGAGAATGGTGTACGGTGTGCTGGGTGTCTGATGGGGTAGTGGTACATTGTGTACTGTCAGTTGTGTGCTGTGTGCTGGGTGCCTGATGGGGCTGTGGTACATTGTGTACTGTCAGTGGTGTGCGGTGTGCTGGGTGCCTGATAGGGTTGTGGTACATTGTGTGCTGTCAGTGGTGTGCAGTGAGCTGGGTGCCTGATGGGGGTGTGGTACATTGTGTACTTTCAGTGGTGTGCGGTGTGCTGGGTGTCTGATGGGGGTGTGGTACATTGTGTACTGTCAGTGGTGTGCGGTGTGCTGGGTGTCTGATGGGTGTGTGGTACATTCTGTACTGTTAGTGATGTGCTTTGTGCTGGGTGCCTGATCGGGGTTTGGTACATTGTGTACTGTCAGTGGTGTTCGGTGTGCTGTGTGCCTGATGGGGCTTTGGTGCATTGTGTACTGTCAGTGGTGTGCAGTGTGCTGGGTGACTGATGGGGCGGTGGTACATTGTGTACTGACAGTGGTGTGTGGTGTGCAGGGTGTCTGATGGGGCTGTGGTACATTGTGTATAGTCAGTGGTGTGCGGTGTGCTAGATGTCAGATAGGGGTGTGGCACATTGTGTGCTGTCAGTGGTGTGCGGTGAGCTGGGTTCCTGATGGGGCTGTGGTTCATTGTGTACTGTCAGTGGTGAGCGGTGTGCTTGGTGTCTGATGGGGGTGTGGTACATTGTGTACTGTCAGTGGTGTGCGGTGTGCTGGGTGGCTGATGGTAGTGTGGTACATTGTGTACTATCAGTGGTGTGTGTTGAGCTGGGTGCCTGATGGAGGTGTGGTACATTGTGTACTGTCAGTGGTGTGCGGTGTGCTGGGTGTCTGATGGGGGTGTGGTACATTGTGTACTGTCACTGTCGTGTGGTGTGCTGGGTGTCTGATGGGGTGTGGTACATTGTGTACTGTCAGTGGTGTGCGGTGTGCTGGGTGTCTGATGGTGGTGTGGTGCATTGTGTACTGTCAGTGGTGTGTGTTGAGCTGGGTACCTGATGGAGGTGTGGTACATTGTGTACTGTCAGTGGTGTGCGGTGTGCTGAGTATCTGATGGGGGTGTGGTACATTGTGTACTGAGAATGGTGTGCGGTGTGCTGGGTGTCTGATGGGGTAGTGGTACATTGTGTACTGTCAGTTGTGTTCGGTGTGCTGGGTGCCTGATGGGGCTGTGGTACATTGTGTACTGTCAGTGGTGTGCGGTGTGCTGGGTGCCTGATAGGGCTGTGGTACATTGTGTACTTTCAGTGGTGTGCAGTGAGCTGGGTGCCTGATGGGGGTGTGGTACATTGTGTTCTGTCAGTGGTGTGCGGTGTGCTGGGTGCCTGATGGGGCTGTTGTACATTGTGTACTCTCAGTGGTGTGCGGTGTGCTGGGTGTCTGATGTGGCTGTCGTACATTGTGTCCTGTCAGTGGTGTGCGGTGTGCTGGGTGCCTGATGGGGCTGTGGTACATTGTGTACTGTCAGTGGTGAGCGGTGTGCTGGGTGCCTGATGGGGGTGTGGTCCATTGTGTACTGTCACTGGTGTGTGTTGAGCTGGGTGCCTGATGGGGGTGTGGTACATTGTGTACTGTCAGTGGTGTGCGGTGTGCTGGGTCACTGATGGGGCTGTGGTACATTGTTTACTGACAGTGGTGTGTGGTGAGCTGGGTGTCTGATGGGGCTGTGGTACAATGTGTACTGTCAGTGGTGTGCGGTGTGCTGGGTGTCTGATGGGGCTGTGGTACAATGTGTACTGTCAGTGATGTCCGGTGTGATGGGTGTTTCATGTGGGTGTGGTACATTGTGTACTGTCAGTGGTTTGCGGTGTGCTTGGTGTCTGATGGGGATGTGGTACATTGTGTACTGTCAGTGGTCTGCGGTGTGCTGGGTGCCTGATGGGGGTGTGGTACATTGTGTACTGTCAGTGGTGTGCGGTGTGCTGGGTGACTGATGGGGGTGTGGTACATTGTGTACTGTCAGTGGTGTGCGGTGTGCTGGGTGGCTGATGGGGGTGTAGTACATTGTGTACTGTCAGTGGAATGTGGTGTGCTCGGTGTCTAATGGGTGTGTGGTACATTATGTACTGTTAGTGATGTGCTTTGTGCTGGGTGCCTGATCGGGGTTTGGTACATTGTGTACTGTCAGTGGTGTTCGGTGTGCTGGGTGCCTGATGGGGCTTTGGTACATTGTGTACTGTCAGTGGTGTGCAGTGTGCTGGGTGTCTGATGGGGCGGTGGTACATTGTGTACTGACAGTGGTGTGTGGTATGCAGGGTGTCTGATGGGGCTGTGGTACGTTGTGTACTGTCAGTGGTGTGCGGTGTGCTAGATGTCAGATAGGTGTGTGGTACATTGTGTGCTGTCAGTGGTGTGCGGTGAGCTGGGTTCCTGATGGGGCTGTGGTGCATTGTGTACTGTCAGTGGTGTGCGGTGTGCTCGGTGTCTGATGGGGGTGTGGTACATTGTGTACTGTCAGTGTCGTGTGGTGTGCTGGGTGTCTGATGGGGTGTGGTACATTGTGTACTGTCAGTGGTGTGCGGTGTGCTGGGTGTCTGATGTTGGTGTGGTACATTGTGTACTGTCAGTGGTGTGTGTTGAGCTGGGTACCTGATGGTGGTGTGGTACATTGTGTACTGTCAGTGGTGTGCGGTGTGCTGGGTATCTGATGGGGGTGTGGTACATTGTGTACTGTCAGTGGTGTGCGGTGTGCTGGGTTTCTGATGGGGCAGTGGTAAATTGTGTACTGTCAGTGGTGTGTGGTGTTCTGGGTGTCTGATGGGACTGTGATACATCGTGTACTGTCAGTGGTGTGCGGTGTGCTGGGTGTCTGATGGGGCTGTGGTACATTGTGTATTGTCAGTTGTGTGCGGTGTGCTGGGTGCCTGATGGGGTTGTGGTACATTGGGTACTGTCAGTGGTGTGCGGTGTGCTGGGTGTCTGATGGGGGTGTGGTACATTGTGTACTGTCAGTGGTGTGCGGTGTGCTGGGTCTCTGATGGGTGTGTGGTACATTCTGAACTGTTAGTGATGTGCTTTGTGCTGGGTGCCTGATCGGTGTTTGGTACATTGTGTACTGTCAGTGGTGTGCTGTGTGCTGGGTGTCTGATGGGGCGGTGGTACATTGTGTACTGCCAGTGGTGTGTGGTGTGCAGGGTGTCTGATGGGGCTGTGGTACATTGTGTACTGTCAGTGGTGTGCAGTGTGCTAGATGTCAGATAGGGATGTGGTACATTGAGTGCTGTCAGTGGTGTGCGGTGAGCTGGGTTCCTGATGGGGCTGTGGTACATTGTGTACTGTCAGTGGTGTGCGGTGTGCTTGGTGTCTGATGGGGGTGTGGTACATTGTGTACTGTCAGTGGTGTGCGGTGTGCTGGGTGTCTGATGGTGGATGGTACATTCTGTACTATCAGTGGTGTGTGTTGAGCTGGGTGCCTGATGGAGGTGTGGTACATTGTGTACTGTCAGTGGTGTGCGGTGTGCTGGGTGTCTGATGGTGGTGTGGTACATTGTGTACTGTCACTGTCGTGTGGTGTGCTGGGTGTCTGATGGGGTGTGGTACATTGTGTACTGTCAGTGGTGTGCGGTGTGCTGGGTGTCTGATGGTGGTGTGGTACATTGTGTACTGTCACTGGTGTGTGTTGAGCTGGGTGCCTGATGGGGGTGTGGTACATTGTGTACTGTCAGTGGTGTGCGGTGTGCTGGGTCACTGATGGGGCTGTGGTACATTGTTTACTGACAGTGGTGTGTGGTGAGCTGGGTGTCTGATGGGGCTGTGGTACAATGTGTACTGTCAGTGGTGTGCGGTGTGCTGGGTGTCTGATGGGGCTGTGGTACAATGTGTACTGTCAGTGATGTCCGGTGTGATGGGTGTTTGATGTGGGTGTGGTACATTGTGTACTGTCAGTGGTTTGCGGTGTGCTTGGTGTCTGATGGGGATGTGGTACATTGTGTACTGTCAGTGGTCTGCGGTGTGCTGGGTGCCTGATGGGGGTGTGGTACATTGTGTACTGTCAGTGGTGTGCGGTGTGCTGGGTGACTGATGGGGGTGTGGTACATTGTGTACTGTCAGTGGTGTGCGGTGTGCTGGGTGGCTGATGGGGGTGTAGTACATTGTGTACTGTCAGTGGAATGTGGTGTGCTCGGTGTCTAATGGGTGTGTGGTACATTATGTACTGTTAGTGATGTGCTTTGTGCTGGGTGCCTGATCGGGGTTTGGTACATTGTGTACTGTCAGTGGTGTTCGGTGTGCTGGGTGCCTGATGGGGCTTTGGTACATTGTGTACTGTCAGTGGTGTGCAGTGTGCTGGGTGTCTGATGGGGCGGTGGTACATTGTGTACTGACAGTGGTGTGTGGTATGCAGGGTGTCTGATGGGGCTGTGGTACGTTGTGTACTGTCAGTGGTGTGCGGTGTGCTAGATGTCAGATAGGTGTGTGGTACATTGTGTGCTGTCAGTGGTGTGCGGTGAGCTGGGTTCCTGATGGGGCTGTGGTGCATTGTGTACTGTCAGTGGTGTGCGGTGTGCTCGGTGTCTGATGGGGGTGTGGTACATTGTGTACTGTCAGTGTCGTGTGGTGTGCTGGGTGTCTGATGGGGTGTGGTACATTGTGTACTGTCAGTGGTGTGCGGTGTGCTGGGTGTCTGATGTTGGTGTGGTACATTGTGTACTGTCAGTGGTGTGTGTTGAGCTGGGTACCTGATGGTGGTGTGGTACATTGTGTACTGTCAGTGGTGTGCGGTGTGCTGGGTATCTGATGGGGATGTGGTACATTGTGTACTGTCAGTGGTGTGCGGTGTGCTGGGTTTCTGATGGGGCAGTGGTAAATTGTGTACTGTCAGTGGTGTGTGGTGTTCTGGGTGTCTGATGGGACTGTGATACATCGTGTACTGTCAGTGGTGTGCGGTGTGCTGGGTGTCTGATGGGGCTGTGGTACATTGTGTATTGTCAGTTGTGTGCGGTGTGCTGGGTGCCTGATGGGGTTGTGGTACATTGGGTACTGTCAGTGGTGTGCGGTGTGCTGGGTGGCTGATGGGGGTGTAGTACATTGTGTACTGTCAGTGGAATGTGGTGTGCTCGGTGTCTAATGGGTGTGTGGTACATTATGTACTGTTAGTGATGTGCTTTGTGCTGGGTGCCTGATCGGGGTTTGGTACATTGTGTACTGTCAGTGGTGTTCGGTGTGCTGGGTGCCTGATGGGGCTTTGGTACATTGTGTACTGTCAGTGGTGTGCAGTGTGCTGGGTGTCTGATGGGGCGGTGGTACATTGTGTACTGACAGTGGTGTGTGGTATGCAGGGTGTCTGATGGGGCTGTGGTTCGTTGTGTACTGTCAGTGGTGTGCGGTGTGCTAGATGTCAGATAGGTGTGTGGTACATTGTGTGCTGTCAGTGGTGTGCTGTGAGCTGGGTTCCTGATGGGGCTGTGGTGCATTGTGTACTGTCAGTGGTGTGCGGTGTGCTCGGTGTCTGATGGGGGTGTGGTACATTGTGTACTGTCAGTGTCGTGTGGTGTGCTGGGTGTCTGATGGGGTGTGGTACATTGTGTACTGTCAGTGGTGTGCGGTGTGCTGGGTGTCTGATGTTGGTGTGGTACATTGTGTACTGTCAGTGGTGTGTGTTGAGCTGGGTACCTGATGGTGGTGTGGTACATTGTGTACTGTCAGTGGTGTGCGGTGTGCTGGGTATCTGATGGGGGTGTGGTACATTGTGTACTGTCAGTGGTGTGCGGTGTGCTGGGTTTCTGATGGGGCAGTGGTAAATTGTGTACTGTCAGTGGTGTGTGGTGTTCTGGGTGTCTGATGGGACTGTGATACATCGTGTACTGTCAGTGGTGTGCGGTGTGCTGGGTGTCTGATGGGGCTGTGGTACATTGTGTATTGTCAGTTGTGTGCGGTGTGCTGGGTGCCTGATGGGGTTGTGGTACATTGGGTACTGTCAGTGGTGTGCGGTGTGCTGGGTGTCTGATGGGGGTGTGGTACATTGTGTACTGTCAGTGGTGTGCGGTGTGCTGGGTCTCTGATGGGTGTGTGGTACATTCTGAACTGTTAGTGATGTGCTTTGTGCTGGGTGCCTGATCGGTGTTTGGTACATTGTGTACTGTCAGTGGTGTGCAGTGTGCTGGGTGTCTGATGGGGCGGTGGTACATTGTGTACTGCCAGTGGTGTGTGGTGTGCAGGGTGTCTGATGGGGCTGTGGTACATTGTGTACTGTCAGTGGTGTGCAGTGTGCTAGATGTCAGATAGGGATGTGGTACATTGTGTGCTGTCAGTGGTGTGCGGTGAGCTGGGTTCCTGATGGGGCTGTGGTACATTGTGTACTGTCAGTGGTGTGCGGTGTGCTTGGTGTCTGATGGGGGTGTGGTACATTGTGTACTGTCAGTGGTGTGCGGTGTGCTGGGTGTCTGATGGTGGATGGTACATTCTGTACTATCAGTTGTGTGTGTTGAGCTGGGTGCCTGATGGAGGTGTGGTACATTTTGTACTGTCAGTGGTGTGCGGTGTGCTGGGTGTCTGATGGTGGTGTGGTACATTGTGTACTGTCACTGTCGTGTGGTGTGCTGGGTGTCTGATGGGGTGTGGTACATTGTGTACTGTCAGTGGTGTGCGGTGTGCTGGGTGTCTGATGGTGGTGTGGTACATTGTGTACTGTCAGTGGTGTGCGGTGTGCTGGGTCACTGATGGGGCTGTGGTACATTGTTTACTGACAGTGGTGTGTGGTGAGCTGGGTGTCTGATGGGGCTGTGGTACAATGTGTACTGTCAGTGGTGTGCGGTGTGCTGGGTGTCTGATGGGGCTGTGGTACAATGTGTACTGTCAGTGATGTCCGGTGTGATGGGTGTTTGATGTGGGTGTGGTACATTGTGTACTGTCAGTGGTTTGCGGTGTGCTTGGTGTCTGATGGGGATGTGGTACATTGTGTACTGTCAGTGGTCTGCGGTGTGCTGGGTGCCTGATGGGGGTGTGGTACATTGTGTACTGTCAGTGGTGTGCGGTGTGCTGGGTGACTGATGGGGGTGTGGTACATTGTGTACTGTCAGTGGTGTGCGGTGTGCTGGGTGGCTGATGGGGGTGTAGTACATTGTGTACTGTCAGTGGAATGTGGTGTGCTCGGTGTCTAATGGGTGTGTGGTACATTATGTACTGTTAGTGATGTGCTTTGTGCTGGGTGCCTGATCGGGGTTTGGTACATTGTGTACTGTCAGTGGTGTTCGGTGTGCTGGGTGCCTGATGGGGCTTTGGTACATTGTGTACTGTCAGTGGTGTGCAGTGTGCTGGGTGTCTGATGGGGCGGTGGTACATTGTGTACTGACAGTGGTGTGTGGTATGCAGGGTGTCTGATGGGGCTGTGGTACGTTGTGTACTGTCAGTGGTGTGCGGTGTGCTAGATGTCAGATAGGTGTGTGGTACATTGTGTGCTGTCAGTGGTGTGCGGTGAGCTGGGTTCCTGATGGGGCTGTGGTGCATTGTGTACTGTCAGTGGTGTGCGGTGTGCTCGGTGTCTGATGGGGGTGTGGTACATTGTGTACTGTCAGTGTCGTGTGGTGTGCTGGGTGTCTGATGGGGTGTGGTACATTGTGTACTGTCAGTGGTGTGCGGTGTGCTGGGTGTCTGATGTTGGTGTGGTACATTGTGTACTGTCAGTGGTGTGTGTTGAGCTGGGTACCTGATGGTGGTGTGGTACATTGTGTACTGTCAGTGGTGTGCGGTGTGCTGGGTATCTGATAGGGGTGTGGTACATTGTGTACTGTCAGTGGTGTGCGGTGTGCTGGGTTTCTGATGGGGCAGTGGTAAATTGTGTACTGTCAGTGGTGTGTGGTGTTCTGGGTGTCTGATGGGACTGTGATACATCGTGTACTGTCAGTGGTGTGCGGTGTGCTGGGTGTCTGATGGGGCTGTGGTACATTGTGTATTGTCAGTTGTGTGCGGTGTGCTGGGTGCCTGATGGGGTTGTGGTACATTGGGTACTGTCAGTGGTGTGCGGTGTGCTGGGTGTCTGATGGGGGTGTGGTACATTGTGTACTGTCAGTGGTGTGCGGTGTGCTGGGTGCCTGATGGGGGTGTGGTACATTGTGTACTGTCAGTGGTGTGCGTTGTGCTGGGTGCCTGATGGGGCTGTGGCACATTGTGTACTGTCAGTGGTGTGTGGTGTGCAGGGTGTCTGATGGGGCTGTGGTACATTGTGTACTGTCAGTGGTGTGCGATGTGCTAGATGTCAGATAGGGGTGTGGTACATTGTGTGCTGTCAGTGGTGTGCGGTGAGCTGCGTTCCTGATGGGGCTGTGGTACATTGTGTACTGTCAGTGGTGTGCGGTGTGCTCGGTGTCTGATGGGGGTGTGGTTCATTGTGTACTGTCAGTGGTGTGCGGTGTGCTGGGTGTCTGATGGTGGTGTGGTACATTGTGTACTGTCAGTGGTGTGTGTTGAGCTGGGTGCCTGATGGGGGTGTGGTACATTGTGTACTGTCATTGGTGTGCGGTGTGCTGGGTGTCTGATGGTGGTGTGGTACATTGTGTACTGTCAGTGTCGTGTGGTGTGCTGTGTGTCTGATGGGGTGTGGTACATTGTGTACTGTCAGTGGTGTGCGGTGTGCTGGGTGTCTTATGGGGCTGTGGTACATTGTGTACTGTCAGTGGTGTGCGGTGTGCTGGGTGTCTGATGGGGGTGTGGTACATTGTGTACTGTCAGTGGTGTGCGGTGTGCTGGGTGCCTGATGGTGGTGTGGTACATTGTGTACTCTCAGTGGTGTGTGTTGAGCTGGGTACCTGATGGGGGTGTGGTACATTGTGTACTGTCAGTGGTGTGCGGTGTGCTGGGTATCTGATGGGGGTGTGGTACATTGTGTACTGTCAGTGGTGTGCGGTGTGCTGGGTGTCTGATGGTGGATGGTACATTCTGTACTATCAGTTGTGTGTGTTGAGCTGGGTGCCTGATGGAGGTGTGGTACATTGTGTACTGTCAGTGGTGTGCGGTGTGCTGGGTGTCTGATGGTGGTGTGGTACATTGTGTACTGTCACTGTCGTGTGGTGTGCTGGGTGTCTGATGGGGTGTGGTACATTGTGTACTGTCAGTGGTGTGCGGTGTGCTGGGTGTCTGATGGTGGTGTGGTACATTGTGTACTGTCACTGGTGTGTGTTGAGCTGGGTGCCTGATGGGGGTGTGGTACATTGTGTACTGTCAGTGGTGTGCGGTGTGCTGGGTCACTGATGGGGCTGTGGTACATTGTTTACTGACAGTGGTGTGTGGTGAGCTGGGTGTCTGATGGGGCTGTGGTACAATGTGTACTGTCAGTGGTGTGCGGTGTGCTGGGTGTCTGATGGGGCTGTGGTACAATGTGTACTGTCAGTGATGTCCGGTGTGATGGGTGTTTGATGTGGGTGTGGTACATTGTGTACTGTCAGTGGTTTGCGGTGTGCTTGGTGTCTGATGGGGATGTGGTACATTGTGTACTGTCAGTGGTCTGCGGTGTGCTGGGTGCCTGATGGGGGTGTGGTACATTGTGTACTGTCAGTGGTGTGCGGTGTGCTGGGTGACTGATGGGGGTGTGGTACATTGTGTACTGTCAGTGGTGTGCGGTGTGCTGGGTGGCTGATGGGGGTGTAGTACATTGTGTACTGTCAGTGGAATGTGGTGTGCTCGGTGTCTAATGGGTGTGTGGTACATTATGTACTGTTAGTGATGTGCTTTGTGCTGGGTGCCTGATCGGGGTTTGGTACATTGTGTACTGTCAGTGGTGTTCGGTGTGCTGGGTGCCTGATGGGGCTTTGGTACATTGTGTACTGTCAGTGGTGTGCAGTGTGCTGGGTGTCTGATGGGGCGGTGGTACATTGTGTACTGACAGTGGTGTGTGGTATGCAGGGTGTCTGATGGGGCTGTGGTACGTTGTGTACTGTCAGTGGTGTGCGGTGTGCGAGATGTCAGATAGGTGTGTGGTACATTGTGTGCTGTCAGTGGTGTGCGGTGAGCTGGGTTCCTGATGGGGCTGTGGTGCATTGTGTACTGTCAGTGGTGTGCGGTGTGCTCGGTGTCTGATGGGGGTGTGGTACATTGTGTACTGTCAGTGTCGTGTGGTGTGCTGGGTGTCTGATGGGGTGTGGTACATTGTGTACTGTCAGTGGTGTGCGGTGTGCTGGGTGTCTGATGTTGGTGTGGTACATTGTGTACTGTCAGTGGTGTGTGTTGAGCTGGGTACCTGATGGTGGTGTGGTACATTGTGTACGGTCAGTGGTGTGCGGTGTGCTGGGTATCTGATGGGGGTGTGGTACATTGTGTACTGTCAGTGGTGTGCGGTGTGCTGGGTTTCTGATGGGGCAGTGGTAAATTGTGTACTGTCAGTGGTGTGTGGTGTTCTGGGTGTCTGATGGGACTGTGATACATCGTGTACTGTCAGTGGTGTGCGGTGTGCTGGGTGTCTGATGGGGCTGTGGTACATTGTGTATTGTCAGTTGTGTGCGGTGTGCTGGGTGCCTGATGGGGTTGTGGTACATTGGGTACTGTCAGTGGTGTGCGGTGTGCTGGGTGTCTGATGGGGGTGTGGTACATTGTGTACTGTCAGTGGTGTGCGGTGTGCTGGGTGCCTGATGGGGGTGTGGTACATTGTGTACTGTCAGTGGTGTGCGTTGTGCTGGGTGCCTGATGGGGCTGTGGCACATTGTGTACTGTCAGTGGTGTGTGGTGTGCAGGGTGTCTGATGGGGCTGTGGTACATTGTGTACTGTCAGTGGTGTGCGATGTGCTAGATGTCAGATAGGGGTGTGGTACATTGTGTGCTGTCAGTGGTGTGCGGTGAGCTGCGTTCCTGATGGGGCTGTGGTACATTGTGTACTGTCAGTGGTGTGCGGTGTGCTCGGTGTCTGATGGGGGTGTGGTACATTGTGTACTGTCAGTGGTGTGCGGTGTGCTGGGTGTCTGATGGTGGTGTGGTACATTGTGTACTGTCAGTGGTGTGTGTTGAGCTGGGTGCCTGATGGGGGTGTGGTACATTGTGTACTGTCTTTGGTGTGCGGTGTGCTGGGTGTCTGATGGTGGTGTGGGACATTGTGTACTGTCAGTGTCGTGTGGTGTGCTGTGTGTCTGATGGGGTGTGGTACATTGTGTACTGTCAGTGGTGTGCGGTGTGCTGGGTGTCTTATGGGGCTGTGGTACATTGTGTACTGTCAGTGGTGTGCGGTGTGCTGGGTGTCTGATGGGGGTGTGGTACATTGTGTACTGTCAGTGGTGTGCGGTGTGCTGGGTGCCTGATGGTGGTGTGGTACATTGTGTACTCTCAGTGGTGTGTGATGAGCTGGGTACCTGATGGGGGTGTGGTACATTGTGTACTGTCAGTGGTGTGCGGTGTGCTGGGTATCTGATGGGGGTGTGGTACATTGTGTACTGTCAGTGGTGTGCGGTGTGCTGGGTTTCTGATGGGGTAGTGGTACATCGTGTACTGTCAGTTGTGCGCGGTGTGCTGGGTGGCTGATGGGGCTGTGGTACATTGTGTACAGTCAGTGGTGTGTGGTGTGCTGGGTGTCTGATGTGGGTGTGGTACATTGTGTACTGTCAGTGGTGTGCGGTGTGCTGGGTGTCTAATGGGGGTGTGGTAAATTGTGTGCTGTCAGTGGTGTGCGGTGCGCTGGGTGTCTGATGGGGGTGTGGTACATTGTGTACTGTCAGTGGTGTGCTCGGTGTCTGATGTGGGTGTGGTACATTGTGTACTGTCAGTGGTGTGCGGTGTGCTGGGTGTCTGATGGGGGTGTGGTAAATTGTGTGCTGTCAGTGGTGTGCGGTGCGCTGGGTGTCTGATGGGGTGTGGTACATTGTGTACTGTCAGTGGTGTGCGGTGTGCTGGGTGTCTGATTGTGGTGTGGTACATTGTGTACTGTCAGTGGTGTGTGTTGAGCTGGGTACCTGATGGTGGTGTGGTGCATTGTGTACTGTCAGTGGTGTGCGGTGTGCTGGGTATCTGATGGGGGTGTGGTACATTGTGTACTGTCAGTGGTGTGCGGTGTGCTGGGTTTCTGATGGGGCAGTGGTAAATTGTGTACTGTCAGTGGTGTGTGGTGTTCTGGGTGTCTGATGGGACTGTGATACATCGTGTACTGTCAGTGGTGTGCGGTGTGCTGGGTGTCTGATGGGGCTGTGGTACATTGTGTATTGTCAGTTGTGTGCGGTGTGCTGGGTGCCTGATGGGGTTGTGGTACATTGGGTACTGTCAGTGGTGTGCGGTGTGCTGGGTGTCTGATGGGGGTGTGGTACATTGTGTACTGTCAGTGGTGTGCGGTGTGCTGGGTCTCTGATAGGTGTGTGGTACATTCTGTACTGTTAGTGATGTGCTTTGTGCTGGGTGCCTGATCGGTGTTTGGTACATTGTGTACTGTCAGTGGTGTGCAGTGTGCTGGGTGTCTGATGGGGCGGTGGTACATTGTGTACTGCCAGTGGTGTGTGGTGTGCAGGGTGTCTGATGGGGCTGTGGTACATTGTGTACTGTCAGTGGTGTGCAGTGTGCTAGATGTCAGATAGGGATGTGGTACATTGTGTGCTGTGAGTGGTGTGCGGTGAGCTGGGTTCCTGATGGGGCTGTGGTGCATTGTGTACTGTCAGTGGTGTGCGGTGTGCTTGGTGTCTGATCGGGGTGTGGTACATTGTGTACTGTCAGTGGTGTGCGGTGTGCTGGGTGTCTGATGGTGGTGTGGTACATTCTGTACTATCAGTGGTGTGTGTTGAGCTGGGTGCCTGATGGAGGTGTGGTACATTGCGTACTGTCAGTGGTGTGCGGTGTGCTGGGTGTCTGATGGTGGTGTGGTACATTGTGTACTGTCAGTGGTGTGTGTTGAGCTGGGTACCTGATGTAGGTGTGGTACATTGTGTACTGTCAGTGGTGTGTGGTGTGCTGGGTGTCTGATGGGGCTGTGGTACATTGTGTACTGTCAGTGGTGTGCGGTGTGCTGGGTGTCTGATGGGGCTGTGGTACAATGTGTACTGTCAGTGATGTCCGGTGTGATGGGTGTTTGATGGGGGTGTGGTACATTGTGTACTGTCAGTGGTGTGCGCTGGGTGTCAGATGGGGCAGTGGTACATTTTGTACTGTCAGTGGTGTGAGGTGTGCTGGGTGTCAGATGGGGCTGTGGTAAACTGTGTTCCATCAGTGGTGTGTGGTGTGCTGGGTGACTGATGGGGATGTGGTACATTGTGTACTGTCAGTGGTGTGCGGTGTGCTGGGTGCCTGATGGGGGTGTGGTACATTGTGTACTGTCAGTGGTGTGCGTTGTGCTGGGTGCCTGATGGGGCTGTGGCACATTGTGTACTGTCAGTGGTGTGTGGTGTGCAGGGTGTCTGATGGGGCTGTGGTACATTGTGTACTGTCAGTGATGTGCGGTGTGCTAGATGTCAGATAGGGGTGTGGTACATTGTGTGCTGTCAGTGGTGTGCGGTGAGCTGCGTTCCTGATGGGGCTGTGGTACATTGTGTACTGTCAGTGGTGTGCGGTGTGCTCGGTGTCTGATGGTGGTGTGGTACATTGTGTACTGTCAGTGGTGTGTGTTGAGCTGGGTGCCTGATGGGGGTGTGGTACATTGTGTACTGTCAGTGGTGTGCGGTGTGCTGGGTGTCTGATGGTGGTGTGGTACATTGTGTACTGTCAGTGTCGTGTGGTGTGCTGTGTGTCTGATGGGGTGTGGAACATTGTGTACTGTCAGTGGTGTGCGGTGTGCTGGGTGTCTGATGGGGCTGTGGTACATTGTGTACTGTCAGTGGTGTGCGGTGTGCTGGGTGTCTGATGGGGGTGTGGTACATTGTGTACTGTCAGTGGTGTGCGGTGTGCTGGGTGCCTGATGGTGGTGTGGTACATTGTGTACTGTCAGTGGTGTGTGTTGAGCTGGGTACCTGATGGGGGTGTGGTACATTGTGTACTGTCAGTGGTGTGCGGTGTGCTGGGTATCTGATGGGGGTGTGGTACATTGTGTACTGTCAGTGGTGTGCGGTGTGCTGGGTTTCTGATGGGGTAGTGGTAAATTGTGTGCTGTCAGTGGTGTGCGGTGCGCTGGGTGTCTGATGGGGGTGTGGTACATTGTGTACTGTCAGTGGTGTGCTCGGTGTCTGATGTGGGTGTGGTACATTGTGTACTGTCAGTGGTGTGCGGTGTGCTGGGTGTCTGATGGGGGTGTGGTAAATTGTGTGCTGTCAGTGGTGTGCGGTGCGCTGGGTGTCTGATGGGGCTCTGGTACATTGTGTACTGTCAGTGGTGTGCGGTGTGCTGGGTGTCTGATGGGACTGTGGTACATTGTGTACTGTCAGTGGTGTGCGGTGTGCTGGGTGTCTGATGGGGGTGTGGTACAATGTGTACTGTCAGTGCTGTGCGGTGTGCTGGATGTCTGATGGGGGTGTGGTACATTATGTACTGTCAGTGGTGTGCGGTTTGCTGGGGCTCTGATGGTGGTGTGGTTCATTTTGTACTCTCAGTGGTGTGTGGTGTGCTGGGTGCTTGATGGGGGTGTGGCACATTGTGTACTGTCAGTTGTGTGCGGTGTGCTGGGTGTCTGATGGGGCTGTGGTGCAATGTGTCTGTCAGTGGTGTGTGGTGAGCTGGTTGCCTGATGGGGCTGTGGTACATTGTGTACTGTCAGTGGTGTGCTGGGTGTCTGATGGGGGCGTGGTTCATTGAGCACTGTCAGTGGTGTGCGGTGTTCTGGGTGTCGGATAGGGGTGTGGTACATTGTGTACTGTCAGTGGTGTGTGGTGTGCTGGGTGTCTGATGGGGCTGTGGTACATTGTGTACTGTCAGTGGTGTGCGGTGTGCTGGGTGTCTGATGGGGGTGTGGTAAATTGTGTACTCTCAGTGGTGTGCAGCGTGCTGGGTGTCTGATGGGTGTGTGGTACATTGTGTAATGTCAGTGGTGTGCGGTGAGCTGGGTTTCTGATGGGGCTGTGGTACATTATGGACTGTCAGTGGTGCGGGGTGCCGGGTGTCTGATGGGGGTGTGGTACATTGTGTACTGTCAGTGGTGTTTGGTGTGCTGGGTGTCTGATGGGGCTGTGGTACATTGTGTACTGTCAGTGGTGTGCGGTGTGCTGGGTGCCTGATGGGGCTGTGGTAAATTGTGTACTGTCAGTGGTGTGCGGTGTGCTGGCTGTCTGATGGAGTTTTGGTACATTGTGTACTGTCAGTGGTGTGCGGTGTGCTGGGTGTCTGATGGAGCTGTGGTACATTGTGTAGTGTCAGTGGTGTGCGGTGTGCTGGATGCCTGATGGTGGTTTGGTCCATTGTGTACTGTCACTGGTGTGTGTTGAGCTGGGTGCCTGATGGGGACTGGTACATTGTGTATTGTCAGTGGTGTGTTGTGTGCTGGGTGTCTGATGGGGGTGTGGTACATTGTGTACTGTCAGTGGTGTGCGGTGTGCTGGGTGTCTGATGGGAGTGCGGTACATTGAGTACTGTTAGTGGTGTGTGGTGTGCTGGGTGTCTGATGGGGCTGTGGTACATTATGTTCAGTCAGAGGTGTTTGGTGTGCTGGGTGTCTGATGGGGGTGTGGTACATTGTGTACTGTCAGTGGTGTGCGGTGTGCTTGGTGTCTCATGGGGGTGACGTAAATTGTGTGCTGTCAGTGGTGTGCGGTGCGCTGGGTGTCTGATGGGGGTGTGGTACAATGTGTACTGTCAGTGCTGTGCGGTGTGCTGGATGTCTGATGGGGGTGTGGTACATTATGTACTGTCAGTGGTGTGCGGTTTGCTGGGTGTCTGATGGGGGTGTGGTTAATTGTGTACTGTCAGTGGTGTGTGGTGTGCTGGGTGCGTGATGGGGGTGTGGCACATTGTGTACTGTCAGTGGTGTGCGGTGTGCTGGGTGTCTGATGGGGCTGTGGTGCAATGTGTCTGTCAGTGGTGTGTGGTGAGCTGGTTGCCTGATGGGGCTGTGGTACATTGTGTACAGTCAGTGGTGTGCTGGGTGTCTGATGGGGGCGTGGTTCATTGTGTACTGTCAGTGGTGTGCGGTGTGCTGGGTGTCTGATGGGGGTGTGTTCCATTGTGTACTGTCAGTGGTGTGCGGTGAGCTGGGTGTCTGATGGGGCTGTGGTACATTGTGTATTGTCAGTTGTGTGCGGTGTGCTGGGTGCCTGATGGGGTTGTGGTACATTGTGTACTGTCAGTGGTGTGCGGTGCGCTGGGTGCCTGATGGGGTTGTGGTACATTGTGTACTGTCAGTGGTGTGCGGTGTGCTGGGTGTCTGATGGGGGTCTAGTATACTGTCAGTGGTGTGCTTTGTGCTGGGTGCCTGATCGGGGTTTGGTACATTATGTACTGTCAGTGGTGTTCGGTGTGCTGGGTGCCTGATGGGGCTTTGGTGCATTGTGTACTGTCAGTGGTGTGCAGTGTGCTGGGTGTCTGATGGGGCGGTGGTACATTGTGTACTGCCAGTGGTGTGTGGTGTGCAGGGTGTCTGATGGGGCTGTGGTACATTGTGTACGTTAGTGGTGTGCAGTGTGCTAGATGTCAGATAGGGATGTGGTACATTGTGTGCTGTCAGTGGTGTGCGGTGAGCTGGGTTCCTGATGGGGCTGTGGTACATTGTGTACTGTCAGTGGTGTGCGGTGTGCTTGGTGTCTGATGGGGGTGTGGTACATTGTGTACTGTCAGTGGTGTGCGGTGTGCTGGGTGTCTGATGGTGGTGTGGTACATTCTGTACTATCAGTGGTGTGTGTTGAGCTGGGTGCCTGATGGAGGTGTGGTACATTGTGTACTGTCAGTTGTGTACGGTGTGCTGGGTGCCTGATGGGGCTGTGGTACATTGTGTACTGTCAGTGGTGTGCGGTGTGCTGGGTGCCTGATAGGGCTGTGGTACATTGTGTACTGTCAGTGGTGTGCAGTGAGCTGGGTGATTGATGGGGGTGTGGTACATTGTGTACTGTCAGTGGTGTGTGTTGAGCTGGGTGCGTGATGGGGGTGTGGTACATTGTGTACTGTCAGTGGTGAGCGGTGTGCTGGGTCACTGATGGGGCTGTGGTACATTGTTTACTGACAGTGGTGTGTGGTGAGCTGGGTGTCTGATGGGGCTGTGGTACAATGTGTACTGTCAGTGGTTTGCGGTGTGCTGGGTTTCTGATGGGGTAGTGGTACATCGTGTACTGTCAGTTGTGCGCGGTGTGCTGGGTGCCTGATGGGGCTGTGGTACATTGTGTACTGTCAGTTGTATGCGGTGAGCTGGATGCCTGATAGGGCCTTGGTACATTGTGTACTGTCAGTGGTGTGCAGTGTGCTGGGTGCCTGATGGGGTTGTGGTACATTGTGTACTGTCAGTGGTGTGCGGTGTGCTGGGTGCCTGATGGGGCTGTGGTACATTGTGTACTGTCAGTGGTGTGCGGTGTGCTGGGTGTCTGATGGGGCTGTGGTACATTGTGTACTGTCAGTGGTGTGCGGTGTGCTGGGTGCCTGATGGGGGTGTGGTCCATTGTGTACTGTCACTGGTGTGTGTTGAGCTGGGTGAATGATGGGGACTGGTACATTGTGTACTGTCAGTGGTGTGCGGTGTGCTGTGTGTCTGATGGAGGTGTGGTACATTGTGTACTGTCAGTGGTGTGTGGTGTGCTGGGTGTCTGATGTGGCTGTGGTACATTGTGTACTGTCAGTGGTGTGCGGTGTGCTGGGTCACTGATGGGGCTGTGGTACATTGTGTACTGACAGTGTTGTGTGGTGAGCTGGGTGTCTGATGGGGCTGTGGTACATTGTGTACTGTCAGTGGTGTGTGGTGTGCTGGGTGTCTGATGGGGCTGTGGTACATTGTGTACTGTCAGTGGTGTGCGGTGTGCTGGGTGCCTGATGGGGGTGTGGTGCATTGTGTACTGTCAGTGGTGTGCGGTGAGCTGGTTGCCTGATGGGGCTGTGGTACATTTTGTACTGTCAGTGGTGTGCAGTGTGCTGGATGTCTGATGGGACAGTGGTAAATTGTGTACCGTCAGTGGTGTGCGGTGTGCTGGGTGTCTGATGGGGGTGAGGTACATTTTGTACTGTCAGTGTTGTGCTGGGTGCCTGATGGGGCTGTGGTACATTGTGTATTGTCAGTGGAGTGCGGTGTGTTGGGTGTCTGATGTGGCTGTGGTACATTGTGTACTTTCAGTGGTGTGCGGTGTGCTGGGTGTCTGATGGGGGTGTGGTACAATGTGTAGTGTCAGTGATGTCCGGTGTGATGGGTGACTGATGGGACTGTGGTACATTGTGTACTGTCAGTGGTGTGCGGTGTGCTGGGTGCCTGATGTGGGTGTGGTACATTGTGTACTGTCAGTGGTGTGCGGTGTGCTGGGTGCCTGATGTGGGTGTGGTACATTGTGTACTGTCAGTGGTGTGCGGTGTGCTGTGTGTCTGATGGGGGTGTGGTACATTGTGTACTGTCAGTGGTGTGTGGTGTGCTGGGTGTCTGATGGGGCTTTGGTACATTGTGTACTGTCAGTGCTGTGCGGTGTGCTGGGTGCCTGATGGGTCTGTGGTACATTGTGTACTGTCAGTGGTGTGCGGTGTGCTGGGTGTCTGATGGAGCATTGGTACATTGTGTACTGTCAGTGGTGTGCGGTGTGCTGGGTGTCTGATGGGGGTGTGGTCCATTGTGTACTGTCAGTGGTGTGCGGTGTGCTGTGTGTCTGATGGGGGTGTGGTACATTGTGTACTGTCAGTGGTGTGCGGTGTGCTGGGTGTCTGATGGGGCTGTGGTACATTGTGTACTGACAGTGGTGTGCGGTGTGCTGGGTGCCTGATGGGGGAGTGGTCCATTGTGTACTGTCACTGGTGTGTGTTGAGCTGTGTGCCTGATGGGGACTGGTACATTGTGTATTGTCAGTGGTGTGTTGTGTGCTGGGTGTCTGATGGGGGTGTGGTACATTGTGTACTGTCAGTGGTGTGCGGTGTGCTGGGTGTCTGATGGGGGTGTGGTAAATTGTGTGCTGCCAGTGGTGTGCGGTGCGTTGGGTGTCTGATGGGGGTGTGGTACATTGTGTACTGTCAGTGGTGTGCTCGGCGTCTGATGTGGGTGTGGTACATTGTGTACTGTCAGTGGTGTGCGGTGTGCTGGGTGTCTGATGGGGGTGTGGTAAATTGTGTGCTGTCAGTGGTGTGCGGTGCGCTGGGTGTCTGATGGGGCTGTTGTACATTGTGTACTGTCAGTGGTGTGCGGTGTGCTGGGTGTCTGATGGGACTGTGGTACATTGTGTACTGTCTGTGGTGTGCGGTGTGCTGGGTGTCTGATGGGGGTGTGGTACAAGGTGTACTGTCAGTGCTGTGCGGTGTGCTGGATGTCTGATGGGGGTGTGGTACATTATGTACTGTCAGTGGTGTGCGCTTTGCTGGGTGTCTGATGGTAGTGTGGTTCATTGTGTACTGTCAGTGGTGTGTGGTGTGCTGGGTGCTTGATGGGGGTGTGGCACATTGTGTACTGTCACTGGTGTGTGGTGAGCTGGTTGCCTGATGGGTCTGTGGTACATTGTGTACTGTCAGTGGTGTGCTGGGTGTCTGATGGGGGCGTGGTTCATTGTGCACTGTCAGTGGTGTGCGGTGTTCTGGGTGTCGGATAGGGGTGTGGTACATTGTGTACTGTCAGTGGTGTGTGGTGTGCTAGGTGTCTGATGGGGCTGTGGTACATAGTGAACTGTCAGTGGTGTGCGGTGTGCTGGGTGTCTGATGGGGGTGTGGTAAAATGTGTACTGTCAGTGGTGTGCAGTGTGCTGGGTGTCTGATGAGGGTGTGGTACATTGTGTACTGTCAGTGGTGTGCGGTGAGCTGGGTTTCTGATGGGGCTGTGGTACATTATGGACTGTCAGTGGTGTGCGGTGTGCCGGGTGTCTGATGGGGGTGTGGTACATTGTGTACTGTCAGTGGTGTGTGGTGTGCTGGGTGTCTGATGGGGCTGTGGTACATTGTGTACTGTCAGTGGTGTGCAGTGTGCTGGATGTCTGATGGGACAGTGGTAAATTGTGTACCGTCAGTGGTGTGCGGTGTGCTGGGTGTCTGATGGGGGTGAGGTACATTTTGTACTGTCAGTGTTGTGCGGTGTGCTGGGTGCCTGATGGGGCTGTGGTACATTGTGTATTGTCAGTGGAGTGCGGTGTGTTGGATGTCTGATGTGGCTGTGGTACATTGTTGTCTTTCAGTGGTGTGCGGTGTGCTGGGTGTCTGATGGGGGTGTGGTACAATGTGTACTGTCAGTGATGTCCGGTGTGATGGGTGACTGATGGGACTGTGGTACATTGTGTACTGTCAGTGGTGTGCGGTGTGCTGGGTGCCTGATGGGGGTGTGGTACATTGTGTACTGTCCGTGGTGTGTGGTGTGCTGGGTGTCTGATGGGGCTGTGGTACATTGTGTACTGTCAGTGCTGTGCGGTGTGCTCGGTGCCTGATGGGGCTGTGGTACATTGTGTACTGTCAGTGGTGTGCGGTGTGCTGGGTGTCTGATGGAGCTTTGGTACATTGTGTACTGTCAGTGGTGTGCGGTGTACTGGGTGTCTGATGGGGGTGTGGTCCATTTTGTACTGTCAGTGTTGTGCGGTGTGCTGGGTGCCTGATGGGGCTGTGGTACATTGTGTATTGTCAGTGGAGTGCGGTGTGTTGGATGTCTGATGTGGCTGTGGTACATTGTTGTCTTTCAGTGGTGTGCGGTGTGCTGGGTGTCTGATGGGGGTGTGGTACAATGTGTACTGTCAGTGATGTCCGGTGTGATGGGTGACTGATGGGACTGTGGTACATTGTGTACTGTCAGTGGTGTGCGGTGTGCTGGGTGCCTGATGGGGGTGTGGTACATTGTGTACTGTCAGTGGTGTGCGGTGTGCTGGGTGCCTGATGGGGGTGTGGTACATTGTGTACTGTCAGTGGTGTGTGGTGTGCTGGGTGTCTGATGGGGATGTGGTACATTGTGTACTGTCAGTGGTGTGCGGTGTGCTGGGTGCCTGAGGAGGGTGTGGTACATTGTGTACTGTCAGTGGTGTGCGGTGTGCTGGGTGCCTGATGGGGCTGTGGTACATTGTGTACTGTCAGTGGTGTGCGGTGTGCTGGGTGTCTGATGGAGCTTTGGTACATTGTGTACTGTCAGTGGTGTGCGGTGTGCTGGGTGTCTGATGGGGGTGTGGTCCATTGTGTACTGTCAGTGGTGTGCGGTGTGCTGGGTGTCTGATGGGGGTGTGGTACATTGTGTACTGTCAGTGGTGAGCGGTGTGCTGGGTGTCTGATGGGGCTGTGGTACATTGTGTACTGACAGTGGTGTGCGGTGTGCTGGGTGCCTGATGGGGGAGTGGTCCATTGTGTACTGTCACTAGTGTGTGTTGAGCTGGGTGCCTGATGGGGACTGGTACATTGTGTATTGTCAGTGGTGTGTTGTGTGCTGGGTGTCTGATGGGGGTGTGGTACATTGTGTACTGTCAGTGGTGTGCGGTGTGCTGGGTGTCTGATGGGGGTGTGGTAAATTGTGTGCTGCCAGTGGTGTGCGGTGCGTTGGGTGTCTGATGGGGGTGTGGTACATTGTGTACTGTCAGTGGTGTGCTCGGTGTCTGATGTGGGTGTGGTACATTGTGTACTGTCAGTGGTGTGCGGTGTGCTGGGTGTCTGATGGGGGTGTGGTAAATTGTGTGCTGTCAGTGGTGTGCGGTGCGCTGGGTGTCTGATGGGGCTGTGGTACATTGTGTACTGCCAGTGGTGTGCGGTGTGCTGGGTGTCTGATGGGACTGTGGTACATTGTGTACTGTCAGTGGTGTGCGGTATGCTGGGTGTCTGATGGGGGTGTGGTATAAGGTGTACTGTCAGTGCTGTGCGGTGTGCTGGATGTCTGACGGGGGTGTGGTACATTATGTACTGTCAGTGGTGTGCGGTTTGCTGGGTGTCTGATGGTGGTGTGGTTCATTGTGTACTGTCAGTGGTGTGTGGTGTGCTGGGTGCTTGATGGGGGTGTGGCACATTGTGTACTGTCAGTGGTGTGCGGTGTGCTGGGTGTCTGACGGGGCTGTGGTGCAATGTGTCTGTCAGTGGTGTGTGGTGAGCTGGTTGCCTGATGGGTCTGTGGTACATTGTGTACTGTCAGTGGTGTGCTGGGTGTCTGATGGGGGCGTGGTTCATTGTGCACTGTCAGTGGTGTGCGGTGTTCTGGGTGTCGGATAGGGGTGTGGTACATTGTGTACTGTCAGTGGTGTGTGGTGTGCTGGGTGTCTGATGGGGCTGTGGTACATAGTGTACTGTCAGTGGTGTGCGGTGTGCTGGGTGTCTGATGGGGGTGTGGTACATTGTGTACTGTCAGTGGTGTGCGGTGTGCCGGGTGTCTGATGGGGGTGTGGTACATTGTGTACTGTCAGTGGTGTGCGGTGAGCTGGGTTTCTGATGGGGCTGTGGTACATTATGGACTGTCAGTGGTGTGCGGTGTGCCGGGTGTCTGATGGGGGTGTGGTAAATTGTGTGCTGTCAGTGGTGTGCGGTGCGCTGGGTGTCTGATGGGGCTGTGGTACATTGTGTACTGCCAGTGGTGTGCGGTGTGCTGGGTATCTGATGGGACTGTGGTACATTGTGTACTGTCAGTGGTGTGCGGTATGCTGGGTGTCTGATGGGGGTGTGGTATAAGGTGTACTGTCAGTGCTGTGCGGTGTGCTGGATGTCTGACGGGGGTGTGGTACATTATGTACTGTCAGTGGTGTGCGGTTTGCTGGGTGTCTGATGGTGGTGTGGTTCATTGTGTACTGTCAGTGGTGTGTGGTGTGCTGGGTGCTTGATGGGGGTGTGGCACATTGTGTACTGTCAGTTGTGTGCGGTGTGCTGGGTGTCTGATGGGGCTGTGGTGCAATGTGTCTGTCAGTGGTGTGTGGTGAGCTGGTTGCCTGATGGGTCTGTGGTACATTGTGTACTGTCAGTGGTGTGCTGGGTGTCTGATGGGGGCGTGGTTCATTGTGCACTGTCAGTGGTGTGCGGTGTTCTGGGTGTCGGATAGGGGTGTGGTACATTGTGTACTGTCAGTGGTGTGTGGTGTGCTGGGTGTCTGATGGGGCTGTGGTACATAGTGTACTGTCAGTGGTGTGCGGTGTGCTGGGTGTCTGATGGGGGTGTGGTACATTGTGTACTGTCAGTGGTGTGCGGTGTGCCGGGTGTCTGATGGGGGTGTGGTACATTGTGTACTGTCAGTGGTGTGCGGTGAGCTGGGTTTCTGATGGGGCTGTGGTACATTATGGACTGTCAGTGGCGTGCGGTGTGCCGGGTGTCTGATGGGGGTGTGGTACATTGTGTACTGTCAGTGTTGTGTGGTGTGCTGGGTGTCTGATGGGGCTGTGGTACATTGTGTACTGTCAGTGGTGTGCGGTGTGCTGGGTGCCTGATGGGGCTGTGGTACATTGTGTACTGTCAGTGGTGTGCGGTGTGCTGGGTGTCTGATGGAATTTTGGTACATTGTGTACTGTCAGTGGTGTGCGGTGTGCTGGGTGTCTGATGGAGCTGTGGTACATTGTGTAGTGTCAGTGGTGTGCGGTGTGCTGGGTGCCTGATGGTGGTGTGGTCCAGTGTGTACTGTCACTGGTGTGTGTTGAGCTGGGTGCCTGATGGGGACTGGTACATTGTGTATTGTCAGTGGTGTGTTGTGTGCTGGGTGTCTGATGGGGGTGTGGTAAATTGTGTACTGTCAGTGGTGCGCGGTGTGCTGGGTGTCTGATGGGAGTGCGGTGCATTGAGTACTGTTAGTGGTGTGTGGTGTGCTGGGTGTCTGATGGGGCTGTGGTACATTATGTTCAGTCAGTGGTGTGTGGTGTGCTGGGTGTCTGATGGGGGTGAGGTACATTGTGTACTGTCAGTGGTGTGCAGTGTGCTGGATGTCTGATGGGACAGTGGTAAATTGTGTACCGTCAGTGGTGTGCGGTGTGCTGGGTGTCTGATGGGGGTGAGGTACATTTTGTACTGTCAGTGTTGTGCGGTGTGCTGGGTGCCTGATGGGGGTGTGGTACATTGTGTACTGTCAGTGGTGTGCGGTGTGCTGGGTGTCTGATGGGGGTGTGGTACATTGTGTACTATCAGTGGTGTGCGGTGAGCTGGGTGCCTGATGGGGCTGTGGTACATTGTGTATTGTCAGTGGAGTGCGGTGTGTTGGATGTCTGATGTGGCTGTGGTACATTGTTGTCTTTCAGTGGTGTGCGGTGTGCTGGGTGTCTGATGGGGGTGTGGTACAATGTGTACTGTCAGTGATGTCCGGTGTGATGGGTGACTGATGGGACTGTGGTACATTGTGTACTGTCAGTGGTGTGCGGTGTGCTGGGTGCCTGATGGGGGTGTGGTACATTGTGTACTGTCCGTGCTGTGCTGTGTGCTGGGTGTCTGATGGGGGTGTGGTACATTGTGTACTGTCAGTGGTGTGTGGTGTGCTGGGTGTCTGATGGGGCTGTGGTACATTGTGTACTGTCAGTGCTGTGCGGTGTGCTGGGTGCCTGATGGGGCTGTGGTGCATTGTGTACTGTCAGTGGTGTGCGGTGTGCTGGGTGTCTGATGGAGCTTTGGTACATTGTGTACTGTCAGTGGTGTGCGGTGTGCTGGGTGTCTGATGGGGGTGTGGTCCATTGTGTACTGTCAGTGGTGTGCGGTGTGCTGGGTGTCTGATGGGGGTGTGGTACATTGTGTACTGTCAGTGGTGAGCGGTGTGCTGGGTGTCTGATGGGGCTGTGGTACATTGTGTACTGACAGTGGTGTGCGGTGTGCTGGGTGCCTGATGGGGGAGTGGTCCATTGTGTACTGACACTAGTGTGTGTTGAGCTGGGTGCCTGATGGGGACTGGTACATTGTGTATTGTCAGTGGTGTGTTGTGTGCTGGGTGTCTGATGGGGGTGTGGTACATTGTGTACTGTCAGTGGTGTGCGGTGTGCTGGGTGTCTGATGGGGGTGTGGTAAATTGTGTGCTGCCAGTGGTGTGCGGTGCGTTGGGTGTCTGATGGAGGTGTGGTACATTGTGTACTGTCAGTGGTGTGCTCGGTGTCTGATGTGTGTGTGGTACATTGTGTACTGTCAGTGGTGTGCGGTGTGCTGGGTGTCTGATGGGGGTGTGGTAAATTGTGTGCTGTCAGTGGTGTGCGGTGCGCTGGGTGTCTGATGGGGCTGTGGTACATTGTGTACTGCCAGTGGTGTGCGGTGTGCTGGGTGTCTGATGGGACTGTGGTACATTGTGTACTGTCAGTGGTGTGCGGTATGCTGGGTGTCTGATGGGGGTGTGGTATAAGGTGTACTGTCAGTGCTGTGCGGTGTGCTGGATGTCTGACGGGGGTGTGGTACATTATGTACTGTCAGTGGTGTGCGGTTTGCTGGGTGTCTGATGGTGGTGTGGTTCATTGTGTACTGTCAGTGGTGTGTGGTGTGCTGGGTGCTTGATGGGGGTGTGGCACATTGTGTACTGTCAGTGGTGTGCGGTGTGCTGGGTGTCTGATGGGGCTGTGGTGCAATGTGTCTGTCAGTGGTGTGTGGTGAGCTGGTTGCCTGATGGGTCTGTGGTACATTGTGTACTGTCAGTGGTGTGCTGGGTGTCTGATGGGGGCGTGGTTCATTGTGCACTGTCAGTGGTGTGCGGTGTTCTGGGTGTCGGATAGGGGTGTGGTACATTGTGTACTGTCAGTGGTGTGTGGTGTGCTGGGTGTCTGATGGGGCTGTGGTACATAGTGTACTGTCAGTGGTGTGCGGTGTGCCGGGTGTCTGATGGGGGTGTGGTACATTGTGTACTGTCAGTGGTGTGCGGTGAGCTGGGTTTCTGATGGGGCTGTGGTACATTATGGACTGTCAGTGGTGTGCGGTGTGCCGGGTGTCTGATGGGGGTGTGGTACATTGTGTACTGTCAGTGGTGTGTGGTGTGCTGGGTGTCTGATGGGGCTGTGGTACATTGTGTACTGTCAGTGGTGTGCGGTGTGCTGGGTGCCTGATGGGGCTGTGGTACATTGTGTACTGTCAGTGGTGTGCGGTGTGCTGGGTGTCTGATGGAATTTTGGTACATTGTGTACTGTCAGTGGTGTGCGGTGTGCTGGGTGTCTGATGGAGCTGTGGTACATTGTGTAGTGTCAGTGGTGTGCGGTGTGCTGGGTGCCTGATGGTGGTGTGGTCCAGTGTGTACTGTCACTGGTGTGTGTTGAGCTGGGTGCCTGATGGGGACTGGTACATTGTGTATTGTCAGTGGTGTGTTGTGTGCTGGGTGTCTGATGGGGGTGTGGTACATTGTGTACTGTCAGTGGTGTGCGGTGTGCTGGGTGTCTGATGGTGGTGTGGTTCATTGTGTACTGTCAGTGGTGTGTGGTGTGCTGGGTGCTTGATGGGGGTGCGGCACATTGTGTACTGTCAGTGGTGTGCGGTGTGCTGGGTGTCTGATGGGGCTGTGGTGCAATGTGTCTGTCAGTGGTGTGTGGTGAGCTGGTTGCCTGATGGGGCTGTGGTACATTGTGTACTGTCAGTGGTGTGCTGGGTGTCTGATGGGGGCGTGGTTCATTGTGTACTGTCAGTGGTGTGCGGTGTGCTGGGTGTCTGATGGGGGTGTGTTCCATTGTGTACTGTCAGTGGTGTGCGGTGAGCTGGGTGTCTGATGGGGCTGTGGTACATTGTGTACTGTCAGTGGTGTGCGGTGTGCTGGGCGTCTGATGGGGGTGAGGTACAATGTGTACTGTCAGTGCTGTGCGGTGTGCTGGGTGTATGATGGGGGTGTGGTACATTAAGTACTGTCAGTGGTGTGCGGTGTGCTGGGTGTCTAATGCTGGTGTGGTACATCGTGTACTGTCAGTGGTGTGCGGTGTGCTGGGTGTCTGATGGAGTTTTGGTACATTGTGTACTGTCAGTGGTGTGCGGTGTGCTGGGTGTCTGATGGAGCTGTGGTACATTGTGTACTGTCAGTGGTGTGCGGTGTGATGGGTGCCTGATGGGGGTGTGGTCCATTGTGTACTGTCACTGGTGTGTGTTGAGCTGGGTGCCTGATGGGGACTGGTACATTGTGTACTGTCAGTGGTGTGCGGTGTGCTGGGTGTCTGATGGAATTTTGGTACATATTGTACTGTCAGTGGTGTGCGGTGTGCTGGGTGTCTGATGGAGCTGTGGTACATTGTGTAGTGTCAGTGGTGTGCGGTGTGCTGGGTGCCTGATGGTGGTGTGGTCCAGTGTGTACTGTCACTGGTGTGTGTTGAGCTGGGTGCCTGATGGGGACTGGTACATTGTGTATTGTCAGTGGTGTGTTGTGTGCTGGGTGTCTGATGGGGGTGTGGTACATTGTGTACTGTCAGTGGTGTGCGGTGTGCTGGGTGTCTGATGGGAGTGCGGTGCATTGAGTACTGTTACTGGTGTGTGGTGTGCTGGGTGTCTGATGGGGCTGTGGTACATTATGTTCAGTCAGTGGTGTGTGGTGTGCTGGGTGTCTGATGGGGGTGAGGTACATTGTGTACTGTCAGTGGTGTGCAGTGTGCTGGATGTCTGATGGGACAGTGGTAAATTGTGTACCGTCAGTGGTGTGCGGTGTGCTGGGTGTCTGATGGGGGTGAGGTACATTTTGTACTGTCAGTGTTGTGCGGTGTGCTGGGTGCCTGATGGGGGTGTGGTACATTGTGTACTGTCAGTGGTGTGCGGTGTGCTGGGTGTCTGATGGGGGTGTGGTACATTGTGTACTATCAGTGGTGTGCGGTGAGCTGGGTGACTGATGGGGCAGTGGTACATTGTGTATTGTCAGTGGAGTGCGGTGTGTTGGATGTCTGATGTGGCTGTGGTACATTGTTGTCTTTCAGTGGTGTGCGGTGTGCTGGGTGTCTGATGGGGGTGTGGTACAATGTGTACTGTCAGTGATGTCCGGTGTGATGGGTGACTGATGGGACTGTGGTACATTGTGTACTGTCAGTGGTGTGCGGTGTGCTGGGTGCCTGATGGGGGTGTGGTACATTGTGTACTGTCCGTGCTGTGCTGTGTGCTGGGTGTCTGATGGGGGTGTGGTACATTGTGTACTGTCAGTGGTGTGTGGTGTGCTGGGTGTCTGATGGGGCTGTGGTACATTGTGTACTGTCAGTGCTGTGCGGTGTGCTGGGTGCCTGATGGGGCTGTGGTACATTGTGTACTGTCAGTGGTGTGCGGTGTGCTGGGTGTCTGATGGAGCTTTGGTACATTGTGTACTGTCAGTGGTGTGCGGTGTGCTGGGTGTCTGATGGGGGTGTGGTCCATTGTGTACTGTCAGTGGTGTGCGGTGTGCTGGGTGTCTGATGGGGGTGTGGTACATTGTGTACTGACAGTGGTGTGCGGTATGCTGGGTGCCTGATGGGGGAGTGGTCCATTGTGTACTGACACTAGTGTGTGTTGAGCTGGGTGCCTGATGGGGACTGGTACATTGTGTATTGTCAGTGGTGTGTTGTGTGCTTGGTGTCTGATGGGGGTGTGGTACATTGTGTACTGTCAGTGGTGTGCGGTGTGCTGGGTGTCTGATGGGGGTGTGGTAAATTGTGTGCTGCAGGTGGTGTGCGGTGCGTTGGGTGTCTGATGGGGGTGTGGTACATTGTGTACTGTCAGTGGTGTGCTCGGTGTCTGATGTGGGTGTGGTACATTGTGTACTGTCAGTGGTGTGCGGTGTGCTGGGTGTCTGATGGGGGTGTGGTAAATTGTGTGCTGTCAGTGGTGTGCGGTGCGCTGGGTGTCTGATGGGGCTGTGGTACATTGTGTACTGCCAGTGGTGTGCGGTGTGCTGGGTGTCTGATGGGACTGTGGTACATTGTGTACTGTCAGTGGTGTGCGGTATGCTGGGTGTCTGATGGGGGTGTGGTATAAGGTGTACTGTCAGTGCTGTGCGGTGTGCTGGATGTCTGACGGGGGTGTGGTACATTATGTACTGTCAGTGGTGTGCGGTTTGCTGGGTGTCTGATGGTGGTGTGGTTCATTGTGTACTGTCAGTGGTGTGTGGTGTGCTGGGTGCTTGATGGGGGTGTGGCACATTGTGTACTGTCAGTGGTGTGCGGTGTGCTGGGTGTCTGATGGGGCTGTGGTGCAATGTGTCTGTCAGTGGTGTGTGGTGAGCTGGTTGCCTGATGGGTCTGTGGT
Organism: Scyliorhinus torazame; assembly: GCF_047496885.1. Lineage (NCBI taxonomy): Eukaryota > Metazoa > Chordata > Chondrichthyes > Carcharhiniformes > Scyliorhinidae > Scyliorhinus > Scyliorhinus torazame. The sequence goes on along the minus strand of NC_092726.1, from coordinate 136,261,674 downwards.
ACATTGTGTACTGTCAGTGGTGTGCTGGGTGTCTGATGGGGGCGTGGTTCATTGTGCACTGTCAGTGGTGTGCGGTGTTCTGGGTGTCGGATAGGGGTGTGGTACATTGTGTACTGTCAGTGGTGTGTGGTGTGCTGGGTGTCTGATGGGGCTGTGGTACATAGTGTACTGTCAGTGGTGTGCGGTGTGCCGGGTGTCTGATGGGGGTGTGGTACATTGTGTACTGTCAGTGGTGTGCGGTGAGCTGGGTTTCTGATGGGGCTGTGGTACATTATGGACTGTCAGTGGTGTGCGGTGTGCCGGGTGTCTGATGGGGGTGTGGTACATTGTGTACTGTCAGTGGTGTGTGGTGTGCTGGGTGTCTGATGGGGCTGTGGTACATTGTGTACTGTCAGTGGTGTGCGGTGTGCTGGGTGCCTGATGGGGCTGTGGTACATTGTGTACTGTCAGTGGTGTGCGGTGTGCTGGGTGTCTGATGGAATTTTGGTACATTGTGTACTGTCAGTGGTGTGCGGTGTGCTGGGTGTCTGATGGAGCTGTGGTACATTGTGTAGTGTCAGTGGTGTGCGGTGTGCTGGGTGCCTGATGGTGGTGTGGTCCAGTGTGTACTGTCACTGGTGTGTGTTGAGCTGGGTGCCTGATGGGGACTGGTACATTGTGTATTGTCAGTGGTGTGTTGTGTGCTGGGTGTCTGATGGGGGTGTGGTACATTGTGTACTGTCAGTGGTGTGCGGTGTGCTGGGTGTCTGATGGGAGTGCGGTACATTGAGTACTGTTAGTGGTGTGTGGTGTGCTGGGTGTCTGATGGGGCTGTGGTACATTATGTTCAGTCAGTGGTGTGTGGTGTGCTGGGTGTCTGATGGGGGTGAGGTACATTGTGTACTGTCAGTGGTGTGCGGTGTGCTTGGTGTCTGATGGGGGTGAGGTAAATTGTGTGCTGTCAGTGGTGTGCGGTGCGCTGGGTGTCTGATGGGGGTGTGGTACAATATGTACTGTCAGTGCTGTGCGGTGTGCTGAATGTCTGATGGGGGTGTGGTACATTATGTACTGTCAGTGGTGTGCGGTTTGCTGGGTGTCTGATGGTGGTGTGGTTCATTGTGTACTGTCAGTGGTGTGTGGTGTGCTGGGTGCTTGATGGGGGTGCGGCACATTGTGTACTGTCAGTGGTGTGCGGTGTGCTGGGTGTCTGATGGGGCTGTGGTGCAATGTGTCTGTCAGTGGTGTGTGGTGAGCTGGTTGCCTGATGGGGCTGTGGTACATTGTGTACTGTCAGTGGTGTGCTGGGTGTCTGATGGGGGCGTGGTTCATTGTGTACTGTCAGTGGTGTGCGGTGTGCTGGGTGTCTGATGGGGGTGTGTTCCATTGTGTACTGTCAGTGGTGTGCGGTGAGCTGGGTGTCTGATGGGGCTGTGGTACATTGTGTACTGTCAGTGGTGTGCGGTGTGCTGGGCGTCTGATGGGGGTGAGGTACAATGTGTACTGTCAGTGCTGTGCGGTGTGCTGGGTGTATGATGGGGGTGTGGTACATTAAGTACTGTCAGTGGTGTGCGTTGTGCTGGGTGTCTAATGCTGGTGTGGTACATCGTGTACTGTCAGTGGTGTGCGGTGTGCTGGGTGTCTGATGGAGTTTTGGTACATTGTGTACTGTCAGTGGTGTGCGGTGTGCTGGGTGTCTGATGGAGCTGTGGTACATTGTGTACTGTCAGTGGTGTGCGGTGTGATGGGTGCCTGATGGGGGTGTGGTCCATTGTGTACTGTCACTGGTGTGTGTTGAGCTGGGTGCCTGATGGGGACTGGTACATTGTGTACTGTCAGTGGTGTGCGGTGTGCTGTGTGTCTGATGGGGGTGTGGTACATTGTGTACTGTCAGTGGTGTGTGGTGTGCTGGGTGTCTGATGGGGCTGTGGTACATTGTGTACTGTCAGTGCTGTGCGGTGTGCTGGGTGCCTGATGGGGCTGTGGTACATTGTGTACTGTCAGTGGTGTGCGGTGTGCTGGGTGTCTGATGGAGCTTTGGTACATTGTGTACTGTCAGTGGTGTGCGGTGTGCTGGGTGTCTGATGGGGGTGTGGTCCATTGTGTACTGTCAGTGGTGTGCGGTGTGCTGGGTGTCTGATGGGGGTGTGGTACATTGTGTACTGTCAGTGGTGAGCGGTGTGCTGGGTGTCTGATGGGGCTGTGGTACATTGTGTACTGACAGTGGTGTGCGGTGTGCTGGGTGCCTGATGGGGGAGTGGTCCATTGTGTACTGTCACTGGTGTGTGTTGAGCTGGGTGCCTGATGGGGACTGGTACATTGTGTATTGTCAGTGGTGTGTTGTGTGCTGGGTGTCTGATGGGGGTGTGGTACATTGTGTACTGTCAGTGGTGTGCGGTGTGCTGGGTGTCTGATGGGGGTGTGGTAAATTGTGTGCTGCCAGTGGTGTGCGGTGCGTTGGGTGTCTGATGGGGGTGTGGTACATTGTGTACTGTCAGTGGTGTGCTCGGTGTCTGATGTGGGTGTGGTACATTGTGTACTGTCAGTGGTGTGCGGTGTGCTGGGTGTCTGATGGGGGTGTGGTAAATTGTGTGCTGTCAGTGGTGTGCGGTGCGCTGGGTGTCTGATGGGGCTGTGGTACATTGTGTACTGCCAGTGGTGTGCGGTGTGCTGGGTGTCTGATGGGACTGTGGTACTTTGTGTACTGTCAGTGCTGTGCGGTGTGCTGGATGTCTGACGGGGGTGTGGTACATTATGTACTGTCAGTGGTGTGCGGTTTGCTGGGTGTCTGATGGTGGTGTGGTTCATTGTGTACTGTCAGTGGTGTGTGGTGTGCTGGGTGCCTGATGGGGGTGTGGCACATTGTGTACTGTCAGTGGTGTGCGGTGTGCTGGGTGTCTGATGGGGCTGTGGTGCAATGTGTCTGTCAGTGGTGTGTGGTGAGCTGGTTGCCTGATGGGTCTGTGGTACATTGTGTACTGTCAGTGGTGTGCTGGGTGTCTGATGGGGGCGTGGTTCATTGTGCACTGTCAGTGGTATTCGGTGTTCTGGGTGTCGGATCGGCGTGTGGTACATTGTGTACTGTCAGTGGTGTGTGGTGTGCTGGGTGTCTGATGGGGCTGTGGTACATAGTGTACTGTCAGTGGTGTGCGGTGTGCTGGGTGTCTGATGGGGGTGTGGTGCATTGTGTACTGTCAGTGGTGTGAGGTGTGCCGGGTGTCTGATGGGGGTGTGGTACATTGTGTACTGTCAGTGGTGTGCGGTGAGCTGGGTTTCTGATGGGGCTGTGGTACATTATGGACTGTCAGTGGTGTGCGGTGTGCCGGGTGTCTGATGGGGGTGTGGTACATTGTGTACTGTCAGTGGTGTGTGGTGTGCTGGGTGTCTGATGGGGCTGTGGTACATTGTGTACTGTCAGTGGTGTGCGGTGTGCTGGGTGCCTGATGGGGCTGTGGTACATTGTGTACTGTCAGTGGTGTGCGGTGTGCTGGGTGTCTGATGGAATTTTGGTACATTGTGTACTGTCAGTGGTGTGCGGTGTGCTGGGTGTCTGATGGAGCTGTGGTCCAGTGTGTACTGTCACTGGTGTGTGTTGAGCTGGGTGCCTGATGGGGACTGGTACATTGTGTATTGTCAGTGGTGTGTTGTGTGCTGGGTGTCTGATGGGGGTGTGGTACATTGTGTACTGACAGTGGTGTGTGGTGTGCTGGGTGTCTGATGGGGCTGTGGTACATTATGTTCAGTCAGTGGTGTGTGGTGTGCTGGGTGTCTGATGGGGGTGAGGTACATTGTGTACTGTCAGTGGTGTGCGGTGTGCTTGGTGTCTGATGGGGGTGAGGTAAATTGTGTGCTGTCAGTGGTGTGCGGTGCGCTGGGTGTCTGATGGGGGTGTGGTACAATATGTACTGTCAGTGCTGTGCGGTGTGCTGGATGTCTGATGGGGGTGTGGTACATTATGTACTGTCAGTGGTGTGCGGTTTGCTGGGTGTCTGATGGTGGTGTGGTTCATTGTGTACTGTCAGTGGTGTGTGGTGTGCTGGGTGCTTGATGGGGGTGTGGCACATTGTGTACTGTCAGTGGTGTGCGGTGTGCTGGGTGTCTGATGGGGCTGTGGTGCAATGTGTCTGTCAGTGGTGTGTGGTGAGCTGGTTGCCTGATGGGGCTGTGGTACATTGTGTACTGTCAGTGGTGTGCTGGGTGTCTGATGGGGGCGTGGTTCATTGTGTACTGTCAGTGGTGTGCGGTGTGCTGGGTGTCTGATGGGGGTGTGTTCCATTGTGTACTGTCAGTGGTGTGCGGTGAGCTGGGTGTCTGATGGGGCTGTGGTACATTGTGTACTGTCAGTGGTGTGCGGTGTGCTGGGTGTCTGATGGGGGTGTGGTAAATTGTGTGCAATCAGTGGTGTGCGGTGTGCTGGGCGTCTGATGGGGGTGAGGTACAATGTGTACTGTCAGTGCTGTGCGGTGTGCTGGGTGTCTGATGGGGGTGTGGTACATTAAGTACTGTCAGTGGTGTGCGGTGTGCTGGGTGTCTAATGCTGGTGTGGTACATCGTGTACTGTCAGTGGTGTGCGGTGTGCTGGGTGTCTGATGGAGCTGTGGTACATTGTGTACTGTCAGTGGTGTGCGGTGTGCTGGGTGCCTGATGGGGGTGTGGTCCATTGTGTACTGTCACTGGTGTGTGTTGAGCTGGGTGCCTGATGGGGACTGGTACATTGTGTATAGTCAGTGGTGTGTTGTGTGCTGGGTGTCTGATGGGGGTGTGGTACATTGTGTTCTGTCAGTGGTGTGCCGTGTGCTGGGTGTCTGATGGGAGTGCGGTACATTGAGTACTGTTAGTGGTGTGTGGTGTGCTGGGTGTCTGATGGTGCTGTGGTACATTGTGTTCAGTCAGTGGTGTGTGGTGTGCTGGGTGTCTGATGGGGGTGTGGTACATTGTGTACTGTCAGTGGTGTGCGGTGTGCTTGGTGTCTGATGGTGGTGAGGTAAATTGTGTGCTGTCAGTGGTGTGCGGTGTGCTGGGTGTCTGATGGGGGTGTGGTACAATGTGTACTGTCAGTGCTGTGCGGTGTGCTGGATGTATGATGGGGGTGTGGTACATTATGTACTGTCAGTGGTCTGCGGTTTGCTGGGTGTCTGATGGTGGTGTGGTTCATTGTGTACTGTCAGTGGTGTGTGGTGTGCTGGGTGCTTGATGGGGGTGTGGCACATTGTGTACTGTCAGTGGTGTGCGGTGTGCTGGGTGTCTGATGGGGCTGTGGTGCAATGTGTCTGTCAGTGGTGTGTGGTGAGCTGGTTGCCTGATGGGGCTGTGGTACATTGTGTACTGTCAGTGGTGTGCTGGGTGTCTGATGGGGGCGTGGTTCATTGTGTACTGTCAGTGGTGTGCGGTGTGCTGGGTGTCTGATGGGGGTGTGTTCCATTGTGTACTGTCAGTGGTGTGCGGTGAGCTGGGTGTCTGATGGGGCTGTGGTACATTGTGTACTGTCACTGGTGTGCGGTGTGCTGGGTGTCTGATGGGGGTGTGGAAAATTGTGTGCAATCAGTGGTGTGCGGTGTGCTGGGCGTCTGATGGGGGTGAGGTACAATGTGTACTGTCAGTGCTGTGCGGTGTGCTGGGTGTCTGATGGGGGTGTGGTACATTAAGTACTGTCAGTGGTGTGCGGTGTGCTGGGTGTCTAATGCTGGTGTGGTACATCGTGTACTGTCAGTGGTGTGCGGTGTGCTGGGTGTCTGATGGAGTTTTGGTACATTGTGTACTGTCAGTGGTGTGCGGTGTGCTGGGTGTCTGATGGAGCTGTGGTACATTGTGTACTGTCAGTGGTGTGCGGTGTGCTGGGTGCCTGATGGGGGTGTGGTCCATTGTGTACTGTCACTGGTGTGTGTTGAGCTGGGTGCCTGATGGGGACTGGTACATTGTGTATTGTCAGTGGTGTGTTGTGTGCTGGGTGTCTGATGGGGGTGTGGTACATTGTGTACTGTCAGTGGTGTGCCGTGTGCTGGGTGTCTGATGGGAGTGCGGTACATTGAGTACTGTTAGTGGTGTGTGGTGTGCTGGGTGTCTGATGGTGCTGTGGTACATTGTGTTCAGTCAGTGGTGTGTGGTGTGCTGGGTGTCTGATGGGGGTGTGGTACATTGTGTACTGTCAGTGGTGTGCGGTGTGCTTGGTGTCTGATGGTGGTGAGGTAAATTGTGTGCTGTCAGTGGTGTGCGGTGCGCTGGGTGTCTGATGGGGGTGTGGTACAATGTGTACTGTCAGTGCTGTGCGGTGTGCTGGATGTATGATGGGGGTGTGGTACATTATGTACTGTCAGTGGTCTGAGGTTTGCTGGGTGTCTGATGGTGGTGTGGTTCATTGTGTACTGTCAGTGGTGTGTGGTGTGCTGGGTGCTTGATGGGGGTGTGGCACATTGTGTACTGTCAGTGGTGTGCGGTGTGCTGGGTGTCTAATGGGGCTGTGGTGCAATGTGTACTGTCAGTGGTGTGCTGGGTGTCTGATGGGGGCGTGGTTCATTGTGTACTGTCAGTGGTGTGCGGTGTGCTGGGTGTCTGGTGGGGGTGTGTTCCATTGTGTACTGTCAGTGGTGTGCGGTGAGCTGGGTGTCTGATGGGGCTGTGGTACATTGTGTACTGTCAGTGGTGTGCGGTGTGCTGGGTGTCTGATGGGGGTGTGGTAAATTGTGTGCTATCAGTGGTGTGCGGTGTGCAGGGCGTCTGATGGGGGTGAGGTACAATGTGTACTGTCAGTGTTGTGCGGTGTGCTGGGTGTCTAATGGTGGTGTCGTACATCGTGTACTGTCAGTGGTGTGTGGTGTGCTGGGTGCCTGATGGGGGAGTGGCACATTGTCTACTGTCAGTGGTGTGCGGTGTTCTGGGTGTCTGATGGGGCTGTGGTGCAATGTGACTGTCAGTGGTGTGTGGTGAGCTGGTTGCCTGATGGGTCTGTGGTACGTTGTGTACTGTCAGTGGTGTGCTGGGTGTCTGATGGGGGCGTGGTTCATTGTGTACTGTCAGTGGTGTGCGGTGTTCTGGGTGTCGGATAGGGCTGTGGTACATTGTGTACTTTCAGTGGTGTGTGGTGTGCTGGGTGTCTGATGGGGGTGTGGTACATTGTGTACTGGCAGTGGTGTGCGGTGTGCTGGGTGTCTGATGGGAGTGTGGTACATTGTGTCCTGTCAGTGGTGTGCGGTGTGCTGGGTGTCTGATGGGGCTGTGGCACATTGAGTACTGTCAGTGGTGTGCGGTGTGCTGGGTGTCTGATGGGGCAGTGGCAAATTGTGTACCGGCAGTTGTGTGTGGTGTGCTGGGTGTCTGATGGGGGTGTGGTACATTGTGTGCTGTCAGTGTTGTGCGGTGTGCTGGGTGCCTGATGGGGCTGTGGAACATTGTGTCATGTCAGTGGTGTGTGGTGTGCTGGGTGCCTGAAAGGGGTGTGGTACATTGTGTACTGTCAGTGGTGTGCGGTGTGCTGGGTGTCTGATGGGTTTTGGTACATTGTGTACTGTCAGTGGTGTGCGGTGTGCTGGGTGTCTGATGGGGCTATGGTACATTGTGTACTGTCAGTGGTGTGCGGTGTGCTGGGTGCCTGATGGGGCTGTGGTACATTGTGTACTGTCAGTGGTGTGCGGTGTGCTGGGTGCCTGATGGGGGTGTGGTACATTGTGTACTGTCAGTGGTGTGCGGTGTGCTGGGTGTCTGATGGGGGTGTTGTACATTGTGTACTGTCAGTGGTGTGCGGTATGCTGGGTGTCTGATGGGAGTTTGGTACATTGTGTACTGTCAGTGGTGTGCGGTGTGCTGGGTGTGTGATTGGGTTGTGGTACATTGTGTGCTGTCAGTGGTGTGCTATGTGCTGGGTGTCTGATGGGGGTGTGGTACATTATGTACTGTCAGTGGTGCGCGGTGTGCTGGGTGTCTGATGGGGGTGTGGTACATTGTGTACTGTCAGTGGTGTGCGGCGTGCTGGGTGCCTGATGGGGGTGTGGTACATTGTGTACTGTCAGTGGTGTGCGGCGTGCTGGGTGCCTGATGGGGGTGTGGTACATTGTGTACTGTCAGTGGTGTGCGGTGCGCTGGGTGTCTGATGAGGGTGTGGTACATTGTGTACTGTCAGTGGTGTGCGGCGTGCTGGGTGCCTGATGGGGGTGTGGTACATTGTGTACTGTCAGTGGTGTGCGGTGTGCTGGGTGTGTGAAGGGGCTGTGGCACATTGTGTACTGTCAGTGGTGTGCGGTGCGCTGGGCGTCTGATGGGGGTGTTGTACATTGTGTACTGTCAGTGGTGTGTGGTTTGCAGGGTGTCTGATGGTGCTGTGGTACATTGTGCACTGCCAGTGTTGTGCGGTGTGCTGGGTGTCTGATGGGGCTGTGGTACATTGTGTACTGTCAGTGGTGTGCGGTATGCTGGGTGTCTGATGGGGCTGTGGTACATTGTGCACTGTCAGTGAAGTGCGGTGTGCTGGGTGTCTGATGGGGCTGTGGTACATTGTGTACTGTCAGTGGTGTGCGGTGTGCTGAGTGTCTGATGGGGGTGTGGTACATTGTGTACTGTCAGTGGTGTGCGGTGTGCTGGGTGCCTGATGGGGCTGTGGTACATTGTGTACTGTCAGTGGTATGTGGTGTGCTTGGTGCCTGATGGGGGTGTGGTACAGTGTGTACTGTCAGTGGTGTGTGGTATGCTGGGTGTCTGATGGGGGTGTGGTACATTGTGTACTGTCAGTGGTGTGCGATGTGTTGGGTGTCTGATGGGGGTGTGGACATTGTGTACTGTCAGTGGTGTGCGGTGTGCTGGGTGTCTGATGCTGTGGTACATTGTGTACTGTCAGTGGTGTGTGGTGTGCTGGGTGTCTGATGGGGCAGTGGTACATTGTGTACTGTCAGTGGTGTGCGGTGTGCTGGGCGCCAGATTGGGCTATGGTACATTGTGTACTGTCAGTGGTGTGCGGTGTGCTGGGTGCCAGATGGGGGTGTGGTACATTGTGTACTGTCAGAGCTGTGCGGTGTGCTGGGTGTCTGATGGAAGTGTGTTACATTGTGTACTGTCAGTGGTGTGCGGTGTGCTGGGTGTCTGATGGGGCAATGGTACATTGTGTACTGTAAGTGGTGTGCGGTGAGATGGGTGTTTGATGGGGTGTGGTACATTGTGTACTGTCAGTGGTGTGCGGTGTGCTGGGTGTCTGATGTGGGTGTGGTACATTGTGTACTGTCAGTGGTGTGCTGGCTGCCTGATGGGGGTGTGGTACATTGTGTACTGTCAGTGGTGTGCGGTGTGCTGGGTGCCTGATGGGGCTGTGGTACATTGTGTACTGTCAGTGGTGTGCGGTGTGCTGGGTGCCTGATGGGGGTGTGGTCCATTGTGTACTGTCACTGGTGTGTGTTGAGCTGGGTGCCTGATGGGGACTGGTACATTGTGTATTGTCAGTGGTGTGTTGTGTGCTGGGTGTCTGATGGGGGTGTGGTACATTGTGCACTGTCAGTGGTGTGCGGAGCGCTGGGTGTCTGATGGGAGTGCGGTACATTGAGTACTGTTAGTGGTGTGTGGTGTGCTGGGTGTCTGATGGGGCTGTGGTACATTATGTTCAGTCAGTGGTGTGTGGTGTGCTGGGTGTCTGATGGGGGTGTGGTACATTGTGTACTATCAGTGGTGTGCGGTGTGCTTGGTGTCTGATGGGGGTGTGGTAAATTGTGTGCTGTCAGTGGTGTGCCGTGCGCTGGTTGCCTGATGGGGCTGTGGTACATTGTGTACTGTCAGTGGTGTGCTGGGTGTCTGATGGGGGCGTGGTTCATTGTGTACTGTCAGTGGTGTGCGGTGTTCTGGGCGTCGGATAGGGGTGTGGTACATTGTGTACTGTCAGTGGTGTGTGGTGTGCTGGGTGCCTGATGGGGGTGTGGTACATTGTGTACTGTCAGTGCTGTGCGGAGTGCTGGGTGCCTGAGGGTGTGGTACATTATGTACAGTCAGTGGTGTGCGGTGTGCTGGGTGTCTAATGGTGGTGTGGTACATCGTGTACTGTCAGTGGTGTGTGGTGTGCTGGGTGCCTGATGGGTGTGTGGCACATTGTCTACTGTCAGTGGTGTGCGGTGTGCTGGGTGTCCAATGGGGCTGTGGTGCAATGTGACTGTCAGTGGTGTGTGGTGAGCTGGTTGCCTGATGGGGCTGTGGTACATTGTGTGTTGTCAGTGGTGTGCTGGGTGTCTGATGGGGGTGTGTTCCATTGTGTACTGTAAGTGGTGTGCGGTGAGCTGGGTGTCTGATGGGGGTTTGTTCCATTGTGTACTGTCAGTGGTGTGTGGTGTGCTGGGTGTCTGATGGGGCTGTGGTACATTGTGTACCGTCAGCGGTGTGCGGTGTGCTGGGTGTCTGATGGGGCTGTGGTACATTGTGTACTGTCAGTGGTGTGCGGTGTGCTGGGTGTCTGATGGGGCTGTGGTACATTGTGTACTGTCAGTGGTGCGTGGTGTGCTTGGTGTCTGATGGGGCAGTGGCAAATTGTGTACCCTCAGTTGTGTGTGGTGTGCTGGGTGTCTGATGGGGGTGTGGTACATTGTGTACTGTCAGTGTTGTGCGGTGTGCTGGGTGCCTGATGGGGCTGTGCTACATTGTGTCATGTCAGCGGTGTGCGGGGACTGGGTGTCTGATGGGGGTGTGGTACAATATGCACTTTCAGTGCTGTGCGGTGAGCTGGGTGTCTGATGGGGCTGTGGTACATTGTGTACTGTCAGTGGTGTGCGGTGTGCTGGGTGCCTGATGGGGCTGTGGTACATTGTGTACTGTCAGTGGTGTGCGGTGTGCTGGGTGTCTGTGGGGCTGTGGTACATTGTGTACTGTCAGTGGTGTGCGGTGAGCTGGGTGTCTGATGGGGCTGTGGTACATTGTGTACTGTCAGTGGTGTGCGGTGTGCTGGGTGTCTGATGGGGGTGTGGTAAATTGTGTGCTGTCAGTGGTGTGCGGTGTGCTGGGCGTCTGATGGGGGTGAGGTACAATGTGTACTGTCAGTGGTGTGCGGAGTGCTGGGTGCCTGATGGGGGTGTGGTACATTATGTACTGTCAGGGGTGTGCGGTGTGCTGGGTGTCTAATGGTGGTGTGGTACATTGTGTACTGTCAGTGGTGTGCGGTTTGCTGGGTGCCTGATGGGGCTGTGGTACATCGTGTACTGTCAGTGGTGTGTGGTGTGCTGGGTGCCTGATGGGTGTGTGGAACATTGTCTACTGTCAGTGGTGTGCGGAGTGCTGGGTGTCTGATGGGGGTGTGGTACATTATGTACTGTCAGTGCTGTGTTGTGTGCTGGGTGTCTGATGGGAGTGTTGTACATTGTGTACTGTCAGTGGTGTGTGGTGAGCTGGTTGCCTGATGGGGCTGTGGTACATTGTGTCCTGTCAGTGGTGTGCGGTTTGCTGTGTGTCTGATGGGGGTGTGGCACATTGTGTACTGCCAGTGGTGTGCGGTGTGCTGGGTGTCTGATGGGGCTGTGATGCAATGTGTCTGTCAGTGGTGTGTGGTAAGCTGGTTGCCTGATGGGGGCGTGGTTCATTGTGTACTGTCAGTGGTGTGCGGTGTGCTGGGTGTCTGGTGGGGGTGTGTTCCATTGTGTACAGTCAGTGGTGTGCCGGTGAGCTGGGTGTCTGATGGGTCTGTGGTACATTGTGTACTGTCAGTGGTGTGCGGTGTGCAGGGCATCTGATGGGGGTGAGGTACAATGTGTACTGTCAGTGCTGTGCGGTGTGCTGGGTGTCTAAAGGTGGTGTCGTACATCGTGTACTGTCAGTGGTGTGTGGTGTGCTGGGTGCCTGATGGGGGAGTGGCACATTGTCTACTGTCAGTTGTGTGCGGTGTGCTGGGTGTCTGATGCGGCTGTGGTGCAATGTGACTGTCAGTGGTGTGTGGTGAGCTGGTTGCCTGATGGGTCTGTGGTACGTTGTGTACTGTCAGTGGTGTGCTGGGTGTCTGATGGGGGCGTGGTTCATTGTGTACTGTCAGTGGTGTGCGGTGTTCTGGGTGTCGGATAGGGGTGTGTTCCATTGTGTACTGTCAGTGGTGTGCGGTGAGCTGGGTGTCTAATGGGGCTGTGGTACATTGTGTACTTTCAGTGGTGTGTGGTGTGCTGGGTGTCTGATGGGGCAGTGGCAAATTGTGTACCGTCAGTTGTGTGTGGTGTGCTGGGTGTCTGATGGGGTGTGGTACATTGTGTACTGTCAGTGTTGTGCGGTGTGCTGGGTGCCTGATGGGGTTGTGGTACATTGTGTCATGTCAGTGGTGTGCGGGGACTGGGTGTCTGATGGGGGTGTGGTACATTGTGTATTGTCAGTGGTGTGTGGAGTGCTGGGTGCCTGAAAGGGGTGTGGTACATTGTGTACTGTCAGTGGTGTGCGGTGTGCTGGGTGTCTGATGGGTGTGTGGTACATTGTGTACTGTCAGTGGTGTGCGGTGTGCTGGGTGTCTTTGGGGCTGTGGTACATTGTGTACTGTCAGTGGTGTGCGGTGTGCTGGGTGTCTGATGGGGCTGTGGTACATTGTGTACTGTCAGTGGTGTGCGGTGTGCTGGGTGCCTGATGGGGCTGTGGTACATTGTGTACTGTCAGTGGTGTGCGGTGTGCTGGGTGCCTGATGGGGGTGTGGTACATTGTGTACTGTCAGTGGTGTGCGGTGTGCTGGGTGTCTGATGGGGGTGTTGTACATTGTGTACTGTCAGTGGTGTGCGGTATGTTGGGTGTCTGATGGGAGTGTGGTACATTGTGTACTGTCAGTGGTGTGCGGTGTGCTGGGTGTGTGATGGGGGTGTGGTACATTGTGTACTGTCAGTGGTGTGTGGCGTGCTGGGTGTCTGATGGGGGTGTGGTACATTATGTACTGTCAGTGGTGTGCGGTGTGCTGGGTGTCTGATGGGGGTGTGGTACATTGTGTACTGTCAGTGGTGTGTGGCGTGCTGGGTGCCTGATGGGGGTGTGGTACATTGTGTACTGTCAGTGGTGTGCGGCGTGCTGGGTGCCTGATGGGGGTGTGGTACATTGTTTACTGTCAGTGGTGTGCGGTGCGCTGGGTGTCTGATGAGGGTGTGGTACATTGTGTACTGTCAGTGGTGTGCGGCGTGCTGGGTGCCTGATGGGGGTGTGGTACATTGTGTACTGTCAGTGGTGTGCGGTGTGCTGGGTGTGTGAAGGGGCTGTGGCACATTGTGTACTGTCAGTGGTGTGCGGTGCGCTGGGCGTCTGATGGGGGTGTTGTACATTGTGTACTGTCAGTGTTGTGTGGTTTGCAGGGTGTCTGATGGGGCTGTGGTACATTGTGCACTGCCAGTGTTGTGCGGTGTGCTGGGTGTCTGATGGGGCTGTGGTACATTGTGTACTGTCAGTGGTGTGCGGTGTGCTGGGTGTCTGATGGGGCTGTGGTACATTGTGCACTGTAAGTGGTGTGCGGTGTGCTGGGTGTCTGATGTGGCTGTGATACATTGTGTACTGTCAGTGGTGTGCGGTATGCTGAGTGTCTGATGGGGGTGTGGTACATTGTGTACTGTCAGTGGTGTGCGGTGTGCTGGGTGCCTGATGGGGCTGTGGTACATTGTGTACTGTCAGTGGTATGTGGTGTTCTGGGTGCCTGATGGGGGTGTGGTACATTGTGTACTGTCAGTGGTGTGTGGTATGCTGGGTGTCTGATGGGGGTGTGGTACATTGTGTACTGTCAGTGGTGTGCGATGTGCTGGGTGTCTGATGGGGGTGTGGACATTGTGTACTGTCAGTGGTGTGCGGTGTGCTGGGTGTCTGATGCTGTGGTACATTGTGTACTGTCAGTGGTGTGTGGTGTGCTGGGCGTCTGATGGGGCAGTGGGACATTGTGTACTGTCAGTGGTGTGCGGTGTGCTGGGCGCCAGATGGGGCTATGGTACAATGTGTACTGTCAGTGGTGTGCGGTGTGCAGGGTGCCAGATGGGGGTGTGGTACATTGTGTACTGTCAGTGCTGTGCGGTGTGCTGGGTGTTTGATGGGGCTGTGTTACATTGTGTACTGTCAGTGGTGTGCGGTGTGCTGGGTGTCTGATGGGGCAATGGTACATTGTGTACTGTAAGTGGTGTGCGGTGAGATGGGTGTTTGATGGGGTGTGGTACATTGTGTACTGTCAGTGGTGTGCGGTGTGCTGGGTGTCTGATGTGGGTGTGGTACATTGTGTACTGTCAGTGGTGTGCTGGCTGCCTGATGGGGGTGTGGTACATTGTGTAATGTCAGTGGTGTGCGGTGTGCTGGGTGCCTGGTGGGGCTGTGGTACATTGTGTGCTGTCAGTGGTGTGCGGTGTGCTGGGTGCCTGATGGAGCTTTGGTACATTGTGTACTGTCAGTGGTGTGCGGTGTGCTGGGTGTCTGATGGAGATGTGGTACATTGTGTACTGTCAGTGGTGTGCGGTGTGCTGGGTGCCTGATGGGGGTGTGGTCCATTGTGTACTGTCACTGGTGTGTGTTGAGCTGGGTGCCTGATGGGGACTGGTACATTGTGTATTGTCAGTGGTGTGTTGTGTGCTGGGTGTCTGATGGTGGTGTGGTACATTGTGCACTGTCAGTGGTGTGCGGAGCGCTGGTTTTCTAATGGGAGTGCGGTACATTGAGTACTGTTAGTGGTGTGTGGTGTGCAGGGTGTCTGATGGGGCTGTGGTACATTATGTTCAGTCAGTGGTGTGTGGTGTGCTGGGTGTCTGATGGGGGTGTGGTACATTGTGTACTGTCAGTGGTGTGCGGTGTGCTTGGTGTCTGATGGGGGTGTGGTAAATTGTGTGCTGTCAGTGGTGTGCTGTGCGCTGGGTGTCTGATTGGGGTGTGGCACATTGTGTACTGACAATGATGTGCGGTGTGCTGGGTGTCTGATGGGGCTGTGGTGCAATGTGTCTGTCAGTGGTGTGTGGCGAGCTGGTTGCCTGATGGGGCTGTGGTACTTTGTGTACTGTCAGTGGTGTTCTGGGTGTCGGATAGGGGTCTGGTACATTGTGTACTGTCAGTGGTGTGTGGTGTGCTGGGTGCCTGATGGGGGTGTGGTACATTGTGTACTGTCAGTGGTGTGTGGTGTGCTGGGTGTCTGATGGGGGTGTGTTCCATTGTGTACTGTCAGTGGTGTGTGGTGTGCTGGGCGTCTGATGGGGGTGAGGTACATTGTGTACTGTCAGTGCTGTGCGGAGTGCTAGGTGTCTGATGGGGGTGTTGTACATTATGTACTGTCAGTGGCGTGCGGTGTGCTGGGTGTCTAACGGTGGTGTGGTACATCGTGTACTGTCAGTGGTGTGTGGTGTGCTGGGTGCCTGATGGGGGTGTGGTACATTGTGTACTGTCAGTGGTGTGCGGTGTGCTGGGTGTCCGATGGGGCTGTGGTGCAATGTGACTGTCAGTGGTGTGTGGTGAGCTGGTTGCCTGATGGGGCTGTGGTACATTGTGTTCTGTCAGTGGTGTGCTGGGTGTCTGATGGGGGCGTGGTTCATTGTGTACTGCCAGTGTTGTGCGGTGTGCTGGATGTCTGATGGGGCTGTGGTACATTGTGTACTGTCAGTGGTGTGCGGTGTGCTGGGTGTCTGATGGGGCTGTGGTACATTGTGCACTGTCAGTGGTGTGCGGTGTGCTGGGTGTCTGATGGGGCTGTGATACATTGTGTACTGTCAATGGTGTGCGGTGTGCTGAGTGTCTGATGGGGGTGTGGTACATTGTGTACTGTCAGTGGTGTGCGGTGTGCTGGGTGCCTGATGGGGCTGTGGTACATTGTGTACTGTCAGTGGTATGTGGTGTGCTGGGTGCCTGATGGGGGTGTGGTACGTTGTGTACTGTCAGTGGTGTGTGGTATGCTGGGTGTCTGATGGGGGTGTGGTACATTGTGTGCTGTCAGTGGTGTGCGATGTGCTGGGTGTCTGATGGGGGTGTGGACATTGTGTACTGTCAGTGGTGTGCGGTGTGCTGGGTGTCTGATGCTGTGGTACATTGTGTACTGTCAGTGGTGTGTGGTGTGCTGGGCGTCTGATGGGGCAGTGGTACATTGTGTACTGTCAGTGGTGTGCGGTGTGCTGGGCGCCAGATGGGGCTATGGTACATTGTGTACTGTCAGTGGTGTGCGGTGTGCAGGGTGCCAGATGGGGGTGTGGTACATTGTGTACTGTCAGTGCTGTGCGGTGTGCTGGGTGTTTGATGGGGCTGTGTTACATTGTGTACTGTCAGTGGTGTGCGGTGTGCTGGGTGTCTGATGGGGCAATGGTACATTGTGTACTGTAAGTGGTGTGCGGTGAGATGGGTGTTTGATGGGGTGTGGTACATTGTGTACTGTCAGTGGTGTGCGGTGTGCTGGGTGTCTGATGTGGGTGTGATACATTGTGTACTGTCAGTGGTGTGCTGGCTGCCTGATGGGGGTGTGGTACATTGTGTAATGTCAGTGGTGTGCGGTGTGCTGGGTGCCTGGTGGGGCTGTGGTACATTGTGTGCTGTCAGTGGTGTGCGGTGTGCTGGGTGCCTGATGGAGCTTTGGTACATTGTGTACTGTCAGTGGTGTGCGGTGTGCTGGGTGTCTGATGGAGATGTGGTACATTGTGTACTGTCAGTGGTGTGCGGTGTGCTGGGTGCCTGATGGGGGTGTGGTCCATTGTGTACTGTCACTGGTGTGTGTTGAGCTGGGTGCCTGATGGGGACTGGTACATTGTGTATTGTCAGTGGTGTGTTGTGTGCTGGGTGTCTGATGGTGGTGTGGTACATTGTGCACTGTCAGTGGTGTGCGGAGCGCTGGGTTTCTAATGGGAGTGCGGTACATTGAGTACTGTTAGTGGTGTGTGGTGTGCTGGGTGTCTGATGGGGCTGTGGTACATTATGTTCAGTCAGTGGTGTGTGGTGTGCTGGGTGTCTGATGGGGGTGTGGTACATTGTGTACTGTCAGTGGTGTGCGGTGTGCTTGGTGTCTGATGGGGGTGTGGTAAATTGTGTGCTGTCAGTGGTGTGCTGTGCGCTGGGTGTCTGATTGGGGTGTGGCACATTGTGTACTGACAATGATGTGCGGTGTGCTGGGTGTCTGATGGGGCTGTGGTGCAATATGTCTGTCAGTGGTGTGTGGTGAGCTGGTTGCCTGATGGGGCTGTGGTACTTTGTGTACTGTCAGTGGTGTGCTGGGTGGCGGATGGGGGCGTGATTCATTGTGTACTGTCAGTGGTGTGCGGTGTTCTGGGTGCGGATAGGGGTGTGGTACATTGTGTACTGTCAGTGGTGTGTGGTGTGCTGGGTGCCTGATGGGGGTGTGGTACATTGTGTACTGTCAGTGGTGTGTGGTGTGCTGGGTGTCTGATGGGGGTGTGTTCCATTGTGTACTGTCAGTGGTGTGTGGTGTCCTGGGCGTCTGATGGGGGTGTGTTCCATTGTGTACTGTCAGTGGTGTGTGGTGTGCTGGGTGTCTGATGGGGGTGTGGTACATTGTGTACTGTCAGTGGTGTGCGGTGTGCTGGGTGTCTGATGGGGGTGTGGTACATTGTGTACTGTCAGTGCTGTGCGGAGTGCTAGGTGTCTGATGGGGGTGTTGTACATTATGTACTGTCAGTGGTGTGCGGTGTGCTGGGTGTCTAACGGTGGTGTGGTACATCGTGTACTGTCAGTGGTGTGTGGTGTGCTGAGTGCCTGATCGGTGTGTGGCACATTGTCTACTGTCAGTGGTGTGCGGTGTGCTGGGTGTCCGATGGGGCTGTGGTGCAATGTGACTGTCAGTGGTGTGTGGTGAGCTGGTTGCCTGATGGGGCTGTGGTACATTGTGTGCTGTCAGTGGTGTGCTGGGTGTCTGATGGGGGCGTGGTTCATTGTGTACTGCCAGTGGTGTGCGGTGTTCTGGGTGTCGGATAGGAGTGTGTTCCATTGTGTACTGTCAGTGGTGTGCGGTGAGCTGGGTGTCTGATGGGGGTGTGTTCCATTGTGTACTGTCAGTGGTGTGTGGTGTGCTGGGTGTCTGATGGGTCTGTGGTACATTGTGTACTGTCAGTGGTGTGCGGTGTGCTGGGTGTCTGATGGGGCTGTGGTACATTGTGTACTGTCAGTGGTGTGCGGTGTGCTGGGTGCCTGATGGGGCTGTGGCACATTGTGTACTGTCAGTGGTGTGTGGTGTGCTGGGTGTCTGATGGGGCAGTGGCAAATTGTGTACCCTCAGTTGTGAGTGGTGTGCTGGGTGTCTGATGGGGATGTGGTACATTGTGTACTGTCAGTGGTGTGCGGCGTGCTGGGTGTCTGATGGGGGTGTTGTACATTGTGTACTGTCAGTGGTGTGCGGTATGTTGGGTGTCTGATGGGAGTGTGGTACATTGTGTACTGTCAGTGGTGTGCGGTGTGCTGGGTGTGTGATTGGGTTGTGGTACATTGTGTACTGTCAGTGGTGTGCTGTGTGCTGGGTGTCTGATGGGGGTGTGGTACATTATGTACTGTCAGTGGTGTGCGGTGTGCTGGGTGTCTGATGGGGGTGTGGTACATTGTGTACTGTCAGTGGTGTGTGGCGTGCTGGGTGCCTGATGGGGGTGTGGTACATTGTGTACTGTCAGTGGTGTGCGGCGTGCTGGGTGCCTGATGGGGGTGTGGTACATTGTGTACTGTCAGTGGTGTGCGGTGCGCTGGGTGTCTGATGAGGGTGTGGTACATTGTGTACTGTCAGTGGTGTGCGGCGTGCAGGGTGCCTGATGGGGGTGTGGTACATTGTGTACTGTCAGTGGTGTGCGGTGTGCTGGGTGTGTGAAGGGGCTGTGGCACATTGTGTACTGTCAGTGGTGTGCGGTGCGCTGGGCGTCTGATGGGGGTGTTGTACATTGTGTACTGTCAGTGGTGTGTGGTTTGCAGGGTGACTGATGGGGCTGTGGTACATTGTGCACTGCCAGTGTTGTGCGGTGTGCTGGGTGTCTGATGGGGCTGTGGTACATTGTGTACTGTCAGTGGTGTGCGGTGTGCTGGGTGTCTGATGGGGCTGTGGTACATTGTGCACTGTCAGTGGTGTGCGGTGTGCTGGGTGTCTGATGGGGCTGTGATACATTGTGTACTGTCAGTGGTGTGCGGTGTGCTGAGTGTCTGATGGGGGTGTGGTACATTGTGTACTGTCAGTGGTGTGCGGTGTGCTGGGTGCCTGATTGGGCTGTGGTACATTGTGTACTGTCAGTGGTATGTGGTGTGCTGGGTGCCTGATGTGGGTGTGGTACATTGTGTACTGTCAGTGGTGTGTGGTATGCTGGGTGTCTGATGGGGGTGTGGTACATTGTGTACTGTCAGTGGTGTGCGATGTGCTGGGAGTGTGGACATTGTGTACTGTCAGTGGTGTGCGGTGTGCTGGGTGTCTGATGCTGTGGTACATTGTGTACTGTCAGTGGTGTGTGGTGTGCTGGGTGTCTGATGGGGCAGTGGTACATTGTGTACTGTCAGTGGTGTGCGGTGTGCTGGGCGCCAGATGGGGCTATGGTACATTGTGTACTGTCAGTGGTGTGCGGTGTGCAGGGTGCCAGATGGGGGTGTGGTACATTGTGTACTGTCAGTGCTGTGCGGTGTGCTGGGTGTTTGATGGGGCTGTGTTACATTGTGTACTGTCAGTGGTGTGCGGTGTGCTGGGTGTCTGATGGGGCAATGGTACATTGTGTACTGTAAGTGGTGTGCGGTGAGATGGGTGTTTGATGGGGTGTGGTACATTGTGTACTGTCAGTGGTGTGCGGTGTGCTGGGTGTCTGATGTGGGTGTGGTACATTGTGTACTGTCAGTGGTGTGCTGGCTGCCTGATGGGGGTGTGGTACATTGTGTACTGTCAGTGGTGTGCGGTATGCTGGGTGCCTGTTGGGGCTGTGGTACATTGTGTGCTGTCAGTGGTGTGCGGTGTGCTGGGTGCCTGATGGAGCTTTGGTACATTGTGTACTGTCAGTGGTGTGCGGTGTGCTGGGTGTCTGATGGAGATGTGGTACATTGTGTACTGTCAGTGGTGTGCGGTGTGCTGGGTGCCTGATGGGGGTGTGGTCCATTGTGTACTGTCACTGGTGTGTGTTGAGCTGGGTGCCTGATGGGGACTGGTACATTGTGTATTGTCAGTGGTGTGTTGTGTGCTGGGTGTCTGATGGTGGTGTGGTACATTGTGCACTGTCAGTGGTGTGCGGAGCGCTGGGTTTCTAATGGGAGTGCGGTACATTGAGTACTGTTACTGGTGTGTGGTGTGCTGGGTGTCTGATGGGGCTGTGGTACATTATGTTCAGTCAGTGGTGTGTGGTGTGCTGGGTGTCTGATGGGGGTGTGGTACATTGTGTACTGTCAGTGGTGTGCGGTGTGCTTGGTGTCTGATGGGGGTGTGGTAAATTGTGTGCTGTCAGTGGTGTGCTGTGCGCTGGGTGTCTGATGGGGGTGTGGCACATTGTGTACTGACAATGATGTGCGGTGTGCTGGGTGTCTGATGGGGCTGTGGTGCAATGTGTCTGTCAGTGGTGTGTGGTGAGCTGGTTGCCTGATGGGGCTGTGGTACTTTGTGTACTGTCAGTGGTGTGCTGGGTGGCGGATGGGGGCGTCGTTCATTGTGTACTGTCAGTGGTGTGCGGTGTTCTGGGTGTCGGATAGGGGTGTGGTACATTGTGTACTGTCAGTGGTGTGTGGTGTGCTGGGTGCCTGATGGGGGTGTGGTACATTGTGTACTGTCAGTGGTGTGTGGTGTGCTGGGTGTCTGATGGGGGTGTGTTCCATTGTGTACTGTCAGTGGTGTGTGGTGTGCTGGGCGTCTGATGGGGGTGAGGTACATTGTGTACTGTCAGTGCTGTGCGGAGTGCTAGGTGTCTGATGGGGGTGTTGTACATTATGTACTGTCAGTGGTGTGCGGTGTGCTGGGTGTCTAACGGTGGTGTGGTACATCGTGTACTCTCAGTGGTGTGTGGTGTGCTGAGTGCCTGATCTGTGTGTGGCACATTGTCTACTGTCAGTGGTGTGCGGTGTGCTGGGTGTCCGATGGGGCTGTGGTGCAATGAGACTGTCAGTGGTGTGTGGTTAGCTGGTTGCCTGATGGGGCTGTGGTACATTGTGTGCTGTCAGTGGTGAACTGGGTGTCTGATGGGGGTGTGGTACATTGTGTACTGTCAGTGGTGTGCGGTGAGCTGGGTGTCTGATGGGGGTGTGTTCCATTGTGTACTGTCAGTGGTGTGTGGTGTGCTGGGTGTCTGATGGGGCTGTGGTACATTGTGTACTGTCAGTGGTGTGCGGTGTGCTGGGTGTTTGATGGGGCTGTGGTACATTGTGTACTGTCAGTGGTGTGCGGTGTGCTGGGTGTCTGATGGGGCTGTGGTACATTGTGTACTGTCAGTGGTGTGTGGTGTGCTGGGTGTCTGATGGGGCAGTGGCAAATTGTGTACCCTCAGTTGTGTGTGGTGTGCTGGGTGTCTGATGGGGGTGTGGTACATTGTGTACTGTCAGTGTTGTGCGGTGTGCTGGGTGCCTGATGGGGCTGTGGTACATTGTGTCACGTCAGTGGTGTGCGGGGACTGGGTGTCTGATGGGGGTGTGGTACAATATGTACTTTCAGTGCTGTGCGGTGAGCTGGGTGTCTGATGGGGCTGTGGTACATTGTGTACTGTCAGTGGTGTGCGGTGTGCTGGGTGCCTGATGGGGCTGTGGTACATTGTGTACTGTCAGTGGTGTGCGGTGTGCTGGGTGCCTGTGGGGCTGTGGTACATTGTGTACTGTCAGTGGTGTGCGGTGAGCTGGGTGTCTGATGGGGCTGTGGTACATTGTGTACTGTCAGTGGTGTGCGGTGTGCTGGGTGTCTGATGGGGGTGTGGTAAATTGTTTGCTGTCAGTGGTGTGCGGTGTGCTGGGCGTCTGATGGGGGTGAGGTACAATGTGTACTGTCAGTGGTGTGCGGAGTGCCGGGTGCCTGATGGGGGTATGGTACATTATGTACTGTCAGGGGTGTGCGGTGTGCTTGGTGTCTAATGGTGGTGTGGTACATCGTGTACTGTCAGTGGTGTGTGGTGTGCTGGGTGCCTGATGGGTGTGTGGAACATTGTCTACTGTCAGTGGTGTGCGGAGTGCTGGGTGCCTGATGGGGGTGTGGTACATTATGTACTGTCAGTGGTGTGTTGTGTGCTGGTTGCCTGATGGGTCTGTGGTACATTGTGTACTGTCAGTGGTGTGCGGTGTGCTGTGTGTCTGATGGGGGTGTGGTTCATTGTGTACTGTCAGTGGTGTGCGGTGTTCTGGGTGTCGGATAGGGGTGTGTTCCATTGTGTACTGTCAGTGCTGTGCGGTGTGCTGGGTGTCTGATGGGGGTGTGGTACATTGTGTACTGTCAGTGGTGTGTGGTGTGCTGGGTGTCTGATGGGGCTGTGGTACATTGTGTACTGTCAGTGGTGTGTGGTGTGCTGGGTGTCTGATGGGGTTGTGGCAAATTGTGTACCGTCAGTTGTGTGTGGTGTGCTGGGTGTCTGATGGGGGTGTGGTACATTGTGTACTGTCAGTGGTGTGCGGTGTGCTCGGTGCCTGATGGGGGTGTGGTACATTGTGTACTTTCAGTGCTGTGCGGTGAGCTGGGTGCCTGATGGGGGTGTGGTACATTGTGTACTGTCAGTGGTGTACGGTGTGCTGGGTGTCTGATGGGGCTGTGGTAAATTGTGTGCTGTCAGTGGTGTGCGGTGTGTTGGGTGTCTGATGGGGCTGTGGTACATTGTGTACTGTCAGTGGTGTGCGGTGTGCTTGGCGTCGGGTGGGGGTGTGGTACATTGTGTCCTGTCAGTGGTGTGCGGTGTGCTGGGTGTCTGATGGGGGTGTGGAACATTGTGTACTGTCAGTGGTGTGTGGTGTGCTGGGTGCCTGAAAGGGGTGTGGTACATTGTGTACTGTCAGTGGTGTGCGGTGTGCTGGGTGTCTGATGGGGGTGTGGTACATTGTGTACTGTCAGTGGTGTGCGGTGTGCTGGGTGTCTGTGGGGCTGTGGTACATTGTGTACTGTCAGTGGTGTGCGGTGTGCTGGGTGTCTGATGGGGATGTGGTACATTGTGTACTGTCAGTGGTGTGCGGTGTGCTGGGTGCCTGATGGGGCTGTGGTACATTGTGTACTGCCAGTGATGTGCAGTATGCTGGGTGCCTGATGGGGGTGTGTTACATTGTGTACTGTCAGTGGTGTGCGGTGTGCTGGGTGTCTGATGGGGGTGTGGTACATTGTGTACTGTCAGTGGTGTGCGGTGTGCTGGGTGTGTGATTGGGTTGTGGTACATTGTGTACTGTCAGTGGTGTGCGGTGTGCTGGGTGTGTGATTGGGTTGTGGTACATTGTGTACTGTCAGTGGTGTGCTGTGTGCTGGGTGTCTGATGGGGGTGTGGTACATTGTGTACTGTCAGTGGTGTGCGGTGTGCTGGGTGTCTGATGGGGGTGTGGTACATTGTGTACTGTCAGTGGTGTGCGGTGTGCTGGGTGTCTGATGGGGGTGTGGTACATTGTGTACTGTCAGTGGTGTGCGGTGCGCTGGGTGTCAGATGAGGGTGTGGTACATTGTGTACTGTCAGTGGTGTGCGGCGTGCTGGGTGCCAGATGGGGATGTGGTACATTGTGTACTGTCAGTGGTGTGCGGTGTGCTGTGTGTGTGAAGGGGCTGTGGCACATTGTGTACTGTCAGTGGTGTGCGGTGCGCTGAGCGTCTGATGGGGGTGTTGTACATTGTGTACTGTCAGTGGTGTGTGGTTTGCAGGGTGTCTGATGGGGCTGTGGTACATTGTGCACTGCCAGTGGTGTGCGGTGTGCTGGGTGTCTGATGGGGCGGTGGTACATTGTGCACTGTCAGTGGTGTGCGGTGTGCTGGGTGTCTGATGGGGCTGTGGTACATTGTGTACTATAAGTGGTGTGTGGTGTGCTGTGAGTCTGATGGGGGTGTGGTACATTGTGTACTATCAGTGGTGTGTGCTGTGCTGAGTGTCTGATGGGGGTGTGGTACATTATGTACTGTCAGTGGTGTGCGGTGAGCAGGGTGCCTGATGGAGTTGTTGTACATTTCGTACTGTCAGTGGTGTGCGGTGTGCTGGGTGCCTGATGGGGCTGTGGTACATTGTGTACTGTCAGTGGTGTGTGGTGTGCTGGGTGCCTGATGGGGGTGTGGTACATTGTGTACTGTCAGTGGTGTGCGGTGTGCTGGGTGTCTGTTGCTGTGGTACATTGTGTACTGTCAGTGGTGTGTGGTGTGCTGGCTGCCAGATGTGGGTGTGGTACATTGTGTACTGTCAGTGCTGTGCGGTGTGCTGGGTGTCTGATGGGGGTGTGGTACATTGTGTACTGTCAGTGGTGTGCGGTGTGCTGGGTGTCTGATGGGGCAATGGTACATTGTGTACTGTAAGTGGTGTGCGGTGAGATGGGTGTTTGATGGGGTGTGGTACATTGTGTACTGTCAGTGGTGTGCGGTGTGCTGGGTGTCTGATGTGGGTGTGGTACATTGTGTACTGTCAGTGGTGTGCTGGCTGCCTGATGGGGGTGTGGTACATTGTGTACTGTCAGTGGTGTGCGGTGTGCTGGGTGCCTGATGGGGCTGTTGTACATTGTGTTCTGTCAGTGGTGCGCGGTGTGCTGGGTGCCTGATGGGAGTGTGATACATTGTGTACTGTCAGTGGTGTGGGGCGTGCTGGGTGATGGGGGTGTGGTACATTTTGTACTATCAGTGGTGTGCGGTGTGCTGTATATAGTTAACCATTTACTGCACAATAATCCCTTGGAGCAGGGGACAGGCAGTGTGGTCCGGGAGCCCCCAATTAAAAAGTTGTTTCAAAGACCCCTGTGCTGTGTATAATTTACCATTTACAAATCAATATTCCCTGGGAGCAGGGGATAGGCAGTGTGGTCCGGGAGCCCCCAATTAAAAAGCTGTTTCAGTGACCTCTGTGCTGTACATAGTTAACCATTTACTTCCTCTCCATAATCCCTGGGAGCAGGGGACAGGCAGTGTGGCCTCGGGCGTTCCTAATTAAAAAGCTGTTACAGAGTATAGTTAACCATTTACTTCTAAATAATCCCTGTGAGCAGACGACAGGCAGTGTGACACCGGGAGCCCCCAATTAAAAAGCTGTTTCAGAGACCACTGGCCCTGCACATAGTTAACCATTTACTGCTCAATAATACCTGGGACAAGGGCTCAGGCAGTGTGGCTCCGGGAGCCCCCAATTAAAAAGCTGTTTCAGAGACATCTGTGCCTGGAAACAGTTAACCATTTACTGCTCAATAACGCTGGGAGCAGAGGACTGGCAGTGTGGTCCGGGAGCCCCCAATTAAAATGTTTCAGAGACCTCTGTGCTGTATACAGTTAACCATTTACTGCTCAGTAATCCCTGGGAGCAGGGGACAGGCAGTGTGGCCTCGGGAGCCCCCAATTAAAAAGCTGTTTCAGTGACCTATGTGCCTATATATAGTTAACCATTTACTGCTCAATAATCCCTGCGACCAGGGGACATGCAGTGTGACCTCTGGAGCCCCAAATTAAAAAGCTGTTTTAGAGACATCTGTGCCTGTATATAGTTAACCATTTAATGCTCAACAATCCATGGGAGCAGGTGACATGCAGTGTGGCTCTGGGAGCCCCCAATACAAAAGCTGTTTCAGAGACAACTGTGCATACATATAGTTAACCATTTACTTCTCAATAATCCCTGTGAACAGTCAGTGTTGTCCCGGAGCCCCCAATTAAAAATATGTTTCAGAAGCCTCTGTGCTGTATATAGTTAACAAATTACTGCTCAATAATCCCTGGGAGCAGGGGACAGGCAATGTGGCCGGGATCCCACAATTAAAAAGCTGTTTCAGTGACCTCTGTGCTGTATATAGTTAACCATTTACTGCTCCATAATCCCTGGGAGCAGGGGACAGGCAGTGTGGTCTGGGAGCCCCTAAGTAAAAACTGTTTCAGTGACCTCTGTGCTGTATATAGTTAATCATTTACTTCCTCTCCATAATCCCTGGGAGCAGGGAAAAAGCAGTGTGACCTCGGGAGCCCCCAATTAAAAAGCTGTTTCAGAGACCTCTGTGCCTGTATATAGTGAACCATATATTGCTCAATAATCCCTGGGAACTGGGGACATGCAGTGTGGTCCGGGAGCCCCCAATTAAAAAGCTGTTTCAGAGACCTTTGTGCCTGTATATAGTTAACGATTTAATGCTCAACAATCCCTGGCAGCAGGTGACATGCAGTGTGGCTCTGGGAGCCCCCAATACAAAAATTGTTTCAGAGACAACTGTGCCTACATATAGTCAACCATTTACTTCTCAATAATCCCTGTGAACAGAGGACAGTCAGTGTTGTCCCGGAGCCCCCAATTAAAAATATGTTTCAGAAGCCTCTGTGCTGTATATAGTTAACCATTTACAGCTCAATTATCCCTGGGAGCAGGGGACAGGCAATGTGGTCCGGGAGCCCACAATTAAAAAGCTGTTTCAGTGACCTCTGTGCTGTATATAGTTAACCATTTACTGCTCAATAATCCCTGGGAGCAGGGGACAGGCAGTGTGGTCTGGGAGCCCCAAAGTAAAAACAGTTTCAGTGACCTCTGTGCTGTATATAGTTAATCATTTACTTCCTCTCCATAATCCCTGGGAGCAGGGAAAAAGCAGTGTGACCTCGGGAGCCCCCAATTAAGAAGCTGTTTCAGAGACCTCAGTGCTGTATATAGTTAACCATTTACTGCTCAATAATCGCTGGGAGCATGGGACATGCAGTGTGGCCTCGGGAGCCGCCAATTAAAAAGCTTTTTCTGAGACCTCTGTGTGTATATAGTTAATCATTTACTGCTCAATAATCCCTGGGAGCAGGGGACAGGCTGTTTGGCCTCGGGAGCCCCCAATTAAAAAGCTGTGTCAGTGACATCTGTGCTGTATATAGTTAACCATTTACTTCCTCTCCATAAACCCTGGGAGCAGGGAACAAGCAGTGTGGCCTCGGGAGGCCCCCAATTAAAAAGCTGTTTCAGAGACCTCTGTCCTGTATATAGTTAACCATTTACTGCTCAATCAACGTTGGGAGCAGGGGACAGGCAGTGTGATCCAGGAGCCCCCAATTAAAAAGTTTTTCAGAGACCTCTGCTTTGTACGTAGTTAACCATTTACTGCTCAACAGTCCCTGGGAGCAGGGACAGGCAGTGTGGCCTCGGGACCCCTACAATTAAAAAGCTGTTTCAGAGACCTCTGTGCTGCAGAAAGTTAACCGTTTACTGCTCAATAATCCCTGGGAGCAGGGGACAGGCAGTATGGCCTCGGGAGCCCCCAATTAAAAAGCTGTGTCAGTGACATCTGTGCTGTATATAGTTAACCATTTACATCTCAATAATCCATGGGAGCAGGGGACAGGCAGTGTGGTCCGGGAGCTCCCAATTAAAAAGCTGTTTCAGTGACCTCTGTGCCTTTACATAGTTAACCATTTACTGCTCAATAATCCCTGGGAGCAGGTGACAGGCAGTGTGGCCTCGGGAGCCCCCAATTAAAAAGCTGTTTCAGAGACCTCTGTGCTATGTATAGTTAATCATTTAGTTCTCAATAATCCCTAGTAGCAGCGGATAGGCAATGTTGTCCGGGAGCCCCTGAGTATAAACTGTTTCAGTGACCTCTGTGCTGTATATAGTTAACCATTTACTGCTCAATAATCCCTGGGAGCAGGGGGCAGGCTGTGTGGTCTGGGAGCCCATAAGTAAAAACTGTTTCAGTGACCTCTGTGCTGTATATAGTTAATCATTTACTTCCTCTCCATAATACCTGGGAGCAGGGAAAAAGCAGTGTGACCTCGGCAGCCCCCAATTAAAAAGCTATTTCAGAGACCTCTGTGCTGTATATAGTTAACCATTTTCTTCTCAATAACCTCTGGGAGCAGGAGACAGGCAGTGTGGCCTCGGAAGACCCCAATTAAAAAGCTGTTTCAGAGACCTCTGTGCTGTATATATTTAACTATTTACTGTTGAATAATCACTGGGAGCAGGAAACGGGCAGTGTGGTCCGGGAGCCCCCAATTAAAAAGCTGTTTCAGAGAACTCTGTGCCTTTATATAGTTAACCATTTATTGCTCAATAATCCCTGGGAGCAGAGGACAGGCAGTGTGGCCTCGGGAGCCCCCAATTAAAAAGCTTTTTCAATGACCTCTGTGCTGTCTACAGTTAACCATTTACTGCTCAATAATCCCTGGGAGCAGGGGACAGGCAGAGTGGCCTCGGGAGCCCCCAATTAAAAATGCTGTGTCAGTGACATCTGTGCTGTATATAGTTAACCATTTACTGCTCAAAAGTCCCTGGGAGCTGGGGACAGGCAGTGTAGCCTCGGGACCCCCCAATTAAAAAGCTGTTTCAGAGACCTCTGTGCTGCAGAAAGTTAACCGTTTACTGCTCAATAATCCCTGGGAGAAGGGGACAGGCAGTTTGCCCTCGGGAGCCCCCAATTAAAAAGCTGTATCAGTGACACCTGTGCTGTATATAGTTAACCATTTACATCTCAATAATCCCTGGGAGCAGGGGGCAGGCAGTGTGGTCTGGGAGCCCCTAAGTAAAAACTGTTTCAGTGACCTCTGTGCTGTATATAGTTAACCATTTACTGCTCAAAAGTCCCTGGGAGCAGGGGACAGGCAGTGTGGCCTCGGGAGACCCCAATTAAAAAGCTGTGTCAGTGACCTCTATGCCTTTATATAGGTACCCATTTACTGCTCAATAATCCCTGGGATCAGGTGACATGCAGTGTGGCTCTGGGAGCCCCCAATAGAAAAGCTGTTTCAGAGACCTCTGTGCCTGTATATAGTTAACCATTTACTGCTCAATAATCCTTGGTAGCAGGAAACAGGCAGCGTGGTCTCGGGAGCCCCAATTAAAAAGCTGTTTCAGAGACCTCTGTGCCTGTATATAGTTAACCATTTACTGCAAAATAATCCCTGGGAGCAGGGGACAGACAGTGTGGCCTCGGGAGCCCCCAATTAAAAAGCTGTTTCAGAGACCTCTTCTCTGTAGATAGTTAACCATTTACTGCTCAATTATCCATGGGAGCAGGGGACAGGAAGTGTGACCTCGGGAGCCCCCAATTAAAAAGCTGTTTCAGAGACATATGTGCCTGTATATAGTTAACCATTTACTGCTCAATAATCCCTGGGAGCAGGGGACAGACAGGGTGGTCCGGGAGACCCATTTAAAAAGCTGATTTAGAGACCTCTGTGCTGTATATAGTTAACCATTTACTGCTCAATAATCCCTGGGAGCAGTGGACAGGCAGTGTGGTGCTGGAGCTCCCAATTAAAAATCTATTTCAGAGACCTCTTTGCTGTATATAGTTAACCATTTGCTTCTCAATAATCCCTGGGAGCAGGGGACAGGCAGTGTGGCTTCGGGAGACCCCAATAAAAAAGCTGTTTCAGAGACCTCTGTGCTGTATATATTTAACCATTTACTGCTCAATAATCGCTGGGAGCAGGAGACAGGCAGTGTGGCCTCGGGAGACCCCAATTAAAAAGCTGTTACAGAGACCACTGTGCCTCCATATAGTTAACCATTTACTGCTGAATAATCCCTGGGAGCAGGAAACGGGCAGTGTGATCCGGGAGCCCCCAATTAAAAAGCTGTTTCAATGACCTCTGTGCTGTATACAGTTAACCATTCACTGCTCAATAATCCCAGGGAGCAGGGGACAGACAGAGTGGCCTCGGGAGACCCAATTAAAAAGCTGTGTCAGTGACATCTGTGCTGTATATAGTTAAGAATTACTGCTAAATAATCCCTGGGAGCAGGGGACAGGCAGTGTGGCCTCGGGAGACCCCAATTAAAAAGCTGTGTCAGTGACATTTGTGCTGTATATAGTTAACCATTTAGTTCTCAATAATCCCTGTGAGCAGAGGACAGGGAGTGTGGTCCGGGAGCTCCCAATTAAAAAGCTGTTTCAGTGACCTCTATGCCTTTATATAGTTAACCATTTACTGCACACTAATCCCTGGGAGCAGGTGACATGCAGTGTGGCTCTGTGAGCCCACAATAGAAAAGCTGTTTCAGAGACATCTGTGCTGTATACAGTTAAACATTTACTGCTCAATAATCCCTGGGAGCAGGTGACAGGCAGTGTGACCTCGGGAGCCCACAATTAAAAAGCTGATTAAGAGACTTATGTGCTGTATATAGTTAAGCATTTACTTCTCAATAATCCCTTGGAGCAGGGGACCGGAAATGTGGTCCAGGAGACCCTAATTAAAAAGCCGTTTCAGAGACCTCTGTGCTGTATATAGTTAACCATTTACTGCGCAATAATCCCTGAGAGCAAGAAACAGACAGTGTGGCCTCCGGAGCTCCCAATTAAAAAGCTGTTTCAGAGACCTCTGTGCCGTATATAGTTAACCATTTTCTGCTCTATAATGCCTGGGAGCAGGTGACAGGCAGTGTGGCCTCGGGAGCCCACAATTAACAAGCTGATTAAGAGACTTCTGTGCTGTATATAGTTAACCATTTACTGCTAAATAATCCCTGGGAGGAGGGGGCAGGCAGTGTGGTCTCGGAGCCCCTAATTAAAAACTGTTTCAGTGACCTCTGTGCTGTATATAATTAACCATTTACTGCTCAGTAATCCCTAGGAGCAGCGGAAAGGCAATGTGGTCCCGGAGCCCACAATAAAAAGCTGTTTCAATTACCTCTGTGCTGTATATAGTTAACCATTTACTTCCTCTCCATAATCCCTGGGAGCAGGGAACAAGCAGTGTGACCTGGGGAGCCCCCAACTAAAAAGCGGAGACCTCTGTGCCTCCATATAGTTAACCATTTACTGCTCAATAATCCCTGAGAGCAGGGGACAGACAGTGTGGCCTCGGGAGCTCCCAATTAAAAAACTGTGTCAGAGACCTCTGTGCTGTAAATAGTTAACCATTTACTGCTGAAAATCCTTGGGAGCAGGGGACAGGCAGTGTGGTCCTGGAGCTCCCAAATAAAAAGCTGTTTCAGAGACCTCTGTGCTGTATATAGTTAACCATTTACATCTCAATAATCCCTGGGAGCAGGGGACAGGCAGTGTGGGCCGGGAGCCCCCAATTAAAAAGCTGTTTCAGAGACCTCTGTGTCTGTATATAGTTAACCATTTACTGCTCAATAATCCCTGGGAGCAGGGGACAGGCAGTGTGGCCTCGGGAGCCCACAATTAAAAAGGTGCTTCAGAGTCCTCTATGCTGTATATAGTTAACCATTTAGTTCTCAATAATACCTGGGACCTGGGGACAGGCAGTGTGGGCCGGGAGCCCCCAATTAAAAAGCTGTATCAGAGACCTCTGTGCTGTATATAGTTAACCATTTCCTGCTCAAAAATCCCTGGGAGCTGGGGACACTCAGTGTGGCCTCGGGAGCCCTCAATTAAAAAACTGTTTCAGAGACGTCTGTGCCTGTATATAGTTAACAATTTACTGCTCAATAATCCCTGGGAGCAGGTGACATGCAGAGTGGCTCTGGGAGCCGCCAATACAAAAGCTGTTTCAGAGACCTCTGTGCTGTATATAGTTAACCATTTTCTGCTCGATAGTTCCTGGGAGCAGGGGACAGGCAGTGTGGCCTCGGGAGCCCCCAATTAAAAAGCTGTTTCAGAGACCTCTGTGCTGTATATAGTTAACCATTTTCTGCTCGATAATTCCTGGGAGCAGGAGACAGGCAGTGTGGCCTCGGGAGCCCCCTATTAAAAAACTGTTTCAGAGACCTCTGTGCTGTATATAGTTAACCATTTTCTGCTCGATAATTCCTGGGAGCAGGGGACAGGCAGTGTGGCCTCGGGAGCCCCCAATAGAAAAGCTGTTTCAGTGACCTCTGTGCTGTATACAGTTAACCATTTACTGCTCAATAATCCCTGGGAGCAGCCCAGAATTAAAAGTCTGTTTCAGAGACGTCTGTACCTGTATATAGTTAACCATTTACTTCTCAATAATCCCTGGGAGCAGGGGAAAGGCAGTGTTGCCTCGGGAGCCGCCAATTAAAAAACTGTTTCAGAGACATCTGTGCTGTATGTAGTTAACCATTTACTGCTCAATAATCCCTGGGAGCAGGGACAGGCAGTGTAGTCTGGGAGCCCCCAATACAAAAGCTGTTTCACAGACCTCTGTGCCTGTATATAGTTAACCATTTACTGCTCAATAATCCCTGGGAGCAGGTGACAGGCAGTGTGGTTTCGGGAGCCCCCAAGTAAAAAGCTGTGTTAGAGACCTCTGTGCTGTATATGGTTAACCATTTACTGCTCAATGTTCCCTGGGGGCAGGGGATTGGCAGAGTGGCTTCGGGAGCCCCCAATTAAAAAGCTGTTTCAGAGACCTCTGTGCTGTATATAGTTAACCATTTACTGCTCAATAATCCCTGGGAGCAGGGGACAGGCATTTTGGCTCCGGGAGCCCCTAATAGAAAAGCTGTTTCAGTGACCTCTGTGCTGTATGTAGTTAACCATTTACTGCTCAATAATCCCTGGAAGTGTTGCTATTTCTATCTTTATTATATTTACTCTGTTTAGGTCACCTTTGCTCACTAATCGCCAGGTATCTTTATGATACCGCCACGTGTTTCAACTTCAGGTTATGATTAATAACACCGCACACCGCTTGGTATGGATTAAAGCAACGGTCATTTATTACATACAACAAGCAATATTAATACCCTAATACTACTTTCTATACAATAAACCTATCACTACTGGCCAATACTTAACTTAGGAAGAGCCCACCAGGTCAGGGAAACGAATGGCTTGTCCAATCAGATCTGGCCCGCGGGATTCAAAAGGCTGCTACAGGTCGGTGGCTAGGTGTCTCTACCGGATAGCGATCGTTGAATTCACACTTACTGCTACCGGTGGCTGGTCTTGCGAAGGTCTCGAGCAGGCGAAGATGAGAGAGAGAGAGATCTGAACTTGGACCTTTACTTTTATAGGGCCCAGGGCCTTCCCGCCTCCCGGGGCGGCCCTTGACCCTGAGTCCCAAGTGATTTGATCTGTCCCCAATCTCTGGGGTCGATGTGTCCAATGGTGAGGCGATTCCTCGATCGGGGGGTGGTTGCTCACCTGTCTTTGTTTCGGCCACTGCAGGCGCCGACAGGTCTGGCCCGGTATTCAACTGCTAATATGTTGCAATTGTTCCCGGGGATAGCCGATTTAACTGTGGATGTCTGAGTTGATTAGGTGTAAACAGCCCTGAATGAAACTGCGGATACCTGGGTTGAAGGGCTGTTGATAGCCCTGAGTATCGATCTGGGCTACGTTCCCAGAGCGGAATATGCAAACCTGTCTGCAGCTGCCTGCTTGTGTCTTCTTGGCTGCTTTTCCCAGCAGTCTTTCGGGTTAGCCATTTTAAACTGGATTTTGGCCAGATTAATCGGAACGCAGCCATTTTACATGGCTACAATCCCACCTTGTGATCCTAACGCGAAGTGTGAAGGATCACATAAATGTTGTCCTCATCGTTTCCCAACTTGGGGGGGGGGGGTGGCACCTCCCACATGGCCGCTACTCTGACCCTAGCTATGCACATAAATTCACCTAAACAATTCTTGAGGGCGCTATGTCAGGCAGGGGCATGTGTCTATATAAAAAAATAGAACATAGAACAATACAGCGCAGTACAAGCCCTTCAGCCCATGATGTTGCACCGAAACAAAAGCCATCTAACCTACACTATGCCATTATCATCCATATGTTTATCCAATAAACTTTTAAATGCCCTCAATGTTGGCGAGTTCACTACTGTAGCAGGTAGGGCATTCCACGGCCTCACTACTCTTTGCGTAAAGAACCTACCTCTGACCTCTGTCCTATATCTATTACCCCTCAGTTTAAAGTTATGTCCCCTCGTGCCAGCCATTTCCATCCGCGGGAGAAGGCTCTCACTGTCCACCCTATCCAACCCCCTGATCATTTTGTATGCCTCTATTAAGTCTCCTCTTAATCTTCTTCTCTCCAACGAAAACAACCTCAAGTCCACCAGCCTTTCCTCATAAGATTTTCCCTCCATACCAGGCAACATCCTGGTAAATCTCCTCTGCACCCGCTCCAAAGCCTCCACGTCTTTCCTATAATGCGGTGACCAGAACTGTACGCAATACTCCAAATGCGGCCGTACCAGAGTTCTGTACAGCTGCAACATGACCTCCTGACTCCGGAACTCAATCTATCTACCAATAAAGGCCAACACTCCATAGGCCTTCTTCACAACCCTATCAACCTGGGTGGCAACTTTCAGGGATCTATGCACATGGACACCTAGATCCCTCTGCTCATCCATACTTTCAAGAACTTTACCATTAGCCAAATATTCCGCATTCCTGTTATTCCTTCCAAAGTGAATCACCTCACACTTCTCTACATTAAACTCCATTTGCCACCTCACAGCCCAGCTCTGCAGCTTATCTATATCCCTCTGTAACCTGCTACATCCTTCCACACTATCGACAACACCACCGACTTTAGTATCGTCTGCAAATTTACTCACCCACCCTTCTGCGCCTTCCTCTAGGTCATTGATAAAAATGACAAACAGCAACGGCCCCAGAAATAAACTGGGAACCTCTAATTTTACCTAAACAATTCTTCAAACGTACAGTCTTATCTCTCTATACAATACCATCACAACCAATATATTCTTTCCTGGCTTGGCAGTCAAGCTCAGGATCATACATTTCCACTCATTCTCTTTTTATTTACAGGAAGAACAAACAAACCGCCAGTGCATGTTTTATTATTTATATGTCACGGGGGTCTGGGGTCTGGTCATAGCCGAATATCGGGGATCGGATCCGATAGACCGGGGTTCGAGCGCGGTACGCTCTCCTTTTCCACTTGCGGAGGCGCATGGTCTGTACTGCACAACCGAGTAAAGCCAACGCCAACAGTGCCTCAATGATGTACGATAGGGAGTACCAAGTTATGAACTTGGCACGCCAGCATAATGCCTCGTGGTTGGTGACTGGGCCCTCGGTACTACAGGCCAGTGAAGCGTTAACGGCAGGGGGGTTTGGAGTGATGGGGTCCGCGTTCCCGCGCAACCAAAGGTCCATAACAAAAATGTTGAGCACGAAGAAAGGAGTCCTCATGGCTGTCTTCTTTCTTTCCTTTTCCTGTGTTCGCTGGTTTTCTCCGGACTTGGAGCTTCTGGAGTTCTGTAAGACAAGCGTAGTGTGTGTCAATACTTCGGTTTAATATCTGGTGTGTTAGTGTGTCTGTCCTTCTTGGGGCCAATTAAACCCTTATAATTGGTCACAGTATGTGACTCTCCCCCCATTTTTTTTCAAAACAAATGTTTGGACCCGGCACACTTCCCAATGGTGGACCAGTGCTAAGTTTATCATCCAGATGCTCTAGGATGTAAATTGCATGTGGCAGTAACCCAAAGGTTGTCTAAATAAAATAAAACGGTTTTTGAAAGAAAAGTTCGAATGAGGTGCGTGTGGGCCGCGACGGGTATGATTTGGGTGGAGTCCCCGGGTAGGACGGCTACCAATACCGTATCTTCCCTACCCGAGCGTTTTTGACCAACCGGGGGGGTCCCCAGGCAGGGCAGGTCTCACGCCGTTTCTCCACCGCCTGAGCGACCAAAGAACGGACAAAAATGTAGTGATCATGGTGGGGTTACTGTTCTGATTATACCATCCAATCAGAAGAGTAGCTGCGATCGGGCGTCTGGTCTGGTGGGTGTCTGAGGCAAGTCCTCAGAGGTATCGGCCGAATGGGCGTGTGGCGGTGGTGGGTGTCAGTGGGAAAAGTTAAAAGTTCAGGTGAATGGGTGTGGGGCGGTGAGACCATTCTCCTGTAGGACGAACAACATTTAACAAACAGACAGACAACGAAAAACATTGCAGGTTCCATCAGAAAGGACAACACTTTTCACCAAGTGTCTCCTTTCAATCATCATGTGGACACCTCAGTTCTCGGTTGCGAACAGGGTCGCAAAAGGGTTGGCGGAGTCAGGCCCGAGGTCGTTACCGTCTCCCGGGTGCCAAACTCTGGAGTGGATAATGGCGGAAAGGGCTGCGTGGTGTGAGTTGGGATCGTCCTCGTCATTGCGGACGAGTCTGCAGGCTTTGTCGCGGTGCCAATGAGTGGTGTCGAGTTGGGTGGGGGCAAAGTCGGGGTTGTCCGTGTGGTTCGGTGGTCGGTGGGTGGGTTTATTTCAGTAGGTGATGAGGAAGGGGTCACTGGAGTCCAGGTCGGAGTTGCTGGGTGTGGGACCAGGATGGTAGGGAGGCGTGCTGTGGCTGTCGTCAGAGTCACAGTCGCTGTCTGTGCTGCTGCAGTCTGTGGGCGTTCCGGAGCGGAACGTAAAGTTTGTGGGTGGAGTCGGGGGCGAGTCCGTGTCTGGGCTGGACGTGGAAGGGGTGGGTGTGGTTACGTTGGCTGTGGGCGGGGTTTGGTCGGCTGCGTCAAGCATGACTTGGTGGGAGTGGTTTGACTGTGCTCCATAAACCTTGAGCTGGTTTAAGTGAACCCATGCAGTCTTACCATTTTGGTATTTAATTTTATACACCAACGGGCTTATTTTGTCCGTAATTGAATAGGGACCCGAGTATTTTGGAGACAGAAACGTGCTGGGGTTGTACACGGACAACATTACTTGCTGTCCTATGTTGTACTCCGTCGCATGTACTGCCTTAGCAAAAGAGGCCTTGCTCTGTTTTCTTTTAGTGCCCAGTTTAACAGCGGCTGCTAGCTGATCCGTTTTTATATTTGCAAGTAGTTGTTCCACGGCCTTCTCGTGGGTGAGGGCCGTGACTTCGGGGCTGGTTAGGTCTAAACCCAGCAAGTATTCTGTCCCTTTCATGGGGCGTCCGGTCATGAAAGTGATGCGCTAAGCGTCAAGAACCACAAAGACATGTGAGACTTTAACTCAGGCTTTAATATACTACATGGGAGGCTTACCCGACACAGACGACCCCAGACAGAATGGGACCGGTCCCAGAAGAGGGTTCTTATACTAACTCCCGGGGGAGTGGCTAAGGCGGAGCTCTCCGTGGCCAGGTCGGGTTACCTACCAGTGACCGAACCTCTGGAGAGCTACAGTACAATACACAGTATTACAGGGCCACGTTACACACAACTATTATATACTATGGACAATGGTAGGGAAGTACAGTGGTGTATCACCACAGAGGGTGTGTGGGGTGAAACCTGTGGAGGTGGAAACAGTGTTACGCAAAAACATCAGCGCAAAGGGGAGGACTGAATCCCAAGTGGTGTTGTTTTGCTGGACCATTTTTCTAAGGGTGGTTTTTAGGGTCCGATTCATGCGCTTCACTATACCACTCGACTGTGGGTGGTATGCAATGTGAAATTTTTGGGTTATGCCAAATATCGTGAGGACGTTCTGCATGACCTTGGTCCGATTCAATACTGCGGGGGAGTCCCCATCTTGTGAAGATGTGGTGGGTTAGGATTTTGGCGGTGGTTTTCGCGGTGTTGGTGCGGTGTTGGTGCGAGCTGGAAATGCTTCCACCCACTTTGTAAAAGTGTCAATGACCACCAGAACATATTTATAGCCATTCCTGCAAGGGGGCAATGGACCTATAAAATCGATCTGGAGGTTAGTCCAGGGGGCGTTAACGGGTCGGGTGTGGCTGAGATGTGCCTTTTTGGCATATCTATCTGGGTTGTTCTGAGCGCAGATGAGGTAATTCTCAATGTAATGGGATACATCCTCTTTAAGATTTGGCCACCAACAAAGCTGCTTGAGGTGGGCTGCGGTGGGTTCTATTCCCTGGTGTCCATGGCCGTCATGGAATAGACAGATCATCTGATTCCTATCTTGTACAGGAACCACGTAAAGGCTGTCCTTTAGCACCACACCATCATGTGTGGTTATGGTATTCCAGAACCTCTCGTATGAGGCTGGGAACTTCCCTTTCATGATCTCAGTGAGAGCGCTATCCTGCTTCTGGGCAGCTACTAGATCCTCGATCCTAGTCTGCGCGACCTGAACTGCACTCACTGGCACACTCACTGGGGCGCTCCCGGGGGGCTTCCAAAAGTACCCATGCCTGGATCCTGCCTTAGCCAGCGCGTCGGCTTTTACATTTCCAGGGGGGGGGGGGGGGCGATGGTGGCTGCGGCCATTTATAATGCCAAAAGTTCTATTCTTGGCATTTTCCAGAATATGGCGGAGGAATGGGGCTGAGGGGAGGGGTTTCCCATCCGCGGAAACAAATCCTCTCGTTTCCCAGAGGGGCAGGAATTCGGTGAGGCTGTTGCAGACGTATAGACTGTCTGAATAT
The DNA here is from genome assembly GCF_047496885.1 of Scyliorhinus torazame. Taxonomy (NCBI): domain Eukaryota; kingdom Metazoa; phylum Chordata; class Chondrichthyes; order Carcharhiniformes; family Scyliorhinidae; genus Scyliorhinus; species Scyliorhinus torazame. Next base: position 136,223,536 of record NC_092726.1, on the reverse strand, counting down.
ATGTCTGCGGGGCTGGGGAAGGAATCTGGGTGGTCTACAATGTAAGCGATGGCCACAAGCTCTGCTCCCTGCGCGTCTAAGTGCCCGGGCAATTTTAATGTGATTTCCTCGAGGGCGCGTCCCTGCGCGTCCTCCACATAAATCCCACAACCTGTTATGCGTTGCCCATCCAGGATTGTGGAAGATCCATCCACATAGATCCTAATGGGGTCACACGTGTCCGGGTGAGGGGGGCTCTGAGATGGAGCGGCTAGTTTTCTGGGGGGTGTTCTGGCTATAAAGGTGGGATGAGATGATTTCACACTCATGGGGGGTTCCGGGGTACTGTAGATTGTCCGCTAAGTATGTGTGTGTCTTGGTCCGTTTGACTGTGATGTCCCGTCCTTGTAAGAGAAGGGTCCACCTAGCAGCGCGGATTTGGCTGACGGTACTGTCTTTAAGTCGTCCGTCCAGTAAGAGTTGTGTGGGGGTGTGTTCGGTCAAAATGGTGATGGGGTTCAGTCCGGTAATGTAGGAAAAGTACTGGACTGCCCAGAAAACTGCGAGCAGGTGCCTCTCACAGGCTGAGAATCCCTGCTCCGCAGCATCTAAAATCCGGGAGGCATAAGCCACGGGTCTTAGCTGGTCGTGCCGTTCCTGCAGGAGCACGGCTGAAAGGGTGCGGTCTGTGGTCGCTACCTCTATGGCGTAAGGGGAAAGCGGGTCTGGAACTTGTAGTGCGGGGGCTTCTATGAGTGCCTGTTTTAGAGAGTCCACAGCCTCCGTATGCTGCGGAAGCCACTCCCAGGGGGCTCCTTTCTTTAGGAGGTCTGAGAGGGGCGCTGCCTTGCTGGTGAAACCGTCAATGTGGTTTCGGCAGTAGCCAACCAGTCCTAAAAACGACCGGAGGGCTGACACGTGTTGGGGAAGGGGCAATTTAGCGATCGAGTCAATTCTTTTGTGCTCGATCTAGCGTTTGCCGTGTGTGATGATATATCCCAAATATATCACCTTTTCTTCCAATATCTGGGCCTTTTTGGGGTTTACTTTGCAGCCAATGGAGTGTAGTAACTCCAGGAGTTCGGACAGAAGCTCAATGTGCTCTTCCTTGGTGTCTGTCTGCAGTAGTAGGTCGTCTACATACTGTACCAGACATTCGGGGCGAGAGGATTTTGCTCGTCCATTTGCCAGCTGTCGGTGGAAAATGGAGAGGGAGTTGTGGAAGCCTTGTGGCAGGCATGTCCACGTGTACTGCTGCGCTCTGAAAGTGAAGGCAAATTTGTACTGGCACGCCTTTGCCAATGGAATGGACCAGAACCCATTACTGACGTCCAAAACCGTGAAATATCGGGCGTGGAGTCCCTGTTTGAACATGGTCTCGGGACTTGTTGCAACGGTGGGGGCTGCTGCGGAGGTGACTTTATTGAGTTCCCGATAATCTATGGTCAAACGCCATGATCCGTCGGGCTTCCTTACTGGCCAAATTGGGACACTGTTAGTTGAGGCTACCGATCTTAGGACGCCCTGCTCTTATAAGCTTTCTATGACCTTTAGGATTTCTCCCTCTGCTTCTAGGGGAAATCCGTACTGTTTCTGGGGTCTAGGGTCCGGTCTGGTTATTTGTACGGAACCTGTCATCCGTCCACTGTCGTGTTTGTTGGTTGCAAATGCTGCCCTGTTCTTTTGCAGGACTGCCCTAACCTGTCTGTCCGTGCTGAGTGTGGTGGGGTTGAACCAAAACTCGCCTACGGCGCTGATTTTGTTCATGTAGTCCCCTATATTGAGTGTTGCGGGGGCTCTAGCGTATTTCGCCATCTTCCAGACACACTGGTTGCCTGGGTCGAAGGAGAGGTGGTGAGAGTTCATGAAGTCGATCCCCAACATGTGCTCTGCTGTTGGGGGCAGGTCGACTAACACTACGGGGTGTTTTGTATTAATGGTTCCGATCTGGATGGGTACAGGGGCTGTGATATGTCCCTGTTGTGAGTGGCCTGTGAAGCCGCTGAGGGTGATAGTGGATGTAATGGGCCACGTGTCCTTACCAAGTGTGGAGGAATTTAAGGTTGTGCGGGACCCTCCTGTGTCCCAGAGAAACTCGATCGGCTGTCCCCTAACCTTTGCTGCGACTACGGGTCGTCCTGACCTATCCCAAAGGGTATCGCAGACCCAGCTGGGGCAGCCTGTACACCGTCAGTCCGTTACGGTCAAGTCTGTCTGATCGGACTGGGCGCTAACGCTATGTATGGGCTCTGCCTTTTTCTTATTGGGAGTGCCTGTTTGTTGGGCTCTCTGTGGTTTCTTAGGGCCATTGCATTCCTTAGCAAAATGTCCCAATTGGCCGCAATTGTAGCACTCTTGCGGTTTTGCTGGGGGGCTGCTCTTTCCCTCGTTTACCCAGGCGGGGTTGTGGAGAGTGGTTCTTACTGCCTGCACATCTGCGGTGGCTTGGTTTTCCTCAGGGGTTCTAGCTGCGGGTTTACTGTGAGCCGCTTGTTCCCAAACGCGGGACAATCTCTTGACCACCCACTTCTCATTATGAGCCTCCTTCGAGGGGTCATAATTGCTACAGGCATTCTGTCCTGCTTCCGTGGCATGGGAGATAGGGGTGCGTGCGGGTCCACTTGGCCATCTTGTCTGCGGACAAATGGGCACGATCTACGTTGTCGAAAACGGCTTCAAAGTGAATCCACAAGCGTCCTGCGAACGCTGTGGGGTGTTCAGACTTTTTCTGTGTGCATTTATTCAGACCGTCTACGGGGTCGCCCCGGTTGTACCCGATCGTATCCAGGATGGCGGTATGCATTTCTGCAAGGGTGCCTCCTCCTACATTCTGTGGGTCGGGAAGGGCTGCTGCGACCGATGGGTCTAAGCTGAGGACCGTGAGCTTTACCTGCTCTTTCTCATCCAGGCCGTACATGGTCACCTGGTGATAGACGGTGGCAAAGAAATGGTGTGGGTCTGAAGCAGGGAGGAACGGTGTGATTTTGGCACACGCGTCCCGTAATTGGGTCACTGTGAGGGGGGTGGAATATAAGACGTCCGCCTCGTCTGCTGTGGCGGTGCGGTGGGTTGTTACAGGGTTCATGGGAGCCTGTATTATCTGTTGTGTGGGGGGTGGGGGTGCTTTCCTCCTTTGGGGTTTTCCCTGCGCACATGCTCCCTGAACATATCTCTGCGCTGTCTCTTGCAAGTCTTCCCAATCAGGGCCGTCTTCCTGGTCTAGACTTTCCCCAAAGGTTTCTTGAAATCCCTTTTGGACAGAAAGCAGTGCTTTCAAGTCTGCAATCTGCTTTCGGCACTTTGCATGGTCCAAAGTACTCTGCCTTTGTTCCGTGGTTGTGGCGTGGAGCGCTCTCAAGGCTGCCTTGTGATCACTGCATTGTTTCTGGAGCGTCTCTAACTGGTTTTCTGTTTCTTTCTTTACCAGGACTGCACGCTGCAGGTCCTGATAAGCCTTTTCATATTGTGACTGGAAACTACTCAAGTGCGCCAGACAAGATTGGTGACCCCGTTTGGCGTCAGCCACCTCTTCGGCCTTTACTGCTAATTTCTCTTTTAACTCCAGGTTCTCTTTCTCAATTTCGCATACATCGATTTTACTCATCCGATGTATGCCTTCTATTTCCTTGCGGAGCGTCCTGACGACCTCCTCTGTGCCTCGCAATTGTGCCAGACCAGGCACAATTGCCATCGGCTTGCGCGCTTTTGCTAAACTCTTTTTGTGGATCTCACTCAGGTTCTCCCACCAAGTATGCCCTATACTTCCAGGACCTGAGTCGTCGTTATTGCAGAAATCCTTCCACATGGGCCATCCTTTGCCCTGCAGAATTTTGCGGATTTCCACTTCCCAAACGGGACACTGTCCCGCTCCTACGCTGCTGACTGGTGCGACAGCAAAATCTTCGGGGTTCATGAGGCGCTGCATCGCTTGCATTGCCTGCATGGCTCTCTCTGATCTGCTCGTTACGTTAGAATTTGGAACAGGGGGCTAAGGTGGTGTGGTAGATGCGGGTACGGCTTGCGCTAATTTCCAAAATACCAACTGCCGATAGTTTTGATGCAACAAAAAATCTATCAGTTTTGCCTTCTAGCCCTGTTAGTTACGCAGGCAGAGACATCCGAATTGCGAATAATTAACCAGAACCGCTTGAACACTTGTGTTTTTTTTTGTTTTGTTTCCAATTGGATTCGAATTCAAAATGTTGGCGTTCTCCCGGAGTGGTTTTCCACTTCTAAGTCGGGTCCCGGCGGAGTCGCCAGTTATGTTGCTCTTTTAACCTTAGTCTATTTGCTCTGTTTACGTCACCTTTGCTCACGAGTCGCCAGGTATCTTTATGATACCACCACGTGGTTCAAGTTTAGGTTATGATTAATAACACAGCACACCGCTTAGTAAGGATTAAAACAACGGTCATTTATTATATACACCAAGCAATATTGATACCCTAATACTACTTTCTATACAATGAACCTATCACTACTGGCCAATACTTAGCTTAGGAAGAGCCCACCAGGTCAGGGAAACGAATGGCTTGTCCAATCAGATCTGGCCCGCGGGATTCAAAAGGCTGCTACAGGTCGGTGGCTAGGTGTCTCTACCGGATAGCGATCGTTGGATTCACACTTACTGCTGCCGGTGGGTGGTCTTGCGAAGGTCTCGAGCAGGCGAAGAGGAGAGAAAGCGAGATCTGAACTTTGACCTTTACTTTTATAGGGCACAGGGGCTTCCCGCCCCCCTGGGCGGCCCTTGACACTGAGTCCCAAGTATTTGGAATCTGTCCCCAGTCTCTGGGGTCGATGTGTCCAATGGTGAGGCGATTCCTCGATCGGGGGGTGGTCGCTCACCTGTCTTTGTTTCGGCCACTGCAGGCGCCGACAGGTCTGGCCCGGTATTCAATTGCTAATATGTTGCAATTGTTCCCGGGGATAGCCGATTTAACTGTGGATGTCTGAGTAGATTAGGTGTAAACAGTCCTGAATGAAACTGCGGATACCTGGGTTGAAGGGCTGTTGATAGCCCTGAGTATCGATCTGGGCTACGTTCTCAGAGCTGAATATGCAAACCTGTCTGCAGCAGCCTGCCTGTGTCTTCTTGGCTGCTTTTCCCAGCAGTCTTTCGGGTTAGCCATTTTAAACTGGGTTTTGGCCAGATTAATCGGAACGGAGCCATTTTACATGGCTACAGGAGCAGGGGACAGGCAGCGTGGCCTCGGGAGCCCCCAATTAAAATGCTGTTTAAGAGACCTCTGTGCCTGTATATAGTTAACCATTTACTGCTCAATAATCCCTGGGAGCAGGGGACAGGCAGTGTGGCCTCGGGAGCCCCCAATTAAAAAGCTGTTTCAGAGACCTCTGTGCTGTATATAGTTAACCATTTACTGCTCAATAATCCCTGGGAGCAGGGGACAGGCAGTGTGGCCTCGGGAGCCCCCAATTAAAATGCTGTTTAAGAGACCTCTGTGCCTGTATATAGTTAACCATTTACTGCTCAATAATCCCTGGGAGCAGGGGACAGGCAGTGTGGCCTCGGGAGCCCCCAATTAAAACGCTGTTTAAGAGACCTCTGTGCCTGTATATAGTTAACCATTTACTGCTCAATAATCCCTGGGAGCAGGGGACAGGCAGTGTGGCCTCGGGAGCCCCCAATTAAAATGCTGTTTAAGAGACCTCTGTGCCTGTATATAGTTAACCATTTACTGCTCAATAATCCCTGGGAGCAGGGGACAGGCAGTGTGGCCTCGGGAGCCCCCAATTAAAACGCTGTTTAAGAGACCTCTGTGCCTGTATATAGTTAACCATTTACTGCTCAATAATCCCTGGAAGCAGGGGACAGGCAGTGTGGCCTCGGGAGCCCCCAATTAAAAAGCTGTTTCACAGACCTCTGTGCCTGTATATAGTTAACCATTTACTGCTCAATAATTCCTGGGAGCAGGGGACAGGCAGTGTGGCTCTGGGAGCCCCCAATTAAAAAGCTGTATCAGAGACCTCTGTGTCTGTATATAGTTAACCATTTACTGGTCAATAATCCCTGGGAGCAGGGGACAGGCAGTGTGGCCTCGGGAGCCCCCAACTAAAAAGCTGTTTCAGAGACCTCTGTGCCTGTATATAGTTAACCATTTACTGCTCAATAATCCCTGAAGCAGGGGACAGGCAGTGTGGCCTCGGGAGCCCCCAATAAAAACGCTGTTTCAGAGACCTCTGTGCCTGTATATAGTAAACCATTTACTGCTCAATAATCCCTGTGAGCAGGGGACAGGCAGTGTAGTCCGGGAGCCCCCAATTAAAAAGCTATTTCAGTGATATCTGTGCTGAAAATAGCTAACCAATTATTGCTCAATAATCCCTGGGAGCTGGGGACAGGCAGTGTGGCCTCGGGAGCCCCCAATTAAAACGCTGTTTCAGAGACCTCTGTGCCTGTATATAGTAAACCATTTACTGCTCAATAATCCCTGGGAGCAGGGGACAGGCAGTGTGTTCCGGGAGCCGACAATTCTAAAGCTGTTTCAGAGACCTCTGTGCTGTATATAGTAAACCATTTACTTCTCAATAATCCCTGGGAGCATGGGACAGGCAGTGTTGCCTAGGGAGCCCCCGATTAAAAAGCTGTTTCAGAGACCTCTGTACCTGTATATAGTTAACTATTCACTTCTCAATAATCCCTGTGAGCAGGGGACAGGCAGTGTGGCCTCGGTGGCCCCAATTAAGAAGCTGTTTCAGAGACCTCTCTACCTGTATATAGTTAACCATTTACTGCTCAATAATACCTGGGGCCAGGGGACAGGCAGTGTGGTCCGGGAGCCCCCAATTAAAAAGCTATTTCAGTGATATCTGTGCTGAAAATAGCTAACCAATTATTGCTCAATAATCCCTGGGAGCTGGGGACAGAGAGAGTGGCTTCATGAGCTCCCAATTAAAAAGCTGTTCCAGTGACCGCTCTGCCTGTATATAGTTAACCATTTACTTCTCAATAATCCCTGGGAGCAGGGGGCAGGCAGCGTGGCCTCGGGAACCCCTAATTAAAAAGTTGTGTCAGAGATCTCTGTTTCTGTATATAGTCAACCATTTACTGGTCAATAATCGCTGGGAGCAGGAGACAGGCAGTGTGGCCTCGGGAGCTCCCAATTAAAAAGCTGTTTCAGTGACCCCTGTGCCTGTATATAGTTAACCATTTACTGCTCAATAATCGCTGGGAGCAGGAGGACAGGCAGAGTGGCCTCGGGAGCTCCCAATTAAAAAGCTGGTTCAGAGACCTCTGTGTCTGTAGAAGTTAACCATTTACTGCTCAGTAATCCCTGGGAGCAGGGGACAGGCAGTGCGACCTCGGGAGCCCCCAATTAAAAAGCTGTTTCAGAGACCTCTGCCTGAATATAGTAAACCATTTACTCCTCAACAATCCCTGGGAGCAGGGGACAGGCAGTGTGGCCTCGGGAGCCGCCAATTAAAAAGCTGTGACTGAGACCTTTGAGCCTCGATATAGTTAACCATTTACTGCTCAATAATCCCTGGGAGCAGGGGACAGGCAGTATGGCCTCGGGAGCCGCCAATTAAAAAGCTGTGTCAGAGACCTCTATACCTGTATATAGTTAACCTTTTACTGCTGATTAATCCCTGGGAGCAGTTGACAGGCAGTGTGGCCTCGGGAGCCCCCAATTAAAAACCTGTTTCAGAAACCTCTGTACCTGTATATAGTTAACCATTTACTGCTCAATAATACCTGGGGCCAGGGGACAGGCATTGTGGTCCGGGAGGCCCCAATTAAAAAGCTGTTTCAGTGACCTCTGAGCCTGGATATATTTGGCCCTTTACTGCTCAATAATCTCTGGGAGCAGTGGACAGGCAGTGCGGTCCGGGATCCCCCAATTAAAAAGCTATTTCAGAGACCTCTGTGCTGAAAATAACTAACCAATTACTGCTCGATAATTCCTGAAAGCAGGGGACAGGCAGTGTGTCCTCGGGAGCCCCCAATTAAAAAGCTGTTTCAGAGACCTCTGTGCTGTATATAGTTAACCATTTACTGCTCAATAATCCCTGGGAGCAGGGGACAGGCAGTGTGGCCTCGGGAGTTCGTAAATAAAAAGCTGTTTCAGTGACCCCTGTGCTGTTTATCGTTAACCATTTACTGCTCAATAATCCCTGGGGGCAGGGGACAGGAAGTTTGGACTCGGCAGCCCCCAATTAAAAAGTTGTTTCAGAGACCTCTGTGCATGTATATAATTAAGCCTTTACTTCCCAATAATCCATGGGAGCAGGCGTTAGGCAGTGCGGCTGCGGGAGACCCCAATTAAAAAGCAGTTTCAGAGACCTCTGGGCCTGTATATAGTTAACCATTTGCTGCTCAATGATCCCTGGGAGCAGTGGACAGGCATTGTGGCCTCAGGAACCTGCAATTAAAAAGCTGTTTCAGAGACCTCTGTGCTGTATATTGTTAACCATTTACTTCTCAATAATCGCTGGGAGCAGGGAACACGCAGTGTGGTCCGGGAGCCAGCAATTAAAAAGCTGTTTCAGTGACCTCTGTGCTGTATATAGTTAACCTGTTACTGCTCAATAATCCCTAGGATCAGGGGACAGGCAGTGTGGCCTCGTGAGCCAACAATTAAAAATCTGTTTCAGATACCTCGTTGCCTGTATATAACTGTTACACAATTACTGCTCAATAATCCCTGGAAGCAGGGGACAGGCATTGTGGTCACAGGAACCTGCAATTAAAAAGCTGTTTCAGAGACCTCTGTGCTGTATATCGTTAACCATTTACTTCTCAATAATCGCTGGGAGCAGGGAACACGCAGTGTGGTCCGGGAGACCCCATTAAAAAGCTGTTTCAGAGACCTCTGTGCCTGTATATAGTTAACCATTTACTGCTCAATAATGCCTGGGAGCAGGGGTCAGGCAGTGTGGTCCGGAAGCCCCAAATTAAAAAGCTGTTTCAGAGACCTCTGTGCTGTATATAGTTAACTATTTACTGCTCAATAATCCCTGGGAGCAGGGGTCAGGCAGTGTGGCCTCGGGAGCCCCCATTAAAAAGCTGTTTCAGAGACCTCTGTGCATGTATATAGTTAACCATTTACTTCTCAATAATCGCTGGGAGCAGGGAACACGCAGTGTGGTCCGGGAGCCCCCATTGAACAGCTGTCTCAGTGACCTCTGTGCATGTATATAGTTAACCATTTACATCTCAATAATCCCTGGGAGCATTGGTCAGGCAGTGTGGTCCGGGAGCCCCAAATTAAAAAGCTGTGTCAGAGACCTCTGTGCTGTATATAGTTAACCATTTACTTCTCCATAATCCCTGGGAGCAGGGGACAGGAAGTTTGGACTCGGCAGCCCCCAATTAAAAAGCTGTTTCAGAGACCTCTGTGCATGTATATAGTTAACCATTTACTGCTCAATAAGCCCTGGGAGCAGGTGACAGGCAGTGTGGTCCGGGAGCCCCCAATTAAAAAGCTGTTTCTGTGACCTCTGCGCCTGTATATATTTAAGCATTTACTTCTCAATAATCCGGAGCAGGGGACAGGCAGTGAGGTCCAGGAGCACCCAATTAAAAAGCTGTTTCGGAGGCCTCTGTGCCTGTATATAGTAAACCATTTACTGCTCAATAATCCCTGGGAGCAGGGGACAGGCAATGTGGCCTCGGGAGCTCCCAATTAAAAAGCTGTTTCAGTGACCCCTGTGTCTGTATATAGATAACCATTTACTTCTCAATAACCCCTGGGAGCAGGGGTCAGGCAGAGTGGTCCGGGAGCCCCCAATTAAAAAGCTGTTTCAGTGACCTCTGTGCTGTATATAGTTAACCATTTACTGCTCAATAATCCCTGGGAGCAGTGGACAGGAAGCTTGGTCCGGGAGCCACCAATTAAAAAGCTGTTTCAGTGACCTCTGTGCTGTATATAGTTAACCTGTTACTGCTCAATAATCCCTAGGATCAGGGGACAGGCAGTGTGGCCTCGTGAGCCAACAATTAAAAATCTGTTTCAGATACCTCTTTGCCTGTATATAGTTACACAATTACTGCTCAATAATCCCTGGGAGCAGGGGACAGGCATTGTGGCCTCAGGAACCTGCAATTAAAAAAGCTGTTTCAGAGACCTCTGTGCTGTATATTGTTAACCATTTACTTCTCAATAATCGCTGGGAGCAGGGGACAGGCAGTGTGGCCTCGGGAGTTCGTAAATAAAAAGCTGTTTCAGTGACCCCTGTGCTGTTTATCGTTAACCATTTACTGCTCAATAATCCCTGGGGGCAGGGGACAGGAAGTTTGGACTCGGCAGCCCCCAATTAAAAAGCTGTTTCAGAGACATCTGTGCTGAAAATAACTAACCAATTACTGCTCGATAATTCCTGAAAGCAGGGGACAGGCAGTGTGTCCTCGGGAGCCCCCAATTAAAAAGCTGTTTCAGAGACCTCTGTGCTGTATATAGTTAACCATTTACTGCTCAATAATCCCTGGGAGCAGGGGACAGGCAGTGTGTCCTCGGGAGCCCCCAATTAAAAAGCTGTTTCAGAGACCTCTGTGCCTATATATAGTTAACCATTTCCTGCTCAATAATCCCTGGGAGCAGGGGACAGGCAGTGTGGCCTCGGGAGTTCGTAAATAAAAAGCTGTTTCAGTGACCCCTGTGCTGTTTATCGTTAACCATTTACTGCTCAATAATCCCTGGGAGCAGGGGACAGGAAGTTTGGACTCGGCAGCCCCCAATTAAAAAGCTGTTTCAGAGACCTCTGTGCATGCATATAATTAAGCATTTACTTCCCAATAATCCATGGGAGCAGGCGTTAGGCAGTGCGGCTGCGGGAGACCCCAATTAAAAAGCAGTTTCAGAGACCTCTGGGCCTGTATATAGTTAACCATTTACTGCTCAATAATCCCTGGGAGCAGGGGTCAGGCAGTGTGGCCTCGGGAGCCCCCATTAAAAAGCTGTTTCAGAGACCTCTGTGCTGTATATTGTTAACCATTTACTTCTCAATAATCGCTGGGAGCAGGGAACACGCAGTGTGGTCCGGGAGACCCCATTAAAAAGCTGTTTCAGAGACCTCTGTGCCTGTATATAGTTAACCATTTACTGCTCAATAATGCCTGGGAGCAGGGGCCAGGCAGTGTGGTCTGGGAGCCCCAAATTAAAAAGCTGTGTCAGAGACCTCTGTGCTGTATATAGTTAACCATTTACTGCTCAATAAGCCCTGGGAGCAGGTGACAGGCAGTGTGGTCCGGGAGCCCCCAATTAAAAAGCTGTTTCAGTGACCTCTGCGCCTGTATATATTTAAGCATTTACTTCTCAATAATCCGGAGCAGGGGACAGGCAGTGAGGTCCAGGAGCCCCCAATTAAAAAGCTGTTTCGGAGGCCTCTGTGCCTGTATATAGTAAACCATTTACTGCTCAATAATCCCTGGGAGCAGGGGACAGGCAATGTGGCCTCGGGAGCTCCCAATTAAAAAGCTGTTTCAGTGACCTCTGTGTCTGTATATAGATAACCATTTACTTCTCAATAATCCCTGGGAGCAGGGGACAGGCAGAGTGGTCCGGGAGCCCCCAATTAAAAAGCTGTTTCAGTGACCTCTGTGCTGTATATAGTTAACCATTTACTGCTCAATAATCCCTGAGAGCAGGGGACAGGAAGCTTGGTCCGGGAGCCTCCAATTAAAAAGCTGTTTCAGTGACCTCTGTGCTGTATATAGTTAACCTGTTACTGCTCAATAATACCTAGGATCAGGGGACAGGCAGTGTGGCCTCGTGAGCCAACAATTAAAAATCTGTTTCAGATACCTCTTTGCCTGTATATAGTTACACAATTACTGCTCAATAATCCCTGGGAGCAGGGGACAGGCATTGTGGCCTCAGGAACCTGCAATCAAAAAGCTGTTTCAGAGACCTCTGTGCTGTATATCGTTAACCATTTACTTCTCAATAATCGCTGGGAGCAGGGAACACGCAGTGTGGTCCGGGAGACCCCATTAAAAAGCTGTTTCAGAAACCTCTGTGCCTGTATATAGTTAACCATTTACTGCTCAATAATGCCTGGGAGCAGGGGTCAGGCAGTGTGGTCCGGGAGCCCCAAATTAAAAAGCTGTTTCAGAGACCTCTGTGCTGTATATAGTTAACCATTTACTGCTCAATAATCCCTGGGAGCAGGGGTCAGGCAGTGTGGCCTCGGGAGCCCCCATTAAAAAGCTGTTTCAGAGACCTCTGTGCATGTATATAGTTAACCATTTCCTGCTCAATAATCCCTGGGAGCAGGGGACAGGCAGTGTGGCCTCGGGAGTTCGTAAATAAAAAGCTGTTTCAGTGACCCCTGTGCTGTTTATCGTTAACCATTAACTGCTCAATAATCCCTGGGGGCAGGGGACAGGAAGTTTGGACTCGGCAGCCCCCAATTAAAAAGCTGTTTCAGAGACCTCTGTGCATGTATATAATTAAGCATTTACTTCCCAATAATCCATGGGAGCAGGCGTTAGGCAGTGCAGCTGCGGGAGACCCCAATTAAAAAGCAGTTTCAGAGACCTCTGGGCCTGTATATAGTTAACCATTTGCTGCTCAATAATCCCTGGGAGCAGTGGACAGGCATTGTGGCCTCAGGAACCTGCAATTAAAAAGCTGTTTCAGAGACCTCTGTGCTGTATATTGTTAACCATTAACTTCTCAATAATCGCTGGGAGCAGGGAACACGCAGTGTGGTCCGGGAGACCCCATTAAAAAACTGTTTCAGAGACCTCTGTGCCTGTATATAGTTAACCATTTACTGCTCAATAATGCCTGGGAGCAGGGGCCAGGCAGTGTGGTCTGGGAGCCCCAAATTAAAAAGCTGTGTCAGAGACCTCTGTGCTGTATATAGTTAACCATTTACTGCTCAATAAGCCCTGGGAGCAGGTGACAGGCAGTGTGGTCCGGGAGCCCCCAATTAAAAAGCTGTTTCAGTGACCTCTGCGCCTGTATATATTTAAGCATTTACTTCTCAATAATCCGGAGCAGGGGACAGGCAGTGAGGTCCAGGAGCCCCCAATTAAAAAGCTGTTTCGGAGGCCTCTGTGCCTGTATATAGTAAACCATTTACTGCTCAATAATCCCTGGGAGCAGGGGACAGGCAATGTGGCCTCGGGAGCTCCCAATTAAAAAGCTGTTTCAGTGACCTCTGTGTCTGTATATAGTAAACCATTTACTGCTCAATAATGCCTGGGAGCAGGGGTCAGGCAGTGTGGTCCGGGAGCCCCAAATTAAAAAGCTGTTTCAGAGACCTCTGTGCTGTATATAGTTAACCATTTACTGCTCAATAATCCCTGGGAGCAGGGGTCAGGCAGTGTGGCCTCGGGAGCCCCCATTAAAAAGCTGTTTCAGAGACCTCTGTGCATGTATATAGTTAACCATTTACTTCTCAATAATCGCTGGGAGCAGGGAACACGCAGTGTGGTCCGGGAGCCCCCATTAAACAGCTGTCTCAGTGACCTCTGTGCATGTATATAGTTAACCATTTACATCTCAATAATCCCTGGGAGCATTGGTCAGGCAGTATGGTCCGGGTGCCCCAAATTAAAAAGCTGTGTCAGAGACCTCTGTGCTGTATATAGTTAACCATTTACTGCTCAATAAGTCCTGGGAGCAGGTGACAGGCAGTGTGGTCCGGGAGCCCCCAATTAAAAAGCTGTTTCTGTGACCTCTGCGCCTGTATATATTTAAGCATTTAATTCTCAATAATCCGGAGCAGGGGAGAGGCAGTGAGGTCCAGGAGCCCCCAATTAAAAAGCTGTTTCGGAGGCCTCTGTGCCTGTATATAGTAAACCATTTACTGCTCAATAATCCCTGGGAGCAGGGGACAGGCAATGTGGCCTCGGGAGCTCCCAATTAAAAAGCTGTTTCAGTGACCCCTGTGTCTGTATATAGATAACCATTTACTTCTCAATAACCCCTGGGAGCAGGGGACAGGCAGTGCGGTCCGGGAGCCCCCAATTAAAAAGCTGTTTCAGTGACCTCTGTGCTGTATATAGTTAACCCTTTACTGCTCAGTAATCCCTGGGAGCAGGGGACAGGCAGTGTGGCCTCGGGAGCCCTCAATTAAAAAGCTGTTTCAGTGACCTCTGTGCTGTATATAGTTAACCCTTTACTGCTCAGTAATCCCTGGGAGCAGGGGACAGGCAGTGTGGCCTCGGGAGCCCCCAATTAAAAAGCTGTTTCAGTGACCTCTGTGCTGTATATAGTTAACCCTTTACTGCTCAGTAATCCCTGGGAGCAGTGGACAGGCAGTGTGGCCTCGGGAGCCCCCAATTAAAAAGCTGTTTCAGAGACCTCGGCGCCTGTATATAGTTAACCATTTACTGCTCAATAATGCCTGGGAGCAGGGGCCAGGCAGTGTGGTCTGGGAGCCCCAAATTAAAAAGCTGTGTCAGAGACCTCTGTGCTGTATATAGTTAACCATTTACTGCTCAATAAGCCCTGGGAGCAGGTGACAGGCAGTGTGGTCCGGGAGCCCCCAATTAAAAAGCTGTTTCAGTGACCTCTGCGCCTGTATATATTTAAGCATTTACTTCTCAATAATCCGGAGCAGGGGACAGGCAGTGAGGTCCAGGAGCCCCCAATTAAAAAGCTGTTTCGGAGGCCTCTGTGCCTGTATATAGTAAACCATTTACTGCTCAATAATCCCTGGGAGCAGGGGACAGGCAATGTGGCCTCGGGAGCTCCCAATTAAAAAGCTGTTTCAGTGACCTCTGTGTCTGTATATAGATAACCATTTACTTCTCAATAACCCCTGGGAGCAGGGGTCAGGCAGAGTGGTCCGGGAGCCCCCAATTAAAAAGCTGTTTCAGTGACCTCTGTGCTGTATATAGTTAACCATTTACTGCTCAATAATCCCTGAGAGCAGGGGACAGGAAGCTTGGTCCGGGAGCCACCAATTAAAAAGCTGTTTCAGTGACCTCTGTGCTGTATATAGTTAACCTGTTACTGCTCAATAATCCCTAGGATCAGGGGACAGGCAGTGTGGCCTCGTGAGCCAACAATTAAAAATCTGTTTCAGATACCTCTTTGCCTGTATATAGTTACACAATTACTGCTCAATAATCCCTGGGAGCAGGGGACAGGCATTGTGGCCTCAGGAACCTGCAATTAAAAAGCTGTTTCAGAGACCTCTGTGCTGTATATCGTTAACCATTTACTTCTCAATAATCGCTGGGAGCAGGGAACACGCAGTGTGGTCCGGGAGACCCCATTAAAAAGCTGTTTCAGAAACCTCTGTGCCTGTATATAGTTAACCATTTACTGCTCAATAATGCCTGGGAGCAGGGGTCAGGCAGTGTGGTCCGGGAGCCCCAAATTAAAAAGCTGTTTCAGAGACCTCTGTGCTGTATATAGTTAACCATTTACTGCTCAATAATCCCTGGGAGCAGGGGTCAGGCAGTGTGGCCTCGGGAGCCCCCATTAAAAAGCTGTTTCAGAGACCTCTGTGCATGTATATAGTTAACCATTTACTTCTCAATAATCGCTGGGAGCAGGGAACACGCAGTGTGGTCCGGGAGCCCCCATTAAACAGCTGTCTCAGTGACCTCTGTGCATGTATATAGTTAACCATTTACATCTCAATAATCCCTGGGAGCATTGGTCAGGCAGTGTGGTCCGGGTGCCCCAAATTAAAAAGCTGTGTCAGAGACCTCTGTGCTGTATATAGTTAACCATTTACTGCTCAATAAGTCCTGGGAGCAGGGGTCAGGCAGAGTGGTCCGGGAGCCCCCAATTAAAAAGCTGTTTCAGTGACCTCTGTGCTGTATATAGTTAACCATTTACTGCTCAATAATCCCTGGGAGCAGTGGACAGGAAGCTTGGTCCGGGAGCCACCAATTAAAAAGCTGTTTCAGTGACCTCTGTGCTGTATATAGTTAACCTGTTACTGCTCAATAATCCCTAGGATCAGGGGACAGGCAGTGTGGCCTCGTGAGCCAACAATTAAAAATCTGTTTCAGAGACCTCTGTGCTGTATATAGTTAACCATTTACTGCTCAATAATCCCTGGGAGGAGGGGACGGGCAGTGTGGCCTCAGGAGCACCCAATTAAAAAGCTGTTTCAGAGACCTCTGTGCTGTATATAGTTAACCATTTACTGCTCAATAACTCCTGGGAGCAGGTGACAGGCAGTGTGGCCTCGGGAGCCCACTATTGAAAAGCTGTTTCAGAGACCTCTGTGCTGTGTATAGTTAACCATTTACTGCTCAATGTTCCCAGGGCGCAGGGAACAGGCACTGTGGTCTCGGGAGCCCCCAATTAAAAAGCTGTGTAAGAGACCTCTGTGCTGTATATAATTAACTATTTACTGCTCAATAATCCCTGGCAGCAGGGGACAGGCAGTGTTTCCTCGGAAGCCCCCAATTAAAAAGCTGTGTCAGAGACCTCTATACCTGTATATAGTTAACCTTTTACTGCTGATTAATCCCTGGGAGCAGTTGACAGGCAGTGTGGCCTCGGGAGCCCCCAATTAAAAACCTGTTTCAGAAACCTCTGTACCTGTATATAGTTAACCATTTACTGCTCAATAATACCTGGGGCCAGGGGACAGGCATTGTGGTCCGGGAGGCCCCAATTAAAAAGCTGTTTCAGTGACCTCTGAGCCTGTATATATCTGGCCCTTTACTGCTCAATAATCTCTGGGAGCAGTGGACAGGCAGTGCGGTCCGGGATCCCCCAATTAAAAAGCTATTTCAGAGACCTCTGTGCCTGTATATAGTTAACCATTTACTGCTCAATAATGCCTGGGAGCAGGGGCCAGGCAGTGTGGTCCGGGAGCCCCAAATTAAAAAGCCGTTTCAGAGACCTCTGTGCTGTATATAGTTAACCATTTACTGCTCAATAATCCCTGGGAGCAGGGGTCAGGCAGTGTGGCCTCGGGAGCCCCCAATTAAAGAGCTGTTTCAGAGACCTCTGTGCCTGTATATAGTTAACCATTTACTGCTCAATAATGCCTGGGAGCAGGGGCCAGGCAGTGTGGTCCGGGAGCCCCAAATTAAAAAGCTGTTTCAGAGACCTCTGTGCTGTATATAGTTAACCATTTACTGCTCAATAATCCCTGGGAGCAGGGGTCAGGCAGTGTCGCCTCGGGAGCCCCCAATTAAAAAGCTGTGTCAGAGACCTCTGTGCATGTATATAGTTAACCATTTACTTCTCAATAATCGCTGGGAGCAGTGAACACGCAGTGTGGTCCGGGAGCCCCCAATTAAAAAGCTGTTTCAGTGACCTCTGCGCCTGTATATATTTAAGCATTTACTTCTCAATAATCCGGAGCAGGGGACAGGCAGTGAGGTCCAGGAGCCCCCAATTAAAAAGCTGTTTCGGAGGCCTCTGTGCCTGTATATAGTAAACCATTTACTGCTCAATAATCCCTTGGAGCAGGGGACAGGCAATGTGGCCTCGGGAGCTCCCAATTAAAAAGCTGTTTCATAGACCTCTGTGCTGTATATAGATAACCATTTACTTCTCAATAACCCCTGGGAGCAGGGGACAGGCAGTGTGGCCTCTGGAGCCCACAATTAAAAAGCTGTTTCAGTGACCTCTGTGCTGTATATAGTTAACCATTTACTGCTCAATAATCCCTGGGAGCAGGGGACAGGAAGCTTGGTCCGGGAGCCACCAATTAAAAAGCTGTTTCAGTGACCTCTGTGCTGTATATAGTTAACCTGTTACTGCTCAATAATCCCTAGGATCAGGGGACAGGCAGTGTGGCCTCGTGAGCCAACAATTAAAAATCTGTTCCAGATACCTCTTTGCCTGTATATAGTTACACAATTACTGCTCAATAATCCCTGGGAGCAGGGGACAGGCATTGTGGCCTCAGGAACCTGCAATTAAAAAGCTGTTTCAGAGACCTCTGTGCTGTATATTGTTAACCATTTACTTCTCAATAATCGCTGGGAGCAGGGAACACGCAGTGTGGTCCGGGAGACCCCATTAAAAAGCTATTTCAGAGACCTCTGTGCTGAAAATAACTAACCAATTACTGCTCGATAATTCCTGAAAGCAGGGGACAGGCAGTGTGTCCTCGGGAGCCCCCAATTAAAAAGCTGTTTCAGAGACCTTGGCGCCTGAATATAGTAAACCATTTACTACTCAATAATCCCTGGGAGCGGGGGACAGGCAGTGTGGCCTCGGGAACCCCCATTTAAATAGCTGTTTCAGAGACCTCTGTGCCTGTATATAGTTAACCATTTCCTGCTCAATAATCCCTGGGAGCAGGGGACAGGCAGTGTGGCCTCGGTAGTTCGTAAATAAAAAGCTGTTTCAGTGACCCCTGTGCTGTTTATCGTTAACCATTTGCTGCTCAATAATCTCTGGGAGCAGTGGAAAGGCAGTGCGGCCAGGGAGCCCCCAATTAAAAAGCTGTTTCAGAGACCTCTGTGCCTGTATATAGTTAACCATTTCCTGCTCAATAATCCCTGGGAGCAGGGGACAGGCAGTGTGGCCTCGGGAGTTCGTAAATAAAAAGCTGTTTCAGTGACCCCAGTGCTGTTTATCGTTAACCATTTACTGCTCAATAATCCCTGGGAGCAGGGGACAGGAAGTTTGGACTCGGCAGCCCCCAATTAAAAAGCTGTTTCAGAGACCTCTGTGCATGTATATATTTAAGCATTTACTTCCCAATAATCCATGGGAGCAGGCGTTAGGCAGTGCGGCTGCGGGAGACCCCAATTAAAAAGCAGTTTCAGAGACCTCTGGGCCTGTATATAGTTACACAATTACTGCTCAATAATACCTGGGAGCAGGGGACAGGCATTGTGGCCTCAGGAACCTGCAATTAAAAAGCTGTTTCAGAGACCACTGTGCTGTATATTGTTAACCATTGACTTCTCAATAATCGCTGGGAGCAGGGAACACGCAGTGTGGTCCGGGAGACCCCATTAAAAAGCTATTTCAGAGACCTCTGTGCTGAAAATAACTAACCAATTACTGCTCGATAATTCCTGAAGCAGGGGACAGGCAGTGTGTCCTCGGGAGCCCCCAATTAAAAAGCTGTTTCAGAGACCTCGGCGCCTGAATATAGTAAACCATTTACTACTCAATAATCCCTGGGAGCGGGGGACAGGCAGTGTGGCCTCGGGAACCCCCATTTAAAAAGCTGTTTCAGAGACCTCTGTGCTGTATATCGTTAAGCATTTACTGCTCAATAATCTCTGGGAGCAGTGGACAGGCAGTGCGGCCAGGGAGCCCCCAATTAAAAAGCTGTTTCAGAGACCTCTGTGCCTGTATATAGTTAACCATTTCCTGCTCAATAATCCCTGGGAGCAGGGGACAGGCAGTGTGGCCTCGGGAGTTCGTAAATAAAAAGCTGTTTCAGTGACCCCGGTGCTGTTTATCGTTAACCATTTACTGCTCAATAATCCCTGGGAGCAGGGGACAGGAAGTTTGGACTCGGCAGCCCCCAATTAAAAAGCTGTTTCAGAGACCTCTGTGCATGTATATATTTAAGTATTTACTTCCCAATAATCCATGGGAGCAGGCGTTAGGCAGTGCGGCTGCGGGAGACCCCAATTAAAAAGCAGTTTCAGAGACCTCTGGGCCTGTATATAGTTAACCATTTGCTGCTCAATAATCCCTGGGAGCAGTGGACAGGCATTGTGGCCTCAGGAACCTGCAATTAAAAAGCTGTTTCAGAGACCTCTGTGCTGCATATAGTTAACCATTTACTGCTCAATAACGCCTGGGAGCAGGGACCAGGCAGTGTGGTCCGGGAGCCCCAAATTAAAAAGCTGTTTCAGAGACCTCTGTGCTGTATATAGTTAACCATTTACTGCTCAATAATCCCTGGGAGCAGGGGTCAGGCAGTGTGGCCTCGGGAGCCCCCAATTAAAAAGCTGTCTCAGTGACCTCTGTGCATGTATATAGTTAACCATTTACATCTCAATAATCCCTGGGAGCATTGGTCAGGCAGTGTGGTCCGGGAGCCCCAAATTAAAAAGCTGTGTCAGAGACCTCTGCGCCTGTATATATTTAAGCATTTACTTCTCAATAATCCGGAGCAGGGGACAGGCAGTGAGGTCCAGGAGCCCCCAATTAAAAAGCTGTTTCGGAGGCCTCTGTGCCTGTATATAGTAAACCATTTACTGCTCAATAATCCCTGGGAGCAGGGGACAGGCAATGTGGCCTCGGGAGCTCCCAATTAAAAAGCTGTTTCAGAGACCTCTGTGCTGTATATAGTTAACCATTTACTGCTCAATAACCCCTGGGAGCAGGGGTCAGGCAGAGTGGTCCGGGAGCCCCCAATTAAAAAGCTGTTTCAGTGACCTCTGTGCTGTATATAGTTAACCATTTACTGCTCAATAATCCCTGGGAGCAGGGGACAGGAAGCTTGGTCCGGGAGCCACCAATTAAAAAGCTGTTTCAGTGACCTCTGTGCTGTATATAGTTAACCTGTTACTGCTCAATAATCCCTAGGATCAGGGGACAGGCAGTGTGGCCTCGTGAGCCAACAATTAAAAATCTGTTTCAGATACCTCTTTGCCTGTATATAGTTACACAATTACTGCTCAATAATCCCTGGGAGCAGGGGACAGGCATTGTGGCCTCAGGAACCTGCAATTAAAAAGCTGTTTCAGAGACCTCTGTGCTGTATATTGTTAACCATTTACTTCTCAATAATCGCTGGGAGCAGGGGACAGGCAGTGTGGTCCGGGAGACCCCAATTCAGAAGCTGTTTCAGAGACCTCTGTGCTGTATATAGTTCACCATTTACTGCTCAATAATCGCTGGGAGCAGGTGACAGGCAGTGCGGTCCGGGATCCCCCTATTAACAAGATATTTCAGAGACCTCAGTCCTGTATATGTTAACCATTTACTGCTCAATAATCCCTGGGAGCAGGGGACAGGCAGTGTGGCCTCGGGAGCACCCAATTAAAAAGCTGTTTCAGAGACCTCTGTGCCTGTATATAGTGAACCATTTACTTCTCAATAATCCCTGGGAGCAGGAGAAAGGCAGTGTGGCCTCGGGAGCCCCCAGTTAAAAGCTGTTTCAGAGACATCTGTGCCTGTATCAGTTAACCATTTACTGCTCAATAATCCATGGGAGCAGGGGACAGGCAGTGGGGTCTGGGAGCTCCCAATTAAAAAGCTGTTTCAGTGACATCTGTGCCTTTATATAGTTAACCATTTACTGCTCAATAATCCCTGGGAGCAGGGGACAGGCAGTGTGGTCCGGGAGCCCCCAATTAAAAAGCTGTTTCAGAGACCTCTGTGCCTGTATTTATTTGACCATTTACTGCTCAATAATCGCTGGGAGCAGGGGACAGGAAGTGCGGTCCGGGATCCCCCTATTAAAAAGATATTTCTGAGACCTCTGTCCTGTATATGGTTAACCATTTACTGCTCAATAATCCCTTGGAGCAGGGGACTGGAAGTGTGGCCTTGGGAGCCACCAATTAAATAGCTGTGTCAGAGACTTCTGTGCCTGTATATAGTTAACCATTTACTGCTCAATAATCCCTGGGAGCAGGGGACAGGCAGTGTGGCCTCGGGAGCACTCAATTAAAAAGCTGTTTCAGTGACCTCTGTGCCTGTATATAGTTAACCATTTACTGCTCAATAATCCCTGGGAGCAGGGGCAGGGAGTGTGGCCTCGGGAGCCCGCAATTAAAAAGCTTTTTCAGAGACCTCTGTGCCTGTATATAGTGAACCATTTACTGTTCAATAATCCCTCGGAGCAGGAGACAGGCAGTGTGGCCTCGGGAGCCCCCAATTAAAGAGCTGTTTCAGAGACCTCTGTGACTGTATATAGGGAACCATTTACTGCTCAATAATCCCTGGGAGCAGGGGACAGGCAGAGTGGCCTTTGGAGCACCCAATTAAAAAGCTGTTTCAGAGACCTCTGTGCTGTATATAGTTAACCATTTCCTGCTCAGTAATCCCTCGGAACAGGGGACAGGCAGTGTGGCCTGGGTAGCCCCCAATTAAAAGCTGTTTTAGTGACCTCTGTGCTGTATATAGTTAACCATTATTTATAGCTAAATAATCCCTGGGAGCAGAGGTCAGGCAGGTTGTACGGGAGACCCCCCCCCCCCATTAAAAAGCTGTGTCAGAGACCTCTGTGCTGTAGATAGTTAACCATTTGCTGCCCAATAATCCCTGGGAGCAGGGGACAGGCAGTGTGGTCTCGGGAGCCCCCAATTAAAAAGCTGTTTCAGTGACCTCTGTGCTGTATATAGTTAACCATTTACTTTTCCTCAATAATCCCCTTTCGTGTGATACAAGGAGCCCCTGCAGTGTTGCCTCAAACCACCACAGTGTAATGGTCACCATTAATGAGACGAGTTTCTAAATTCCGGATACAGAAACGGACAATGGAACTGTGCCGTTAACAGCCACTGACAGGACCATCCACAACCTGGCGTCAGGCTTAAGGCCGTGCTGAAGGAGGCCACACCGTTCTGTAACCAGCTCCTTGTTATATCAGATTTGACAGGACAATCCACAGCCTGGTGTCAGGCTCCAGGCCGTGCTGAAGGAGGCGACACCGTTCTGTAACCAGCACCTTGTTATATCAGATTTGACAGGACCATCCACAGCCTGGTGTCAGGCTCCAGGCCGTGCTGAAGGAGGCCACACCGTTCTGTAACCAGCTCCTTGTTATATCAGATTTGACAGGACCATCCACAGCCTGGTGTCAGGCTCCAGGCCGTGCTGAAGGAGGTGACACTGTTCTGTAACCAGCCCCTTGTTATATCAGATTTGACAGGACCATCCTCAGCCTGGTGTCAGGCTCCAGGCCGTGCTGAAGGAGGCGACACCGTTCTATAACCAGCTCCTTGTTATATCAGATTTGACAGGACAATCCACAGCCTGGTGTCAGGCTCCAGGCCGTGCTGAAGTAGGCGACACCGTTCTGTAACCAGCATCTTGTTATATCAGATTTGACAGGGCCATCCACAGCCTCGTGTCAGGCTCCAGGCCGTGCTGAAGGAGGTGACACCGTTCTGTAACTAGCACCTTGTTATATCAGATTTGACAGGACCATTCACAGTCTGGTGTCAGGATCCAGGCCGTGCTGAAGGAGGCGACACCGTTCTGTAACCAACACCTTGTTGTGACAGATTTGACAGGACCATCCACAGCCTGGTGTCAGGCTCCAGGCCGTGCTGAAGGAGGCTACACCGTTCTGTAACCAGCTCCTTGATATATCAGATTTGACAGGACCATCCACAGCCAGTTGTCAGGCTCCAGGCCGTGCTGAAGGAGGCGACACCGTTCTGTAACCAGCTCCTTGTTATATCAGATTTGACAGGACAATCCACAGCCTGGTGTCAGGCTCCAGGCTGTGCTGAAGGAGGTGACACCGTTCTGTAACCAGCATCTTGTTATATCAGATTTGACAGGACCATCCTCAGCCTGGTGTCAGGCTCCAGGCCGTGCTGAAGGAGGCGACACCGTTCTGTAACTAGCTACTTGTTATATCAGATTTGACAGGACCATCCACAGCCTGGTGTCAGGCTCCAGGCCGTGCTGAAGGAGGCTACACCGTTCTGTAACCAGCACCTTGTTATATCAGATTTGACAGGACCATCCACAGCCTGGTGTCAGGCTCCAGGCCGTGCTCAAGGAGGCGACACCGTTCTGTAACCACCACCTTGTTATATCAGATTTGACAGGACCATCCACAGCCTGGTGTCAGGCTCCAGGCCATGCTGAAGGAGGTGACACCGTTCTGTAACCAGCTCCTTGTTATATCAGATTTGATAGGACCATCCACAGCCTGGTGTCAGGCTCCAGGCCGTATTGAAGGAGGTGACACCGTTCTGCAACCAGAACCGTATTATATCAGATTTGACAGGACCATCCACAGCCTGGTGTCAGGCTCCAGGCCGTGCTGAAGGAGGCGACACCGTTCTGTAACCAGCTCCTTGTTGTATCAGATTTGACAGGACCATCCACAGCCTGGTGTCAGGCTCCAGGCCGTGCTGAAGGAGGCGACACCGTTCTGTACCCAGCACCTTGTTCTCTCAGATTTGACAGGACCATCCGCAGCCTGGTGTCAGGCTCCAGGCCGTGCTGAAGGAGGCGACACCGTTCTGTAACCAGCTCCTTGTTATATCAGATTTGACAGGACCATCCACAGCCTGTTGTCAGGCTCCAGGCCGTGCTGAAGGAGGCCACACCGTTCTGTAACCAGCTCCTTGTTATATCAGATTTGACAGGACCATCCACAGCCTGGTGTCAGGCTCCAGGCCGTGCTGAAGGAGGCCACACCGTTCTGTAACCAGCTCCTTGTTATATCAGATTTGACAGGACCATCCACAGCCTGGTGTCAGGCTCCAGGCCGTGCTGAAGGAGGTGACACCGTTCTGTAACCAGCTCCTTGTTATATCAGATTTGACAGAACCATCCACAGCCTGGTGTCAGGCTCCAGGCCGTGCTGAAGGAGGTGACACCGTTCTGTAACCAGCTCCTTGTTATATCAGATTTGACAGGACCATCCACAGTCTGGTGTCCGCCTCCAGGCCGGGCCGAAGGAGGTGACACCGTTCTGTAACCAGCTCCTTGATATATCAGATTTGACAGGACCATCCACAGCCTGGTGTCAGGCTCCAGTCCGTGCTGAAGGAGGTGACACCGTTCTGTAACCAGCACCTTGTTATATCAGATTTGACAGGACCATCCACAGCCTGGTGTCAGGCTCCAGGCCGTGCTGAAGGAGGCGACACCGTTCTGTGACCAGCACCTTGTTATATCAGATTTGACAGGACCATCCACAGCCTGGTGTCCGGCTCCAGGCCGTGCTGAGGGAGGCGACACCGTTCTGTGACCAGCTCCTTGTTATATCATATTTGCCTCACACTTTGCCCCTGGGTTAGGACTGGGTTGTTGTGATGAACGGTTACTGGAACACATTACCCTTGTCATCATGTAAGGTGATGTCCCCTTTAAGACCGGGCTTGGAACCCTGGGAGACTCCGCCTCCGGCTCCGCCATTCTGGGAGCCGTATATAAGGGGCCGCCTTGTGGGCAGTGCAGCAGTTAGCACACGTCTCAGCTCCACTCTAGTTCTTAGTTTATTAAAGCCACCTTTACTGTTTACACTCTCAGCGTCGTTATTGAGGTACCACAATTTAAAAGACTTAACTGGATCAGGATGGACACAGGCCTAAAACCAGAGAAGCTCAATCTGGAAGCACGGACACCGGAGGCAAAGGACATTTTTAAATACTGGCTGCGGTGCTTCGAGGCCTACCTGGACTTTTCAGAGACTCCCATCCTGGGACCACGCGAGCTGCGCCTACTCCACGCCCGGGTGAGTCACAGAATGTCCGCCACGCTCAAAAAGACGACGATTTATGAGGAAGCGATCGAGTTACTCCGCAAGTGGTTTGTCAAACCCATCAATGAGGTGCACGCCTGGCATCTGCTCTCTACCTGCCGGCAGCGCTCGGGGGAATCGCTAGACGAGTTTGTTGAGAAACTCGCCGCGCTTTCCAGGGGCTGTGACCACCAGGATGTGACAGGGGAAGTATATATGAACCTGCATATCAGGGACGCTTTCGTGTCCGCCATCCGCTCGACCTACATCCGGCAGCGGCTGCTTGAAAACGGGGCAAACGTCCTCCAGGACACGCTAACGCTCGTCTCCTCGCTGGTGGTGGCCCGACAACTTGGGTTCGTACCCCGCGGACTCTGCCAGCCCCCCTCCCCGGGCTTCCTCAGACTCAGCTGTATTACAGGCCTGCGCCACGCGGCGACCCGCTCACCATGGGGGCACACCGTGCTACTTCTGTGGGAAGGGCCAGCATCCACACCCACGCTGCCCAGCACACTCCGCGATCTGCAGCGACTGCGGGAAGAAGGGTCATTTTGCGAGGGTCAGCCAGACCCAGGGGCCAGAAGAACAAAGAACAGCCGGCACGAAAATCAGGCTCTTAGGCCCGCAGGTCTCGCAATGCTGCTGCCCACCGACCCGACACGCCCCCTTCTGACGCGTCATCAGCCTCGTGCGAATCATGCGAGCGGCCATCTTGTCGGCGGCCATCTTCTCAACCCGACACGTGCGACCGACGGCGGCGGCCATTTTACGAGTCCGACTCGCCTGAGGACTCGGACTACCCTCGAGTGGGTGCGATCACCCTCGACCAAACTCAGCCAAAACACCTGCAGAACTCCATGATGCAGGTCCAGGTCAACGGGCGCGACACTGCATGCCTCTTCGACTCCGGGAGCACGGAGAGCTTTATCCACCCTGAAACGGTAAGGTGCTGCTCCCTACGCACCCATCCCGCATCCCAAACCATAGCCCTCGCATCCGGGTCCCACTCAGTACAAATCACGGGGTACTGTATCGCGGATCTCTCGATCCAGGGCGCCAAGTACACCCGTTTCAAATTTTATATCCTCCCTCACCTCTGTGCCCCCCTGCTGCTCGGACTGGATTTCCAGTGCAGCCACCGAAGCCTGACACTGAAGTTCGGCGGACACTTGCACCCCCCCCTCACGGTGTGCTGCCTTGCAACACTGAAAGTCGCACCACCCTCGCTATTCGCGAACCTCACTCCCGACTGTAAGCCCGTCACCACCAGGAGCCGGCGCTACAGTGCCCAAGATATGGCTTTTATCAAGTCAGAGGTCCAGCGTTTACTGGGAGAGGGGGTCATCGAGGCTAGCAACAGCCCTTGGAGAGCGCAAGTAGTGGTAGTCCGGTCCGGGGAGAAGAAACGGA
This sequence comes from Scyliorhinus torazame, assembly GCF_047496885.1. Classification (NCBI taxonomy): domain Eukaryota; kingdom Metazoa; phylum Chordata; class Chondrichthyes; order Carcharhiniformes; family Scyliorhinidae; genus Scyliorhinus; species Scyliorhinus torazame. Next base: position 136,196,902 of record NC_092726.1, on the reverse strand, counting down.
TGGTCGTGGATTATAGCCAGACGATAAACCGATTCACGCAGCTTGATGCGTACCCCCTTCCTCGCATCGCGGAAATGGTAAATCGGATCGCCCAATACCGAGTCTTTTCCACGGTCGACCTCAAATCCGCCTACCACCAGCTCCCCATCCGACCAAAAGACCACCCCTATACTGCCTTTGAAGCAGCCGGCAGGCTCTTCCACTTCCTCAGGGTCCCCTTCGGTGTCACAAATGGGGTCTCCGTCGTTCAAAGGGCGATAGACCAAATGGTGGACCAGTACGGTTTGCGGGCTACATACCCGTACTTGTACAATGCTGAGACTGCTGAGTAAAGTAAGGGCCCACAGTATTCGAGGCAAGGTACTAACATGGATTGACGATTGGCTGTCCGGCAGAAGGCAGAGAGTTGGGATAAAAGGTTCTTTTTCGGAATGGCGACCGGTGACGAGTGGTCTCCCGCAGGGTTCAGTGTTGGGGCCACAGCTGTTCTCTTTATATATTAACGATCTAGATGAAGGGACTGGGGGCATTCTGGCAAAGTTTGCCGGTGATACAAAGATAGGTGGAGGGGCAGGTAGTATGGAGGAGGTGGGGAGGCTGCAGAAAGATTTAGACAGTTTAGGAGAGTGGTCCAAGAAATGGCTGATGAAATTCAACGTGGGCAAGTGCGAGGTCTTGCACTTTGGAAAAAAGAATAGAGGCGTGGACTATTTTCTAAACGGTGACAAAATTCATAATGCTGAAGTGCAAAGGGACTTGGGAGTCCGATTCCAGGATTCTCTAAAGGTAAACTTGCAGGTTGAGTCTGTAATTAAGAAAGCAAATGCAATGTTGTCATTCATCTCAAGAGGCATGGAATATAAAAGCAGGGATGTACTTCTGAAGCTTTATAAAGCATTAGTTAGGCCCCATTTAGAATACTGTGAGCAATTTTGGGCCCCACACCTCAGGAAGGACATACTGGTACTGGAGCGGGTCCAGCGGAGATTCACACGGATGATCCCAGGAATGGTAGGCCTAACATACGGTGAACGTCTGAGGATCCTGGGATTATATTCATTGGAGTTTAGGAGGTTGAGGGGAGATCTAATAGAAACTTACAAGATAGTGAAGGGCTTAGATAGGGTGGATGTAGGGAAGTTGTTTCCATTAACAGGGGAGACTAGGACCCGGGGGCACAGCCTTTGAATAAAAGGGAGTCACTTTAGAACAGAGATGAGGAGAAATTTCTTCAGCCAGAGAGCGGTGGGCCTGTGGAATTCATTGCCACAGAGGGCGGTGGAGGCCTGGACGTTGAGTATCTTTAAGACAGAAGTTGATAAATTCTTGATTTCTCGAGGAATTAAGGGCTATGGAGAGAGAGCGGGTAAATGGAGTTGAAATAAGCCATGATTGAATGGTGGAGTGGACTCGATGGGCCGAATGGCCTTGCTTCCACTCCTATGTCTTATGGTCTAATGTCACCATCTGCGGCCATGACCAGCAGGACCATGAAGCTGACCTCGAAAAGTTCCTCCAGACCGCCCGAGCCCTTAACCTGACCTATAATGAGGAAAATTGCATTTTCCACACAACCCGGCTAGCCATCCTCGGCTATGTCGTGGAAGGCGGCGTCCTCGGTCCCGACCCCGACCGCATGCGCCTCCTAAAGGAACTCTTCCTCCCCCACAGCCTCAAGGCCCTCAAATGGTGCTTGGGGCTCTTCCCCTACTACGCCCAGTGGGTCCCCAAGTATGGGGACAAAGTCCGCCCACTCATAAAGACCACCACTTTTCCCCTCTCGACTGAGGCTCAATTAGCCTTCAGTCGCATCAAGGCCGATATCGTCAAGGCCGCCATGCACGCGGCGGACGAAACTATCCCCTTCCAGGTAGAGAGTGATGCATCAGACATCGCCCTGGCTGCTACCCAGGCAGGCAGACCAGTAGCGTTCTTCTCCCGGACCCTCATCGCCTCCGAGGTTCGACACTCTGCAATCGAGAAGGAGATACAAGCCATTGTGGAGGCTGTGCGGCGCTGGAGGCACTATCTAGCCGGTAGGAGGATCACCCTCATCACCGACCAACGGTCGGTCGCCTAGATGTTCGATAACACGCAACGGGGCAAAATAAAAAACGATAACATTTTGAGGTGGAGGATTGAACTCTCCACCTGCACGTACGATATCAAGTATCGTCCAGGGGAGCTCAATGAGCCCACAGATGCCCTGTCCCGCGGCACATGCGCCAACGCGCAGGAGGACCGCCTGCAAGCCATCCACAATGACCTCTGCCATCCGGGGGTTACCCGGCTCGTCCATTTCATCAAGTCTCGCAACCTACCTTACTCAACCAAGGCGGTCAAGGCCATGAGCAGGGCCTGCCAGATATGTGCGGGGTGCAAACCGCACTTCTACCGGCCAGACAAGGTTCGGCTCGTGAAGGCCTCGGGGCCCTTTGAGTGACTGAGAGTGGACTTCAAGGGGCCCCTCCCGTCCACCAATCGTAATGCATATTTCCTCACCGTGATCTATGAGTTCTCCCGTTTCCCATTCGCCGTCCCCTGTCCCGACATGACCTCAGCCACCATGATTAAGGCACTGCACAGCACTTTCACCCTGTTCGGTTTCCCCGCTTATATCCACAGCGACCGGAGTACATCGTTCATGAGCGATGAACTGCGTCAGCATCTGCTCAGCAAAGACATCGCCTCGAGCAGAACGACCAGTTATAACCCGCGGGAAAACGGGCAGGTGGAGAGGGAGAACGCGACAGTGTGGAAGGCTGTCTTGCTGGCCCTGCGGTCGACAAATCTCCCAACTACCCGCTGGCAGGAAGCCTTGCACAATGCCTTACACTCCATTAGGTCGCTCCTCTGCACGGCCACGAATGAGACCCCTCACGACCGATTGTTTGTCTTCCCCAGGAAGTCTACCTCCAGGGTCTCGCTTCCACCTTGGCTGATGGCTCCGGGACCTGTTCTTCTCCGGAGGCACACGAGGAGCCATAAAACGGACCCCCTGGTCGAAAAGCTCCGACAGCTCCACGCCAACCCCAGTTACGCCTACGTGGAGTACTCCGACGGCAGGCAACATACGGTTTCCCTCCGGGATCTGGCACCCGCTGGATCCCCCACTCCAGACGCCCCTTCCCGCGCCGCGCCCCTGCAGGACCCGGCGCCCCCTACAATACACACCCTCCCGGCCCCAACCCACATTGGTGAGCACCTACCGTGCGGGGCCCCCTCTTTACACACCCCGCCGGCGCCGGCACCTCTACCCCGGCCCCGCCTATTCTCGCTGCGCCATGTTCCCCTGCCCCGACCCGGACCGAAGCTCCGACCACCGTGCTCCCGGATGTACCCTCAACCAGGACGTCCGTGTCCGCCGCACCACCGCCCGAACTGAGGAGGTCGATAAGGATGATCCTGCCACCGAGCCGGATGGACCTATGATGGCACTTCACCCCCGCCGGACTCTTTTCTAAACAGGGGGTGAATGTGATGAATGGTTACTGTAACACATTACCCTTGTCATCAGGTAAGGTGATGTCCCCTTTAACACCGGGCTTGGAACCCTGGGGAACTCCGCCTCCGGCTCCGCCCACCTGTGAGCCGTATATAAGGAGCCGACTTGTGGGTGATGCCTCTGTTAGCACACGTCTCAGCTCCAGTCTAGTTCTTAGCTTGTTAAAGCCTTCTTTACTGTTTACACTCTAAGCGTCGTTAATGAGGGTACCACAGTTGTTAAAGTGTTCTTGTAAATCCCCAAGATGCTGGTACAGAGAACTTCCCCCTCTCTCTTTCCAGCCTTTCCCCTCTCTGCAGACTTTGCTCCATTTGTTGGTCATGTTACAGACCCAGATTCACAGTAACTGCAGTCCCCAGACCTCGTCCAGAACACCGTCACCAAATTATTTGTTCTCACTTAATGTCTGCAGATACCCATTCTCATCACCTCCACTAATTTCTGTTCTGGGCGAGGCGTTTTCAGAACCCCAAAATGTATCATGGAGTTCAACCAACCTCTTCCTCGAATGGATTTGTTGCTTTTCCGAGCACACGGCTTTTTTCCCAGGTGTGGGATTACAATTATGGACACGTGGGTTTTTAAACACAAAATAATGTTTATTCCATAACTCAACTTAACATCTGAAATAAACATTGGTCTCTAAACACCCCTTACTTCAAAGATAACTCAGAAAATATTGCAACAGTAAATAATTCCTTAAACTGTTCCTTCAAACTTCCAAGAGAATTAATACCTTTAAATAAAATCAGATCAGGCTAAAGGCTTTGCAATTATGAGTTTAAATCACCCAAATGATCCAGAGATAGTCTTTCATGGCAGAGATCCAGCTCACTGCAAAACACAGACACACACCCAGCTCTTTTCCTCCAAACTGCAAAACTAAACTGCAAAATGGCTGACCTGACCTCAGCTCCACCCACTCTCTGACATAAGAACATAAGATACGGTTGTATACGGTTGTCTCAGATACAGATCACTGTTTTCTTAAAGGGACATTGTTAAAACCTCCATGTCGTAAAAGTACTCTCACATGTCACTTCCCAATAACACAACCTCCAGAAACCCATCCATAGCAACTCCAATAATTCCAAATAACACAACCTCCAGAAACCCTTCCACATCACCTCGATTTACTTCCCAATAACACAATCTCCAGAAACCCAACCACAGCATCTTCACTAACGTCCCAATAACACAACCACCAGAAACACATCCTCATCAACTCCACTAACTTCCCAGTATCACAACCTCCAGAAGCACATTCACTTCACCTCCACTAACTTCCCAATAACACAATCTCCAGAAACACATCCTCATCACCTCCACTAACTTCCCAATAACACAACCTCCAGAAACACATCCTCATCACCTTCACTAACTTCCCAATAACAAAACATTCAGAAACACGTCGTCATCACCTCCACTAACTTCCCAATAACAAAACCTCCAGAAACACATCCACATCACCTCAACTAACCTCCAACTAAGACATCTCCAGAAACTCAACCTCAGCATCTCCACTAACGTCCCAATAACACAACCACCAGAAACACATCCTCATCAACTCCACTAACTTCCCAACAACACAACCTCCAGAAACACATACGCATCAAGTCCACTAACTTCCCAATAACACATCTCCAGAATCACATCCACAGCACCTCCACTAACTTCCCAGTATCACAACCTCCAGAAACACACCCACTTCACCTCCACTAACATCCCAATACCATAACCTATGCTAAAACATCCACATCACCACCACTAACTTCCCAATAATACAACCTCCAGGAGCCCCTCCACATCACGTCCACTATCTTCCCAATAATACAACCTCCAGAAACACATCCACATCAACTCCACTAACTTCCCAATAACACAACCTCCAGAAACCCATCCTCATCACCTCCACGAACTTCCCAATAACACAACCTCCAGAAACACATCCTCATCACCTCCACTAACTTCCCAATAACACAACCTCAAGAAACTCGTTCACCTCACCTCCACAAACTTATAATAACACAAACTCCAGAACCACATCCTCATCACCACCACTAACGTAGCAATAACGCAACCTCCAGAAACCCATCCTCATCACCTCCACTAACTTACCAATAACACAACTTCCAGAAACTCATCCTCATCACCTCTACTAACTTCCCAATAACACAACCTCCAGAAACACATCCTCATCACCTCCACTAACACAACCTCCAGAAACTCATCCTCATCACCTCCATTAATTTCCCAATAATAAAAACTCCAGAAACACATCCACATCACATCAACTAACCTCCAAATAACACATCTCCAGAAACACATCCACAGCACCTCCACTAACTTCCCAGTATCACAACCTCCAGAAACACATCCTCATCACCTTCACTAACTTCCCAATAACAAAACATTCAAAACACGTCGTCATCACCTCCACTAACTTCCCAATAACAAAACTTCCAGAAACATATCCACATCACCTCAACTAACCTCCAAATAACACATCTCCAGAAACACATCCACAGCACCTCTGCTAACGTCCCAATAACACAACCACCAGAAAAACATCCACCTCACGTCCATTAACTTCCCAACAACACAACCTCCAGAAACACATCCTCATCTCCTCCACTATCTTCGCAATAACACAACTTCCATTAACACAACCTCATCACCTCCACTAATTTCCCTATAACACAACCTCCAGAAACTCATCCTCATCACCTCCGCTATCTTCCCAATAACACAACCGCCAGAAAACATCCATATCAACTCCACTAACATACCAATAACACAACCTCCAGAAACCCATCCTCATCACCTCCACTAACTTCCCAATAACACAACCTCCAGAAACTCATCCTCATCACCTCCACTAATTTCCCAATAACACAACCTCCAGAAACACATCCTCTTCACCTCCACTAAATTCCCAATAACACAACCTCAAGAAACCCATCCTCATCACCGACTCTAACTTCACAATAATACAACCTCGAGAAATATATCCACTTCACCTCCACTAACTTCCCAATAACACAACCTCCAGAAACTCATCCTCATCACCTCCACTAATTTCCCAATAACACAACCTCCAGAAACCCATCCTCATCACCTCCACTAACTTCCCAATAACACAACCTCCAGAAACTCATCCTCATCACCGACTCTAACTTACCAATAACACAACCTCGAGAAATACATCAACTTCACCTCCACTAACGTCCCAATAAAACAACCTCCAGAAATACATCCACTTCACCTCCACTAACCTCCCAATAACACAAAATCCAGAAAAACATCCTGATTACCTCCAACAATTTCCCATGAACACAGCCTCCAGAAACACATCCACTTCACCTCCACTAACTTCCCAATAACACAACATCCAGAAAAACATCCTGATCACCTCCACTAACGTCCCAATAACACAAACTCCAGAAACACATGCACATCACCTCAACTAACCTCCAAATAACACATCTCCAGAAACACATCCACAGCACCTCCACTAACTTCCAAGTATCACAACCTCCAGAAACACATCCTCATCACCTCCACTAACTTCCCAATAACAAAACATTCAGAAACACGTCGTCATCACCTCCACTAACTTCCCAATAACAAAACTTCCAGAAACATATCCACATCACCTCAACTAACCTCCAAATAGCACATCTCCAGAAACACATCCACAGCACCTCTGCTAACGTCCCAATAACACAACCACCAGAAAAACATCCACCTCACGTCCATTAACTTCCCAACAACACAACCTCCAAAAACACATCCTCATCTCCTCCACTATCTTCGCAATAACACAACTTCCATTAACACAACCTCATCACCTCCACTAATTTCCCAATAACACAACCTCCAGAAACTCATCCTCATCACCTCCACTATCTTCCCAATAACACAACCGCCAGAAACCATCCACATCACCTCCACTAACTTCCCAATAACACAACCTCCAGAAACCCATCCTCATCACCTCTACTAACTTCCCAATAACACAACCTCCAGAAACTCATCCTCATCACCGCCTCTAACTTACCAATAACACAACCTCGAGAAATACATCCACTTCACCTCCACTAACGTCCCAATAACACAACCTCCAGAAATACATCCACTTCACCTCCACTAACTTCCCAATAACACAAAATCCAGAAAAACATCTTGATTACCTTCACTAACTTCCCAATAACACAACCTCCAGAAACACATCCTAATCACCTCCACTAACATCCCAATAACACAACCTCCAGAAACACATCCTCATCACCTCCACTAACTTCCCAATAACACGACCTCCAGAAACACATCCTCATCACCTCCACTAAGTTCCCAATAACACAACCTCCAGAAACACATCCACTTCACCTCAACTAACCTCCAAATAACACATCTCCAGAAACACATCCACAGCACCTCTGCTAACGCCCCAATAACACAACCTCCAGAAACACATACGCATCAAGTCCACCAACTTCCCAATAACACAACCTCCAGAAATACATCCACATCACGTCCACTAACTTCCCAATAACACAAACTCCAGAAACACATCCTCATCACCTCCACCATCTTCCCAATAACACAACCACGAGAAACACATCAACCTCACGTCCACTAACTTCCCAACAACACAACCTCCTGAAACAAATCCACATCAACTTCACTAACCTCCAAATAAGTCAACCTCTATAAAAACTTCCTCATCACCTCCACTAACTTCCCAATAACACAACCTCCAGAAACTCATCCTCATCACCTCAACTAATTTCCCAATAACACAACGTCCAGTAACTCATCCTCATCACCTCCACTAACTTCCCAATAACACAACCTCGAGAAATACATCCACTTCACCTCCACTAACGTCCCAATAACAAAACCTCCAGAAATACATCCACTTCACCTCCACTAACTTCCCAATAACACAAAATCCAGAAAAACATCCTGATTACCTCCAATAATTTCCCATGAACACAACCTCCAGAAAGACATCCTCATCACCACCACTAACGTCCCAATAACACAACCTCCAGAAATACATCCATTTCACCGCAACTAACCTCCAAATAACACATCTCCAGAAACACATCCACAGCACCTCTGCTAACGTCCCAATAACACAACCACCAGAAACACATCAACCTCACATCCACGAACTTCCCAATAACACAACCTCCAGAAACCCATCCTCATCACCTCCACTAATTTCCCAATAACACAACCTCCAGAAACACATCCTCATCACCTCCACTAACTTCCCAATAACACAACTTCAAGAAACTCGTTCACCTCACCTCCACAAACTTATAATAACACAAACTCCAGAACCACATCCTCATCACCACCACTAACGTAGCAATAACACAACCTCCAGAAACCCATCCTCATCACCTCCACTAACTTCCCAATAACACAACCTCCAGAAACTCATCCTCATCACCTCTACTAACGTCCCAATAACACAACCTCCAGAAACACATCCTCATCACCTCCACTAAATTCCCAATAACACAACCTCCAGAAACTCATCCTCATCACCTCCACTAACCTCCCAATAACACAACCTCCAGAAACACATCCTCATCACCTCCACTAAATTCCCAATAACACAACCTCCAGAAACTCATCCTCATCACCTCCATTAATTTCCCAATAACACAAACTCCAGAAACACAATCACATCACCTCAACTAGCCTCCAAATAACACATCTCCAGAAACACATCCACAGCACCTCCACTAACTTCCCAGTATCACAACCTCCAGAAACACATCCTCATCACCTCCACTATCTTCCCAATAACAAAACATTCAGAAACACGTCGTCATCACCTCCACTAACTTCCCAATAACAAAACTTCCAGACACACATCCACAGCACCTCTGCTAACGTCCCAATAACACAACCAACAGAAAAACATCCACTTCACGTCCATTAACTTCCCAACAACACAACCTCCAGAAACACATCCTCATCTCCTCCACTATCTTCGCAATAACACAACTTCCATTAACACAACCTCATCACCTCCACTAATTTCCCAATAACACAACCTCCAGAAACTCATCCTCATCACCTCCACTATCTTCCCAATAACACAACCTCCAGAAACCATCCACATCACCTCCACTAACGTACCAATAACACAACCTCCAGAAACCCATCCTCATCACCTCCACTAACTTCCCAATAACACAACCTCCAGAAACTCATCCTCATCACCTCCACTAATTTCCCAATCACACAACCTCCAGAAACACATCCTCTTCACCTCTGCTAACATCACAATAACGCAACCTCCAGAAACCCATCCTCATCACCGACTCTAACTTCACAATAATACAACCTCGAGAAATACATCCACTTCACCTCCACTAACTTCCCAGTAACACAACCTCCAGAAACTCATCCTCATCACCTCCACTAATTTCCCATGAACACAGCCTCCAGAAACACATCCACTTCACCTCCACTAACTTCCCAATAACTCAACATCCAGAAAAACATCCTGATCACCTCCACTAACGTCCCAATAACACAACGTCCAGAAATACATCCACTTCACATCAACTAACCTCCAAATAACACATCTCCAGAAACACATCCACAGCACCTCTGCTAACGTCCCAATAACACAACCACCAGAAACACATCAACCTCACGTCCACTAACTTCCCAATAACACAACCTCCAGAAATACATACACATCACGTCCACTAACTTCCCAATCAAACGAACTCCAGAAACACATCCTCATCACCTGCATTATCTTCCCAATAACACAACCACCAGAAACATATCCGCCTCACGTCCACTAACTTCCCAACAACACAACCTCCTGAAACACATCCACATCACCTCCACTAACCTCCCAATAACACAACCTCCAGAAATACATCCACATCACCTCCACTTACGTCCCAATACCACAACCTCCAGAAACACATCGTCATCACCTCCACTGACTTCCCAATAACACAACCTCCAGAAACACATCCACATCACATCCACTAACTTCCCAATAACACAACCTCCAGAAACACATCCTCATCACCTCCACTAACTTCCCAATAACACAACCTCCAGAAACACATCCACTTCACCTTAACTAAACTCCAAATAACACATCTCCAGAAACACATACGCATCAAGTCCACCAACTTCCCAATAACACAACCTCCAGAAACACATCCTCATCACCTCCACTATAATCCCAATAACACAACCACGAGAAACACATCAACCTCACGTCAACTAACCTCCCAACAACACAACCTCCTGAAACACATCCACATAACCTTCACTAACCTCCAAATAAGTCAACCTCTAGAAACACATCCTCATCACATCCACTAACACCCCAATACCACAACCTCCAGAAACACATCCACACCAGCTCCACTAACTTCCCAATAACACATCTCCAGAAACACATCCTCATCACCCCAACAAACTTCCCAATAATACAACCTCCAGGCACACAATCTTCATTACTTCCAGAAACTTTCCAAAAACACAATCTCCAGAAATACATCGACATCACCTCCTCTAACTTCTCAATAACACAACCTCCAGAAACACATCCTCATCACCTCCACTATCTTCCCAATAACACCACCTCCAGAAACAAATCCACTTCACCTCCACTAACTTCCGAATAACTCAACATCCAGAAAAACATCCTGATCACCTCCACTAACGTCCCAATAACACAACCTCCAGAAATACATCCACTTCACCTCCACTAACCTCCAAATAACACATCTCCAGAAACACATCCACAGAGCCTCTGCTAACTTCACAATAACACAACCTCCAGAAACCCATCCTCATCACCTCGACTTTCTTCCCAGTAACACATCCACCAGAAACACATTCACATCACCTCCACTAACTTGCCAATAACACATTTCCAGAAACACATCCACATCACATCCACTAACTTCCCAATAACACAACCTCCAGAAACACATCCTCATCACCTCCACTAACTTCCCAATAACACAACCTCCAGAAACACATCCACTTCACCTCAACTAACTTACCAATAACACAACCTCCAGAAACACATCCACATCAATCCACTAACTTCCCAACAACACAACCTCCAGAAACACATCCTCATCACCTCCACTAACTTCCCAATAACACAACCTCCAGAAACACATCCTCATCACCTCCACTAACTTCCCAATAACACAACCTCCAGAAACACATCCTCATCATCTCCACTAACTTCCCAATAACACAACCTCCAGAAACACATCCTCATCACCTCCATTAAGTTTACAATAACAGAACCTCCAGAAACACATCCACTTCACCTCAACTAACCTCCAAATAACACATCTCCAGAAACACATCCACAGCACCTCTGCTAACGCCCCAATAACACAACCTCCAGAAACACATACGCATCAAGTCCACCAACTTCCCAATAACACAACCTCCAGAAATACATCCACATCACGTCCACTAACTTCCCAATTATACAAACTCCAGAAACACATCCTCATCACCTCCACTATCTTCCCAACAACACAACCACGAGAAACACATCAACTTCACGTCCACTAACTTCCCAACAACACAACCTCCTGAAACAAATCCACATCACCTTCACTAACCTCCAAATAAGTCAACCTCTTGAAAAACATCCTCATCACCTCCACTAACTTCCCAATAACACAACCTCCAGAAACTCATCCTCATCACCTCAACTAATTTCCCAATAACACAACGTCCAGTAACTCATCCTCATCACCTCCACTAACTTCCCATTAACACAACCTCGAGAAATACATCCACTTCACCTCCACTAACCTCCAAATAACACATCTCCAGAAACACATCCACAGAGCCTCTGCTAACTTCACAATAACACAACCTCCAGAAACCCATCCTCATCACCTCGACTTTCTTCCCAGTAACACATCCTCCAGAAACACATTCACATCACCTCCACTAACTTCCCAATAACACATTTCCAGAAACACATCCACATCACATCCACTAACTTCCCAATAACACAACCTCCAGAAACACATCCTCATCACCTCCACTAACTTGCCAATAACACAACCTCCAGAAACACATCCACTTCACCTCAACTAACTTCCCAATAACACAACCTCCAGAAACACATCCACTTCACCGCAACTAACCTCCAAATAACACATCTCCAGAAACACATCCACAGCACCTCTGCTAACGTCCCAATAACACAACCACCAGAAACACATCAACCTCACATCCACGAACTTCCCAATAACACAACCTCCAGAAACCCATCCTCATCACCTCCACTAATTTCCCAATAACACAACCTCCAGAAACACATCCTCATCACCTCCACTAACTTCCCAATAACACAACTTCAAGAAACTCGTTCACCTCACCTCCACAAACCTATAATAACACAAACTCCAAAACCACATCCTCATCACCACCACTAACGTAGCAATAACACAACCTCCAGAAACCCATCCTCATCACCTCCACTAACTTCCCAATAACACAACCTCCAGAAACTCATCCTCATCACCTCTACTAACGTCCCAATAACACAACCTCCAGAAACACATCCTCATCACCTCCACTAAATTCCCAATAACACAACCTCCAGAAACTCATCCTCATCACCTCCATTAATTTCCCAATAACACAAACTCCAGAAACACAATCACATCACCTCAACTAGCCTCCAAATAACACATCTCCAGAAACACATCCACAGCACCTCCACTAACTTCCCAGTATCACAACCTCCAGAAACACATCCTCATCACCTCCACTATCTTCCCAATAACAAAACATTCAGAAACACGTCGTCATCACCTCCACTAACTTCCCAATAACAAAACTTCCAGACACACATCCACAGCACCTCTGCTAACGTCCCAATAACACAACCAACAGAAAAACATCCACTTCACGTCCATTAACTTCCCAACAACACAACCTCCAGAAACACATCCTCATCTCCTCCACTATCTTCGCAATAACACAACTTCCATTAACACAACCTCATCACCTCCACTAATTTCCCAATAACACAACCTCCAGAAACTCATCCTCATCACCTCCACTATATTCCTAATAACACAACCTCCAGAAACCATCCACATCACCTCCACTAACGTACCAATAACACAACCTCCAGAAACCCATCCTCATCACCTCCACTAACTTCCCAATAACACAACCTCCAGAAACTCATCCTCATCACCTCCACTTATTTCCCAATAACACAACCTCCAGAAACACATCCTCTTCACCTCTGCTAACTTCACAATAACGCAACCTCCAGAAGCCCATCCTCATCACCGACTCTAACTTCACAATAATACAACCTCGAGAAATACATCCACTTCACCTCCACTAACTTCCCAATAACACAACCTCCAGAAACTCATCCTCATCACCTCCACTAATTTCCCAATAACACAACCTCCAGAAACCCATCCTCATCACCTCCACTAACTTCCCAATAACAGAACCTCCAGAAACTCATCCTCATCACCTCAACTAATTTCCCAATAACACAACGTCCAGTAACTCATCCTCTTCACCTCCACTAACTTCCCAATAACACAACATCCAGAAACTCACCCTCATCACCGACTCTAACTTCCCTATAACACAACCTCGAGAAATACATCCACTTCACCTCCACTAACGTCCCAATAACACAACCTCCAGAAATACATGCACTTCACCTCTACTAACTTCCCAATCACACAAAATCCAGAAAAACATCCTGATTACCTCCAATAATTTCCCATGAACACAGCCTCCAGAAACACATCCACTTCACCTCCACTAACTTCCCAATAACTCAACATCCAGAAAAACATCCTGATCACCTCCACTAACGTCCCAATAACACAACGTCCAGAAATACATCCACTTCACATCAACTAACCTCCAAATAACACATCTCCAGAAACACATCCACAGCACCTCTGCTAACGTCCCAATAACACAACCACCAGAAACACATCAACCTCACGTCCACTAACTTCCCAATAACACAACCTCCAGAAATACATACACATCACGTCCACTAACTTCCCAATCAAACGAACTCCAGAAACACATCCTCATCACCTGCATTATCTTCCGAATAACACAACCACCAGAAACATATCCGCCTCACGTCCACTAACTTCCCAACAACACAACCTCCTGAAACACATCCACATCACCTCCACTAACCTCCCAATAACACAACCTCCAGAAATACATCCACATCACCTCCACTTACGTCCCAATACCACAACCTCCAGAAACACATCGTCATCACCTCCACTGACTTCCCAATAACACAACCTCCAGAAACACATCCACATCACATCCACTAACTTCCCAATAACACAACCTCCAGAAACACATCCTCATCACCTCCACTAACTTCCCAATAACACAACCTCCAGAAACACATCCACTTCACCTTAACTAAACTCCAAATAACACATCTCCAGAAACACATACGCATCAAGTCCACCAACTTCCCAATAACACAACCTCCAGAAACACATCCTCATCACCTCTACTAACTTACCAATAACACAACCTCCAGAAACACATCCACATCAATCCACTAACTTCCCAACAACACAACCTCCAGAAACACATCCTCATCACCTCCACTAACTTCCCAATAACACAACCTCCAGAAACACATCCTCATCACCTCCACTAACTTCCCAATAACACAACCTCCAGAAACACATCCTCATCATCTCCACTAACTTCCCAATAACACAACCTCCAGAAACACATCCTCATCACGTCCATTAAGTTTACAATAACAGAACCTCCAGAAACACATCCACTTCACCTCAACTAACCTCCAAATAACACATCTCCAGAAACACATCCACAGCACCTCTGCTAACGCCCCAATAACACAACCTCCAGAAACACATACGCATCAAGTCCACCAACTTCCCAATAACACAACCTCCAGAAATACATCCACATCACGTCCACTAACTTCCCAATTATACAAACTCCAGAAACACATCCTCATCACTTCCACTATCTTCCCAACAACACAACCACGAGAAACACATCAACTTCACGTCCACTAACTTCCCAACAACACAACCTCCTGAAACAAATCCACATCACCTTCACTAACCTCCAAATAAGTCAACCTCTTGAAAAACATCCTCATCACCTCCACTAACTTCCCAATAACACAACCTCCAGAAACTCATCCTCATCACCTCAACTAATTTCCCAATAACACAACGTCCAGTAACTCATCCTCATCACCTCCACTAACTTCCCATTAACACAACCTCGAGAAATACATCCACTTCACCTCCACTATCGTCCCAATAACACAACCTCCAGAAATACATCCACTTCTCCTCAACTAACCTCCAAATAACACATCTCCAGAAACACATCCACAGCACTTCTGCTAACGTCCCAATAACACAACCACCAGAAAATCATCCTCATCACCGACACTAACTTCCCAATACCACAAACTCTGCAAAAACATTCACATCACCTCTACTCACTCCCCAATAAGACAACCTCCATTAAGACATCCTCATCACCTCCACTAACGTCCCAATAACACAACCTCCAGAAACACATCCGCATCACCTCCACTAACGTCCGAATAACACAACCTCCAGAAACCCATCCTTATCACCTCCAATAAGTCCCCAATATCACAACCTCCAGAAACACATCCACTTCACCTCTACTAAATTCCCAATAACACACCCTCCAGAAACACGTTCACCTCACCTCTACTAACTTCCCAATAACACATCTCCAGAAACACATCCTCATCACCCCAACTAACTTCCCAATAATACAACCTCCAGACACACAATCTTTATCACCTCCACTAACTTTCCAATCACACAACCTCCAGAAACAGATCTACTTCACCTCCACTAACTTCCAAATAACGCAACCTCCAGAACCACATCCTCATCACCTCCAATAAGTTCGCAATAACACAACCTCCAGAACCACATCCTCATCACGTCCACGAACTCCCTAATAACACAACCTCCAGAAACAGATCCACTTCACCTCCACTAACTTCCAAATAACGCAACCTCCAGAAAAACATCCTCATCACCGACACTAACTCCCCAATAACACAACCTCCAGAAACACATCCTCATCACCTCCACTAACTTCGCAATAACACAACCTCCAGAAACTCATGCTCATCACCGACACTAACTTTCCATTAACACAACCTCCAGAAACTCATCCTCATCACCTCCTCTAACTCCCCAATAACACAACCTCCATAAACACATCCACCAGCCCTTCCACTAACTTCCCAATACCACTACCTCTGCAAAAACATTCATATCACCACCACTAACTTCCCAATATTACATCATCCAGAAACACATCCCCATCACCTTCACTCACTCCCCAATAACACAACCTCCAGAAACACATCCTCATCACCTCCACTAACGTCCCAATAACACAACCTCCAGAATCACATCCTCATCACCTCCACTAACTTCCCAATAATACAAACTCCTGAAACACATCCACAACTCCTCCACTAACTTCCCAATAACAAAACCTCCAGAAACGCATCCACATCACCTCCACTAACTTACCAATACACAACCTCCAGAAACACATCCTCATCACCTCCACTTACTTTCCAATAACACAACCTCCAGAAACACATCCGCCAGCCCTTCCACTAACTTCCCAATACCACAAACTCTGCAAAAACATTCACATCACCTCTACTCACTCCCCAATAAGACAACCTCCATTAAGACATCCTCATCACCTCCACTAACGTCCCAATAACACAACCTCCAGAAACACATCCGCATCACCTCCACTAACGTCCGAATAACACAACCTCCAGAAACCCATCGTCATCACCTCCAATAAGTCCCCAATATCACAACCTCCAGAAACACATCCACTTCACCTCTACTAAATTCCCAATAACACACCCTCCAGAAACACGTTCACCTCACCTCTACTAACTTCCCAATAACACATCTCCAGAAACACATCCTCATCACCCCAACTAACTTCCCAATAATACAACCTCCAGACACACAATCTTTATCACCTCCACTAACATTCCAATCACACAACCTCCAGAAACAGATCTACTTCACCTCCACTAACTTCCAAATAACGCAACCTCCAGAACCACATCCTCATCACCTCCAATAAGTTCGCAATAACACAACCTCCAGAACCACATCCTCATCACGTCCACGAACTCCCTAATAACACAACCTCCAGAAACACATCCTCATCACCGACACTAACTCCCCAATAACACAACCTCCAGAGACACATCCTCATCACCTCCACTAACTTCGCAATAACACAACCTCCAGAAACTCATCCTCATCACCGACACTAACTTTCCATTAACACAACCTCCAGAAACTCATCCTCATCACCTCCTCTAACTCCCCAATAACACAACCTCCATAAACACATCCACCAGCCCTTCCACTAACTTCCCAATACCACTACCTCTGCAAAAACATTCATATCACCACCACTAACTTCCCAATATTACATCATCCAGAAACACATCCCCATCACCTCCACTCACTCCCCAATAACACAACCTCCAGAAACACATCCTCATCACCTCCACTAACGTCCCAATAACACAACCTCCAGAATCACATCCTCATCACCTCCACTAACTTCCCAATAATACAAACTCCTGAAACACATCCACAACTCCTCCACTAACTTCCCAATAACACAACCTCCAGAAACGCATCCACATCACCTCCACTAACTTACCAATACACAACCTCCAGAATCACATCCTCATCACCTCCACTAACTTCCCAATAATACAAACTCCTGAAACACATCCACATCACCGACACTAACTTCCCAACAACACAACCTCCAGAAACTCATCCTCATCACCTCTACTAAACTCCCAATAACACAACCTCCAGAAACACAACCACATCACCTCCACTACCTTCCCAATAACACTACCTCCAGAAAAACATCCGCATCAAGTCCACTAACTTCCAGTTAACACAACCTCCAGGAATACATCCCCATCACCACCACTAACCTCCAAATTACACATCTCCAGAAACACATCCACTGCACCTCTGCTAACTTCACAATAGCACAACCTCCAGAAACACATTCGCTTCATCTCCACTAACTTCCCAATAACACAACCTCCAGAAACATATCCACATCACCTCCACTAACCTCCCAATAACACAACCTCCAGAAACACATCCTCAGCACCTCCACTAACTTCCCAATAACATAACCTCCAGAAACACATCCTCAGCACCTCTACTAACTTCCCAATAACACAACCTCCAGAGACACATCCACAGCACCTCCACTAACTTCCCAATAACACAACCTCCAGAAACACATCCTCAGCACCTCCACTAACGTCCCAATAACACAACCTCCAGAAACAGATCCTCATCACCTCCACTAACTTCCCAATAACACAACCTCTGCTAAAACATTCACGTCACCACCACTAACTTCCCAATAATACAACCTCCAGTAACCCATCCACATCACCTCCTCTAACTCCCCAATAATAGAACCTCCGGAAAGACATCCTCATCACCTCCACTAACCTCCCAATAACACAACCTCCCTTAACACATCCTCATCACCTCCACTAACTTCCCAATGACACAACCACCAGAAACACATCCACATCACCTCCACTAACTTCCCAATAACACACCTCCAGAAACACATTCCCATCACCTCCACTAACTTCCCAATAACACAACCTCCAGAAACACATCCACATCACCTCCACTAACGTCCCAATAACACAACCTCCAGAAACTCATCCTCATCACCGGCACTATCTTCCCAATAACACAACCTCCAGAAACTCATCCTCATCACCGACACTAACTTCCCAACAACACAACCTCCAGAAACACATCCTCATCACCTCCACTAACTTCACAACAACACAAACTCTAGAAATACATCCTTATCCCGTCCATTAACTTCCCAATAACACAAACTCCAGAAAAAAATCCACATCTCCTCACTAACTTCCAAACAACACAAACTCTAGAAATACATCCTCATCCCTTCCACTAACTTCCCAATAACACAACCTCCAGAAACACATCCACACCTCCTCCACTTACTTTCCAATAACACAACCTCCAGAAACACATCCACCAGCCCTTCCACTAACTTCCCAATACCACACCCTCTGCAAAAACATTCACATCACCACCACTAACTTCCCAATAATACAACCTCCAGTAACCCATCCACATCACCTCCACTAACTGTCCAATAAGACAACCTCCATTAACACATCCTCATCACCTCCACTAACTCCCCAAAAATACAACCTCCATTAACACATCCTTATCACCTCCACTAACCTCCCAATAACACAACCTCCAGAAGCACATCCACATCACCTCCACTAACTCCCAATAATGGATCCTCCTGAAACACATCCTCATCACCTCCTCCAACCTCCCAATAACACAACCTCCCATAACACATCCTCATCACCTCCACTAACTTCCCAATGACACAACCACCAGAAACACATCCACATCACCTCCACTAACTTCCCAATAACACACCTCCAGAAACACATCCACATCACCTCCACTAACGTCCCAATAACACAACCTCCAGAAACACATCCACATCACCTCCACTAACGTCCCAATAACAAAACATTGAGAAACACATTCACGTCACCTCCATTAACCTCCCAATAACACAACCTCCAGAAACACATCCTCATCACCTCCACTAACCTCCCAATAACACAACCTCCAGAAACACATCCTCATCACGTCCACTAACCCCCCGATAACACAACCTCCAGAAACACATCCACATCACCTCCACTAACCTCCCAATAACACAACCTCCAGAAACACATCCTCATCACATCCACTAACTCCCCAATAAGACGACCTCCAGAAACACAGCCTCATCACCTCCACTAACTCCCCAAAAAGACAACCTCCATGAACACATCCTCATCACCTCCACTAACCTCCCAATAACACAACCTCCAGAAACACATCCACATCACCTCCACAAACTTTCGAATAACACAAGCTGCAGAAACACATCCTCATCACCCCAACTATCTTCGCAATAACACAACCTCCAGAAATACATTCGCTTCACCTCCACTAACTTCCCAATAACACAACCTCCAGAAACACATCCACATCTTCTCCACTAACTGTCCAATAACACAACCTCCAGGAACACACCCACCAGCACCTCCACTAACTTCCCAATACCACAACCTCTGCTAACACATCCACATCACCTCCACTAACTCCCGATAATGGATCCTCCTGAAACACATCCTCATCACCTCCACTAACTTCCCAATACCACAACCTCTGCTAACACATCCACATCACCTCCACTAACTCCCGATAATGGATCCTCCTGAAACACATCCTCATCATCTCCACTAACTTCCCAATGGCACAAACACCAGAAACACATCTACATTACCTCCACTAACTTCCCAATAACACACCTCCAGAAACACATCATCATCACCTCCACTAACGTCCCAATAACACAACCTCCAGAAACACATCCACATCAACTCCACTAACGTCCCAATAACAAAACATTCAGAATCACATCCACATCACCTCCACTAACTTCCCAATAAGACAACATCCAGACACTCATCCTCATCACCGGCACTATCTTCCCAATAACACAACCTCCAGAAACTCATCCTCATCATCTCCTCTAACTCCCCAATAACACAACCTCCAGAAACACATCCACACCTCTTCCACTTATTATCCAATAACACAACCTCCAGAAACACATCAACCAGCCCTTCCACTAACCTACCAATAACACAACCTCCCGAAACACATCCACATCACCTCCACTAACCTCCCAATAACACAACCTGCAGAAACACATTCTCATCACCTCCACTAACTTCCCAATAACACAACCTCCAGAAACACATCCTCAGCACTTCCATTAACTTCACAACAAGACAAACTGTAGAAAAAAATCCACATCACCTCCACTAACGTTCGAATAACACAAGCTGCAGAAACACATCCTCATCACCCCAACTAACTTCACAATAAAACCAACTCCCGTAACACATCCTCATCACCTCCACTAACCTCCCAATCACACAACCACCAGAAAAACATCCTCATCACCTCCACTAATCTCCCAATAACACAACCTCCAGAAACACTTCCACATCACCTCCACTAACCTCCCAATAACACAACCTCCAGAAACACATCCTCATCACCTCCACTAACTTCCCAAAAACACAACCTCCAGAAAATCATCCTCATCACCGACACTAACTTCCCAATAACACAACCTCCATAAACACATCCACATCACCTCTACTAACTTCCCAATAACACATCTCCAGAAACACATCCACAGCACCTCGACTAACTTCCCAATAACACAACCTCCAGAAACACATTCGTTTCACCTCCACTAACTTCCCAATAACACAACCTCCAGAAACACATCCTCATCACCTCCACTAACTTCACAACAACACAAACTCCAGAAAAAAATCCACATCACCTCCACTAACTTTCGAATAACACAAGCTGCAGAAACACATCCTCATCACACCAACTAACTTCCCAATAACACAACCTCGAGAAATTCAACCACTTCAACTCGACTAACTTCCCAATAACACAACATCCAGAAACACATTCGCTTCACCTCCACTAACATCCCAATAACACAACCTCCAGAAACACACCCACCAGCACCTCCACTAACTTCCCAATACCACAACCTCTGCTAACCCATCCACATCACATTCACTAACTCCCAATAATGGATCCTCCTGAAACACATCCTCATCACCTCCACTAACCTCCCAATAACACAACCTCCCATAACTCATCCTCATCACCTCCACTAACTTCCCAATGACACAACCACCAGAAACACATCCACATCACCTCCACTAACTTCCCAATAACACACCTCCAGAAACACATCCTCATCACCTCTACTAACGTCCCAATAACACAACCTCCAGAAACATATCCACATCACCTCCACAAACGTCCCAATAACAAAACATTCAGAAACACATCCACATCACCTCCATTAACCTCCCAATAACACAACCTCCAGAAACACATCCTCATCACCTCCACTAACGTCCCTATAACACAACCTCCCTTAACACATCCTCATCACCTCCACTAACCTCCCAATGACACAACCTCCAGAAACACATCCACATCTTCTCCACTAACTGTCCGATAACACAACCTCCAGAAACACACCCACCAGCACCTCCACTAACTTCCCAATACCACAACCTCTGCCAACACATCCACGAACTCCCAATAATGGATCCTCCTGAAACACATCCTCATCACCTCCACTAACCTCCCAATAACACAACCTCCCTTAACACATCCTCTTCACCTCCACTAACTTCCCAATGACACAACCACCAGAAACTATCCACATCACCTCCACTAACTTCCCAATACAACAACCTCTGCTAAAACATACACATCACCACCACTAACTTCCCAATAACACAACCTCCAGAAACACATTCGCTTCACCTCCACTAACTTGCCAATAACACAACCTCCAGAAACACATCCTCATCACCTCCACTAACGTCCCAATAACACAACCTCCAGAAACACATCCTCATCACCCCAACTAACTTCCCAATAACACATCCTCCAGAAACACATTCGCTTCACCTCCACTAACTTCACAACAAAACAAACTCTAGAAACACATCCTCATCCCTTCCACTAACATCCCAATAACACAAACTCCAGAAACACATCCGCATCACGTCCACTAAGTTCCAGTTAACACAACCAGCAGAACCACATCCTCATCACCACCACTAACATCCCAATAATACAACCTTCAGAAACCCATCCTCATCACCTCCACTAACTTCCCCATAACAAAACCTCCTGAAACACATCCTCATCACCTCCAGTAATGTCCCAATAACACAACCTCCAGAAACAAATCCACACCAGCTCCACTAACTTCCCAATAACAAATCTCCAGAAACACATCCACAGCACCTCCACTAACTTCCCAATAACACAAGCTGCAGAAAAACATCCTCATCACCCCAACTAACTTCCCAAAAACACAACCTCGAGAAATACATTCACTTCACCTCGACTAACTTCCCAATAACACATCCTCCAGAAACACATTCGCTTCACCTCCACTAACTTCACTACAACACAAACTCTAGAAACACATCCTCATCCCTTCCACTAACTTCCCAATAACACAACCTCCAGAAACACATCCACATCACCTCCACTAACGTCCCAATAACAAAACATTCAGAAACACAACCACATCACCTCCACTAACTTCCCAACAACACTACCTCCAGAAACTCATCCTCATCACCGACACTAACTTGCCAATAACACAACCTCCAGAAACACATCCTCATCACCGACACTAACTTCACAACAACACAAACTCTAGAAATACATCCTCATCCCTTCCACTAACTTCCCAATAACACAAACTCCAGAACAAAATCCACATCTCCTCACTAACTTCCCAACAACACAACCTCCATAAACTCATCCTCATCACCGACACTAACTTCCCAATAACACAACCACCAGAAACTCATCCTCATCACCTCCTCTAACTCCCCAATAACACAACCTCCAGAAACACATCCACACCTCATCCACTTATTATCCAATAACACAACCTCCAGAAACACATCCACCAGCCCTTCCACTTACTTCCCAATACCACAACCTCTGCAAAAAGATTCACATCACCACCACTAACTTAACAATAATACAACCTCCAGTAACTCATGCACATCACCTCCACTAACTCCCCAATAAGACAACCTCCATTACACATCCTCATCACCTCCACTAACTCCCCAAAAGGACAACCTCCATTAACACATCCTCATCACATCCACTAACCTCCAAATAACAAAACCTCCAGAAACACATCCTCATCATCTCCACTAACTTCCCAAGAATACAACCTCCAGAAAATCATCCTCATCACCGACACTAACTTCCCAATAACACAACCTCCAGAAACACATCCACATCACCTCCACTAACTTCCCAATGACACATCTCCAGAAACACATCCACAGCACCTCGACTAACTTCCCAATAACACAACCTCCAGAAACACATTCGCTTCACCTCCACTAACTTCCCAATAACACAAACTCCAGAAACTCATCATCACCTCCACTAACTTCACAACAACACAAACTCTAGAAACACATCCTCATCCCTTCCACTAACTTCCCAAAAACACAAACTCCAGAAAAAATTCCACATCACCTGAATTAACTTTCGATTAACACAACATCCAGAAACACATCCACATCTCCTCCACTAACATCCCAATAACACAACCTCCAGAAACACACCCACCAGCACCTCCACTAACTTCCCAATACCAGAACCTCTGCTAACCCATCCACATCACATCCACTAACTCCCAATAATGGATCCTCCTGAAACACATCCTCATCACCTCCACTAACCTCCCAATAACACAACCTCCCATAACACATCCTCATCACCTCCACGAACTTCCCAATGACACAACCACCAGAAACACATCCACATCACCTCCACTAACTTCCCAATAACACACCTCCAGAAACACATCCTCATCACCTCCGCTAACGTCCCAATAACAAAACCTCCAGAAACATATCCACATCAACTCCACGAACGTCCCAATAACAAAACATTCAGAAACACATCCACATCACCTCCATTAACCTCCCAATAACACAACCTCCAGAAACACATCCTCATCACCTCCACTAACGTCCCTATAACAAAACCTCCCTTAACACATCCTCATCACCTGCACTAACCTCCCAATGACACAATCTCCAGAAACACATCCACATCTTCTCCACTAACTGTCCGATAACACAACCTCCAGAAACACACCCACCAGCACCTCCACTAACTTCCCAATACCACAACCTCTGCCAACACATCCACCTCACCTCCACGAACTCCCAATAATGGATCCTCCTGAAACACATCCTCATCACCTCCACTAACCTCCCAATAACACAACCTCCCTTAACACATCCTCATCACCTCCACTAACTTCCCAATGACACAACCACCAGAAACATATCCACATCACCTCCACTAACTTCCCAATACCACAACCTCTGCTAAAACATACACATCACCACCACTAACTTCCCAATAACACAACCTCCAGAAACACATTCGCTTCACCTCCACTAACTTGCCAATAACACAGTCTCCAGAAACACATCCTCATCACCTCCACTAACGTCCCAATAACACAACCTCCAGAAACACATCCTCATCACCCCAACTAACTTCCCAATAACACATCCTCCAGAAACACATTCGCTTCACCTCCACTAACTTCACAACAAAACAAACTCTAGAAACACATCCTCATCCCTTCCACTAACATCCCAATAACACAAACTCCAGAAAAACATCCGCATCACGTCCACTAAGTTCCAGTTAACACAACCAGCAGAACCACATCCTCATCACCACCACTAACATCCCAATAATACAACCTCCAGAAACCCATCCTCATCACCTCCACTAACTTCCCAATAACAAAACCTCCTGAAACACATCCTCATCACCTCCAGTAATGTCCCAATAACACAACCTCCAGAAACAAATCCACACCAGCTCCACTAACTTCCCATTAACAAATCTCCAGAAACACATCCACAGTACCTCCACTAACTTCCCAATAACACAAGCTGCAGAAAAACATCCTCATCACCCCAACTAACTTCCCAAAAACACAACCTCGAGAAATACATTCACTTCACCTCGACTAACTTCCCAATAACACATCCTCCAGAAACACATTCGCTTCACCTCCACTAACTTCACAACAACACAAACTCTAGAAACACATCCTCATCCCTTCCACTAACTTCCCAATAACACAAACTCCAGAAAAAAATCCACATCTCCTCACTAACTTCCCAACAACACAACCTCGAGAAAATCATCCACATCACCTCCACTAACGTCCCAATAACAAAACATTCAGAAACACAACCACATCACCTCCACTAACTTCACAACAACACTACCTCCAGAAACTCATCCTCATCACCGACACTAACTTGCCAATAACACAACCTCCAGAAACACATCCTCATCACCGACACTAACTTCACAACAACACAAACTCTAGAAATACATCCTCATCCCTTCCACTAACTTCCCAATAACACAAACTCCAGAAAAAAATCCACATCTCCTCACTAACGTCCCAACAACACAACCTCCATAAACTCATCCTCATCACCGACACTAACTTCCCAATAACACAACCACCAGAAACTCATCCTCATCACCTCCTCTAACTCCCCAATAACACAACCTCCAGAAACACATCCACACCTCCTCCACTTATTATCCAATAACACAACCTCCAGAAACACATCCACCAGCCCTTCCACTTACTTCCCAATACCACAACCTCTGCAAAAACATTCACATCACCACCACTAACTTCCCAATAATACAACCTCCAGTAACTCATGCATATCACCTCCACTAACTCCCCAATAAGACAACCTCCATTACACATCCTCATCACCTCCACTAACTCCCCAAAAGGACAACCTCCATTAACACATCCTCATCACATCAACTAACCTCCCAATAACACAACCTCCAGAAGCACATCCACATCACCTCCACTAACCTCCCAATAACAAAACCTCCAGAAACACATCCTCATCACCTCCACTAACTTCCCAAGAACACAACCTCCAGAAAATCATCCTCATCACCGACACTAACTTCCCAATAACACAACCTCCAGAAACACATCCACATCACCTCCACTAACTTCCCAATGACACATCTCCAGAAACACATCCACAGCACCTCGACTAACTTCCCAATAACACAACCTCCAGAAACACATTCGCTTCACCTCCACTAACTTCCCAATAACACAAACTCCAGAAACACATCATCACCTCCACTAACTTCACAACAACACAACCTCCAGAAACACATCCACTTCACCTCAACTAACTTCCCAATAACACAACCTCCAGAAACACATCCTCATCACCTCTACTAACTTACCAATAACACAACCTCCAGAAACACATCCACATCAATCCACTAACTTCCCAACAACACAACCTCCAGAAACACATCCTCATCACCTCCACTAACTTCCCAATAACACAACCTCCAGAAACACATCCTCATCACCTCCACTAACTTCCCAATAACACAACCTCCAGAAACACATCCTCATCATCTCCACTAACTTCCCAATAACACAACCTCCAGAAACACATCCTCATCACCTCCACTAACTTCCCAATAACACAACCTCCAGAAACACATCCTCATCACCTCCACTAACTTCCCAATAACACAACCTCCAGAAACACATCCTCATCATCTCCACTAACTTCCCAATAACACAACCTCCAGAAACACATCCTCATCACCTCCATTAAGTTTACAATAACAGAACCTCCAGAAACACATCCACTTCACCTCAACTAACCTCCAAATAACACATCTCCAGAAACACATCCACAGCACCTCTGCTAACGCCCAAATAACACAACCTCCAGAAACACATACGCATCAAGTCCACCAACTTCCCAATAACACAACCTCCAGAAATACATCCACATCACGTCCACTAACTTCCCAATTATACAAACTCCAGAAACACATCCTCATCACCTCCACTATCTTCCCAACAACACAACCACGAGAAACACATCAACTTCACGTCCACTAACTTCCCAACAACACAACCTCCTGAAACAAATCCACATCACCTTCACTAACCTCCAAATAAGTCAACCTCTTGAAAAACATCCTCATCACCTCCACTAACTTCCCAATAACACAACCTCCAGAAACTCATCCTCATCACCTCAACTAATTTCCCAATAACACAACGTCCAGTAACTCATCCTCATCACCTCCACTAACTTCCCATTAACACAACCTCGAGAAATACATCCACTTCACCTCCACTAACCTCCAAATAACACATCTCCAGAAACACATCCACAGAGCCTCTGCTAACTTCACAATAACACAACCTCCAGAAACCCATCCTCATCACCTCGACTTTCTTCCCAGTAACACATCCTCCAGAAACACATTCACATCACCTCCACTAACTTCCCAATAACACATTTCCAGAAACACATCCACATCACATCCACTAACTTCCCAATAACACAACCTCCAGAAACACATCCTCATCACCTCCACTAACTTGCCAATAACACAACCTCCAGAAACACATCCACTTCACCTCAACTAACTTCCCAATAACACAACCTCCAGAAACACATCCACTTCACCGCAACTAACCTCCAAATAACACATCTCCAGAAACACATCCACAGCACCTCTGCTAACGTCCCAATAACACAACCACCAGAAACACATCAACCTCACATCCACGAACTTCCCAATAACACAACCTCCAGAAACCCATCCTCATCACCTCCACTAATTTCCCAATAACACAACCTCCAGAAACACATCCTCATCACCTCCACTAACTTCCCAATAACACAACTTCAAGAAACTCGTTCACCTCACCTCCACAAACTTATAATAACACAAACTCCAGAACCACATCCTCATCACCACCACTAACGTAGCAATAACACAACCTCCAGAAACCCATCCTCATCACCTCCACTAACTTCCCAATAACACAACCTCCAGAAACTCATCCTCATCACCTCTACTAACGTCCCAATAACACAACCTCCAGAAACACATCCTCATCACCTCCACTAAATTCCCAATAACACAACCTCCAGAAACTCATCCTCATCACCTCCATTAATTTCCCAATAACACAAACTCCAGAAACACAATCACATCACCTCAACTAGCCTCCAAATAACACATCTCCAGAAAAACATCCACAGCACCTCCACTAACTTCCCAGTATCACAACCTCCAGAAACACATCCTCATCACCTCCACTATCTTCCCAATAACAAAACATTCAGAAACACGTCGTCATCACCTCCACTAACTTCCCAATAACAAAACTTCCAGAAACACATCCACAGCACCTCTGCTAACGTCCCAATAACACAACCAACAGAAAAACATCCACTTCACGTCCATTAACTTCCCAACAACACAACCTCCAGAAACACATCCTCATCTCCTCCACTATCTTCGCAATAACACAACCTCCAGAAACACATCTTCATCACCTCCACTATCTTCCCAATAACACAACCTCCAGAAACCATCCACATCACCTCCACTAACGTACCAATAACACAACCTCCAGAAACACAACCTCATCACCTCCACTAATTTCCCAATAACACAACCTCCAGAAACTCATCCTCATCACCTCCACTATCTTCCCAATAACACAACCTCCAGAAACCATCCACATCACCTCCACTAACGTACCAATAACACAACCTCCAGAAACCCATCCTCATCACCTCCACTAACTTCCCAATAACACAACCTCCAGAAACTCATCCTCATCACCTCCACTAATTTCCCAATAACACAACCTCCAGAAACACATCCTCTTCACCTCTGCTAACTTCACAATAACGCAACCTCCAGAAGCCCATCCTCATCACCGACTCTAACTTCACAATAATACAACCTCGAGAAATACATCCACTTCACCTCCACTAACTTCCCAATAACACAACCTCCAGAAACTCATCCTCATCACCTCCACTAATTTCCCAATAACACAACCTCCAGAAACCCATCCTCATCACCTCCACTAACTTCCCAATAACAGAACCTCCAGAAACTCATCCTCATCACCTCAACTAATTTCCCAATAACACAACGTCCAGTAACTCATCCTCTTCACCTCCACTAACTTCCCAATAACACAACATCCAGAAACTCACCCTCATCACCGACTCTAACTTCCCTATAACACAACCTCGAGAAATACATCCACTTCACCTCCACTAACGTCCCAATAACACAACCTCCAGAAATACATGCACTTCACCTCTACTAACTTCCCAATCACACAAAATCCAGAAAAACATCCTGATTACATCCAATAATTTCCCATGAACACAGCCTCCAGAAACACATCCACTTCACCTCCACTAACTTCCCAATAACTCATCATCCAGAAAAACATCCTGATCACCTCCACTAACGTCCCAATAACACAACGTCCAGAAATACATCCACTTCACATCAACTAACCTCCAAATAACACATCTCCAGAAACACATCCACAGCACCTCTGCTAACGTCCCAATAACACAACCACCAGAAACACATCAACCTCACGTCCACTAACTTCCCAATAACACAACCTCTAGAAATACATACACATCACGTCCACTAACTTCCCAATCAAACGAACTCCAGAAACACATCCTCATCACCTGCATTATCTTCCCAATAACACAACCACCAGAAACATATCCGCCTCACGTCCACTAACTTCCCAACAACACAACCTCCTGAAACACATCCACATCACCTCCACTAACCTCCCAATAACACAACCTCCAGAAATACATCCACATCACCTCCACTTACGTCCCAATACCACAACCTCCAGAAACACATCGTCATCACCTCCACTGACTTCCCAATAACACAACCTCCAGAAACACATCCACATCACATCCACTAACTTCCCAATAACACAACCTCCAGAAACACATCCTCATCACCTCCACTAACTTCCCAATAACACAACCTCCAGAAACACATCCACTTCACCTTAACTAAACTCCAAATAACACATCTCCAGAAACACATACGCATCAAGTCCACCAACTTCCCAATAACACAACCTCCAGAAACACATCCTCATCACCTCCACTATAATCCCAATAACACAACCACGAGAAACACATCAACCTCACGTCAACTAACCTCCCAACAACACAACCTCCTGAAACACATCCACATAACCTTCACTAACCTCCAAATAAGTCAACCTCTAGAAACACATCCTCATCACATCCACTAACACCCCAATACCACAACCTCCAGAAACACATCCACACCAGCTCCACTAACTTCCCAATAACACATCTCCAGAAACACATCCTCATCACCCCAACAAACTTCCCAATAATACA
Source organism: Scyliorhinus torazame (assembly GCF_047496885.1). Lineage (NCBI taxonomy): Eukaryota > Metazoa > Chordata > Chondrichthyes > Carcharhiniformes > Scyliorhinidae > Scyliorhinus > Scyliorhinus torazame. Next base: position 136,165,187 of record NC_092726.1, on the reverse strand, counting down.
ACCTCCAGGCACACAATCTTCATTACTTCCAGAAACTTTCCAAAAACACAATCTCCAGAAATACATCGACATCACCTCCTCTAACTTCTCAATAACACAACCTCCAGAAACACATCCTCATCACCTCCACTATCTTCCCAATAACACCACCTCCAGAAACAAATCCACTTCACCTCCACTAACTTCCGAATAACTCAACATCCAGAAAAACATCCTGATCACCTCCACTAACGTCCCAATAACACAACCTCCAGAAATACATCCACTTCACCTCCACTAACCTCCAAATAACACATCTCCAGAAACACATCCACAGAGCCTCTGCTAACTTCACAATAACACAACCTCCAGAAACCCATCCTCATCACCTCGACTTTCTTCCCAGTAACACATCCTCCAGAAACACATTCACATCACCTCCACTAACTTCCCAATAACACATTTCCAGAAACACATCCACATCACATCCACTAACTTCCCAATAACACAACCTCCAGAAACACATCCTCATCACCTCCACTAACTTCCCAATAACACAACCTCCAGAAACACATCCACTTCACCTCAACTAACTTCCCAATAACACAACCTCCAGAAACACATCCTCATCACCTCTACTAACTTACCAATAACACAACCTCCAGAAACACATCCACATCAATCCACTAACTTCCCAACAACACAACCTCCAGAAACACATCCTCATCACCTCCACTAACTTCCCAATAACACAACCTCCAGAAACACATCCTCATCACCTCCACTAACTTCCCAATAACACAACCTCCAGAAACACATCCTCATCATCTCCACCAACTTCCCAATAACACAACCTCCAGAAACACATCCTCATCACCTCCATTAAGTTTACAATAACAGAACCTCCAGAAACACATCCACTTCACCTCAACTAACCTCCAAATAACACATCTCCAGAAACACATCCACAGCACCTCTGCTAACGCCCCAATAACACAACCTCCAGAAACACATACGCATCAAGTCCACCAACTTCCCAATAACACAACCTCCAGAAATACATCCACATCACGTCCACTAACTTCCCAATTATACAAACTCCAGAAACACATCCTCATCACCTCCACTATCTTCCCAACAACACAACCACGAGAAACACATCAACTTCACGTCCACTAACTTCCCAACAACACAACCTCCTGAAACAAATCCACATCACCTTCACTAACCTCCAAATAAGTCAACCTCTTGAAAAACATCCTCATCACCTCCACTAACTTCCCAATAACACAACCTCCAGAAACTCATCCTCATCACCTCAACTAATTTCCCAATAACACAACGTCCAGTAACTCATCCTCATCACCTCCACTAACTTCCCATTAACACAACCTCGAGAAATACATCCACTTCACCTCCACTAACCTCCAAATAACACATCTCCAGAAACACATCCACAGAGCCTCTGCTAACTTCACAATAACACAACCTCCAGAAACCCATCCTCATCACCTCGACTTTCTTCCCAGTAACACATCCTCCAGAAACACATTCACATCACCTCCACTAACTTCCCAATAACACATTTCCAGAAACACATCCACATCACATCCACTAACTTCCCAATAACACAACCTCCAGAAACACATCCTCATCACCTCCACTAACTTCCCAATAACACAACCTCCAGAAACACATCCACTTCACCTCAACTAACTTCCCAATAACACAACCTCCAGAAACACATCCTCATCACCTCTACTAACTTACCAATAACACAACCTCCAGAAACACATCCACATCAATCCACTAACTTCCCAACAACACAACCTCCAGAAACACATCCTCATCACCTCCACTAACTTCCCAATAACACAACCTCCAGAAACACATCCTCATCACCTCCACTAACTTCCCAATAACACAACCTCCAGAAACACATCCTCATCATCTCCACTAACTTCCCAATAACACAACCTCCAGAAACACATCCTCATCACCTCCATTAAGTTTACAATAACAGAACCTCCAGAAACACATCCACTTCACCTCAACTAACCTCCAAATAACACATCTCCAGAAACACATCCACAGCACCTCTGCTAACGCCCCAATAACACAACCTCCAGAAACACATACGCATCAAGTCCACCAACTTCCCAATAACACAACCTCCAGAAATACATCCACATCACGTCCACTAACTTCCCAATTATACAAACTCCAGAAACACATCCTCATCACTTCCACTATCTTCCCAACAACACAACCACGAGAAACACATCAACTTCACGTCCACTAACTTCCCAACAACACAACCTCCTGAAACAAATCCACATCACCTTCACTAACCTCCAAATAAGTCAACCTCTTGAAAAACATCCTCATCACCTCCACTAACTTCCCAATAACACAACCTCCAGAAACTCATCCTCATCACCTCAACTAATTTCCCAATAACACAACGTCCAGTAACTCATCCTCATCACCTCCACTAACTTCCCATTAACACAACCTCGAGAAATACATCCACTTCACCTCCACTATCGTCCCAATAACACAACCTCCAGAAATACATCCACTTCTCCTCAACTAACCTCCAAATAACACATCTCCAGAAACACATCCACAGCACCTCTGCTAACGTCCCAATAACACAACCACCAGAAAATCATCCTCATCACCGACACTAACTTCCCAATACCACAAACTCTGCAAAAACATTCACATCACCTCTACTCACTCCCCAATAAGACAACCTCCATTAAGACATCCTCATCACCTCCACTAACGTCCCAATAACACAACCTCCAGAAACACATCCGCATCACCTCCACTAACGTCCGAATAACACAACCTCCAGAAACCCATCCTTATCACCTCCAATAAGTCCCCAATATCACAACCTCCAGAAACACATCCACTTCACCTCTACTAAATTCCCAATAACACACCCTCCAGAAACACGTTCACCTCACCTCTACTAACTTCCCAATAACACATCTCCAGAAACACATCCTCATCACCCCAACTAACTTCCCAATAATACAACCTCCAGACACACAATCTTTATCACCTCCACTAACTTTCCAATCACACAACCTCCAGAAACAGATCTACTTCACCTCCACTAACTTCCAAATAACGCAACCTCCAGAACCACATCCTCATCACCTCCAATAAGTTCGCAATAACACAACCTCCAGAACCACATCCTCATCACGTCCACGAACTCCCTAATAACACAACCTCCAGAAACAGATCCACTTCACCTCCACTAACTTCCAAATAACGCAACCTCCAGAAAAACATCCTCATCACCGACACTAACTCCCCAATAACACAACCTCCAGAAACACATCCTCATCACCTCCACTAACTTCGCAATAACACAACCTCCAGAAACTCATCCTCATCACCGACACTAACTTTCCATTAACACAACCTCCAGAAACTCATCCTCATCACCTCCTCTAACTCCCCAATAACACAACCTCCATAAACACATCCACCAGCCCTTCCACTAACTTCCCAATACCACTACCTCTGCAAAAACATTCATATCACCACCACTAACTTCCCAATATTACATCATCCAGAAACACATCCCCATCACCTCCACTCACTCCCCAATAACACAACCTCCAGAAACACATCCTCATCACCTCCACTAACGTCCCAATAACACAACCTCCAGAATCACATCCTCATCACCTCCACTAACTTCCCAATAATACAAACTCCTGAAACACATCCACAACTCCTCCACTAACTTCCCAATTACAAAACCTCCAGAAACGCATCCACATCACCTCCACTAACTTACCAATACACAACCTCCAGAAACACATCCTCATCACCTCCACTTACTTTCCAATAACACAACCTCCAGAAACACATCCGCCAGCCCTTCCACTAACTTCCCAATACCACAAACTCTGCAAAAACATTCACATCACCTCTACTCACTCCCCAATAAGACAACCTCCATTAAGACATCCTCATCACCTCCACTAACGTCCCAATAACACAACCTCCAGAAACACATCCGCATCACCTCCACTAACGTCCGAATAACACAACCTCCAGAAACCCATCGTCATCACCTCCAATAAGTCCCCAATATCACAACCTCCAGAAACACATCCACTTCACCTCTACTAAATTCCCAATAACACACCCTCCAGAAACACGTTCACCTCACCTCTACTAACTTCCCAATAACACATCTCCAGAAACACATCCTCATCACCCCAACTAACTTCCCAATAATACAACCTCCAGACACACAATCTTTATCACCTCCACTAACATTCCAATCACACAACCTCCAGAAACAGATCTACTTCACCTCCACTAACTTCCAAATAACGCAACCTCCAGAACCACATCCTCATCACCTCCAATAAGTTCGCAATAACACAACCTCCAGAACCACATCCTCATCACGTCCACGAACTTCGCAATAACACAACCTCCAGAAACTCATCCTCATCACCGACACTAACTTTCCATTAACACAACCTCCAGAAACTCATCCTCATCACCTCCTCTAACTCCCCAATAACACAACCTCCATAAACACATCCACCAGCCCTTCCACTAACTTCCCAATACCACTACCTCTGCAAAAACATTCATATCACCACCACTAACTTCCCAATATTACATCATCCAGAAACACATCCCCATCACCTCCACTCACTCCCCAATAACACAACCTCCAGAAACACATCCTCATCACCTCCACTAACGTCCCAATAACACAACCTCCAGAATCACATCCTCATCACCTCCACTAACTTCCCAATAATACAAACTCCTGAAACACATCCACAACTCCTCCACTAACTTCCCAATAACACAACCTCCAGAAACGCATCCACATCACCTCCACTAACTTACCAATACACAACCTCCAGAATCACATCCTCATCACCTCCACTAACTTCCCAATAATACAAACTCCTGAAACACATCCACATCACCGACACTAACTTCCCAACAACACAACCTCCAGAAACTCATCCTCATCACCTCTACTAAACTCCCAATAACACAACCTCCAGAAACACAACCACATCACCTCCACTACCTTCCCAATAACACTACCTCCAGAAAAACATCCGCATCAAGTCCACTAACTTCCAGTTAACACAACCTCCAGGAATACATCCCCATCACCACCACTAACCTCCAAATTACACATCTCCAGAAACACATCCACTGCACCTCTGCTAACTTCACAATAGCACAACCTCCAGAAACACATTCGCTTCATCTCCACTAACCTCCCAATAACACAACCTCCAGAAACACATCCTCATCACGTCCACTAACCTCCCTATAACACAACCTCCAGAAACACATCCACATCACCTCCACTAACCTCCCAATAACACAACCTCCAGAAACACATCCTCATCACATCCACTAACTCCCCAATAAGACGACCTCCAGAAACACAGCCTCATCACCTCCACTAACTCCCCAAAAAGACAACCTCCATGAACACATCCTCATCACCTCCACTAACCTCCCAATAACACAACCTCCAGAAACACATCCACATCACCTCCACAAACTTTCGAATAACACAAGCTGCAGAAACACATCCTCATCACCCCAACTATCTTCGCAATAACACAACCTCCAGAAATACATTCGCTTCACCTCCACTAACTTCCCAATAACACAACCTCCAGAAACACATCCACATCTTCTCCACTAACTGTCCAATAACACAACCTCCAGAAACACACCCACCAGCACCTCCACTAACTTCCCAATACCACAACCTCTGCTAACACATCCACATCACCTCCACTAACTCCCGATAATGGATCCTCCTGAAACACATCCTCATCACCTCCACTAACTTCCCAATACCACAACCTCTGCTAACACATCCACATCACCTCCACTAACTCCCGATAATGGATCCTCCTGAAACACATCCTCATCATCTCCACTAACTTCCCAATGGCACAAACACCAGAAACACATCTACATTACCTCCACTAACTTCCCAATAACACACCTCCAGAAACACATCATCATCACCTCCACTAACGTCCCAATAACACAACCTCCAGAAACACATCCACATCAACTCCAGTAACGTCCCAATAACAAAACATTCAGAATCACATCCACATCACCTCCACTAACTTCCCAATAAGACAACATCCAGACACTCATCCTCATCACCGGCACTATCTTCCCAATAACACAACCTCCAGAAACTCATCCTCATCATCTCCTCTAACTCCCCAATAACACAACCTCCAGAAACACATCCACACCTCCTCCACTTATTATCCAATAACACAACCTCCAGAAACACATCAACCAGCCCTTCCACTAACCTACCAATAACACAACCTCCCGAAACACATCCACATCACCTCCACTAACCTCCCAATAACACAACCTGCAGAAACACATTCTCATCACCTCCACTAACTTCCCAATACCACAACCTCCAGAAACACATCCTCAGCACTTCCATTAACTTCACAACAAGACAAACTGTAGAAAAAAATCCACATCACCTCCACTAACGTTCGAATAACACAAGCTGCAGAAACACATCCTCATCACCCCAACTAACTTCACAATAAAACCAACTCCCGTAACACATCCTCATCACCTCCACTAACCTCCCAATCACACAACCACCAGAAAAACATCCTCATCACCTCCACTAATCTCCCAATAACACAACCTCCAGAAACACTTCCACATCACCTCCACTAACCTCCCAATAACACAACCTCCAGAAACACATCCTCATCACCTCCACTAACTTCCCAAAAACACAACCTCCAGAAAATCATCCTCATCACCGACACTAACTTCCCAATAACACAACCTCCATAAACACATCCACATCACCTCTACTAACTTCCCAATAACACATCTCCAGAAACACATCCACAGCACCTCGACTAACTTCCCAATAACACAACCTCCAGAAACACATTCGCTTCACCTCCACTAACTTCCCAATAACACAACCTCCAGAAACACATCCTCATCACCTCCACTAACTTCACAACAACACAAACTCCAGAAAAAAATCCACATCACCTCCACTAACTTTCGAATAACACAAGCTGCAGAAACACATCCTCATCACACCAACTAACTTCCCAATAACACAACCTCGAGAAATTCAACCACTTCAACTCGACTAACTTCCCAATAACACAACATCCAGAAACACATTCGCTTCACCTCCACTAACATCCCAATAACACAACCTCCAGAAACACACCCACCAGCACCTCCACTAACTTCCCAATACCACAACCTCTGCTAACCCATCCACATCACATCCACTAACTCCCAATAATGGATCCTCCTGAAACACATCCTCATCACCTCCACTAACCTCCCAATAACACAACCTCCCATAACACATCCTCATCACCTCCACTAACTTCCCAATGACACAACCACCAGAAACACATCCACATCACCTCCACTAACTTCCCAATAACACACCTCCAGAAACACATCCTCATCACCTCTACTAACGTCCCAATAACACAACCTCCAGAAACATATCCACATCACCTCCACAAACGTCCCAATAACAAAACATTCAGAAACACATCCACATCACCTCCATTAACCTCCCAATAACACAACCTCCAGAAACACATCCTCATCACCTCCACTAACGTCCCTATAACACAACCTCCCTTAACACATCCTCATCACCTCCACTAACCTCCCAATGACACAACCTCCAGAAACACATCCACATCTTCTCCACTAACTGTCCGATAACACAACCTCCAGAAACACACCCACCAGCACCTCCACTAACTTCCCAATACCACAACCTCTGCCAACACATCCACGAACTCCCAATAATGGATCCTCCTGAAACACATCCTCATCACCTCCACTAACCTCCCAATAACACAACCTCCCTTAACACATCCTCTTCACCTCCACTAACTTCCCAATGACACAACCACCAGAAACTATCCACATCACCTCCACTAACTTCCCAATACCACAACCTCTGCTAAAACATACACATCACCACCACTAACTTCCCAATAACACAACCTCCAGAAACACATTCGCTTCACCTCCACTAACTTGCCAATAACACAACCTCCAGAAACACATCCTCATCACCTCCACTAACGTCCCAATAACACAACCTCCAGAAACACATCCTCATCACCCCAACTAACTTCCCAATAACACATCCTCCAGAAACACATTCGCTTCACCTCCACTAACTTCACAACAAAACAACTCTAGAAACACATCCTCATCCCTTCCACTAACATCCCAATAACACAAACTCCAGAAACACATCCGCATCACGTCCACTAAGTTCCAGTTAACACAACTAGCAGAACCACATCCTCATCACCACCACTAACATCCCAATAATACAACCTTCAGAAACCCATCCTCATCACCTCCACTAACTTCCCCATAACAAAACCTCCTGAAACACATCCTCATCACCTCCAGTAATGTCCCAATGACACAACCTCCAGAAACAAATCCACACCAGCTCCACTAACTTCCCAATAACAAATCTCCAGAAACACATCCACAGCACCTCCACTAACTTCCCAATAACACAAGCTGCAGAAAAACATCCTCATCACCCCAACTAACTTCCCAAAAACACAACCTCGAGAAATACATTCACTTCACCTCGACTAACTTCCCAATAACACATCCTCCAGAAACACATTCGCTTCACCTCCACTAACTTCACTACAACACAAACTCTAGAAACACATCCTAATCCCTTCCACTAACTTCCCAGTAAAACAACCTCCAGAAACACATCCACATCACCTCCACTAACGTCCCAATAACAAAACATTCAGAAACACAACCACATCACCTCCACTAACTTCCCAACAACACTACCTCCAGAAACTCATCCTCATCACCGACACTAACTTGCCAATAACACAACCTCCAGAAACACATCCTCATCACCGACACTAACTTCACAACAACACAAACTCTAGAAATACATCCTCATCCCTTCCACTAACTTCCCAATAACACAAACTCCAGAACAAAATCCACATCTCCTCACTAACTTCCCAACAACACAACCTCCATAAACTCATCCTCATCACCGACACTAACTTCCCAATAACACAACCTCCAGAAACACATCCACACCTCCTCCACTTATTATCCAATAACACAACCTCCAGAAACACATCCACCAGCCCTTCCACTTACTTCCCAATACCACAACCTCTGCAAAAAGATTCACATCACCACCACTAACTTAACAATAATACAACCTCCAGTAACTCATGCACATCACCTCCACTAACTCCCCAATAAGACAACCTCCATTACACATCCTCATCACCTCCACTAACTCCCCAAAAGGACAACCTCCATTAACACATCCTCATCACATCCACTAACCTCCAAATAACAAAACCTCCAGAAACACATCCTCATCATCTCCACTAACTTCCCAAGAACACAACCTCCAGAAAATCATCCTCATCACCGACACTAACTTCCCAATAACACAACCTCCAGAAACACATCCACATCACCTCCACTAACTTCCCAATGACACATCTCCAGAAACACATCCACAGCACCTCGACTAACTTCCCAATAACACAACCTCCAGAAACACATTCGCTTCACCTCCACTAACTTCCCAATAACACAAACTCCAGAAACACATCATCACCTCCACTAACTTCACAACAACACAAACTCTAGAAACACATCCTCATCCCTTCCACTAACTTCCCAAAAACACAAACTCCAGAAAAAATTCCACATCACCTGAATTAACTTTCGATTAACACAACATCCAGAAACACATCCACATCTCCTCCACTAACATCCCAATAACACAACCTCCAGAAACACACCCACCAGCACCTCCACTAACTTCCCAATACCAGAACCTCTGCTAACCCATCCACATCACATCCACTAACTCCCAATAATGGATCCTCCTGAAACACATCCTCATCACCTCCACTAACCTCCCAATAACACAACCTCCCATAACACATCCTCATCACCTCCACGAACTTCCCAATGACACAACCACCAGAAACACATCCACATCACCTCCACTAACTTCCCAATAACACACCTCCAGAAACACATCCTCATCACCTCCGCTAACGTCCCAATAACAAAACCTCCAGAAACATATCCACATCAACTCCACTAACGTCCCAATAACAAAACATTCAGAAACACATCCACATCACCTCCATTAACCTCCCAATAACACAACCTCCAGAAACACATCCTCATCACCTCCACTAACGTCCCTATAACAAAACCTCCCTTAACACATCCTCATCACCTGCACTAACCTCCCAATGACACAATCTCCAGAAACACATCCGCATCTTCTCCACTAACTGTCCGATAACACAACCTCCAGAAACACACCCACCAGCACCTCCACTAACTTCCCAATACCACAACCTCTGCCAACACATCCACCTCACCTCCACGAACTCCCAATAATGGATCCTCCTGAAACACATCCTCATCACCTCCACTAACCTCCCAATAACACAACCTCCCTTAACACATCCTCATCACCTCCACTAACTTCCCAATGACACAACCACCAGAAACATATCCACATCACCTCCACTAACTTCCCAATACCACAACCTCTGCTAAAACATACACATCACCACCACTAACTTCCCAATAACACAACCTCCAGAAACACATTCGCTTCACCTCCACTAACTTGCCAATAACACAGTCTCCAGAAACACATCCTCATCACCTCCACTAACGTCCCAATAACACAACCTCCAGAAACACATCCTCATCACCCCAACTAACTTCCCAATAACACATCCTCCAGAAACACATTCGCTTCACCTCCACTAACTTCACAACAAAACAAACTCTAGAAACACATCCTCATCCCTTCCACTAACATCCCAATAACACAAACTCCAGAAAAACATCCGCATCACGTCCACTAAGTTCCAGTTAACACAACCAGCAGAACCACATCCTCATCACCACCACTAACATCCCAATAATACAACCTCCAGAAACCCATCCTCATCACCTCCACTAACTTCCCAATAACAAAACCTCCTGAAACACATCCTCATCACCTCCAGTAATGTCCCAATAACACAACCTCCAGAAACAAATCCACACCAGCTCCACTAACTTCCCATTAACAAATCTCCAGAAACACATCCACAGTACCTCCACTAACTTCCCAATAACACAAGCTGCAGAAAAACATCCTCATCACCCCAACTAACTTCCCAAAAACACAACCTCGAGAAATACATTCACTTCACCTCGACTAACTTCCCAATAACACATCCTCCAGAAACACATTCGCTTCACCTCCACTAACTTCACAACAACACAAACTCTAGAAACACATCCTCATCCCTTCCACTAACTTCCCAATAACACAAACTCCAGAAAAAAATCCACATCTCCTCACTAACTTCCCAACAACACAACCTCCAGAAAATCATCCACATCACCTCCACTAACGTCCCAATAACAAAACATTCAGAAACACAACCACATCATCTCCACTAACTTCACAACAACACGACCTCCAGAAACTCATCCTCATCACCGACACTAACTTGCCAATAACACAACCTCCAGAAACACATCCTCATCACCGACACTAACTTCACAACAACACAAACTCTAGAAATACATCCTCATCCCTTCCACTAACTTCCCAATAACACAAACTCCAGAAAAAAATCCACATCTCCTCACTAACGTCCCAACAACACAACCTCCATAAACTCATCCTCATCACCGACACTAACTTCCCAATAACACAACCACCAGAAACTCATCCTCATCACCTCCTCTAACTCCCCAATAACACAACCTCCAGAAACACATCCACACCTCCTCCACTTATTATCCAATAACACAACCTCCAGAAACACATCCACCAGCCCTTCCACTTACTTCCCAATACCACAACCTCTGCAAAAACATTCACATCACCACCACTAACTTCCCAATAATACAACCTCCAGTAACTCATGCATATCACCTCCACTAACTCCCCAATAAGACAACCTCCATTACACATCCTCATCACCTCCACTAACTCCCCAAAAGGACAACCTCCATTAACACATCCTCATCACATCAACTAACCTCCCAATAACACAACCTCCAGAAGCACATCCACATCACCTCCACTAACCTCCCAATAACAAAACCTCCAGAAACACATCCTCATCACCTCCACTAACTTCCCAAGAACACAACCTCCAGAAAATCATCCTCATCACCGACACTAACTTCCCAATAACACAACCTCCAGAAACACATCCACATCACCTCCACTAACTTCCCAATGACACATCTCCAGAAACACATCCACAGCACCTCGACTAACTTCCCAATAACACAACCTCCAGAAACACATTCGCTTCACCTCCACTAACTTCCCAATAACACAAACTCCAGAAACACATCATCACCTCCACTAACTTCACAACAACACAAACTCTAGAAACACATCCTCATCCCTTCCACTAACTTCCCAAAAACACAAACTCCAGAAAAAATTCCACATCACCTGAATTAACTTTCGATTAACACAACATCCAGAAACACATCTACATCTCCTCCACTAACATCCCAATAACACAACCTCCAGAAACACACCCACCAGCACCTCCACTAACTTCCCAATACCACAACCTCTGCTAACCCATCCACATCACATCCACTAACTCCCAATAATGGATCCTCCTGAAACACATCCTCATCACCTCCACTAACCTCCCAATAACACAACCTCCCATAACACATCCTCATCACCTCCACTAACTTCCCAATGACACAACCACCAGAAACACATCCACATCACCTCCACTAACCTCCCAATAACACACCTCCAGAAACACATCCTCATCACCTCCACTAACGTCCCAATAACACAACCTCCAGAAACATATCCACATCACCTCCACTAACGTCCCAATAACAAAACATTCAGAAACACATCCACATCACCTCCATTAACCTCCCAATAACACAACCTCCAGAAACACATCCTCATCACCTCCACTAACGTCCCAACAACACAACCTCCATAAACTCATCCTCATCACCGACACTAACTTCCAATAACACAACCACCAGAAACTCATCCTCATCACCTCCTCTAACTCCCCAATAACACAACCTCCAGAAACACATCCACACCTCCTCCACTTATTATCCAATAACACAACCTCCAGAAACACATCCACCAGCCCTTCCACTTACTTCCCAATACCACAACATCTGCAAAAACATTCACATCACCACCACTAACTTCCCAATAATACAACCTCCAGTAACTCATGCACATCACCTCCACTAACTCCCCAATAAGACAACCTCCATTACAGATCCTCATCACCTCCACTAACTCCCCAAAAGGACAACCTCCATTAACACATCCTCATCACATCAACTAACCTCCCAATAACACAACCTCCAGAAGCACATACACATCACCTCCACTAACCTCCCAATAACAAAACCTCCAGAAACACATCCTCATCACCTCCACTAACTTCCCAAGAACACAACCTCCAGAAAATCATCCTCATCACCGACACTAACTTCCCAATAACACAACCTCCAGAAACACATTCGCTTCACCTCCACTAACTTCCCAATAACACAAACTCCAGAAACACATCATCACCTCCACTAACTTCACAACAACACAAACTCCAGAAAAAATTCCACATCACCTGAATTAACTTTCGATTAACACAACATCCAGAAACACATCCACATCTCCTCCACTAACTGTCCAATAACACAACCTCCAGAAACACACCCACCAGCACCTCCACTAACTTCCCAATATCACAACCTCTGCTAAAACATCCACATCACCTCCACTAACTGCCCAATAATAGAACCTCCGGAAACACACCCTCATCACCTCCATTAACCTCCCAATAACACAACCTCCAGAAACACATCCTCATCACCTCCTCTAACTCCCAATAACACAACCTCCAGAAACACATCCACATCACCTCCATTAACCTCCCAATAACACAACCTCCAGAAACACATCCACATCACCTCCATTAACCTCCCAATAACACAACCTCCAGAAACACATCCTCATCACATCCACTAACCTCCCAATAACACAACCTCCAGAAACACATCCACATTATCTCCACTAACTTCCCAATCACGCATCTCCAGAAACACATCCACAGCACCTCGAAAAACTTCCCAATAACACAACCTCCAGAAACACATTTGCTTCACCTCCACTAACTTCCCAATAACACAACCTCCGGAAACACATCCTCATCACCGCAACTAACTTCCCAATAACACAACCTCGAGAAATTCATCCACTTCACCTCGACTAACTTCCCAATAACACAACCTCCAGAAACACATTCGCTTCACCTCCAGTGCCTTCCCACTAACACAACCTCCAGAAACACATCCACATCTTCACCACTAACTGTCCAATAACACAACCTCCAGAAACACACCCACCAGCACCTCCACTAACTTCCCAATACCACAACCTCTGCTAACCCATCCACATCACCTCCACTAACTCCCAATCATGGATCCTCCTGAAACACATCCTCATCACCTCCACTAACCTCCCAATAACACAACCTCCCATAACACATCCTCATCACCTCCACTAACTTCCCAACAACACATCCTCCAGAAACACATTCGCTTCACCTCCACTAACTTCACAACAACACAAACTCTAGAAACACATCCTCATCCCTTCCACTAACTTCCCAATAACACAAACTCCACATCACCTGAATTAACTTTCGAATAACACAACATCCAGAAACACATCCACATCTCCTTCACTAACTGTCCAATAACACAACCTCCAGAAACACACCCACCAGCACCTCCACTAACCTCCCAATAACACAACCTCCCGAAACACATCCTCATCACCTCCACTGACCTCCCAATAACACAATCTCCCTTAACACATCCTCATCACCTCCACAAACTTCCCAATGACACAACCACCAGAAACACATCCGCATCACCTCCATTAACCTCCCAATAACACAACCTCCAGAAACACATCCTCATCACCTCCACTAACGTCCCTATAACACAACCTCCCTTAATACATCCTCATCACCTCCACTAACCTCCCAATGACACAACCTCCAGAAACACATCCACATCTTCTCCACTAACTGTCCGATAACACAACCTCGAGAAACACACCCACCAGCACTTCCACTAACTTCCCAATACCACAACCTCTGCTAACCCATCCACATCACCTCCACTAACTCCCAATAATGGATCCTCCTGAAACACATCCTCATCACCTGCACTAACCTCCCAATAACACAACCTCCCTTAACACATCCTCATCACCTCCACTAACTTCCCAATGACACAACCACCAGAAACACATCCACATCACCTCCACTAACTTCCCAATACCACAACCTCTGCTAAAACATACACATCACCATCACTAACTTCCCAATAACACAACCTCCAGAAACACATTCGCTTCACCTCCACTAACTTCCCACTAACACAACCTCCAGAAACACATCCTCATCACCTCCACTAACGTCCCAATAACACAATCTCCAGAAACACATCCTCATCACCCCAACTAACTTCCCAATAACACATCCTTCAGAAACACATTCGCTTCACCTCCACTAACTTCACAACTACACAAACTCTAGAAACACATCCTCATCCATTCCACTAACATCCCTAAAACACAAATTCCAGAAAAAAATCCACATCTCCTCCACTAACGTCCCAAGACCACAACCTCTGCTAAAACATTCACATCACCACCACTAACTTCCCAATAATACAACCTCCAGTAAACCATGCACATCACCTCCACTAACTCCCCAATAATAGAACATCCTGAAACACATCCTCATCACCTCCACTAACTTCCCAATGACACAACCACCAGAAACACATCCACATCACCTCCACTAATGTCCCAATAACACAACCTCCAGAAACACATCCACATCACCTCCACTAACGTCCCAATAACAAAACATTCAGAAACACATCCACATCACCTCCACTAACTTCCCAATAACACAACCTCCAGAAACTCATCCTCATCACCATCACTATCATCCCAACAACACAATCTCCAGAAACTCATCCTCATCGCCGACACTAACTTCCCAATAACGCAACCTCCAGAAACTCATCCTCATCACCGACACTAACTTCACAACAACACAAACTCTAGAAATACATCCCCATCCCTTCCACTAACTTCCAAAAAACACAAACTCCAGAAAAAAATCCACATCTCCTCACTAACTTCCCAACAACACAACCTCCATAAACTCATCCTCATCACCGACACTAACTCCCCAATAACACAACCTCCTGAAACACATCCAAACCTCCTCCACTTATTTTCCAATAACACAACCTCCAGAAACATATCCAACAGCCCTTCCACTAACTTCCCAATACCACAACCTCTGCAAAAACATTCACATCACCACCACTAACTTCCCGATAATACAACATCCAGTAACTCATCCACATCACCTCCACTAACTCCCCAATAAGACAACCTCCATTACACATCGTCATCACCTCCACTAACTCCCCAAAAAGACAACCTCCATTAACACATCCACATCACCTCCACTAACCTCCCAATAACAAAACCTCCAGAAACACATCCTCATCACCACCACTAACTTCCCAAGAACACAACCTCCAGAAAATCCTCCTCATCACCGACACTAACTTCCCAATAACATAACCTCCAGAAATACATCCACATCACCTCCACTAACTTTCCAATGGCACATCTCCAGAAACACATCCGCAGCACCTCGACTAACTTCCCAATAACACAATCTCCAGAAACACATACGCTTCACCTCCACTAACTTCCCAATAACACAACCTCCAGAAACACATCATCACCTCCACTAACTTCACAAAAACACAAACTCTAGAAACACATCCTCATCCCTTCCACTAACTTCACAAAAACACAAACTCCACATCACCTGAATTAAATTTCGAATAACACAACGTCCAGAAACACACCGACCAGCACCTCCACTAACTTCCCAATATCACAACCTCTTCTAAAACATCCACATCACCTCCACTAACTCCCCAATAATAGAACCTCCGGAAATACACCCTCATCACCTCCATTAACACAACCTCCAGAAACACATCCTCATCACCTCCACTAACCTCCCAATAACACAACCTCCAGAAACACATCCACATCACCTCCATTAACCTCTCAACAACACAACCTCCAGAAACACATCCTCATCACCTCCACTAACTTCCCAAGAACACATCCTCCACAAAATCATCTTCATCACCGACACTAACTTCCCAATAACACAACCTCCAGAAACACATCCACATCACCTCCACTAACTTCCCAATAACACAACCTCCAGAAACACATCCACAGCACATCGAATAACTTCCCAATAACACAAACTCCAGAAACACATTTGCTTCACCAACACTAACTTCCCAATAACACAACCTCCGGAAACACATTTGCTTTACCTCCACTAACTTCCCAATAACACAACCTCCGGAAACACATCCTCATCACCTCCACTAACTTCACAACAACACAAACTCTAGAAAAAAATCCACATCACCTCCACTAAATTTCGTTTCGCACAAGCTGCAGAAACACATCCTCATCACCCCAACTAACTTCCCAAGAACACAACCTCGAGAAATTCATCCACTTCACCTCGACTAACTTCCCAATAACACAACCTCCAGAAACACATTCGCTTCACCTCCAGTAACTTCCCAATAACACAACCTCCAGAAACACATCTACATCTTCACCACTAACTGTCCAATAACACAACCTCCAGAAACACACCCACCAGCACCTCCAATAACTTCCCGATACCACCACATCTGCAAACCCATCCACATCTCCTCCACTAACTCCCAATCATGGATCCTCCTGAAACACATCCTCATCACCTCCACTAACCTCCCAATAACACAACCTCCCATAACACATCCTCGTCACCTCCACTAACATCCCAATTACACAGCCACCAGAAACACATTCACATCACCTCCACTAACTTCCCAATAACTCACCTCCAGATCACCTCCACTACCGTCCCAATAACACAACCTCCAGAAACACATCCACATCACCTCCCCTAATGTCCTAATAACAAAACATTCAGAAACACATCCACATCACCTCCATTAACCTCCCAATAACACAACCTCCAGAAACACATCCTCATCACCTCCACTAACTTCCCTATAACACAACCTCCCTTACCACATCCTCATCACCGACACTAACTCCCCAATGACACAACCACCAGAAACATATCCTCATCACCTCCACTAACCTCCCTATAACACAACCTCCAGAAACACATCCACATCACCCCCACTAACCTCCTAATAACACAACCTCCAGGAACACAACCTCATCACCTCCACTAACTTCCCAATAACACATCTCCAGAAACACATCCACATCACCTCCACTAACTTCCCAATAATACAACCTCCAGAAACACATCCTCATCACCTCCACTAACCTCCCAATAACACAAGCTGCAGAAACACATCCTCATCACCCCAACTAACTTCCCAATATCACAACGTCGAGAAATTCATCCACTTCACCTCGACTAACTTCCCAATAACACAACCTCCAGAAACACATTCGCTTCACCTCCACTAACTTCCCAATAACACAACCTCCAGAAACACATCCACATCTTCTCCACTAACTGTCCAATAACACAACCTCCAGAAACACACCCACCAGCACCTCCAATAACTTCCCGATACCACCACATCTGCAAACCCATCCACATCTCCTCCACTAACTCCCAATCATGGATCCTCCTGAAACACATCCTCATCACCTCCACTAACCTCCCAATAACACAACCTCCCATAACACATCCTCGTCACCTCCACTAACATCCCAATGACACAGCCACCAGAAACACATTCACATCACCTCCACTAACTTCCCAATAACTCACCTCCAGATCACCTCCACTACCGTCCCAATAACACAACCTCCAGAAACACATCCACATCACCTCCCCTAATGTCCTAATAACAAAACATTCAGAAACACATCCACATCACCTCCATTAACCTCCCAATAACACAACCACCAGAAACTCATCCTCATCACCTCCTCTAACTCCCCAATAACACAACCTCCAGAAACACATCCACACCTCCTCCACTTATTATCCAATAACACAACCTCCAGAAACACATCCACCAGCCCTTCCACTTACTTCCCAATACCACAACATCTGCAAAAACATTCACATCACCACCACTAACTTCCCAATAATACAACCTCCAGTAACTCATGCACATCACCTCCACTAACTCCCCAATAAGACAACCTCCATTACAGATCCTCATCACCTCCACTAACTCCCCAAAAGGACAACCTCCATTAACACATCCTCATCACATCAACTAACCTCCCAATAACACAACCTCCAGAAGCACATACACATCACCTCCACTAACCTCCCAATAACAAAACCTCCAGAAACACATCCTCATCACCTCCACTAACTTCCCAAGAACACAACCTCCAGAAAATCATCCTCATCACCGACACTAACTTCCCAATAACACAACCTCCAGAAACACATTCGCTTCACCTCCACTAACTTCCCAATAACACAAACTCCAGAAACACATCATCACCTCCACTAACTTCACAACAACACAAACTCCAGAAAAAATTCCACATCACCTGAATTAACTTTCGATTAACACAACATCCAGAAACACATCCACATCTCCTCCACTAACTGTCCAATAACACAACCTCCAGAAACACACCCACCAGCACCTCCACTAACTTCCCAATATCACAACCTCTGCTAAAACATCCACATCACCTCCACTAACTGCCCAATAATAGAACCTCCGGAAACACACCCTCATCACCTCCATTAACCTCCCAATAACACAACCTCCAGAAACACATCCTCATCACCTCCTCTAACTCCCAATAACACAACCTCCAGAAACACATCCACATCACCTCCATTAACCTCCCAATAACACAACCTCCAGAAACACATCCACATCACCTCCATTAACCTCCCAATAACACAACCTCCAGAAACACATCCTCATCACATCCACTAACCTCCCAATAACACAACCTCCAGAAACACATCCACATTATCTCCACTAACTTCCCAATCACGCATCTCCAGAAACACATCCACAGCACCTCGAAAAACTTCCCAATAACACAACCTCCAGAAACACATTTGCTTCACCTCCACTAACTTCCCAATAACACAACCTCCGGAAACACATCCTCATCACCGCAACTAACTTCCCAATAACACAACCTCGAGAAATTCATCCACTTCACCTCGACTAACTTCCCAATAACACAACCTCCAGAAACACATTCGCTTCACCTCCAGTGCCTTCCCACTAACACAACCTCCAGAAACACATCCACATCTTCACCACTAACTGTCCAATAACACAACCTCCAGAAACACACCCACCAGCACCTCCACTAACTTCCCAATACCACAACCTCTGCTAACCCATCCACATCACCTCCACTAACTCCCAATCATGGATCCTCCTGAAACACATCCTCATCACCTCCACTAACCTCCCAATAACACAACCTCCCATAACACATCCTCATCACCTCCACTAACTTCCCAACAACACATCCTCCAGAAACACATTCGCTTCACCTCCACTAACTTCACAACAACACAAACTCTAGAAACACATCCTCATCCCTTCCACTAACTTCCCAATAACACAAACTCCACATCACCTGAATTAACTTTCGAATAACACAACATCCAGAAACACATCCACATCTCCTTCACTAACTGTCCAATAACACAACCTCCAGAAACACACCCACCAGCACCTCCACTAACCTCCCAATAACACAACCTCCCGAAACACATCCTCATCACCTCCACTGACCTCCCAATAACACAATCTCCCTTAACACATCCTCATCACCTCCACAAACTTCCCAATGACACAACCACCAGAAACACATCCGCATCACCTCCATTAACCTCCCAATAACACAACCTCCAGAAACACATCCTCATCACCTCCACTAACGTCCCTATAACACAACCTCCCTTAATACATCCTCATCACCTCCACTAACCTCCCAATGACACAACCTCCAGAAACACATCCACATCTTCTCCACTAACTGTCCGATAACACAACCTCGAGAAACACACCCACCAGCACTTCCACTAACTTCCCAATACCACAACCTCTGCTAACCCATCCACATCACCTCCACTAACTCCCAATAATGGATCCTCCTGAAACACATCCTCATCACCTGCACTAACCTCCCAATAACACAACCTCCCTTAACACATCCTCATCACCTCCACTAACTTCCCAATGACACAACCACCAGAAACACATCCACATCACCTCCACTAACTTCCCAATACCACAACCTCTGCTAAAACATACACATCACCATCACTAACTTCCCAATAACACAACCTCCAGAAACACATTCGCTTCACCTCCACTAACTTCCCACTAACACAACCTCCAGAAACACATCCTCATCACCTCCACTAACGTCCCAATAACACAATCTCCAGAAACACATCCTCATCACCCCAACTAACTTCCCAATAACACATCCTTCAGAAACACATTCGCTTCACCTCCACTAACTTCACAACTACGCAAACTCTAGAAACACATCCTCATCCATTCCACTAACATCCCTAAAACACAAATTCCAGAAAAAAATCCACATCCCCTCCACTAACGTCCCAAGACCACAACTTCTGCTAAAACATTCACATCACCACCACTAACTTCCCAATAATACAACCTCCAGTAAACCATGCACATCACCTCCACTAACTCCCCAATAATAGAACATCCTGAAACACATCCTCATCACCTCCACTAACTTCCCAATGACACAACCACCAGAAACACATCCACATCACCTCCACTAATGTCCCAATAACACAACCTCCAGAAACACATCCACATCACCTCCACTAACGTCCCAATAACAAAACATTCAGAAACACATCCACATCACCTCCACTAACTTCCCAATAACACAACCTCCAGAAACTCATCCTCATCACCATCACTATCATCCCAACAACACAATCTCCAGAAACTCATCCTCATCGCCGACACTAACTTCCCAATAACGCAACCTCCAGAAACTCATCCTCATCACCGACACTAACTTCACAACAACACAAACTCTAGAAATACATCCTCATCCCTTCCACTAACTTCCCAAAAACACAAACTCCAGAAAAAAATCCACATCTCCTCACTAACTTCCCAACAACACAACCTCCATAAACTCATCCTCATCACCGACACTAACTCCCCAATAACACAACCTCCAGAAACACATCCAAACCTCCTCCACTTATTTTCCAATAACACAACCTCCAGAAACATATCCAACAGCCCTTCCACTAACTTCCCAATACCACAACCTCTGCAAAAACATTCACATCACCACCACTAACTTCCCGATAATACAACATCCAGTAACTCATCCACATCACCTCCACTAACTCCCCAATAAGACAACCTCCATTACACATCGTCATCACCTCCACTAACTCCCCAAAAAGACAACCTCCATTAACACATCCACATCACCTCCACTAACCTCCCAATAACAAAACCTCCAGAAACACATCCTCATCACCACCACTAACTTCCCAAGAACACAACCTCCAGAAAATCCTCCTCATCACCGACACTAACTTCCCAATAACATAACCTCCAGAAATACATCCACATCACCTCCACTAACTTTCCAATGGCACATCTCCAGAAACACATCCGCAGCACCTCGACTAACTTCCCAATAACACAATCTCCAGAAACACATACGCTTCACCTCCACTAACTTCCCAATAACACAACCTCCAGAAACACATCATCACCTCCACTAACTTCACAAAAACACAAACTCTAGAAACACATCCTCATCCCTTCCACTAACTTCACAAAAACACAAACTCCACATCACCTGAATTAAATTTCGAATAACACAACGTCCAGAAACACACCGACCAGCACCTCCACTAACTTCCCAATATCACAACCTCTTCTAAAACATCCACATCACCTCCACTAACTCCCCAATAATAGAACCTCCGGAAATACACCCTCATCACCTCCATTAACACAACCTCCAGAAACACATCCTCATCACCTCCACTAACCTCCCAATAACACAACCTCCAGAAACACATCCACATCACCTCCATTAACCTCTCAACAACACAACCTCCAGAAACACATCCTCATCACCTCCACTAACTTCCCAAGAACACATCCTCCACAAAATCATCTTCATCACCGACACTAACTTCCCAATAACACAACCTCCAGAAACACATCCACATCACCTCCACTAACTTCCCAATAACACAACCTCCAGAAACACATCCACAGCACATCGAATAACTTCCCAATAACACAAACTCCAGAAACACATTTGCTTCACCAACACTAACTTCCCAATAACACAACCTCCGGAAACACATTTGCTTTACCTCCACTAACTTCCCAATAACACAACCTCCGGAAACACATCCTCATCACCTCCACTAACTTCACAACAACACAAACTCTAGAAAAAAATCCACATCACCTCCACTAAATTTCGTTTCGCACAAGCTGCAGAAACACATCCTCATCATCCCAACTAACTTCCCAAGAACACAACCTCGAGAAATTCATCCACTTCACCTCGACTAACTTCCCAATAACACAACCTCCAGAAACACATTCGCTTCACCTCCAGTAACTTCCCAATAACACAACCTCCAGAAACACATCTACATCTTCACCACTAACTGTCCAATAACACAACCTCCAGAAACACACCCACCAGCACCTCCAATAACTTCCCGATACCACCACATCTGCAAACCCATCCACATCTCCTCCACTAACTCCCAATCATGGATCCTCCTGAAACACATCCTCATCACCTCCACTAACCTCCCAATAACACAACCTCCCATAACACATCCTCGTCACCTCCACTAACATCCCAATTACACAGCCACCAGAAACACATTCACATCACCTCCACTAACTTCCCAATAACTCACCTCCAGATCACCTCCACTACCGTCCCAATAACACAACCTCCAGAAACACATCCACATCACCTCCCCTAATGTCCTAATAACAAAACATTCAGAAACACATCCACATCACCTCCATTAACCTCCCAATAACACAACCTCCAGAAACACATCCTCATCACCTCCACTAACTTCCCTATAACACAACCTCCCTTACCACATCCTCATCACCGACACTAACTCCCCAATGACACAACCACCAGAAACATATCCTCATCACCTCCACTAACCTCCCTATAACACAACCTCCAGAAACACATCCACATCACCCCCACTAACCTCCTAATAACACAACCTCCAGGAACACAACCTCATCACCTCCACTAACTTCCCAATAACACATCTCCAGAAACACATCCACATCACCTCCACTAACTTCCCAATAACACAACCTCCAGAAACACATCCTCATCACCTCCACTAACTTCCCAATAACACAAGCTGCAGAAACACATCCTCATCACCCCAACTAACTTCCCAATATCACAACGTCGAGAAATTCATCCACATCACCTCCACTAACTTCCCAATAACACAACCTCCAGAAACACATCCTCATCACCTCCACTAACTTCCCAATAACACAACCTCCAGAAGCACATACACATCACCTCCACTAACCTCCCAATAACAAAACCTCCAGAAACACATCCTCATCACCTCCACTAACTTCCCAAGAACACAACCTCCAGAAAATCATCCTCATCACCGACACTAACTTCCCAATAACACAACCTCCAGAAACACATTCGCTTCACCTCCACTAACTTCCCAATAACACAAACTCCAGAAACACATCATCACCTCCACTAACTTCACAACAACACAAACTCCAGAAAAAATTCCACATCACCTGAATTAACTTTCGATTAACACAACATCCAGAAACACATCCACATCTCCTCCACTAACTGTCCAATAACACAACCTCCAGAAACACACCCACCAGCACCTCCACTAACTTCCCAATATCACAACCTCTGCTAAAACATCCACATCACCTCCACTAACTGCCCAATAATAGAACCTCCGGAAACACACCCTCATCACCTCCATTAACCTCCCAATAACACAACCTCCAGAAACACATCCTCATCACCTCCTCTAACTCCCAATAACACAACCTCCAGAAACACATCCACATCACCTCCATTAACCTCCCAATAACACAACCTCCAGAAACACATCCACATCACCTCCATTAACCTCCCAATAACACAACCTCCAGAAACACATCCTCATCACATCCACTAACCTCCCAATAACACAACCTCCAGAAACACATCCACATTATCTCCACTAACTTCCCAATCACGCATCTCCAGAAACACATCCACAGCACCTCGAAAAACTTCCCAATAACACAACCTCCAGAAACACATTTGCTTCACCTCCACTAACTTCCCAATAACACAACCTCCGGAAACACATCCTCATCACCGCAACTAACTTCCCAATAACACAACCTCGAGAAATTCATCCACTTCACCTCGACTAACTTCCCAATAACACAACCTCCAGAAACACATTCGCTTCACCTCCAGTGCCTTCCCACTAACACAACCTCCAGAAACACATCCACACCTTCACCACTAACTGTCCAATAACACAACCTCCAGAAACACACCCACCAGCACCTCCACTAACTTCCCAATACCACAACCTCTGCTAACCCATCCACATCACCTCCACTAACTCCCAATCATGGATCCTCCTGAAACACATCCTCATCACCTCCACTAACCTCCCAATAACACAACCTCCCATAACACATCCTCATCACCTCCACTAACTTCCCAACAACACATCCTCCAGAAACACATTCGCTTCACCTCCACTAACTTCACAACAACACAAACTCTAGAAACACATCCTCATCCCTTCCACTAACTTCCCAATAACACAAACTCCACATCACCTGAATTAACTTTCGAATAACACAACATCCAGAAACACATCCACATCTCCTTCACTAACTGTCCAATAACACAACCTCCAGAAACACACCCACCAGCACCTCCACTAACCTCCCAATAACACAACCTCCCGAAACACATCCTCATCACCTCCACTGACCTCCCAATAACACAATCTCCCTTAACACATCCTCATCACCTCCACAAACTTCCCAATGACACAACCACCAGAAACACATCCGCATCACCTCCATTAACCTCCCAATAACACAACCTCCAGAAACACATCCTCATCACCTCCACTAACGTCCCTATAACACAACCTCCCTTAATACATCCTCATCACCTCCACTAACCTCCCAATGACACAACCTCCAGAAACACATCCACATCTTCTCCACTAACTGTCCGATAACACAACCTCGAGAAACACACCCACCAGCACTTCCACTAACTTCCCAATACCACAACCTCTGCTAACCCATCCACATCACCTCCACTAACTCCCAATAATGGATCCTCCTGAAACACATCCTCATCACCTGCACTAACCTCCCAATAACACAACCTCCCTTAACACATCCTCATCACCTCCACTAACTTCCCAATGACACAACCACCAGAAACACATCCACATCACCTCCACTAACTTCCCAATACCACAACCTCTGCTAAAACATACACATCACCATCACTAACTTCCCAATAACACAACCTCCAGAAACACATTCGCTTCACCTCCACTAACTTCCCACTAACACAACCTCCAGAAACACATCCTCATCACCTCCACTAACGTCCCAATAACACAATCTCCAGAAACACATCCTCATCACCCCAACTAACTTCCCAATAACACATCCTTCAGAAACACATTCGCTTCACCTCCACTAACTTCACAACTACACAAACTCTAGAAACACATCCTCATCCATTCCACTAACATCCCTAAAACACAAATTCCAGAAAAAAATCCACATCTCCTCCACTAACGTCCCAAGACCACAACCTCTGCTAAAACATTCACATCACCACCACTAACTTCCCAATAATACAACCTCCAGTAAACCATGCACATCACCTCCACTAACTCCCCAATAATAGAACATCCTGAAACACATCCTCATCACCTCCACTAACTTCCCAATGACACAACCACCAGAAACACATCCACATCACCTCCACTAATGTCCCAATAACACAACCTCCAGAAACACATCCACATCACCTCCACTAACGTCCCAATAACAAAACATTCAGAAACACATCCACATCACCTCCACTAACTTCCCAATAACACAACCTCCAGAAACTCATCCTCATCACCATCACTATCACCCCAACAACACAATCTCCAGAAACTCATCCTCATCGCCGACACTAACTTCCCAATAACGCAACCTCCAGAAACTCATCCTCATCACCGACACTAACTTCACAACAACACAAACTCTAGAAATACATCCTCATCCCTTCCACTAACTTCCCAAAAACACAAACTCCAGAAAAAAATCCACATCTCCTCACTAACTTCCCAACAACACAACCTCCATAAACTCATCCTCATCACCGACACTAACTCCCCAATAACACAACCTCCAGAAACACATCCAAACCTCCTCCACTTATTTTCCAATAACACAACCTCCAGAAACATATCCAACAGCCCTTCCACTAACTTCCCAATACCACAACCTCTGCAAAAACATTCACATCACCACCACTAACTTCCCGATAATACAACATCCAGTAACTCATCCACATCACCTCCACTAACTCCCCAATAAGACAACCTCCATTACACATCGTCATCACCTCCACTAACTCCCCAAAAAGACAACCTCCATTAACACATCCACATCACCTCCACTAACCTCCCAATAACAAAACTTCCAGTAACACATCCTCATCACCACCACTAACTTCCCAAGAACACAACCTCCAGAAAATCCTCCTCATCACCGACACTAACTTCCCAATAACATAACCTCCAGAAATACATCCACATCACCTCCACTAACTTTCCAATGGCACATCTCCAGAAACACATCCGCAGCACCTCGACTAACTTCCCAATAACACAATCTCCAGAAACACATACGCTTCACCTCCACTAACTTCCCAATAACACAACCTCCAGAAACACATCATCACCTCCACTAACTTCACAAAAACACAAACTCTAGAAACACATCCTCATCCCTTCCACTAACTTCACAAAAACACAAACTCCACATCACCTGAATTAAATTTCGAATAACACAACGTCCAGAAACACACCGACCAGCACCTCCACTAACTTCCCAATATCACAACCTCTTCTAAAACATCCACATCACCTCCACTAACTCCCCAATAATAGAACCTCCGGAAATACACCCTCATCACCTCCATTAACACAACCTCCAGAAACACATCCTCATCACCTCCACTAACCTCCCAATAACACAACCTCCAGAAACACATCCACATCACCTCCATTAAATTCTCAACAACACAACCTCCAGAAACACATCCTCATCACCTCCACTAACTTCCCAAGAACACATCCTCCACAAAATCATCTTCATCACCGACACTAACTTCCCAATAACACAACCTCCAGAAACACATCCACATCACCTCCACTAACTTCCCAATAACACAACCTCCAGAAACACATCCACAGCACATCGAATAACTTCCCAATAACACAAACTCCAGAAACACATTTGCTTCACCAACACTAACTTCCCAATAACACAACCTCCGGAAACACATTTGCTTTACCTCCACTAACTTCCCAATAACACAACCTCCGGAAACACATCCTCATCACCTCCACTAACTTCACAACAACACAAACTCTAGAAAAAAATCCACATCACCTCCACTAAATTTCGTTTCGCACAAGCTGCAGAAACACATCCTCATCACCCCAACTAACTTCCCAAGAACACAACCTCGAGAAATTCATCCACTTCACCTCGACTAACTTCCCAATAACACAACCTCCAGAAACACATTCGCTTCACCTCCAGTAACTTCCCAATAACACAACCTCCAGAAACACATCTACATCTTCACCACTAACTGTCCAATAACACAACCTCCAGAAACACACCCACCAGCACCTCCAATAACTTCCCGATACCACCACATCTGCAAACCCATCCACATCTCCTCCACTAACTCCCAATCATGGATCCTCCTGAAACACATCCTCATCACCTCCACTAACCTCCCAATAACACAACCTCCCATAACACATCCTCGTCACCTCCACTAACATCCCAATTACACAGCCACCAGAAACACATTCACATCACCTCCACTAACTTCCCAATAACTCACCTCCAGATCACCTCCACTACCGTCCCAATAACACAACCTCCAGAAACACATCCACATCACCTCCCCTAATGTCCTAATAACAAAACATTCAGAAACACATCCACATCACCTCCATTAACCTCCCAATAACACAACCTCCAGAAACACATCCTCATCACCTCCACTAACTTCCCTATAACACAACCTCCCTTACCACATCCTCATCACCGACACTAACTCCCCAATGACACAACCACCAGAAACATATCCTCATCACCTCCACTAACCTCCCTATAACACAACCTCCAGAAACACATCCACATCACCCCCACTAACCTCCTAATAACACAACCTCCAGGAACACAACCTCATCACCTCCACTAACTTCCCAATAACACATCTCCAGAAACACATCCACATCACCTCCACTAACTTCCCAATAACACAACCTCCAGAAACACATCCTCATCACCTCCACTAACTTCCCAATAACACAAGCTGCAGAAACACATCCTCATCACCCCAACTAACTTCCCAATATCACAACGTCGAGAAATTCATCCACTTCACCTCGACTAACTTCCCAATAACACAACCTCCAGAAACACATTCGCTTCACCTCCACTAACTTCCCAATAACACAACCTCCAGAAACACATCCACATCTTCTCCACTAACTGTCCAATAACACAACCTCCAGAAACACACCCACCAGCACCTCCAATAACTTCCCGATACCACCACATCTGCAAACCCATCCACATCTCCTCCACTAACTCCCAATCATGGATCCTCCTGAAACACATCCTCATCACCTCCACTAACCTCCCAATAACACAACGTCCCATAACACATCCTCGTCACCTCCACTAACATCCCAATGACACAGCCACCAGAAACACATTCACATCACCTCCACTAACTTCCCAATAACTCACCTCCAGATCACCTCCACTACCGTCCCAATAACACAACCTCCAGAAACACATCCACATCACCTCCCCTAATGTCCCAATAACACAACCTCCATAAACACATCCACACCAGCTCCACTAACTTCCCAATAACACATCTCCAGAAACACATCCACAGCACCTCCACTAACTTGACAATAACACAACCTCCAGAAACACATCCTCATCCCTTCCACTAACTTCCCAATAATACAACCTCCAGAAAGTCACCCACAAGCACCTCCACTAACTTCGCAATTCCACAACCTCTGCTGACCCATCCACATCACCTACACTAACTCCCAATAATGGATCCTTCAGAAACACATCCTCATCACCTCCACTAACCTCCCAATAACAGAACCTCCCTTAACACGTCGTCATCACCTCCACTAACTTCCCAATGACACAACCTCCAGAAACACATTCACCTCACCTCCACAAACTTCCCAACAACACAAACTCCAGAAACTCATCCTCATCACCGACACAAACTTCCCAATAACACAACCTCCAGAAACACATCCTCATCACCTCCACTGACCTCCCAATAACACAATCTCCCTTAACACATCCTCATCACCTCCACAAACCTCCCAATGACACAACCACCAGAAACACATCCGCATCACCTCCACTAACTTCCCAAGAACACAACCTCCAGAAACACATCCTCATCACCTCCAAAACGTTCCAATAACACAACCTCGAGAAACACATCCTCATCACCTCGACTAACTTCCCAATAACAACCTCCAGAAACACATCCTCATCACCTCCACTAACTTCCCAATAACAAAACATTCAGAAACATGTCGCCATCACCTCCAATAACTTCCCAATGACACAACCTCCAGAAACACATACACCACACCTCCACAAACTATCCAATAACACAAGCTCCAGAAACACATGTCGCCATCACCTCAACTAACTTCTCAATAACACAACCTCCAGAAACTCATCCTCATTACCGGAACTAACTTCCCAATAACACAAACTCCAGAAACAAATCCACATCACCTCCAGTAACTTCCCAATAACACAACCTCCAGAAACTCATCCTCATTACCTCCAATAAGTTCCCAATAACATAACCTCCAGAAACACATCCACAGCACCTCCACTAACTTCCCAATAACACAACCTTCAGAAGCACATCCTCATCACCTCCACTAACTTCCCAAAAACACAACCTCCAGAAACACATCCACTTCACCTCGACTAACTTCCCAATAACACAACCTCCAGAAACACATCCTAATCACCTCCACGAACTTCCCAATATCACAACCTCTGCTAAAACATTCACATCACCACCACTAACATCCCAATAATACAACCTCCAGAAACCCATCCTAATCACCTCCACTAACTTCACAATAACACAACCTCCAGAAAAACTTTCGCTTCACCTCCACTAACTTCCCAATAACACAACCTCCAGAAACACATCCTCATCACCTCCACTAACGTCCCAATAACACAACCTCCAGAAACACATCCTCATCACCTCCATTAACTTCACAATAACACAACCTCCAGAAACACATCCTCATCACCTCCACTAACTTCCCAATAACACAAGCTGCAGAAACACATCCTCATCACCTCCACGACCTTCCCAATATCACAACCTCTGCTAAAACATTCACATCACCACCACTAACATCCCAATAATACATTTTCCTGAAACCCATCCTCATCACCTCCACTAACTTCACAATGACACAACCTCCAGAAATACTTTCGCTTCACCTCCACTAACTTCCCAATAACACAACCTCCAGAAACACATCCTCATCACCTCCACTAACGTCCCAAAAACACAACCTCCAGAAACACATCCACACCAGCTCCACTAACATCCCAATAACACATCTCCAGAAACACATCCACATCACTTCAACTAATTTCCCAACTTCAAAACCTCCAGAAACCCATCATCATCACCACCACTAACTTCCCAATAATACAACCTCCAGAAACCCATCCTCATTACCTCCACTAACTTCCCAATAACAAAGCCTCCTGAAACACATCCTCATCACCTCCACTAATGTCCCAATAACACAACCTCCAGAAACACATCCACACCAGCTCCACTAACCTCCCAATAACACAACCTCCAGAAACACATCCACATCACCCCCACTACCTTCCCAATAACGCAACCTCCAGAAACACATCCACTTCACCTCCACTAACTTCACAATAACACAACCTCCAGAAACACTTACGCTTCACCTCCACTAACTTCCCAATAACACAACCTTGAGAAACACATCCACATCACCCCCACTACCTTCCCAATAACACAACATCCAGAAACACATCCACTTCACCTCCACTAACTTCCCAATAACACAACTTCCAGAAACACATCCACAGCACCTCCAATAACTTCACAATAACACAAATAATAGAAACACATCCACATCACCTCCACTAACTTCCCAATAACACGTCCTCCAGAAACTCATCCTCATCACATCCACTATCTTCCCAATAACACAACCTCCAGAAACTCATCCACATCACCTCCATGAACTTCCCAGTATCACAACCTCTGCTAAAACATTCACATCACCACCACAAACTTCCCAATAATACAACCTCCATTAAACCATCCACTTCACCTCCACTAACCCCCCAATAATCGAAACTCCAGAAACACATCGACATCACCTCCACTAACTCCCAATAACATGACCAGCAGAAACACATCCTCATTACGTCCACTAACGTCCCACGAACACAACCTCCAGAAACTCCTCCTCATCACGTCCACTAACTTCCCAATAACACAACCTCCAGAAACACATCCACATCACCTCCACTAACGTCCCACGAACACAACCTCCAGAAACACATCACGTCCACTAACGTCTCAATAACACAACCTCCAGAAACACATCGTCATCACCTCCACTAACCTCCCAATAACACAACCTCCTGAATCAGATTCACTTCACCTCCACTAACTCCCCAAGAACACAACCTCCAGAAACACATCCACATCACCTCCACTAACTTCCCAATAACACAATCTCCAGAAACACATTCTCATCACCTCCACTAACTTCCCAATAGCACAACCTCCAGAAACATATCCTCATCACCTCCACTAACTTCCCAATAACACAACCTCCAGAAACATATCCTCATCACCTCCACTCACTTTCCAATGACACTAACTCCATAAACCCATCCACCTCACCTCCACAAACTTCCCAATAACACAACCTCCAGAAACACATCCACATCACCTCCACTAAATTTCCAACAGCAGAACTGGACATTGGATGAAAATTTACCGTTTTCACTTTCGTTGGAAATGGTATAAATTATTTGTAGAATTTCAATCACAGAATTAGAATATTGATATTGAGAGCTGCCAGATTGGGAACCAATGTAGAACAGTGAGCAGAAGTATGGTACGTGACTGGCATTGTGTGTTTGTTAAGATATGGACAGCAGAGTTGGGGGTGAACTGTGCTTCAGGAAGATTTATAACAGCAATTGGGTGACTAGAATGTAATTGCAATAGTCGAATCTGGATTTAACAGAGACACAGATGATGGATTATTCTGCAGCTGTGATGAGGCGATGGCAAGTGGGTAGGATTGGGAATAGAAAGAACATCTGGATATAAATAATTTCACTGTCAAAGGGAGCGCGGAGATTGTGACGCCAGTCTCCGATTTCAGCCAGAGAGCGGTGTGTGGATACTGGATAGGGACTGCGATTAGTGACTGGAACTGAAGTACATAAGAACATAAGAACTAGGAGCAGGAGTAGGCCATCTGGCCCCTCGCGCCTGCTCCACAATTCACTGAGATCATGGCTGATCTTTTGTGGACTCAGCTCTACATTCCGGCCCGATCACCAAAACCCTTAATCCCTTTATTCTTCAAAAAACTATCTATCTTTATCGTAAAAACATTTAATGAAGGAGCCTCTACTGCTTCACTGGGCAAGGAATTCCATAGATTCACAACCCTTTGGGTGAATAAGTTCCTCCTAAACTCAGTCCTAAATCTACTTCCCCTTATTTTGAGGCTATGCCCCCTAGTTCTGCTTTCACCCGCCAGTGGAAACAACCTGCCCGCATCTATCCTATCAATTCCCTTCATCATCTTATATATTTCTACAAGATCCCCCCTCATCCTTCTAAATTCTAACGAGTACAGTCCCAGTCTACTCAACCTCTCCTCGTAATCCAACCCCTTCAGCTCTGGGATTAACCTAGTGAATCTCCTCTGCACACCCTTCAGTGCCAGTACGTCCTTTCTCAAGTAAGGAGACCAAAACTGAACACAATACTCCAGGTGTGGCCTCACTAACACCTTATACAATTGCAGCAGAACCTCCCTAGTCTTAAACTCCATCCCTCTAGCAATGAAGGACAACATTCCATTTGCCTTCTTAATCACCTGTTGCACCTGTAAACCAACATGCATTCAATCTTTCCAAGATGGAAATGTCCCGAGCAATAATACACTTAAAGTAGTTTATACAATAAATAACTGGATAGTGAGACCTACCAGGGACACCAACAACAGCCAGGAGGGGATAATAACCCGCCTGAATTATCCAGAGTACATCTTGGATCCAACCTGCTGAAAGGAAAGGATCTTGAGCAATCCAATCAAGACCTTCGGAAAAACTCCTGTCCATTGCTGTGACGTTCCTGTGGGTAGTTCCCAGATTCTGATCCATTGTTGTAACGTTCCTGTGGGTAGTTCCCAGATTCTGATACATTGCTGGAACATTCCTGTGGATAGTTCCCAGATTCTGATCCATTGCTATAACGTTCCTATCGATAGTTCCCAGATTCTGATCCATTGCTGTAACGTTCCTGTGGGTAGTTCCCAGATTCTGATCCATTGCTGTAACATTGCTGTGGGTAGTTCCCAGATTCTGATCCATTGCTATAACGTTCCTGTCGGTAGATCCCAGATTCTGATCCATTGCTGTAACGTTCCTGTGGATAGTTCCCAGATTATGATCCATTGCTGTAACGTTCCTGTGGGTAGTTCCCAGATTCTGATCCATTGCTGTAACGTTCCTGTGGGTAGTTCCCAGATTCTGCTCCCTCCTCTCGGTCTCTCTGGAGGCGCTGATCTCTGGCAGTGTTGGAGTTGACGCTCCCGCTTACTGTTTCGGATAACACAATGAAAGGAATCGCTTATTAATAGCAGAGACAAATCCTCCAGTGACACGCTTAGGATCCATGGAGACTGACATTAATCACAGTCACTAAACAAACAGGCTCAGTTAACCCCTTTCAATCCAAAACTCTTTCTATCACAATGAAATAGAAGATTAACCGGGTCTGGATTGGCTGTGTGACAGTGACTGAGGGATGGAGTGTGGAAATAGTGGACACACTGACCCTGATACTCAATCCTCATTGATATCTGAGTGGTTCCAGGGGACTGGGGCATTTTCAATGTCCCATCCTGTTTATAAAAGGAGAGAGAGGGATAAACCCTGCAGTGACAGAGCAGTCAGTATTATGATAGTCACCAACACATTTCTAGGGGTCAGAACGGAGGCCGCGAGGAAATATTCGCAAGGAGGAAATGGAGCCATCCGTGAGCAGGAGAATCAGGGCCTGCATTTCTGCGTGTCTCTGACTGTGTGTATTTGTCTCTGTGTCTGTCTCTGTTTCTCTCTGTCTGTTCTCTCTCTATCTCTCTCTCTCTCTGTATCCCTCTCTGTATCTCCCACTGTGACTCTCTCTGTATCTCTCTCTGTATCTCTCTCTGTTTCTCTCTATGTATCTCTCTCTGTCTCTCTCTCTGTATCTCTCTCTGTATCACTTTCTGTAGCTCTCTCTCTATCTCTGAATTTCTCGCTGTCGCTGTGTCTCTCTGTATCGTACTTTGTATCGTTCTCTCTATCACTCTCTATCTCTCTGTATCTCTCTGTATCTCTCTCTGTATCTCTCTCTGTATCTATCTCTGACTCCCTCTCTGACTCCCTCTCTGACTCTCTCTCTGTATCTCTCTCTGTATCTCTCTCTGTATCTCTCTCTCTGTCTCTGTCTCTCTCTCTCTCTCTCTCTGTATCTCCCTCTGTACCTCCCTCTGTATCTCCCTCTGTATCTCCCTCTGTATCTCCCTCTGTATATATCTCTCTGTATCTCCCTCTGTACCTCTCTCTGTATCTCTCTCTGTATCTCACTCTGTATCTCACTATGTATCTATCTCTGTATCCCTCTCTCTCTGTATCTCTCTCTGTATCTCACTCTGTATCTCACTCTGTATCTCACTCTGTATCTCACTCTGTATCTCTCGCTGTATCTCTCGCTGTATCTCTCTGTATATCTCTCTCTCTATATATCCCTCTGTATCTCTCTCTCCATCTCTCTCTGTATCTCTCTGTATTTCTCTCTCTGTATCCCCCTCTGTATCCCCCTCTGTATCCCCCTCTGTATCCCCCTCTGTATCCCCCTCTGTATCTCCCTCTGTATAGCCGTCTGTCTCTCTCTCTGTCACTCTCTGTGTCTCTCTCTCTGTCTCCCTCTCTGTCTCTCTCTCTGTCTCTCTCTGTCTCTCTCTCTGTCTCTCTCTCTGTCTCTCTCTCTGTCTCTCTCTCTGTCTCTCTGTCTGTCTCTCTCTGTATCTCCCTCTGTATCTCTCTGTATCTCTCTGTATTTCTCTGTATCTCTCTGTATTTCTCTGTATCTCTCCCTGTATCTCCCTCTGTATCTCTCTCTGTTTCTGTAACTCTGCATCTCTATCTCTATCTGCAACCCTCTCTGCATCTCTATCTGCATCTCTATCTGCATCATATCTGTATCTCTGTATCTCTCACTGAATCTCACCCTCTCTATTTCTCTCTGTATCTCACTCTGTATCTCTCACTGAATCTCTCTCTCTGTATCAAACTCCGTATCTCTTTCGCGTTGTATCTCATTGTGTTCCTCGATGTATTCATCTCTGTATATCTCTCGCGCTCAATCTCACTCGCTCTCTGTATCTCTCTCTGGTATCTCTCCTGTATGTCTCTCTGTATCTCCCTCTGTATCTCTCTCTGGATCTCTCTCTGTATCTCTCTCTGTATCTCTGTGTATCTCTCTCTGTCTCACTCTCTGTCACTCTCTCTGTATGTCTCTGCCTCTGTCTCTGTATCTCTCTCTCTATCTCTCACTGTATCACTCTCCATACCTCTCCCTGTATCTCTCCTGCATCTCTCTCTCTGTATCTCTTTCTCTGTACTCTCTATGTCTCTGCTCTGTATCTCTCCCTGTATCTCCCTCTGTCTCTCTCTCTGTATATCTCTCTGTATCTATCTCTGTCTCTATCTCTGTATCTCTCTCAGTAGCTCTCTCAGTAGCTCTCTCTGTATCTGTCTCTGTATTTCTCACTGTCGCTGTTTCTCTCTGTCTCTGTATCTTACTCTGTATCATTCTCGCTATCTCTCTATTTCCCTCTGTATCTCTCTCTGTGTCGCTCTGTATCTCTGTGTATCTCTCTCTGTATCTCTCTCTGTATCTCTCTCTGTATCTCTCTCTGCATCCCTCTCTGTATCTCGCTCTGTATCTCTCTCTGTATCTCTCTCTCTCGGTATCTCACTCTGTATCTCCCTCTGGATCTCTCTCTGTATCTCTCTCTCTGTATCTCTCTCTCTGTATCTCTCTCTGTATGTCCCTCTGTATCTCTCTCTCTCTGTATCACTCTCTCTGTATCACTCTCTGTATCACTCTCTGTATCTCCCTCTGTATCTCTCTCTGTATCTCTCTCTGTATCTCTCTCTGTATCTACCTCTGTCTCTCTCGCTCTGTACCTCTCTCTGTCTCTGTATCTCTGCCTGTATCTTTCTCGGTATCTCTCTCTATCTCTTTCTGTATCTCTCCCTGTATCTCACTCTGTATTTATCTCTCGGTATCTCTCTCTCGGTATCTCCCACTGTATCTCTCTCTATTGCGCTCACTTTATCTCTCTCCACACCTCTCCCAGTAACTCTCTCTGTATCTCTCTCTGTCCCTCTGTATCTCCCTCTGTTTCTCTCTCAGTGTGTCTCTCTCTCTGTCTCTCTCCCTGTATCTCTCGCTCTGTATCTCACTCTGTATCTCTCTCTGGATCTCTCTCTGGATCTCTCTCTGGATCTCTCTCTCTGGATCTCTCTCTGGATCTCTCACTGTCTCTCACTCTATGTTTCGATGTCTCTCTCGGTCTCACTCTCTGTCTCTCTCTCTCTGTCTCTCTCTCTTTTTCTCTCTCTGTCTCTATCTCTCTCTGTCTCTCTGTGTCTCTCTGTGTATCTCCCTGTCTCTATCTCTGCCTCTCTCTCTGTATATGTCTCTGTATATGTCTCTGTATCTCTCTCTATCTCTCTCTGCATCTCTCTCTCTCTATCTCTCTCTATACCTCCCTCTGTATCTCTCTCTGTATCTCTCACTCTCTGTATCTCTCCCTGTATCTCTCTGTTTCTCTCTCTGTACCTCTCTATGTCTCTTTCCCTCTGTATCTCTTTCTGTGTATCTCTCTATGTCTCTCTCCGTCTGCCTCTCTTTCACTGTATCTGTCTCTGTATCTGTCTCTG
The DNA here is from genome assembly GCF_047496885.1 of Scyliorhinus torazame. Classification (NCBI taxonomy): domain Eukaryota; kingdom Metazoa; phylum Chordata; class Chondrichthyes; order Carcharhiniformes; family Scyliorhinidae; genus Scyliorhinus; species Scyliorhinus torazame. The sequence continues at coordinate 136,126,211 of NC_092726.1, read as the reverse complement.
TATCTCTCTCTATACCTCCCTCTGTATCTCTCTCTGTATCTCTAACTCTCTGTATCTCTCCCTGTACCTCTCCCTGTACCTCTCTCTGTACCGCTCCCCATATCTTTTTCTCTCTATCTCTCTCTGTATCTCTCCCTCTGCATCTCTGTCTGTATATCTCTGTGGACCTCTCTGTGTACCTCTCTCTGTACCTCTCTCAGTCTCGCTCTCTGTCTGTCTCTCTGTGTCTCTCCCTGTATCTCACTCTGTAACTCTCTCTGTAACTCTCTCTGTAACTCTCTCTGTAACTCACTCTGTCCAACTCACTCTTTCGATGTCTCTGTAACTCACTCTGTATCTCTCTCTGTAACTCTCTCTGTAACTCTCTCTGTCCACCTCACTCTGTCGATGTATCTGTAACTCACTCTGTATCTCTCCCTCTATCTCTCTCTGTCTCACTCTCTGTCACTCTCTCTGTATCTCTCTGTCTCTGTATCTCTCTCTCTATCTCTCACTGTATCTCTCTCCATACCTCTCCCTGTATCTCTCTCTGCATCTCTCTCTCTCTCTGTATCTCTTTCTCTGTACTCTCTATGTCTCTGCTCTGTATCTCTCCCTGTATCTCCCTCTGTCTCTCTCTCTGTATATCTCTCTGTATCTATCTCTGTATCTCTCTCTGTATCTCTCTCAGTACCTCTCTCAGTAGCTCTCTCTGTATCTGTCTCTGTATTTCTCACTGTCGCTGTGTCTCTCTGTCTCTGTATCTTACTCTGTATCGTTCTCGCTATCTCTCTGTATTCTCTCTGTATCTCTCTGTATCTGTCCCTGTATCTCTCTCTATTTCCCTCTGTATCTCTCTCTGTGTCTCTCTGTATCTCTCTGTGTATCTATCTGTGTATCTCTCTGTGTATCTCTCTCTGTATCTCTCTCTGTATCTCTCTCTGTATCTCTCTCTGTATCTCTCTCTCGGTATTTCTCTCTGTATCTCTCTCTGTATCTCTCTCTGTATCTCTCTCTCTGTATCTCTCTTTCTGTATCTCTCTCTGTATATCTCTCTCTGTATCACTCTCTCTGTATCACGCTCTGTATCTCCCTCTGTATCTCCCTCTGTATCTCTATCTGTATCTCTCTCTGTATCTCTCTCTCTGTAGCTACCTCTGTCTCTCTCGCTCTGTATCTCTCTCTGTATCTGTCTCTCTGTATCTCTGCCTGTATCTTTCTCGTTATCTCTCTCTATCTCTTTCTGTATCTCTCCCTGTATCTCACTCTGTATTTATCTCTCGGTATCTCCCACTGTATCTCTCTCTATAGCGCTCACTTTATCTCTCTCCACACCTCTCCCAGTAACTCTCTCTGTATCTCTGTATCTCTGCCTGTATCTTTCTCAGTATCTCTCTCTCCCTATCTCTTTCTGTATCTCTCCCTGTATCTCTCTCTGTATTTCTCTCTTTGTATCTCTCTCAGTATCTCCCTCTGTATCTCTCTCTATATCTCTCACTTTATCTCTCTCCACACCTCTCCCAGTAACTCTCTCTGTATCTCTCTCTGTCCCTCTGTATCTCCCTCTCTATCTCCCACTGTTTCTCTCTCTGTCTCTCACTCTCTGTCTCTCTCCCTGTATCTCACTCTGTATCTCTCTCTGGATCTCTCTCTGGATCTCTCTCTGGATCTCTCTCTGGATCTCTCTCTATGTTTCGATGTCTCTCTCGGTCTCACCCTGTCTCTCTCTCTCTGTCTCTCTCTGTCTGTCTCTCTCTTTCTCTCTCTCTGTCTCTCTCTCTGTCTCTCTCTCTGTCTCTATCTCTCTGTCTCTCTGTGTCTCTCTCTCTGCCTCTCTCTCTCTATATGTCTCTGTATATGTCTCTGTATCTCTCTCTATCTCTCTCTGCATCTCTCTCTCTGTATCTCTCTCTATACCTCCCTCTGTATCTCTCTCTGTATCTCTCACTCTCTGTATCTCTCCCTGTATCTCTCTGTTTCTCTCTCTGTACCTCTCTATGTCTCTTTCTCTCTGTATCTCTTTCTGTGTATCTCTCTATGTCTCTCTCCTTCTGCCTCTCTTTCACTGTATCTGTCTCTGTATCTCTCTCTATACCTCCCACTGTATCTCTCTCTGTATCTCTCACTCTCTGTTTCTCTCCCTGTACCTCTCCCTGTACCTCTCCCTGTACCGCTCTCTGTATCTCTTTCTCTCTCTCTCTGTCTCTCTCTGTATCTCTCCCTCTGCATCTCTGTCTGTATATCTCTGTGGACCTCTCTGTGTACCTCTCTCTGTACATCTCTGTGTAACTCTCTCTGTCTCGCTCTCTGTCTGTCTCTCTGTGTCTCTCCCTGTATCTCTCTCTGTATCTCTCTCTGTAACTCTCTCTGTAACTCTCTCTGTAACTCTCTCTGTCCACCTCACTCTGTCGATGTCTCTGTAACTCACTCTGTATCTCTCTCTGTATTTCTCTCTGGATCTCTCTCTGTATCTCCCTCTGTATCTCCCTCTGTATCTCCCTCTGTATCTGTCTGTATCTCTCTGTATCTCTCTGTATCTCTCTGTATCTCTCCCTGTATCTCTCCCTGTATCTCCCTCTGTATCTCTCTCTGTATCTCTCTCTGTTTCTGTCTCTGTATCTCTCTGTATCTCTCTCTCTATCTGCAACCCTCGCTGTATTTCTCTCTGTATCTCTCTCTGCAACTCTCTCTGCATCTCTATCTGCATCTCTATCTGTATCTCTGTATCTCTCTCTGAATCTCTCTCTCTATCTCTCCCTCTATCATTACCTTTATCTCTCTCTGTATCTCACTCTGTATCTCTCTCGCATTCCTCCCTGTATACATCTCGCGTTGAATCTCTCTCGCTCTCTATCTCTCTCTGTATCTCTCACTGAATCTCACTCTCTCTACTTCTCTCTGTATCTCACTCTGTATCTCTCACTGAATCTCTCTCTCTGTATCAAACTCTGTATCTCATTGTGTTCCTCTATGTATTCCTCTCGGTATATCTCCCGCGCTCAATCTCACTCGCTCTCTGTATCTCTCTGTATCTCTCTCTGGTATCAATCTCTGTATCTCTCTCTGTATCTCCCACTGTATCTCTCTCTGTATCTCTCTCTGGATCTCTCTCTGTATCTCTCTCTGTATCTCTCTGTGTATCTCTCTGTGTATCTCTCTCTGTCTCACTCTCTGTCACTCTCGCTGTATCGCTCTGCCTCTGTCTCTGTATCTCTCTCTCTATCTCTCACTGTATCTCTCTCCATACCTCTCCCTGTATCTCTCTCTGCATCTCTCTCTCTCTCTCTCTGTATCTCTTTCTGTATCGCTTTCTGTCGCTCTCTCTCTATCTCTGAATTTCTCACTGTCGCTGTGTCTCTCTGTATCGTACTCTGTATCGTTCTCTCTATCTCTCTCTATCTCTCTGTATCTCTCTGTATCTCTCTCTGTATCTGTCTCTGTATCTCCCTCTGCATCTCTCTCTGTATCTGTCTCTGTATCTGTCTCTGTATCTGTCTCTGTATCTATCTCTGACACCCTCTCTGTATCTCTCTCTGTATCTCTCTCTGAATCTCTCTCTGAATCTCTCTCTCTCTCCCTCTATCTCTCTCTGTATCTCACTCTGTATCTCTCTCACGTTTTATCTCACTGTATTCCTCTCAGCATTCCTCCCTGTATACATCTCGCATTGAATCTCTCTCGCTCTCTATCTCTCTCTGTATCTCTCTCTGTATCTCTCACTGAATCTCTCTCTCTATCTCCCTCTCCATCGCTCTCTGTATCTCTCTGTGTATCTCTCTGTGTATCTCTCTGTGTATCTCTCTGTGTATCTCTCTGTGTATCTCTCTGTGTATCTCTCTCTGTATCTCCCTCTGTATCTCTCTCTGTATCTCTCTCTGTTTCTGTCTCTGTATCTCTCTGTATCTCTCTCTCTATCTGCAACCCTCGCTGTATTTCTCTCTGTATCTCTCTCTGCAACTCTCTCTGCATCTCTATCTGCATCTCTATCTGTATCTCTGTATCTCTCTCTGAATCTCTCTCTCTATCTCTCCCTCTATCATTACCTTTATCTCTCTCTGTATCTCACTCTGTATCTCTCTCGCATTCCTCCCTGTATACATCTCGCGTTGAATCTCTCTCGCTCTCTATCTCTCTCTGTATCTCTCACTGAATCTCACTCTCTCTACTTCTCTCTGTATCTCACTCTGTATCTCTCACTGAATCTCTCTCTCTGTATCAAACTCTGTATCTCATTGTGTTCCTCTATGTATTCCTCTCGGTATATCTCCCGCGCTCAATCTCACTCGCTCTCTGTATCTCTCTGTATCTCTCTCTGGTATCAATCTCTGTATCTCTCTCTGTATCTCCCACTGTATCTCTCTCTGTATCTCTCTCTGGATCTCTCTCTGTATCTCTCTCTGTATCTCTCTGTGTATCTCTCTGTGTATCTCTCTCTGTCTCACTCTCTGTCACTCTCGCTGTATCGCTCTGCCTCTGTCTCTGTATCTCTCTCTCTATCTCTCACTGTATCTCTCTCCATACCTCTCCCTGTATCTCTCTCTGCATCTCTCTCTCTCTCTCTCTGTATCTCTTTCTGTATCGCTTTCTGTCGCTCTCTCTCTATCTCTGAATTTCTCACTGTCGCTGTGTCTCTCTGTATCGTACTCTGTATCGTTCTCTCTATCTCTCTCTATCTCTCTGTATCTCTCTGTATCTCTCTCTGTATCTGTCTCTGTATCTCCCTCTGCATCTCTCTCTGTATCTGTCTCTGTATCTGTCTCTGTATCTGTCTCTGTATCTATCTCTGACACCCTCTCTGTATCTCTCTCTGTATCTCTCTCTGAATCTCTCTCTGAATCTCTCTCTCTCTCCCTCTATCTCTCTCTGTATCTCACTCTGTATCTCTCTCACGTTTTATCTCACTGTATTCCTCTCAGCATTCCTCCCTGTATACATCTCGCATTGAATCTCTCTCGCTCTCTATCTCTCTCTGTATCTCTCTCTGTATCTCTCACTGAATCTCTCTCTCTATCTCCCTCTCCATCGCTCTCTGTATCTCTCTGTGTATCTCTCTGTGTATCTCTCTGTGTATCTCTCTGTGTATCTCTCTGTGTATCTCTCTGTGTATCTCTCTCTGTATCTCTCTCTGTATCTCTCTCTGTATCTTTCTCTGTATCTCTCTCTGTATCTCTCTCTGTATCTCTCTGTATCTCCCTCTGTATCTCTCTCTGTCTCTCTCTCTCTGTATCTCTCAGTATCTCTCTCTGCCTCTGTCTCTGTATCTCTCTCTGTATCTCTCTCTCTATCTCTCATTGTATATCTCTCCTCCCTCTCCCTGTAACTCTCTCTGTATCTCTCTCTGTCTCTCTGTATCTCCCCTCTGTATCTCCCTCTGTATCTCTCTCTGTATCTCCCTCTGTATCGCTCTCTGTATCTCTCTCTGTATCTGTCTCTGTATCTCTCACTCTCTATCTCTCTCTGTATCTCTAACTGTATCTCTCTGTATCTCACTGTGTATCTCTCTGTGTATCTCTCTCTGTATCTCTCTCTGCATATCAATCTGCATCTCTATCTTCATCTCTATCTGTATCTCTCTCTGTATCTCTGTATCTCTCTCTGTATCTCACTCTGTATCTCTCTCGCATTGTATCTCACTGTATTCCTCTCAGCATTCCTCCCTGTATACATCTCGCATTGAATCTCTCTCGCTCTCTATCTCTCTCTGTATCTCTCACTGAATCTCTCTCTCTATCTCCCTCTCCATCGCTCTCTGTATCTCTCACTGTATCTCTCACTGTATCTCTCACTGTATCTCTTACTGTATCTCTCTGTGTATCTCTCTGTGTATCTCTCTCTGTATCTCTCTCTGTATCTCTCTATCTGCATCCCTCTCTGTATCTCTCTGTATCTCTCTCTGCATCTCAATCTGCATCTCTATCTGTATCTCTCTCTGTCTCTCTGTATCTCTCTCTGTATCTCTCTCTGAATCTCTATCTCTATCTCTCCCTCTATCTCTCTCTGTATCTCACTCTGTGTCTCTTTCGCGTTGTTTCTCACTGTATTCCTCTCAGCATTCCTCCATGTATACATTTTGCGTTGAATCTCTCTCGCTCACTATCTCTCTCTGTATCTCTCACTGAATCTCTCTCTCTATCTCCCTCTCCATCGTTCTCTGTATCTCACTCTGTATCTCTCTCGCGTTGTATCTCACCGTATTCCTCTCAGCATTCCTCCCTGTATACATCTCGCGTTGAATCTCTCTCGCTCTCTATCTCTCACTGAATCTCGCTCTCTCTATTTCTCTCTGTATCGCTCTCTGTATTTCTCTCTGTATCTCTCTCTCTGTATGTCCCACTGCATCTCTCTGTGTATCTCTATCTGTATCTCTCTGTCTCTCTCACTGTATCTCTCTCTGTAACTCTCTCTGTCTCTCTCTGTATCTCTTGCTATATCTCTCTCTGCATCACTCTCATTATCTCTCTATGTATCTCTCTCTGTCTCTCTCACTGTATCTCTCTCTGTATCGCTCTCTGTCTCTCTCTGTCTCTGTATCTCTCTCTGTCGTTCTGTCTGCATGTCTCTGTCTCTCTCTTTGTAACTATCTCTGTAACTCTCTCTGTCTCTGTATCTCTCTCTGTATCACTTTCTGTATCTCCCTCGCTCTGTATCCCTCTCTGTATCCCTCTCTGTCTGTCTCTCTGTCTGTCTCTCTCTCTCTGTCTCTCCCTCCGTATCTGTCTCTGTATCTGTCTCTGTATCTGTCTCTGTATCTGTCTCGGTATCTGTCTCTGTTTCTCTCTCATTATCTGTCTCTGAATCACTCGCTGCAGCGATCACTACACCTGTCTCTGTAATGTCGTCTGTCTCTCTCCCTCTATCGCTCTCTCTGTCGCTCCCTCTGTATCTCTCTCTGTAACTCTCTCTGTCTCTCTCCCTGTATCTCTCGCCCTGTATCTCTCGCCCTGTGTCTCTCGCCCTGTATCTCTCGCCCTGTATCTCTATCTTAATCTCTCTCTGTATCTCTCTCTGTCTCTCACTCTATGTTTCGATGTTTCTCTCTCTCTGTCTCACTCTCTGTCTCTCTCTCTCTGTCTCTCTCTGTCTGTCTCACTCTTTCTCTGTCTCTGTCTATCTCTGTCTCTCTCTCCCTGTATCCCTCTCTGCCTCTCTCTCCATCTCTCTCTCTATGTCTCACTCTCTGTCTCTCTCTGACACTCTCTCCCTGTCTCTGTCTCTCTGTGTCTCTCCCTGTATCTCTGTCTGTATCTCTCTCTCTCTGTATCTCTCTATGTCTCTCTCTCTGCCTCTCTCTCTGTATATGTCTCTGTATCTCTCTCTATCTCTCTCTTCATCTCTCTCTGTATCTCTCTCTGTATCTCTCTGTTTCTCTCTCTGCACCTCTCTCTGTTCCTCTCTATGTCTCTCTCTCTCTGCATCTCTTACTGTGTATCTCTCTATGTCTCTCTCCTTCTGCCTCTCTTTCTCTGTATCTGTCTCTGTATCTCTCTCTATACCTCCCTCTGTATCTCTCTCTGTATCTCTCACTCTCTGTATCTCTCTCTGTATATCTCTCCCTCTATCTCCCTCTGTATCTCTCTCTATACCTCCCTCTGTATCTCTCTCTGTATCTCTCTCTGTATCTCTCTCTGTATCTCCCTCTGTATCTCTCTCTATACCTCCCTCTGTATCTCTCTCTGCATCTCTCACTCTCTGTACCTCTCCCTGTACCTCTCCCTGTACCTCTATCTGTACCCCTCATTGTCTCTCTTTCTGTATCTCTTTCTCTGTATCTCTTTCACTGTATCTCTCTCTGTATCTCTCCCTCTGCATCTCTCGCTGTATCTCTCTCTGTATCACTCACTCTCTGTACCTCTCCCTGTACCTCTCCCTGTACCTCTCTCTGTACCCCTCATTGTCTCTCTTTCTGTATCTCTTTCTCTGTATCTCTTTCACTGTATCTCTCTCTGTATCTCTCCCTCTGCATCTCTCGCTGTATCTCTCTGTGTACCTGTGTGTGTGCCTCTCTGTGTAACTCTCTCTGTCTCGCTCTCTGCCTGTCTCTCTCTGTGTCTCTCTCTGTATCTCTCTCTGTAACTCTCTTTGTAACTCTCTCTGTCCCATTCACTCTGTCCACCTCACTCTGTCCACCTCACTCTGTCTCTCTCTCTCTGTATTTCTCTCTGTATCTCTCACTCTCTGTATCTGTCTCTGTATCTCTCACTCTCTGTGTCTCTCTCTCACTGTATCTCTCTCTGTATCACTCTCTGTACCTCTCGTAGTATCTCCCTGAATCGGCCTCTGTATCTCCCACTCACTGTATATCTCTCTGTATCACGTTTTTTATCTCCCTCGCTCTGTATCCTCTCTGTCTCTCTGTCTGTATCCCATTCTTTCTAACTCTCTCTGTCTCTCTCGCTGTCTCTACCTCCGTATCTGTCTCTGTATCTGTCTCTGTATCTCTCTCTGTATCTGTCCCTGTGTCTGTCTCTGTGTCTGTCTCTGTATCTGTCTCTGTATCTCTCTCTGACTCTCTCTGTCTCTCTCTCCGTATCTGTCTCTTTCTCTGTATCTCTCTCCCTGTCTCTCGCTCTCTGCCTCTGTCCCTGTATCCGTCTCGGTATCTGTCTCTGTTTCTCTCTCATTATCTGTCTAAATCACGCGCTGCAGCGATCACGACAGCTGTCTCTGTATTGCCCTCTTTCTCTCGACCTCTGTCGCTCTCTCTGTCGCTCCCTCTGTATCTCTCCCTGCAACTCTCTCTGTCTCTCCCTCTCTGTCTCTCTCTCTCTATGGCTCTCTCTCTGTCTCTCGCTCTCTATGTCACTATGTCTCTCTCTCTGTCTCACTCTCTGTCTCACTCTCTGTCTCTCTCTCTGTCTCTCTCTCTGTCTCACTCTATGTCTCTGTCTCTCTCTCTGTTTCTCGCTCTGTGTCTCTATCTCTCTTTGTCTCTCTCTCTCTGTCTCTCTCACTGTATCTCTCACTGTATCTCCCTCTGCCCACCTCTCATGTTCGATGTCTCTATAAATCACTCTGTATCTCTCTCTCTATCTCGCTCTGTATCTCTCTCTGTATCTCTCTCTGCATCTCTCTCTGTATCTCTCTCTGTATCTCTCTCTGTATCTCTCTCTGCATCTCTCTCTGTATCTCTCTCTGCATCTCTCTCTGTATCTCTCTCTGTATCTCGCTCAGTACCTCTCTCTCTATCTCTCTATCTCTCGCTCTGCATCTCGCTATGTATCTCGCTCTGTATCTCTCTGTACCTCTGACGAATGTGATATAAAATAGTTACTTTAGAGATATTAGTTCCTGTAATGTAGAGATAGGCCAGTCTCATTCTGGTCAGTTCACAGGCAAAGGATTTCAGACCGCATGGCAAAGCAAGGAAGAGGTGTGTCCACCAAAGGAGGAGTAAAGAATGCTGGGTAATAGGGGCCAGAGGAAGGGATTGGAAGTGAGCCAATCAGAATATATATAGAACATAGAACATAGAACAATACAGCGCAGTACAGGCCCTTCGGCACACGATGTTGCACCGAAACAAAAGCCATCTAACCTACACTATGCCATTATCATCCATATGTTTATCCAATAAACTTTTTAATGCCCTCAATGTTGGCGAGTTCACGACTGTAGCAGGTAGGACATTCCACGGCCTCACTACTCTTTGCGTAAAGAAACTACCTCTGACCTCTGTCCTATATCTATTACCCCTCAGTTTAAAGCTATGTCCCCTCGTGCCAGCCATTTCCATCCGCGGGAGAAGGCTCTCGCTGTCCACCCTATCCAACCCCCTTATCATTTTGTATGCCTCTATTAAGTCTCCTCTTAACCTTCTTCTCTCCAACGAAAATCGACTGGCCTGCCCCTGCAAAGACAAGTGCTTTTAAAGGACAGACTTACCTCCCAGCAGCCACTTCCGCACTGCTCCCGCTGAAACTGACTCACCAGCTGTTCTCCCGCCGAAATCGACTGGCCTGCCCCTGCAAAGACAAGTGCTTTTAAAGGTTGACTTACCTCCCAGCAGCCACTTCCGCAATGCTCCCGCTGAAACTGACTCACCAGCTGTTCTCCCTCCGAAATCGACTGGCCTGCCCCTGCAAAGACAAGCGCTTTTAAAGGACAGACTTACCTCCCAGCAGCCACTTTCTCACTGCTCCCGCTGAAACTGACTCACCAGCTGTTCTTCCGCCGAAATCGACTCAACAGGTCAGGAGGGATATAGGATGACCTATGGGAATCGTGTATGTGAAAGATGATGCCATTTGAATGTATCAGTACGGACTCCTTTGTTCTACAGCCTCACTTGATTCCAGAAGTCTACGAAGCAGGATGTGCTTCGTGCTCCTGAGAATTGAGGAAAGCTTGCAAGCTAAATAAAATAACCAATGCTGTACCTGCAAATCCATCTCGACTTTTATTGAGGCCAGACTGACGGGTAAAGAAATTTGGGATTTGTCACCTCTCTCTATCTCTCGCTGTATCTCGCTCTGTATCTCGCTCTGTATTTCTCTCTGGATCTCTCTCTAACTCTCGCTGTATCTCGCTCTGTATCCCTTTCTGTCTCTCTCTGTATCTCTCTCTGTATCTCTCTCTGTGTCACTCTCTCTCTCTCTCTCTGAATCTCTCTCTGTATCTTTCCTTGTATCTCTCCCTGTATCTCTCCCTGTATCTCCCTCTGTATCTCTCTCTGTATCGCTCTCTGTATCTCTCTGTATCTCGTTCTGTTTCACTCTCTGTATCTCTCTCTGTTTCACTCTCTGTATCTCTCACTGTATCTCTCTCTGCATCTCTCTCTGTATCTCTCTCTGTATCTCTCTCTGTATCTCTCTCTGTATCTCTCTCTGTATCTCTCTGTATCTCTCTCTGTGTCTCACTGTATCTCTCTCTGTATCTCTCTCTGTAACTCTCTATGTATTCCTCCCTCTTTATCTCTATTTCTGTCTCTCTAGAGTTGATTTCTCTCTATCTCTCTCTGTATCTGTCTCTGCATCTCTCTATCTGAATCTCTCTCTGTACCACACTCTGTATCTCTCTCTGTATCTCTATCTGTAGCTCTCTATGTATCCCTCCCTCTTTATCTCTATTTCTGTCTCTCTCTGAGTTGCTTTCTCTCTGTCTCTCTCTGCATCTGTCTCTGGATCTCTCTATCTGAATCCCTCTCTGTACCTCTCTGCATCATTCACTGCACCTCTATCTGCATCTCTATCTGTACCTCTATCTTTATCACTCTCTGTATATCTCTCTGTATCCCCATCTGCATCACGCTCTGTATCTATCTCTGTATCTCTCTCTGTATCTCTCTCTGTATCCCTCTTTCGGTCTCTCTCTGTCTATCTCTCTGTATCTCTCTATTTTTCTCTGTGACTCTCTCTCTCTCTGCATCTGTCTCTGTATCTCTCTCTGTCTTTCTCTCAGTCTCTCTATCTCTCTCTCTCAGTCACTCTCTCGGTCTCCCTCTCTCTGCCTCTCTCAATTTGGGTCTCTCTGTATCTCACTCTCTGTATCTCTCTCTGTATCTCTCTCTGTATCTCTCTCTGTATCTCTCTTTCGGTCTCTCTCTGTCTATCTCTCTGTATCTCTCTATTTTTCTCTGTGACTCTCTCTCTCTCTGCATCTGCCTCTGTATCTCTCTCTGTCTCTCTCTCTCAGTCTCTCTATCTCTCTCTCTCTCCGTCTCTCTCTCGGTCTCTCTCTCTCTGTCTCTCTCAATTTGGGTCTCTCTGTATCTCGCTCTCTGTATCTCTCTCTGTATCTCTCTTTGTATCTCTCCCTGTCGCTCTCTGTCTCTCTCTCTGTATCTCTCTCTCTGCATCTCCCTCTGCATCTCTCTCTGTATCTCTCTCTGTATCTCTCTCTGTATCTCTCTATGTATCTCTGCCCTGTATCTCTGTCTGTGTTCTCTCTCTGTATACCTGACTTTGTATCTCTCTCTGTATCTCTCTGTCTCTCTCACTCTCTATCTCTCTCTGTATCTCTCTCTGTATCTCTCTCACTGTTTCTCTCTCTGTTTCTCTCTCTGTATCTCTCTCTGTATCTCTCTCTGTATCTCTCTATGTATCTCTGCCCTGTATCTCTGTCTGTGTTCTCTCTCTGTATACCTGACTTTGTATCTCTCTCTGTATCTCTCTGTCTCTCTCACTTTCTATCTCTCTCTGTATCTCTCTCTGTATCTCTCTCTCTGTTTCTCTCTCTGTTTCTCTCTCTGTATCTCTCTCTGTATCTCTCTCTGTATCTCTCTCTGTATCTCTCTCTGTATCTCTCCCTGTCGCTCTCTGTCTCTCTCTCTGTATCTCTCTCTCTGCACCTCCCTCTGCATCTCTCTCTGTATCTCTCTCTGTATCTCTCCCTGTCGCTCTCTGTCTCTCTCTCTGTAGCTCTCTATGTACCTCTGCCCTGTATCTCTGTCTGTGTTCTCTCTCTGTATACCTGACGTTGTATCTCTCTCTGTATCTCTCTGTCTCTCTCTCTCTGTCTCTCTCTCTATCTATCTCTCTCTCTGTATCTCTCTCTGTATCTCTCTCTGTATCTCTCTCTGTATCTCTCTCTGTATCTACCTCTGTATCTCTCCCTGTATCTCTCCCTGTATCTCCCTCTCGTGTATCTCTCTCGTGTAATACTCTCTGTAGCTCTCTATGTATCTCTCTCTGTCTCTCTCTGTCTCCCTCACTGTATCTGTCTCTCTGTATCTCCCTCTGCATCTCTCTCTGTATCTCTCTCTGTATCATTCTGTATCTCTCTATGTATCTCTCTCTCTGCATCTCCCTGTGCATCTTTCTCTGTATCTCTCTCTGTATCTCTCTATGTATCTCTGCCCTGTATCTCTGTCTGTGTTCTCTCTCTGTGTACCTGACTTTGTATCTCTTTCTGTATCTCTCTGTCGCTCTCTCTGTGTCTCTCTCTCTGTCTCTCTCTCTCTGTCTCTCTCTCTCTGCCTCTCTCTCTCTCTGTCTCTCTCTCTCTCTGTCTCTCTCTCTCTCTGTATCTCCGTCTGTATCTCCCTCTGTATCTCCCTCTGTATCTCTCTCTGTATCTCTCTCTGTATCTCTCTCTGTATCTCGCTCTGTATCTCTCTCGTGTATCTCTCTCTGTAATACTCTCTGTATCTCTCTATGTATCTCTATCTGTCTCTCTCACTGTATTTCTCTCTCTGTATCTCCCTCTGCATCTCTCTCTGTATCTCTCTCTGCATCACTCTGTATCTCTCTATATATCTCTGCCCTGTATCTCTGTCTGTGTTCTCTCTCTGTATACCTGACTTTGTATCTCTCTCTGTATCCCTCTCTGTCTCTCTCACTGTATCTCTCTCTGTAACTCACTCTCTGCATCACTCTTATTATCTCTCTGTGTATCTCTCTCTGTCGTTCTCTCTGTATCTCTCTCTGTATCTCTCTTTGTAACTATCTCTGTAACTCTCTCTGTCTCTGTTTCTGTATCTCTCTCTGTATCACTTTCTGTATCTCCCTCGCTCTGTATCCCTCTCTGTCTCTCTGTCTGTCTCTATCTCTGTCTCTCCCTCCGTATCTGTCTCTGTATCTGCCTCTGTATCTGCCTCTGTTTCTCTCTCTGTATCTGTCTCTGAATCACTCGCTGCAGCGATCACTACACCTATCTCTGTATTCCCGTCTGTCTCTCTCCCTCTATCGCTCTCTCTGTCGCTCCCTCTGTATCTCTCTCTCTAACTCTCTCTGTCTCTCAGTCTGTCTCTGTCTCTGTCTCTATCTCTCTCTGTCTCTCTCTCTGTGTCTCTCTCCCTGTATCTCTCGCCCTGTATCTCCCAGTATCTCTCCCTGTATCTCTCTCTGACTCTCTCTCCATCTCTCTCTCTATATATCTCTGTCTCACTGTGTATCTCCCTGTATCTCTCTCTGTCTCTCTCTCTGTATCTCTCTATGTCTCTCTCTCTGCCTCACTCACTGTATATGTCTCTGTATCTCTCTCTATCTCCCTCTGTATCTCTCTCTGTATCTCTCTCTCTGTATCTCTCTCTGTATACCTCTCCCTGTATCTCCCTCTGTATCTCTCTCTATACCCCCCTCTGTATCTCTCTCTGTATCTCTCACTCTCTGTATCTCTCCCTGTATCTCTCTGTATTACTCTCTGTACCTCTCTCTGTACCTCTCTCTGTCTCTCTCTCTGTGTCTCTCTCTATGTCTCTCTCTCTGTCTCTCTCTCTATGTCTCACTCTCTGTCGCTATCGCTCTCTGTCTCTCTCTGTCTCTCCCTGTATCTCTCTCTGAATCACTCTCTGTTCCTCTCACCGTCCATCTCACTCTGTCGATGTCTCTGTATCTCTCTCCGTATCTCTCTCTGTATATCTCTCCCTGTATCTGTCTCTGTCTCTCTCTCTATTCCAGCCTCTGTATCTCTCCCTGCATCTCTCTCTGTACCTCTCTCTGTATCTCTCTATTTATCTCTCTCTGCCTCTCCCTCGCTGCCTCTGTCTCTCTGCATCTGTCTCTGTCTCTCTGTATCTCTCTCCGTATCTCTCTCCGTATCTCTCTCTCTGTATCTGTCTCTGTATCTCTCTCTATACCTCCCTATGTATCTCCCTCTGTATCTCTCACTTCATGTATCTCTCTGTTTCTCTCTCTGTACCTCTCTCTGTACCTCTCTCTGTCTCTCTCTCTGTATCTCTTTCTCTATATCTCTCTCTTTCTCTCTCTCTGTATTTCCTGCTATCTCTCTCTCTGTATCTCACTCTGTATCTCTCACTGAATCTCTCTCTCTATCTCTCTCTGTATCTCACTCTGTATCTCTCTCGCGTTGTATATCTTTGTGTTCCTCTCTGTATTACACTCTGTATTCCTCTCTGTATACCTCTCGCGTTGAATTTCTTTCGCTCTCTGTATCTCTCTGTCTCTCTCTCTCTGTATCTATCTCTGTATCTCTCTCTGCATTTCTCTCTGTATTTCTCCATGTATCTCACTCTGTATCTCTCTGTGTATCCCTCTGTGTATCCCTCTGTGTATCCCTCTGTGTATCTCTCTGTGTATCTCTCTCTGTCTCACTCTCTGTCTCTCTCTCTGTCTATCTCTCTCTATCTCTCTCTCTCTGTCTCTCTCTCTCTCTGTATCTCTCTCTGTATCTCTCTCTGTATCTCTCTGTATATTTCTCTCTGTATCTCTCACTGTATCTCTCTCTTTGTATCTCTCTCTGTCTCTCTCTCCCTCTCTGTATCTCTCTCTGTATCTCTCTCTGTATCTCTCTCTGTATCTCTCTCTGAATCTCTCTATGTATCTCTCTCTGAATCTCTCTATGTATCTCTCTCTGTCTCTCTCTCTGTATCTCTCCCTCTGTCTCTCTCACTGTATCTCTCTCTGTATCACTCTCTGTACCTCTCGTTGTATCTCCCGGAATCGGTCTCTGTATCTCCCACTCACTGTATATCTCTCTATATCAAGTTCTTTATCTCCCACGCTCTATATCCCTCTCTGTCTCTCTGACTGTATCCCTCTCTTTCTAACTCTCTCAGTCTCTCTCTCGGTCTCTTCCTCCGTATCTGTCTCTTTATCTCTCTCTGTATCTCTCACTGACTCTCTCTGCCTCTCCCTCTGTATCTGTCTCTGTCACTCTCTCTGCCGCGTTCTCTGTCTCTCTCTATATGTCTCTATCTCTCTCTGTCTCTCGCTCTCTGTCTCTATGTCTATCTCTCTGTCTCACTCTCAGTCTCTCTCTCTGTCTCACTCTATGTCTCTCTCTCTGTCTCTCTCTCTGTTTCTCCCTCCATGTCTCTATCTCTCTTTGTCTCTCTCTCTCTCTGTCTCTCTCCCCGTATATCTCACTGTATCTCTCTCTGTCAACCTCTCACGTTCGACGTCTCTATACCTCACTCTGTATCTCTCTCTGTATCTCTCTCTGTATCTCTCTCTATACCTCCTTCTGTACCGCTCTCTGTTTCTCTCTCTCTCTGTATCTCTCTCTTTGTATCTCTCTCTCTGCATCTCCCTCTGCATCTCTCTCTGTATCTCTCTCTGTATCTCTCTCTGTATCTCTCTCTGTATCTCTCTGTCTCTGTCTATCTCTGTATCTCTCTCTGTATCTCCCTCTGTATCTCTCTCGTGTATCTCTCTCGTGTAATACTCTCTGTAGCTCTCTATGTATCTCTCTCTGTCTCTCTCTGTCTCCCTCACTGTATCTCTCTCTCTGTATCTCCCTCTGCATCTCTCTCTGTATCTCTCTCTGCATCACTCTGTATCTCTCTATATATCTCTGCCCTGTATCTCTGTCTGTGTTCTCTCTCTGTATACCTGACTTTGTATCTCTCTCTGTATCCCTCTCTGTCTCTCTCACTGTATCTCTCTCTGTAACTCACTCTCTGCATCACTCTTATTATCTCTCTGTGTATCTCTCTCTGTCGTTCTCTCTGTATCTCTCTCTGTATCTCTCTTTGTAACTATCTCTGTAACTCTCTCTGTCTCTGTTTCTGTATCTCTCTCTGTATCACTTTCTGTATCTCCCTCGCTCTGTATCCCTCTCTGTCTCTCTGTCTGTCTCTATCTCTGTCTCTCCCTCCGTATCTGTCTCTGTATCTGCCTCTGTATCTGCCTCTGTTTCTCTCTCTGTATCTGTCTCTGAATCACTCGCTGCAGCGATCACTACACCTATCTCTGTATTCCCGTCTGTCTCTCTCCCTCTATCGCTCTCTCTGTCGCTCCCTCTGTATCTCTCTCTCTAACTCTCTCTGTCTCTCAGTCTGTCTCTGTCTCTGTCTCTATCTCTCTCTGTCTCTCTCTCTGTGTCTCTCTCCCTGTATCTCTCGCCCTGTATCTCCCAGTATCTCTCCCTGTATCTCTCTCTGACTCTCTCTCCATCTCTCTCTCTATATATCTCTGTCCCACTGTGTATCTCCCTGTATCTCTCTCTGTCTCTCTCTCTGTATCTCTCTATGTCTCTCTCTCTGCCTCACTCACTGTATATGCCTCTGTATCTCTCTCTATCTCCCTCTGTATCTCTCTCTGTATCTCTCTCTCTGTATCTCTCTCTGTATACCTCTCCCTGTATCTCCCTCTGTATCTCTCTCTATACCCCCCTCTGTATCTCTCTCTGTATCTCTCACTCTCTGTATCTCTCCCTGTATCTCTCTGTATCTCTCTCTGTACCTCTCTCTGTACCTCTCTCTGTCTCTCTCTCTGTGTCTCTCTCTATGTCTCTCTCTCTGTCTCTCTCTCTATGTCTCACTCTCTGTCGCTATCGCTCTCTGTCTCTCTCTGTCTCTCCCTGTATCTCTCTCTGAATCACTCTCTGTTCCTCTCACCGTCCATCTCACTCTGTCGATGTCTCTGTAACTCACTCTGTATCTCTCTCTATCTCTCTCTCTGTATCTCTCACCCTGTACCTGTCTCTGTATCTCTCTCCGTATCTCTCTCTGTATATCTCTCCCTGTATCTGTCTCTGTCTCTCTCTCTATTCCAGCCTCTGTATCTCTCCCTGCATCTCTCTCTGTACCTCTCTCTGTATCTCTCTATTTATCTCTCTCTGCCTCTCCCTCGCTGCCTCTGTCTCTCTGCATCTGTCTCTGTCTCTCTGTATCTCTCTCCGTATCTCTCTCCGTATCTCTCTCTCTGTATCTGTCTCTGTATCTCTCTCTATACCTCCCTATGTATCTCCCTCTGTATCTCTCACTTCATGTATCTCTCTGTTTCTCTCTCTGTACCTCTCTCTGTACCTCTCTCTGTCTCTCTCTCTGTATCTCTTTCTCTATATCTCTCTCTTTCTCTCTCTCTGTATTTCCTGCTATCTCTCTCTCTGTATCTCACTCTGTATCTCTCACTGAATCTCTCTCTCTATCTCTCTCTGTATCTCACTCTGTATCTCTCTCGCGTTGTATATCTTTGTGTTCCTCTCTGTATTACACTCTGTATTCCTCTCTGTATACCTCTCGCGTTGAATTTCTTTCGCTCTCTGTATCTCTCTGTCTCTCTCTCTCTGTATCTATCTCTGTATCTCTCTCTGCATTTCTCTCTGTATTTCTCCATGTATCTCACTCTGTATCTCTCTGTGTATCCCTCTGTGTATCCCTCTGTGTATCCCTCTGTGTATCTCTCTGTGTATCTCTCTGTGTATCTCTCTCTGTCTCACTCTCTGTCTCTCTCTCTGTCTATCTCTCTCTATCTCTCTCTCTCTGTCTCTCTCTCTCTCTGTATCTCTCTCTGTATCTCTCTCTGTATCTCTCTGTATATTTCTCTCTGTATCTCTCACTGTATCTCTCTCTTTGTATCTCTCTCTGTCTCTCTCTCCCTCTCTGTATCTCTCTCTGTATCTCTCTCTGTATCTCTCTCTGTATCTCTCTCTGAATCTCTCTATGTATCTCTCTCTGTATCTCTCTCTGTATCACTCTCTGTATCTCTCCCTCAGCATCTGTCTCTGTGTCTCTCTGTGTCTCCCTCTCTGTATCTCTCCCTCTGTCTCTCTCACTGTATCTCTCTCTGTATCACTCTCTGTACCTCTCGTTGTATCTCCCGGAATCGGTCTCTGTATCTCCCACTCACTGTATATCTCTCTGTATCACGTTCTTTATCTCCCACGCTCTATATCCCTCTCTGTCTCTCTGACTGTATCCCTCTCTTTCTAACTCTCTCTGTCTCTCTCTCGGTCTCTTCCTCCGTATCTGTCTCTTTATCTCTCTCTGTATCTTTCACTGACTCTCTCTGTCTCTCCCTCTGTATCTGTCTCTGTATTTTCTCTCTGTATCTCTCTCTGTCTCTCGCTCTCTGCCTCTGTCCCTGTATCCATCACTGTATCTTTCTCTGTTTCTCTATCATTATCTGTCTCTGAATCACTCGCTGCAGCGATCACTACATCTGTCTCTGTATTGCCCTCTTTCTCTCCACCTCTGTCGCTCTCTCTGTCGCTCCCTCTGTAACTCTCTCTGTCTTTCTCCCTATGTCTCTATCTCTCTCTGTCTCTCTCTCTCTGTCTCTCTCTGAACCTCTCTCTGTCGCTCCCTCTGTATCTCTCTCTGTCACTCTCTCTGCCGCGTTCTCTGTCTCTCTCTATATGTCTCTATCTCTCTCTGTCTCTCGCTCTCTGTCTCTATGTCTATCTCTCTGTCTCACTCTCAGTCTCTCTCTCTGTCTCACTCTATGTCTCTCTCTCTCTGTCTCTCTCTCTGTTTCTCCCTCCATGTCTCTATCTCTCTTTGTCTCTCTCTCTCTCTGTCTCTCTCCCCGTATCTCTCACTGTATCTCTCTCTGTCAACCTCTCACGTTCGACGTCTCTATACCTCACTCTGTATCTCTCTCTGTATCTCTCTCTGTATCTCTCTCTATACCTCCTTCTGTACCGCTCTCTGTTTCTCTCTCTCTCTGTATCTCTCTCTTTGTATCTCTCTCTCTGCATCTCCCTCTGCATCTCTCTCTGTATCTCTCTCTGTATCTCTCTCTGTATCTCTCTCTGTATCTCTCTGTCTCTGTCTATCTCTGTATCTCTCTCTGTATCTCCCTCTGTATCTCTCTTGTGTATCTCTCTCGTGTAATACTCTCTGTAGCTCTCTATGTATCTCTCTCTGTCTCTCTCTGTCTCCCTCACTGTATCTCTCTCTCTGTCTCTCCCTCTGCATCTCTCTCTGTATCTCTCTCTGTATCCCTCTGTATCTCTCTATGTGTCTCTCTCTCTGCATCTCCCTGTGCATCTCTCTCTGTATCTCTCTCTCTGTATCTCTCTCTGTATCTCTCTCTGTATCACTCTCTGTATCTCTCTATGTATCTCTGCCCTGTATCTCTGTCAGTGTTCTCTCTCTGTATACCTGACTTTGTATCTCTCTCTCTGTATCTCTCTGTCTCTCTCTCTCTGTCTCTCTCTCTCTGTCTCTCTCTCTCTCTCTGCCTCTCTCTCTCTCTATCTCTCTCTGTATCTCCCTCTGTATCTCCCTCTGTATCTCCCTCTGTATCTCCCTCTGTATCTCCCTCTGTTTCTCCCTCTGTTTCTCCCTCTGTATCTCTCTCTGTATCTCTCTGTCTCTGTCTATCTCTGTATCTCTCTCTGTATCTCCCTCTGTATCTCTCTCGTGTATCTCTCTCTGTAATACTCTCTGTATCTCTCTATGTATCTCTCTCTGTCTCTCTCACTGTATATCTCTCTCTCTGTATCTCCCTCTGCATCTCTCTCTGTATCTCTCTCTGTATCACTCTGTATCTCTCTATATATCTCTGCCCTGTATCTCTGTCTGTGTTGTCTCTCTGTATACCTGACTTTGTATTTATCTCTGTATCTCCCTATTTCACTCTCTCTGCCTCTCTCTCTCTGCATCTCTCTCTGTATCTCTCTCTGTATATCTCTCTGCATTTCTCTCTGTATTTCTCTCTGTATCTCACTCTGTATCTCTCTGTGTATCCCTCTGTGTATCCCTCTGTATATCTCTCTGTGTATCTCTCTGTGTATATCTCTCTGTCTCACTCTCTGTCTCTCTCTCGGTCTCTCTTTCTCTATCTCTCTCTCTCTCTCTCTGTATCTCTCTCTGTATCTCTCTCTCTGTATCTCCATCTGTATCTCTCTGTATATTTATCTCTGTATCTCTCACTGTATCTCTCTCTTTGTATCTTTCTCTGCCTCTGTGTCTCTCTCTGTATCTCTCTCTGTATCTCTCTCTGTATCACTCTCTGTATCTCTCTCTGTATACCTTACTTTGTATCTCTCTCTGTATTTCTCCCTGTATCTCTCCCTCAGCATCTGTCTCTGTGTCTCTCTCTGTCTCTCTCTCTGTCTCTCTCTCTCTGTATCTCTCCCTCTGTCTCTGTCACTGTATCTCTCTCTGTATCACTCTCTGTACCTCTCGTTGTATCTCCCGGAATCGGTCTCTGTATCTCCCACTCACTGTATATCTCTCTGTATCACGTTCTTTATCTCCCACGCTCTATATCCCTCTCTGTCTCTCTGACTGTATCCCTCTCTTTCTAACTCTCTCTGTCTCTCTCTCGGTCTCTTCCTCCGTATCTGTCTCTGTATCTCTCTCTGTATATCTCACTGACTCTCTCTGTCTCTCCCTCCGTATCTGTCTCGGTATCTTCTCTCTGTATCTCTCTCTCTGTCTCTCGCTCTCTGCCTCTGTCCCTGTATCCGTCACTGTATCTGTCTCTGTTTCTCTCTCATTACCTGTCTCTGAATCACTCGCTGCAGCGATCACTACATCGGTCTCTGTATTGCCCTCTTTCTCTCAACCTCTGTCGCTCTCTCTGTCGCTCCCTCTGTATCTCTCTCTGCAACTCTCTCTGTCTTTCTCTCTATGTCTCTATCTCTCTCTGTCTCTCTCTCTGTGTCTCTCTCCCTGTATCTCTCGCCCTGTATCTCCCAGTATCTCTCCCTGTATCTCTCTCTGACTCTCTCTCCATCTCTCTCTCTATATATCTCTGTCTCACTGTGTATCTCCCTGTATCTCTCTCTGTCTCTCTCTCTGTATCTCTCTATGTCTCTCTCTCTGCCTCACTCACTGTATATGTCTCTGTATCTCTCTCTATCTCCCTCTGTATCTCTCTCTGTATCTCTCTCTCTGTATCTCTCTCTGTATACCTCTCCCTGTATCTCCCTCTGTATCTCTCTCTATACCCCCCTCTGTATCTCTCTCTGTATCTCTCACTCTCTGTATCTCTCCCTGTATCTCTCTGTATTACTCTCTGTACCTCTCTCTGTACCTCTCTCTGTCTCTCTCTCTGTGTCTCTCTCTATGTCTCTCTCTCTGTCTCTCTCTCTATGTCTCACTCTCTGTCGCTATCGCTCTCTGTCTCTCTCTGTCTCTCCCTGTATCTCTCTCTGAATCACTCTCTGTTCCTCTCACCGTCCATCTCACTCTGTCGATGTCTCTGTATCTCTCTCCGTATCTCTCTCTGTATATCTCTCCCTGTATCTGTCTCTGTCTCTCTCTCTATTCCAGCCTCTGTATCTCTCCCTGCATCTCTCTCTGTACCTCTCTCTGTATCTCTCTATTTATCTCTCTCTGCCTCTCCCTCGCTGCCTCTGTCTCTCTGCATCTGTCTCTGTCTCTCTGTATCTCTCTCCGTATCTCTCTCCGTATCTCTCTCTCTGTATCTGTCTCTGTATCTCTCTCTATACCTCCCTATGTATCTCCCTCTGTATCTCTCACTTCATGTATCTCTCTGTTTCTCTCTCTGTACCTCTCTCTGTACCTCTCTCTGTCTCTCTCTCTGTATCTCTTTCTCTATATCTCTCTCTTTCTCTCTCTCTGTATTTCCTGCTATCTCTCTCTCTGTATCTCACTCTGTATCTCTCACTGAATCTCTCTCTCTATCTCTCTCTGTATCTCACTCTGTATCTCTCTCGCGTTGTATATCTTTGTGTTCCTCTCTGTATTACACTCTGTATTCCTCTCTGTATACCTCTCGCGTTGAATTTCTTTCGCTCTCTGTATCTCTCTGTCTCTCTCTCTCTGTATCTATCTCTGTATCTCTCTCTGCATTTCTCTCTGTATTTCTCCATGTATCTCACTCTGTATCTCTCTGTGTATCCCTCTGTGTATCCCTCTGTGTATCCCTCTGTGTATCTCTCTGTGTATCTCTCTCTGTCTCACTCTCTGTCTCTCTCTCTGTCTATCTCTCTCTATCTCTCTCTCTCTGTCTCTCTCTCTCTCTGTATCTCTCTCTGTATCTCTCTCTGTATCTCTCTGTATATTTCTCTCTGTATCTCTCACTGTATCTCTCTCTTTGTATCTCTCTCTGTCTCTCTCTCCCTCTCTGTATCTCTCTCTGTATCTCTCTCTGTATCTCTCTCTGTATCTCTCTCTGAATCTCTCTATGTATCTCTCTCTGTATCTCTCTCTGTATCACTCTCTGTATCTCTCCCTCAGCATCTGTCTCTGTGTCTCTCTCTGTCTCTCTCTCTGTCTCTCTCTCTGTATCTCTCCCTCTGTCTCTCTCACTGTATCTCTCTCTGTATCACTCTCTGTACCTCTCGTTGTATCTCCCGGAATCGGTCTCTGTATCTCCCACTCACTGTATATCTCTCTATATCAAGTTCTTTATCTCCCACGCTCTATATCCCTCTCTGTCTCTCTGACTGTATCCCTCTCTTTCTAACTCTCTCAGTCTCTCTCTCGGTCTCTTCCTCCGTATCTGTCTCTTTATCTCTCTCTGTATCTCTCACTGACTCTCTCTGCCTCTCCCTCTGTATCTGTCTCTGTCACTCTCTCTGCCGCGTTCTCTGTCTCTCTCTATATGTCTCTATCTCTCTCTGTCTCTCGCTCTCTGTCTCTATGTCTATCTCTCTGTCTCACTCTCAGTCTCTCTCTCTGTCTCACTCTATGTCTCTCTCTCTGTCTCTCTCTCTGTTTCTCCCTCCATGTCTCTATCTCTCTTTGTCTCTCTCTCTCTCTGTCTCTCTCCCCGTATATCTCACTGTATCTCTCTCTGTCAACCTCTCACGTTCGACGTCTCTATACCTCACTCTGTATCTCTCTCTGTATCTCTCTCTGTATCTCTCTCTATACCTCCTTCTGTACCGCTCTCTGTTTCTCTCTCTCTCTGTATCTCTCTCTTTGTATCTCTCTCTCTGCATCTCCCTCTGCATCTCTCTCTGTATCTCTCTCTGTATCTCTCTCTGTATCTCTCTCTGTATCTCTCTGTCTCTGTCTATCTCTGTATCACTCTCTGTATCTCCCTCTGTATCTCTCTCGTGTATCTCTCTCGTGTAATACTCTCTGTAGCTCTCTATGTATCTCTCTCTGTCTCTCTCTGTCTCCCTCACTGTATCTCTCTCTCTGTATCTCCCTCTGCATCTCTCTCTGTATCTCTCTCTGCATCACTCTGTATCTCTCTATATATCTCTGCCCTGTATCTCTGTCTGTGTTCTCTCTCTGTATACCTGACTTTGTATCTCTCTCTGTATCCCTCTCTGTCTCTCTCACTGTATCTCTCTCTGTAACTCACTCTCTGCATCACTCTTATTATCTCTCTGTGTATCTCTCTCTGTCGTTCTCTCTGTATCTCTCTCTGTATCTCTCTTTGTAACTATCTCTGTAACTCTCTCTGTCTCTGTTTCTGTATCTCTCTCTGTATCACTTTCTGTATCTCCCTCGCTCTGTATCCCTCTCTGTCTCTCTGTCTGTCTCTATCTCTGTCTCTCCCTCCGTATCTGTCTCTGTATCTGCCTCTGTATCTGCCTCTGTTTCTCTCTCTGTATCTGTCTCTGAATCACTCGCTGCAGCGATCACTACACCTATCTCTGTATTCCCGTCTGTCTCTCTCCCTCTATCGCTCTCTCTGTCGCTCCCTCTGTATCTCTCTCTCTAACTCTCTCTGTCTCTCAGTCTGTCTCTGTCTCTGTCTCTATCTCTCTCTGTCTCTCTCTCTGTGTCTCTCTCCCTGTATCTCTCGCCCTGTATCTCCCAGTATCTCTCCCTGTATCTCTCTCTGACTCTCTCTCCATCTCTCTCTCTATATATCTCTGTCCCACTGTGTATCTCCCTGTATCTCTCTCTGTCTCTCTCTCTGTATCTCTCTATGTCTCTCTCTCTGCCTCACTCACTGTATATGCCTCTGTATCTCTCTCTATCTCCCTCTGTATCTCTCTCTGTATCTCTCTCTCTGTATCTCTCTCTGTATACCTCTCCCTGTATCTCCCTCTGTATCTCTCTCTATACCCCCCTCTGTATCTCTCTCTGTATCTCTCACTCTCTGTATCTCTCCCTGTATCTCTCTGTATCTCTCTCTGTACCTCTCTCTGTACCTCTCTCTGTCTCTCTCTCTGTGTCTCTCTCTATGTCTCTCTCTCTGTCTCTCTCTCTATGTCTCACTCTCTGTCGCTATCGCTCTCTGTCTCTCTCTGTCTCTCCCTGTATCTCTCTCTGAATCACTCTCTGTTCCTCTCACCGTCCATCTCACTCTGTCGATGTCTCTGTAACTCACTCTGTATCTCTCTCTATCTCTCTCTCTGTATCTCTCACCCTGTACCTGTCTCTGTATCTCTCTCCGTATCTCTCTCTGTATATCTCTCCCTGTATCTGTCTCTGTCTCTCTCTCTATTCCAGCCTCTGTATCTCTCCCTGCATCTCTCTCTGTACCTCTCTCTGTATCTCTCTATTTATCTCTCTCTGCCTCTCCCTCGCTGCCTCTGTCTCTCTGCATCTGTCTCTGTCTCTCTGTATCTCTCTCCGTATCTCTCTCCGTATCTCTCTCTCTGTATCTGTCTCTGTATCTCTCTCTATACCTCCCTATGTATCTCCCTCTGTATCTCTCACTTCATGTATCTCTCTGTTTCTCTCTCTGTACCTCTCTCTGTACCTCTCTCTGTCTCTCTCTCTGTATCTCTTTCTCTATATCTCTCTCTTTCTCTCTCTCTGTATTTCCTGCTATCTCTCTCTCTGTATCTCACTCTGTATCTCTCACTGAATCTCTCTCTCTATCTCTCTCTGTATCTCACTCTGTATCTCTCTCGCGTTGTATATCTTTGTGTTCCTCTCTGTATTACACTCTGTATTCCTCTCTGTATACCTCTCGCGTTGAATTTCTTTCGCTCTCTGTATCTCTCTGTCTCTCTCTCTCTGTATCTATCTCTGTATCTCTCTCTGCATTTCTCTCTGTATTTCTCCATGTATCTCACTCTGTATCTCTCTGTGTATCCCTCTGTGTATCCCTCTGTGTATCCCTCTGTGTATCTCTCTGTGTATCTCTCTGTGTATCTCTCTCTGTCTCACTCTCTGTCTCTCTCTCTGTCTATCTCTCTCTATCTCTCTCTCTCTGTCTCTCTCTCTCTCTGTATCTCTCTCTGTATCTCTCTCTGTATCTCTCTGTATATTTCTCTCTGTATCTCTCACTGTATCTCTCTCTTTGTATCTCTCTCTGTCTCTCTCTCCCTCTCTGTATCTCTCTCTGTATCTCTCTCTGTATCTCTCTCTGTATCTCTCTCTGAATCTCTCTATGTATCTCTCTCTGTATCTCTCTCTGTATCACTCTCTGTATCTCTCCCTCAGCATCTGTCTCTGTGTCTCTCTGTGTCTCTCTCTCTGTATCTCTCCCTCTGTCTCTCTCACTGTATCTCTCTCAGTATCACTCTCTGTACCTCTCGTTGTATCTCCCGGAATCGGTCTCTGTATCTCCCACTCACTGTATATCTCTCTGTATCACGTTCTTTATCTCCCACGCTCTATATCCCTCTCTGTCTCTCTGACTGTATCCCTCTCTTTCTAACTCTCTCTGTCTCTCTCTCGGTCTCTTCCTCCGTATCTGTCTCTTTATCTCTCTCTGTATCTTTCACTGACTCTCTCTGTCTCTCCCTCTGTATCTGTCTCTGTATCTTCTCTCTGTATCTCTCTCTGTCTCTCGCTCTCTGCCTCTGTCCCTGTATCCATCACTGTATCTTTCTCTGTTTCTCTATCATTATCTGTCTCTGAATCACTCGCTGCAGCGATCACTACATCTGTCTCTGTATTGCCCTCTTTCTCTCCACCTCTGTCGCTCTCTCTGTCGCTCCCTCTGTAACTCTCTCTGTCTTTCTCCCTATGTCTCTATCTCTCTCTGTCTCTCTCTCTCTGTCTCTCTCTGAACCTCTCTCTGTCGCTCCCTCTGTATCTCTCTCTGTCACTCTCTCTGCCGCGTTCTCTGTCTCTCTCTATATGTCTCTATCTCTCTCTGTCTCTCGCTCTCTGTCTCTATGTCTATCTCTCTGTCTCACTCTCAGTCTCTCTCTCTGTCTCACTCTATGTCTCTCTCTCTCTGTCTCTCTCTCTGTTTCTCCCTCCATGTCTCTATCTCTCTTTGTCTCTCTCTCTCTCTGTCTCTCTCCCCGTATCTCTCACTGTATCTCTCTCTGTCAACCTCTCACGTTCGACGTCTCTATACCTCACTCTGTATCTCTCTCTGTATCTCTCTCTGTATCTCTCTCTATACCTCCTTCTGTACCGCTCTCTGTTTCTCTCTCTCTCTGTATCTCTCTCTTTGTATCTCTCTCTCTGCATCTCCCTCTGCATCTCTCTCTGTATCTCTCTCTGTATCTCTCTCTGTATCTCTCTCTGTATCTCTCTGTCTCTGTCTATCTCTGTATCTCTCTCTGTATCTCCCTCTGTATCTCTCTTGTGTATCTCTCTCGTGTAATACTCTCTGTAGCTCTCTATGTATCTCTCTCTGTCTCTCTCTGTCTCCCTCACTGTATCTCTCTCTCTGTCTCTCCCTCTGCATCTCTCTCTGTATCTCTCTCTGTATCCCTCTGTATCTCTCTATGTGTCTCTCTCTCTGCATCTCCCTGTGCATCTCTCTCTGTATCTCTCTCTCTGTATCTCTCTCTGTATCTCTCTCTGTATCACTCTCTGTATCTCTCTATGTATCTCTGCCCTGTATCTCTGTCAGTGTTCTCTCTCTGTATACCTGACTTTGTATCTCTCTCTCTGTATCTCTCTGTCTCTCTCTCTCTGTCTCTCTCTCTCTGTCTCTCTCTCTCTCTCTGCCTCTCTCTCTCTCTATCTCTCTCTGTATCTCCCTCTGTATCTCCCTCTGTATCTCCCTCTGTATCTCCCTCTGTATCTCCCTCTGTTTCTCCCTCTGTTTCTCCCTCTGTATCTCTCTCTGTATCTCTCTGTCTCTGTCTATCTCTGTATCTCTCTCTGTATCTCCCTCTGTATCTCTCTCGTGTATCTCTCTCTGTAATACTCTCTGTATCTCTCTATGTATCTCTCTCTGTCTCTCTCACTGTATATCTCTCTCTCTGTATCTCCCTCTGCATCTCTCTCTGTATCTCTCTCTGTATCACTCTGTATCTCTCTATATATCTCTGCCCTGTATCTCTGTCTGTGTTGTCTCTCTGTATACCTGACTTTGTATTTATCTCTGTATCTCCCTATTTCACTCTCTCTGCCTCTCTCTCTCTGCATCTCTCTCTGTATCTCTCTCTGTATATCTCTCTGCATTTCTCTCTGTATTTCTCTCTGTATCTCACTCTGTATCTCTCTGTGTATCCCTCTGTGTATCCCTCTGTATATCTCTCTGTGTATCTCTCTGTGTATATCTCTCTGTCTCACTCTCTGTCTCTCTCTCGGTCTCTCTTTCTCTATCTCTCTCTCTCTCTCTCTGTATCTCTCTCTGTATCTCTCTCTCTGTATCTCCATCTGTATCTCTCTGTATATTTATCTCTGTATCTCTCACTGTATCTCTCTCTTTGTATCTTTCTCTGCCTCTGTGTCTCTCTCTGTATCTCTCTCTGTATCTCTCTCTGTATCACTCTCTGTATCTCTCTCTGTATACCTTACTTTGTATCTCTCTCTGTATTTCTCCCTGTATCTCTCCCTCAGCATCTGTCTCTGTGTCTCTCTCTGTCTCTCTCTCTGTCTCTCTCTCTCTGTATCTCTCCCTCTGTCTCTGTCACTGTATCTCTCTCTGTATCAC
Organism: Scyliorhinus torazame; assembly: GCF_047496885.1. Taxonomy (NCBI): domain Eukaryota; kingdom Metazoa; phylum Chordata; class Chondrichthyes; order Carcharhiniformes; family Scyliorhinidae; genus Scyliorhinus; species Scyliorhinus torazame. Next base: position 136,097,931 of record NC_092726.1, on the reverse strand, counting down.
TCTCTGTACCTCTCGTTGTATCTCCCGGAATCGGTCTCTGTATCTCCCACTCACTGTATATCTCTCTGTATCACGTTCTTTATCTCCCACGCTCTATATCCCTCTCTGTCTCTCTGACTGTATCCCTCTCTTTCTAACTCTCTCTGTCTCTCTCTCGGTCTCTTCCTCCGTATCTGTCTCTGTATCTCTCTCTGTATATCTCACTGACTCTCTCTGTCTCTCCCTCCGTATCTGTCTCGGTATCTTCTCTCTGTATCTCTCTCTCTGTCTCTCGCTCTCTGCCTCTGTCCCTGTATCCGTCACTGTATCTGTCTCTGTTTCTCTCTCATTACCTGTCTCTGAATCACTCGCTGCAGCGATCACTACATCGGTCTCTGTATTGCCCTCTTTCTCTCAACCTCTGTCGCTCTCTCTGTCGCTCCCTCTGTATCTCTCTCTGCAACTCTCTCTGTCTTTCTCTCTATGTCTCTATCTCTCTCTGTCTCTCTCTGAACCTCTCTCTGTCGCTCCCTCTGTATCTCTCTCTGTCACTCTCTCTGTCGCGTTCTCTGTCTCTCTCTATATGTCTCTATCCCTCTCTGTCTCTCGCTCTCTGTCTCTATGTGTATCTCTCTGTCTCACTCTCTGTCTCTCTCTCTGTCTCTCTCTGTTTCTCCCTCCATGTCTCTATCTCTCTTTGTCTCTCTCTCTCTGTCTCTCTCCCTGTATCTCTCACTGTATCTCTCTCTGTCCACCTCTCACGTTCGACGTCTCTATACCTCACTCTGTATCTCTCTCTGTATCTCTCTCTGTATCTCTCTCTATACCTCCTTCTGTATCTCTCTCTGTTTCTCTCTCTCTGTATCTCTCTCTTTGTATCTCTCTCTCTGTATCTCTCTCTCTGTATCTCTCTCTGTATCTCTTTCTGTGTCTCTCTCTGTTCCTATCTCCCGAGACCTCTCTCTGTGCCTCTCTGTCCCTCTCACTCTCTGTCTCTCTCTCTCTGTATCTCTCTCTCTGTCCATCTCTCTCTCTCCATGTCTCTCTGTCCATCTGTCTCTGTCCATCTCTCTCTGTATGTCTCCGATTCTCACTCTGTTTCTCTCTCTCTGTATCTGTTCCTGCATCTCTCAGTACCTCTCTCAGTATATTGCTCTGTATCTTAACTCTGCATCTCTCTCTGTATCTCTACTGTATCTCTCTGTATCTCCATAAGACCAAAGGAGTGGAAGTAAGGCCATTCGGCCCATCGAGTCCACTCCACCATTCAATCATAGCTTATTTCAACTCCATTTATCCGCTCTCTCTCCGTAGCCCTTAATTCCTCGAGAAATCAAGAATTTATCAACTTCTGTCTTAAAGATACTCAACGTCCCGGCCTCCACCGCCCTCTGTGGCAATGAATCCCACAGACCCACCGCTCTCTGACTGAAGAAATGTCTCCTCATCTCTGTTCGAAAGTGACTCCCTTTTATTCTAAGGCTGTGCCCCCCGGGTCCTAGTCTCCCCTGTTAATGGAAACAACTTCCCTACATCCACCCTATCTAAGCCATTCATTATCTTGTAAGTAATCTCTATCTCTCGCTGTATCTCGCTCTGTATCTCTCTCTGTATCTCTCTCCCTGTACCTCTCTCTGTACCTCTCTCTTTGTACCTCTCTCTAGCTCTCGCTGTATCTCGCTCTGTTTCTCGCTCTGTATCTCTCTATGTAACTCTCTCTGTACCTCGCTCGCTATCTCGCTCTGTATCTCTCTCTGTATCTCTCTGTACCTCTCTCTATCTCTCGCTGTATCTCGCTCTGTAACTCGCTCTGTATCTCTCTCTGTATCTGTCTCTATCTCTCGCTGTATCTCTCAATGTATATCTCTCTATCTCTCGCTGTATCTCTCTCTGTATCTCTCTCTGTCTCTCTCTCTATCTCCCTTATCTTTCTCTGTATCTCTCTCTCTGTCTCTCTCTCTCTTTCTTTCTCTGTATCTCTCTCGCTCTCTCTCTCTCTGTATCTCTCTCTGTATCTCTCTCTGTATCTCTCTCTGTGTCTCTCTCTGTATCACTCTCTGTACCTATATCTGTGTAGTTCTCTGTGTCTCTCTCTCTGTATCTGTTTCTGTATCTCGCTCTGTATCTCGCTCTGTATCTCTCTCTGCATCTCTCTGTACCTCTCTCTATCTCTCGCTGTATCTCGCTCGGTATCTGTCTCTGTATCTCTCTCTGTATCTCTCTCTCTGTATCTCTCTCTGTATCTCTCTCTGTATCTCTCTCTGTATCTCTCTCTGTACCTATATCTGTGTAGTTCTCTGTATCTCTCTCTGTACCTATATCTGTGCAATTCTCTGTATCTCTCTCTCTGTCTCTGTTTCTGCACCTGTCTCTGTCTCTCTTTCTGTCTCTCTCTCTGTCTCTCTCTCTCTGTCTCTCTCTCTCTGTCTCACTCTCTCTGTCTCTCCCTCTCTCTCTGAATCTCCTTCTGAATTTCCCACGCTGGAGCTCTCTGGCACTGTCTGACTCTCTCTCTGTATCTCTCTATGTTACTGGCTCTATATATCTCTCTGTATCTCTCTGTGTATCTCACTCTGTATTTCTCTCTGCATCTCTCTCTATATCTCTCTCTGCATCTCTCTCTGTATCACTCTCTCTATCTCTCTCTGTATCTCTCTCTGTATCTCTCTCTGTATCTCTCTCTGCACTTCTCTGTACCTCTCTCTCTCTGTACCTCTCTCTGTATCTCTCTCTGTATCTCTCTGTACCTCTCCCTATCTCTCGCTGTATCTCGCTCTGTATCTCGCTCTGTATCTCGCTCTGTATCTCGCTCTGTATCTCGCTCGGTATCTCTCTCTCTGTAACTCTCTCTGTACCTCTCTCTGTTCCTCTCTCTGTATCTCGCTCTGTATCTCTATCTGTATCTCTCTGTACCTCTCTCTATCTCTCGCTGTATCTCGCTCTGTATTTCGCTCTGAATCTCTCTCTTTATCTCTCTCTGTCTCTCTCTGTATCTCTCTCTGTCTCTCTCTCTATCTCTCTCACCTTTCTCTGTATCTCTCTCTCTGTCTCTCTCTCTCTGTCTCTCTCTACCTCTCTCTTTATCTCTCTCTGTATCTCTCGCTGTATCTCTGCCTGTATCTCCCTCTATCTCTCTCTGTATCTCTCTCTGTCTCTCTCTCAATCTCTCGCTGTATCTCTCTCTGTCTCTCTCTCTCTCTCTATCTCTCTCTCTATCTCTCTCTGTCTCTCTCTCTGTATATCGCACTCTGGTTGTTCTGATCTATATCTTTGTGTAAGTCACTGTAACTCTCCCTGTCTCTCTCTCTGTATCAGTCTCAGTATCTCTCTCTGTCTCGCTCTCTGTCTCTCTCTGTCTCACTCTCTGTCTTTCTCTCTGTCTCTCTCTCTCTGTATCTCTCTCTGTATCTCTCCCTGTATCTCTCTCTCTGTATCTCTCTCTGTATTTCTCTCTGTATCTCTCTCTCTGTATCTCTCTCTGCATCTCTGTATCTCTCTCTGTATCTCTCTCTGTATCTCTCTCTGTATCTCTCTCTCGTATCTCTCTCTGTGTCTCTCTGTATCTCTCTCTGTATCTCTCTCTGTATCTCTCTCTCTGTATCTCTCTGTATCTGACTCTGCATCTCACTCTGCATAATCTCTCTGCAACTCTCCATCTCTTTCATCATCTCTCTCTCTGTATTTCTCTCTTTCCTTCCCTATCTCTCTCTCTCTGTACACCTCTCTGTATGCCTCCCTGTGTGCCTCTTTGTATTTCTCTATGTATCTGTCTCTGCATATCTCTCTATATCTGTCTCTGCATCTCTCCAGGTCCCACTCTGTATCTCTCTCTATCTCCCTCTGTATCTCTCTCTCTGTATCTCTCTCTGTATCTCTCTCTCTCTATCTCCCTCTCTATATCTCTCTCTGTATCTCTCTCTGTCTCTCTCTCTCTGTACCTGTCTCTGTATCTCTCTCTGTATCTCTCTCTGTACCTATATCTGTGCAATTCTCTGTATCTCTCTCTCTGTATCTGTTTCTGCATCTCTCTCTGTCTCTCTCTCTGTCTCTCTCTCTCTGTCCCTCTCTCTCTCTCTGTCTCTCTCTCTCTCTTTGAATCTCCTTCTGAATCTCCCACGCTGGAGCTCTCTGTCATTGTCTGACTCTCTCTCTGTATCTCTCTATGTATCTTTTGTCAGGGCCACGAAGAATCCAGCACAAGTTTTAAGGATACAAAGTAATAACATTTATTTGCAATAAACTATATATATATATAAAAGCAGCAACAACTTCCCTTGCTACATACTTCTTCCTGCTGGTTCCAACCTGGCCAGCTTTATATATACAGGGGGTTTACTTATGGTTTATCCGCCCCCCTCAGTGGGGAAGCTCATACTCCCACAGGATTGTGGGATTATCATTAGTCCCCAGCCAATGGTAAGCATGCTGGTTATAACATCCCTCCCCCCCCCCCCCCCACCACCCCCCCCCCAAAGTCCAAGGAATCCACCGAAGCCCCTGGCGAAGGAGGGCGTCGGACTCGTTCTGCCGCAGGCCGGACACCATTTGCACGTGGCGCTGGATCAGGCGGCGTTTAACGGGACGGAGACCGGCGCTTCCGTGATGAACGGCGCAACGGTTGTACATCCACGGCCCGTGGACCCGAGGATTCCCCCTCTGACGCATTCTGTGTCTCCATCTCGGAGTCAGAGTCTGCTGCCTCCGTCATGTCAGCGTCTCTATCTCCATTCGGTCCCGTAACGACCTGCGCAGGCTTCGAGTGAGGCACCAGTGGAAGATTGTGAGGACTACCTTCCCTTGTCTCTGGTCTCTGCGGCTGTTGAAATGATCTCCGGGGGCGGGGAATCTTTGGAGGGTATAGTCCTCTGGACCGAACGTGGTCTACTTGTTCGCGCTGGAGACGACCCTGGGCTTGCAGTTGGTAAGATATAGGGCCCCTTTGACGAACGATTACGCCAGGAACCCACTGGGCACCACCAGCAAAATTCCGAACGAATACTGGGTCACCGGGCGCAAACTGCCGAATCGGCCAATGCCGAGACAATCCCTGTCCCTGCCATTCTTGTGTGCGGCGTACTTTTGCCCCAATGTCCGGCTAAACCATACTACAGCGGGTGTGAAGTCTTCGGTCCATTAGGAGTTCTGCGGGAGCTACCCCAGTCACCGCATGGGAGGTGGGGGTGTGTGGGGGGGGGGGGGTGTCCTATACGTAAATAAAAAGCGAGCCAGTCTCGTGTCCATTGATCCGGAAGACTGCTTCTTTAGGCCTCTTTTGAATGTCTGCACTGCGCGCTCTGCCAACCCATTTGAAGCAGGGCGGTAAGGGGCAGTGCGGATATGTAGATGCCGTTCATCTTTATGAACCTCGCCAACTCCTCACTCGTGAATGGAGTGCCGTTATCCTCGGGGAGCCATGCGTACTAAACGACAAACGCATCTTTTCAATTGTTACGCAGGATGTTGTCCCCTGCATCTTATGCACCTCTAGCCATTTAGACTGGGCGTCAATTAATAGAAGGAACATGGAACCTTGAAAAGAGCCTGCGAAATCAGCATGCAAGCCTGCCCAAGGCAGCCCTGGCCATTCCCAGTGATGTAGGGGCGCGGCCGGCGGAAGCTTCTGATGCTCCTGGCAAATGGAGCAGTTTTGGGCCACCTTCTCAATGTCGGTGTCGAGGCCTGGCCACCAGACATCACTCCGGGCCAACATTTTCATTTTGGTCACACCTGCATGCCCATTGTGTAAGTCTGTTAGTATCAGCTCCTGGCCTTTTCCGGGACACTCACACGCGTCCTCCACAAGAGGATGGCGTCTTCCACGCTGAATTCTGACAGCTTGGAGAAAAATGCCCGCAACTCGACTGGGAGCTGTCTATGCTGCCCACCATACAGGAATATGTGCCGAACCTTTGACAGGACTGGCTCCGTCTGGGTCCACTCACGGATCTGTGATGCCGTGACAGGCAAGGTGTCCATAAAATTTAGGGTTGCAACCACCTCACGGAGGTGGGGGTCGACATGGGGCCGGTCGATAAAGGCAATCGGCTCAGTGCGTCGGCATTTGCTATCTGCGTTCCTGGTTTGTGCTCCAGAGAATACTCGTATGCAGCAAGCAACAAAGCCCAGCGCTGGATCTGTGCGGAAGCAATGGGCGGTATTGGCTTATCCTCTCTGAAAAGTCCCAGCAGGGGCTTATGATCAGTCACGATTGTGAAATGGCGGCCATACACGTACTGGTGGAAGCGTTTCACTGCAAAAACCACTGCCAGGCCCTCCTTCTCGATCTGCGTGTACTTTTTCTCCGCTGCAGTCAATGTGCGGGAGGCGAAAGCTATCGGCCGTTCGGCCCTGTTCTCCATCTTGTGGTACAGGACGGCACCAATACCATACGGGGATGCATCACATGTGACGAGCAAAGGCTTTCCAAGATCATAGTGGGTTAGTAACCCAGACGACGACAATTGTTGCTTTACACGCCGAAAAGCGGTTTCTTGCGGCTGACCCCAAACCCAGGTGTGGTTATTCTTTAGAAGAAGGTGCAAAGGGGCCAGCGTAGTTACGACATTGGGGAGGAACTTCCCGTAATAGTTTACGAGACTGAGAAAAGAACGAAGATGCGAAGTGTCAGTCGGGGCAGGGGCCTGTTGAATTGCACGCACCTTCTCTGCGACGAGATGCAAACCTTCGCGATCCATCCGATAACCTCGGTAGACTACTTCCTTTGCCTGAAATACGCACTTTGTGCGATGTAAACGGAGTCCAGCCTCCAAAAAGCGTCTAAGGACAGACTCCAGATTTTCCAAATGTTCCTTCTCTGACGTCCCTGTAATCAAAATGTCATCTAAGTAGACAGCAACACGTGGTAAACCTCTCAAAATGCCCTCCATAACACGTTGAAAAATTGCACAGGTAGAGGATACTCCAAAGGGCAACCGTGTATATTCATACAGGCCCCAGTGTGTATTAATCGTTACATATGGTCGGGAGGCAGGGTCCAGCTCCAACTGCAGGTAGGCGTGACTCATATCTAAGTTTGTGAACGAGAGTCCACCTGCAAGCTTCGCGTAGAGATCCTCTATGCGAGGCATTGGGTATTGGTCGAGTCGGGAAGCCGTATTCACTGTAAGTTTATAGTCGCCACACAAGCGAACTGTGACATCTGGCTTCATTACAGGTACAATTGGTGCTTCCCAGTCAGCAAAGAGGACGGGCCTGATAATACCCAAACTCTCCAAACGAGTGAGCTCCCCTCCTACCTTCTCGAGCAAGGCGTAAGGCACCGGGCACACCCGGAAATAGCGTGGCGTGGCTCCTGGTTCGACTTGAATACGGGCTACGGCCCCTTTTATTTTCCCCAAACCAGGCTGGAATACATCTGGGTATCGTCGTAGCACCTCAGTCAACCCTTCAGAAACTGTTTGGAGGATGTGCTACCATTGCAACCGCAAATGGCGCAACCAGTCCCGACCCAACAGGCTGGGCCCATGGCCGCGCATCACGATAAGTGTGAAACGCCCCTCCTGGCGTCCATAGACAACAGGGGTCATTGTAGTTCCTGCAATGTCCAGTGGTTCCCCCGTGTAGGTGGCCAACCTGGCCTGTGAGTCGGTTAATGTAAGGGTCTGTACACCCTGCTTGATGCGGTCGAATGTCCTCTGGGCGATCACGGAGACCGCTGCGCCAGTGTCCAACTCCATCTCAAGCGGGTGGTCATTGCCCCGTACTGTCACCTTAATGGGGGCCACACGGAGACCTGCCACACAATGCAGCTGCAGGCAGTCGTCCTCCGTCTCCACGTCCTCAGGAGTAGTCGCCGCAGGTTCATCCACATGGAAGGTACGGCCCCTGGGCTAGTCCCAGTTACGGCCCCTGGGCTGGTCCCAGTTTCGGTCGGAACGATGGCGCCTCTGGCGCCCCCAGGACCGGCGCCCGCGACGGGGTCGGCGCCTACAAGTCTGACAAGTACATGGCTCCTCATCCATTGGTTCTGAAGAAGGCTCCCTTCGGGGAGGAATGTACGACGGCCACTGGCGTCGGTCCGGACGTTGCCTCGCCCAAGGTACCGCAGGAGTGCGGGGGAACGTTTTCGGACGGAAGGGGTTGCGCCCCAAGGCATGCACTTCCATTCTCTGAAGCTCCTGCACTCCTCGTTCTGCGCTCTCTCGGGACAAGACTATTTGAATAGCCTGCTAAAAAGTCAATGTTGGCTCAGCTAACAACTTTCTCTGGGTGGCCGCATTGTTAATACCGCAAACCAAACAGTCGTGTAACATTTCTGACAATGTCTCACCATAGTCACAGTATTCCACAATCCTGCATAGCCTGGATAGAAAATCGGCAAGGGATTCTCCAGGGGTCCTCTCAGCGGTATTAAACCCGTAACGCTGGACTATCGTGGACGGGGTTGGGTTAAAATGTTGCCCCACTATATTCACAAGTTCATCAAACGTTTTGGTGACCGGCGCAGCTGGGTACGTAAGGCTCCTAATCACCCCAAATGTATGCGGGCTGCAGGCGGTGAGCAATATGACAACCTGGCACTCGTTTCGGTGATATTGTTTGCTCGGAAATAGTAATGCATCCGCTGTGCGTACTGGTTCCAGCTTTCCAGCGCAGCATCAAAAACATCCAAACGTCCGTACAGAGGCATGGTATAATAGAAAACAACTTCCAACCTGTATCCAACAAAAATCCAGGGAGGTGGCTTCAGCAGTGTAGACGGCTATTCACTTTTACCTTCGTCGCCAGTGTTGTGAGGGCCATGAAGAATCCAGTACGAGTTTTAAGGATACAAAGTAATAACATTTATTTGCAATAACATATATAGAAACAGGAGCAGCAACTTCCCTTGCTGCACACTCCTTCCTGCTGGTTCCAAACTGGCCAACTTTATTTATACTAGGAGTTTACTAATGGTTTCTCCGCCCCCCTCATTGGGGAAGCTCATACTCTCACAGGATTGTGGGATTGTCATTAGTCCCCAGCCAATGGTAAGCAGGCAGGTTATAACAGATACCGAATACAGAGAGTAGCAGCAGAACGGTGCTTTTCTGAATGGAAGGCTGTGAGTAATGGCGTTCCACAGGGATCAATTGTGGTGCATTTGTTGTTTGTGGTGTACATCTGAATGATTTGGAAGAAAATGTAGCTTGCCTGATTTGTATGTTCGCAGACGACACAAGAATTGGTGGAGTTGCGGGCAGTGAAGAGGATTGTCCGTGGGCACAGCAAGATATGAACTGGTTGGAGTCTTGGGTGGAAAAATGGCAGATGGAGTTCAATCTGGGCAAGTGCGAGGTAATGCACTTGGAACGTCCAATGCATGTAGAAATTTCACATTAAATGGTAGAACACTTGCGAGTACTAACAGGCAGAGAAATCTGTGCGTGCATGTCCACCGATCAACAAACATGTGGATAAGGTGGTCAAGAAGGCTTACGGCATGTTGGCCTTTCTAGGTGGAGGGATTGAATATTAAAATTGGCATGTCATGTTGGAGTTGTAAAGGAACTCAGTTAGTCGTCATTTGGAATTTGTGTACAATTCTGGTCGCCACACTACCAAAAGGAGGTGGATGCTTTGGAGAGGCTACAGAAGCGGTTTACTCGGACGTTGTCAGTGATAAAGGGCATTAGCTGTAAAGAGAGAGTGGATAGGCACTGTGCTCTCACTGGAATGACGGAGGTTGAGAGGCGAACTGATTGAGGTCTCGGAGATTGAGTGGCATCGGCAGAGTGGACAGTCAGAGTTTTTATTCTAGGGTAAGAGAGTCATGTGCGTGGGGACATGGGTTTAAAGGGCGTGGGGAAACGTTTAGAACAGATGTGCGAGGGAATGTTTTTACACAGATTGAGGTAAGTATATGGAACATGCTGCCTGGGAAGGTGATGGGAGCAGGTACGATAGCGGCATTTAAGGGCATCTAGGCAAATATATGAATAGTATGGGAATGGGCGGATACGGACTCTGTAAGTCCATACGGCTTTACCTTCGGCAGGTATCATGTTCGGCACTGACTTGGAAGGCCGAATGGCCTATTCCTGTGCTATATTGTTCTTTGTTCTTTGGTACCTTCCATCGTAAATACTGATGCAATGTACACTTCAGTTCCTCTGTCATTTCAATGTTCATCATTGCCTCTTCTCCAGCATCATATTCGAATGGTCCAATATCCGTTACTAATTCTCTCTTTTTGTTTAAATATCCAAAACTACCGCAATCTTATTTTATATTACTAGCTGGCTGACATTTCTGTGCCACCCTATCCCCACTATTGAATATAAAGTTGATCCCTACAGATTTCTATTCGCCCCTTCGGTTACCAACTGCTCAGCTGTCAACTGTCGGTTATCAACAGTCTCCATGTTCTGATCTTGCATTACTTATCTTTTTATCATTCGCCGAATTTTACTGTGAGTATGATTCATCACCCGCTCTCGTGGGTGAACCACATCTATCCTGGTTTACTCGGGGTGAGTCCTTGTCTGGTCGATTCCTCTGAAGACTACACACTGGTTATTAGAATCTCATGGACGTTTAACGCGATGCCTCTCATGTTTTAATCACTAGAATAGGCCGATCAAGGTAACATCTGTTTTTATTATTAAATAATCTCTGTCTAACCCAAAATATACCTCCAACTTTTATCTACCTGTGGCATTATTTGTCAAATTGTTCCCTGAAAAAACGTTTTGGAATCAATTCTCCTATCTCCCTTTATCTTTTATCATGTCCATTTTGTCACGAATTAATTCAGGCTGACGGCAGGTATTTGAGGGGTTATCCAGATGTTGGACTTGGGAGCGTCTATGCAGTCAGTTTTCCATGTTCAAGTTAGTGCTTCATGGGAAAAGGTGGCAATTAAGGATACACAGAGCATCGCAGCCGAGGAGGTGGTGCAGAACGTCGCACAACATCTTCGTCCAATCCACTAGCTGGACGAAGAACTTCCGATTCTTTCTCAGTTTCATTCTCCACCTTGCTCCAACTCCGACCTTCCGTTCCATGGTCTTCTGGACTGTTCCAGTCAAGCTCAAAGGAAGCTCGATAATCAGCGTTATTGTTCAGACTCGGCAATCTACAGGCTTCTGGAACCAACACTGAGTTCAACAACTTTATCTCATAACCTCGGTCTCCATCTTGTTGCATGTTTTCGATTTCTGTTTGACTTTTTGGGGTTCTTGTCTTGTTTTGTTGATTTATCTCATCCTATTACATTCGAATCGGTTCCACCTATCAATAACACTTCGTTTCGACACAACTTGTTTCGTTATTAGTTCTATGACCATTCCCTCTGGCGTTGTATCTTGAAATACTTTGTTCTCCAATGGTTGCTGGTCCCACCCTTTCACAGAGCTTCTCATTTCTCCACCCTGATCCCTCCTTATTTCCCCCAGTTTATTAACTCTGACACTTATATCATTCTTCAGTTCTGATGGAAGGATATCTTAAACTGAAATGTTAACCTGGTGTATCTTCATCGATGCTGCCTGACCTGCTCAACTTCCCAAGTATGTACTGTTCCTGTGTCAGATTTCCAGTCCACACAGGATTAGGTTTTGAATTTAATCTTTATGATTAAACCTGACCCGTACAGTCGAACAGCTCAGTTCACCCGTCTCCATGTTGTTATCTCTGGGTTGTTGCCCGTGCCACGTGATAGTGAGATGAGGAAAAGGGAGAGAGAGCATTTAAACACGTGGCTACAGGGATGGTGCAGGCGGGAGGGATTCAGATTTTTGGATAACTGGGGCTCTTTCTGGGGAAGGTGGGACCTCTACAGACAGGATGGTCTACATCTGAACCTGAGGGGCACAAATATCCTGGGGGGGGGGGGTAGATTTGTTAGTGCTCTTTGGGGGGGGGGGGGTTTCAACTAATGCAGCAGGGGCATGGGAACCTGGATTGTAGTTTTAGGGTAAGGGAGAATGAGAGTATAGAGGTCAGGAGCACAGATTTGACGTCGCAGGAGGGGGCCAGTGTTCAGGTAGGTGGTTTGAAGTGTGTCTACTTCAATGCCAGGAGTATACGAAACAAGGTAGGGGAACTGGCAGCACGGGTGGGTACCTGGGACTTCGATGTTGTGGCTATTTCGGAGACATGGATAGAGCAGGGACAGGAATGGATGTTGCAGGTTCCGAGGTTTAGGTGTTTTAGTAAGCTCAGAGAAGCAGGCAAAAGAGGGGGAGGTGTGGCGCTGCTAGTCAAGAGCAGTATTACGGTGGCGGAGAGGATGCTAGATGGGGACTCTTCTTCCGAGGTAGTATGGGCTGAAGTTGGAAACAGGAAAGGAGAGGTCACCCTGTTGGGAGTTTTTTATAGGCCTCCGAATAGTTCTAGGGATGTAGAGGAAAGGATGGCGAAGATGATTCTGGATATGAGCGAAAGTAACAGGGTAGTTATTATGGGAGACTTTAACTTTCCAAATATTGACTGGAAAAGATATAGTTCGAGTACAATAGATGGGTCGTTTTTTGCACAGTGTGTGCAGGAGGGTTTCCTGAAACAATATGTTGACAGGCCAACAAGAGGCGAGGCCACGTTGGATTTGGTTTTGGGTAATGAACCAGGCCAGGTGTTGGATTTGGAGGTAGGAGAGCACTTTGGGGACAGTGACCACAATTCGGTGACGTTTACGTTAATGATGGAAATGGATAAGTATACACCGCAGGGCAAGAGTTATTGCTGGGGGAAGGGCAATTATGATGCCATTAGACGTGACTTGGGGGGGGGGGGGATAAGGTGGAGATGTAGGCTGCAAGTGTTGGGCACACTGGATAAGTGGGGCTTGTTCAAGGATCAGCTGCTGCGTGTTCTTGATAAGTATGTACCGGTCAGACAGGGAGGAAGGCGTCGAGCGAGGGAACCTTGGTTTACCAAGGAAGTGGAATCTCTTGTTAAGAGGAAGAAGGAGGCCTATGTGAAGATGAAGTGTGAAGTTTCGGTTGGGGCGATGGATAGTTACAAGGTAGCGAGGAAGGATCTAAAGAGAGAGCTAAGACGAGCAAGGAGGGGACATGAGAAGTATTTGGCAGGAAGGATCAAGGAAAACCCAAAAGCTTTCTATAGGTATGTCAGGAATAAGCGAATGACTAGGGAAAGAGTAGGACCAGTCAAGGACAGGGATGGGAAATTGTGTGTGGAGTCTGAAGAGATAGGCGAGATACTAAATGAATATTTTTCGTCAGTATTCACTCAGGAAAAATATAATGTTGTGGAGGAGAATGCTGAGCCCCACGCTAATAGAATAGATGGCATTGAGGTACGTAGGGAAGAGGTGTTGGCAATTCTGGACAGGCTGAAAATAGATAAGACCCCGGGACCTGATGGGATTTATCCTAGGATTCTCTGGGAGGCCAGGGAAGAGATTGCTGGACCTTTGGCTTTGATTTTTATGTCATAATTGGCTATAGGAATAGTGCCAGTGGACTGGAGGACAGCAAATGTGGTCCCTTTGTTCAAAAAGGGGAGCAGAGACAACCCCGGCAACTATAGACCGGTGAGCCTCACGTCTGTAGTGGGTAAAGTCTTGGAGGGGATTATAAGAGACAAGATTTATAATCATCTAGATAGGAATAATATGATCAGGGATAGTCAGCATGGCTTTGTGAAGGGTAGGTCATGCCTCACAAACCTTATTGAGTTCTTTGAGAAGGTGACTGAACAGGTAGCCGAGGGTAGAGCAGTTGATGTGGTGTATATGGATTTCAGCAAAGCATTTGATAAGGTTCCCCACGGTAGGCTATTGCAAAAAATACGGAGGCTGAGGATTGAGGGTGATTTAGAGATGTGGATCAGAAATTGGCTAGCTGAAAGAAGACAGAGGGTGGTGGTTGATGGGAAATGTTCAGAATGGAGTACAGTCACAAGTGGAGTACCACAAGGATCTGTTCTGGGGCCGTTGCTGTTTGTCATTTTTATCAATGACCTAGAGGAAGGCGCAGAAGGGTGGGTGAGTAAATTTGCAGACGATACTAAAGTCGGTGGTGTTGTCAATAGTGTGGAATGATGTAGCAGGTTACAGAGGGATATAGATAAGCTGCAGAGCTGGGCTGAGAGGTGGCAAATGGAGTTTAATGTAGAGAAGTGTGAGGTGATTCACTTTGGAAGGAATAACAGGAATGCGGAATATTTGGCTAATGGTAAAGTTCTTGAAAGTGTGGATGAGCAGAGGGATCTAGGTGTCCATGTACATAGATCCCTGAAAGTTGCCACCCAGGTTGATAGGGTTGTGAAGAAGGCCTATGCAGTGTTGGCCTTTATTGGTAGAGGGATTGAGTTCCGGAGTCGAGAGGTCATGTTGCAGCTGTACAGAACTCTGGTACGGCCGCATTTGGAGTATTGCGTACAGTTCTGGTCACCGCATTATAGGAAGGACGTGGAGGCTTTGGAGCGGGTGCAGAGGAGATTTACCAGGATGTGGCCTGGTATGGAGGGAAAATCTTATGAGGAAAGGCTGATGGACTTGAGGTTGTTTTCGTTGGAGAGAAGAAGGTTAAGAGGAGACTTAATAGAGGCATACAAAATGATCAGGGGGTTGGATAGGGTGGACAGTGAGAGTCTTCTCCCGCGGATGGATATGGCTGGCACGAGGGGACATAACTTTAAACTGAGGGGTAATAGATATAGGACAGAGGTCAGAGGTAGGTTCTGTACGCAAAGAGTAGTGAGGCCGTGGAATGCCCTACCTGCTACAGTAGTGAACTCGCCAACATTGAGGGCATTTAAAAGTTTAGTGGATAAGCATATGGATGATAATGGCATAGTGTAGGTTAGATGGCTTTTGTTTCGGTGCAACATCGTGGGCCGAAGGGCCTGTACTGCGCTGTATTGTTCTATGTTCTATGTGGTCTCCAACTCTAGCAACTGTCCAGATGGATTGAGGATTGTTGTAGGATGGATGTGACTGGAATTGGAAAATAATGAGCTGTTTGTTCTGTTCATTCTGCAATGTGCCACCTCACACTAGGCTAGCATGATTTATCCTTCCCTAGATTTCCCATGAATGCAGTGTCTAACTCGGCAATTTCATAGGGAAGGTCATATTCATCCAGAATTCTTTGGATATTCGGTCACATGTAGACCAGAGCAGGAGCGAATCATCACGCCAAGAAGTAAGGATAGAAATATTTCATCGGCACGGGGGCTGACTGCAGTTTGTGTTTCAAAGAACAAAGAAAGAAGAGCAAATAAAAATTACAGCACAGGAACAGGCCCTTCGGCCCTCCAAGCCTGCGCCGCTCCAGATTCTCTATCTAAAATTGTCACCTATTTTCTAAGGATCTGTATCCCTCTGCTCCCTGCCCATTCATGTATCTGTCTAGATACATCTTAAATGGCGCTATCGTGCCCACCTCTACCACCTCCTCCGGCAATGCGTTCCAGGCACCCATCACCCTCTGCGGAAAGAACTTTCCACGCATATCTCCCTTAAGCGTTTCCCATCTCACCTTGAACTCGTGACGCCTAGTGATTGAGTCCCCCACTCTGGGCAAAAGCTTCTTGCTATCCACGCTGTCTATACCTCTCATGATTTTGTAGACCTCAATGAGGTTCCCCCCTCAACCTCCGTCTTGTACTCAATACCCCTTCCGATAAAGGAAAGCATGCTGTATGCCTTCTTGACCACTCTATCGACCTGCGCAGCCATCTTCAGGTACAATGGAACTGAACACCCAGATCTCTCTATACATCAATTTTCCCCAGGGCTTTTTCATTTACCGTATAGTTCGCTCTTGAATCGGATCTTCCATAATGCATCACCTCGCATTTGCCCGGATTGAACTCCATCTGCCATTTCTCCACCCAACTCTCCAATCTATCTATATTCTGCTGTATTCTCTGACAGCCCCCTTCACTATCTGCTACTCCACCAATCTTAGTGTCATCAGCAAACTTGATAATCAGACCACCTATACCTTCCTCCAGATCGTTTATGTATATCAGAAACAACAGTGGTCCCAGCACGGATCTCTGGGGAACACCACTTGTTTCTCCATTTTGAGAAACTCCCTTCCACTATTACTCTCTGTCTCCTGTTGCCCAGCCAGTTCTTTATCCATCTAGCTAGTACACCCTGGAACCCATGAGACTTCACTTTCTCCATTAGCCTACCATGGGGAAAATGATCATATGCCTCACTGACATGTATATGATATCTACAGCCCTTCCCTCATCAATCAACTTTGTCACTTCCTCAAATAATTCTATTAAGTTGGTAAGACATGGCCTTCCCTGCCGAAAACCATGTTGCCTATCACTGATAACCCCATTTTCTTCCAAATCGGAACAGATCCTCTCCCTCAATATCTTCCCTCGCAGCATGCCTACCACTGACGCCACGCTCACCGGTTTATAATTACCTGGATTATTCCTGCTACCGTTCTTAAACAAGGGGACAAGATTAGCAATTCGCCAGTCCTCTGCTACCTCGCCAGTGTTCAATGATGCTGCGAAGATATCTGTTAAGGCTCCAGCTATTTCCTCTCTCACTTCCTTCTGAAACCTGGGATAGATCCCATCCGGACCTGGGGACTTGTCCATCATAATGCCTTTTAGAATACCCAACACATCCTCCCTCCTTATGCTGGCTTGATCTAGAGTAATCAAACATCTATCCCTAACCTCAACATCCGTCATGTCCCTCTCCTCGGTGAATACCGATGCAAAGTGCTCGTTAAGAATCTCAACCATTTTCTCGGACTCCACGTATAACTTTCCTCCTTTGTCCTTGAGTGGGCCAACCCTTTCTCTAGTTCTCCTGTTGCTCCTTATATAAGAATAAAAGGCTTTGGGATTTTCCTTAACACTGTTTGCTAAAGATATTTCATGACCCTTTTTAGACCCCTTGATTCCACGTTTCAGATTGGTCCTACATTCCCGATATTCTTCCAAAGCTTCGTCTGTCTTCAGTCGCCTAGACCTTATGGATGCTCCCTTTTTCTTCATAGCTAGTCTCCCAATTTCACCTGTCATCCATGGTTCCCTTATCTTGCCATTTCTATTCCTAATTTTCACAGGGTCATGTCTGTCCTGCACTCTAATCAACCTCTCATTAAAAGCCTCCCGCATATCAAATGTGTATTTAGCTTCAAACAGCTGTTCCCGATCCACAATCCCCAGCTCATGCCGCATTTTGGTATAGTTGGCCTTCCCCAATTTAGCAATCTTGCTTTAGGACCCTTCTCCTCTTTGTCCGTGAGTATTCCAAAACTTACGGAATTGTGATCGGTATTCCCAAATTAATCCCCGACTGAAATTATAACCACCTGGCCGGGCTCATTCCCCAACGCTAGGGCCATTAATGCCCTTTAACGAGTTGGACTATTTACATATTGCTGTAGAAAACCCTCCTGGATGTTCCTTCTAAATTCTGCTCCATCTAGATCTCTGACACTAAGTGTATCCCAGTCAATGTTGGGAAAATTGAAATCTCCTATCACTACCACCCGGTTGCTCCTCCATCTTTCCATAATCTGTTTCCATATTTGTACCTCTATCTCACGCTTGTTGTTGGGAGGTATGTAGTACAGCCCCAACATTGTTACCGCACCCTTCCTATTTCTGAGCGCTGCCCATATCGCCTCACTGCTCGAGTCCTCCATAGTGCCCTCTTCAGCACAGCTGTGATATCCTCTCTGTCTAGTAATGCAACTCCTCCACCCCTTTTACCTCCCTCTCTATCCCGCCTGAAGCATCGATACCCTAGGATATTTAGTTGCCAGTCATGCCCTTCCCTCAACCAAGTCTCAGTAATAGCAATAAGATGATACTCCCTGGCACGAATTCAAGCCCTAAGTTCATCTGCGTTACCTACAACACTTCTTGCATTAAAGCAAATGCACCACAGACCACCAGTCACTTTGCGTTCATCATCTGCTCCCTGCCTAATCTTCCGCTTATTCACGCTGACTTAATGATCTAATTTCTTACAGTCTTTAGTTAAACCTCCTTACTGTCCATTAACCTCCTCATTTGGTTCCCATCCACCTGCCGCAATAGTTTAGAACCTCCCCAACAGCGTTAGCAAAAGCACCCCCAAGAACATTGGTTCCAGTCCGGCCCAGCTGTAGACCGTCCAATCTGTAGTAGTGGTCCCATGTCCCAAAAATATGAACTCCTTTCTCCTGCACCATCTCTCAAGCCAGACTTTCATTTTGCCTATTCTTTCATTTCTATTCTGTCTACCACGAGGCACTGGTAGCAATCCTGAAATTCCTACCTCTGAGGTCCGACTTTTTAACTTGGCTCCAAACTCACTAAATTCTGCTTGTAGGACGTCATCCCGTTTTTTATCTATATCATTGGTGCCTATATGCACCACCTCAACTGGCTGCTCACCCTCCCCCTTCTGAATATTCTGCAGACGATCTGAGACATCCCCGTGCACCTGGGAGGCAACATACCATTCGGGGGTCTCGTTTTCGACCACAGAACCGCCTATCTACTCCCCTTACAATTGAGTCCCCTATGTCAATAACCCTTCCACTCTTTTCCCCGCCCTTCTGTGTAGCAGAGCCAGCCAGGGTGCCATGAACCTGGCGACTGCTGCCTGCCCCTGGAGAGTGATCTCTCCCAACAGTATCCAAAACTGTTTACCTGTTTTGGAGGGAGATGACCGCAAGGGGCACTTGCACTGCCGTTCTGCTTTTCCTCTGCCTTTTGGTCACCCATTCCCTTTCTCCCTCAGCAATCCTAATCTGTGGTGTGACCAATTTGCTAAACGTGCTGTCCACGACCTCGTCAGTATCGCGAATGCTCCAAAGTGAGTCCATCGGCAGCTCCAGAGCCCTAATTCTGTCTAACAAGAGCTGCAGCTGGACACACTTCCCGCACGTGAAGGAGCCAGGGACATCAGCTATGTCCCTGAGCTCCCGCATTGAGCAAATGGAGCATAACATGGGTCTGAGATCTCCTGCCATTTTTAATCTTAAGCTTAACTTAATCCAACTATAATATCAAATAATAGATAAATGAAAAAGGAAAAAAAAAGAAAAATTGTTACCAATCACACGATGAAAAAAAAATTGAGATAGAAAAACCTTATCTTATCAACACACCTCAGAGAATAGAAAAACTACTCACCAGTCACCAGCCAATCACTTTCCAGCTGTCTGTGACGTCACGGTCCAACTTCTTTCTACTTCTACCTGCTCTCGAGTCTCCCTCTTGATCTTTACTCGGCTGGATCCTTACAGTGATTGGGATTTTTTTGGCTAGAGGAGAAGGTAGGGAGTGAAACATTGAAGAAGTGTTTAGGGTTTAACTGTCACTTGACAACAGCTCCTCCACAACCACCTTCTGGATACAGTGACCGCAATGCACTGATGCAAATCTTCTCCGCAACAGTCACTCAGCGGCTCCGCTCTGTTGCCCTCTGCTGGATGCTTGCCTTCACTTGAACAGGGAGGGTATCTTGCTCAGGTACACCTTCTGGATACAGTGACCGCAATGCATGATGCAAATTTTCCCCGCAACAGCCAATCAGCGGCTCCGATCTGCTACCCTCTGCTGGATTTCCATAAACCATGTCAGTCAAGTTACAGCACAGGCCACATATGTGGGCATAACTATCCCATAGTTTCATTGCTTCTCTCTGAATGTTTCAGAGCGAGCTGTACTGGGACTACTCAGGTCAGTCAGATTTACTGGACAGGCAACGTGTAATTATCTATCCCATGATATTATTGCGTCTCTCTGTCTGTTTCAGATAGAGCGGTACCTGGCCAGAACAGTCAGGTAGAATTACAGGTCAGTCTCTGTTCAAATAGACGTGCATTGTATCATTGCTTCTCGCTGTCTGTTTCAGAGGGACCTGCACTGCGACACGCAGTTCAGTCAGAATTACTGGACTGTCTCCGTGTAGATATCTCTCCCAGTATTAAATGGCTTCTCTCTGTCTGTTTAAGAGGAGTCCATCAGGTTCAGCACGGGTGAGTGAGAATTACTGGACAGTCTCTGTGATAATATCTACTGCACGTACAATTGCTTCTATTTGACTGTTCCAAAATGAACTGTAATTGGGACAGCAGAGGTCAGTGAGAATTATTGGACCGTCTATAACTGAGCAAATATCTATCCCATGGTCTCATTGCTTCCCTCTGACTGTTTCAGCGGAAGCTGTATTATCACAGCACAGGTCAGTGCGAATTATTGGACAGTCTGCCACTGTACAAATATATATACCATGATATCATAGCTTCTATCTGAATGTTTCAGAGGCAGCTGTGCTGGAACAGGAAAGAACAATGAGAATCACTGGACAGTCTCATTGTAAGTATTTATCCAATGGTATAATTTATTCTCTCTGGCTCTTCCAGCTGTTTTGGGACAACACCGGTCAGTGAGAATTGCTCGACAGTCTGTAAGTGTGTAATTATCTATCCCATGATATAATCCGGTATGAGCAGAAGAAATGTGAGCAACATTGGGCCATTCGGCCGCTGGATTTTCTTATTAATCAATAACCTATTCATGTCTGTCTCAAGGACACTCTCTGAGTTGGCCTCCAAAGCCTTCCCTCTAGGGCTCTAAAGGCCTCTTCTAGAGACACAGATGCTCACAATATTCCATATGGAATCTGACAACAGTCTTATGCAGCCTCAACAATACATTCCTGCTGTTATAGTCTAGGCCTCTCGCCATGAAATCTAACATTACGTTTGCTTTTTGACGACCAACTGAACCTGCATGGCAATTGTGTCTTGAACAGAATCTTGAAATGAGACTTCTAATTCCCATTTTGTCCCTGATTGCCAAAGCCTTTTCCCATTTAGAAAATAGTATATGAAAGTCTATTTCCCACCACAGTGCATAGACGCACGATTTTCCACATCACATTCTTTCTCATTTCTTTGCCCACTCTCCCAGCCTGCAAACGTCCTTCTGCAGCCTCCGAACTTACCAAAAACTATTTTTCCCTATAAATATATTGGTACCATCAGCAAACGTAGCAATAGTGCCCAGAATTCCTTCTTACAGATCGTAATATATATCGTGAATAGTTGTGTTCCCAAAACTGACCCGTGCCGAACACTCGTCACGAGCTGCCATCCTAAAATAGAGCAATTCATCCCCATACTCTGCCTTCTGCCAATAACCAAAGCATATATCCGTGCCAGCAATGTGCCTTAACGCAATGTACGTCCCATTGCCAACGGCCTTCTGGAAATCCAAATCGATCATGTCCACAGGTTCTGATCTGTCTAACTTACTCGTTACTCTTAAAATATAAGAAATGCGTCAGTCATCACTTCCCATTACCGAAACCATGCGGACTCAGCCCTATTTTCACATGCAAGTACTTCACAATATAATTCTTAATAATAGACTCTAAAATCTTACCAGCAACCGAAGTCAGGCCGACCGGCCTATAATTTCCTGTCTTCTGTCTCCGTGCCTTCTGAATCAGAGTGTTACATTTGCCATTTTCTGCCCTCTGTGGCCCTTCCAACCGACAGTGATTTCTGAAAGATCATAGAACATAGAACATAGAACAATACAGCGCAGTACAGGCCCTTCGGCCCACGATGTTGCACCGAAACAAAAGCCATCTAACCTACACTATACCATTATCATCCATATGTTTATCCAATAAACTTTTAAATGCCCTCAATGTTGGCGAGTTCACTACTGTAGCAGGTAGGGCATTCCACGGCCTCACTACTCCTTGCGTAAAGAACCTACCCCTGTCCTCTGTCTTATATCCATTACCCCTCAGTTTAAGGCTATGTCCCCTCGTGCTAGCCATTTCCATCCGCGGGAGAAGGCTCTCACTGTCCACCCTATCTATCCCTCTGATCATTTTGTATGCCTCTATT
Organism: Scyliorhinus torazame; assembly: GCF_047496885.1. Taxonomy (NCBI): domain Eukaryota; kingdom Metazoa; phylum Chordata; class Chondrichthyes; order Carcharhiniformes; family Scyliorhinidae; genus Scyliorhinus; species Scyliorhinus torazame. Next base: position 136,076,134 of record NC_092726.1, on the reverse strand, counting down.
AAGTCTCCTCTTAACCTTCTTCTCTCTAATGAAAACAATCTCAAGTCCATCAGCCTTTCCTCATAAGATTTTCCCTCCATACCAGGCAACATCCTGGTAAATCTCCTCTGCACCCGTTCCAAAGCCTCCACGTCCTTCCTATAATGCGGTGACCAGAACTGTACGCAATACTCCAAATGCGGCCGTACCAAGAGTTCTGTACAGCTGCAACATGACCTCCTGACTCCGGAACTCAATCCCTCTACCAATAAAGGCCAACACTCCATAGGCCTTCTTCACAACCCTATCAACCTGGGTGGCAACTTTCAGGGATCTATGTACATGGACACCTAGATCCCTCTGCTCATCCACACTTTCAAGAACTTTTCCATTAGCCAAATATTCCACATTCCTGTTTCTCCTTCCAAAGTGGAATCCACCGATGCCGGCACAATCGCGTTACCTAATCCCGTCCAAACCCCGTTGTGTATTGCGCCTGGTCCGGTTGACTATTCCATCGTCAGACCTTTCTTTTTCCCCAGCACGTTATCCTTCGAAAGAGCCCTTCACCTACTTCTGCCCCGGACACTCTGGAAGTTCTGGTACACACTGCGTCTTCCACCGAGAGGATTGATGTCAATTACCTATTCAGATTCTCTGCCATTTCCATTTCCCAATTACTACTTCCCCAGCCTCATTTTCCAGTGGTCCAATGTCTATTTTCGGCTCTCTCTTATCTTTTATATTTCGAATAATACTCCCGCAATTTTCTTTGACATCACTAGCTAGCTTTCACATTTTCCATGTTCTCCCACCAAAAGAATATAAAATTAATCGTTTTATATAACTCAGTAGTCACTTTAGTTATCACCTACTGAGCATTGTTTTCATATTTTGTTGTTTTTTTATGTCATTTTTCATCATCTGATACCTGTCAACTTCTCTCACCCGCATCTGGCATGGTGAACCACATACATCCTGGTCAGCTCGGGGTGAGTTTTAGTCGATTTCTCTGAAGACTACACACTGGTCATCAGACTCGCAAGGACGATCACCGGGTGACTCTCATGTTTTGATCACTGAACAAGATGACCAAGGTAGCAAATGTTATTATTCTTACTAAATATCTGTCTAACCCAAACTAATTCTGCAATCCCTTTCCACATGTGGTGATATGAAGGGCAGCACGGTAGCATTGTGGATAGCACACTTGCTTCACAGCTCCAGGGTCCCAGGTTCGATTCCGGCTTGGGGCACTGTCTGTGTGGAGTCTGCACATCTCCCCGTGTCTGCATGGGTTTCCTCCGGATGCTCCGGTTTCCTCCCACAGTCCAAAGATGTGCAGTTTAGGTGGATTGGCCATGATAAATATCCCTTAGTGTCCAAAATTGCCCTTAGTGTTGGGTGGGGTTACTGGGGTATGAGGATAGGGTGGAGGTGTGGCCTTCGGGTAGGGTGCTCCTTCCAAGAGCCGGTGCAGACTCGATGGGCCGAATGGCCTCCTTCTGCACTGTTAATTCTACGATAACTATGATATTTGTCGAATCGTACTCCGAAATAATGTTTTGGAATTAATTCACCTAATTCCCTTTTTCTTTTACATTGTCTATATTATCAGTTATAAATTCATGCGAGACCAGAGGGCTTATCCATATTCTGGGGTTCGGAGTGTGTATGCAATTAAGGAAGCGTATTTAAGTTGGTGCCTCGTGGGTAAAGGTGGCAGCTGAGGATACATAGAGTTTCGCAGACAAGGAAGTTGTGGGAAAGGCACACAATTCATCTAAACCTCCACAAGCTTGACCATGAGCTTCGGATTCTTTAAACTCGCCACCTTGCTCCAACTGTAACCGTTCTGCTTTTTGTCCGCTTCAATGTTCCAGTGAAGCTCAATGCAATCTCAAGAATCAGCTCCTTCTCGTCCAGACTCCCAATCCTCCTATTTGGATGGAAAAGAAACTGGCTTGGCTGTAGTACACAGAGAGTAAGAGTGGACGGGAGTATTTCAGAATGGAGATCTGTAGCCTGTGGTGTTCCACAGCGATCAGAGATGGGACCACTGATGTTTGCAATACATATAAATATCTGGCCGAAAATGTAGATGGTCTGATTAGCAAGTATGCAGATGACATTACGATAGCTAGAGTTGCAGATCGTGAAGGGTCTCTCTGGGAATACAGCAGAATATAGATAGATTCGACTGTTAGGCAGATAAATAACAGATGGCGTTCAATCCGGAGAAATGCGAGGTGATGCATTTTGGAAGAGCAAATGGCACAATCCTTCATCATTGACATACAGAGAGATCTGGGCATCAGGTACATAGTTCCAAGAAATTAGCAATGCAGTTGGATAAGGTGGTCAAGAATGCATACGGCATTCGTGCCTTAATCGGGACTGGCATTGAGTACAAGAGTTAGCAGGTGATGGTACAGTTGTATAAACTTTAGCTGGGCCACATTTGGAATATTGCGTGCAATTCTCGTCGCCACACGAGGTGGTTGCTTTGGAGATAGTGCAAATGAGGTTTTCCTGGATGTTGGCTGGTCCGGTGCGTGTTACCTGTGAGGACAGGTTGAATAAACTCGGACTGTTTTATTGTAAAGACGGGAGCTGACGGGTGACCTAACTGATGCCTGTAAAATTACGGGTGATATAGACAGGGTGAATAGTCAGAAGTATTTTTCCCAGGGTGGAAGTCTCAGTTACGCGCGGCGGGCACAGGTCCATGGTGAGAGGGTGTAAGGTTAGGGAGGCTGTGCGGAGAACACATGTATCTTGATAGACGGATGAACGGGTGGGTAATGGTGGGGTACAGATCGTTTGGGCAATATGTAGTAGGCCGAAATAAGGAATCTGGATAGGCGCAGGCTTGGTGGACAGAAGAGCCTGTTCCTACGCTGCAATGTTATTTGTCCTTGGTCCTTTGTATTTCTGGACTCAAAATTGAGTGAAACAACTTTACCCCAGAACCTCTGTTTCCATCTTTCTTTCTGTGTTTGATTTGTGTTTGACTTCGCTGGTCTTGTTTTGTTTCTTTCGCTCATCATGTTACATTCAGATGAGTTTTGTGTATTAATCAGACCTCATTTCGGCACAATCTTTGTTTCATGACTCCATCCATTAACAGTCCGCCTGTCTTTCCATACTGAAATGTGTTGTTCTTCAATATTTATTGGGTTCCACCCTCACACACAACTTCTCGGCACGGCGACAAGGTGGCACAATGGCTAGCACTGCTCTCCCACAACTCCAGAGAACCCCGGTTCATTTCCGGACTTGGTTGACTGTCTGTGTGGAGCTTGCACTTTCCCCTCTAGTCAGAGTGGTTATCGTCCAAGTGCTGCGGTATCTTCCCAAATTCGAAAGGTGTGCAGGTTAGATGGATTGGCGATGCGAAATTGAACCTTAGTGTACACAAGGTGACGTGGGGTTACTGGCAAGTAGGGTGGAGGCGACGACATAAGTAGGGCGCTCTTTCCAAGCGCCGGTGCAGACTCGATGGGCCGAAGAGCCTCCTTCTGCACTGTAAATGTATGATCCTGTGATCCTTTTTTAATTCTTACCACTCCTCACATCCCCTGGTTTGTTAACTCTCACATTTCTATCGGTCTTCAGTTCTGATGGAAGGCCATCTTAACTGAATCGTTAACTGGGCTTATCTTCACCGATGCTTCCAGACCTTCATAACGCCTCAAGTATACAACATTCCGGTTTAACATTTCCAGTCTACACTGTATTTGGTTTGAATTTAATCTTTGTGATTAAACGTGAGCCGTGTCGTGCAACAGGTCAGTTCACCCGTCTCCAGGTGGTCTACAATTCTAGTATTGTCCAGAGAGTTTGAGGATGGTTGTGGGACAGATGAGATTGGAACTATATATATTTAATTTGAATGCTTTGTGTTTGATTGACTCTGGTATTTTTCTACAGTCGAGCGCTTGGAGAATTGCATGAGCAGGGCTCCCAGGGCAGATGTATGTTTTTCTATTCGTGTTGTGAACGTGATCGTGTGATCGTGTTCTGGGGCTGGTTTAGCACACTGGGCTAATTCGCTGGCTTTGAAAGCAGACCAAGGCAAGACAGCAGCAGGGTTCAATTCCTGTGCCAGACTCCCCGAACAGACGCCGGAATGTGGCGACTCGGGGCTTTTCACAGGAACTTCATTGAAGCCTACTTGTGACAATAAGCGATTTTCATTTTCATTTGACAAGAATATGATGAGCTGTTTTTTTGTTCCTTCTGCCACCTGTTATGTCACACAAGGCCAGTATGACGTATCCATCTCTCAATGTCCCCAGAACTCAGTGTCTAACTCGGCAATTTCAGACGGAAGGTAATATTTATCCAGAATTCCGGGATACTGCAGTCAAATATAATCTATAAGCGATTTTCTTTTCATTTTCATTTCATTTCATTTCATTTCTAGAGCATAAGCCAATGATCAATTTAAACAGGCAAGGTAGAGAGATTTTCTCGGCACAGGGGCTAAGTGCGGCTGCATTTAATCCATAAACTCGGTCATTCATGTTACACCAGAGTCCCACCTGTGGAACTCTGATGTAACACTGTCTCATCGGCTCTTTTGAATGATTTAGAGGGAGTTGTACTGGGGAAGCATAGGTCAGCCAGAATTACTGGACAGTCTCCATGTAAATATCTGTCCCATTATTTCACTGCTTCGCTCTGTCTTTTTCAGGGGGAGCTGTACGGGGTCAGCATAACTCAGTGAGAATTACGGGATAGTCTCTGTACAGATATCCACCCATGGTATCATTGCTTCTCTCTGACTGTGACAGAGGGAGCTGTACAGGGATCACAGAGGACTGTACGAATCACTCGATCGGAGATGTGTAAATATTTATCCCAGTTTAGCATTACTTCTCTCTGACTGTTACAGAGGGAGCTGTGCTGGGATCACAGAGGACTGTACGAATCACTCGATCGGAGATGTGTAAATATTTATCCCAGTTTAGCATTGCTTCGCTCTGGCTGTTTCAGAGGGAGCAGTTTTGGGACAGCACAGGTCAGTGAGAATCACTAGACAGTTTGTCACTGTTTAAATATCTATTCCGTAATTTAACCAGGTAAGAAATATGAGCTGTATTGTCAATTCTGCCGTCGGTCTCGTTATTTATCAATAACATATTCATCTATGTCTTAAGGACACTCTCTGAGTTTGCCGCAGAGCCTTCTGTGAAGCGCCCTAAAGGATGGCCCTTTTAGACGCCTAAAACTACTCAGAATATTGCAAATGGAGTCTGAGCAGAGCATTATACAGACTCAACAGTACATCCGTGTCTTGTATTGTAGCCACCTCAACATGAAAACTAACATGTACATTTGCCTTCCCAACTACCAACTGAGCTTCAATGGTAACTTACACAGAATATTTAACTGGGGCTTCTGTTTATGCTTCTGATAGCCAACGATTTTTCCCATTGAGAAAATGGTGCCAGAAAATATTTGCCCCGCCAATGTATTTAAAAGCACGATGTGACATATCATATTCCATTTGCTTCTTCGTTACCCACTCTCCCAGCCTGGTAAAGTCCTTCTGCAGCCTCCCACTTAGAAAAAGTTACTTGTCCCTTTCTATATATTGGAATCATCAGCAAACGTTGCAACAATGCACGCACTTCCTTCTGAAAGATCGCTTATCTATATCACGAATAGTTGTCGTCCCAACACTGTCCCCTGCGGAACATGCGTCATCACCATGTGCCATCCTGAAAAAGATCACTTTCTCCCCACTCTCTGTCAATGCCAACAATCCAAGCATCTATCCATGCCAGTAACTTGCCCTAATGACATGGGCTCTGATTTAGCGGCTTTCTGTACGGCACATTACCTAAGGTCTTCTGGAAATCTAAATGGCTCAAGTCCTAGGTTCTCTTTTGTCTAACTTACTTGGTGCGTCTTATGAAAATATAAGAGAATTGTCAGGCATGATTTCGCACTAACGAAGCAATGGTGACTCAGTCCTATTTCCCATGCAGTTAGATTGGATTGGATTTGTTTATTATTATGTGGACCGAGGTGCAGTATTTTTCTACGAGCAGCTCAACTAGATCATTAAGTCCATAAGAAATAAAGTAAAAGAAAAGAAAATACATGATCGGGCAACACACGATGCACATGTAAATACATAGACACCGGCGTCGGGTGAAGCGCACAGTGGTGCAGTGTTACTAAGTTCAGCCCATCATAGGGCCGTTTAGTAGTCGGTAACAGCTGGGAAGAAGCTATCTTTGATCGTGTTCGTGCATGTTCTCAGATTCTTGTGTCTCCTTGTGTTCCAAGAAGTTGGAAGATTTGAATAAGCCGGGTGGGCGGGGTCTTTGTTTATGCTGCCCGCATTCACCAGTCAGCGATAGGTGTGCATAGAGTCAATGGATGGGAGGCAGGTTCGTGTGATGGACTGGGCTGTCTTCATGACTCTCTGAAGTTTCATGAGGTCTTGGGACGAGCAGTTACCATACCAGGTGTGAGGCAGCCAGATAAGATGCTTTCTATGGTGCATCCATAAAAGGGGGCAGCACGGTAGCATTGTGTATAGCACCATTGCTTCACAGCTCCAGGGTCCCAGGATCGGTTCCGGCTTGGGTTACTGTCTGTGCGGAGTCTGCACATCCTCCCCGTATGTGCGTGGGTTTCCTCCGGGTGCTCCGCCTTCCTCCCACAGTCCAAAGATGGGCGGGTTAGGTGGATTGGCCATGATAAATTGCCCTTAGTGTCCAAAATTGCCCTTAGTGTTGGGTGGGGTTATTGGGTTATGGGGATAGGGTGGAGGTGTTTACCTTGGGCTGGGTGCTCTTTCCAAGAGCCGGTGCAGACTCGATGGGCCGAATGGCCTCCTTCTGCACTGTAAATTCTATGATAATCTATGAGTTACTGTGGACATGCGGAATTTCCTTCGCTTTCTGAGGACGTAAAGGCGCTGTTGTGCTTTCTTGGTGGTAGCATCGATGTGGGTGGACCAGGACAGATTTTTGGTGATGTGTGCCTCTCGGAATTTGAAGCTGTTAACCATCAACACCTCGGTCCCGTTGATGCTGACAGGGTTGTGTACAGTATTTTGCTTTCTGAATTCAATGTCTAGCTCTTTAGTTTTGGTGGCATTGAGAGATAGATTGACGTCGTTGCACCACTCCAGTAGGTTCTCAATCTCCCTCCTGTATTCTGACTCGTCGCTATTCGCGATCCGGCCCACCATTGCCATGTCGTCAGCAAACGTTTAGATGGAGTTCGAACCAAATTGTGCCACGCAGTTGTGTGTGTACAGAGAGTATAGGAGGGGGCTAAGTACGCGGCCTTGCAGGGCCCCGGTATTGAAGACTATTGTGGAGGAGGTGTTGTTGTTTATTCTTACTGATTGTGGTCTGTGGTCAGAAACTTGAGCATGCAATTGCAGAGTGAGGAGCCACGTCCTAGGTTTTGGAGCTTTGATATGAGTTTGGCTGGGATTATGGTATTGAAGGCGAAGCTGTAGTACCCCTCAATGTTATCCTTAATAAATGACTCTAAAAACTTACAAATAACCGAAATCAGGCTAAACGGATGATAATTTTCCGTCTTCTGCCTCCCTCCCTCCTTATTCAGAGTGTTAAATTTGCAATTTTAACCTCCGCAGTGGACCTCACTGCCGATAATGATTCCTGAAAGATCACCACCAATGCCTGCACAATCTCCTCAACTATCCCCGTCAGAAAGCAAGTGTGTGGTGGAAACGGTCTGGGTGACTAATCCGTCCCCACACCTTTTCTTTTCCCAAACACTGTATCCTTAGTAATGGCCCCTCACTCACTTCTGCCCCCTGATTCTCTAGCCGTTCTCGTGTCTCATTGGTGTCTTCCACTGTGAAGACGGATGCCAAGTACTTATCAGATTCTCTTCCAATTCCTTTTTCTCAATTAGTACTTCCGCAGCGTCATTTTCCAGTTGTCCAATGTCTATTCTGAGATCTCTTATCTTTTATATTTAGAATAAAACGCATGCAACTTTATTCTATGTTGATAGCTAACTTACACTCATATTAAGAACATAAGAACATAAGAACTAGGAGCAGGAGTAGGCCATCTGGCCCCTCGAGCCTGCTCCGCCATTCAATGAGATCATGGCTGATCTTTTGTGGACTCAGCTCCACTTTCCGGCCCGAACACCATAACCCTTAGTCCCTCTATTCTTCAAAAAGCTATCTCTGTTTATCTTAAAAACATTTAATGAAGGAGCCTCTACTGCTTCACTGGGCAAGGAATTCCATAGATTCACAACCCTTTGGGTGAAGAAGTTCCTCCTAAACACAGTCCTAAATCTACTTCCCCTAATTTTGAGGCCATGCCCCCGAGGTAATGCATTTTGGAAGATAAAATCCAGCTGTGAATTATGCATTAAATTAGACCTTTGGGACGATTGTCATAAGAGGGATCTGGGCATTCAGGTCCATCCTTCCATGAAAGTGGCAAGGCATTGGATAATGTGGCGAACAAGACATACAGCATGCTTGCCTTCATGGGACGGGCAGTGAGTACAGGAGTTGGCAGGTCATGTTACTGTTGTATTAAACGTTAGCTAGCCCACATTTGGAATATCGCAGCAGTTGTGGTCGCCGCACGACCAGAAGGACATGGAAGCCTATGAGAGAGTGCACACAAGCTTTACGAGTCTGTTGCCTGGTCTGGAGGGTGTTAGCTGTTGTAGAGAGTTTGAATAAATTCGCCTTTTTTCCATTGGAAAGACGGAGGCTGAGGAGTCACATGACTGAGGTTCAAAATTACGAGAGGTATCGACAATGTGAATAGTCAGAAACCTCAATTACAAGCGGGCACAAGTTCATGCTGAGAGGGCGATGCCTAGGGGCGATGTTCGGGGAACGTTTTGTCACCTAAATATTGGTGGGTCGCTGTAACGAGTCGCCAGTGGAGGTGGTGGGTCCGGAACGATAGCAGTGTTTCAGATGTATCTTGATAGGCTGATGAACGGGCGGGTAATGGAGGGATACAGTGTCAGTTGGTGCTGTACTGGGAGAGCACAATTCAGTGAGAATTACAGGACAGTCTTTAAAAATTGTAAATATCTATCCCATAAGATCATTGTTTTCTGGAACTGTTTTAGAGGAAGCGGCACTGGAACTGCACATGCCAGAGTGATTTACTGGACAGTCTGTAACTGCATCAGTATCCCATGACATAAAACCCACCGACAGCCATACTGAACAAGACCCCTTTATCCTGACACTATGCCTTCTGCCAATCAGACAATCATCTATCTACGCCAGTATCTTGCCCGCAACACCATAGTCTATTATCTTATTTAGCAACCTCCTGTACGGCACCTTGTCAAAGGCCTTATGGAAATGCTAGTACATCACGTCCACTTGTTCTCCTCTGTCCAACTTCCTCGCCAACTCCTCGGTGAATTCTAACAGATTTGGTAGGCACAACTACCCCTTGGCGAAGTCGTTTCTCTCTGTTTTTATCATGAAATATTTTGTTCTTCAATGTTGTTGGTCTCCACCCCCTCACAGATCTCCTTTGTTCATCCTGACCACTGCTCACTTCCGCCAGTTTATTTACTCTGACATTTCTTAAATTCTTCAGTTATGATGGAAGAACATCTTAAACTGAATCTTTAACCAGGTTTATCTTCACCGACGTGCCTGACCTGCTGAACTGCTCAAGTATGTGTTATTACTGTGTCAGATCTCCAGTACGTGGGTTTGAATTGAACCGTTATTATTAAACCTGCTCCGTGCAGTGGAAAAGGTCAGTTCACCCGTCTCCATGTGCTGTGCAAATCTTGCAATTGTCCAGAATGTTTGAGAATTGTTGTGGGACAGGTGAGTTTGGAACTATATATATTTGATTTGAATACATTGTGTTTGATTGATTCTGGTGTTTTTCTACAGACTGGCGCTTGGAGAATTGCATCACCAGGGCTCCCAGGGAAGAGGTATGTTTTTATATTCGTGTTGTGAAAAAGAATATGATGAGCTGCTTTGTGTTTCTTCTGCCATCCGCTGTGTCACGCAAGCCAGCATGACTTATCCATCCCTAAATTTCCCGAGAACTCATTGTCCAACTCGGCCATTTCAGAGAAAAGGAAATATTTATCCAGGATTCTGGGAATCTGCACTCAAATGTAGTCCAGAGCAGGAACCAATCATTACTTTAAACAATAAGGAAAGAGAGATTTTCTCGGCACAGTGGCTAACTGCAGTTGCGTTGAAGCCCATAAACTAGATCAGTCATGTTACAGGAGATCCCCCCTTGTGGAACCATCTATCTCATGGCATCATTGTCTCTGTCTGAATGGGCTCCCAGAAAAGAGTTATTTTTATTGTTTACTGCTGTGAACAGAATATAACGGGCTGTTTTTTTGTTCCTTCTGCCATGTGCCATCTTACACATGGCCAGCATAATTTATCCATCCCTAAATTGCCCCAGACATCAATGTCTAACTCGGCCTTTATCTGCGTCCACATCCTCCTGTCACTCACCACCCTCTGTGCAAAATACCTGCCTCGCACAGCTGCTGTAAAAATTGACTCACTAACATTAAAGCTATGGCCCCTGGTGACTGACCTCTCCACCCTGGGAATGAGATCCTGCAAGTCCACTCTATCGATACTTCTCATAACCTTGTAGACCTGTATCAAGTCACACATCAACCTCCGCCGTCCTAATGAAAACAATCCGAGTCTATTCAGCCTCTCCGCTTAGCGACCTGCATTGTACACAATATTCCAAATCGGCCAGACCAATTTTCTGGACAACTGTAGCATGACTTGCCAGTTTTTATATTCGATGACCCGTCCAATGAAGGAAACCATTTCATATGATTTCTTAACTACCTTTCCACTTGTTTTGCCACCTTCAAAATTCTCTGAACTTTAAGACAGAGATGGAAAGATAATGAAGTCGTTGGGATGATTGGTTCTATGAAGCTCTTATATTTGATAGCTTTAGCGGGTTATATCTCGCGATAGATATTTGCACAGTTCCAGGCTGTCCAGTAATCTTCACTGTCTTCTGTTGTCCCAAAACAGCTGTCCATGAGACAGCCAGAGAGAAGCAATGATACAATGAGATAGATATTTGCACATGTAGTGTCAAGTGCTTCGCACTGTCCTCTGCAGTCCTGGTACAGATCCCTCAGCAATAGTTAGAGAGATGCAACGATGCTATGTAATAGATATTTACACAGACGTTGCCCAGTATTTCTCACCGTCCTGTGCTGTCGCGGTGCCTCTCTGTAACAATAAGAGTGAAGCAATGATACCATGTGATCGATATTTACAAAGTTACAGACTGTCCAGAAATTCCCACTGCCCTTTGCTGTCTCAAGTCAGCTCCCCTGAGGACAACCTGCGAGAAGCAATGGTCCTGTGCGATAGATATTTACACAATGACTGTCCAGTAGTTCTCACTGCGCTGTGTTACCCAGTACAGCCTCGACTGAAACCGGTACTGCTCAGAGGGATATTTACTGGCACAGCACTGGTCAGTCAGAATTACTGGGCCTTCTCCGTCTTCCATTGCTTCTCTCCGTCTGTTTCAGACGCGCGACAACGCAGAATCGCCGAGCAAAAACTTATCGCCAAGTTCCGCACACATGAGTGCGGCCTCAACCGGGACCTGGGATTCATGTCGCATTACATTCATCCCCCACCATCTGGCCTGCAAAATCCTACCAACTGTCCTGGCTTGATACAATTCACACCTCTTTAACCTGGAGTTACCCCATCTCAGGATCTGTAAAGATTTAATCACCTGCTAATGCTCGCATTCCAAGCATTGCCTGGCATCTTTGAATTTGTCTATATATGTGTTTCTGGAACATACCTCTTCATTCACCTGAGGAAGGAGCAGCGCTCCGAAAGCTAGTGACATCGAAACAAACCTGTTGGACTTTAACCTGGTGTTGTAAGACTTCGTACTGTTTCAGAGGGGTATTTGCTGGGACAGCACATGCCATTCAGAACTACTGCGCATTCTCCGTGTTCCATTGCTTCTCTCTGTCTGTTTCAGGTCAGCACAGGTCAGTGAGAATTACAGCACAGTCTCAGTCTCTATTAAAACATCCAGGATTCTGCGAGGCCTGCATAGAGTGGATTTGGAGAAGATGTTTCCACTTGTACGAAAAACTAGAACCATTGGACACAATCTCAGACTAAATGGGTGATCCTTTTAAACAGAGATGAGGAGGAATTTCTTCATCCAGCGGGTGGTGAATCTGTGGAACTCTGCAGCAGAAGGATGTGGAGGCCAAATAACTGAGTGTCTTTAAGACAGAGATGGATATGCCCTTGATTAATAAGTGGATCACGGGTTCTAGGCAGAAGGGAGGAGAATGGGGATGAGAAAAATAGCAGCCATTCTTGAATGGCGGAGCGGACTCGATGGGCCGAGTGGCCTAATTCTGCTACTATGTCTTATTGTCTTATAGCAAGAAGTCTTATAACACCAGGTTTAAGTCCAACAGGTTTGTTTCGAATCACTAGCTTTCGGAGCGCTGCTCCTTCCTCAGGTGAATCAAGGAGTTGCGCTCCGAAAGCGAGTGATTAGAAGCAAACCTGTTGGACTTTAACACGGTGTTGTAAGACTTCTTACTGTGCACACCCCAGTCCAATGTTGGCACCTCCACATTATGGTCTTATGGTTTTATGCTGCCTCAGGAAACTAAGGAAACTCGGCATGTTGACTCTTACTATTTTTTGCAGATCCATCATGGAAAGCATCTAGTCTGGCTTCGTCACAGCCTGGTATGGCACCTACTCGGCCTAAGACCATAGAAAACTACAGAGAGTCGTAAACACAGCCCAGTCCATCACACGAACCTGCCTCCATCCATTGACTCTGTCGACAGCTGCCGCTGCATTGGCGAAGTGAAGCGGGCAGCATAATCAAATATCCCAGAGTGGCTTACTTACTCGTCTAACGTATTTCGCCGGACAGGAGAGCCAGAAGTCTGACACACGCGCTAACAGATTCAAAAACAGCTTATACCCTCAGTTATCAGAATCATGGATGACCCTCTGTGGACTGATCTGTTCTCCTCACACATCTTCTCTACTGAGCATCACTGCACTCCTGGATACTTCACCCGATGCCTGTGGCTATGTATTTACATTGTGTATTTATGCATGCTCTCTGTTTTTTATGTCTGGAATGATCAGTCTGCACTGTACGCAGCATAATACTTTTCACTGCACTTCGGTACACGTGACAATAAACAAATCCAATCCAATCTCAAGCCACTCTTACACGGCTTAGCTACAGTATGATGTCTTACAGCACCAGGATAATGTCTAACAGGTTTGTTTCCAATCACGATCTTTCGGAGCGCAGCTCCTTCCTCGGGCGTTCTGAACGCCAGTGATTGGAACCAAACCTGGTGGAGTTTAACCTGGCGTTGTAAGCCTTCTTACTGTGCAGACCCTAGCCCAACTCCGGCAGCTCCACATCATGGCTAAGCTAGACCGGGTTAATATTCTACTTCATTGTGATGTAAAAAGTGTTGGATTGAAAGGGGTTAGCTGACCCTATTTGTTCAGTGACTGTAATTTATGTCAGTCTCCATGGATCCTAATTGTGTCAGTGGAGGCTTTTCCTCTGCTATTAATAATGGAGTCATTTCAATGTGTTCTCCCAAACTGTAGTGTGGGCATCAGCTTCAACACTGACAGAGATCAGTGGCTTCAGAGATACCGAGAGGAGGGATCCGAATCTGAGATCGATCGAGTGGAATATTCCAGCAATGGACCAGAGTCTGAGAACAATCGTAGCCGAGGGTCTTTTTTTTATTTCTCAAGATTGGACTTTTTTAGCATTCAAAGTTCAATGTGCACTCTTGTGGAAAAAAACTAGCCAAAACTTCGAGGTTTCTCAAAGGTCTTTTATTATAACACGAAGTTCGTGGAGGGAGTTAGAGTGACCACCGTCCTTCTAATTGTCCCCACCTTACAAGAGTATAGCAGTACTTTATATGGTTTAATAAGCAATATTTAGAAAAAACGAGGCATTCCTTTGATAAGCCCAGGCACAGAAAAGCGAGCAGCGTTAAACAACAGGCCTTGAATTCCCAGCCTAAGAACTATAATAATTGTCTACTCTCAGCAAAATGTGCAGCTGTGCACTTGTTTAGATAGTCTGACCTTCTGCCTATCACATGCAGAACCTCTTGACTGAAATAAAGCTAATATGCCCATCATGCTTTGCCAAGTGCCTATTGCCACGGAATATAGTCAAGCAGCCAGTTAAGAAGGAATACAGGGTATTAAGGCAATTCATCCGCCAACTAAGGTTAATTCTACAATTCCCTCCTTGTTGATCATATGATCAACGCATTGTTAGTACATCACAGCGTCCTCAACAGCAAAGGGTGGGTTATAATGTACGGGGAATGGGCGTATGATAGACACCTGTTTGTTAAGAGGCTGGAACCATGGAGGAACAGGTGATATCCGCGCCCCCCTGCCCTGACAACATCCCGAGCAACATTTAAACAGTAACGATACGACAATCAGCATTACAATAATGATTACAATCCAAATCACAATCCTCTGTCCTAATATTCCCAACCATCCAAAGCCAAAGTCCCATCCCTCATCCTCATGCAATCGTGCTACCTCGCGACGAATGTGATCCACCAGGTTATCAATGTTCTCTGAGTTATCAGGGATGTATGTGCAGCAGTCACTGCCAATCAGGGCACAAGTACCTCCCTTCTCTGCTAACAAGAAATCAAGGGCCATCCTATTCTGTAGGCAACTGCTCTTATAGTAACCATCTCAGTCTCTATTTGGTGAACAGCTTCCGCAGTTTTATTATCTACCTGCTCAAGGATGTCTCTTAATTCGCGTAGTTCGTATGCATTCCTAATGGTGGCATCATGATTCCCAGCATTTGTGCCCATGTCATAACACTGCGTGTCGTCCTGTGATGGGGATTGTCCTTTAGTTGTTGGACGTGATGTACATAAGGGACTACGTATCCCAAATAGCAGGAGCCCTCCCAATTTTCTGGTAACCATGGATACGCCTTGCGTCCACAGATACAGTATGTGCCGTTATATGCGGTCAGGTTTCCTTTACTATCAGTCATCATTAGTCTAATCGGATCCCCTCCCCAAGAGCCTCCATTAGTACGATTTTCAACCGCTGACCAGTCAAAGATGAATAGCCCTTTAACTGTAAGGCGGGGCATAGGGGGTTGCCAATTCAAGGTCTGGCCGCACTGACTTGTGCCGACTGGGTAGGTCCCATATGTTTTATGTTTCCTAAAGCATATGCTACCTTTTGGAACTCCAGTATAATTGGGAAGGATCAAACAGGGCGGCTGGCGTATCACATTAAATCTAGGCCACCGCCATCCTTTAAACCTAATCATCTCGTATCCAGCTGATCTCCAATCTAACATATCTGTGTATCTTCTCCACGTCCTGTACTATTTTGTCTTAGAGTCTATTCTGCTATCTCTTTACTGCCGAAGAGGATAGGTCGCACAGGGAAGCCCTCCTCCAAGCATCTGGGAATTTGTGTACAAACCCAACAACTGAATTTATTTACCCTCTCTGCGTAAGAGTGGGACATGTATATCAAGGTGTTAGTGTTCAGTTTACCCTCTACATGATGTTGGAGTAATATGATAATATAAAAACATCAACGCCGTCATTCTCTTCAGGTTAGCGTCTCACTAGTACTCTCAAATTTCTGTATGATGTAGTTTACACGAGTTGCGTGGATCCCATCTGGCTTTTCTTTTACTTTAACGGCTGTTCGGGTTGTTAACAGCACTTGGTCGGGTCCATTCCACCTGGGAGAAAAATAATCTTTGTTTAATGCTTTCACATACACTTGATCTCCAGGTTTTCAGGGTGTGTATTTCCCTCTTTTGGACGCATCTGAACCTTTCGCACCTTTTCATGTTTTTGTTTTTTCCAGTGGGTTTCACACATGGCCTGGGCATACTTTAGTGATGCCTCATCTGCCCATATTATGGGTACTGCCGCTGGAGTCATTGGGGGTTTAGTTCCAGTTGATATGGGACGTTCCAATTATTTTCTCATCCGGGGTCAAACCCGTATTACGATTTCTCTGATTTCTCAGGGCATACATTACTATGGGTCTGGCATCTGGCCACAGCAGCCCATTTTGTTGACACACTTTTGCAACTGCAGTTTTAATTATTCCATTTGCCCTTTCCACCGTTCCTGAGGATTGGGGCTGATTGGGGATATGCAATTTCCAATCAAATCGCATGGTTTCTGTTCGGGCTTTGGTCAATTTGCGAGTGAAATGAGTTTCCCTGTCACTGTTAATACCCATTGGTATCACAATCGCAGGATATTCGTCCTTTAACACTTCAGTTGTCTGATTTTCCATTGGCTTATCAACTCCCACCTGCGATCCAGCTCTATCATTACCCAAGATAAACTGTATTCCTGGACACGATAATTTCTCTATTCCTCCTACTGCCACTTCGCCACTCTTCGCTGGATTTTCCAACCTCACCTTATATAATGGAACACTACTCCCCTCACCCTGAATTCCACATATTACCACCTTTTCTGGCAACATTGATCCCAGACTACATAACTCCTCATCACTTACCATCAAATATTGACTAGTTCCAGTATCTCTTAAAATTGTGACTTCTTTGCCTACAGCACCTGATACACATGAGTAAACTTTACTCACACAAGTAAATTCTTTAAAAAGATCTGGCACCTTCTTATCAATCACCTCTTGAACAGGCTGTACAATATTTTGCACCTCCTTCGCTTCACTTGGGCTTTCCTTTACCACTTTCTCAAACCCCTGTTTATCCTGTTTTACCATATCAGCCTTCCCAGTGCTTTTCTTCAACCACGAACACTGTGACTTCACATGGCCTAGTTTATTACAGTGAAAATAATTGAAACTTTTCACTTATGTTCCACCCTCCTGGATTTCTTTTTTAATCTGAGGTACACTCTCTTTATTGTCTCCCATCACATCACCTTTACCTTTGCCACTTGAGTGTTTCTCATGTCCCCCGTTTCTATCCCTCACCAGCTGAAATTGATGTCGGAAACCAAGCTTTGATTTATGAACTAATTTATAATCATCTACCATTTCTGCTGCTAATCTCGCAGTTTTAACCCTCTGCTCTTCCATATGAGTTCTCACTACATCAGGAATTGAATTTTTAAACTCCTCCAAAAGTTTAGTCTCTCTGTGAGCTTCATACGTTTGGTCTATTTTCAAAGCCCTTAGCCACCTAACAAAATTGTCTAGATAGCAATCTGCTTTTAACGAAGAGTGATGCTCCTGTGGGGAGGCTTGCTCCTGTGCCTGTTTTAACTTTGGTTCTGTTATGGTGGATGGAAGTTCAATTACAGCCGCTTGCAGTTGTGGCTGATGTTTGAGAGCCCCTTCCTTTGCTATGTTATAGCAAATCTATTGCCGCATGAGACTTCATCGTCTGCGATAGTATGCGCTTCACACTTTAAAACGGCTATCTTGCTGGGCAGCTGAGCCGCATCTAGTAAATTTAAAACCAATTTAGCATGTTTAATAGGTTGGCCGGAGGAAGTTTTGAATCCCCTATTTTTCCATAACTGGCCAAAATCATGTACGACCCCAAAAGCGGATCGGGAATCAGTATAACTATTGACTGTTTTATTTCTAGCTCGAATACATGCTTTAGTAAGGGCAAACTATTCGGCCGCTTGAGTAGACTTTCCCGAAAGCAGAGCAAAAGCTTCCACAATCTTGAATGGAGTTACTATTGCATCACCGGCCAGGAGGGTCAGATCATTTGGTCGGTTTGCTGACCCATTGGTGAGAAAGATGATGTCTGGATTTTCTCGTGGGTGACTCAATAAATCAGGTCGAGAGGTTGTGGTGGCTTCAACCAATAGTAAACAGTCATGATCATCCATATGTTCTGTTTCCGAGGGCGCGGGTAAGAGTGTAGCAGGGTTGACAGCTGGCGCTCGCTTGTAGGTAAAGTTGGTTTTAGATAGGATTACTTCGTACCCAGTGTGTCGAGCCGCAGTAAAATGCTACGTTGTGGATGAATTAAGCAGCAGCAAAACTGATTTTTGTTCTACTATGGCCGCTGTGGCTGCTACTGCTCTTAAGCAATTTGACATACCCTTTACCACACCGGGTAATAGGCAAGGCGTCTTTTCCCTCCTCAATGCTCTTGCCCCAGGACCCCTGTTGCAAATCCCCCTGCTTCATTCACATAAAGAGTAAAGGGTTTGCTGAAATTAGGAAGTCCCAAGGCAGCGGCGCTAATCATGGCTTGTTTCAAATTACGAAATGCTTGCTCCCTCTCTGGGATCCAGGTAACAACTGAAGGGGCATCCAGTAGGGTAGCCTTTCGCAATACTGTGTCCATCGCTCTATAGTCCGGTATCCACTGCCTGCAATAGCCCACCATTCCGAGGAAGGTAAAGGTTTCCTTTTCCGTGCGTGGTGTTGGTACCCTTGCTACAGCAGGTATTCTTTCAGACCCAAGCCTCCGCTGTCCTTGCTGCAGCTGAAATCCAAAATACGGAACTGTCTCCTGACAGAATTGCAGCTTGTCCATTGAGACCCTATGCCCTCTTTCTGCCAGATGTGGCAGAATAACACAAGGGTACTCTGTTGACAAACTAGCCCTCCCTCTGAGGCTATCAATAAATTGTCATCATATTGAGGGACTGTTGAGCCTGCAGACAACTGGCACTCGTCCAAGTCACTTTTAATACTGTTAATTCCGATATGTAGGGTAAATTGATGTTGACTTTCCGGGTGCAATGGCATGGAGAAAAAGGCTGAGAAAGTATCCTTGTTGGTGGTATAGAAGATAAAATGACATTTATGTCCGGCACCAATGGAAAATAGTGATAACAATTTTATTGATGGCTCAAAGATCTTGCACAGACCACCTCTCGTTGGGTCTTCCTACCTTTGGAATGGGGAGTATATGCGTGTTACAAGGGTTTTGTGTTCTCTTCAGCACCTCTTGCTGTAATAGTGCATTGGTCACTCCCTCTATCTCTTTTTCTGCTTCCGGTGCCAACCTGTATAGTTTTAGGCAGGGCAGGGCAACGTTCTTCTGTATCTGCACCCTATGCGCTGGGGCAGAATGTACTTTTCCAACATGATTTTTATGTTGCGGCCCGTAGATGTGCCAGTACCTGGGCCAGGATTGAAGGGAGTAAATGATGGCTCTCTCGGGGAGGTTGTTGACTTTCAAATGTAGTGGGTCATTGCTCCTCTTTCAAGGTCACTTTGCCCTCCTGTTTGCCATCAAATTCTATCAGGCAATTTCGTCCGTCCATTTCAATATAAATCCCATGTATTACTTTTTTCATTTGCCTCTTTGATCACTTCTCCTATTTGCTTTGCTTTAGCGGAATGTCTTACGGCCAATGTGAAATGGGGTTCTGAAGGTAAACCCATCCTAAAAAGGTCCCTCTGACTATAGGTCAACTGTACTAAAATTCCTAATCCCACAACACCGAAAAATAAAAAGGAGTGACATGTAATGAGGTCTGCTTTCCTAAGTGACTTTGTGTTTGTAAATTGTATGCGTGCTCATCCTCACGAGCATACCAAGCTGTGCAATGGGTCACTATATTCTCTCATCTGGACTCTAACAAGTGTTTTAGTAGCTGTGCCCAAGGGTAATTAATCTTTTGTAAGACTTCCTGCAGTTTTTATTTTATTTTTTTAACAGTGGTACTGTAAGGGTTCAAGTTCAGCTTCCAGCAGAGAACACAGACACAGAGCGATCGGGCGCAGTCTCAGAAGTTATTACATTTTTCAGCTGATGAGCTCATATTTGAGACAGTTCTATAAACATTCCATTACCAATGCGATGTATTACCCTTCCTAATTTGCAGAGCGTCTGTCTGCCTAATAGGGTCAGGTGTCGCTAGTTGCGGTACATCCTTCCTGGGGGTTAATTGCTCCTTGGCCCCTTGCATGATAGCCTCTTTCCCTTTATTTCCAACCAGTGTTCGAGGGACTCATTTCCTTCATTCAAACGATTATCATTATTGGGAACCCAGCCCCCATTTATGTCGCGTGGGACTGCAATCCCAAAGCTTCAAAGCAAAGATGCACCATAAGAGTACTTTAGAAGCAGCAACACATCCCCTGGGAGGAGGCTATACATAGTACACATTTAAGTCAATTTCCAATGATTGATTTTATCGGCATTAGCTAGTCTTCGAGACGTATATTTTTTCTTTGTCAATTCAGAAAAGATCAACTGTCTGCTGAAATGGTTACTGTTTCCTGCAGAATCTAAGGGGCAGAGAACTTGGCATGATGCCATTTACGTTTTTTCACGTAATCTAAAAACGTATTCATATTCAATTACTTTCATTCGTAAAGGCACTTTCTTTCTTTTAAACTGATCGTAATTTCCAATGTTTCCGTTCATTCGAGAAATCTCAACAAAAATCACTGAAGTTATAATCTCTGACTCACAAAGACAGACGATAAAAAATACAACCCACTTCATGCTTTGACTAAAATCAATTGGTTCGACAAAACACACAGATCCTCACAGCTCACAAATATCACAGTTAACCGTTAGCCTTATCTCACGGCGACAGACAAATCTCGCTTTTACCTTAATCTTCGATTTACTTTTAATCCCCTGTTTTTTTCTCCGAAAGGGGATCAGCTTCATTAGATTCCTATGCGGGACATATAGGTTTACCAACCTCATTCCGTTGCTTTACGATTGTTTCTTTTCATTGTCTTACTAATTTTGACTCCCTTATCTGTCCTCTTTCAGGAGTTCACCTTATTTCTCGCTCCGGATATCTTTACCGAGGCTTTGGGACGACCTGTGAGGGAGCGGCGAGTTTAGTGCTCATCGTCCCTTCTGCAAAATGCTTTAGAACATCGATATAACAATAACAACAACCGCGGAAATCGGAAATCATTTACAAATACTACAGGGAGTGCACACCGCTGTTTATCCTTTCACGAACCTCAAAGTCTTTTTTTATTTATTTCAGTCTCTAAGGCACCTTTTTCTTCCCATGCAGCTCTCATTAATTTATCAACTAAGATAACTCTCCGAGCATGAGTCACTGGCCAGTAATTAAGGCTGCCGAGCCGCAGACCCCTCTTTCAGCTGGGGTCGCGCTGTAGCTCTCTCCCTTTCAGCTGAGACAGTCCTGTTTAGAGATTCGTTTCCGGGTTCACGTCCCGTTAAATTAGGGAAACTGCAATTCTTTTGACAAAGAAAAAATATACGTCTCGAAGAATAGCTAATGCCTATAAAATCAATCATTGGAAATTGACTAAATTTGTCGTGAAAATCATAATAAAGATAAATTCCTCGAGGTTCGATTTAAGGAAATTTATTTACACAAATATACTTGTGGAGAGAGAGTGTTTCAGCTGCAAAGCCAAGGCACTGCACTCTGAGTTCTGCAGTCAAAAACCATTATATTTATAGGTTGAAATAAACACATTTGAAGAGATAAAGCTTGGGAACATACGCAAGACGAAATATGAATGTTTTGCCCTTGGTTTAAAAACAATTCGAGTCCGCATGTTGTTGTCCTTCTGAAGAACAACTTATTATCATAATAAGGCAAGTACCACAAACTAAGCAGTATTTGGTTTACATTACTTGACCTCCTTATTTTCGCTCAAAAGCAGTGTTAACATATAGTTAATATTACCAGCATGGTTCTAAATTGGTAACTCATTAACTTCCCTTCCACACTTACCAACACACGAAGAGTTAAGTTTCTCCCAGCTACTGCTAATTGGAGCACTTTCCTTCCCAGCCAATCAGGTCACTGCTTTGCTGTGATGTCACTTTTCAAGGTAAGATTTTAAAGTTTTGAAAGAGGAAAACTTACCTTCCTGACTGACCCCTGGCCACTGCTCCTGCCGAAAATCTGACGGCCACTTCTCCGGCAGCTGTGTCCCCGCCGCACTCCTCGCGCTCTTTTATCCTCTATCCCCGCTCCCCTCCTCGGGCCCTTTGATCCTGTGTACCCGCCGCTCTCCTCGCGCTCTTCCACTGTCCCCCCGCCGCTCTCGTCGCGCTCTTTTATCGTGTGTCCCCGCAGCTCTCCTCGCCCTCTTTCCCTGAGTCTCCGCCGCTCTCCTCGCTCTCATTCCCTGAGTCTTCGCAGCTCTCCTCGCGCTCTTTCACTGAGTCTCCGCCGCTCTCCTCGCACTCTTTCACTGAGTCCCCGCCGCTCTCCTCGCGCTCTTTCACTGAGTCACCGCCGCTCTCCTCGCGCTCTTTCACTGAGTCTCCGCCGCTCTCCTCGCGCTCTTTCACTGTGTCCCCGCCGCTCTCCTCGCGCTCTTGCACTGAGTCTCCGCCGCTCTCCTCGCGCTCTTTCACTGAGACTCCACCACTCTCCTCGAGCTCTTTCACTGAGTCTCCGCCGCTCTCCTCGCGCTCTTTCACTGAGTCTACGCCGCTCTCCTCGCGCTCTTTCACTGAGTCCCCACCGCTCTCCTCGCGCTTTTTCACTGCGTCCCCGCCGCTCTCCTCGCACTCTTTCCCTGAGTCTCCGCCGCTCACCTCGCCGCCCTCTTTCACTGAGTCTCCACTGCTCTCCTCGCGCTCTTTCATTGAGTCCCCGCCGCTCTCCTCGCGCTCTTTCACTGAGCCTCCGCAGCTCTTCTCGCACTCTTACACTGTGTCCCCGCCGCTCTCCTCGCGCTCCGCAGATCTCCTCGCGCTCTCTCCCAGAATCTCCGACGCTCTCCTCGTGCTCTTTCACTGAGTCCCCGCCATTCTCCTCGCGCTCTTTCACTGAGTCTCCACCGCTCTCCTCGCCCTCTTTCACTGAGTCTCCACAGCTCTCCTCGCGCTCTTTCACTGAGTCCCCGCCGCTCTCCTCGCGCTCTTTCCCTGAGTCTCCGCCGCTCTCCTCGCGCTCTTTCACTGAGTCTCCGCCGCTCTCCTCGCGCTCTTTCACTGTGTCCCTGCCGCACTCCTTGCCCTCTTTCACTGAGTCCCAGCCGCTCTCCTCGCGCTCTTTCACTGAGTCACCGCCGCTCACCTCGCGCTCTTTCACTGAGACTCCGCCGCTCTCCTCGCGCTCTTTCACTGTGTCCCCGCCGCTCTCCTCGCGCTCTTTCACTGAGTCTCTGCCGCTCTCCTCACGCTCTTTCACTGAGCCTCCGCAGCTCTTCTCGCACTCTTACACTGTGTCCCCGCCGCTCTCCTCGCGCTCCGCAGATCTCCTCGCGCTCTTTCCCAGAGTCTCCGACGCTCTCCTCGTGCTCTTTCACTGAGTCCCCGCCATTCTCCTCGCGCTCTTTCACTGAGTCTCCACCGCTCTCCTCGCCCTCTTTCACTGAGTCTCCACAGCTCTCCTCGCGCTCTTTCACTGAGTCCCCGCCGCTCTCCTCGCGCTCTTTCCCTGAGTCTCCGCCGCTCTCCTCGCGCTCTTTCACTGAGTCTCCGCAGCTCTCCTCGCGCTCTTTTATCCTGTGTCTCCGCCACTCTCCTCGCGCTCTTTCACTGTGTCCCTGCCGCACTCCTCGCCCTCTTTCACTGAGTCCCCGCCGCTCTCCTCGCGCTCTTTCACTGTATCACCGCCGCTCACCTCGCGCTCTTTCACTGAGACTCTGCCGCTCTCCTCGCGCTCTTTCACTGTGTCCCCGCCGCCCTCCTCGCGCTCTTTCACTGAGTCTCCGCCGCTCTCCTCGCGCTCTTTCACTGAGTCTCCGCCGCTCTCCTCGCACTCTTTCACTGAGTCTCCGCTGCTCTCCTCGCGCTCTTTCACTGAGCCCCACCGCTCTCCTCGCGCTCTTTCACTGTGTCCCCGCCGCTCTCCTCGCACTCTTTCCCTGAGTCTCCGCCGCTCTCCTCGCCGCCCTCTTTCACTGAGTCTCCGCTGCTCTCCTCGCGCTCTTTCACTGAGTCCCCGCCCCTCTCCTCGCGCTCTTTCACTGAGCCTCCGCTGCTCTCCTCACGCTCTTACACTGTGTCCCCGCCGCTCTCCTCGCGCTCCGCTGATCTCCTCGCGCTCTTTCCCTGAGTCTCCGACGCTCTCCTCGTGCTGTTTCAATGAGTCCCCGCCATTATCCACGCGCTCTTTCACTGAGTCTCCGCCTCTCTCCTCACGCTCTTTCACTGAGTCCCCTCCGCTCTCCTCGCGCTCTTTCCCTGAGTCTCCGCCGCTCTCCTCGCACTCTTTCACTGCGTCTCCGCTGCTCTCCTCGCGCTCTTTCACTGAGTCCCCGCCACTCTCCTCGCGCTCTTTCCCTGAGTCTCCGCCGCTCTCCTCGCGCTCTTTCACTGAGTCTCCACAGCTCTCCTCGTGCTCTTTCACTGAGTCCCCGCCGCTCTCCTCGCGCTCTTTCCCTGAGTCTCCGCCACTCTCCTCGCCCTCTTTCACTGAGTCTCCACAGCTCTCCTCACGCTCTTTCACTGAGTCCCCGCCGCTCTCCTCGTGCTCTTTCCCTATTCTCCGCTGCTCTCCTCGCGCTCTTTCACTGAGTCTCCACTGCTCTCCTCACCCTCTTTCACTGAGTCTCCACAGCTCTCCTCGCGCTCTTTCACTGAGTCTCCGCCGCTCTCCTCGCATTCTTTCACTGAGTCTCCGCCGCTCTCCTCGCGCTCTTTCACTGTGTCCCCGCCGCTCTCCTCGCGCTCTTGCACTGAGTCTCCGCCGCTCTCCTCGCGCTCTTTCACTGAGTCCCCGCTGCTCTCCTCACGCTCTTTCCCTGAGTCTCCACCACTCTCCTCGAGCTCTTTCACTGAGTCTCCGCCGCTCTCCTCGCGCTCTTTCACTGAGTCTCAGCCGCTCTCCTCGCGCTCTTTCACTGAGTCCCCACCGCTCTCCTCGCGCTTTTTCACTGCGTCGCCGCCGCTCTCCTCGCACTCTTTCCCTGAGTCTCCGCCGCTCACCTCGCCGCCCTCTTTCACTGAGTCTCCACTGCTCTCCTCGCTCTCTTTCATTGAGTCCCCGCCGCTCTCCTCACGCTCTTTCACTGAGCCTCCGCAGCTCTTCTCGAACTCTTACACTGTGTCCCCGCCGCTCTCCTCGCGCTCCGCAGATCTCCTCGCGCTCTCTCCCAGAATCTCCGTCGCTCTCCTCGTGGTCTTTCACTGAGTCCCCGCCATTCTCCTCGCGCTCTTTCACTGAGTCTCCACCGCTCTCCTCGCCCTCTTTCACTGAGTCTCCACAGCTCTCCTCGCGCTCTTTCACTGAGTCCCCGCCGCTCTCCTCGCGCTCTTTCCCGTAGTCTCCGCCGCTCTCCTCGCGCTCTTTCACTGAGTCTCCGCAGCTCTCCTCGCGCTCTTTTATCCTGTGTCCCCGCCGCTCTCCTCGCGCTCTTTCACTGAGTCTCCGCCGCTCTCCTCGCGCTCTTTCACTGAGTCTCCGCCGCTCTCCTCGCGCTCTTTCACTGTGTCCCTGCCGCACTCCTCGCCCTCTTTCACTGAGTCCCCGCCGCTCTCCTCGCGCTCTTTCACTGAGTCACCGCCGCTCACCTCGCGCTCTTTCACTGAGACTCCGCCGCTCTCCTCGCGCTCTTTCACTGTGTCCCCGCCGCTCTCCTCGCGCTCTTTCACTGAGTCTCCGCCGCTCTCCTCACGCTCTTTCACTGAGCCTCCGCAGCTCTTCTCGCACTCTTACGCTGTGTCCCCGCCGCTCTCCTCGCGCTCCGCAGATCTCCTCGCGCTCTTTCCCAGAGTCTCCGACGCTCTCCTCGTGCTCTTTCACTGAGTCCCCGCCATTCTCCTCGCGCTCTTTCACTGAGTCTCCACCGCTCTCCTCGCCCTCTTTCACTGAGTCTCCACAGCTCTCCTCGCGCTCTTTCACTGAGTCCCCGCCGCTCTCCTCGCGCTCTTTCCCTGAGTCTCCGCCGCTCTCCTCGCGCTCTTTCACTGAGTCTCCGCAGCTCTCCTCGCGCTCTTTTATCCTGTGTCTCCGCCGCTCTCCTCGCGCTCTTTCACTGTGTCCCTGCCGCACTCCTCGCCCTCTTTCACTGAGTCCCCGCCGCTCTCCTCGCGCTCTTTCACTGTGTCACCGCCGCTCACCTCGCGCTCTTTCACTGAGACTCTGCCGCTCTCCTCGCGCTCTTTCACTGTGTCCCCGCCGCCCTCCTCGCGCTCTTTCACTGAGTCTCCGCCGCTCTCCTCGCGCTCTTTCACTGAGTCCCCGCTGCTCACCTCGCGCTCTTTCCCTGAATCTCCGCCGCTCTCCTCGCGCTCTTTCACTGAGTCTCCGCCGCTCTCCTCGCGCTCTTTCACTGAGTCCCCGCCGCTCTCCTCGCGCTCTTTCACTGAGTCTCCGCCGCTCTCCTCGCACTCTTTCACTGAGTCTCCGCTGCTCTCCTCGCGCTCTTTCACTGAGTCCCCACCGCTCTCCTCGCGCTCTTTCACTGTGTCCCCGCCGCTCTCCTCGCACTCTTTCCCTGAGTCTCCGCCGCTCTCCTCGCCGCCCTCTTTCACTGAGTCTCCGCTGCTCTCCTCGCGCTCTTTCACTGAGTCCCCGCCCCTCTCCTCGCGCTCTTTCACTGAGCCTCCGCTGCTCTCCTCACGCTCTTACACTGTGTCCCCGCCGCTCTCCTCGCGCTCCGCTGATCTCCTCGCGCTCTTTCCCTGAGTCTCCGACGCTCTCCTCGTGCTCTTTCACTGAGTCCCCGCCATTCTCCTCGCGCTCTTTCACTGAGTCTCCACCGCTCTCCTCGCCCTCTTTCACTGAGTCTCCACAGCTCTCCTCGCGCTCTTTCACTGAGTCCCCGCCGCTCTCCTCGCGCTCTTTCCCTGAGTCTCCGCCACTCTCCTCGCGCTCTTTCACTGAGTCTCCGCAGCTCTCCTCGCGCTCTTTTATCCTGTGTCTCCGCCACTCTCCTCGCGCTCTTTCACTGTGTCCCTGCCGCACTCCTCGCCCTCTTTCACTGAGTCCCCGCCGCTCTCCTCGCGCTCTTTCACTGTATCACCGCCGCTCACCTCGCGCTCTTTCACTGAGACTCTGCCGCTCTCCTCGCGCTCTTTCACTGTGTCCCCGCCGCCCTCCTCGCGCTCTTTCACTGAGTCTCCGCCGCTCTCCTCGCGCTCTTTCACTGAGTCCCCGCTGCTCACCTCGCGCTCTTTCCCTGAATCTCCGCCGCTCTCCTCGCGCTCTTTCACTGAGTCTCCGCCGCTCTCCTCGCGCTCTTTCACTGAGTCCCCGCCGCTCTCCTCGCGCTCTTTCACTGAGTCTCCGCCGCTCTCCTCGCACTCTTTCACTGAGTCTCCGCTGCTCTCCTCGCGCTCTTTCACTGAGTCTCCACTGCTCTCCTCGCTCTCTTTCATTGAGTCCCCGCCGCTCTCCTCACGCTCTTTCACTGAGCCTCCGCAGCTCTTCTCGAACTCTTACACTGTGTCCCCGCCGCTCTCCTCGCGCTCCGCAGATCTCCTCGCGCTCTCTCCCAGAATCTCCGTCGCTCTCCTCGTGGTCTTTCACTGAGTCCCCGCCATTCTCCTCGCGCTCTTTCACTGAGTCTCCACCGCTCTCCTCGCCCTCTTTCACTGAGTCTCCACAGCTCTCCTCGCGCTCTTTCACTGAGTCCCCGCCGCTCTCCTCGCGCTCTTTCCCTGAGTCTCCGCCGCTCTCCTCGCGCTCTTTCACTGAGTCTCCGCAGCTCTCCTCGCGCTCTTTTATCCTGTGTCCCCGCCGCTCTCCTCGCGCTCTTTCACTGAGTCTCCGCCGCTCTCCTCGCGCTCTTTCACTGAGTCTCCGCCGCTCTCCTCGCGCTCTTTCACTGTGTCCCTGCCGCACTCCTCGCCCTCTTTCACTGAGTCCCCGCCGCTCTCCTCGCGCTCTTTCACTGAGTCACCGCCGCTCACCTCGCGCTCTTTCACTGAGACTCCGCCGCTCTCCTCGCGCTCTTTCACTGTGTCCCCGCCGCTCTCCTCGCGCTCTTTCACTGAGTCTCCGCCGCTCTCCTCACGCTCTTTCACTGAGCATCCGCAGCTCTTCTCGCACTCTTACGCTGTGTCCCCGCCGCTCTACTCGCGCTCCGCAGATCTCCTCGCACTCTTTCCCAGAGTCTCCGACGCTCTCCTCGTGCTCTTTCACTGAGTCCCCGTCATTCTCCTCGCGCTCTTTCACTGAGTCTCCACCGCTCTCCTCGCCCTCTTTCACTGAGTCTCCACAGCTCTCCTCGCGCTCTTTCACTGAGTCCCCGCCGCTCTCCTCGCGCTCTTTCCCTGAGTCTCCGCCGCTCTCCTCGCGCTCTTTCACTGAGTTTCCGCAGCTCTCCTCGCGCTCTTTTATCCTGTGTCTCCGCCGCTCTCCTCGCGCTCTTTCACTGTGTCCCTGCCGCACTCCTCGCCCTCTTTCACTGAGTCCCCGCCGCTCTCCTCGCGCTCTTTCACTGTGTCACCGCCGCTCACCTCGCGCTCTTTCACTGAGACTCTGCCGCTCTCCTCGCGCTCTTTCACTGTGTCCCCGCCGCCCTCCTCGCGCTCTTTCACTGAGTCTCCGCCGCTCTCCTCGCGCTCTTTCACTGAGTCCCCGCTGCTCACCTCGCGCTCTTTCCCTGAATCTCCGCCGCTCTCCTCGCGCTCTTTCACTGAGTCTCCGCCGCTCTCCTCGCGCTCTTTCACTGAGTCCCCGCCGCTCTCCTCGCGCTCTTTCACTGAGTCTCCGCCGCTCTCCTCGCACTCTTTCACTGAGTCTCCGCTGCTCTCCTCGCGCTCTTTCACTGAGTCCCCACCGCTCTCCTCGCGCTCTTTCACTGTGTCCCCGCCGCTCTCCTCGCACTCTTTCCCTGAGTCTCCGCCGCTCTCCTCGCCGCCCTCTTTCACTGAGTCTCCGCTGCTCTCCTCGCGCTCTTTCACTGAGTCCCCGCCCCTCTCCTCGCGCTCTTTCACTGAGCCTCCGCTGCTCTCCTCACGCTCTTACACTGTGTCCCCGCCGCTCTCCTCGCGCTCCGCTGATCTCCTCGCGCTCTTTCCCTGAGTCTCCGACGCTCTCCTCGTGCTCTTTCACTGAGTCCCCGCCATTCTCCTCGCGCTCTTTCACTGAGTCTCCACCGCTCTCCTCGCCCTCTTTCACTGAGTCTCCACAGCTCTCCTCGCGCTCTTTCACTGAGTCCCCGCCGCTCTCCTCGCGCTCTTTCCCTGAGTCTCCGCCACTCTCCTCGCGCTCTTTCACTGAGTCTCCGCAGCTCTCCTCGCGCTCTTTTATCCTGTGTCTCCGCCACTCTCCTCGCGCTCTTTCACTGTGTCCCTGCCGCACTCCTCGCCCTCTTTCACTGAGTCCCCGCCGCTCTCCTCGCGCTCTTTCACTGTATCACCGCCGCTCACCTCGCGCTCTTTCACTGAGACTCTGCCGCTCTCCTCGCGCTCTTTCACTGTGTCCCCGCCGCCCTCCTCGCGCTCTTTCACTGAGTCTCCGCCGCTCTCCTCGCGCTCTTTCACTGAGTCCCCGCTGCTCACCTCGCGCTCTTTCCCTGAATCTCCGCCGCTCTCCTCGCGCTCTTTCACTGAGTCTCCGCCGCTCTCCTCGCGCTCTTTCACTGAGTCCCCGCCGCTCTCCTCGCGCTCTTTCACTGAGTCTCCGCCGCTCTCCTCGCACTCTTTCACTGAGTCTCCGCTGCTCTCCTCGCGCTCTTTCACTGAGCCCCACCGCTCTCCTCGCGCTCTTTCACTGTGTCCCCGCCGCTCTCCTCGCACTCTTTCCCTGAGTCTCCGCCGCTCTCCTCGCCGCCCTCTTTCACTGAGTCTCCGCTGCTCTCCTCGCGCTCTTTCACTGAGTCCCCGCCCCTCTCCTCGCGCTCTTTCACTGAGCCTCCGCTGCTCTCCTCACGCTCTTACACTGTGTCCCCGCCGCTCTCCTCGCGCTCCGCTGATCTCCTCGCGCTCTTTCCCTGAGTCTCCGACGCTCTCCTCGTGCTGTTTCAATGAGTCCCCGCCATTATCCACGCGCTCTTTCACTGAGTCTCCGCCTCTCTCCTCACGCTCTTTCACTGAGTCCCCGCCGCTCTCCTCGCGCTCTTTCCCTGAGTCTCCGCCGCTCTCCTCGCACTCTTTCACTGCGTCTCCGCTGCTCTCCTCGCGCTCTTTCACTGAGTCCCCGCCACTCTCCTCGCGCTCTTTCCCTGAGTCTCCGCCGCTCTCCTCGCGCTCTTTCACTGAGTCTCCACAGCTCTCCTCGTGCTCTTTCACTGAGTCCCCGCCGCTCTCCTCTCGCTCTTTCCCTGAGTCTCCGCCACTCTCCTCGCCCTCTTTCACTGAGTCTCCACAGCTCTCCTCACGCTCTTTCACTGAGTCCCCGCCGCTCTCCTCGTGCTCTTTCCCTATTCTCCGCTGCTCTCCTCGCGCTCTTTCACTGAGTCTCCACTGCTCTCCTCACCCTCTTTCACTGAGTCTCCACAGCTCTCCTCGCGCTCTTTCACTGAGTCTCCGCCGCTCTCCTCGCACTCTTTCACTGAGTCCCCGCCGCTCTCCTCGCGCTCTTTCACTGAGTCACCGCCGCTCTCCTCGCGCTCTTTCACTGAGTCTCCGCCGCTCTCCTCGCGCTCTTTCACTGTGTCCCCGCCGCTCTCCTCGCGCTCTTGCACTGAGTCTCCGCCGCTCTCCTCGCGCTCTTTCACTGAGTCCCCGCTGCTCTCCTCACGCTCTTTCCCTGAGTCTCCACCACTCTCCTCGAGCTCTTTCACTGAGTCTCCGCCGCTCTCCTCGCGCTCTTTCACTGAGTCTCCGCCGCTCTCCTCGCGCTCTTTCACTGAGTCCCCACCGCTCTCCTCGCGCTTTTTCACTGCGTCGCCGCCGCTCTCCTCGCACTCTTTCCCTGAGTCTCCGCCGCTCACCTCGCCGCCCTCTTTCACTGAGTCTCCACTGCTCTCCTCGCTCTCTTTCATTGAGTCCCCGCCGCTCTCCTCACGCTCTTTCACTGAGCCTCCGCAGCTCTTCTCGAACTCTTACACTGTGTCCCCGCCGCTCTCCTCGCGCTCCGTAGATCTCCTCGCGCTCTCTCCCAGAATCTCCGTCGCTCTCCTCGTGCTCTTTCACTGAGTCCCCGCCATTCTCCTCGCGCTCTTTCACTGAGTCTCCACCGCTCTCCTCGCCCTCTTTCACTGAGTCTCCACAGCTCTCCTCGCGCTCTTTCACTGAGTCCCCGCCGCTCTCCTCGCGCTCTTTCCCTGAGTCTCCGCCGCTCTCCTCGCGCTCTTTCACTGAGTCTCCGCAGCTCTCCTCGCGCTCTTTTATCCTGTGTCCCCGCCGCTCTCCTCGCGCTCTTTCACTGTGTCTCCGCCGCTCTCCTCGCGCTCTTTCACTGAGTCTCCGCCGCTCTCCTCGCGCTCTTTCACTGTGTCCCTGCCGCACTCCTCGCCCTCTTTCACTGAGTCCCCGCCGCTCTCCTCGCGCTCTTTCACTGAGTCACCGCCGCTCACCTCGCGCTCTTTCACTGAGACTCCGCCGCTCTCCTCGCGCTCTTTCACTGTGTCCCCGCCGCTCTCCTCGCGGTCTTTCACTGAGTCTCCGCCGCTCTCCTCACGCTCTTTCACTGAGCCTCCACAGCTCTTCTCGCACTCTTACGCTGTGTCCCCGCCGCTCTCCTCGCGCTCCGCAGATCTCCTCGCGCTCTTTCCCAGAGTCTCCGACGCTCTCCTCGTGCTCTTTCACTGAGTCCCCGCCATTCTCCTCGCGCTCTTTCACTGAGTCTCCACCGCTCTCCTCGCCCTCTTTCACTGAGTCTCCACAGCTCTCCTCGCGCTCTTTCACTGAGTCCCCGCCGCTCTCCTCGCGCTCTTTCCCTGAGTCTCCGCCGCTCTCCTCGCGCTCTTTCACTGAGTCTCCGCAGCTCTCCTCGCGCTCTTTTATCCTGTGTCTCCGCCGCTCTCCTCGCGCTCTTTCACTGTGTCCCTGCCGCACTCCTCGCCCTCTTTCACTGAGTCCCCGCCGCTCTCCTCACGCTCTTTCACTGTGTCACCGCCGCTCACCTCGCGCTCTTTCACTGAGACTCTGCCGCTCTCCTCGCGCTCTTTCACTGTGTCCCCGCCACCCTCCTCGCGCTCTTTCACTGAGTCTCCGCCGCTCTCCTCGCGCTCTTTCACTGAGTCCCCGCTGCTCACCTCGCGCTCTTTCCCTGAATCTCCGCCGCTCTCCTCGCGCTCTTTCACTGAGTCTCCGCCGCTCTCCTCGCGCTCTTTCACTGAGTCCCCGCCGCTCTCCTCGCGCTCTTTCACTGAGTCTCCGCCGCTCTCCTCGCACTCTTTCACTGAGTCTCCGCTGCTCTCCTCGCGCTCTTTCACTGAGTCCCCACCGCTCTCCTCGCGCTCTTTCACTGTGTCCCCGCCGCTCTCCTCGCACTCTTTCCCTGAGTCTCCGCCGCTCTCCTCGCCGCCCTCTTTCACTGAGTCTCCGCTGCTCTCCTCGCGCTCTTTCACTGAGTCCCCGCCCCTCTCCTCGCGCTCTTTCACTGAGCCTCCGCTGCTCTCCTCACGCTCTTACACTGTGTCCCCGCCGCTCTCCTCGCGCTCCGCTGATCTCCTCGCGCTCTTTCCCTGAGTCTCCGACGCTCTCCTCGTGCTGTTTCAATGAGTCCCCGCCATTATCCAAGCGCTCTTTCACTGAGTCTCCGCCTCTCTCCTCACGCTCTTTCACTGAGTCCCCGCCGCTCTCCTCACGCTCTTTCCCTGAGTCTCCGCCGCTCTCCTCGCACTCTTTCACTGCGTCTCCGCTGCTCTCCTCGCGCTCTTTCACTGAGTCCCCGCCGCTCTCCTCGCGCTCTTTTCCTGAGTCTCCGCCGCTCTCCTCGCGCTCTTTCACTGAGTCTCCACAGCTCTCCTCGTGCTCTTTCACTGAGTCCCCGCCGCTCTCCTCGCGCTCTTTCCCTGAGTCTCCGCCACTCTCCTCGCCCTCTTTCACTGAGTCTCCACAGCTCTCCTCACGCTCTTTCACTGAGTCCCCGCCGCTCTCCTCGCGCTCTTTCCCTCAGTCTCCGCTGCTCTCCTCGCGCTCTTTCACTGAGTCTCCGCTGCTCTCCTCACCCTCTTTCACTGAGTCTCCACAGCTCTCCTCGCGCTCTTTCACTGAGTCTCCGCCGCTCTCCTCGCGCTCTTTCACTGAGTCTCCACAGCTCTCCTCACGCTCTTTCACTGAGTCCCCGCTGCTCTCCTCGCGCTCTTTCACTGAGTCTCCGCTGCTCTCCTCGCACTCTTTCACTGAGTCTCCGCAGCTCTCCCCGCGCTCTTTCACTGAGTCTCCGCTGCTCTCCTCGCCCTCTTTCACTGAGTCTCCACAGCTCTCCTCGCGCTCTTTCACTGAGTCTCGTCCGCTCTCCTCGCGCTCTTTCACTGAGTCTCCGCAGCTCTCCTCGCGCTCTTTCTCTGAGTCTCCGCCGCTCTCCTCGCGCTCTTTCACTGAGTCTCCGCCGCTCTCCTCGCGCTCTTTTACTGCAGGCTGTGACGTCAAAGTTTAACTCCTTTCCACTTCTTCCTGCCCTCGAGCCCCCCTCTTGATCTTTACTCGGCGGGGATCCTTACAGTGATTGTCTTTTTTTCGGTTCGAGGAGGAGGTAGGGAGGGAAACACTGAAGAATTGTTTCGGGTTAACTGTCACTTGACAACAGCTCCTCCACAAACCACCTTCAAAGTGGACAGAGCTGGACTCGAACTTGGGTTTCCGCAGTGTGAGATCAGAAAGTAAACACGTGGCACAAGCCTCTTTTCAAAACAGATCAATGCAACCTCTAAACAAAATACACCTACTTCTAATTATAAATGTGCTGCTGCTTTTATTTATGCAACACATGTTTTGGAAATAATAAAAACGCCAGGCAGCGCCCACTGTGAGACAGGTTCGAACTCACAATTAAGTTGATGTTGTGAAGTAACCAGTGAGCTAAAGCTGACGCTGGTTTCAAGCATGGACACATTGTATATAAAGGATTACCCTGATCATACTCGCCGTGGTGGGTAGCATTGAGGGGAACTCCAGTGTGGTGCTGCACATCACCTCACAGCCAGACGTGACCAAAAACTTAAAAGTGCGCGAAGTACCGATGGAGGACATTCGTTCCGTTTAACCTCAGCGGCTCTTTAGATTAGCAGATCATTCAATCCCACTCGGCCGACCTTTTCCCAGAGGCATACATTTAATTGCTGTCGTTTATCGCATTGAAATTTGAAAACCACTGTTGTGTCTGCCTCCACCAACCTCAGAGGCTGTGCAGACTAGATAACTGAACTGTATCCCCGAACATTGAATTAATTGATGGAAAGATGTAACTTAAAAATCTTATCGCGCAGTTATAGTCATCTGCGAGCGCTGTGGCAACTGGAACTTATAGTAAATGACAACATAGTGAGACGACACGGCCACTCACTCCTGCCCCAACATCCAGTTTGATCACAGCTGAGCTTCTGCCTCAATGTCATTTCCTGCCTGTTCCTCAGATCCTTTCAATCACTCACGGACCATTGTCCATGAGAATGATAGAGATAGACACCCATAGGAAAATTTCAAAATCACTTGGACATAGAGATAGAGTGCTCGAATCTGCAGCGTGACAGAGCTGGAAGATGGGATAGGGTCACAGAGTGCGAGAGGTTTACAGCATGGAAATAGGCCCTTCGGCCCAACTTATCCATGCCGCCATTCGTCTGCATTCTCCCCATAACCCCTGATCCCTTTAATAAGACAACATTGTACCCGCTTTTATTACTTCCTCTGGCAACTCTGTCCAGACACTCAGCGCACTATTTGTGAAGACATTACTCTCTGGACCCTATTGTGTGCCTCCTCTCTAACTTTAAACCTACACCCACTTGTTTTACTCTCCCCTATCTTTGGGAAAATATGTTGACGATGTACATTACCTCTGCCCTATTAACTTTATAGACCTCGAGAATTTCACCCCTATGCCTCCTACACTCCAGGGGGAAATGTCCCAGCCTGCCAAACGCACCTTATAACTCAAACTATCAATTTCCGGTAGCATCCTGGTAAAACGTTTCAGCACTACTTCTAGTTGAATAATATCATCTCTATAATAGTGAGACCAGAACTGTACACAGTATTCCAAGTGTAGACTTACTTATGTCTTGTACAACTTCAACAAGGCGTCCAAACACCTATTTCCAATGTTCTGACCATGTGTCTGTATAACAGTAATGATGGGCACAGACACTGTAATGATGGAGCAAATACCCACCTTCGTGTCATGCAGTGCCAATTATCCTTCATGTTTGCAATGGTTCCACAAAGTAACAAAGTCGCAAAATATGTCTTACTGAACAGAAAATATGGTACAATATTCTGCTCAACTTAAACCTTCACCCGAAACCAAGAGATACAAAACAGAAACAGAACAAAGGAGAGTGTTAAAGAGAGAGAGGGGGAGAGAGTGTTTAAATCCATGATAGATTGCACAACACTCCGTTCCACCTTACTGCAGCAACCACATTGTTTCTGTTTCCTGGATTCATGCTGTTAGAAATACCTTAGATCCAGGTTGCTCTGAAGCAGAAGTTATATGATGAGCTCTACCGTAATAATGGGAATCAGTTCATCCCATGTTCCAGAAATGCAAAGCAGCAATGCTATACAAAGTTCACTTTTACGGGATTTGCGAGTTTCTGGTGCGGGCAGCATTTAATTCCCATCCCGAATTGCCCTTGAGTAGGTGTCGGTGAGCTGCCTTGTTGATCCGCTGCTGTCAATGAGGTGTGGGTACATCCAACGTGCTTTTATGGAGTTCTTGTCCTTCAAGATGATAGTGTTTGTACGATTGGAAGTTGATGTCAAAGGAACCTTGGTGTGTTACTGCAGTGCATTTTGGGATGGTAAACAGTGCGTTTGTGGTGCAGGGATTGAATGTTTCTGGAAGGGGGAGCAATCAAGCGGGATACTTGGTCCAGGATGGTGTCGAACTACTTGAGTGCTTTTCGTGATATGTGGAATACTGTATCATGTACAAAACACAAAATAGATAATTGCATTTGCCTGAGTAAATAATTGTTATAGTCCAGGGTTAAGAAACTCCAAACAACGTTATGAAGTCCAACTGACCGACAACCTTTATGTTGAATTTGGCTCGGATGAACACAAGAGCCTCCCCTTCAGGTGTGATTCAACAGTCTTCCTAAACACTTTAATCAACACAAGCTTTCTTCTAAAAACCCGTGGGGCAGCACGGTAGCACAGGGGCAGCACGGTAGCATTGTGGGTAGCATAATTGCTTCAGAGCTCCAGGGTCCCAGGTTCGATTCCGGCTTGGGTCACTGTCTGTGCGGAGTCTGCACATCCTCCCCCTGTGTGCGTGGGTTTTCTCCGCGTGCTCCGGTTTCCTCCCACAGTCCAAAGATGTGCAGGTTAGGTGAATTGGCAATAATAAATTGCCCTTAGTGTCCAAAATTGTCCTTAGTGTTGGGTGGGGTTACTGGGTTATGGGGATAGGGTGGAGGTGTTGACATTGGATAGGGTGCTCTTTCCAAGAGCCGGTGCAGACTCGATGGGCCGAATGGCCTCCTTCTGCACTGTAAATTCTATGATAATCTATGCAGCTTAGTTAACATATGTATATAAACAAACACAGCAAGAATGATTATCAATTACAAACAGAACGATACCATATAGCTACAGTAACCTATGCATAATACATAATGAAACCCCCCTTAACTGTTCCAAATCCAAATCCCATGAACGAAAAACCAAATTTCAAGGCCGTGGCCCAGCACTCTGCATTCTCACCTGAATAAGACTGACTTTTCCTGAGAATTTAATTTCGTCTCATCAGCAGGTTTAAAACCATTCCGGAGAGAAAACTATATGTTTTTGATTTACCAAAGCAGATAACTATAACCAATGTTTTTCTTTTACTAAGTCCGATATTAACAGTGAAAATAGATAAACTGACGAAAACACTTCTTTTCTCTGTCTGAGTCCACAATAATCAAAATTGAAAGCGAAAGTAAAAACATCATACAACCACAGCTCATCTTCACCCACAAAATGACATCACTGAAGCCATGTGATGAGCCAAAAACCTTTCTTAAAGGTACACTCCCACGACATAATATTGTTTCTAAATTATAAAATCAGATAATCAATAAAGTAAGTTTTGCTAATGCACTTTTCCTCCATTTAAGTTGTGAATAATTGATAAAGTGTGATCGAGAATATGGTAAACTGGTGAACGAAAATAATCTTTCCCTCAATGTCAACAAAACGAAGGAGATTGTCATCGACTTCAGGAAGCGTAGTGGAGAACATGCCCCAGTCTACATCATTGGGAATTAAGTACAAAGGCTTCAAACTTTTAAGTGTCCAGATCACCAACATCCTGCCCTGGTCCCCACATGCCGATACTATAGTTAAGAAAGCTCACCAAAGACTCTACTTTCTCAGAAGACTAAGGAAATTTAGCATGTCAGCTGCGACTCTCACCAACCTTTACAGATGCACTATATAATGCATTCTTCCTGGTTGTATCACAGCTTGGTATGGATCCTGCTTTTCCCCAAGACCCCAGGAAACTACAAAAGGTTGTGAATGTAGCCCAGTCCATCACGCAAACCAGCCTCCCATCCATTGACTCTATCTATAATTCCCGCTGCCTCGGAAAGGCAACCAGCATAATTACGGACCCCGCGCACCGCGGACATACCATCTTCCACCTTCTTCCGGCTGTAAAAATATACAAAGTTTGAGGTCACGTACCAACCGGCTCAACAACAGCTTCTTCCCTGCTGCCATCAAACATTTAAATGGACCGACCTTATATTAAGTTGATATTTTCTCTACACCAGAGCTATAACTGTAACATTACATTCTGCAGTCTCTCCTTCCTTCCCTATGTACGGTATGCGTTCTCTGTATAGCATGCAAGAAACAATTCTTTTCACTGTAGACTAATAATGTGAGAATAATAAATCAAATCAAAGAGGTCAGTTATTGTGCAGAGCTAGATTCGAACTTGCCTTTCCTCAGTGAGAACCAGAAAGTAAACACGTGGAAAGTAAAGCATTGAAAGTAAACATGAGGGCATTTAAAAGTTTATTGGATAAACATATGGATGATAATGGTATAGTGTAGGTTAGATGGCTTTTGTTTCGGTGCAACATCGTGGGCCGAAGGGCCTGTACTGCGCTGTATTGTTCTATGTTCTATGTTCTAAAAGCCGCATTAAAAATAATTGTAGAGCAACCTCTAAAAAATACACCTACTTCTAATTTAGAAATCTGGGTCTGCTTTTAATCGTTGCAAACACATGTTTTGGAAATATTAAAAACGCCAGACAGCACTCATGGCGAGACAGGTTTGAACGTACAATTACGTTGATGCTGTGAATTAGCCAGTCAGCTAAAGCTGTCGCTGGATTCCGGCACGGATACAATGTACATAAAGCAGGCATTTTCAAAGTCGAGGTGGCAACACGCAGGTGGGTCACGGGCAGGTGTCGGGAGGGTCACGGGGCCAGCCGTTGCGGCGTTCATCAGTGCTCATGAGGCCCGGAGTGTTGGGACCTGAACCTGGGGTCAAAGTGCGACCGCGGATGGCGGTGGCTTTAGGCGCGTTGATCACTGATGATGAACAAGGCTATTATCTCGATCTTTTTGGCATCCCTAAACATTACTCAAGTGATCTGGAGAGAGTCTATATCCCTCATGGTCTCACCATGCACTGAACTGAACGGTTGGCAAGGGATATAATGAGAGCAATTGGAATTCATCACATCGTCGCCCTCCAAGGATGGCTGAAAGTGTTTTGCTGCCCATTAAAACTACATTAAAGCATTGAATCGATACAGTGATCAGTCAATCCCAATGACGGTTGACATCATCCGCTTGAAGTAATGATCACTGAACAAGGGAGATATTCAGAGTTTACGAACTGAGGTCCGAATTCCACGCTTTCCTCCTGGAGAAATTGTCCTCTCTGCTGATTCGATTGCTGATGAAATTTGGAGGCTAACTATCATCTTTTCAATTCTAAATGAACTGGACCTCAAAGAACAAGAGAAGGATGGTGATTGCTTTCGGCTCTGTGAAAGTTTGGCAATTGCGAGTGCAAAGCCAACATCACCAGATGTCCCCCACACTGCGCCGGGACATCAAAGAAAACAGCATTAGTAAGGAAAGTGTAGATGAGCTGGCAGACTGATTCCAAATGAAGCTGACTGAACTTCTGTGCCTCAGTTTTGACAGCGCATTAAAATCACGGCACGAGTCAATCAAACTGTCAGCATTTTGGAGTAGCGTCTCCGAGGAGTCTCCGGAGCTGAGTAAAACAAGCATTTTGTTGCTTTTGCCCTTCACAACGACCTCCGTGTACGAGGTTGGATTTTCCGTCCTCACTAAGATGACGGCGCAAAGGGGCAGCACGGTAGCATTGTGGATAGCACAATTGCTTCACAGCTCCAGGGTTCCAGGTTCGAATCCGGCTTGGGTCACTGTCTGTGCGGAGTCTGCACATCCTCCCCGTGTGTGCGTGGCTTTCCTCCGGGTGTTCCGGTTTCCATCCACAGTCCAAAGATGTGATGATTCGGTGGATTGGCCATGATAAATTGCCTTTAGTGTCCAAAATTGCCCTTAGTGTTGGGTGTGGTTACTGGGTTATGGGAATAGGGTGGAGGTGTAGACCTTGGGTAGGGTGCTCTTTCCAAGAGCCGGTGCAGACTCGATGGGCCGAATGGCCTCCTTCTGCACTGCAAATTCTACGAAAGGACCCGGCTGAATCCAGCACCCGGAATGTGCAGAGCCCTCTCCCCCTGTGAACCTGCTTGGAGTGAGATTGTGAGGACCAAGCAGGCTCAGCTCTCGCATTAAAGGTAAGCACAAATGGTGGGTCACGAATGACTGCCTTCCTGGGTCACGAAGGTCGGCCGGAGTGGGTCCCGAAGGTTGGTCGTTTGCTAAAAATGAGTCCATCTATAAAAAGTTTGAAAAACAGTTAAGAAGGCAAATGCAATGTTAGCATTCATGTCAACAGGGTTAAAATAAGACCAGGGATGTACTTATGAGGCTGTATAAGGCTACATTTCGAGTACTGCGAGCAGATTTGGGCATATCTAAGGAAGGATGTGCTGGCCTTGGAAAGGGTCCAGAGGAGGTTCACAAGAATGATCCCTGGAATGAACAACTTGTCGTATGAGGAACGTTTGAGGACTCTGGGTCTGTACTCGTTGGAGTTTAGAAGGATGAAATGTGATCTCATTGAAACGTACAAGATACTGCGAGGACTGAATAGAGTGGACGTGGAGAGGATGTTTCCACTTGTAGGAAAAACTAGGAGCAGAGGACACCATCTCAAATTGAAGGGACGATCCTTTAAAACAGAGATCAGGAGGAATTCTATCAGCCAGAGGGTGGTGAATCTGTGGAACTCTTTGCTGCAGAAGGCTGTGGAGGCCAATTCACTGAGTGTCTTTAAGGCAGAGATAGATAGATTCTTGTTTAATAAGGGGATCAGGGTTATGGGGAGAAGGCAGGAGAATAGGGATGAGAAAAATATCAACCATGATTGAAGGGCGGAGCAGACTCGATGGGCCGAGTGGCCTAATTCTGCTCCTATGTCTTATGGTCTTATGGTCTCATTGCCGTGATCATACTCACGTGGTGGATAACATCGAGGGGAAACTCCAGGTACTGGTCCCTACCATCTCACAGCCAGGCGACACCAAACAACTTAAAAGTGCGTGGCGTAGCTACGGAGGACATTCATTCCGTTTGACCTCAGCGCCAATATAGATTTATCAGATCATTCAATCTCATTCGACCGCCTTACCCCAGAGGGATGCATTTGATTCTTGTCACTCCCATTCCCTTTTGAAACCACTGTTGTATCTGCCTCCACCGAAATCCCAGGCCGTGCAGACCAGATCAGAACCAATGGCTGTGGGAATCGGTTAGTAGTTCCCCGTTCGGGATGCTGGGATACGCTGAGGCTGCGTTATTGGATATAAAAGGTGAAGATGTGAGATCCCTTCGACACATCTAAAATGACGTTAGGTCCGCATAATGTGGCTCTAAATGAACTGTATCCATGAATATAGAAAGAACTCTTGGATGTAACTTAGAAATCTTATCTTGCAGCCATATCCATCAGCAAGTAATGTGACAACTGGAACTGATAACCAATGACAACATGGGGAGACTACACGGCCACTGACTCCTCTTCCACCATTCAACTTGATCATAGCTGTGCTTCTGCCTGAATGTCATTTCCTGCCTGTTCCTCAGATCCTTTCATTCTCTTAAAGATCATTGTCCATAAAAATAATGGATGGAGACACCCACAGCAACATTTCAAACCGATTTGGCCAGACAGAGGGTGTGATCGAATCTGCTGCATTCCAGAGATGGAAGGTGGGATAGAGTCATACAGGTTTGCAGCATAGAAACAGACGCGTAGGTTCAACTTGCAAATGTCGCTCAGTTTTTACCACTAAGCCTGTCCCAATTGCCCTCATTTCGCCCATATCCCGCTGTACTCATCTTACCCATATAACTATCAAAACGCTCGGTATAAAGCAAAATTGTAACCGCCTCGATTACTGCCAATTACAGTTCCAGACACTCACCGCCTTCAGTGTGAACAAATTGCCGTCTGTACACTTTTGCATATCTCCCGTCTCACCTGAAACCTATTCCCTCTAGTTGTCAACTCCCTCCCTCTGGGGGAAAAGTGTTGTCTATGTACCTTATCTATGCCCTTCATTATTTTATAGACCTCTGTATGTTCACCCCTGAAACTCCAAAGATCCTCGGGAAAAAGACCCATTCGATCCAGTCTTTCCTGACAACTCAAACCATTAAGTGCCGATAGCGCCCTTGTCAATCTTTTCAGCCCTTTTTCTGGTTTAATAATGTCGTTTGAATAAAAGAACTATACACAGTATTCCAAGTGTGACCTTACTAATGTCGTTTAAAACTTCAACAAGACGTCCCAATCCTGTATTCAATATCCTAACCATGTGCCTGTATCACAGTAATGATGGGCACAGACACAGTAATGATGGAGAAAATATCCTGTTGTGAAATTCCAAGTACACTTCATGTTTGCAGTGGTTCCAAAAAGCAACAATGTCACAGAATGTGTCTGACTGGAAAAAGATGTGGAAGAATATTCTGCTCACGAGAACTGCAGCAAATCAAACCTTCACCCGATACCAAGAGAAAGAA
The DNA here is from genome assembly GCF_047496885.1 of Scyliorhinus torazame. NCBI lineage: Eukaryota > Metazoa > Chordata > Chondrichthyes > Carcharhiniformes > Scyliorhinidae > Scyliorhinus > Scyliorhinus torazame. Next base: position 136,034,049 of record NC_092726.1, on the reverse strand, counting down.
AACAGAAACAGAAACAGAACGAAGGAGAGTGTTAAAAAGAGGTGCAGGGACACCCACCGTACTTTTAGGGAGGGAGTTTCAGGAATTTTTCCCGGTGCCGTGAAGGAACGATTCTATGATCCCAAGTGGGAGTTGTGTGTGACTTGAGGGAAGACCTCCACCTAAGGCCTTTTGCTGTCCTTCCAGAGGATAGTGGTTGTGGATTTGGAAGGTGCTGGCTCAGAAACCTCGATGAGTTACCGCAGTGCATTTTGGGATGGATTGCAGCGCTGCTACTGTGCGTCCGCGGTGGAGGGTGTCAGTGCTTCCGGAAGTGGGCGCAATCAAGCGGGATGCTTGGTCCTGGATGGTTCAGGGGCTGATTACCACAGGGCTAAATCACTGGCTTTGAAAGCAGACCAAGGCAGGCCAGCTGTGCGGTTCAATTCCCGTAAACGCCTCCCCGAACAGGCGCCAGAATGTGGCGACGACGGGCTTTTCACAGTAACTTCATGTGAAGCCTACTTGTGACAATAAGCGATTTTCATTTTTTTCAATTTTCAGAACGTCTTGAGTGTTCTTGCAGATATGGGGTACAGTGTGTCACGTGAAAAACACAAAATTGATTCATTAATTTGCTTGAGTAAACGTCCTCTTCTTCAATTAAAAATTAGGGAATCTCCTTAATCCAAACAAAATTGCATTCGCCCAAGCTTTTACAATGCCTAATTGCATTTCAACCTAAGATTTTTCTTTCTCCATGACAGCAGCAGTCGTGCACACCCTGGAACACAGGCTTTTGGTTATTGGGCAGAGCTGATTGGATTGGGATGGTTTATTGTCACGTGTACCGGGGCACAGTGACAAGCATTGTTCTGCGTACAGTTCAGACAGATTATTCCGGAAATGAAAAGAAAATACATCGGGTAAACATAAACTACACCATGTAAATACATAGACACTGGCATCGGTTGAAGCATACAGGTGTAGTATTACTCAGTAGAGAAGCGTGCGAATAGATCAGACCAGTCCATAAGAGGTTCGTTTAGGAGTCTGGTAACAGCGGGTAAGAAGCTGTTTTTGAGTCTGTTCGTGCGTGTTCTCAGACTTTTGTGCCTCCTGCCAGATGGAAGAGGTTGGAAGAGTGAGTAGACCGGGTGTTAGGGGTATCGGATTCTGCTGCCCACTTTCCCAAGGCAGCGGTAGGTGTAGACAGAGTAAATGGACGGGAGGCGGGTTTGTGTGATGGACTGGATGTGTTCACGACTGTTTATAGTTTATTACGTTCTTAGGCCGAGTCGGTGATATACCAGGCTGTGATGCAGCTAGATAGGATGCTTTCTATGGTGCACCTACTAAAATCGGTAAGAGTCAGTTTGGACATTCCGAATTCTCTTAGTTTCCTGAGGACGTATAGGCGCTGCAGTGCTTTCTTGGTCTTAGCGTCGAGCAAGGACATATGATCTGTGTGCACGCCTAATGATTTGAAGCTGTAAACCATCCCCACCACTGCTTCGTTGATGCAGAGAGGGGTGTATAAAATACTTCACCTCCTGAAGTCAATGACCAGCTCTTCAGTTTTGCTGACATTGGGGGTGAGATTATTGTCGTTCAACCACACCACTGGGTTCTCTATCTCCGTCCAGTATTCTGTCTCATCGCTGTTTGAGATCCTACCCACTACAGTTGCATGGTCAGCAATCATGTATGGCACTGTTTACACAGACTCTTTTTACAGCAGGGTGCGGTTCTGATAAACACTGTTTACAGTACGCACTGTTTGCATATACTATTTATAGCAGTGTACGGTTGATATAAACACTGGTTACTGTAGGGCACTGTTTACGTCGACTTTACAGCAGTGTACGGTTTACATACACACTGTTTACTGCAGTACGCTGTTTATATTGACGATGTTTACAACAGTGGTACGGCTCCCATAAACACTGTTTACTGCAGGTCCAGTTCACATAGACTCTGTTTACAGCAATGCCCGGTTTAAATATTGTTTACTGTCGGGCATTGTTTAAATTGACTCTGTTTACATTAGGCACTGTTTACATAGACTGTTTACAACAGTGTACGGTTTACATAAAGACTGTTAACTATCCGGCACTGTTTATGCAGCCTGTTTACAGCAGGACACTCTTTAGATAGTCTGTTTCCAGTGTATACCGTTTATATAAACACTGTTTACTGTAGTGCTATATTTACATAGACTCTGTTTACAGTAATGAACGGTTTACATAAACACAGATAACCGTAGGTCACTGTATACAGAGACTATTTACAGCAGTGTACGGTTTACAATGAGACTGTTTACTGTACGGCACTGTTTCCATTGCCTCCGTTTGCAGAAATGCCCGGTTTAAGTATAGTGTTTAATGCAGGACACTATTTAAATAGACTATATAAACTACAGGGCACATGCACAAAGATTGTTTGCAGTAGTGTACGGTTTCCATAAACATTGGTTACTATAGCGCCCTGTTAGGATGACTGTTTAGCGTAGGGCACTGTTTACACAGTCACTGTTTACAGCGGTGTACGATTTACAGAAACACTGTTTACTATAGCGCCCTGTTAGGATGACTGTGTAGCGTAGGGCACTGTTTACATAGTCACTGTTTACAGCAGTGTACGATTTACAGAAACACTGTTTACTGTAGGGCACTGATTACATAGATTCTGTTTACAGAAGTGTATGGTTAACTTTCACCCTCTTTGCTGTAGGACACTGTTTACATAGACTCTGTTACTGTAGGGCACAGGTTAAATTTTGTTTACGTTAGTGCACTGTGTACATAGTCTTTGTTTACAGCAGTGTACGGTTTACATTAACACGTTTTACTAGAAGGCACAGTTTACAAAGGGTCTGTTCACTTTAATGTAAGGATTACTTTCACTCTGTTTACTGTATGGTGCTGTTTAAATACTGTTTACTGGAGGTAAGTTTTACATAGACTGTTTCCAGTAGTGTAGGGTTTAATTTCTCTGTTTACTGTAAGGCACTGTTTTCACTGACTTTCCTTCCAGCAGTGTACATTTTACATACACACTGACTTCTGGGTCCGGCTTTGCAGAGCGAGGTCGCATATTCGGCAGCTCCCGCTTGGAACGGACTTTTGGGCTCTTTTACAGGGCCCCCACGGCATTTGTTTGACATTTCCCGGCGTGGGAAGAAGACTGCAGCATTCCCCTGACAGTGTCCCCCAGGAATGTTAAGCCTTTTGACTACCAGACCCGGCAGAAACAGTAAAAGATTTGGCTTGAGCTGCAGCAATAGACAAAGGCCTCTTCCAGCATGCAGGCAGGGAAAGGGCAAGCTTAAAGCTGCAATCTGACTTGACTCTATCAAAGGTGAATCCTAGCAGCAGAGGGAACAACTGTGAAAAGATCTACCAAGGCCATTGAAGAAGCAGGGACGAGGCTTCTGGTGGCGGCCATGGAGGAGTAGGTCGCGCATTTGGCAGCTCTCGTCTGGAACCGACTCTCAGACCTTTTTCAGGAATTTCCATAGACTTTTTGGGGCAGACTGGTGAAGCAAACACTGCCAACTTCTATGAAAAGGACCAGAAGTGTAACGGCCAAAGGAGCGGCACTGGAGCAACGGGAGAAGCGAGGGAAAGAAAACAAAATGGCGGCGACCAGGGACAAAGGGGAGCTGCAGGAGTTCATCAAGCGCTGATTCGAGGAGCAGCGCGAGGAGATGCGCAAAGAGATGTTGGCGCCTATGCTTTCGGCAATTGAAGGTCATGGGATCACGCAGAAGGCCCACGAATCTAAGATCCAGGTGGTACAGAAAAGAGTCAGTCAGAACGAGGACGAACTCGTGGGCCGGGCGGTGAGAGGGGAGCAGAACGAGGCGCTACACAAGAGGTGGGCGGGAAGACTCGAGGACCTGGAGAACAGGTCGAGGAGAAAGAATCTGTGAATCCTGGGTCTCCCTGAAGGAGTGGAGGGGGCTGATGCCGGGGCATACGCGAGCACGATGCTCGAGGCGATGATGGGCACGAAGGCCCCTTGGAGGCTGCTGGAGTTGGACGGGGCACACCGGGTGCTGGCAAAGAAGCCCCAGGCAAATGAGCCGCCAAGGGCGATGGTGGTGAGGTTCCACCGGTTCACGGACAGAGAGTGGGTCCTGAGATGGGCCAAGAAGGAGCGGAGCAGTAAATGGGATAATGCAGAGATCCGACTATACCCGGACTGGAGCACGGAGGTTGCAAAGCGGAGAGCGGGTTTCAACCGGGCCAAAGCGGCGTTGTACCGGAAAGAAGTGAAATTCGGAATGCTGCAGCCAGCGCGACTGTGGGTCACATACAAGGGCCAACACTATTACTTCAAAACGCCTGAAGAGGCGTGGACCTTTGTACAAGCCGAAAAGTTGGACTCTAACTGAGGGTTTGTGAGGGTGGGGGGGATGTTTTGGGGTTTGATGTGTGATGGTTGTTGTATATAGGGGGTCAATCACGCGCAGGAAATGTTACATGGGCTGGGGGAGAGAGACAAGGCCGCGACAGGAGCTGCGCCAGAGGGGGCGGAGCGGGCTTTGGAAAGCACGGGTTTTTTTCCCGCACGCGGGAAGAAATGCGGGAAGGGGAACAAAGGAATGCATATGGATTGGGAGACTACCACGTGGGGAGGTCAATGGGACGGCGGGGGAAGCCGGGGTCAGCAGGTGTCAGCTGACTTATGGGAGTGACATGGGGGGAGCAAAAAAGCTAGACAGGGGTCTAGCGGAGGGGAGGGGAGGAAGCGGGAGAAAAAGGGTTGCTGCTGCACTGGACGAAAGGGAATGGGACACAGAAGAGGTAGACGGGACCGGGGTCCCCCCTCTGGGGGACTGGTGGGTGAGGGAGGCGTGGACACGGAACTGGCCCAGAAAAGTAGATGGCTAGTCGGCGGGGCGTGGGGGGGTGGGGGGGGGGGGGTGAGAGCCCCTCCAATCCGGCTGATAACGTGGAATGTGAGGGGCCTGAATGGGCCGGTGAAGAGGGCTCGAGTGTTCGCGCACTTAAAGGGACTGAAGGCGGACGTGGCCATGCTCCAAGAGACACATCTGAAGGTGGCGGACAAGGTCAGGCTAAGAAAGGGATGGGTAGGACAGGTATTCCACTCAGGAATGGACGTTAAGAATATAGGGGTGGCAATATTGGTGGGAAAGCGGGTGTCATTTGAGGCCAAGACTATTGAGGTGGACAATGGAGGGCGATATGTAATGGTGAGCGGTCGGCTGCAAGGGACGTGGGTGGTGTTGGTAAACATATACGCCCCGAACTGGGATGATGCAGGATTCATGAAGCGCATGTTGGGGCGCATTCCGGACCTGGAAATAGGAGGCCTGATAATGGGAGGGGACTTCAATACAGTGTTGGATCCAGCACTGGACCGCATCAAATCAAGGACAGGAAAGAGGCTAGCGGCGGCCAAGGTACTTAGGTTTTTTTTGGATCAGATGGGGGGAGTGGGCCCATGGCAGTTTGCAAGGCCGCAGGCCAGGGAATTTTCTTTCTTCTCCCATGTACACGAAGCCTACTCCCGGATAGATTTCTTTGTTCTGGGTAGGGCGCTCATCCCGAGGGTGGAGGGGACGGAGTATTCGGCTATAGCTGTTTCGGACCATGCCCCGCACTGGGTGGAACTGGAGCTGGGAGAGGAGAGGGTCCAACGCTCGTTGTGGCGGCTGGATGTGGGACTGCTGGCGGACGAGGTGGTGTGTGGGAAGGTGAGGGGGTGTATCGACAGGTACTTGGAGGCCAACGACAACGGGGAGGTGCGGGTGGGGGTGGTGTGGGAGGCGTTGAAGGTGGTGATGAGGGGGGAGCTAATTTTCATTCGGGCTCACAGGGAAAAGACAGAGGGTATGGAAAGGGAGAGGTTAGTGGGGGAGATTTTGAGAGTGGACAGGAGATACACAGAGGCCCCGGAGGAAAGATTACTTGGGGAAAGACGACGGCTCCACACGGAGTTTGACCTGTTGACCACAGGGAAGGCGGAGGCACAGTGGAGGAAAGCGCAGGGGGCGACCTACCAGTATGGGGAAGAGGCTAGTCGGATGCTGGCACACCAGCTCCGTAAGAGGATGGCAGTGAGGGAAATAGGGGGAGTCAAAGATGGAAGGGGAGCCACGGTTCGGAGTGCGACGAAAATAAACGAGGTATTCCAGGCCTTTTATGAAGAGCTGTACAGATCCCAGCCCCCAGCGGGGGAAGAGGGGATGAGACGATTACTAGATCAGCTGAGATTCCCGAGGGTGGAGGAGCAATAGGTGGCTGGTTTGGGGGCTCCGATTGGGTTGGAGGAGCTGAGCAAGGGTTTGGGGAGCATGCAGGCGGGGAAGGCCCCGGGACCGGACGTATTCCCGGTGGATTTCTACAGGAAGTACGCAGACCTGTTGGCCCCGCTACTGGTGAGGCAAGAGAAGAGGGTACCCTGCCCCCGACAATGTCGGAAGCGACAATTGCGTTGATGCTAAAGCGGGACAAGGACCCACTGCAATTTCAATCGTACAGGCCGATCTCGCTCCTCAATGTGGATGCAAAGTTGCTGGCAAAAGTGCTGGCCACGAGGTTCGAGGACTGTGTCCCGGGGTTAATCCACGAGGACCAGACGGGATTTGTAAAGGGCAGGCAACTAAACACCAATGTGCGGCGGCTCTTAAACGTGATAATGATGCCATCGGAGGAGGGAGAGGCGGAGATAGTGGCAGCTATGGACGCGGAGAAGGCCTTTGACCGAGTAGAGTGGGAGTACCTCTAGGAGGTGCTGCGTGGGTTTGGGTTCGGGGTAGGGTTTATCAATTGGGTTAAACTCCTTTACAGAGCCCCGATGGCAAGTGTAGTGACGAACCGGCGGAGGTCGGAGTACTTTCGACTGTACCGAGGGACGAGGCAGGGGTGCCCCCTGTCCCCCCTGTTGTTCGCATTGGCGATCCAACCATTGGCCATGTCATTGTGGGAGTCTAATAAATGGAGGGGGGTGGTCCGAGGGGGAGAAGAGCATCGGGTGTCGCTATATGTGGCTGACCTGTTGCTGTACGTGGCGGATCGAATGGAGGGGATGGTGGAGGTCATGCAGACTCTATGGGAGTTTGGGGAGTTTTCGGGCTATAAGCTCAATGTTGGGAAGCGTGAGCTCTTTGTATTACAGGCGGGGGACCAAGAAAGAGGGATAGGGGACCTACCGCTGAGGAGGGTGGAGGGGAGCTTTCGGTATCTGGGGATCCAGATAGCCAGGAGTTGGGGGACCCTACATAAACTGTATCTGACGAAGTTGGTGGAGCAAATGGAGGAGGATTTCAAAATATGGGACATGTTACCGCTCTCGCTGGCGGGTAGAGTGCAGTCGGTCAAAATGGTGGTCCTTCCGAGGTTTCTGTTTGTGTTTCAGTGCCTTCCCATCGTGATCACTAAGGCCTTTTTTAAGAGAGTATGCAGGAGTATTATGGGGTTTGTGTGGGTGAAAAAGACCCCGAGGGTAAGGAGAGGGTTCCTGGAACACAGTAGGGACCGAGGAGGGCTGGCGCTGCCAAACCTGGGGAGCTACTACTGGGCAGCAAATGTGGCGATGATCCGCAAGTGGGTTATGGAGGGAGAAGGGGCGGCATGGAAGAGGATGGAGATGGCGCCCTGGAAAGGAACGAGCATGCCGCTCTCGCCGACAAAGTATACCACGAGCCCGGTGGTGGCGGCAACGCTAAGGATCTGGGGCCAGTGGAGACCGCACCGGGGTGCATTGGGAGCATCGGTGTGGTCCCCGATCAGGGGTAACCACCGGTTTGTCCCGGGGAAGATGGACGGAGAGTTCCAGAGCTGGCATCGGGAGGGGATTGGAAGAATGGGGGACCTGTTCATCGATGGGACGTTTGCGAGCCTAGGGGCACTGGAGGAGAGGTTCGAGTGACCCCCCGGGAAATGCCTTTAGATATATGCAGGTGAGGGATTTTGTGAGGCGACAGGTGAGGGAATTCCCGTTGCTCCCGGCACAAGACGTTCAAGATCGGGTGATCTCGGGTGTATGGGTCGGGGAGGGCAAGGTGTCGGAAATACACCAGGAGTTGAAAGAAGAGGGGGAAGCGCTGGTAGAAGAGTTGAAGGGTAAATGGGAGGAGGCGCTGGGGGAGGAGATGGAGGAAGGTCTGTGGGCCGCTGCCCTAGGTAGGGTTAATTCCTCCTCCTCGTGTGCCAGGCTCAGCCTGATACAATTTAAGGTGGTCCACAGAGCGCATTTGACGGGGGCGAGATTGAGTAGGTTCTTTGGGGTCGAGGACAGATGTGGAAGGTGCTCAGGGAGCCCGGCGAACCATGTCCATATGTTTTGGTCATACCCGGCACTGGAGGGGTTCTGGAGAGGAGTGGTGGGAGCAATATCTCAGGCGGTGAAAGTCCGGGTCAAGCCAAGCTGGGGGCTAGCAATATTCGGAGCAGTGGACAAACCGGGAGTGCAGGAGGCGAAAGAGGCCGGCATTCTGGCCTTTGCGTCCCCAGTAGCCCGGCGAAGGATCTTGCTAATGTGGAAGGAGGTGAAGCCCCCCAGCGTGGAGGCCTGGATAAATGATATGGCTGGGTTCATAAAGTTGGAGAGGATTAAGTCCGCCTTGAGAGGGTCTGCGCAGGGGTTCTACAGGCGGTGGCAACCGTTCCTAGACAATCTCGCGGAGCGTTAGAGGAAGGTCAGTCAGCAGCAGCAGCACTGGGGGTGGGGGGGGTGGAGGGGACGTCCGGAGAGGGGGGGGAAGGGGGGGGAAGGGGCGACTGCCTAGGTGGGTGTGCATGTGCAAGAGATAACATGAAGGGTTTGGGAAACTGGCACGTACGGGTGAGGGCCAGTGTACAAAGCTGTGTAGATATATCATTTTGCCATGTTTCTATCTTGCTTTGCGCGATGTCTCGTTTTTTTTTTGTTCCGGGGTGGGGGTGGGGGGGGGGGGTATTGTTTGTAAGGGACAAAAACTGTGTTAAAAAATGTAATGAATATATTTTTTAAAAAAGATTGGGATTGACACAGGACAATGGGACTGGGGCCGGGAAATGGGACTAGTTTGGGATGGATACGGGGCTATGGGGGAGAGCGGGGCAATGGGATTAGCTTGACATGGATACAGGGCTATGGGGAGATAGCGGCTCAGTGGGATTAGGTTGGGGATTGATACAGGGCTATGGGGAGAGAGCGGGGCAGTGGGATTAATTTGGGATTGATACAGGGGTATATGGAGTGTGTGGGGAAGTGGGATTAGTTTGGGGATTGATACAGGGCTATGGAGAGAGAGCTGGGTAGTGGGATTAGTTTGGGATTGACACTGGACAATGGGGCGAGAGCCGGGCAATGTGATTAGCTTGGGAATGAAACGGGGCTATGGGGAGAGAGCGGGGCAATGGGATTAGATTGGGGATTGAAACGGGGCTATGGGGAGAGAGCGGGGCATTGGGGTTAGTTTGGGATTGACACTGGACAATGGGGCGAGAGCCGGGCAATGGGTTTAGCTTGGGAATGAAACGGGGCTATGGGGAGAGAGCGGGGCAATGGGATTAGATTGGGGATTGAAACGGGGCTATGGGACGAGAGCGGGACAATGGGATTAGATTGGGGATTGAAACGGGGCTATGGGGCGAGAGCGGGGCAATGGGATTAGATTGGGGATTGAAAAGGGGCTATGGGGAGAGAGCGGCTCCATGGGATTAGTTTGAGGCTTGATACAGGGCTTTCGGGAGAGAGCGGTGCAGTGAGATAAGTTTGGGATTGATACAGGGCTATGGGAGAGAGTGGGGCAGTGGGATTAGCTTGGCATTGATACAGGGGTATATGGAGAGTGTCGGGAAGCGGGATTAGTTTCGGGATTGATACAGGACTATGGGGAGAGAGCGGGGCAGTGAGATTAGTTTGGGATTGATACAGGTCTATGGGAGAGAGTGGGTACGTGGGATTAGCTTGGCCTTGATACCGGGGTATATGGAGAGTGTCGGGAAGTGGGATTAGTTTCGGGATTGATACAGGCCTATGGGGATAGAGCGGGGCAGTGAGATTAGTTTGGGATTGATAAAGGGCTATGGGAGAGAGCGGGGCAGTGGGTTTAGCTTGGCATTGATACAGGGGTATATGGTGAGTGTCGGGAAGTGGGATTAGATTGGGATTGATACAGAGCTATGGGGAGAGAGTGGGGCAGTGGGATTAGTTTAGGATTGATACAGGGCTATGGGGAGAGAGTGGGCCAGTGGGATTAATTTGAGGATTGATACAGGCTATGGGGAGAGAGCGGGGCAGTGAGGTTAGTTTGGGATTGATACAGGGCAATGGGACAAGAGCCGGGCAATGGGATTAGTTTGGGGATTGAAAAGGGGCTGTGGGTGGAGAGTGGACAGTGAGATTAGTTTGGGATCGCTATCGGGCTATAGGGAGAAAGTGGGGCATTGAGAATAGTTTGGGCTAGACACAGCGTTATGGGGAGAGAGCGGTGCAGTGGGATTCGTTTTGGGATTGATACAGGGGTATGTGGAGAGGGTGGGGCAGTGGGATTAGTTTGGGAATAGATACAGGGATATGTGGAGAGAGTGCGGCAGTGGGATTAGTTTGGGAATTGATACAGGGATATGTGGAGAGGGTGGGGCAGTGGGATTAGTTTGGGGATTGGTACAAGGCTATGTGGAGAGAGTGCTGCAGTAGGATTAGTTTGGGAATTGATACAGGGCTATGTGGAGAGAGTGGGGCTGTGGGATTAGTTTGGGGATTGGTACAGGGCTATGAGGAGAGAGTGGGGCAGTGGGGTTAGTTTGGGGATTGGTACAGGTCTATGGGGAGAGAGTGGGGCAGTGGGATTAGTTTGGGGATTGACACTGGGCTATGTGGAGACAACGGAGCAGTAGGATTAGTTTGGGGATTGATACAGGGCTATGGGGAGAGCAGGGCAGTGAGATTAGTTTGGGATTGATACAGGGCTATGGGGAGAGAGCGGGGCAGTGGGATACATTTGGGGATTGATACAGGGCTATGGGGAGAGCTAGCGGCAGTGAGATTAGTTTGGGGATTGATACAGGGCTGTGGGGAAAGAGCGGGGCAGTGGGATTAGTTTGGGGATTGATACAGGGCTATGGGGAGGGAGTGGGGCAGTGGGATTAGTTTGGGGATTGATACAGGGCTATGGGGAGAGAGTGAGGCAATGGGATTACTTTGGGGATTGACACAGGGCTATGGGGAGAGAGCGGGTCATTGGGATAAGTTTGAGGATTGATACAGAGCTATGGGGAGAGAGCGGGGCAGTGAGATTAGTTTGGTACTGACAGAGGGCTATGTGGAGAGAGTGGGGCAGTGGGATTAGTTTGGGGATTGACACTGGGCTATGTGGAGGCAACGGAGCAGTAGGATTAGTTTGGGGATTGATACAGGGCTATGGGGAGAGCAGGGCAGTGAGATTAGTTTGGGATTGATACAGGGCTATGGGGAGAGAGCGGGGCAGTGGGATACATTTGGGGATTGATACAGGGCTATGGGGAGAGATATCGGCAGTGAGATTAGTTTGGGGATTGATACAGGGCTGTGGGGAAAGAGCGGGGCAGTGGGATTAGTTTGGGGATTGATACAGGGCTATGGGGAGGGAGTGGGGCAGTGGGATTAGTTTGGGGATTGATACAGGGCTATGGGGAGAGAGTGAGGCAATGGGATTACTTTGGGGATTGACACAGGGCTATGGGGAGAGAGCGGGTCATTGGATAAGTTTGAGGATTGATACAGAGCTATGGGGAGAGAGCGGGGCAGTGAGATTAGTTTGGTACTGACAGAGGGCTATGTGGAGAGAGTGAGGCAGTGAGATTAAGTTGGGGATTGATACAGGGCTATGGTGGGTGAGTAGGCAGTGATATTAGTTTGGGGATTGACTCTGGTCTACGGGAAATGTGGGGTAGTGGATTAGTTTCGGGATTGATACAGGGCTATGGGGAGAGTGACAGTGGCATTAGTTTGAGGTTTCGTGCAGGGAAATGGGGAGAGAGCGGGGCAATGGAATTAGTTTGGGGATTGAAACGGGGCTATGGGGAGAGGGCGGGGCAATGGAATTAGTTTGGGGTTGATACAGGGCTTTGGGGAGAGAGCGGGGCAATGGGATTAGTTTGGGGATTGAAACGGGGCTATGGGGAGAGAGCGGGGCAGTGAGATTAGTTTGGAGATATATACAGGGCTACGGGGAGAGAGTGGAGCGGTGGGATTAGTTTGGGAATTGATACAGTGCTATGGGGAGAGAGCGGGGCAATGGAATTAGTTTGGGGATTGATACAGGGCTATGTGGAAAGCGCGGGGCAATGGAATTAGTTTGGGGATTGAAACGGGGCTATGGGGAGTGAGTGGGCAGTGAGATTAGTTTGGGATTGATAGAGGGCTACGGGAGAGAGTGGGGCAGTGGGGTTAGGTCAGTGATTGCTAGAGGTCTATGAGGAGAGTGCGGGGCAGTGGGGTTAGTTAAGGATTGATACAGGGCTATGGGGAGAGAGCGGGGCAGTGGAATTAGTTTGGGGATTGATACAGGGCTATGGGGAGAGAGTGGGACAGTGGCATTCGTTTGGGGATTGATACAGGACTGTGGGGAGAGAGTGGGACAGTGAGATTAGTTTGTAGATTGATACAGGGCTATGGGGAGAGAGCGGGGCAGTGAGATTACTTTGGGGATTGACTCTTGGCTACTGGGAGGGTGGGATTAGATTGCGGATTGATGCAGGGCTACGGGGAGGGTAGAATTAGTTTGGGGATTGACACCGGGCTATGGGGAGGGTGGGGCAGTGGGATTAGTTTGGGGATTGATACAGGGCAATGAAGAGAGTGTCGCAGTGGGATTAGTTAGAGGTTTGATATAGGGCTATGCGAAGAGAGTGGGGCAGTGGGATTAGTTTGGGGATTGATACAGGGCTATGGGGATAGAGTTAGGCAGTAAGATTAGTTTGGGGATTGATACAGGGCTATGCAGAGCATGGGGCAGTGGGATTAGTTTGAGGATTGATACATGGCTATGGGGAGAGAATGGGGCAGTGGGATTAGCTTGGATATTGATATAGGGCTATGGGCAGGGCACGGGGCAGTGGGATTAGTTTGGTGATTGACACAGGACTATGGGAAGAGCGGCCAGTGGGATTTGTTTGGGGATTGATACAGGGCTATGGGGAGAGAATGGGGCATTGGGATTAGTTTGGGATTGATACAGGGCTACGGAGAAAGAGTGGGGCAGTGAGATTAGTTTGGGATTGGTACTGTCTATGGAGAGTGAGTGGTCAGTGGGATTAGTTTGGGGATTGATAGATGACTATGGGGAGCGGGAGGGGCAATGTGTTTAGTCTGGGGATTGATACAGGGCTATGGAGAGAGAGAGGGGAAATGGGTTTTATTTGGGGATTAATACTGGGCAATGGAGAGAGTGAGGGGCAATAGGTTTAGTTTGGGGATTGATACAGGGCTACGGGGAGAGAGCAGGGCAGTTAGATTAGTTTTGGCATTGACGCAGGGATATGGGGAGATGGGATTAGTTTTGGAATTGACACAGCTATGGGGATATGGATTTTGTTTGGGATTTGACACAGGCCTGTGGAGAGAGTGGGACAGTCACATAAAGTTGGGATTGATAAGGGCGGCACGTGGCACAGTGGTTAGCACTGCAGTCTACGGTGCTGAGCACCTGGGTTCGAATCCCGGGCCTGGGTCACTGTCTCTGTCGAGTTTGTACATTCCCCCGGAGACTGCCTGGGTTTCACCCCCACAACCAAAATATGTTCTGGGTAGGTGGATTGCCACGCTAAATTGCCCCTTAAATGGAAAAACAATGATAATTGCGCACTCTAAATTCAAACAACAAAATTGGGGGAATTGATAGAGGGACTTGGGGAGAGAACGGACAGTGGGATTAGATTCGGGTTGGATCGACGGCTATGGAGAGAGTGGGCAGTGGGATTAGTTTGGGGATTGATACAGGGCTATGAGGAGAGAGTGGGGCAGTGGGATTAGTTTGGGGATTGGTACAGGTCTATGGGGAGAGAGTGGGGCAGTGGAATTAGTTTGGATATTGATGCAGTGCTATGTGGAGAGAGTGCGGCAGTGGGATTAGTTTGGGAATTGGTACAGTGCTATGTGGAGAGAGTGCGGCAGTGGGATTAGTTTGGGAATTGGTACAGGGATATGTGGAGAGAGTGGGGAAGCGGGATTAGTTTGGTGATTGGTACAGGGCTATGTGGAGAGAGTGCGGCAGTGGGATTAGTTTGGGAATTGATACAGGGCTATGTGGAGAGAGTGGGGCAGTGGGATTAGTTTGGGGATTGGTACAGGGCTATTGGGAGAGAGTGGGGCAGTGGGATTAGTTTGGGGATTGATACAGGGCAATGGGGAGAGAGCGGGGCAGTGGGATTAGTTTGTGGATTGATGCAGGGCAATGGGACAAGAGCCGGGCAATGGGATTAGTTTGGGGATTGAAAAGGAGCTATGGGGAGAGAGAGGACAGTGAGATGAGTTTGGGATTGATGCAGGGCTATGGGAGAGTGTGGGGCAGTGGAAATAGTTCAGTGATTGATACATGGCGGAAGGGGGAACTGACATGAAAATCGCTTATTTTCACAAGGAGGCTTCAATTAAGTTACTGTGAAAAGCCCCTAGTCGCCACATTCCGACGCATGTTCAGGGAGGCTGTTACGGGAGGCTCCCTTGGTCTGCTTTCAAAGCCAGCGATTTAGCCCTGTGCTAAACAGCCTCTTAGAGAGTGGGGCAGTGGGATTAGTTTGGGACTGATACATGGCTATGGGGAGAGAGTGGGACAGTGGGATTAGTTCAGTGATTTATACATGGCTATGGGGAGAGAGAGGGGCAGTGGGATTAGTTTGGGACTGATACATGGCTATGGGGAGAGAGTGGCGCAGTGGGATTAGTTCAGTGATTGATACAGGGCTATGGCGAGAGAGAGGGGCAATGGGATTAGATTGGGGATTGATACATGACTATGGGGAGAGATAGAGGGGCAATGGGTTTAGTTTGGGAATGGATACAGGTCTATGGGGAGAGAGTGGTGCAGTGGGATTACTTTGGGTATTGATACAGGGCTATGGGGAGAGAGCGCGGCAGTGGCATTAGTTTGGGGATTGATACAGGGCTACAGTGAGAGAGTGTGGCAGTGAGCTTAGTTTGGGATTGATACAGGGCAATGGGACAAGAGCCGGGCAGTGGGATTAGTTTGGGATTGATACATGGCATTGGGAGAGAGTTGCGCAGTGGGATTAGTTCAGTGATTAATACATGGCTATGGGGTGAGAGCGGAAGCGGGATTAGTTTGGAATGAATACATGGCTATTGGGAGAGAGTGGCGCAGTGGGATTAGTTCAGTGATTGATCCAGGACTGTGGGGAGAGAGAGGGGCAATGGGATTAGTTTGAGGATTGATACATGACTATGGGGAGAGAGTGGGGCAGTGGGATTACTTTGGAGATTGATACAGGGCTACAGTGAGAGAGTTGGGCAGTGACCTTATTTTGGAATTGATACAGGGCATTGGGAGAGAGTTGCGCAGTGGGATTAGTTCAGTGATTAATACATGGCTATGGGGTGAGAGCGGCAGCGGGATTAGTTTGATTGATATATGGCTATGGGGAGAGAGCGGCAGCGGGATTAGTTTGGATTTAATACATGGCTATGGGGAGAGAGAGGGGCAATGGGATTAATTTGGGGATTGATACATGACTATGGGGAGAGAGAGAGGGGCAATGGGTTTAGTTTGTGGATTGATACAGGGCTATGGGTAGAGAGTGGGGCAGTGGGATTACTTTAGGGATTGATACATGACTATGGCGAGAGAGTGGTGCAGTGGGATTACTTTGGGAATTGATACACGGCTATGGGGAGAGAGCGGGGCAGTGGGATTAGTTTGTGGATTGATACAGGAGTACAGTGAGAGAGTGGGGCAGTGAGCTTAGTTTGGGATTGATACAGGACAATGGGAAAAGAGCCGGGCAGTGGGATTATTTTGGGATTGATACATGGCTATGGGAGAGAGTGGCGCAGTGGGAATAGTTCAGTGATTAATACATGGCTATTGGGAGAGAGTGGCGCAGTGGGATTAGTTCAGTGATTGATCCAGGGCTGTGGGGAGAGAGAGGGGCAATGGGATTAGTTTGGGGATTGATAGATGACTATGGGGAGCGGGAGGGGCAATGGATTTAGTCTGGGGATTGATACAGGGCTATATAGAGAGAGAGGGGCAATAGGTTCAGTTTGGGGATTGATACAGGGCTACGGGGAGAGAGCAGGGCAGTTAGATTAGTGTTGGCATTGACGCAGGGATATGGGGAGATGGGATTAGTTTTGGAATTGGCACCGCTATGGGGATATGGATTTCGTTTGGGATTTGCACAGCCCTGTGGGGAGAGTGGGACAGTCACATAAAGCTGGGATTGATAAGCGGCACGTGGCACATTGGTTAGCACAGCAGTGTACGGTGCTGAGCACCTGGGTTTGAATCCCGGGCCTGGGTCACTGTCTCTGTCGAGTTTGCACATTCCCCCAGAGTCTGCCTGGGTTTCACCCCCACAACCAAAAGATGTTCTGGGTAGGTGGATTGCCCACGCTAAATTGCCCCTTAAATGGAAAATAATGATAATTGCGCACTCTAAATTTAAACAACAAAATTGGGGGAATTGATAGAGGGACTTGGGGAGAGAACGGACAGTGGGATTAGATTCGGGTTCGATCGACGGCTATGGAGAGAGTGGGCAGTGGGATTAGTTTGGGGATTGATACAGGGCTGTGGGGAGAGTGGGATTAGATTGGGGATTGACACAGGGCTGTGGGGAGAATGGGATCAGTTTAGGATTGACACAGGGCTGTGGGGAGAGTGGGATAAATTTGGGGATTGATACAGGGCTATGGGGAGAGCGGGACAGTGGGATTAGTTTGTGATTGATACAGGGCAATGGGGAGGGAGCTGGGTAATGGGATTAGTTGGGGAATTGATACAGGGCTATGGGGAGAGAGCGGGGCAGTTGGATCATTTTGGGATTGATACAGGGCTATGGGGAGAGAGCGGGGCAGTGGGATGATTTTGGGATTGATACAGGGCTATGGGAAAGAGCGCGGAGGTGAGATTAGTTTGGGGATTAATACAGGTCTAGGGGATAGTGAGGTAGTGAGATTAGTTTGGGGATTGACACTGGGCTATGTGGAGCCAACGGGGCAGTAGGATTAGTTTGGGGATTCATACAGGGCTATGGGAGTGAGCGGGGCAGTGGGATTAGTTTGGGGATTGATACAGGGCTATGGGGTGAGATAGCGGCAGGGAGATTAGTTTGGGGATTGATACAGGGCTGTGGGGAAAGAGCGGGGCAGTGGGATTAGTTTGGGGATTGATACAGGGCTATGGGGAGAAGATCGGGGCATTGACATTAGTTTGGGGATTGATACGGGGCTGTG
Organism: Scyliorhinus torazame; assembly: GCF_047496885.1. Taxonomy (NCBI): domain Eukaryota; kingdom Metazoa; phylum Chordata; class Chondrichthyes; order Carcharhiniformes; family Scyliorhinidae; genus Scyliorhinus; species Scyliorhinus torazame. The sequence goes on along the minus strand of NC_092726.1, from coordinate 136,016,655 downwards.
GGGAGGGAGTGGGGCAGTGGGATTAGTTTGGGGATTGATACAGGGCTATGGGGAGAGAGTGAGGCAATGAGATTACTTTGGGGATTGACACAGGGCTATTGGGAGAGAGCGGGTCATTGGGATAAGTTTGAGGATTGATACAGAGCTATGGGGAGAGAGCGGGGCAGTGAGATTAGTTTGGTATTGACACAGGGCTATGTGGAGAGAGTGAGGCAGTGATATTAAGTTGGGGATTGATACAGGGCTACGGTGGGTGAGTAGGCAGTGATATTAGTTTGGGGATTGACTCTGGTCTACGGGAAATGTGGGGTAGTGGATTAGTTTCGGGATTGATACAGGGCTATGGGGAGAGTGATAGTCGCATTAGTTTGAGGTTTCGTGCAGGGATATGGGGAGAGAGCGGGGCAATGGAATTAGTTTGGGGATTGAAACGGGGCTATGGGGAGAGAGCGGGGCAATGGGATTCGTTTGGGGATTGAAACGGGGCTATGGGGAGAGAGCGGGGCAGTGAGATTAGTTTGGAGATATATACAGGGCTACGGTGAGACAGTGGAGCGGTGGGATTGATTTGGGAAATGATACAGGGCTATGGGGAGAGAGTGGAGGCAGTGGGATTAGTTTGGGGATTGATACAGGGCTCTGGGGAAAGCGCGGGGCAATGGAATTAGTTTGGGGATTGAAACGGGGCTATGGGGAGTGAGTGGGCAGTGAGATTAGTTTGGGATTGATAGAGGGCTACGGAAGAGTGCGGGGCAGTGGGGTTAGTTTGGGGATTGATACAGGGCTATGGGGAGAGAGCGGGGCAGTGGAATTAGTTTGGGGATTGATACAGGGCTATGGGGAGAGAGTGGGACAGTGGAATTAGTTTGGGGATTGATACAGGACTGTGGGGAGAGAGTGGGACAGTGAGATTAGTTTGTAGATTGATACAGGGCTATGGGGAGAGAGCCGGGCAGTGAGATTATTTTGGGGATTGGCACCTGGCTATGGGGAGGGTGGGACAGTGGGATTAATTTGGGGATTGATACAGGGCAATGAAGAGAGTGTCGCAGTGGGATTAGTTAGTGGTTTGATATAGGGCTTTGCGGAGAGAGTGGGGCAGTGGGATTAGTTTGGGGATTGATACAGGGATATGGGAGAGAGTTAGGCAGTAAGATTAGATTGGGGATTGATACAGGGCTATGCGGAGCATGGGGCAGTGGGATTAGTTTGAGGATTGATACATGGCCATGGGGAGCGAATGGGGCAGTGGGATTAGTTTGGATATTGATACAGGGGTATGGGCTGGTAACGGGGCAGTGATATTAGTTTCGGGATTGATACAGGGCTATGGGGATAGAGCCGGGCAGTGGGATTTGTTTGAGTTTGATACAGGTCTAAGGAGAGTGAGGGGTCTGTGGGATTAGTTTGGGGATTGATCCAGGGCTATGGGGAGAGAATGGGGCAGTGGGAATAGTCTGGATATTGATACAGGGCTATGGGCAGAGAACGGGGCAGTGATATTAGTTTCCGGATTGATACAGGGCTATGGGGATAGAGCCGGGCAGTGGTATTTGTTTGGTATTGATACAGGGCTATGGGGAGTGAGCTGGGCAGTGGGATTGGTTTGGGGATTGATACAGGACTATGGGGATAGAGTGGGGCAGTGAGGTTAGAATAGGGATTGAAACAGGACTATGTGGCGAGAGTGAGGCAGTGATATTAGTTTGGGGATCGATACAGGGCTATGAGGGAGACAGCGAGGCGGTGGCATTAGATAGGGTATTGATGCAGGGCTATGGTGGGAGAGATTGGGACAGTGAGTTTAGTTTGGGGATTGATACAGGCCTATGGGGAGAGAGTGAGGCAATGAGATTAGTTTATGGGGTTGACAGAGGGCTATGGGGAGAGAGCGGGGCAGTGGGATAAGTTTGAGGATTGATACAGGGCTATGGGGAGAGAGCCGGGCAGTGAGATTATTTTGGGGATTGGCACCTGGCTATGGGGAGGGTGGGACAGTGAGATTAAGTTGGGGATTGATACAGGGCTATGGTGGGTGAGTAGGCAGTGATATTAGTTTGGGGATTGACTCTGGTCTACGGGAAATGTGGGGTAGTGGATTAGTTTCGGGATTGATACAGGGCTATGGGGAGAGTGACAGTGGCATTAGTTTGAGGATTCGTGCGGGGATATGGGGAGAGAGCGGGGCAATGGAATTAGTTTGGGGATTGAAACGGGGCTATGGGGAGAGGGCGGGGCAATGGAATAAGTTTGGGGTTGATATAGTGCTATGGGGAGAGAGCGGGGCAATGGGATTAGTTTTGGGATTGAAACGGGGCTATGGGAAGAGAGTGGGAAAGTGAGATTAGTTTGGGGTTGATACAGTGCTATGGGGAGAGAGCGGGGCAGTGAGATTAGTTTGGAGATATATGCAGGGCTATGGGGAGATAGTGGGGCGGTGGGATTAGTTTGGGAAATGATACAGGGCTATGGGGAGAGAGTGGGGGCAGTGGGATAAGTTTCGGGATTGATACAGTGCTATGGGTAGAGCGCTGGGCAATGGAATAAGTTTGGGGATTGAAACGGGGCTATGGGGAGTGAGTGGGCAGTGAGATTAGTTTGGGATAGATACAGGGCTACGGGAGAGCGTGGGGCAGTGGGGTTAGTTCAGTGATTGTTAGAGGGCTATGGGGAGAGAGCGGGGCAGTGGGGTTTGTTTGGGGATTGATACAGGGCTATGGGGAGAGAGTGAGGCAGGGATATTAGATTGAGGATTGATACATGGCTATGGGGAGAGAGTGAGGCAGTGAGATTAATTTGGTGATTGACACAGGGCTATGGGGAGACAGCGGGGCAGTGAGATTAGTTTGCGATTGACACAGGTCTATGTTGAGAGAGTGAGGCAGTGATATTAATTTGGGGATTGATCCAGGGGTATGGGGTGAGTGCGGGGCAGTGAGATTAGTTTGGGATTGACACCGGGCTATGAGGCGAGAGTGAGGCAGTGATATTAATTTTGTGATTGATACTGGGATAATGTGGGTGAGTAGGCAGTGATATTAGTTTGGGGATTGATTTAGGGCAACGGGGAGGGTGGGGCATTGGGATTAGTCGAGGGATTGTTACAGGGCTATGGTGAGAGTGGATAGTGGAATTAGTTTGTGGATTGGTACAGGGCTATGCGGAGAGAGGGGGCAATGGATTTAGTTTGGGGATTGAAACGGGGCTATGGGGAGTGAGTGGGCAGTGAGATTAGTTTGGTATTGATACAGGGCAATGGGGAGAGAGCGGGGCAATGGAGTTAGTTTGGGGATTGATACAGGGCTAGGGGGAGTGAGCGGGGCAGTGGGATTAGTTTGGGATTGATGCAGGGCTATGGGGAGAGAGTGGGGCAGTGGGATTAGTTTGGGGAATGACACTGGATTACGGGGAGGGTGGGATTAGTTTGGGGATTGACACCGGGCTATGGGGAGGGTGGGGCAGTGAGACTAATTTGGGTATTAATACAGGGCTATGGGGAGACAGTGGGGCAATGGGATTAGTTTGGGATTGATACAGCGCTATGGGGAGAGAGCGGGGCAGTGTGATTAGTTTGGGATTGACACAGGGCTATGGGGAGAGAGGCCAGTGGGATTTGTTTGGGATTGATACAGGGCTCTGGGTAGACAGTGGGGCAATGCGAATAGTTTTCGGGATTGATACAGGGCTATGGGGAGAGAATGGGGCAGTGGCATTAGTTTGGGATTGATAGAGGGCTACGGGGAAAGAGTGCGGCAGTGAGATTAGTTTGGGATTGGTACAGGGCTATTTGGAGAGAACGGGGCAGTGATATTAGTTTTGGGATTGATACAGGGCTATGGGGATAGAGCAGGGCAGTGGGATTTGTTTGGGATTGATACAGGGCTATTTGCAGAGAACGGGGCAGTGATATTAGTTTCGGGATTGATATAGGGCTATGGGGATAGAGCCGGGCAGTGGGATTTGTTTGGGATTGATACAGGGCTATGGGGAGAGAGTTAGGCAGTATGATTAGTTTGGGGATTGATACAGGACTATGCGGAAGGTGGGGCGGTGGGATTATTTTGAGGTTTGATACAGGGCTACTGGGAGAGTGAGGCAGTGGAATTAATTTGGGGATTGACACAGGACTATGGGAAGAGCGGCCAGTATGATTAGTTTGCGGCTTGATTCAGGGCGATGGGTAGACAGTGGGGCAATGCGAATAGTTTTCGGGATTGATACAGGGCTATGGGGAGAGAATGGGGCAGTGGGATTAGTTTGGGATTGATACAGGGCCACGGGCAAAGAGTGGGGCAGTCAGATTTGTTTGGGATTGGTACTGTCTATGGAGAGTGAGTGGTCAGTGGGATTAGTTTTGGATTGATACAGTGCTATGGGGAGAGAGTGGGGCAGTGGGATTAGTTTGTGGATTGATACAGGGCTATGGGCAGAGAACGGGGCAGTGATATTAGTTTCGGGATTGATACAGGGCTATGGGGATAGAGTGGGGCACTGAGATTAGATTGGGGATTGATACAGGCCTATGTGGAGAGAGTGAGGCAGTGATATTAGTTTGGGGATCGATACAGGGCTATGCTGGGAGACAGCGAGGCGGTGGGATTAAATTGGGGATTGATACAGGGCTATGGTGGGCGAGAGCGGGGCAGTGGGATTAGTTTGGGGGTTGATTCAGGGCTATGGGGAGAGAATGGGGCAGTGGGAATAGTCTGTATATTGATACAGGGCTATGGGCAGAGAACGGGGCAGTGATATTAGTTTCCGGATTGATACAGGGCTATGGGGATGGAGCCGGGCAGTGGTATTTGTTTGGTATTGATACAGGGCTATGGGGAGTGAGCTGGGCAGTGAGATTAGATTGGGAATTGATACAGGACTATGTGGAGAGAGTGAGGCAGTGATATTAGTTTGGGGATAGATACAGGGCTATGCTGGGAGACAGCGAGGCGGTCGGATTAGATTGGGGATTGATACAGGGCTATGGTGGGAGAGATTGGGACAGTGAGTTTAGTTTGGGGATTGATACAGGCCTTTGGAGAGAGAGTGAGGCAATGAGATTAGTTTATGGGGTTGACAGAGGGCTATGGGGAGAGAGTGGGGCAGTGGGATAAGTTTGAGGATTGATACAGGGCTATGGGGAGAGAGCGGGGCAGTGAGATTAAGTTGGGGATTGATACAGGGCTATGGTGGGTGAGTAGGCAGTGATATTAGTTTGGGGATTGACTCTGGTCTACGGGAAATGTGGGGTAGTGGATTAGTTTCGGGATTGATACAGGGCTATGGGGAGAGTGACAGTGGCATTAGTTTGAGGATTCGTGCAGGGATATGGGGAGAGAGCGGGGCAATGGAATTAGTTTGGGGATTGAAACGGGGCTATGGGGAGAGGGCGGGGCAATGGAATAAGTTTGGGGTTGATACAGTGCTACGGGGAGAGAGCGGGGCAATGGGATTAGTTTGGGGATTGAAACGGGGCTATGGGAAGAGAGTGGGAAAGTGAGATTCGTTTTGGGTTGATACAGTACTATGGGGAGAGCGGGGCAATGGGATTAGTTTGGGGTTGATACAGTGCGATGGGGAGAGAGCGGGGCAATGGGATTAGTTTGGCGATTGAAACGGGGCTATGGGGTGAGGGCGGGGCAACGGAATTAGTTTGGGGTTTGATACAGGGCTATGGGGGGAGAGCGGGGCAGTGAGATTAGTTTGGAGATATATGCAGGGCTATGGGGAGATAGTGGGGCGGTGGGATTAGTTTGGGAAATGATACAGGGCTATGGGGAGAGAGTGGGGGCAGTGGGATTAGTTTCGGGATTGATACAGTGCTATGGGTAGAGCGCGGGGCAATGGAAAAAGTTTGGGGATTGAAACGGGGCTATGGGGAGTGAGTGGGCAGTGAGATTAGTTTGGGATAGATACAGGGCTACGGGAGAGCGTGGGGCAGTGGGGTTAGTTCAGTGATTGTTAGAGGGATATGGGGAGAGAGCGGGGCAGTGGGGTTAGTTTGGGGATTGATGCAGGGCTATGGGGAGAGAGTGAGGCAGTGATATTAGATTGGGGATTGATACAGGGCTATGGGGAGAGAGTGAGGCAGTGAGATTAATTTGGGGATTGATCCAGGGGTATGGGGTGAGTGCGGGGCAGTGAGATTAGTTTGGGATTGACACCGGGCTATGAGGAGAGAGTGAGGCAGTGATATTAATTTTGTGATTGATACTGGGATATTGTGGGTGAGTAGGCAGTGATATTAGTTTGGGGATTGATTTAGGGCAACGGGGAGGTTGGGGCATTGGGATTAGTCGAGGGATTGTTACAGGGCTATGGTGAGAGTGGATAGTGGAAATAGTTTGTGGATTGGTACAGGGCTATGCGGAGAGAGGGGGCAATGGAATTAGTTTGGGGATTGAAACGGGACTATGGGGAGTGAGTGGGCAGTGAGATTAGTTTGGTATTGATACAGGGCTATGGGGCGAGAGCTGGGCAATGGAGTTAGTTTGGGGATTGATACAGGGCTATGGGGAGTGAGTGGGGCAGTGGGATTAGTTTGGGATTGATGCAGGGCTATGGCGAGAGAGTGGGGCAGTGGGATTAGTTTGGGGAATGACACTGGATTACGGGGAGGGTGGGATTAGTTTGGGGATTGACACCGGGCTATGGGGAGGGTGGGGCAGTGAGACTAATTTGGGTATTAATACAGGGCTATGGGGAGACAGTGGGGCAATGGGATTAGTTTGGGATTGATACAGCGCTATGGGGAGAGAGCGGGGCAGTGGGATTAGTTTGGGATTGACACAGGGCTATGGGGAGAGAGGCCAGTGGGATTTGTTTGGGATTGATACAGGGCTCTGGGTAGACAGTGGGGCAATGCGAATAGTTTTCGGGATTGATACAGGGCTATGGGGAGAGAATGGGGCAGTGAGATTAGTTTGGGATTGGTACAGGGCTATTTGGAGAGAACGGGGCAGTGATATTAGTTTTGGGATTGATACAGGGCTATGGGGATAGAGCCGGGCAGTGGGATTTGTTTGGGATTGATACAGGGCTATTTGCAGAGAACGGGGCAGTGATATTAGTTTCGGGATTGATACAGGGCTATGGGGATAGAGCCGGGCAGTGGGATTTGTTTGGGATTGATACAGGGCTATGGGGAGAGTGTTAGGCAGTATGATTAGTTTGGGGATTGATACAGGACTATGCGGAAGGTGGGGCAGTGGGATTATTTTGAGGTTTGATACATGGCTATTGGGAGAGGCAGTGGAATTAATTTGGGGATTGACACAGGACTATGGGAAGAGCGGCCAGTATGATTAGTTTGCGGCTTGATTCAGGGCGATGGGTAGACAGTGGGGCAATGCGAACAGTTTTCGGGATTGATACAGGGCTATGGGGAGAGAATGGGGCAGTGGGATTAGTTTGGGATTGATACAGGGCCACGGGCAAAGAGTGGGGCAGTGAGATTTGTTTGGGATTGGTACTGTCTATGGAGAGTGAGTGGTCAGTGGGATTAGTTTGGGGATTGATCCAGGGCTATGGGGAGAGAATGGGGCAGTGGGAATAGTCTGGATATTGATACAGGGCTATGGGCAGAGAACGGGGCAGTGATATAAGTTTCCGGATTGATACAGGGCTATGGGGATAGAGCCGGGCAGTGGTATTTGTTTGGTATTGATACAGGGCTATGGGGAGTGAGCTGGGCAGTGGGATTGGTTTGGGGATTGATACAAGACTATGGGGATAGAGTGGGGCAGTGAGATTAGAATAGAGATTGAAACAGGACTATGTGGCGAGAGTGAGGCAGTGATATTAGTTTGGGGATCGATACAGGGCTATGAGGGAGACAGCGAGGCGGTGGCATTAGATAGGGGATTGATACAGGGCTATGGTGGGAGAGATTGGGACAGTGAGTTTAGTTTGGGGATTGATACAGGCCTATGGGGAGAGAGTGAGGCAATGAGATTAGTTTATGGGGTTGACAGAGGGCTATGGGGAGAGAGCGGGGCAGTGGGATAAGTTTGAGGATTGATATAGGGCTATGGGGAGAGAGCGGGGCAGTGAGATTAAGTTGGGGATTGATACAGGGCTATGGTGGGTGAGTAGGCAGTGATATTAGTTTGGGGATTGACTCTGGTCTACGGGAAATGTGGGGTAGTGGATTAGTTTCGGGATTGATACAGGGCTATGGGGAGAGTGACAGTGGCATTAGTTTGAGGATTCGTGCAGGGATATGGGGAGAGAGCGGGGCAATGGAATTAGTTTGGGGATTGAAACGGGGCTATGGGGAGAGGGCGGGGCAATGGAATAATTTTGGGGTTGATACAGTGCTATGGGGAGAAAGCGGGGCAATGGGATTAGTTTTGGGATTGAAACGGGGCTATGGGAAGAGAGTGGGAAAGTGAGATTAGTTTGGGGTTGATACAGTGCTATGGGGAGAGAGCGGGGCAATGGGATTAGTTTGGGGTTGATACAGTGCGATGGGGAGAGAGCGAGGCAATGGGATTAGTTTGTGGTTGATACAGTGCTATGGGGAGAGAGCGGGGCAGTGAGATTAGTTTGGAGATATATGCAGGGCTATGGGGAGATAGTGGGGCGGTGGGATTAGTTTGGGAAATGATACAGGGCTATGGGGAGAGAGTGGGGGCAGTGGGATTAGTTTCGGGATTGATACAGTGCTATGGGTAGAGCGCTGGGCAATGGAATAAGTTTGGGGATTGAAACGGGGCTATGGGGAGTGAGTGGGCAGTGAGATTAGTTTGGGATAGATACAGGGCTACGGGAGAGCGTGGGGCAGTGGGGTTAGTTCAGTGATTGTTAAAGGGCTATGGGGAGAGAGCGGGGCAGTGGGGTTAGTTTGGGGATTGATACAGGGCTATGGGGAGAGAGTGAGGCAGTGATATTAGATTGGGGATTGATACATGGCTATGGGGAGAGAGTGAGGCAGTGAGATTAATTTGGGGATTGACACAGGGCTATGGGGAGACAGCGGGGCAGTGAGATTAGTTTGGGATTGACACAGGTCTATGTTGAGAGAGTGAGGCAGTGATATTAATTTGGGGATTGATCCAGGGGTATGGGGTGAGTGCGGGGCAGTGAGATTAGTTTGGGATTGACACCGGGCTATGAGGAGTGAGTGAGGCAGTGATATTAATTTTGTGATTGATACTGGGATAATGTGGGTGAGTAGGCAGTGATATTAGTTTGGGGATTGATTTAGGGCAACGGGGAGGGTGGGGCATTGGGATTAGTCGAGGGATTGTTACAGGGCTATGGTGAGAGTGGATAGTGGAATTAGTTTGTGGATTGGTACAGGGCTATGCGGAGAGAGGGGGCAATGGAATTAGTTTGGGGATTGAAACGGGGCTATGGGGAGTGAGTGGGCAGTGAGATTAGTTTGGTATTGATACAGGGCTATGGGGAGAGAGCGGGGCAATGGAGTTAGTTTGGGGATTGATACAGGGCTATGGGGAGAGAGTGGGGCAGTGGGATTAGTTTGGGGAATGACACTGGATTACGGGGAGGGTGGGATTAGTTTGGGGATTGACACCGGGCTATGGGGAGGGTGGGGCAGTGAGACTAATTTGGGTATTAATACAGGGCTATGGGGAGACAGTGGGGCAATGGGATTAGTTTGGGATTGATACAGCGCTATGGGGGGAGAGCGGGGCAGTGGGATTAGTTTGGGATTGACACAGGGCTATGGGGAGAGAGGCCAGTGGGATTTGTTTGGGATTGATACAGGGCTCTGGGTAGACAGTGGGGCAATGCGAATAGTTTTCGGGATTGATACAGGGCTATGGGGAGAGAATGGGGCAGTGGCATTAGTTTGGGATTGATAGAGGGCTACGGGGAAAGAGTGCGGCAGTGAGATTAGTTTGGGATTGGTACAGGGCTATTTGGAGAGAACGGGGCAGTGATATTAGTTTTGGGATTGATACAGGGCTATGGGGATAGAGCAGGGCAGTGGGATTTGTTTGGGATTGATACAGGGCTATTTGCAGAGAACGGGGCAGTGATATTAGTTTCGGGATTGATACAGGGCTATGGGGATAGAGCCGGGCAGTGGGATTTGTTTGGGATTGATACAGGGCTATGGGGAGAGAGTTAGGCAGTATGATTAGTTTGGGGATTGATACAGGACTATGCGGAAGGTGGGGCAGTGGGATTATTTTGAGGTTTGATACAGGGCTATTGGGAGAGGCAGTGGAATTAATTTGGGGATTGACACAGGACTATGGGAAGAGCGGCCAGTATGATTAGTTTGCGGCTTGATTCAGGGAGATGGGTAGACAGTGGGGCAATGCGAATAGTTTTCGGGATTGATACAGGGCTATGGGGAGAGAATGGGGCAGTGGGATTAGTTTGGGATTGATACAGGGCCACGGGCAAAGAGTGGGGCAGTGAGATTTGTTTGGGATTGGTACTGTCTATGGAGAGTGAGTGGTCAGTGGGATTAGTTTGGGGATTGATACAGTGCTATGGGGAGAGAGCGGGGCAATGGGATAATTTTGGGGTTTGACACTGGGCTACGGGGAGGGTTGGGTTAATTTGGGGACTGATATAGGGCTATGGGGAGCGAGCGGGGCAGTGGGATTAGTTGGGGATTGATACAGGGCTATGGGGAGAGAGCGGGGCAGTGGTATTAGTTGGGGATTGATACAGAGCGACGGGGGGAGAGTGGGGCAGTGGAATTAGTTTGGGGATTGGTACAGGACTATGGGGAGAGAGTGGGACAGTGAGATTAGTTTTGGGATTGATACAGGGCTATGGGGAGAGAGCGGGGCAGTGAGAATAGTTTGGGGATTGACACTGGGCTACGGGGAGGGTGGGATTAGATTGCGGATTGATACAGGGCTACGTGTAGGATTGAATTAGTTTGTGGATTGATACAGGACTATGCGGAGGGTGGGGCAGTGGGATTATTTTGAGGTTTGATACAGGGCTATGGGGAGAGTGAGGCAGTGGGATTAGTTTGGGATTGATATAGGGCTATGGGGAGAGAATGGGGCAGTGGGATTAGTTTCGGATTGATACAGGGCTACGGGGAAAGAGTGGGGCAGTGAGATTAGTATGGGATTGGAACAGGGCTATGGGAAGATAGTGGGATTAGTTTGGGGATTGCTACAGGGCTATGGGGAGATAGTAGTGCAGTGTGATTAGTGTGGGGATTGATACAGGGCTATTTGGAGAAAACTGCGCATTGGGATTAATTTGTCAAACACAACCACATGCGCGTGCACACACTGACAGATACATACACGTGTACATATACACGTGTACACACACATACACTCCTACATAGACACATGTGTGCGTGCGCACACACGCACACACACAGTTTCGTTATTTAAATTAGCCCTTTAATGAATCCTATTTTGCCAATGACACCAAGCAGTAGACAGCATTTTAAGCAACATTGCTGAACCAAATTGCAGAGATATTCATATTTTGTCTGAAGACTGAACTGGTGGACGGATTTCAGTGTAGGGAAATGTAAGATGATGTAATTTAGACTTACAAAGATTAACTCTGTGTTCTTTATCAATGATGAGAAGGCAGAAACAGTGGAAGTTTAAACTGTACAGATATTTCACAGCTGGATTCACACAATACAGACAGCAATGCATCGTAGATTTTGGAAGTGCCACAGATGTTGTCAAATGTAGTACGTGGGGTCCCTCAATGTTTCAATCTTGCTGAGAAACTGCCATCCCACAGGGACAACATTTCTGTTTAATAGGACTGATGGACAAGTTAAAATAATTCCGTTTCAAAGTTTAAAATAACCAGTCATTTTTCTGTGCAGCTTTCGGAATCTGTCAGTAGAATTTACTTCATACAGGCAAGTGTTAACAAGTGTATTGTGAACTGAATCGAAGTTTTGATGGAGATATTCCTGCATTATGGAAATGTGTGAGATCTATTTAGGGTTGGGAAATGGATTGCTGATCAAAGGATGCAGTTGTTTGTTAACTACATTGGACTGAGAGCCTTGACGATTCACAAATTCCATGTGCTGTGAGAAAGGATTGATTAACCAATGCCTATTATTCAAATACTTCAGACAAGTGAAAAAGCTCCAGGAACATTGAATTTCCAGACAAGCAGACACCTGTAATCGGAGCTTAAACTTCATGTTTAAATGTGAAGTGCTGAACTCATGATTGCAATAAACAAGAGTCCACCCTGGGATTCTGTGCGATTTAAGTTCTGCTTTTCCAAAAAATAAAAATAACTATCTGCAATGAAAAATTCCTTGGACAGGCCAGAGGGATTTTTACTCTGTATTTAACCCCAGACAGTTGTGAGTGTTTGATGGACAGTGTAGATGAAGCTTTACTCTGAAACACTGGAATTTAGTCTCCGGGTGATTTAATCAAATGCTTCAGAATAATAATTGATATTGTACATCTCATGTGTGTCTCAGTGACAGCTCTGAAACATGTACAGCACAATCTCATCCTGTTTCTGTGTCTCTCTCTCTCTCTGAAATTAGCTGGTCCATTTCCTAAATTACCACTTTTCAAAAGGGCTCCGTTGCCTGTGAAGCAGTTTGTGATACCCAAAGGTTATGAAAAGTGCTTTAGAAATGCCTGTCCCCAAGCTGTTGTGAGGATGTTCAGAGTCAGTGTGTGACTTGGGTCACACACAGGCCAGATACACCTCTCCAAGTTAAAGGTGGAGATGTGATCTCTCTCCATTTGAAAGATGTATTGACCCAACCTGTCTGAGTTTGAGTATGTGTTTTTCTGTACGCGTGTGTGTGTGTCTGGGGGGGGGGGGGGTGTATGTGTGTCATTCTTTACACGGCACTGTAAGTTACACGGTAGCAGAGTGGGTAGCACTGCAGCTTCACAGCTCCAGGTCCCAGGATCGATTCCCGGCTTGGGTCACAGTCTGTGCGGAGTCGGCACGTTCTGCCCTTGTCTGCGTGGGTTTCCTCCGGGTGCTCCGGTTTCCTCCCTGACGTCCCGAAGGTTTGGTGAATTGGACATTATGAATTCTCCCTCAGTGTTACCGAACAGGCGCCAGAGTTTGGCGACTAGGGGATTTTGTCAGTAACTTCATTGCAGTGTGTGTGCCTGTGTGTGTGTGTGCCTGTGTGTGTGTGCCTGTGTGTGTGTGTGTGCCTGTGTGCGTGTGCCTGTGCGTGTGCCCGTGTGTGTGCCTGTGCCTGTGTGTGTGTGTGTGTGTGCCTGTGTGTGTGTGAGCTCCCCACAGACGGCCATCACTGCCAGTGCCTCCTCACAACAGCCAGCACTGCCAGTGTTCCCTCGTCCAACACTGCCAGCGCACCCACAGGCAACCCTGCCAGTGCTCCCCACAGCCAGCATTGCCAGTGCTTCCCCACAGCCAGCACTGCCAGTGCTCCCACAGTCAGCACTGCCAGTTCTCCCCCGCAAAGCCAGCAATGTCAGTGCTCCCTTCCACACAGTCAGCACTGCCAGTGCTCCCACCACACAGCCAGCACTGTCAGTGCTCCCCAACAAAGCCAGCACTGTCAGTGCTCCCCACACACAGCAAGCACTGTCACTGCTCCCAATACACAGCCAGCACTGTCAGTGCTCCCCACACAGCCAGTACTGTCAGTGCTCCCACCACACAGCCAGCACTGTCAGTGCTCCCCACACACAGCCAGCACTGTCAGTGCTCCCCCCACACAGCAAGCACTGTCACTGCTCCCAACACACAGCCAGCACTGTCAGTGCTCCCCACACAGCCAGCACTGTCAGTGCTCCCCACACACAGCAAGCACTGTCACTGCTCCCAACACACAGCCAGCACTGTCAGTGCTCCCCCACACAGCCAGTACTGTCAGTGCTCCCACCACACAGCCAGCACTGTCAGTGCTCCCCACACACAGCCAGCACTGTCTGTGCTCCCCCCACACAGCAAGCACTGTCACTGCTCCCAACACACAGCCAGCACTGTCAGTGCTCCCCACACAGCCAGCACTGTCAGTGCTCCCACCACACAGCCAGCACTGTCAGTGCTCCCCCACACACCCAGCACTGTCAATGCTCCCACCACACAGCCAGCTCTGTCAGTGCTCTCCCACACAGCCAGCACTGTCAGTGTTCCCCCACACAGCCAGCACTGTCAGTGCTCCCACCACACAGCCAGCACTGTTAGTGCACCCCTCACACAGCCAGCACTGTCGGTGCTCAAATCACACAGCCAGCAGTGTCAGTGCTCCCCCCACACAGCCAGCACTGTCAGTGCTCCCACCACACAGCCAGCACTGTCAGTGCTCCCAACAACACAGCCAGCACTGTCTGTGCTCCTACCACACAGCCATCACTGTCAGAGCTCCCCCCACACAGCCAGCACCGTCAGTGCTCCCAACCACACAGCCAGCACTGTCAGTGCTCCCACCACACAGCCAGCACTGTCAGTGACTCACCCCCCACACAGCCAGCACTGTCAGTGCTCCCCACACACAGCCAGCACTGTCAGTGCTCCCCCACATAGCCAGCAATGTCAGTGCTCCCCACACACAGCCAGCACTGCCAGTGCTCCCCACACAGCCAGCACTGTCAGTGCTCCACCCACACAGTTAGCACTGTCAGTGCTCCCCACACACAGCCAGCACTGTAAGTGCTCCCCCCACACAGCCAGCACTGTCAGTGCTCACCAACACAGCCAGCACTGTCAGTGCTCCCCCCACACAGCCAGCACGGTGAGTGATATCCCCACACAGCCAGCACTGCCAGTGCTCCCCACACAGCCAGCACTGTTAGTGATCCCACCACACTGCCAGCACTGTCAGTGCTCCCCCACACAGCCATCACTGTCAGTGCTCCCCGAAAAAGCCAGCACTGTCAGTGCTCCCCCACACAGCCAGCACTGTCAGTGCTCCCCACAGCCAGCACTGTCAGTGCTCCCACCACCCAGCCAGCACTGCCAGTGCTCCACCCCGACAGCCAGCACTTCCAGTGCTCCCGCTTGCAGCAAGGACTGCCATTGCTCCCCATAGCCAGCAGTGCCACTGCTCCCACAGCCAGCACTGCCAGTGGGTCCCCCACAAGCAGCACTGCCAGTGCTCCCCACAGCCAATACTGCCAGTGCTCCTCCCATTGCGAGCACTGCCAGTGTTTCCACCCAAGTGCAGTAGTGGCAGTGTTCCCCTCCACAGGGAGCACTGCCCGTGCTCCCTTCCACACAGCCAGCACTGTCAGTGCTACCCCCACACTGCCAGCACTGTCAGTGCTCCCACCACACAGCCAGCACTGTCAGTGATCCCCCCACACAGCTGGCACTGTCAGTGCTCCCCCACACAGCCAGCACTGTCAGTGCTCCCCACACAGACCGCACTAGCAGTGCTCCCCCACACAGCCCGCACTGTCAGTGCTCCCACCACACTGCCAGCACTGTCAGTGCTCCCACCACACAGCCAGCACTGTCAGTGATCCCCCTACACAGCTGGAACTGTCAGGGCTCCCACACACAGCCAGGACTGTCAGTTCTCCCAACACACAGCCAGCACTGTTGTGGTCCCCCCACACAGCTTGCACTGTCAGTGCTCCCCCACACAGCCAGCACTGTCAGTGCTCCCCACACAGCCAGCATTGTCAGTGCTCCCCCACACAGCCAGCACTGTCAGTGCTCCCACCACACAGTCAGCACTGCCAGTGCTCCCACACAGCCAGCACTGTCAGTGCTCCCACCACACCGCCCGCACTGTCAGTGCTCCCCACACACAGACAGCATTGTCAGTGCTCCCTCACACAACCATCACTGTCAGTGCTCCCACCGCACAGCCAGCACTGTCAGTGCTCCCATCACACAGCCAGCACTGCCAGTGCTCCCACCACACAGCCAGCACTGTCAGTGCTCCCACCACACAGCCAGCAGTGTCAGTGCTCCCACCACACAGCCAGCACTGCCAGTGCACCCCCACAGCCAGGACTGCCAGTGCTCCCCACAGCCAGCACTGCCACTGCTCCCCACAGCCAGCATAGCCAGTGCTCCCCCCCTTGCCAGCACTGCCAGTGTTCCACACAAGTGAAGTAGTGGCAGTGTTCCCCTCCACAGACAGCACTGCCAGTGCTCCCTTTCACACAGCCAGCACTGCCAGTGCACCCACCACACAGCCAGCACTGTCCGTGCTCCCTCACACAGCCAGACGTGTCAGTGCTCCCACCACACAGCCAGCATTGTCAGTGCTCCCCCACACAGCCAGCACTGCCAGTGCTCCCCACACAGCACGCACTGTCAGTGCTCACCCACACAGCCAGCACTGTCAGTGCTCCCCCACACTTGCAGCACTGCCAGTGCTCCCTCCACACAGCCAGCACTGTCAGTGATCCCCCACACAGCCAGCACTGTCAGTGCTCCCCCACACGGCCAGCACTGTCAGTGCTCCCACTAAACAGCCAGCACTGTCAGTGCTCCCCACACACAGCCAGCATTGTCAGTGCTCCCCAACACAGCCAACACTGTCAGTGCTCCCCCACACAGCCAGCACTGTCAGTGCTCCCACCACACAGCCAGCACTGTCAGTGCTCCCACCACACAGCCAGCAGTGTCAGTGCTCCCACCACACAGCCAGCACTGCCAGTGGGTCCCCCACAAGCAGCACTGCCAGTGCTCCCCACAGCCAGGACTGCCAGTGCTCCCTTCTCAGACAGCACTGCCAGTGCTCCCCCATCAGCACTCCTAGTGCTCCCCCCCCTCAGCCAGCACTTCCATTGCTCCCCCATTGCCAGCACTGCCAGTGTTCCACCAAAGTGCAGCAGTGGCAGTGTTGCCCTCCACATGCAGCACTGCCAGTGCTCCCTTCCACACAGCCAACACTGCCAGTGCTCCCCTACAGCCAGCACTGCCAGTGCGCACCCAATAACCAGCACTGCTAGTTCTCACACACACAGACAGCACTGCCAGTGCTCCCCATCAGCACTCCTAGTGCTCCCCCCCACAGCCAGCACTTCCATTGCTCCCCCATTGCCAGCACTGCCAGTGTTCCACCAAAGTGCAGCAGTGGCAGTGTTCCCCTCCACATCCAGCATTGCCACTGCTCCCCCCACACAGCCAGCACTGTCAGTGCTCTCCCCACACAGCCAGCACTGTCAGTGATCCCACCACACAGACAGCACTGCCAGTGCTCCCCCACAGCCAGCACTGTCAGTGCTCCCACCACACAGCCAGCACTGTCAGTGATCCCACCACACAGACAGCACTGCCAGTGCTCCCCACAGCCAGCACTGTCAGTGCTCCCACCGCACAGAGCCAGCACAGTCAGTTCTCACCCACACAGCCAGCACTGTCAGGGCTCCCCCCATACAGCCAGCACTGCCAGTGCTCCACCCCAACAGCCAGCACTTCCAGTGCTCCCGCTTTCAGCCAGGGCTGCCAGTGCTCCACCATAGCCAGCACTGCCACTGCTCCCTTCCACACAGCCAGCACTGTCAGTGCTCCCGCCACACTGCCAGCACTGTCAGTGCTCCCACCACACAGCCAGCACTGTCAGTGATCCCCCCACACAGCTGGCACTGTCAGTGCTCCCCCACACAGCCAGCACTGTCAGTGCTCCCCACACAGCCCGCACTATCAGTGCTCCCCCACACAGCCCGCACTGTCAGTGCTCCCACCACACTGCCAGCACTGTCAGTGCTCCCCCACACAGCCAGCACTGTCAGTGCTCCCACCACACAGCCAGCTCTGTCAGTGCTCTCCCACACAGCCAGCACTGTCAGTGTTCCCCCACACAGCCAGCACTGTCAGTGCTCCCACCACACAGCCTGCACTGTTAGTGCACCCCTCACACAGCCAGCACTGTCGGTGCTCAAATCACAAAGCCAGCAGTGTCAGTGCTCCCCCCACACAGCCAGCACTGTCAGTGCTCCCCCACACAGCCAGCACTGTCAGTGCTCCCACCACACAGCCAGCACTGTCAGTGCTCCCAACAACACAGCCAGCACTGTCTGTGCTCCCACCACACAGCCAGCACTGTCAGAGCTCCCCCCACACAGCCAGCACCGTCAGTGCTCCCAACCACACAGCCAGCACTGTCAGTGCTCCCACCACACAGCCAGCACTGTCAGTGACTCACCCCCCCACACAGCCAGCACTGTCAGTGCTCCCCACACACAGCCAGCACTGTCAGTGCTCCCCCACATAGCCAGCAATGTCAGTGCTCCCCACACACAGCCAGCACTGCCAGTGCTCCCCACACAGCCAGCACTGTCAGTGCTCCACCCACACAGTCAGCACTGTCAGTGCTCCCCACACAGCCAGCACTGTCAGTGCTCCACCCACACAGTCAGCACTGTCCGTGCTCCCCACACACAGCCAGCACTGTTAGTGCTCCCCCCACACAGCCAGCACTGTCAGTGCTCACCAACACAGTCAGCACTGCCAGTGCTCCCCACACAGCCAGCACTGTCAGTGCTCCCACCACACAGCCAGCACTGCCAGTGCTCCCACCACACAGGCAGCACTGTCAGTGCTCCCCACACACAGACAGCATTGTCAGTGCTCCCACCGCACAGCCTGCACTGTCAGTGCTTCCACCACACAGATAGCACTGCCAGTGCTCCCACCACACAGCCAGCACTGTCAGTGCTCCCACCACACAGCCAGCAGTGTCAGTGCTCCCACCACACAGCCAGCACTGCCAGTGCACCCCCACAGCCAGGAATGCCAGTGCTCCCCACAGCCAGCACTGCCACTGCTCCCCATAGCCAGCAGTGCCACTGCTCCCCACAGCCAGCACTGCCAGTGGGTCCCCCACAAGCAGCACTGCCAGTGCTCCCCACAGCCAATACTGCCAGTGCTCCTCCCATTGCGAGCACTGCCAGTGTTTCCACCCAAGTGCAGTAGTGGCAGTGTTCCCCTCCACAGGGAGCACTGCCAGTGCTCCCTTCCACACAGCCAGCACTGTCAGTGCTACCCCCACACTGCCAGCACTGTCAGTGCTCCCACCACACAGCCAGCACTGTCAGTGATCCCCCCACACAGCTGGCACTGTCAGTGCTCCCCCACACAGCCAGCACTGTCAGTGCTCCCCACACAGACCGCACTAGCAGTGCTCCCCCACACAGCCCGCACTGTCAGTGCTCCCACCACACTGCCAGCACTGTCAGTGCTCCCACCACACAGCCAGCACTGTCAGTGATCCCCCTACACAGCTGGAACTGTCAGGGCTCCCACACACAGCCAGGACTGTCAGTTCTCCCAACACACAGCCAGCACTGTTGTGATCCCCCCACACAGCTGGCACTGTCAGTGCTCCCCCACACAGCCAGCACTGTCAGTGCTCCTCACACAGCCAGCATTGTCAGTGCTCCCCCACACAGCCAGCACTGTCAGTGCTCCCACCACACAGTCAGCACTGCCAGTGCTCCCACACAGCCAGCACTGTCAGTGCTCCCACCACACCGCCCGCACTGTCAGTGCTCCCCACACACAGACAGCATTGTCAGTGCTCCCTCACACAACCATCACTGTCAGTGCTCCCACCGCACAGCCAGCACTGTCAGTGCTCCCACCACACAGCCAGCACTGCCAGTGCTCCCACCACACAGCCAGCACTGTCAGTGCTCCCACCACACAGCCAGCAGTGTCAGTGCTCCCACCACACAGCCAGCACTGCCAGTGCACCCCCACAGCCAGGACTGCCACTGCTCCCCACAGCCAGCATAGCCAGTGCTCCCCCCCTTGCCAGCACTGCCAGTGTTCCACACAAGTGAAGTAGTGGCAGTGTTCCCCTCCACAGGCAGCACTGCCAGTGCTCCCTTTCACACAGCGAGCACTGCCAGTGCACCCACCACACAGCCAGCACTGTCCGTGCTCCCTCACACAGCCAGACCTGTCAGTGCTCCCACCACACAGCCAGCATTGTCAGTGCTCCCCCACACAGCCAGCACTGCCAGTGCTCCCCACACAGCACGCACTGTCAGTGCTCACCCACACAGCCAGCACTGTCAGTGCTCCCCCACACTTGCAGCACTGCCAGTCCTCCCTCCACACAGCCAGCACTGTCAGTGATCCCCCACACAGCCAGCACTGTCAGTGCTCCCCCACACGGCCAGCACTGTCAGTGCTCCCACTAAACAGCCAGCACTGTCAGTGCTCCCCACACACAGCCAGCATTGTCAGTGCTCCCCAACACAGCCAGCACTGTCAGTGCTCCCCCCACACAGCCAGCACTGTCAGTGCTCCCACCACACAGCCAGCACTGTCAGTGCTCCCACCACACAGCCAGCAGTGTCAGTGCTCCCACCACACAGCCAGCACTGCCAGTGGGTCCCCCACAAGCAGCACTGCCAGTGCTCCCCACAGCCAGGACTGCCAGTGCTCCCTTCTCAGACAGCACTGCCAGTGCTCCCCCATCAGCACTCCTAGTGCTCCCCCCCACAGCCAGCACTTCCATTGCTCCCCCATTGCCAGCACTGCCAGTGTTCCACCAAAGTGCAGCAGTGGCAGTGTTCCCCTCCACATGCAGCACTGCCAGTGCTCCCTTCCACACAGCCAACACTGCCAGTGCTCCCCTACAGCCAGCACTGCCAGTGCGCACCCAATAACCAGCACTGCTAGTTCTCACACACACAGCCAGCAATGCCAGTGCTCCTCACATCCAGCACTGCCACTGCTCCCCCACAAAGCCAGCATTGTCAGTGCTCCCCCACAGCCAGCATTGCCACTGCTCCCCCCACACAGCCAGCACTGTCAGTGCTCTCCCCACACAGCCAGCACTGTCAGTGATCCCACCACACAGACAGCACTGCCAGTGCTCACCCACAGCCAGCACTGTCAGTGCTCCCACCACACAGCCAGCACTGTCAGTGATCCCACCACACAGACAGCACTGCCAGTGCTCCCCCACAGCCAGCACTGTCAGTGCTCCCACCGCACAGAGCCAGCACAGTCAGTTCTCACCCACACAGCCAGCACTGTCAGGGCTCCCCCCATACAGCCAGCACTGCCAGTGCTCCACCCCAACAGCCAGCACTTCCAGTGCTCCCGCTTTCAGCCAGGGCTGCCAGTGCTCCACCATAGCCAGCACTGCCACTGCTCCCTTCCACACAGCCAGCACTGGCAGTGCTCCCGCCACACTGCCAGCACTGTCAGTGCTCCCACCACACAGCCAGCACTGTCAGTGATCCCCCCACACAGCTGGCACTGTCAGTGCTCCCCCACACAGCCAGCACTGTCAGTGCTCCCCACACAGCCCGCACTATCAGTGCTCCCCCACACAGCCCGCACTGTCAGTGCTCCTACCACACTGCCAGCACTGTCAGTGCTCCCCTACACAGCCAGCACTGTCAGTGCTCCCACCACACAGCCAGCTCTGTCAGTGCTCTCCCACAAAGCCAGCACTGTCAGTGTTCCCCCACACAGCCAGCACTGTCAGTGCTCCCACCACACAGCCTGCACTGTTAGTGCACCCCTCACACAGCCAGCACTGTCGGTGCTCAAATCACACAGCCAGCAGTGTCAGTGCTCCCCCCACACAGCCAGCACTGTCAGTGCTCCCCCCACACAGCCAGCACTGTCAGTGCTCCCACCACACAGCCAGCACTGTCAGTGCTCCCAACAACACAGCCAGCACTGTCTGTGCTCCCACCACACAGCCAGCACTGTCCGAGCTCCCCCCACACAGCCAGCACCGTCAGTGCTCCCAACCACACAGCCAGCACTGTCAGTGCTCCCACCACACAGCCAGCACTGTCAGTGACTCACCCCCCCACACAGCCAGCACTGTCAGTGCTCCCCACACACAGCCAGCACTGTCAGTGCTCCCCCACATAGCCAGCAATGTCAGTGCTCCCCACACACAGCCAGCACTGCCAGTGCTCCCCACACAGCCAGCACTGTCAGTGCTCCACCCACACAGTCAGCACTGTCAGTGCTCCCCACACAGCCAGCATTGTCAGTGCTCCACCCACACAGTCAGCACTGTCAGTGCTCCCCACACAAGCCAGCACTGTTAGTTCTCCCCCCACACAGCCAGCACTGTCAGTGCTCACCAACACAGTCAGCACTGCCAGTGCTCCCCACACAGCCAGCACTGTCAGTGCTCCCACCACACAGCCAGCACTGCCAGTGCTCCCACCACACAGGCAGCACTGTCAGTGCTCCCCACACACAGACAGCATTGTCAGTGCTACCTCACACAGCCATCACTGTCAGTGCTCCCACCGCACAGCCAGCACTGTCAGTGCTCCCACCACACAGATAGCACTGCCAGTGCTCCCACCACACAGCCAGCACTGTCAGTGCTCCCACCACACAGCCAGCAGTGTCAGTGCTCCCACCACACAGCCAGCACTGCCAGTGCACCCCCACAGCCAGGACTGCCAGTGCTCCCCACAGCCAGCACTGCCACTGCTCCCCACAGCCAGCATAGCCAGTGCTCCCCCCTTGCCAGCACTGCCAGTGTTCCACACAAGTGAAGTAGTGGCAGTGTTCCCCTCCACAGGCAGCACTGCCAGTGCTCCCTTTCACACAGCCAGCACTGCCAGTGCACCCACCACACAGCCAGCACTGTCCGTGCTCCCTCACACAGCCAGCACTGTCAGTGCTCCCACCACACAGCCAGACCTGTCAGTGCTCCCACCACACAGCCAGCATTGTCAGTGCTCCCCCACACAGCCAGCACTGCCAGTGCTCCCCACACAGCACGCACTGTCAGTGCTCACACACACAGCCAGCACTGTCAGTGCTCCCACCACACAGCCTGCACTGCCAGTGCTCCCACCACACAGGCAGCACTGTCAGTGCTCCCCACACACAGACAGCATTGTCAGTGCTCCCTCACACAGCCATCACTGTCAGTGCTCCCACCACACAGCCAGCACTGTCAGTGATCCCACCACACAGACAGCACTGCCAGTGCTCCCCCACAGCCAGCACTGTCAGTGCTCCCACCGCACAGAGCCAGCACAGTCAGTTCTCACCCACACAGCCAGCACTGTCAGGGCTCCCCCACACAGCCAGCACTGCCAGTGCTCCACCCCAACAGCCAGCACTTCCAGTGCTCCCGCTTTCAGCCAGGGCTGGCAGTGCTCCACCATAGCCAGCACTGCCACTGCTCCCTTCCACACAGCCAGCACTGTCAGTGCTTCCGCCACACTGCCAGCACTGTCAGTGCTCCCACCACACAGCCAGCACTGTCACTGATCCCCCCACACAGCTGGCACTGTCAGTGCTCCCTCACACAGCCAGCACTGTCAGTGCTCCCCACACAGCCCGCACTATCAGTGCTCCCCCACACAGCCCGCACTGTCAGTGCTCCCCACACTGCCAGCAATATCAGTGCTCCCCCACACAGCCCGCACTGTCAGTGCTCCCCCACACAGCCCGCACTGTCAGTGCTCCCACCACACTGCCAGCACTCTCAGTGCTCCCACCACACAGCCAGCACTGTCAGTGATCCCCCCACACAGCTGGAACTGTCAGGGCTCCCACACACAGCCAGCACTGTCAGTTCTCCCAACACACAGCCAGCACTGTCGTGATCCCCCCCACACAGCTGGCACTGTCAGTGCTCCCACCACACAGCCTGCACTGCCAGTGCTCCCACCACACAGGCAGCATTGTCAGTGCTCCCTCACACAGCCATCACTGTCAGTGCTCCCACCGCACAGCCAGCACTGTCAGTGCTCCCACCACACAGCCAGCACTGCCAGTGCTCCCACCACACAGCCAGCACTGTCAGTGCTCCCACCACACAGCCAGCACTGCCAGTGCACCCCCACAACCAGGACTGCCAGTGCTCCCCACAGCCAGCACTGCCGCTGCTCCCCACAGCCAGCACAGCCAGTGCTCCCCCCATTGCCAGCACTGCCAGTGTTCCACACAAGTGAAGTAGTGGCAGTGTTCCCCTCCACAGGCAGCACTGCCAGTGCTCCCTTTCATACAGCCAGCACTGCCAGTGCACCCACCACACAGCCAGCACTGTCCGTGCTCCCTCACACAGCCAGCACTGTCAGTGCTCCCACCACACAGCCAGACCTGTCAGTGCTCCCACCACACAGCCAGCATTGTCAGTGCTCCCCCACACAGCCAGCACTGCCAGTGCTCCCCACACAGCACGCACTGTCAGTGCTCACCCACACAGCCAGCACTGTCAGTGCTCCCCCCACACTTCCAGCACTGTCAGTGCTCCCTCCACACAGCCAGCACTGTCAGTGATCCCCCACACAGCCAGCACTGTCAGTGCTCCCCCACACGACCAGCACTGTCAGTGCTCCCACTAAACAGCCAGCACTGTCAGTGCTCCCCACACACAGCCAGCAGTGTCAGTGCTCCCCACACAGCCAGCACTGTCAGTGCTCCCCCCACACAGCCAGCACTGTCAGTGCACCCACCACACAGCCAGCACTGTCAGTGATCCCACCACACAGCCAGCACTGCCAGTGGGTCCCCCACAAGCAGCACTGCCAGTGCTCCCCACAGCCAGGACTGCCAGTGCTCCCTTCTCAGACAGCACTGCCAGTGCTTCCCCATCAGCACTCCTAGTGCTCCCCCCCCACAGCCAGCACTTCCATTGCTCCCCCATTGCCAGCACTGCGTGTGTTCCACCAAAGTGCAGCAGTGGCAGTGTTCCCCTCCACATGCAGCACTACCAGTGCTCCCTTCCACACAGCCAACACTGCCAGTGCTCCCTTACAGCCAGCACTGCCAGTGCGCACCCAATAACCAGCACTGCTAGTTCTCACACACACAGCCAGCAATGCCAGTGCTCCTCACATCCAGCACTGCCACTGCTCCCCCACACAGCCAGAATTGTCAGTGCTCCCCCACAGCCAGCATTGCCACTGCTCCCCCCACACAGCCAGCACTGTCAGTGCTCTCCCCACACAGCCAGCACTGTCAGTGATCCCACCACACAGACAGCACTGCCAGTGCTCCCCCACAGCCAGCACTGTCAGTGCTCCCACCGCACAGAGCCAGCACAGTCAGTTCTCACCCACACAGCCAGCACTGTCAGGGCTCCCCCCACACAGCCAGCACTGTCAGTGCTCCCCCCACACAGCCAGCACTGTCAGTGCTCCCCCACAGCCAGCACTTTCAGTGCTCCCACCGCACAGCCAGCACTGTCAGTGCTCCCCCCACAAAGCCAGCACTGTCAGTGCTCCCCCACACAGCCAGCACTGTCAGTGCTCCCCCCACACAGCCAGCACTGTCAGTGCTCCCCCACAGCCAGCACTTTCAGTGCTCCCACCGCACAGCCAGCACTGTCAGTGCTCCCCCCACAAAGCCAGCACTGTCAGTGCTCCCACCACACAGCCAACACCGTGAGTGTTCCCCACCCCCACACAGCCAGCACTGCCAGTGCTCCACCCCAACAGCCAGCACTTCCAGTGCTCCCGCTTTCAGCCAGGGCTGCCAGTGCTCCACCATAGCCAGACTGCCACTGCTCCCCCACAGCCAGCACTGCCAGTGGGTCCCCCAAAAGCAGCACTGCCAGTGCTCCCCACAGCCAGTACTGCCAGTGCTCCCCATTGCCAGCACTGCCAGTGCCCACACAAGTGCAGCAGTGGCTGTCTTCCCCTCCACAGGCAGAACTGCCAGTGCTCCATTCCACACAGCCAGCACTGCCAGTGCTACCCCACAGCAAGCAATTCCTTTGCTCCCCCCAATGCCAGCACTGCCAGTGTTCCCACCCAAGTGCAGTAGTGGTAGTGTTCCCCTGCAGAAGCAGCACTACCAGCGCTCCCTTCAACACAGCCAGCACTGTCAGTGCTCCCTTACAGCCAGCACTGCCAGTGCGCACCCAATAACCAGCACTGCTAGTTCTCACACACACAGCCAGCAATGCCAGTGCTCCTCACATCCAGCACTGCCACTGCTCCCCCACACAGCCAGAATTGTCAGTGCTCCCCCACAGCCAGCATTGCCACTGCTCCCCCCACACAGACAGCACTGTCAGTGCTCTCCCCACACAGCCAGCACTGTCAGTGATCCCACCACACAGACAGCACTGCCAGTGCTCCCCCACAGCCAGCACTGTCAGTGCTCCCACCGCACAGAGCCAGCACAGTCAGTTCTCACCCACACAGCCAGCACTGTCAGGGCTCCCCCCACACAGCCAGCACTGTCAGTGCTCCCCCCACACAGCCAGCACTGTCAGTGCTCCCCCACAGCCAGCACTTTCAGTGCTCCCACCGCACAGCCAGCACTGTCAGTGCTCCCCCCACAAAGCCAGCACTGTCAGTGCTCCCACCACACAGCCAACACCGTGAGTGTTCCCCACCCCCACACAGCCAGCACTGCCAGTGCTCCACCCCAACAGCCAGCACTTCCAGTGCTCCCGCTTTCAGCCAGGGCTGCCAGTGCTCCACCATAGCCAGACTGCCACTGCTCCCCCACAGCCAGCACTGCCAGTGGGTCCCCCAAAAGCAGCACTGCCAGTGCTCCCCACAGCCAGTACTGCCAGTGCTCCCCATTGCCAGCACTGCCAGTGCCCACACAAGTGCAGCAGTGGCTGTCTTCCCCTCCACAGGCAGAACTGCCAGTGCTCCATTCCACACAGCCAGCACTGCCAGTGCTACCCCACAGCAAGCAATTCCTTTGCTTCCCCCCAATGCCAGCACTGCCAGTGTTCCCACCCAAGTGCAGTAGTGGTAGTGTTCCCCTGCAGAAGCAGCACTACCAGCGCTCCCTTCAACACAGCCAGCACTGTCAGTGCTCCCCCCAAAGAGCTAGCACTGTCAGTGCTCCCACCACACAGCCAGCACTGTCAGTGATCCCCCCAAAGATACAGCACTGTCAGTGCCACCACCACACAGACTGCACTGTCAGTGCTCCCACCACACAGCCAGCACTGTCAGTGCTCCCCCCCACAGCCAGCACTGTCAGTGCTCCCCCACACAGCCAGCACAGTCAGTGCTCCCACCACACAGCCAGCACTGTCAGTGCTCTCCCCACACTGCCAGCACTGTCAGTGCTCCCACCACACAGCCAGCACTGTCAGTGCTCCCCACATAGCCAACACTGTTCGTGCTCCCACCACACAGCCCGCACTGTCAGTGCTCTCCCACACAGCCAGAACTGTCAGTGCTCCCACCACACAGCCAGCACTGTCAATGCTCCCAACACACAGGCAGTACTGTCAGTGCTCCCCCACACAGGCAGCACTGTCAGTGCTCCCCCCACATAGCCAGCACTGTCAGTGCTCCCACCACACAGACAGCACTGTCAATGCTCCCACCACACAGACAGTGCTGTCAGTGCTCCCCCACACAGCCAGCACTGTCTGTGCTCCCCCCACGTAGCCAGCACTGTCAGTGGTCCCACCACACAGTCAGCACTGTCAGTGCTCCCACCACACAGCCAGCACTGTCAGTGCCCCCGCACACAGCCAGCACTGCCAGTGCTCCGCCACACAGCCATCACTGTCAGTGCTCCTACCACACAACCAGCACTGTCAGTGCTCCCCCCACACAGCCAGCACTGTCAGTGCTCCACCCACACAGCCAGCTCTGTCAGTGCTCCCCTACACAGCCAGCACTGTCAGTGCTCCCCCACACAGCCAGCACTGTCAGTGCTCCCCCGCACACTGCCAGTGCTCCCCCACACAGCCAGCACTGTCAGTGCTCCTACCACACAACCAGCACTGTCAGTGCTCCCCCCACACAGCCAGCACTGTCAGTGCTCCACCCACACAGCCAGCAATGCCAGTCCCCCGAACACAGCCAGCACTGCCAGTGCCCCCCCCCCCCACAGCCAGCAATGCCAGTGCTCTCACCACCCCCCACAACTGTCAGCAGCGGCTGGAGCTGCTGATTGGCTGAGGGGCTGTCACAGCGGCTGGAGATGCTGAATGGACAGGAGGCTGTCAGTCAGGCACTGGAGCTGCTGATTGGCTGAGAGGCTGTCAGTCAGGCGCTGGACATGCTGATTGGTTGAGAGGCAGAGAGTCAACGGCTGGAGCTTTTGATTCGCTGAGAGGCTGTCAGTCAGGAGCTGGAGCTGCTGCTTGGCTGAGAGGCTGTGAGTCAACGGCTTGAGCTCCTGATTGGCTGAACGGCTGTCAGTCAGTTTTATTTTCTCATTAATTTAATAATTGATGTAACCGGATATTTCACCGCGATTTTGATCTGCTCCCTGAACCTGGACTGAGTCACCACATAAATAAATGTGTTTGTGCAACAATTTAAATCCTGCAGCATATATCCGACTTGTTGTAAATTATATTGAGATAGGGTGATAAAAACTAATCCTCTCACATCGATATAGAAAAATTTAATAACGGACACGGTCCAGAGGAGGATGAAAGTCCCGGAGATGCTGAAGAGTAAAATCATTGACTTCCTTCTGCTCTCCATCTCTGGGTCGGTGCGATTGTCTCCCTGACTCTGAGACTTCAGTGCCTTCCGGACCCGACTGGTGAGTAAAATGTGTCTGACTGTCAGAGCGTTGGTCAACAGGATTGAGAAGAACGGCATCAATGGGGTTAAAAACTGATCAAACCAGGAATATCCAACCCATCCCGGGTCAGTGAAATAGCTGATCTTCGTGACGCAGCTCAACTGGACATTGTCGAATATCTCCCTAGGTTCATATGTAAAGTACTGGGGGTTGTTTTTCACACAGAGCAGGAGGCCGCTTGTGGACAGAACCACAGCCGCAGTTTTCCCGGTGCAATATTTAGTTTTCAGTTTCTGGCAGCAAATGGCCACAAATCGATCAAAGGAGAAAGTGAGGGTGAACCAGACAGAACAGTCCCTGGCTGCAGAGATCAGGGCACCCTTAACACTACACACAGGGGTGAGGAACAGGAAATTCCCGGGGAAATAATAACCATTGATCCTGTTCAGTATGGGTTTAGTGATAATAAACAGCAGATCCGCCGTTGCCATGGCCACCAGGTAGCGAGTGGTGCAGGTAGAGAGGCCACACTTCCCCCGACGCAGAATCACAATTCCCAGTATATTAACTGTCAGAGAGAGAAAGGAGAGACACGGGAAATTAATGGGTAATGAATCTCCCTGTCTGAACCAGGACACAATTTCAGCATCAATATAATGGACAGTGGGCGGGTGGGGGTGTTGGGAGAGGAGTGGGCACAGAGATTAGCATTGCAGAGAGGGAAGTAGGAAATGTAACACCAGTGTTAAAGGTGGGGAATGGGGGGAAAGTGTGAATTGCAGCCCTGTCAGTTTGATGGCAGTGGTAGGAAAATGTTTATAATTCAGAGACCTTTGGGAGAGGTTACATTTCTCATTTAGTCTGATTTACAGGATTCACTCAGGCCGGCCAGGTTTCCAAAACCGGATACAAACATACCAGAGATTGTCATCCCAGCTCAATTATTGGACCACCCCCCGGATTGGACCGTTCCCTGGACTGGATTTCTGATGGGGTTGGACACCACTCCTGGTTTATTTGAATACTCCACGATCAATAGAAAAAATAAAACAAACGCAGGACCTTCCCACTTCATAATCATGGGAGCAATAGAAATATAGAATGTACAGTGCAAAAGGAGGTCATTCGGCCCATCGAGTCTGCACCGGCTTTTGGAAAGAGAAAACCAGTTCAGCCCACCCCATCCTCATAACCCAGTGACCCCATCGAAATTGTTTGGAAAATAAACACAATTTATCTTGGCCAATCCACCTAAACTGCACATCTTTGGACTGTGGGAGGAAACCGGATCACCCGGAGGAAACCCACGCACACACGGGGGAGAAAATACAGACTCCGCACAGACAGTGACCCAAACAGGGAATCGAACCTGGGACCCTGGAGCTGTGAATCAACTTTGCCAACCACTGTCCTACCGTGCAGCCCAGCCTGTCCAGAATAGGGTCTGTCCAGTCTCCAGAACATCCCGAAGGATCACCCCTCCCAGGTTTAGTCATTCGTACAGCTCCCGCTCCCAGGAATCCCCCATTGCCATGTATGGAACATCCCAACTTCACTGTTCCCAGGAATCCATCCTCTCCCTGTTTGAAAACAATCCCTGCCAAGCTTTTCTCATGATGTGGAGATGCCGGCGTTGGACTGGGGTGAGCACAGTACGAAGTCTTACAACACCAGGTTAAAGTCCAACAGGTTTGTTTCGATATCAATAGCTTTCGGAGCGCTGTTCCTTCCTCAGGTGAATGAAGAGGTATGTTCCAGAAACACATATATAGACAAATCAAAGATGCCAAACAATGCTAGGAATGCGACCATCAGCAGGCGATTAAATCTTTACAGATCCAGAGATGGGGTAACCCCAGGTTAAAGAGGTGTGAATTGTATCAAGCCAGGACAGTTGGTAGGATTTCGCAGGCCAGATGGTGGGGGATGAATGTAATGCGACATGAATCCCAGGTCCCGGTTGAGGCCGCACTCATGTGTGCGGAACTTGGCTATAAGTTTCTGCTCGGCGATTCTGCGTTGTCGCGCGTCCTGAAGGCCACCTTAGAGAACGCTTTCCCGGAGAACAGAGGCTGAATGCCCTTGACTGCTGAAGTGTTCCCCGACAGGAAGGGAACATTCCTGCCTGGTGATTGTTGCACGATGGCCGTTCATTCGTTGTCGCAGCGTCTGCATGGTCTCGCCAATGTACCACGCTTCGGGACATCCTTTCCTGCAGCGTATGAGGTAGACAACATTGGCCGAGTCGCACGAGTATGTACCGCGTACCTGGTGGGTGGTGTTCTCACGTGTAATAGTGGTATCCATGTCGATGATCTGGCACGTCTTGCAGAGATTGCCATGGCAAGGTTGTGTGGTGTCGTGGTCACTGTTCTGAGGGCTGGGTAGTTTGCTGCAAACAATGGTTCGTTTGAGGTTGCGCGGTTGTTTGAAGGCAAGTAGTGGGGGTGTGGGGATGACCTTGGCAAGATATTCATCGTCATCAATGACGTGTTGAAGGCTGTGAAGAAGATGACGTAGTTTCTCCGCTCCGGGGAAGTACTGGACCACGAAGGGTATTCTGTCGGTTGTGTCCCATGTTTTTCTTCTGAGGATGTTGGTGCGGTTTTTCGCTGTGGCGTGTTGGAACTGTCGATCGATGAGTCGAGTGCCATATCCTGTTCGTACGAGGGCATCTTTCAACGTCTGTAGATGTCTGTTACGCTCCTCCTCGTCTGAGCAGATCCTGTGTATACGGAGCGCTTGTCCATAGGGGATGGCTTCTTTAACGTGTTTAGGGTGGAAGCTGGAGAAGTGGAGCATCATGAGGTTATCCGTGGGTTTGCGGTAAAGCGAAGTGCTGAGGTGACCGTCCTTGATGGAGACGAGTGTGTCCAAGAATGCAACTGATTTTGGAGAGTAGTCCATGGTGAGTCTGATGGTTGGATGGAACTTATTAATGTCATCGTGTAGTCGTTTCAGTGATTCTTCACCGTGGGTCCAAAGGCAAAAAAAGTCATCGATGTATCTGGTGTATAACGTCGGTTAAATGTCCTGTGCGGTGAGTAGGTCCTGTTCAAACTTGTGCATGAAGATGTTGGCGTATTGGGGTGCGAATTTGGTCCCCATGGCTGTTCCGTGCGTCTGGATGAAGAACTTGTTGTCGAAGGTGAAGACGTTGTGAGACAACAATACTATGCCACCTATATGCATACCAAGAACAGAAAGTTTGAGAAACTTGGCATCACCACCGGCAGCAACCAAGCCACCCCCGGTGTCACAGTAGAAAACAATACAGGGAAATCTATTGTCAACTTGTCAGACTACACCCTTCAACCAGACGAAATCGAAGTCCGCAGCAGAGGGCTCAATTTCTGCACCACCACCAAAATGGACCCCATCAGTCTCGCGGCAGACACGGAGGAATTCATCAGGCGAATGAGGCTCCGGGAATTCTTCCACAGACCCCAAGAGGCCAGCAGCGAACTCAAGCAGACTATCAATGAACCGGAACAGCAGACCGAGTGATCTGCGGTGCGGGAACCGAAGAGGAAAGAGTCGAATTGGACCCCTCCGGAAGGCCGCTGCCTTAGACTCGACATGTATGCTGAAGCCATCAGGAGTCGAGTCAATGCCAGATTTATCAGTCGCATTCACAAGACAGCTCCGAACGTCACCCAAGCACAACGCAATGCCATCCGCGCTCTCAAGACCAACCGCAGCATCGTCATCAAACCAGCAGACAAAGTGGGGGCCACTGTCGTACTGAACAGAACGGACTACTGCAAAGAAGTATACCGACAACTGAACAACCAAGAACACTACAGACAGTTACCCGCAGATCCGACCAAGGAACACAGCCACCAACTTAACAGACTGATCAAGACCTTGGATCCAGATCTTCAGAGCACCCTACGTGCTCTCATCCCACGTACTCCCCGCATTGGAGATCTCTACTGCCTCCCAAAAATACATAAGGCCAACACACCAGGCCGCCCAATCGTTTCAGGCAATGGGACCCTGTGTGAGAACCTCTCTGGCTACATCGAGGTCATCTTGAAACCCATCGTACAAGGTACACCCAGCTTCTGTCGCGACACGACGGACTTCCTACAGAAACTCAGCACCCATGGACCAGTTGAACCAGGAACATTCCTCGTCAGAATGGACGTCTTGGCACTCTACACCAGCATCCCCCATGACGACGGCATTGCTTCAACAGCCTCAGTACTCAACACCGACAACTGCCAATCTCCAGACGCAATTCTGCAACTCATCCGCTTCATTCTGGATCACAACGTCTTCACCTTCGACAACAAGTTCTTCATCCAGACGCACGGAACAGCCATGGGGACCAAATTCGCACCCCAATACGCCAACATCTTCATGCACAAGTTTGAACAGGACCTACTCACCGCACAGGACCTTTAACCGACGTTATACACCAGATACATCGATGACATTTTTTTCCTTTGGACCCACGGCGAAGAATCACTGAAACGACTACACGATGACATTAATAAGTTCCATTCAACCATCAGACTCACCATGGACTACTCTCCAAAATCAGTTGCATTCTTGGACACACTCGTTTCCATCAAGGACGGTCACCTCAGCACTTCGCTTTACCGCAAACCCACGGATAACCTCATGATGCTCCACCTCTCCAGCTTCCACCCTAAACACATTAAAGAAGCCATCCCCTATGGACAAGCGCTCCGTATACACAGGATCTGCTCAGACGAGGAGGAGTGTAACAGACATCTACAGACGTTGAAAGATGCCCTCGTACGAACGGGATATGGCACTCGACTCATCGAGCGACAGTTCCAACGCGCCACAGCGAAAAACCGCACCGACCTCCTCAGAAGACAAACATGGGACACAATCGACAGAATACCCTTCGTCGTCCAGTACTTCCCCGGAGCGGAGAAACTACGTCATCTTCTTCACAGCCTTCAACACGTCATTGATGACGATGAACATCTTGCCAAGGTCATCCCCACACCCCCACTACTTGCCTTCAAACAACCGCGCAACCTCAAACGAACCATTGTTTGCAGTAAACTACCCAGTCTTCAGAACAGTGACCACGACACCACATAACCCTGTCATGGCAATCTCTGCAAGATGTGCCAGATCATCGACATGGATACCACCATTACACGTGAGAACACCACCCACCAGGTACGCGGTACAGACTCGTGCGACTCGGCCAATGTTGTCTACCTCATACGCTGCAGGAAAGGATGTCCCGAAGCGTGGCACATTGGCGAGACCATGCAGACGCTGCGACAACGAATGAACGGCCATCGTGCAACAACCACCAGGCAGGAATGTTCCCTTCCAGTTGGTGAACACTTCAGCAGTCAAGGGCATTCAGCCTCTGATCTCCAGGTAAGCGTTCTCCAAGGCGGCCTTCAGGACGCGCGACAACGCAGAATCGCCGAGCAGAAACTTATAGCCAAGTTCCGCACACATGAGTGCGGCCTCAACCGGGACCTGGGATTCATGTCGCATTACATTCATCCCCCACCATCTGGCCTGCGAAATCCTACCAACTGTCCTGGCTTGATACAATTCACACCTCTTTAACCTGGAGTTACCCCATCTCTGGATCTGTAAAGATTTAATCACCTGCTAATGGTCGCATTCCTAGCATTGTTTGGCATCTTTGAATGTGTCTATATATATGTTTCTGGAACATACCTCTTCATTCACCTGAGGAAGGAGCAGCGCTCTGAAAGCTAGTGACATCGAAACAAACCTGTTGGACTTTAACCTGGTGTTGTAAGCTTTTCTCAGGAATATTCCCGCTCCGGCATTGGACATTCCCCAGGGTTCACTTGGCCGGAATAGACTCTCTCCAGATTCGGATCATTGCATTCGACACAAAAGTAGGGAAATGCCAAAACAAGAGCATCAAGATGGAGGAGAAAGTTCCCAGACTAAAGTTGTTTAAATTAACGTTACGTCCTGTAACATCCTAATTGGACGATGAGATATTGCTCCTCCAGCTTGCGTTGGGCTTCACTGCATTCTTGCACCAGGCCAAGGACAGACATGTGGGCCTGAGAGCAAGATGCTGAGTTAACATGGCCACAACAGGAAGGCTGGGGCCATGCTGTGGGCTGAGTGAAGGTGTTCCACAAAGCAGTCTCCCAGTCTGCGTTTAGTCTCCCCAATGTAGAGGAGACGGTATTGGCTCCAGCGAATACAGTGGAACAAACTGAAGGCACAGAAGTGAAACGCTGCTTCCCCAGAAAGGACAGTTTGCTGCTGAGAACCATGAGGCGGGAGGAGGTAAAGGGACAGTTGTTGCACCGTCTGGGATTGCAGGGGAAGGTGCTGGGGGAAGGGAAAGGGGTGTGGGGTGCGAGGGGGAAGTGGACAAGGGGGAGGGAGCGGTACCTGAGGAATGCAGAAATTGAGGGGGTTGGTTGGAGAGAGGTGAAGTTGTGTTTGGTGGTGACATCATGCTGCAGTTGGCAGAAATGGAGGAGGATTTTCCTATCAATGGAAAGGCTGATGGTGTGGAAAGTGAGGAGAGGGAGACACTATCATGTTTCCGGGAGGGAGGAGGATGTGTGCGGACAGAGGTGTGAGAAGTGAATTGAACACGATTGAGAGGCCTGTTAACAAAGGAAGGTGGTGGGGCAGCCCTGTTAAGGAAAAGACAGACATGCCAGACGGGCTATGTTCGAATACGTCACCATCAGAACAGAGGCGATGGAGGCGGAGAAAGTGGGAGAATGAGATGCAGTCTTTACAGGAAGCAGGGAATGAGGATCTGTACACAACCCTCGTGTTGGGGAACGGAGGTGCAGAGGGATTGGACACCCATTGTGAAGATTGGGCGGTTAGGGCCAGGGAAATGGACATTGATTATATGACATACGGCACCAGAGGAATCAGGAATCATAGAATCCCTACAGTGCAGAAGGAGGTCATTCGGCCCATTAAGTCTGTGCCAAACTTCTGAAAGAGTACCTCAACCAAGCTCACTCCCCCGCCTATCTCATTAACCCCTTAATCTAACCTACACATCTTTTTGGACACTGTGGAGTAATTTAGCATGACCAATCCACCTAACCTGGACTGTGGGAGGTAACCGGAGCACCCGCAGTAAACCCACGCAGACACGGAGAAAAAGTGCAGTCTCCACACAGACAGTCACCCAAGGTGGTAATTGATTTTGGGATCATGGTGCTGTGATGCAGCCGTGCAAACCACTGTGTCACTGTGACACCAATGTCTTTGGGAAGGGGCAGAACAGGGTAACGCGGATGGAATTAAGATCGGAAGAAATGATCTTGGTGGGGCTGGAACAGGCCGAAATAAGGGTGTACTGGGACTTTCCTGTCTGTGGATTTTGGGAAGGAGGTTGATGCAGGATGTGTGGGGTTATGGTGTCCGAGGCTGTGGACAGAATATATCCAGAGTCAATGCGGTCAGTGAAAGTCCGGGAAACAATATCATGATGTTTGGTGGAGTGCTGCTGGTCCAGGGGGAGGTAGCAGGATGGGTCTGAGAGTTGACGGTCAGCCTCTGTGAGGAAGAGGTCAGGACACCAGACAATAATGGCACCACCCTAGTGAGCAACTTCGATCATCAGGCCAGGGTTGGATGTTAGAGAAAGGATTGGAGCAAGTTTAGAGTGAGTCAGGATAGAGTTGGTGAGAGGCACCGAGAAATTGAGACAGTCGATGTCGCACTGACAGATCTCAATGAAAAGATCAAGAGCTGATAGGAGGCCAGAGGGTGGGGTCCAGGTAGAGGGAGATTACTGGAGGCGGATGGATTTCAACCACAAATATTCATAAAATAGACGGTGAGAAACAGCAGAGACAATATTATCTATTCACTGATCACCATCAGAATAATTACCAAAGAATTGAAAAGCAGAAGTCGGCCTCTGTTATTCTTGAATTTAGAACAGAATATAATCAAATCTTCCAGTCACAATGTCAACAGTTGGAAAAATGGAATTAGAAGTCTGAGATAAAAGAAATCCAGTAACACAGAGTATACTAAAAAGTCGGCACATATTCCAAAGTCAACATTATTCCTGACACATTTCATCCAATTATTTCAATAACTACCAGAAATAATAGATCTGAGTAGTCTGATAGATGTTAAACAATTGGATTTTCTAAAGGCCGTCAGTAAGATCCGACATAACAGACTGATGAGTAATCTCAGAGCCAGTGGAGTTAGGGGGACACAGCAGCAGAATGGACACATGCTGGCGAGACACACAGAAAACAGGGAGAGGAGTTAAAGGGATTTAGGCTGGTTGGTGGAAGGTGGGAAGTGGTGTTCCACAAGGATCAGCACTGGGATCACTCTCCTTCACCATTCCCATCAACAGTCTGGGATCGGGAAGCAGAATGATAATTACACAATTTACAGACAAAATCAAATTGAGAGTGATAGTGAATACAGAGGAAGAATACAACTAATTACAGGCACACATCATCATTAATTCTGAATTTGCAAAGTGGGTATTTCAATGGGAGATTAATGATCTGACAGATCAGTGTCCGCTGCTGCATTTTGATCAGAACAATAAATCCCCCAATCACTCCTTGGAAAACAAGTGTGTGAATGGACTGGAGGGGTTTCTGGGTTCAGTTGAATAGATTCACAAATCGTGTGAAGCAGAAAAACAGTATACAAACACCCATAAAGATTGATCAAACATGTGAGTTCATTTCAGGATGAATAGAAATGAGAAAATATCACAAAACCTATTGGAATACTGCACTGCTGTGGGTTTTATGAAATATTAGAGTATGGATGATATCTGTTCCTGTTAGAGTAGATCAATAGTAAACAGAGATAGAGACATTTCACTTCATACAAGAAATATAAACATCTTCATAACACAGCCAAACTCTTTCTGTTTTCAACCTATTCCAAAGTTAAAACACACAGAGAAAACTCCACAGAATGGAGCGGCCACTCCCCAATAAAATACATCATTTCAAAATAGAACCAACTAATTTCAGTCCAGTTACTGACCCACACACAATACAATTCCACACGGACAGATAGTCCCAGTAATAGATAGATAATTGGATCAGATATGCCAGTCTGGTGAAATACCCACATTCAGTACAATTCTAAACTGACAGATACTCCCAGTAATCCTTGTTCATTGCTGTCAGATATTTCAATCTGATTAGCGATCCACCGTCAGTGTGATTTCATTCTTACTCCCACTAAACCTTTCTTCAGAGAGATTGCGTTCACTGAGATCCAATCTAACATTATACAAGATTCCACTCAATATGACAACTTTATTGATCAGCGATCCCGTGAGGTACAAACAGGTATATTGTTAGTTGATGAAATGGATTCAAACCATATACATTATTAACGGGATTTGAATTAAGTGAATTATAACGTTGCCCAGGTGTCTATATAACAGTGAGCACGAGATCAGGATCAGATATTTTCAGTCGCAGTTTAAAATCAGAGAGCCGCTCACACACAGATTTACACAACTTCAATGGTGACAGACACTTACCAGGAACACCAACAATAGCCAGGATTGGGTAGACTATTTTCTCAGCAATTTCAATTGGGTAAAGCATTTTCACTGTGAGGTGATGTGTCCCTTCCTGCGATTGGCAATCTCTCTGTCTGAAACTCTGAGGTTATATATTCTCCAAGCTTTTAATTAATACCCTGTGGAGCTACCTCAGGGATATTGTGGTTGTGACATCGTTTAACTTATTTTTCAAAGATGTGAACAAACAGATTACGATATTTGGTTCAGTGAAATAAAATATTATTTTTGTGAGTGAGTGACCTCTTTCCAAACACAGGCCTGTGTTGGTCACACTGTTCAGCTAACGTTAACAGAAAGGTTGCTGTTCACTCAGACACCATCAGTCCCATCTCTACATCTCAGATTGTTTCAGTGATATCCCTCACTCCACTGTGACCATTCAGAGATTCAGTTCCAATTGTCAGTGTGTTTCTCTGGGTGGGTTCACTGCACTCTGGGGTGTAGCTGGCTCTGTAACTGTGACCATTCAGTGATTCAGTTCCAATTGTCAGTGTGTTTCGCTGGGTGGTTCCACTGAACTCTGGGGTGTAACTGTCTCTGTAACTGTGACCATACAGTGATGCAGTTCCAATTGTCAGTGTGTTTCGCTGGGTGGTTCCACTGAACTATGGGGTGTAGCTGTCTCTGTAACTGAGACCATTCAGTGATTCAGTTCCAATTGTCAGTGTGTTTCCCTGGACGGTCCACTGCACTATGGGGTGTAGCTGCCTCTCTAACTGTGACCATTCAGTGATTCAGTTCCAATTGTGTTTATCTGGGTGGTTCCACTGCACTCTGGGGTGTACCTGTCTCTGTAACAGTGACCATTCAGTGATTCAGATCCAAATGTCAGTGTGTTCCTCTGGGTGGTTCCACTGCACTCTGGGATGTAGCTGCCTCTGTAACTCTGACCATGTGGTAGTATGCATTAGGGGTCATGTGGGACTGTGAAGCCGTGATGTCATTGGCTGACAGATCCCGGGTCCTGGTTGGTGTTGACCTCTAGCTCCGCCCTCAAAGCGGAGTATAAGAACCAGGAGTCCTCCCCCGCAGGCAGTCTACTACTGAACTGCGGGGGAACAGTCACGCTTAATAAAGCCTCATCGACTTCACTCTATTCGTCTCTCGGAGTCTTTGTGCGCTGCAATGACCATTCAGTAATTCAGTTGCAATTGTCAGTGTGTTTGTCTGGGTGGTTCCACTGCACTCTGGGGTGTAGCTGTCTCTGTAACTGAGACCATTCAGTGATTCAGTTGCAATTGTCAGTGTGTTTCTCTGTGTGGTTCCACTGCATTCGGTGTGTACCTGCCTCTGTAACTGACAATTCAGTGATTGAGCTCCAATTGTCAGTGTGTTTCTCTGGGTGGTTCCACTGCACTCTGGGGTGTAGCTGCCTCTGTGACTGTGACCACTCAGTGATTCAGATCATATTGTCAGTGTGTTTCTCTGGGTGGTTCCACTGCACTAGGGGTGTAGCTGTCTCTGTAACTGCGACAATTCAGTGATTCAGATCCAATTGTCAGTGTGTTTCTCTGTGTGGTTCCACAGCACTCTAGGGTGTAGCTGTCTCTGGAACTGTGACCATTTAGTGATTCAGTTCCAATTCTCAGTGTGTTTCTCTGGGTGGTTCCACTGAACTCTGGGGTGTAGCTGTCTCTGTAACTGAGACCATTCAGTGATTCCGTTCCGATTGTCAGTGTGTTTCTCTGGGTGGGTCCACTGCACCTGGGGGTGTAGCTGCCTCTGTAACTGTGACCATTCAGTGGTTCAGTTCCAATTGTCAGTGTGTTTCTCTGGGTGGTTCCACTGCACTCTGGTTTGTAGCTGCCTCTGTAACTGTGACCATTTAGTGATTCAGTTCCAATTGTCAGTGTGTTTCCCTGGGTGGTTCCACTGAACTCTGGGGTGTAGCTGTCTCTGTAACTGAGACTATTCAGTGATTCAGTTCAAATTGTCAGTGTGTTTCCCTGGACGGTCCATTGCACTCTGGGGTGTAGCTGCCTCTCTAACTGTGACCATTCAGTGATTCAGTTCCAATTGTCAGTGTGTTTCCCTGGGTGGTTCCACTGCACTCTGGGGTGTAGCTGCCTCTGTAACTGTGACCATTCAGTGATTCAGTTCCAATTGTCAGTGTGTTTCCCTGGGTGGTTCCACTGCACTCTGGGGTGTAGCTGCCTCTGTAACTGTGACCATTCAGTGATTCAGTTCCAATTGTCAGTGTGTTTCCCTGGGTGGTTCCACTGCACTCTGGGGTGTAGCTGCCTCTGTAACTGAGACCATTCAGTGATTCAGTTCCAATTGTCAGTGTGTTTCTCTGGATGGTTCCACTGCACCCTGGAGTGTAGCTGTAACTGTGACTATTCAGTGATTCTGTTCCAATTGTCAGTGTGTTTCTCTGATTGGTTCCACTGCACTCTGGGGTGTAGCTGTCACTACCTGTGACCATTCAGTGCCAATTCTCAATATGTTTCTGTGGGTGGTTCCACTGCACTCTGGGATGTAGCTGTCTCTGTAACTGTGACCATTCAGTGATTCAGTTCCAATTGTCAGTGTGTTTCTCTGGGTGGTTCCACTGAACTCTGGGGTGTAGCTGTCTCTGTAACTGAGACCATTCAGTGATTCAGTTCAAATTGTTAGTGTGTTTCCCTGGACGGTCCATTGCACTCTGGGTTTACCTGCCTCTCTAACTCTGACCATTCAGTGATTCAGTTCCAATTGTCAGTGTGTTTCTCTGGGTGATTCCACTGCACTCTGGGGTTTAGCTGCCTCTGTAACTGTGACCATTCGGTGATTCAGTTCATATTGTCAGTGTGTTTAGCTGTTTGGTTCCACTGCACTCTGGGGTGTAGCAGCCTCTCTAACTATGCCATTTAGTGATTCAGTTCCTATTGACAGTGAGTTTCTCTGGGTGGTTCCACTGCACTCTGGGGTGTAGCTGCCTCTGTAACTGTTACCATTCAGTGATTCAGTTCCAATTGTCAGTGTGTTTCTATGGGTGGTCCCGCTGCACTCTGGGATGTAGCTGCCTCTATAACTGAGAACATTCAGTGATTCAGGACCAATTGTCAGTGTGTTTCTCTGGGTGGGTTCACTGCACTCTGGGGTGTAGCTGTCTCTAACTGTGACCATTCAGTGATTTAGTTCCAATTGTCAGTGAGTTTCTCTATGTGGTTCCACTGCACTCTGGGGTTTTGCTGCCACTGTAACTGTGACCATTCAGTGATTCAGTTCAAATTGTCAATGTTTTTCCCTTGCTGGGTTCACTGCACTCAGGGGTGTAGCTGTCTCTGTAACTGTGACCATTCAGTGATTCAGTTCCAATTGTCAGTGTGTTTCTCTGGGTGGTTCCACTGCACTTTAGGGTGTAGCTGTGTCTAACTGTGACCATTCAGTGATTCAGTTCCAATTGTCAGTGTGTTTCTCTGGATGATTCCACTGCACCCTGGAGTGTAGCTCTAACTGTGACCATTCAGAGATTCTGTTCCAATTGTCAGTGAGTTTCTCTGATTGGTTCCACTGCACTCTGGGGTGTAGCTGTCTCTACCTGTGACCATTCAGTGCCAATTCTCAATATGTTTCTGTGGGTGGTTCCACTGCACTCTGGGATGTAGCTGTCTCTGTAACTGTGACCATTGAGTGATTCAGTTCCAATTGTCAGTGTGTTTCTCTGGGTGATTCCACTGCACTCTGGGGTTTAGCTGCCTCTGTAACTGTGACCATTCGGTGATTCAGTTCATATTGTCAGTGAGTTTAGCTGTTTGGTTCCACTGCTCTCTGGGGTGTAGCAGCCTCTCTAACTATGCCATTTAGTGATTCAGTTCCTATTGACAGTGAGTTTCTCTGGGTGGGTCCACTGCACTCTGGGATGTAGCTGCCTCTAACTGTGACCATTCAGTGGTTCAGTTCCAATTGTCAGTGTGTTTCTCTGTGTGGTTCCACTGCACTCTGCGATCTAGCTGTCTCTGTAACTGAGACCATTCAGTGATTCAGTTCCAATTGTCAGTGTGTTTCTCTGGGTGGTTCCACTGCACTCTGGGGTGTAGCTGTCTGTAACTTTGACCATTCAGTGATACAGTTCCAGTTGTCAGTGTGTTTCTCTGGGTGGTTCCACTGTACTCTGGGGTGTAACAGCCTCTCTAACTATGCCATTTAGTGATTCAGCTCCTATTGACAGTGAGTTTCTCTGGGTGGTTCCACTGCACTCTGGGGTGTAGCTGTCTCTGAAACTGTTACCATTCAGTGATTCAGTTCCAATTGTCAGTGTGTTTCTCTGGGTGGTTCCACTGCACTCTGGGGTGTAGCTGTCTCTGTAACAGAGATCATTCAGTGATTCAGTTCCAATTGTCATTGTGTTTCTCTGTGTGGTTCCACTGCACTCTGGGATGTAGCTGCCTCTTTAACTCTGACCATTCACTGATTCAGTTCCACTAGCCATTGCGTTACTCTGTGTGGTTCCTGTGCCCACTGGGGTGTAGCAGCCTCTGTAACTGTGACTATTCAGTGATTCACATCCAATTGTCAGTGTGTTTCTCTGGGTGGGTTCACTGCACTCTGGGATGTAGCTGTCTCTGTAACTGAGATGATTCAGTGATTCAGTTCCAATTATCAATGTGTTTCTCTGTATGGTTCCACTGCACTCTGGGGTGTAGCTGTCTCTCGCGG
Organism: Scyliorhinus torazame; assembly: GCF_047496885.1. Classification (NCBI taxonomy): domain Eukaryota; kingdom Metazoa; phylum Chordata; class Chondrichthyes; order Carcharhiniformes; family Scyliorhinidae; genus Scyliorhinus; species Scyliorhinus torazame. The sequence continues at coordinate 135,974,153 of NC_092726.1, read as the reverse complement.
TGCGCAGGGGCCTTCTGGGAGGTGAGTAGTGTATTTAAAAAGCCTTACCTTTACAGGAGCAGCCCTTTGGATTTCGGCAGCAGGGGTGCGAAGGGCCTTCTTGGAGGTGAGTAGTGAATTTAAAAAGCCTTGCCTTTACAGGAGCAGCCCTTTGGATTTCGGTGGCAGCGGTGCGCAGGGGCCTTCTCGGAGGTGAGTAGTGTATTTAAAAAGCCTTACCTTTACAGGAGCAGCCCTTTGCATTTCGGCGGCAGCGTTGCGTAGGGGCCTTCTTGGAGGTGAGTAGTGTATTTAAAAAGCCTTACCTTTACAGGAGCAGCCCTTTGGATTTCGGCGGCAACGGTGCGCAGGGGCCTTCTTGGAGGTGAGTAGTGAATTTAAAAAGCCTTACCTTTACAGGAGCAGCCCTTTGGATTTCGGCGGCAGCGGTGCGCAGGGGCCTTCTTGGATGTGAGGAGTGAATTTAAAAAGCCTTACCTTTACAGGAGCAGCCCTTTGGATTTCGGCGGCAGCGGTGCGCAGGGGCCTTCTGGGAGGTGAGTAGTCTATTTAAAAAGCCTTACCTTTACAGGAGCAGCCCTTTGGATTTCGGCGGCAGCGGTGCGCAGGGGCCTTCTTGGATGTGAGGAGTGAATTTAAAAAGCCTTACCTTTACAGGAGCAGCCCTTTGGATTTCGGCGGCAGCGGTGCGCAGGGGCCTTCTGGGAGGTGAGTAGTATATTTAAAAAGCCTTACCTTTACAGGAGCAGCCCTTTGGATTTCGGCAGCAGCGGTGCGCAGGGGCCTTCTTGGAGGTGAGTAGTGTATTTAAAAAGCCTTACCTTTACAGGAGCAGCCCTTTGGATTTCGGCGGCAGCGGTGCGCAGGGGCCTTCTTGGAGGTGAGTAGTGTATTTAAAAAGCCTTACCTTTTCTTTAACAGAATCGGCAAATTCATCTACAGAAAATCAAGTTACAGCACAAGATTGGTTCAGTTATATATTTAATAAGTTATTGTATTTGATATTTTAAAATAAATGTTTGGAATTAGCCTGGAAATTAAAACTTCAAACAATGTGGAAGCTGGTTTAAAAAAAAACCAACAATCTTTGATTAAAAGCCAAAAGAACAGGTTGTTCAAAGAAATTTGATAACGGGAATTTGGCAGCAATCCAACTTTTACTCCCAGTCCATTTGAGTGACAAAAAAAAAAGTTTAAAGATGCGAATGGCATCATTCCAAGCTATACGCCTCTTTTGTCTCTGTAAGAAAATTAACCCTTTCAACAAGCTTTTGTGTATTATCCAGAAGATGTCAAAGACTTGACATCAATTTCGATAATCATTTTACCATTTATTACTAGATCATATGTTCAACTTTCATTGTATAATAATTTTAATAATTATTTTGAAATGCCTGTTGCAATGTTAATTCCATTTTATTGTTTAAAACTGCAATGATTCTTTGCGCTTTTACCTATCCTATCGCATTAATGATGTATTTTAATCTTTTCTGATATATCTCAATTTTTTGATTTATCAAAGGGCCGACTGTAGAAGCCAAGTATTTCAAATACAACTAGTATAGGTAAAAGATAGCTGTTTAAGCATAAATGTTGAGCCCCAGTTTTAAATACCCATTTATACAGCATAATTCACTTTTACTGAAGTCCGTTGTTCTGGCAAATGCATATTTTCAAGATAATGACACTGTCTTGTGCTAATTGTCAAGGACAGGGACTGAATACACAGCAACATTGTTCACAATGCAGATAACAGCTGGGTCAGAAAAGCTGATGTTGCACATTGAGGATGGACGGCTTGCCATCAAATCAAATGTGTTTAAGTCTAACCCAAACCAATTAGGATTATATTGGGGTGTAATTAGACGACTTAAGGCAGATATGAAAGTGTATAACTAAAAAGTTTTCTCCCGGCCATTTTAGGTTAGGTTGGGTTTTGTTGTCTTTGTGAGTATTGTCTTTGTAGCTTAAGTTTTGTTTTAGTGTTTAGTTTAGTCAGTTTTGTCCTTTATAGTCTCCATTTTAGGTTAGGTTTGGGGGTTCTGTCAGTCTACCAGTCTGTGTCAGTGATGTTAGTCCACTTTTGACTTTGAGTTTGAGTTTAGCTGAAGATTAGCTTTCTCTCTCTCTTCATGTTTCATTGCCAGACTTTGACCTTTTAAAAGTTACTTTCGAGCTGTCTGCCTTAGCAAAGAAAGATAATGTCTGTAATTCTCTGAAAGCTTCGAAATGTCTACGAATTGCCTTTTAAATGACTTTCAAATTGTAATCAAGCGACTACAAATAAAACAATTCTTTTTGGCACCTGAGGAGTTTATACTGCAAATTTCAGCTGAGTTCCAGTATTCGCAAAGTGCTACTGATAACCGAATAGCAGAGATGATATAAATTCCTTCAACTATACACAGTCGAATAAAAGAAGGAATCGAACAACTTAACACAGTCTACAAATAGTAAAAATCTTACAACTTGTCGTATTGCGCCAGGACTTGATTCATCAACTAAGCTTCCCCCAAACTTGGCGTAGTTCGACAGGTTAAGATCCTTAAATTAAAGTTTCCTTTACCTTTACAGGAGCAGCCCTTTGGATTTCGGCGGCAGCGGTGCGCAGGGGCGTTCTTGGAGGTGAGTAGTGAATTTAAAAAGCCTTACCTTTACAGGAGCAGCCCTTTGGATTTCGGCGGCAACGGTGCGCAGGGGCCTTCTTGGAGGTGAGTAGTATATTTAAAAAGCCTTACCTTTACCGGAGCAGCCCTTTGGATTTCGGTGGCAGCGGTGCGCAGGGGCCTTCTTGGAGGTGAGTAGTGAATTTAAAAAGCCTTACCTTTACAGGAGCAGCCCTTTGGATTTCGGCGGCAGCGGTGCGCAGGGGCCTTCTTGGAGGTGAGTAGTGTATTTAAAAAGCCTTACCTTTACAGGAGCAGCCCTTTGGATTTTGGCGGCAGCGGTGCGCAGGGGCCTTCTTGGAGGTGAGTAGTGTATTTAAAAAGCCTTACCTTTACAAGAGCAGCCCTTTGGATTTCGGCGGCAGCGGTGCGCAGGGGCCTTCTTGGAGGTGAGTAGTGAATTTAAAAAGCCTTACCTTTACAGGAGCAGCCCTTTGGATTTCGGCGGCAGCGGTGCGCAGGGGCCTTCTTGGAGGTGAGTAGTGTATTTAAAAAGCCTTACCTTTACAGGAGCAGCCCTTTGGATTTTGGCGGCAGCGGTGCGCAGGGGCCTTCTTGGAGGTGAGTAGTGTATTTAAAAAGCCTTACCTTTACAGGAGCAGCCCTTTGGATTTCGGCGGCAGCGGTGCGCAGGGGCGTTCTTGGAGGTGAGTAGTGAATTTAAAAAGCCTTACCTTTACAGGAGCAGCCCTTTGGATTTCGGCGGCAGCGGTGCGCAGGGGCCTTCTGGGAGGTGAGTAGTATATTTAAAAAGCCTTACCTTTACCGGAGCAGCCCTTTGGATTTCGGCGGCAGCGGTGCGCAGGGGCCTTCTGGGAGGTGAGTAGTGTATTTAAAAAGCCTTACCTTTACAGGAGCAGCCCTTTGGATTTCGGCGGCAGCGGTGCGCAGGGGCCTTCTTGGAGGTGAGTAGTGAATTTAAAAAGCTTTACCTTTACAGGAGCAGCCCTTTGGATTTCGGCGGCAGCGGTGCGCAGGGGCCTTCTTGGAGGTGAGTAGTGTATTTAAAAAGCCTTACCTTTACAGGAGCAGCCCTTTGGATTTTGGCGGCAGCGGTGCGCAGGGGCCTTCTTGGAGGTGAGTAGTGTATTTAAAAGGCCTTACCTTTACAGGAGCAGCCCTTTGGATTTCGGCGGCAGCGGTGCGCAGGGGCCTTCTTGGAGGTGAGTAGTGTATTTAAAAAGCCTTACCTTTACAGGAGCAGCCCTTTGGATTTCGGCGGCAGCGGTGCGCAGGGGCCTTCTTGGAGGTGAGTAGTGAATTTAAAAAGCCTTACCTTTACAGGAGCAGCCCTTTGGATTTTGTCGGCAGCGGTGCGCAGGGGCCTTCTGGGAGGTGAGTAGTGTATTTAAAAAGCCTTACCTTTACAGGAGCAGCCCTTTGGATTTCGGCGGCAGCGGTGCGCAGGGGCCTTCTGGGAGGTGAGTAGTGAATTTAAAAAGCCTTACCTTTACAGGAGCAGCCCTTTGGATTTCGGCGGCAGCGGTGCGCAGTGGCCTTCTTGGAGGTGAGTAGTGTATTTAAAAAGCCTTACCTTTACAGGAGCAGCCCTTTGGATTTCGGCGGCAGCGGTGCGCAGGGGCCTTCTGGGAGGTGAGTAGTGAATTTAAAAAGCCTTACCTTTACAGGAGCAGCCCTTTGGATTTCGGCGGCAGCGGTGCGCAGGGGCCTTCTGGGAGGTGAGTAGTGAATTTAAAAAGCCTTACCTTTACAGGAGCAGCCCTTTGGATTTCGGCGGCAGCGGTGCGCAGGGGCCTTCTTGGAGGTGAGTAGTGAATTTAATAAGCCTTACCTTTACAGGAGCAGCCCTTTGGATTTCGGTGGCAGCGGTGCGCAGGGGCCTTCTTGGAGGTGAGTAGTGAATTTAAAAAGCCTTACCTTTACAGGAGCAGCCCTTTGGATTTCGGCGGCAGCGGTGCGCACGGGCCTTCTGGGAGGTGAGTAGTGAATTTAAAAAGCCTTACCTTTACAGGAGCAGCCCTTTGGATTTCGGCGGCAGCGGTGCGCAGGGGCCTTCTTGGAGGTGAGTAGTGAATTTAAAAAGCCTTACCTTTACAGGAGCAGCCCTTTGGATTTCGGCGGCAGCGGTGCGCAGGGGCCTTCTGGGAGGTGAGTAGTGAATTTAAAAAGCCTTACCTTTACAGGAGCAGCCCTTTGGATTTCGGCGGCAGCGGTGCGCAGGGGTCTTCTTGGAGGTGAGTAGTGAATTTAATAAGCCTTACCTTTACAGGAGCAGCCCTTCGGATTTCGGCGGCAGCGGTGCGCAGGGGCCTTCTTGGAGGTGAGTAGTGAATTTAAAAAGCCTTACCTTTACAGGAGCAGCCCTTTGGATTTCGGCGGCAACGGTGCGCAGGGGCCTTCTGGGAGGTGAGTAGTGAATTTAAAAAGCCTTACCTTTACAGGAGCAGCCCTTTGGATTTCGGCGGCAGCGGTGCGCAGGGGCCTTCTGGGAGGTGAGTAGTGAATTTAAAAAGCCTTACCTTTACAGGAGCAGCCCTTTGGATTTCGGCGGCAGCGGTGCGCAGGGGCCTTCTGGGAGGTGAGTAGTGAATTTAAAAAGCCTTACCTTTACAGGAGCAGCCCTTTGGATTTCGGCGGCAGCGGTGCGCAGGGGCCTTCTTGGAGGTGAGTAGTGAATTTAATAAGCCTTACCTTTACAGGAGCAGCCCTTTGGATTTCGGCGGCAGCGGTGCGCAGGGGCCTTCTTGGAGGTGAGTAGTGAATTTAAAAAGCCTTACCTTTACAGGAGCAGCCCTTTGGATTTCGGCGGCAGCGGTGCGCAGGGGCCTTCTGGGAGGTAAGTAGTGAATTTAAAAAGCCTTACCTTTACAGGAGCAGCCCTTTGGATTTCGGCGGCAGCGGTGCGCAGGGGCCTTCTGGGAGGTGAGTAGTGAATTTAAAAAGCCTTACCTTTACAGGAGCAGCCCTTTGGATTTTGGCGGCAGCGGTGCACAGGGGCCTTCTGGGAGGTGAGTAGTGAATTTAAAAAGCCTTACCTTTACAGGAGCAGCCCTTTGGATTTCGGCGGCAGCGGTGCGCAGAGGCCTTCAGGGAGGTGAGTAGTGAATTTAAAAAGCCTTACCTTTACAGGAGCAGCCCTTTGGATTTCGGCGGCAGCGGTGCGCAGAGGCCTTCAGGGAGGTGAGTAGTGAATTTAAAAAGCCTTACCTTTACAGGAGCAGCCCTTTGGATTTTGGCGGCAGCGGTGCACAGGGGCCTTCTGGGAGGTGAGTAGTGAATTTAAAAAGCCTTACCTTTACAGGAGCAGCCCTTTGGATTTCGGCGGCAGCGGTGCGCAGAGGCCTTCAGGGAGGTGAGTAGTGAATTTAAAAAGCCTTACCTTTACAGGAGCAGCCCTTTGGATTTCGGCGGCAGCGGTGCGCAGAGGCCTTCAGGGAGGTGAGTAGTGAATTTAAAAAGCCTTACCTTTACAGGAGCAGCCCTTTGGATTTCGGCGGCAGCGGTGCTCAGGGGCCTTCTGGGAGGTGAGTAGTGAATTTAAAAAGCCTTACCTTTTCAGGAGCAGCCCTTTGGATTTCGGCGGCAGCGGTGCGCAGGGGCCTTCTGGGAGGTGAGTAGTGAATTTAAAAAGCCTTACCTTTACAGGAGCAGCCCTTTGGATTTCGGCGGCAGCGGTGCGCAGAGGCCTTCAGGGAGGTGAGTAGTGAATTTAATAAGCCTTACCTTTACAGGAGCAGCCCTTTGGATTTCGGCGGCAGCGGTGCGCAGGGGCCTTCTTGGAGGTGAGTAGTGAATTTAAAAAGCCTTACCTTTACAGGAGCAGCCCTTTGGATTTCGGCGGCAGCGGTGCGCAGGGGCCTTCTGGGAGGTGAGTAGTGAATTTAAAAAGCCTTACCTTTACAGGAGCAGCCCTTTGGATTTCGGCGGCAGCGGTGCGCAGGGGCCTTCTGGGAGGTGAGTAGTGAATTTAAAAAGCCTTACCTTTACAGGAGCAGCCCTTTGGATTTCGGCGGCAGCGGTGCGCAGGGGCCTTCTGGGAGGTGAGTAGTGAATTTTAAAAGCCTTACCTTTACAGGAGCAGCCCTTTGGATTTCGGCGGCAGCGGTGCGCAGGGGCCTTCTTGGAGGTGAGTAGTGAATTTAATAAGCCTTACCTTTACAGGAGCAGCCCTTTGGATTTCGGCGGCAGCGGTGCGCAGGGGCCTTCTTGGAGGTGAGTAGTGAATTTAAAAAGCCTTACCTTTACAGGAGCAGCCCTTTGGATTTCGGCGGCAGTGGTGCGCAGGGGCCTTCTTGGAGGTGAGTAGTGAATTTAAAAAGCCTTACCTTTACAGGAGCAGCCCTTTGGATTTCGGCGGCAGCGGTGCGCAGGGGCCTTCTGGGAGGTGAGTAGTGAATTTAAAAAGCCTTACCTTTACAGGAGCAGCCCTTTGGATTTCGGCGGCAGCGGTGCGCAGGGGCCTTCTGGGAGGTGAGTAGTGAATTTAAAAAGCCTTACCTTTACAGGAGAAGCCCTTTGGATTTCGGCGGCAGCGGTGCGCAGGGGCCTTCTGCGAGGTGAGTAGTGAATTTAAAAAGCCTTACCTTTACAGGAGCAGCCCTTTGGATTTCGGCGGCAGCGGTGCGCAGGGGCCTTCTTGGAGGTGAGTAGTGAATTTAATAAGCCTTACCTTTACAGGAGCAGCCCTTTGGATTTCGGCGGCAGCGGTGCTCAGGGGCCTTCTGGGAGGTGAGTAGTGAATTTAAAAAGCCTTACCTTTACAGGAGCAGCCCTTTGGATTTCGGCGGCAGCGGTGCGCAGGGGCCTTCTTGGATGTGAGTAGTGAATTTAAAAAGCCTTACCTTTACAGGAGCAGCCCTTTGGATTTCGGCGGCAGCGGTGCGCAGGGGCCTTCTTGGAGGTGAGTAGTGTATATTAAAGCCTTACCTTTACAGGAGCAGCCCTTTGGATTTCTGCGGCAGCGGTGCGCAGGGGCCTTCTTGGAGGTGAGTAGTGTATTTAAAAAGCCTTACCTTTACAGGAGGAGCCCTTTGGATTTCGGCGGCAGCGGTGCGCAGGGGCCTTCTTGGAGGTGAGTACTGTATTTAAAAAGCCTTACCTTTACAGGAGCAGCCCTTTGCATTTCGGCAGCAGCGGTGCGCAGGGGCCTTCTTGGAGGTGAGTAGTGAATTGAAAAAGCCTTACTTTACAGGAGCAGCCCTTTGGATTTTGGCGGCAGCGGTGCGCAGGGGCCTTCTTGGTGGTGAGTAGTGTATTTAAAAAGCCTTACCTTTACAGGAGCAGCCCTTTGGATTTCGGCGGCAGCGGTGCGCAGGGGCCTTCTTGGAGGTGAGTAGTGTATTTAAAAAGCCTTACCTTTACAGGAGCATCCCTTTGGATTTCGGCGGCAGCGGTGCGCAGGGGCCTTCTTGGAGGTGAGTAGTGTATTTAAAAAGCCTTACCTTTACAGGAGCAGCCCTTTGGATTTCGGCGGCAGCGGTGCGCAGGGGCCTTCTTGGAGGTGAGTAGTGTATTTAAAAAGCCTTACCTTTACAGGAGCAGCCCTTTGGATTTCAGCGGCAGCGGTGCGCAGGGGCCTTCTTGGAGGTGAGTAGTGTATTTAAAAAGCCTTACCTTTACAGGAGCAGCCCTTTGGATTTCGGCGGCAGCGGTGCGCAGGGGTCTTCTTGGAGGTGAGTAGTGAATTTAATAAGCCTTACCTTTACAGGAGCAGCCCTTTGGATTTCGGCGGCAGCGGTGCGCAGGGGCCTTCTTGGAGGTGAGTAGTGAATTTAAAAAGCCTTACCTTTACAGGAGCAGCCCTTTGGATTTCGGCGGCAACGGTGCGCAGGGGCCTTCTGGGAGGTGAGTAGTGAATTTAAAAAGCCTTACCTTTACAGGAGCAGCCCTTTGGATTTCGGCGGCAGCGGTGCGCAGGGGCCTTCTGGGAGGTGAGTAGTGAATTTAAAAAGCCTTACCTTTACAGGAGCAGCCCTTTGGATTTCGGCGGCAGCGGTGCGCAGGGGCCTTCTGGGAGGTGAGTAGTGAATTTAAAAAGCCTTACCTTTACAGGAGCAGCCCTTTGGATTTCGGCGGCAGCGGTGCGCAGGGGCCTTCTTGGAGGTGAGTAGTGAATTTAATAAGCCTTACCATTACAGGAGCAGCCCTTTGGATTTCGGCGGCAGCGGTGCGCAGGGGCCTTCTTGGAGGTGAGTAGTGAATTTAAAAAGCCTTACCTTTACAGGAGCAGCCCTTTGGATTTCGGCGGCAGCGGTGCGCAGGGGCCTTCTGGGAGGTAAGTAGTGAATTTAAAAAGCCTTACCTTTACAGGAGCAGCCCTTTGGATTTCGGCGGCAGCGGTGCGCAGGGGCCTTCTGGGAGGTGAGTAGTGAATTTAAAAAGCCTTACCTTTACAGGAGCAGCCCTTTGGATTTTGGCGGCAGCGGTGCACAGGGGCCTTCTGGGAGGTGAGTAGTGAATTTAAAAAGCCTTACCTTTACAGGAGCAGCCCTTTGGATTTCGGCGGCAGCGGTGCGCAGAGGCCTTCAGGGAGGTGAGTAGTGAATTTAAAAAGCCTTACCTTTACAGGAGCAGCCCTTTGGATTTCGGAGGCAGCGGTGCGCAGGGGCCTTCTGGGAGGTGAGTAGTGAATTTAAAAAGCCTTACCTTTACCGGAGCAGCCCTTTGGATTTCGGAGGCAGCGGTGCGCAGGGGCCTTCTGGGAGGTGAGTAGTGAATTTAAAAAGCCTTACCTTTACAGGAGCAGCCCTTTGGATTTCGGCGGCAGCGGTGCGCAGGGGCCTTCTGGGAGGTGAGTAGTGAATTTAAAAAGCCTTACCTTTACAGGAGCAGCCCTTTGGATTTCGGCGGCAGCGGTGCGCAGAGGCCTTCAGGGAGGTGAGTAGTGAATTTAATAAGCCTTACCTTTACAGGAGCAGCCCTTTGGATTTCGGCGGCAGCGGTGCGCAGGGGCCTTCTTGGAGGTAAGTAGTGAATTTAAAAAGCCTTACCTTTACAGGAGCAGCCCTTTGGATTTCGGCGGCAGCGGTGCGCAGGGGCCTTCTGGGAGGTGAGTAGTGAATTTAAAAAGCCTTACCTTTACAGGAGCAGCCCTTTGGATTTCGGCGGCAGCGGTGCGCAGGGGCCTTCTGGGAGGTGAGTAGTGAATTTAAAAAGCCTTACCTTTACAGGAGCAGCCCTTTGGATTTCGGCGGCAGCGGTGCGCAGGGGCCTTCTGGGAGGTGAGTAGTGAATTTTAAAAGCCTTACCTTTACAGGAGCAGCCCTTTGGATTTCGGCGGCAGCGGTGCGCAGGGGCCTTCTTGGAGGTGAGTAGTGAATTTAATAAGCCTTACCTTTACAGGAGCAGCCCTTTGGATTTCGGCGGCAGCGGTGCGCAGGGGCCTTCTTGGAGGTGAGTAGTGAATTTAAAAAGCCTTACCTTTACAGGAGCAGCCCTTTGGATTTCGGCGGCAGTGGTGCGCAGGGGCCTTCTTGGAGGTGAGTAGTGAATTTAAAAAGCCTTACCTTTACAGGAGCAGCCCTTTGGATTTCGGCGGCAGCGGTGCGCAGGGGCCTTCTGGGAGGTGAGTAGTGAATTTAAAAAGCCTTACCTTTACAGGAGCAGCCCTTTGGATTTCGGCGGCAGCGGTGCGCAGGGGCCTTCTGGGAGGTGAGTAGTGAATTTAAAAAGCCTTACCTTTACAGGAGAAGCCCTTTGGATTTCGGCGGCAGCGGTGCGCAGGGGCCTTCTGCGAGGTGAGTAGTGAATTTAAAAAGCCTTACCTTTACAGGAGCAGCCCTTTGGATTTCGGCGGCAGCGGTGCGCAGGGGCCTTCTTGGAGGTGAGTAGTGAATTTAATAAGCCTTACCTTTACAGGAGCAGCCCTTTGGATTTCGGCGGCAGCGGTGCTCAGGGGCCTTCTGGGAGGTGAGTAGTGAATTTAAAAAGCCTTACGTTTACAGGAGCAGCCCTTTGGATTTCGGCGGCAGCGGTGCGCAGGGGCCTTCTTGGATGTGAGTAGTGAATTTAAAAAGCCTTACCTTTACAGGAGCAGCCCTTTGGATTTCGGCGGCAGCGGTGCGCAGGGGCCTTCTTGGAGGTGAGTAGTGTATATTAAAGCCTTACCTTTACAGGAGCAGCCCTTTGGATTTCTGCGGCAGCGGTGCGCAGGGGCCTTCTTGGAGGTGAGTAGTGTATTTAAAAAGCCTTACCTTTACAGGAGGAGCCCTTTGGATTTCGGCGGCAGCGGTGCGCAGGGGCCTTCTTGGAGGTGAGTACTGTATTTAAAAAGCCTTATCTTTACAGGAGCAGCCCTTTGCATTTCGGCGGCAGCGGTGCGCAGGGGCCTTCTTGGAGGTGAGTAGTGAATTGAAAAAGCCTTACTTTACAGGAGCAGCCCTTTGGATTTTGGCGGCAGCGGTGCGCAGGGGCCTTCTTGGTGGTGAGTAGTGTATTTAAAAAGCCTTACCTTTACAGGAGCAGCCCTTTGGATTTCGGCGGCAGCGGTGCGCAGGGGCCTTCTTGGAGGTGAGTAGTGTATTTAAAAAGCCTTACCTTTACAGGAGCATCCCTTTGGATTTCGGCGGCAGCGGTGCGCAGGGGCCTTCTTGGAGGTGAGTAGTGTATTTAAAAAGCCTTACCTTTACAGGAGCAGCCCTTTGGATTTCGGCGGCAGCGGTGCGCAGGGGCCTTCTTGGAGGTGAGTAGTGTATTTAAAAAGCCTTACCTTTACAGGAGCAGCCCTTTGGATTTCAGCGGCAGCGGTGCGCAGGGGCCTTCTTGGAGGTGAGTAGTGAATTTAAAAAGCCTTACCTTTACAGGAGCAGCCCTTTGGATTTCGGCGGCAGCGGTGCGCAGGGGCCTTCTTGGAGGTGAGTAGTGTATTTTAAAAGCCTTACCTTTACAGGAGCAGCCCTTTGGATTTCGGCGGCAGCGGTGCGCAGGGGCCTTCTTGGAGGTGAGTCGTGAATTTAAAAAGCCTTACCTTTACAGGAGCAGCCCTTTGGATTTCGGCGGCACCGGTGCGCAGGGGCCTTCTGGGAGGTGAGTAGTGTATTTAAAAAGCCTTACCTTTACAGGAGCAGCCCTTTGGATTTCGGCGGCAGCGGTGCGCAGGGGCCTTCTTGGAGGTGAGTAGTGTATTTAAAAAGCCTTACCTTTACAGGAGCAGACCTTTGGATTTCGGCGGCAGCGGTGCGCAGGGGCCTTCTTGGAGTTGGGTAGTGTATTTAAAAAGCCTTACCTTTACAGGAGCAGCCCTTTGGATTTCGGCGGCAGCGGTGCGCAGGGGCCTTCTTGGAGGTGAGTCGTGAATTTAAAAAGCCTTACCTTTACAGGAGCAGCCCTTTGGATTTCGGCGGCAGCGGTGCGCAGGGGCCTTCTTGGAGGTGAGGAGTGTATTTAAAAAGCCTTACCTTTACAGGAGCAGCCCTTTGGATTTCGGCGGCAGCGGTGCGCAGGGGCCTTCTTGGAGGTGAGTAGTGAATTTAAAAAGCCTTACCTTTACAGGAGCAGCCCTTTGGATTTTGGCGGCAGCGGTGCGCAGGGGCCTTCTTGGAGGTGAGGAGTGTATTTAAAAAGCCTTACCTTTACAGGAGCAGCCCTTTGGATTTCGGCGGCAGCGGTGCGCAGGGGCCTTCTTGGAGGTGAGTAGTGAATTTAAAAAGCCTTACCTTTACAGGAGCAGCCCTTTGGATTTTGGCGGCAGCGGTGCGCAGGGGCCTTCTTGGAGGTGAGTCGTGTATTTAAAAAGCCTTACCTTTACAGGAGCAGCCCTTTGGATTTCGCCGGCAGCGGTGCGCAGGGGCCTTCTTGGAGGTGAGTCGTGAATTTAAAAAGCCTTACCTTTACAGGAGCAGCCCTTTGGATTTCGGCGGCAGCGGTGCGCAGGGGCCTTCTTGGAGGTGAGTAGTGTATTTAAAAAGCCTTACCTTTACAGGAGCAGCCCTTTGGATTTCGGCGGCAGCGGTGCGCAGGGGCCTTCTTGGAGGTGAGTAGTGAATTTAAAAAGCCTTACCTTTACAGGAGCAGGCCTTTGGATTTCGGCGGCAGCGGTGCACAGGGGCCTTCTTGGAGGTGAGTAGTGTATTTAAAAAGCCTTACCTTTACAGGAGCAGCCCTTTGGATTTTGGCGGCAGCGGTGCGCAGGGGCCTTCTTGGAGGTGAGTAGTGTATTTAAAAAGCCTTACCTTTACAGGAGCAGCCCTTTGGATTTCGGCGGCAGCGGTGCGCAGGGGCCTTCTTGGAGGTGAGTAGTGTATTTAAAAAGCCTTACCTTTACAGGAGCATCCCTTTGGATTTCGGCGGCAGCGGTGCGCAGGGGCCTTCTTGGAGGTGAGTAGTGTATTTAAAAATCCTTACCTTTACAGGAGCAGCCCTTTGGATTTCGGCGGCAGCGGTGCGCAGGGGCCTTCTTGGAGGTGAGTAGTGTATTTAAAAAGCCTTACCATTACAGGAGCAGCCCTTTGGATTTCGGCGGCAGCGGTGCGCAGGGGCCTTCTCGGAGGTGAGTAGTGTATTTAAAAAGCCTTACCTTTACAGGAGCAGCCCTTTGGATTTCGGCGGCACCGGTGCGCAGGGGCCTTCTTGGAGGTGAGTCGTGAATTTAAAAAGCCTTACCTTTACAGGAGCAGCCCTTTCGATTTCGGCGGCACCGGGATGCAGGGGCCTTCTGGGAGGTGAGTAGTGAATTTAAAAAGCCTTACCTTTACAGGAGCAGCCCTTTGGATTTCGGCGGCAGCGGTGCGCAGGGGCCTTCTTGGAGGTGAGTCGTGAATTTAAAAAGCCTTACCTTTACAGGAGCAGCCCTTTGGATTTCGGCGGCAGCGGTGCGCAGGGGCCTTCTTGGAGGTGAGGAGTGTATTTAAAAAGCCTTACCTTTACAGGAGCAGCCCTTTGGATTTCGGCGGCAGCGGTGCGCAGGGGCCTTCTTGGAGGTGAGTAGTGAATTTAAAAAGCCTTACCTTTACAGGAGCAGCCCTTTGGATTTTGGCGGCAGCGGTGCGCAGGGGCCTTCTTGGAGGTGAGGAGTGTATTTAAAAAGCCTTACCTTTACAGGAGCAGCCCTTTGGATTTCGGCGGCAGCGGTGCGCAGGGGCCTTCTTGGAGGTGAGTAGTGAATTTAAAAAGCCTTACCTTTACAGGAGCAGCCCTTTGGATTTTGGCGGCAGCGGTGCGCAGGGGCCTTCTTGGAGGTGAGTCGTGTATTTAAAAAGCCTTACCTTTACAGGAGCAGCCCTTTGGATTTCGCCGGCAGCGGTGCGCAGGGGCCTTCTTGGAGGTGAGTCGTGAATTTAAAAAGCCTTACCTTTACAGGAGCAGCCCTTTGGATTTCGGCGGCAGCGGTGCGCAGGGGCCTTCTTGGAGGTGAGTAGTGTATTTAAAAAGCCTTACCTTTACAGGAGCAGCCCTTTGGATTTCGGCGGCAGCGGTGCGCAGGGGCCTTCTTGGAGGTGAGTAGTGAATTTAAAAAGCCTTACCTTTACAGGAGCAGGCCTTTGGATTTCGGCGGCAGCGGTGCACAGGGGCCTTCTTGGAGGTGAGTAGTGTATTTAAAAAGCCTTACCTTTACAGGAGCAGCCCTTTGGATTTTGGCGGCAGCGGTGCGCAGGGGCCTTCTTGGAGGTGAGTAGTGTATTTAAAAAGCCTTACCTTTACAGGAGCAGCCCTTTGGATTTCGGCGGCAGCGGTGCGCAGGGGCCTTCTTGGAGGTGAGTAGTGTATTTAAAAAGCCTTACCTTTACAGGAGCATCCCTTTGGATTTCGGCGGCAGCGGTGCGCAGGGGCCTTCTTGGAGGTGAGTAGTGTATTTAAAAATCCTTACCTTTACAGGAGCAGCCCTTTGGATTTCGGCGGCAGCGGTGCGCAGGGGCCTTCTTGGAGGTGAGTAGTGTATTTAAAAAGCCTTACCATTACAGGAGCAGCCCTTTGGATTTCGGCGGCAGCGGTGCGCAGGGGCCTTCTCGGAGGTGAGTAGTGTATTTAAAAAGCCTTACCTTTACAGGAGCAGCCCTTTGGATTTCGGCGGCACCGGTGCGCAGGGGCCTTCTTGGAGGTGAGTCGTGAATTTAAAAAGCCTTACCTTTACAGGAGCAGCCCTTTCGATTTCGGCGGCACCGGGATGCAGGGGCCTTCTGGGAGGTGAGTAGTGAATTTAAAAAGCCTTACCTTTACAGGAGCAGCCCTTTGGATTTCGGCGGCAGCGGTGCGCAGGGGCCTTCTTGGAGGTGAGTAGTGTATTTTAAAAAGCCTTACCTTTACAGGAGCAGCCCTTTGGATTTCGGCGGCACCGGTGCGCAGGGGCCTTCTTGGAGGTGAGTCGTGAATTTAAAAAGCCTTACCTTTACAGGAGCAGCCCTTTGGATTTCGGCGGCACCGGGATGCAGGGGCCTTCTGGGAGGTGAGTAGTGAATTTAAAAAGCCTTACCTTTACAGAAGCAGACCTTTGGATTTCGGTGGCAGCGGTGCGCAGGGGCCTTCTGGGAGGTGAGTAGTGTATTTAAAAAGCCTTACCTTTACAGGAGCAGCCCTTTGGATTTCGGCGGCAGCGGTGCGCAGGGGCCTTCTTGGAGGTGGGTAGAGTATTTAAAAAGCCTTACCTTTACAGGAGCAGCCCTTTGGATTTCGGCGGCAGCGGTGCGCAGGGGCCTTCTTGGAGATGAGTAGTGTATTTTAAAAAGCCTTACCTTTACAGAAGCAGCCCTTTGGATTTCGGCGGCAGCGGTGCGCAGGGGCCTTCTTGGAGGTGAGTAGTGAATTTAAGAAGCCTTACCTTTACAGGAGCAGCCCTTTGGATTTTGGGGGCAGCGGTGCGCAGGGGCCTTCTTGGAGGTGAGTAGTGTATTTAAAAAGCCTTACCTTTACAGGAGCAGCCCTTTGGATTTCGCCGGCAGCGGTGCGCAGGGGCCTTCTTGGAGGTGAGTCGTGAATTTAAAAAGCCTTACCTTTACAGGAGCAGCCCTTTGGATTTCGGCGGCAGCGGTGCGCAGGGGCCTTCTTGGAGGTGAGTAGTGTATTTAAAAAGTCTTACCTTTACAGGAGCAGCCCTTTGGATTTCGGCGGCAGCGGTGCGCAGGGGCCTTCTTGGAGGTGAGTAGTGTATTTAAAAAGCCTTACCTTTACAGGAGCAGCCCTTTGGATTTCGGCGGCAGCGGTGTGCAGGGGCCTTCTTGGAGGTGAGTAGTGAATTTAAAAAGCCTTACCTTTACAGGAGCAGGCCTTTGGATTTCGGCGGCAGCGGTGCACAGGGGCCTTCTTGGAGGTGAGTAGTGTATTTAAAAAGCCTTACCTTTACAGGAGCAGCCCTTTGGATTTCGGCGGCAGCGGTGCGCAAGGGCTTCTTGGAGGTGAGTAGTGAATTTAAAAAGCCTTACCTTTACAGGAGCAGACCTTTGGATTTCGGCGGCAGGGGTGCACAGGGGCCTTCTTGGAGGTGAGTAGTGTATTTAAAAAGCCTTACCTTTACAGGAGCAGCCCTTTGGATTTTGGCGGCAGCGGTGCGCAGGGGCCTTCTTGGAGGTGAGTAGTGTATTTAAAAAGCCTTACCTTTACAGGAGCAGCCCTTTGGATTTCGGCGGCAGCGGTGCGCAGGGGCCTTCTTGGAGGTGAGTAGTGTATTTAAAAAGCCTTACCTTTACAGGAGCATCCCTTTGGATTTCGGCGGCAGCGGTGCGCAGGGGCCTTCTTGGATGTGAGTAGTGTATTTAAAAATCCTTACCTTTACAGGAGCAGCCCTTTGGATTTCGGCGGCAGCGGTGCGCAGGGGCCTTCTTGGAGGTGAGTAGTGTATTTAAAAAGCCTTACCATTACAGGAGCAGCCCTTTGGATTTCGGCGGCAGCGGTGCGCAGGGGCCTTCTCGGAGGTGAGTAGTGTATTTAAAAAGCCTTACCTTTACAGGAGCAGCCCTTTGGATTTCGGCGGCACCGGTGCGCAGGGGCCTTCTTGGAGGTGAGTCGTGAATTTAAAAAGCCTTACCTTTACAGGAGCAGCCCTTTGGATTTCGGCGGCACCGGGATGCAGGGGCCTTCTGGGAGGTGAGTAGTGAATTTAAAAAGCCTTACCTTTACAGGAGCAGCCCTTTGGATTTCGGCGGCAGCGGTGCGCAGGGGCCTTCTTGGAGGTGAGTAGTGTATTTTAAAAAGCCTTACCTTTACAGGAGCAGCCCTTTGGATTTCGGCGGCACCGGTGCGCAGGGGCCTTCTTGGAGGTGAGTCGTGAATTTAAAAAGCCTTACCTTTACAGGAGCAGCCCTTTGGATTTCGGCGGCACCGGGATGCAGGGGCCTTCTGGGAGGTGAGTAGTGAATTTAAAAAGCCTTACCTTTACAGGAGCAGACCTTTGGATTTCGGTGGCAGCGGTGCGCAGGGGCCTTCTGGGAGGTGAGTAGTGTATTTAAAAAGCCTTACCTTTACAGGAGCAGCCCTTTGGATTTCGGCGGCAGCGGTGCGCAGGGGCCTTCTTGGAGGTGGGTAGAGTATTTAAAAAGCCTTACCTTTACAGGAGCAGCCCTTTGGATTTCGGCGGCAGCGGTGCGCAGGGGCCTTCTTGGAGATGAGTAGTGTATTTTAAAAAGCCTTACCTTTACAGAAGCAGCCCTTTGGATTTCGGCGGCAGCGGTGCGCAGGGGCCTTCTTGGAGGTGAGTAGTGAATTTAAGAAGCCTTACCTTTACAGGAGCAGCCCTTTGGATTTTGGCGGCAGCGGTGCGCAGGGGCCTTCTTGGAGGTGAGTTGTGTATTTAAAAAGCCTTACCTTTACAGGAGCAGCCCTTTGGATTTCGCCGGCAGCGGTGCGCAGGGGCCTTCTTGGAGGTGAGTCGTGAATTTAAAAAGCCTTACCTTTACAGGAGCAGCCCTTTGGATTTCGGCGGCAGCGGTGCGCAGGGGCCTTCTTGGAGGTGAGTAGTGTATTTAAAAAGTCTTACCTTTACAGGAGCAGCCCTTTGGATTTCGGCGGCAGCGGTGCGCAGGGGCCTTCTTGGAGGTGAGTAGTGTATTTAAAAAGCCTTACCTTTACAGGAGCAGCCCTTTGGATTTCGGCGGCAGCGGTGCGCAGGGGCCTTCTTGGAGGTGAGTAGTGAATTTAAAAAGCCTTACCTTTACAGGAGCAGGCCTTTGGATTTCGGCGGCAGCGGTGCACAGGGGCCTTCTTGGAGGTGAGTAGTGTATTTAAAAAGCCTTACCTTTACAGGAGCAGCCCTTTGAATTTCGGCGGCAGCGGTGCGCAAGGGCTTCTTGGAGGTGAGTAGTGTATTTAAAAAGCCTTACCTTTACAGAAGCAGTCCTTTGGATTTCGGCGGCAGCGGGGCGCAGGGGCCTTCTTGGAGGTGAGTAGTGTATTTAAAAAGCCTTACCTTTACAGAAGCAGCCCTTTAGATTTCGGCGGCAGCGGTGCACAGGGGCCTTCTTGGAGGTGAGTAGTGAATTTAAAAACTCTTATCTTTACAGGAGCAGCCCTTTGGATTTCGGCGGCAGCGGTGCGCAGGGGCCTTCTTGGAGGTGAGTAGTGTATTTTAAAAGCCTTAACTTTACAGGAGCAGCCCTTTGGATTTCGGCGGCAGCGGTGCGCAGGGGCCTTCTTGGAGGTGAGTAGTGTATTTAAAAAGCCTTACCTTTACAGGAGCAGCTCTTTGGATTTCGGCGGCAGCGGTGCGCAGGGGCCTTCTTGGATGTGAGTAGTGAATTTAAAAAGCCTTACCTTTACAGGAGCAGCCCCTTGGATTTCGGCGGCAGCGGTGCGCAGGGGCCTTCTTGGATGTGAGTAGTGAATTTAAAAAGCCTTACCTTTACAGGAGCAGCCCTTTGGATTTCGGCGGCAGCGGTGCGCAGGGGCCTTCTTGGAGGTGAGTAGTGTATTTAAAAAGCCTTACCTTTACAGGAGCAGCCCTTTGGATTTCTGCGGCAGTGGTGCGCAGGGGCCTTCTGGGAGGCGAGTAATGAATTTAAAAAGCCTTACCTTCACAGGAGCAGCCCTTTGGATTTCGGCGGCAGCGGTGCGCAGGGGCCTTCTTGGAGGCGAGTAGTGAATTTAAAAAGCCTTACCTTCACAGGAGCAGCCCTTTGGATTTCGGCGGCAGCGGTGCGCAGGGGCCTTCTTGGAGGTGAGTAGTGTATTTAAAAAGCCTTACCTTTACAGGAGCAGCCCTTTGGATTTCGGCGGCAGCGGGGCGCAGGGGCCTTCTTGGAGGTGAGTAGTGTATTTAAAAAGCCTTACCTTTACAGGAGCAGCCCTTTGGATTTCGGCGGCTGCGGTGCGCAGGGGCCTTCTTGGAGGTGAGTAGTGAATTTAAAAAGCCTTACCTTTACAGGAGCAGCCCTTTGGATTTCGGCGGCAGCGGTGCGCAGGGGCCTTCTTGGAGGTGAGTAGTGTATTTAAAAAGCCTGACCTTTACAGGAGCAGCCCTTTGGATTTCGGCGGCAGCGGTGCGCAGGGGCTTGGAGGTGAGTAGTGAATTTAAAAAGCCTTACCTTTACAGGAGCAGCCCTTTGGATTTCGGCGGCAGCGGTGCGCAGGGGCCTTCTTGGAGTTGAGTAGTGTATTTAAAAAGCCTTACCTTTACAGGAGCAGCCCTTTGGATTTCGGCGGCAGCGGTGCGCAGGGGCCTTCTTGGAGGTGAGTAGTGTATTTAAAAAGCCTTACCTTTACAGGAGCAGCCCTTTGGATTTCGGCGGCAGCGGTGCGCAGGGGCCTTCTTGGAGGTGAGTAGTGAATTTCAAAAGCCTTACCTTCACAGGAGCAGCCCTTTGGATTTCGGCGGCAGCGGTGCGCAGGGGCCTTCTTGGAGGTGAGTCGTGAATTTAAAAAGCCTTACCTTTACAGGAGCAGCCCTTTGGATTTCGGAGGCAGCGGTGCGCAGGGGCCTTCTTGGAGGTGAGCAGTGAATTTAAAAAGCCTTACTTTACAGGAGCAGCCCTTTGGATTTCGGCGGCAGCGGTGCGCAGGGGCCTTCTTGGAGGTGAGTAGTGAATTTAAAAAGCCTTACCTTTACAGGAGCAGCCCTTTGGATTTCAGCGGCAGCGGTGCGCAGGGGCCTCTTGGAGGTGAGTAGTGTATTTAAAAAGCCTTACCTTTACAGGAGCAGCCCTTTGGATTTCGGCGGCAGCGGTGCGCAGGGGCCTTCTTGGAGGTGAGTAGTGAATTTAAAAAGCCTTACCTTTACAGGAGCAGCCCTTTGGATTTCGGCGGCAGCGGTGCGCAGGGGCCTTCTTGGAGGTGAGTAGTGTATTTAAAAAGCCTTACCTTTACAGGAGCAGCCCTTTGGATTTCGGCGGCAGCGGTGCGCAGGGGCCTTCTTGGAGGTGAGTAGTGAATTTAAAAAGCCTTGCCTTTACAGGAGCAGGCCTTTGGATTTCGGCGGCAGCGGTGCACAGGGGCCTTCTTGGAGGTGAGTAGTGTATTTAAAAAGCCTTACCTTTACAGGAGCAGCCCTTTGGATTTCGGCGGCAGCGGTGCGCAGGGGCTTCTTGGAGGTGAGTAGTGTATTTATAAAGCCTTACCTTTACAGAAGCAGTCCTTTGGATTTCGGCGGCAGCGGGGCGCAGGGGCCTTCTTGGAGGTGAGTAGTGAATTTAAAAACTCTTATCTTTACAGGAGCAGCCCTTTGGATTTCGGCGGCAGCGGTGCGCAGGGGCCTTCTTGGAGGTGAGTAGTGTATTTTAAAAGCCTTAACTTTACAGGAGCAGCCCTTTGGATTTTGGCGGCAGCGGTGCGCAGGGGCCTTCTTGGAGGTGAGTAGTGTATTTAAAAAGCCTTACCTTTACAGGAGCAGCCCTTTGGATTTCGGCGGCAGCGGTGCGCAGGGGCCTTCTTGGATGTGAGTAGTGAATTTAAAATTCTTACCTTTACAGGAGCAGCCCCTTGGATTTCGGCGGCAGCGGTGCGCAGGGGCCTTCTTGGATGTGAGTAGTGAATTTAAAAAGCCTTACCTTTACAGGAGCAGCCCTTTGGATTTCGGCGGCAGCGGTGCGCAGGGGCCTTCTTGGAGGTGAGTAGTGTATTTAAAAAGCCTTACCTTTACAGGAGCAGCCCTTTGGATTTCTGCGGCAGTGGTGCGCAGGGGCCTTCTGGGAGGCGAGTAATGAATTTAAAAATCCTTACCTTCACAGGAGCAGACCTTTGGATTTCGGCGGCAGCGGTGCGCAGGGGCCTTCTTGGAGGCGAGTAGTGAATTTAAAAAGCCTTACCTTCACAGGAGCAGCCCTTTGGATTTCGGCGGCAGCGGTGCGCAGGGGCCTTCTTGGAGGTGAGTAGTGTATTTAAAAAGCCTTACCTTTACAGGAGCAGCCCTTTGGATTTCGGCGGCAGCGGTGCGCAGGGGCCTTCTTGGAGGTGAGTAGTGTATTTAAAATGCCTTACCTTTACAGGAGCAGCCCTTTGGATTTCGGCGGCAGCGGTGCGCAGGGGCGTTCTTGGAGGTGAGTAGTGTATTTAAAAAGCCTTACCTTTACAGGAGCAGCCCTTTGGATTTCGGCGGCTGCGGTGCGCAGGGGCCTTCTTGGAGGTGAGTAGTGAATTTAAAAAGCCTTACCTTTACAGGAGCAGCCCTTTGGATTTCGGCGGCAGCGGTGCGCAGGGGCCTTCTTGGAGGTGAGTAGTGTATTTAAAAAGCCTGACCTTTACAGGAGCAGCCCTTTGGATTTCGGCGGCAGCGGTGCGCAGGGGCTTGGAGGTGAGTAGTGAATTTAAAAAGCCTTACCTTTACAGGAGCAGCCCTTTGGATTTCGGCGGCAGCGGTGCGCAGGGGCCTTCTTGGAGGTGAGTAGTGTATTTAAAAAGCCTTACCTTTACAGGAGCAGCCCTTTGGATTTCGGCGGCAGCGGTGCGCAGGGGCCTTCTTGGAGGTGAGTAGTGTATTTAAAAAGCCTTACCTTTACAGGAGCAGCCCTTTGGATTTCGGCGGCAGCGGTGCGCAGGGGCCTTCTTGGAGGTGAGTAGTGAATTTCAAAAGCCTTACCTTCACAGGAGCAGCCCTTTGGATTTCGGCGGCAGCGGTGCGCAGGGGCCTTCTTGGAGGTGAGGAGTGAATTTAAAAAGCCTTACCTTTACAGGAGCAGCCCTTTGGATTTCGGCGGCAGCGGTGCGCAGGGGCCTTCTTGGAGGTGAGCAGTGAATTTAAAAAGCCTTACTTTACAGGAGCAGCCCTTTGGATTTCGGCGGCAGCGGTGCGCAGGGGCCTTTTGGAGGTGAGTAGTGTATTTAAAAAGCCTTACCTTTACAGGAGCAGCCCTTTGGATTTCTGCGGCAGCGGTGCGCAGGGGCCTTCTTGGAGGTGAGTAGTGTATTTAAAAAGCCTTACCTTTACAGGAGCAGCCCTTTGGATTTCGGCGGCAGCGGTGCGCAGGGGCCTTCTTGGAGGTGAGTAGTGAATTTAAAAAGCCTTACCTTTACAGGAGCAGCCCTTTGGATTTCAGCGGCAGCGGTGCGCAGGGGCCTCTTGGAGGTGAGTAGTGTATTTAAAAAGCCTTACCTTCACAGGAGCAGCCCTTTGGATTTCGGCGGCAGCGGTGCGCAGGGGCCTTCTTAGAGGTGAGTAGTGAATTTAAAAAGCCTTACCTTTACAGGAGCAGCCCTTTGGATTTCGGCGGCAGCGGTGCGCAGGGGCCTTCTTGGAGGTGAGTAGTGTATTTAAAAAGCCTTACCTTTACAGGAGCAGCCCTTTGGATTTCGGCGGCAGCGGTGCGCAGGGGCCTTCTTGGAGGTGAGTAGTGTATTTAAAAAGCCTTACCTTTACAGGAGCAGCCCTTTGGATTTCGGCGGCAGCGGTGCGCAGGGGCCTTCTTGGAGGTGAGTAGTGAATATTTAAAGCCTTACCTTTACAGGAGCAGCCCTTTGGATTTCGGCGGCAGCGGTGCGCAGAGGCCTTCTTGGAGGTGAGTAATGTATTTAAAAAGCCTTACCTTTACAGGAGCAGCCCTTTGGATTTCGGCGGCAGCGGTGCGCAGGGGCCTTCTTGGAGGTGAGTAGTGTATTTAAAAAGCCTTACCTTTACAGGAGCAGCCCTTTGGATTTCGGATGCAGCGGTGCGCAGGGGCCTTCTTGGAGGTGAGTAATGTATTTAAAAAGCCTTACCTTTACAGGAGCAGCCCTTTGGATTTCGGCGGCAGCGGTGCGCAGGGGCCTTCTTGGAGGTGAGTAGTGTATTTAAAAAGCCTTACCTTTACAGGAGCAGCCCTTTGGATTTCGGCGCCAGCGGTGCGCAGGGGCCTTCTTGGAGGTGAGTAGTGAATATAAAAAGCCTTACCTTTACAGGAGCAGCCCTTTGGATTTCTGCGGCAGCGGTGCGCAGGGGCCTTCTTGGAGGTGAGTAGTGTATTTAAAAAGCCTTACCTTTACAGGAGCAGCCCTTTGGATTTCGGCGGCAGCGGTGCACAGGGGCCTTCTTGGAGGTGAGTAGTGAATTTAAAAAGCCTTACCTTTACAAGAGCAGCCCTTTGGATTTCGGCGGCAGCGGTGTGCAGGGGCGTTCTTGGAGGTGAGTAGTGAATTTAAAAAGCCTTACCTTTACAGGAGCAGCCCTTTGGATTTCGGCGGCAGCGGTGCGCAGGGGCCTTCTTGGAGGTGACTCGTGAATTTAAAAAGCCTTACCTTTACAGGAGCAGCCCTTTGGATTTCGGCGGCAGCGGTGCGCAGGGGCCTTCTTGGAGGTGAGTAGTGTATTTAAAAAGCCTTACCTTTACAGAAGCAGCCCTTTGGATTTCGGCGGCAGCGGTGCACAGGGGCGTTCTTGGAGGTGAGTAGTGAATTTAAAAAGCATTACCTTTACAGGAGCAGCCCTTCAGATTTCGGCGGCAGCGGTGCGCAGGGGCCTTCTTGGAGGTGAGTAGTGTATTTAAAAAGCCTTACCTTTACAGGAGCAGCCCTTTGGATTTTGGCGGCAGCGGTGCGCAGGGGCCTTCTTGGAGGTGAGTAGTGTATTTAAAAAGCATTACCTTTACAGGAGCAGCCCTTTGGATTTCGGCGGCAGCGGTGTGCAGGGGCCTTCTGGGAGGTGAGTAGTGTATTTAAAAAGCCTTACCTTTACAGGAGCAGCCCTTTGGATTTCGGCGGCAGCGGTGCGCAGGGGCCTTCTGGGAGGTGAGTAGTGTATTTAAAAAGCCTTACCTTTACAGGAGCAGCCCTTTGGATTTCGGCGGCAGCGGTGCACAGGGGCCTTCTTGGAGGTGAGTAGTGAATTTAAAAAGCCTTACCTTTACAAGAGCAGCCCTTTGGATTTCCGCGGCAGCGGAGTGCAGGGGCGTTCTTGGAGGTGAGTAGTGAATTTAAAAAGCCTTACCTTTACAGGAGCAGCCCTTTGGATTTCGGCGGCAGCGGTGCGCAGGGGCCTTCTTGGAGGTGACTCGTGAATTTAAAAAGCCTTACCTTTACAGGAGCAGCCCTTTGGATTTCGGCGGCAGCGGTGCGCTGGGGCCTTCTTGGAGGTGAGTAGTGTATTTAAAAAGCCTTACCTTTACAGAAGCAGCCCTTTGGATTTCGGCGGCAGCGGTGCACAGGGGCCTTCTTGGAGGTGAGTAGTGAATTTAAAAAGCCTTACCTTTACAGGAGCAGCCCTTTAGATTTCGGCGGCAGCGGTGCGCAGGGGCCTTCTTGGAGGTGAGTAGTGTATTTAAAAAGCCTTACCTTTACAGGAGCAGCCCTTTGGATTTTGGCGGCAGCGGTGCGCAGGGGCCTTCTTGGAGGTGAGTAGTGTATTTAAAAAGCATTACCTTTACAGGAGCAGCCCTTTGGATTTCGGCGGCAGCGGTGCGCAGGGGCCTTCTGGGAGGTGAGTAGTGTATTTAAAAAGCCTTACCTTTACAGGAGCAGCCCTTTGGATTTCGGCGGCAGCGGTGCGCAGGGGCCTTCTGGGAGGTGAGTAGTGTATTTAAAAAGCCTTACCTTTACAGGAGCAGCCCTTTGGATTTCGGCGGCAGCGGTGCGCAGGGGCCTTCTTGGAGGTGAGTAGTGAATTTAAAAAGCCTTGCCTGGTCCCGTGTCTGTTCTTCTTTTCTGTTTTATTTGTTTTTATATAAGGCGGGAACCGGAAGTTCGACCTCTGGCAAGTCCCCCCCCCCCCCCCCCCAACCAATAAATTCTGGTGGAGAGGAAACCCGAGACACTACACGTGTAGTGTCTCCCACCCGCCCTCCTCCTCTAACCTAATAATAAGACCCATTGGTGTAAGGTAAGTGCCAGATTATATTATTATTATATTAGCATTGTGCAGGTCAAGGATTGGAGGTGGAGGAGCAGTCTCTGTCAGCGAGAGAACCTGAGAACATCTCAGACACTCAGAGGTAAGAAGGTAAGTAAGTGATTTTTACTTTTATACCTTTTTTCAAATTGTGTGTGTCGGGGGGAAACTGAAGTGACATCACAGAAAAGCTGTGGCCAGAGTGGCTGGTTGGGATTCTAACCTAAATTTTTTTAAAAATGTGAGTATTTAGGAACGAATTAAACATAATAACTTAATTATAATTTGGAGGAAATCTAAGCCAGAGATCGGAGAGTATTATAGTTAGCTATCGCATTTCTATTAGAAATCTAGTGCGAGGAAACAGATAGTTGACAGTAACTTTGCAATTTTTAAAAAAGTATTAAAAAAAAAGACAAATTTTAATTTTAATTAATTGACGCAATGTCAGTTAGAGGGGTGCTGTGCTCTGACTGAGATGTGGCAGGTCCGGGAGGCTTCCAGCGTCCCGGATGGTTTCATCTGCAGAAAGTGCACCCAACTGCAGCTCCTCACAGACCGCATGGTTCGGTTGGAGCAGCAATTGGATGCACTTAGGAGCATGCAGGTGGCGGAAAGCGTCATAGATCGCAGTTATGTAAATGTGGTCACACCCAAGGTGCAGGCAGAGAAATGGGTGACCACCAGAAAGGGCAGGCAGTCAGTGCAGGAATCCCCTGTGGTTGTCCCCCTCTCGAACAGATATACCCCTTTGGATACTGTCGGGGGGGGATAGCCTATCAGGGGAAAACAGCAGCAGCCAGAGCAGTGGCACCACGGCTGGCTCTGATGTTCAGAAGGGAGGGTCAAAGCGCAGAAGAGTAATAGTAATAGGGGACTCTATAGTCAGGGGCACAGATAGGCACTTCTGTGGACGTGAAAGAGACTCCAGGATGGTATGTTGCCTCCCTGGTGCCAGGATCCAGGATGTCTCCGAATGGGTAGAGGGAATCCTGAAGGGGGAGGGCAAACAGGCAGAGGTCGTTGTACATATTGGTACTAACGACATAGGCAGGAAGGGGCATGAGGTCCTGCAGCAGGAGTTCAGGGAGCTAGGCAGAAAGTTAAAAGACAGGACCTTGAGGGTTGTAATATCGGGATTACTCCCTGTGCCACGTGCCAGTGAGGCTAGAAATAGGAAGATAGAGCAGACAAACACGTGGCTAAACAGCTGGTGGAGAAGGGAGGGTTTCCGTTATCTGGACCACTGGGAGCTCTTCCGGGGCAGGTGTGACCTGTATAAGATGGACGGGTTGCATCTAAACCGGAGAGGCATAAATATCCTGGCCGCAAGATTTGCTACTGTCACACGGGAGGGTTTAAACTAGTATAGCAGGGGGGTGGGCACGGGAGCAATAGGTCAGAAGGTGAGAGCATTGAGGGAGAACTAGGGAATAGGGACAGTGTGGCTCTGAGGCAGAGCAGACGGGGAGAAGTTGCTGAACACAGCGGGTCTGGTGGCCTGAAGTGCATATGTTTTAATGCAAGGAGCATTACGGGTAAGGCAGGTGAACTTAGAGCTTGGATTACTACTTGGAACTATGATGTTGTTGCCATTACAGAGACCTGGTTGAGGGAAGGGCAGGATTGGCAGCTAAACGTTCCAGGATATAGATGTTTCAGGCGGGATAGAGGGGATGTAAAAGGGGAGGCGGAGTTGCGCTACTTGTTCGGGAGAATATCACAGCTATACTGCGAGAGGGCAGTGAGGCTATATGGGTATAGATCAGGAATAAGAAGGGTGCAGTCACAATGTTGGGGGTATACTACAGGCCTCCCAACAGCCAGCGGGAGATAGAGGAGCAGATAGGTAGACAGATTTTGGAAAAGAGTAAAAACAACAGGGTTGTGGTGATGGGAGACTTCAACTTCCCCAATATTGACTGGGACTCACTTAGTGCCAGGGGCTTAGACGGGGCGGAGTTTGTAAGGAGCATCCAGGAGGGCTTCTTAAAACAATATGTAAACAGTCCAACTAGGGAAGGGGTGGTACTGGACCTGGTATTGGGGAATGAGCCCGGCCAGGTGGTAGATGTTTCAGCAGGGGAGCATTTCGGTAACAGTGACCACAATTCAGTAAGTTTTAAAGTACTGGTGGACAAGGATAAGAGTGGTCCGAGGATGAATGTGCTAAATTGTGGGAAGGCTAATTATAACAATATTAGGCGGGAACTGAAGAACATAGATTGGGGGCGGATGTTTGAGGGCAAATCAACATCTGACATGTGGGAGGCTTTAAAGTGTCAGTTGAAAGGAATACAGGACAGGCATGTTCCTGTGAGGAAGAAAGATAAATACGGCAATTTTCGGGAACCTTGGATGACGAGTGATATTGCAGGCCTCGTCAAAAAGAAAAAGGAGGCATTTGTCAGGGCTAAAAGGCTGGGAACAGACGAAGCCTGTGTGGCATATAAGGAAAGTAGGAAGGAACTTAAGCAAGGAGTCAGGAGGGCTAGAAGGGGTCATGAAAAGTCATTGGCAAATAGGGTTAAGGAAAATCCCAAGGCTTTTTACACGTACATAAAAAGCAAGAGGGTAGCCAGGGAAAGGGTTGGCCCACTGAAGGATAGGCAAGGGAATCTATGTGTGGAGCCAGAGGAAATGGGCGAGGTACTAAATGAATATTTTCATCAGTATTCACCAAAGAGAAGGAATAGTTAGATGTTGAGTCTGGAGAAGGGGGTGTAGATAGCCTGGGTCACATTGTGATCCAAAAAGACGAGGTGTTGGGTGTCTTAAAAAATATTAAGGTAGATAAGTCCCCAGGGCCTGATGGGATCTACCCCAGAATACTGAAGGAGGCTGGAGAGGAAATTGCTGAGACCTTGACAGAAATATTTGGATCCTCGCTGTCTTCAGGGGATGTCCCGGAGGACTGGAGCATAGCCAATGTTGTTCCTCTGTTTAAGAAGGGTAGCAAGGATAATCCCGGGAACATCAGGCCGGTGAGCCTTACTTCAGTGGTAGGGAAATTACTGGAGAGAATTCTTCGAGACAGGATCTACTCCCATTTAGAAGCAAATGGACGTATTAGTGAGAGGCAGCACGGTTTTGTGAAGGGGAGGTCGTGTCTCACTAACTTGATAGAGTTTTTCGAGGAGGTCACTAAGATGATTGATGCAGGTAGGGCAGTAGATGTTGTCTATATGGACTTCAGTAAGGCCTTTGACAAGGTCCCTCATGGTAGACTAGTACAAAAGGTGAAGTCACATGGGATCAGGGGTGAACTGGCAAGGTGGATACAGAACTGGCTAGGCCATAGAAGGCAGAGGGTAGCAATGGAGGGATGCTTTTCTAATTGGAGGGCTGTGACCAGTGGTGTTCCACAGGGATCAGTGCTGGGACCTTTGCTCTTTGTAGTATATATAAATGATTTGGAGGAAAATGTAACTGGTCTGATTAGTAAGTTTGCAGACGACACAAAGGTTGGTGGAATTGTGGATAGCGATGAGGACTGTCTGAGGATACAGCAGGATTTAGATTGTCTGGAGACTTAGGCCGAGAGATGGCAGATGGAGTTTAATCCGGACAAATGTGAGGTAATGCATTTTGGAAGGGCTAATGCAGGTAGGGAATATACAGTGAATGGTAGAACCCTCAAGAGCATTGAAAGTCAAAGAGATCTAGGAGTACAGGTCCACAGGTCATTGAAAGGGGCAACACAGGTGGAGAAGGTAGTCAAGAAGGCATACGGCATTCTTGCCTTCATTGGCCGGGGCATTGAGTATAAGAAATGGGAGGTCATGTTGCAGCTGTATAGAACCTTAGTTAGGCCATACTTGGAGTATAGTGTTCAATTCTGGTCGCCACACTACCAGAAGGATGTGGAGGCTTTAGAGAGGGTGCAGAAGAGATTTACCAGAATGTTGCCTGGTATGGAGGGCATAAGCTATGAGGAGCGATTGAATAAACTTGGTTTGTTCTCACTGGAACGAAGGAGGTTGAGGGGCGACCTGATAGTGGTCTACAAAATTATGAGGGGCATAGACAGAGTGGATAGTCAGAGGCTTTTCCCCAGGGTAGAGGGGTCAATTACTAGGGGGCATAGGTTTAAGGTGAGAGGGGCAAGGTTTAGAGTAGATGTACGAGGCAAGTTTTTTACGCAGAGGGTAGTGGGTGCCTGGAACTCACTACCGGAGGAGGTAGTGGAAGCAGGGACGATAGGGACATTTAAGGGGCATCTTGACAAATATATGAATAGGATGGGAATAGAAGGATATGGACCCAGGAAGTGTAGAAGATTGTAGTTTAGTCGGGCAGTATGGTCGGCACGGGCTTGGAGGGCCGAAGGGCCTGTTCCTGTGCGGTACATTTCTTTGTTCTTTGTTCTTTGTTCGAACTGTGGCCATTCAGTGATTCAGTTCCAATTGTCAGTAAGTTTCTGTGGGTGTTTCCACTGCACTCTGGGGTGCAGCTGTCTCTAACTGTGACCATTCATTGATTCAGTTCCAGTTGTCAGTGTCTTTCGCTGGGTGGTTCAACTGCACTCTGGGGTGTAGCTGCCTCTAACTGTGACCATTCAGTGATTCAGTTCCAATTGTCAGTGTGTTTCTCTGTGTGGTTCCACTGCATTCTGGGGTGTAGCTGCCTCTGTAACTGTGACCATTCAGTGATTCAGTTCCAATTGTCATTGCGTTACTCTGTGTGGTTCCAGTGCCCTCTGGGGTGTAGCAGCCTCTGTAACTGTGACCATTCAGTGATTCAGTTCCAGTTGTCAGTGTCTTTCGCTGGGTGGTTCAACTGCACTCTGGGGTGTAGCTGCCTCTAACTGTGACCATTCAGTGATTCAGTTCCAATTGTCAGTGTGTTTCTCTGTGTGGTTCCACTGCATTCTGGGGTGTAGCTGCCTCTGTAACTGTGACCATTCAGTGATTCAGTTCCAATTGTCATTGCGTTACTCTGTGTGGTTCCACTGCACTCTGGGGTGCAGCTGTCTCTAACTGTGACCATTCAGTGATTCAGTTCCAGTTGTCAGTGTCTTTCGCTGGGTGGTTCCACTGCACTCTAGGATGTTGCTGCCTTTGTAACTGTGACCATTCAGTGATTCAGTTCCAATTGTCATTGCGTTACTCTGTGTGGTTCCAGTGCCCTCTGGGGTGTAGCAGCCTCTGTAACTGTGACCATTCAGTGATTCAGTTCCAGTTGTCAGTGTCTTTCGCTGGGTGGTTCAACTGCACTCTGGGGTGTAGCTGCCTCTAACTGTGACCATTCAGTGATTCAGTTCCAATTGTCAGTGTGATTCTCTGTGTGGTTCCACTGCACTCTAGGGTTTAGCTTCCTCTCTAACTGTGGCCATTCAGTAATACAGTTCCAATTGTCAGTGTGTTTCTCTGTGTGGTTCCACTGCACTCTGGGGTGCAGCTGTCTCTAACTGTGACCATTCAGTGATTCGGTTCCAGTTGTCAGTGTCTTTCGCTGGGTGGTTCCACTGCACTCTAGGATGTTGCTGCCTTTGTAACTGTGACCATTCAGTGATTCAGTTCCAATTGTCAGTGTGTTTCTCTGGGTGGTTCCACTGCACTCTGGGGTTTAGCTGCCTCTGTAACTATGATCATTCAGTGATTCAGTTCATATTGTCAGTGTGTTTATCTGTTTGATTCCACTGCACTCTGGTGTGTAGCAGCCTCTCTAACTATGCCATTTAGTGATTCAGTTCCTATTGACATTGAGTTTCTCTGGGTGGTTCCACAGCACTCTGGGATGTCGCTGTCTCTATTACTGTGACCATTCAGTGATTAAGTTCCAGTTGTCAGTGTGTTTCTCTGGGTGGTTCCACTGCACCCTGGGGTGTAGCTGCTTCTGTAACTGTGACCATTCAGTGATTCAGTTCCAATTGTCAGTGTGTTTCTCTGGGTGGTTCCACTGCACTAGGGGTGTAGCTGTCTCTGTAACTGAGAGCATTCAGTGATTCAGTTCCAATTGTCAGTTTGTTTCTCTGTGTGGTTCAACTGCACTCTGGGGTGGAGCTGCCTCCAACTGTGACCATTCAGTGATTCAGTTCCAATTGTCAGTGTGTTTCTCTGTGTGCTTCCACTGCACTCTGGGGTGTAGCTGCCTCTGGAACTGTGACCATTTAGTGATTCAAGAACAAGAACAAAGAACAAAGAAATGTACAGCACAGGAACAGGCCCTTCGGCCCTCCAAGCCCGTGCCGACCATGCTGCCCGACTAAACTACAATCTTCTACACTTCCTGGGTCCGTATCCTTCTATTCCCATCCTATTCATATGTTTGTCAAGACGCCCCGTAAATGTTCCTATCGTCCCTGCTTCCACTACCTCCTCCGGTAGCGAGTTCCAGGCACCCACTACCCTCTGCGTAAAAAACTTGCCTCGTACACCTAATCTAAACCTTGCCCCTCTCACCTTAAACCTATGCCCCCTAGTAATTGACCCCTCTACCCTGGGGAAAAGCCTCTGAATATCCACTCTGTCTATGCCCCTCATAATTGTGTATACCTCTATCAGGTCGCCCCTCAACCTCCTTCGTTCCAGTGAGAATAAACCGAGTTTATTCAACCGCTCCTCATAGCTAATGCCCTCCATACCAGGCAACATTCTGGTAAATCTCTTCTGCACCCTCTCTAAAGCCTCCACATCCTTCTGGTAGTGTGGCGACCAGAATTGAAAACTATACTCCAAGTGTGGCCTAACAAAGGTTCTATACAGCTGCAACATGACTTGCCAATTCTTATACTCAATGCCCCGGCCAATGAAGGCAAGCATGCCGTATGACTTCTTGACTACCTTCTCCACCTGTGTTGCCCCTTTCAATTACCTGTGGACCTGTACTCCTAGATCTCTTTGACTTTCAATACTCTTGAGGATTCTACCATTCACTGTCTATTCCCTACCTGCATTAGACCTTCCAAAATGCATTACCTCACATTTGTCCAGATTAAACTCCATCTGCCATCTCTCCGCCCAAGTCTCCAGACAATCTGAATCCTGCTGTAACCTCCGACAGTCCTCATCGCTATCCGCAATTCCACCAACCTTTGTGTCGTCTGCAAACTTACTAATCAGACAAGTTACATTTTCCTCCAAATCATTTATATATACTACAAAGAGCAAAGGTCCCAGCACTGATCCCTGTGGAACACCACTGGTCACAGCCCTCCAATTAGAAAAGCATCTCTCCATTGCTGCTCTCTGCCTTCTATGGCCTAGCCAGTTCTGTATCCACCTTGCCAGCTCACCCCTGATCCCGTGTGACTTCACCTTTTGTACTAGTCTACCATGAGGGACCTTGTCAAAGGCCTTACTGAAGTCCATATAGACACCATCTACTGCCCTACCTGCATCAATCATCTCAGTGACCTCCTCGAAAAACTCTATCAAGTTAGTGAGACACGAACTCCCCTTCACAAAACCGTGCTGCCTCTCACTAATACGTCCATTTGCTTCCAAATGGGAGTAGATCCTGTCTCGAAGAATTCTCTCCAGTAATTTCCCTACCACTGAAGTAAGGCTCACCGGCCTGTAGTTCCCGGGATTATCCTTGCTACCCTTCTTAAACAGAGGAACAACATTGGCTATTCTCCAGTCCTAAGGGACATCCCCTGAAGACAGCGAGGATCCAAATATTTCTGTCAAGGCCTCAGCAATTTCCTCTCCAGCCTCCTTCAGTATTCTGGGGTAGATCCCATCAGGCCCTGGGGACTTATCAACCTTAATATTTTTTAAGACACCCAACACCTCGTCTTTTTGGATCACAATGTGACCCAGGCTATCTACACCCCGTTCTCCAGACTCAACATCCACCAATTACGTCTCTTTGGTGAATACTGATGCAAAGGTGTGAATACTGATGGAAATTAGTAAGTTTGCAAATACTGATTCAGTTCAAATTGTCAATGTGTTTCTCTGTGTGGTTCCACTGCACTCTGGGGTGTAGCTGCCTCTGCAACTGTGACATTTCAGTGATTCAGTTTCAATTGTCAGTATGTTTCTCTGGGTGGTTCCACTGCAATCTGGGGTGTAGCTGCCTCTGTAACTGTGACCATTCAGTGATTCAGTTCCAATTGTCAGTGTGTTTCTCTGGGTGGTTCCACTGCAATCTGGGGTGTGGCCGCCTCTGTAACTGTGTCCATTCACTGATTCAGTTCCAATAGTCATTGCGTTACTCTGTGTTGTTCCTCTGCCCACTGGGGTGTAGTTGCCTCTGTAACTGACCATTCAGTGATTCAGTTCCAATTGTCATTGCGTTACTCTGTGTGGTTCCAGTGAACTCTGGGGTGTAGCTGTCTCTGTAACAGTGACCATTCAGTGATTCAGTTCCAGTTGTCAGTGTGTTTCTCTGGGTGCTTCCACTGCAATCTGGGGTGTGGCCGCCTCTGTAACTGTGTCCATTCACTGATTCAGTTCCAAAAGTCATTGCGTTACTCTGTGTTGTTCCTCTGCCCACTGGGGTGTAGCTGTCTCTATAACTGAGACCATTCAGTGATTCAGTTCCAATTATCAATGTGTTTCTCTGTATGGTTCCACTCCACTCTGGGGTGTAGCTGTCTCTGTAACAGTGACCATTCAGTGATTCAGTTCCAGTTGTCAGTGTGTTTCTCTGGGTGCTTCCACTGCACTCTGGTGTGTAGCTGCCTCTGTAACTGTGACCATTTAGTGATTCAGTTCCAATTGTCAGCGTGTTTCTCTGTGGTTCCACTGCACTCTGGTGTGTAGCTGTCTCTATAACTGAGACCATTCAGTGATTCAGTTCCAATTATCAATGTGTTTCTCTGTATGGTTCCACTGCAGTCTGGGGTGTAGCTGTCTCTGTAACTGTGACCATTCAGTGATTCAGTTCCAATTGTCAGCGTGTTTCTCTGGGTGGGTTCACTGCACTCTGGGGTGTAGCTGTCTCTATAACTGAGACCATTCAGTGATTCAGTTCCAATTATCAATGTGTTTCTCTGTATGGTTCCACTCCACTCTGGGGTGTAGCTGTCTCTGTAACAGTGACCATTCAGTGATTCAGTTCCAGTTGTCAGTGTGTTTCTCTGTGTGGTTCCACTGCACTCTGGGGTGTAGCTGTCTCTAAAAGTGCCCATTCAGTGGTTCAGTTCCAATTGTCAGTATCTATCTCTGTGTGGTTCCACTGCACTCTGGTGTGTAGCTGCCTCTGTAACTGTGACCATTCAGTGATTCAGTTCCAATTGTCAGCGTGTTTCTCTGGGTGCTTCCACTGCACTCTGGGGTGTAGCTGTCCCTGTAACTGTGACCATTCAGTGATTCAGTTCCAATTGTCATTGCGTTAATCTGTGTAGTTCCAGTGACCTCGAGGGGTGTAGCAGCCTCTCTTGTGTGCCATTAAGTGATTAAATTCCAGTTGTCAGTGTGTTTCTCTGGGTGCTTCCACTGCACTCTGGGGTGTCGATGCCTCTGTAACTGTGACCATTTCGTGATTCAGTTCCAATTGTCTGTCTGTTTCTCTGGGTGGTTCCACTGCACTCTTGGGTGTGGCTGCCTCTGTAACTGTGACCATTCAGTGATTCAGTTCCAATTGTCAGTGTGTTTCTCTGGGTAGTTCCACTGCACTAGGGGTGTAGCTGTCTCTGTAACTGAGAGCATTCAGTGATTCAGTTCCAATTGTCAGTGTGCTTCTCTGGGTGGTTCCACTGCACTCTGGGGTGTATCTGTCTCTAACGCTGACCATTCGGTGATTCAGTTCCAATTGTCAGTGTGTTTCACTGTGTGGTTCCACTGCACTCTGGGGTTTAGCTGCCTCTGTAACTGTGACCATTCAGTGAATCAGATCCAATTGTCAGTGTGTTTCTCTGGTTGATTCCACTGCACTCTGGGGTGTAGCTGTCTCTGTAACCTGAGACCATTCAGTGATTCAGTTCCAGTTATCAATGTGTTTCTATATATGGTTCCACTGCACTCTGGGGTGTAGCTGCCTCTGTAACTGTGACCATTTAGTGATTCAGTACCAATTGTCAGTGTGTTTCTCTGGGTGGTTCCACTGCACTCTGGGATGTAGCTGCCTCTGTAACTGTGACCATTCAGTGATTCATTTCCAATTGCCAGCGTGTTTCTCTGGGTGGTTCC
Source organism: Scyliorhinus torazame (assembly GCF_047496885.1). NCBI lineage: Eukaryota > Metazoa > Chordata > Chondrichthyes > Carcharhiniformes > Scyliorhinidae > Scyliorhinus > Scyliorhinus torazame. The sequence goes on along the minus strand of NC_092726.1, from coordinate 135,939,297 downwards.
ACTGCACTCTGGGGTGTAGCTGTCTCTAACTGTGACCATTCAGTGATTCATAGAACATAGAACAATACAGCGCAGTACAGGCCCTTCGGCCCACGATGTTGCACCGAAACAAAAGCCATCTAACCTACACTATGCCATTATCATCCATATGTTTATCCAATAAACTTTTAAATGCCCTCAATGTTGGCGCGTTCACTACTGTTGCAGGTAGGGCATTCCACGGCCTCACTACTCTTTGCGTAAAGAACCTACCTCTGACCTCTGTCCTATATCTATTACCCCTCAGTTTAAAGTTATGTCCCCTCGTGCCAGCCATATCCATCCGCGGGAGAAGGTTCTCACTGTCCACCCTATCCAACCCCCTGATCATTTTGTATGCCTCTATTAAGTTTCTAGGCGTCCCTCTGGCTCCAGGTTCTATCCTCACAATCTGCCTGACTCCAAGGAGGATTTATTTCTGGCCTACTTCTGCCAGTTGGATGCAGGGCACTCGGTACGAGTTACCAGGCCGTCCTGCAGACTTTTACTCAGGGTTCGTATCTTCTAGTCTACTAACACTCGCACCCAACTGAGTTTTATGTCCCAAGATCCTACAGAATCCTTCGAAGTCAATCACCCATGACTTATCAAACTAAACTCGGCCGGTATAGTTTGATCGCCGAGGAACTACTAATCTTCCAGGCGGCCCCGCTCAACCAGAAACTTCTAATAGTCTAGCCTCGCCTCGCCTAGATACTTCAATATTCTAGGCGGCCCCGCTCAACTAGAATCTTCCAATATTCTAACCTCCCCTCGCCTAGAAACTTCGAATATTCAAGGCGGTCCAACCTAGAAACTTTTAATATTCTAGGCCTCCACGCCGGGTGCCATGGAGTAATTTAGAATGACCCGCTGGGCCCTGAAGCTCCACAAACTTTCAACTTTCACAATGAACCAGGTTTGGGCGCCATGTAGTGTTTAACTCACCACTATTAGAATTCCCTCTGTACCAAAAAAGGAGTCAATTTATTCTGGGGATTCTCACTCCCCGACTCCTACGCAGAGTTTAGCGGCTGCTATTCGGGTCAAACTAGTGTTTCAAGTTACCCCCCGGTATAACCCGTATCTTCGTAGAAGAATTTTATTTACTTACCACTTAGTAACTTACACACGGGTCCAGCTTGCTAAGTGAAGTAAAGTAAACTTTATAAAGAAAATAATAACAACCACTCTTTCAGGTTATCAATTTCAACTTGACTTTATTTTCAAGTTAAAAGAGAATAACTACTTTTACAGAAAGGGTGAAAGATCTTTTCTTGTTCGGACCAGTTGCAGACTTTCAAGTCTCTCTTGACAATCAGTTTTCTTTAACTTTTGGTCTTCTGCTGACTTCTCTGGGCTGCTCGGTCTGTCGATGTTGCTTGTCCCATCACCGAGGAAGATTCTCTGATTATTTGCTCATTTCCCCAGTTTTTATAGCCATTTGGGGCCCCTTAACCTCTGCACCTGGCACCCTTCAGACTGTCTCCTTGACAGCTTGAACGCTGGGTTTTAGCAGTTTAGCAGCTTCAACAGCGACAGCGCAGCTTCATCCTCACCAGCTCGCCATCCTGGACTGGACCTTTCTCGCTTTGCTTGCATGTAATTAATTTGTCTGTGCCTTATTTCGCACTCTTTTGGTTTTATGTCTTTTTCAATGAGTTTTCTCAGTTTCGACCCGGGTCATCTTCAGGTTAAGCTAATGTCATGTTTGGGTTACCCCCCCCCCCCCCCCGAGTCTAACTTTATCTGCTTTGGCCATCTTCCAAAGGGTTTTAACTTCAAATGTGATGTACGTTATAATGTAACCTTGTCACCTTCTAGTTTTCTTAATTTGTGAATCAGTTGTTTCACTTTATTACCAGTGTCAGCAACTTTTCACACTTAACAGTTGTTCCTCATCTTATACTTTATATTCTGTCTGCTTTTCTTAATTGTTCAATAAAATAATTCACTGCTTAAAGATTTGTGAAACACTGTTCCCTTTCACATAACTTTAAGAGTTTCTAAATCAATTAAAATGAAGTTCCTATCCGTTTTCTTCGCTCTGTGAAGTTGTCAGCGCTGAAAACAGGCTGCTGCTGTTAACCCCTTGTGGGACTTCTCCCTTTCATTTAAAAGCCTCAGGCATTCTCAGTGTTGATTTCATGTTTCAAATGTCATATTCTTCTGAGTTTGCACAACGCCCTGAAACAATCCCAAACTAATACCACTGTCCCCGCTCTCCCCATCGCCCTGTAACAATCCCGAAACTAATCCCACTGCCCCACTCGCTCCCCATAGCCCTGTATCCATCCCAAACTAATCCCACCGCCCCGCTCTCTCCCCATAGCCCTGTAACAATCCCCAAACTAATCCCACTGCCCCACTCGCTCCCATTAGTCCTGCATCAATCCCCAAACTAATCCCACTGCCCCACTCTCTCCCCATAGCCCTGCAACAATCCCCAAACTAATCGCACGGCCCCGCTCTCTCCCCATAGCCCAGTATCAATCTCCAAACTAATCCCACTGCCCCAGTCTCTCCCATTAGCCCAGTATCAATCCAAAAATAATCCCACTGCCCCACTCTCTCCCCATAGCCCTGTATCAATCCCAAACTAATCCCACTGCCCACTCTCTCCCCATAGCCCGTATCAAGCCCCAAACGAATCCCACTGCCCCACTCTCTCCCTATAGCCTTGTAACAATCCCCAAACTAATCCGACTGCCCCACTCTCACCCCATAAACCTGTAACAATCTCCAAACTAATCCCACTGCCCAACTCTCTCCCCATAGCCCTGTAACAATCACAAACTAACCCCACTGTCCCACTCTCTCCCCATTGCACTGTAACAAGCTCCAAACTAATCCCAGTGCCCCACTCTCTCCCCATAGCCAAGTATCAATCCCCAAACTAATCTCACGGCCCCGCTCTCTCCCCATAGCCCTGTATCAATCCCCAAAATATACCCACTGCCCCGCTCTCTCCCGAGAGCTCTGTATCAATCCCCAAACTAATCCCACTGTCCCACTCCCTCGCTTGAGCCCTATTTCAATTCACATACTAATCACTCTGTCCCACTCTGTCCCCTTAGCCGTGTATCAATCCCAAACTAATTCCATCGCCCCACTATTTCCCCATAGCCCTCTAACAATCCACAAACGAACCCCACTGCCCCACTCTCTCCCCATGGCCGTGTATCAATCCCCAAACTAATCCCACTGCCCCGCTCTCTCGCCATAGCCCTGTATCAATCCACAAACTAATCCCACTGCCCCGCTCTCTCCCCACAACCCTGTATCAATCCCCAAACTAATCCCACTGCCCCGCTCTCTCCCCATAGCACTGTTTCAATCCACAATCTAATCCCTCTGCCCCGCTCACTCCCCATAGCCCTGGAACAATCACAAACTAACCCCACTGTCCCACTCTCTGCCCATAGCCCTGTAACAAGCCCCAAACTAATCCCACTGTCCCACTCTCTCCCCATAGCCCTGTAACAACCCCCAATCTAATCCCACAGCACCACTCTCGCACCACAGCCCTCTGTCAATTCCCAAACTAATCTCACGGCGCCGCTCTCTCCCCATAGCCCTGTATCAATCCCAAACTATTCCCACTGCCCCGCTCTCTCCCCATAGCCCTGTAACAATCCCCAAACTAATCCCACTGCCCCGCTCTCTCCCCATAGCCCTATATCAATCCACAAACTAATCCCACTGACGCGCGCTCCCCCATAGCCCTGTATCAATCCCTAAACTAAATCCACTTCTCGGCTCACTCCCCAAAGCCATGCATCAATCCGCAAATTAAACCCACTGCTCCACTCCCTCCCCATAGCGATGTATCAATCCACAAACTAGTCCCACTGCATGACTCCCTCCCCATTGACCTGTATCAATCCCCAAACTAAAGCCACTGCTCGACTCCCTCCCCATAGCCCTGTATCAATCCACAAACTAATCCCACTGCCCCGCTCTCTCCCCATAGCAGTGTATCAATCCACAAAAAAATCCCACTGCCCCACTCTCTCCCCATAGCCCTGTAACAATCCCCAAACTAATCCCACTGCCCCGCTCTCTCCCCATAGCCCTGTATCAATCCACAAACTAATCCCACTGCCCCGCTCTCTCTCCATAGCCCGGTATCAATCCACAAACTAATCCCACTGTCGTGCGCTCCCCCATGGCCCTGTATCAATCCCTAAACTAAATCCACTGCTCGGCTCACTCCCCAAAGCCATGCATCAATCCGCAAATTAAACCCACTGCTCCACTCCCTCCCCATAGCCCTGTATCAATCCACAAACTAATCACACTGCCCTACTCTCCCCCTCCATTGTCCTGTATGAATCTCCAGACTGTTCCCACTGCCCCACTCTCCCCCGTAGCCCTGTGTCAATCCACAAACTAATCCCACTGCCCCACTCTCCCCCGTAGCCCTGTGTCAATCCACAAACTAATCCCACTGGCCCACTCTCTCCCCGCACAAACGAATCCCACTCCCCCAGCCTTTCCCTGTTGCCCTGGACCATTCCACAAAGCGATCCCACATCTCTAGCCTCTCCCTATTGTCCTGGATCATTCCACATATAGTTCCCACTGCCACAGCCTCTCCCTATTGTCCTGGATAATTCCACAAACAGATCCCACTGCCCCAGCCTCTCCCTATTGTCCTGGATAATTCCACAAACAGATCCCACTGCCCCAGCCTCTCCCTATTGTCCTGGATCATTCCACAAACAGATCCCACTGCCCCAGACTGTCCCTATTGTCCTGGATCATTCCACAAACAGATCCCACTGCCCCAGCCTCTCTCTATTGTCCTGGATCATTCCACAAACAGATCCCACTGCCCCAGACTGTCCCTATTGTACTGGATCATTCTACAAACGGATCCCACCGGCCCAGCCTCTCCCTATTGTCCTGGATCATTACAGAAACAGATCCCACTGCCTCAGTGTCCCCCTAATGTCCTGGATAATTCCACAAACAGGCCCCACTGCCCCAGTCTCTCCCTATTGTACTCGATCATTCCACAAACAGGTCCCACTGCCCTAGCCTCTCCCTATTGTCCTTGAAAGTTCCACAAGCAGACCCCACTCCCTCAGCCTCTCCCTAAAGTCCTGGATAATTCCACAAACAGATCCCACTGCCCAGACTCTTCCTATTGTTCTGGATCATTCCAGAAACAGATACCACTGTCTATGGCTTCTCCCTATGGCTCTGGATCATTCCACAAATAGATTGGACATCAAAGGTAGTGATCTCAGGATAACTCCCGGTGCTACGTGCTAGTCAGAGTAGAAATGACTGGATATATAGGGTGAATACGTGGCTGAATAGATGGTGTCAGGAGGGGGGTTTCAGATTCCTGGCGAATTGGGACCGCTTCTGGTGGGTGCGGACCTGGAAAACCGGACCGGTTAAACCTGGGCAGGTCTGGAATTGATGTCTGCTGAGTGTGTGTGTGTGTGGGGGTGGGGGGGGGGGGTGGGGGAGAGGTATTTCCTAGACAGGTTGGGGACGGTTTAAACTAATATGCCAGGGGATGTGAACCCATGCAAGGAGACAGAGAACGAAGGAGCAAGGGCAAAAGCAAAAGGTAGAAAAGTGAATGAGAAAAGTGATAGTTGGAGAAACCAAGGCCAAAATTCAAACAGGGCAGTAGAGAATAATATTGGGAGCAAGAAAAACATTGTGAAAAAGACCAACTTTAAGGCTCTGTGCCTTAATGCACGTAGCATTTGCAATAAAGTGGATGAACAATCGTGCAGATCGATATAAATGCGCATGATATAATTGGGACTACGGAGATATGGCTGCAGGGTGAACACGGATGGGAACTGATGTCCTAGGGTTCTCAGTATTTAGGGAGAACAGGTATAAACGAAAAGGGCCTGGCGTGGCACTGCAGGTTAAAGAGGAAATTAACATAATAGTGAGAAAGGATATAGCTCTGACAATGTAGAATCTGTATGAGCTGAGAAATACCAAGGGACAAAAATAATTCGTGTGTGTCATATATAGTTGATTCGGAGACTAGTGTGCTGAATCAGAATAAAGGGAACTATGAGGATATGAGCCGTGAGTCGGCCTTGATGGATTGGGGAGAGTTACGTTAAAGGATGACAGTGGATAGACAATGGCAAACATTCAAGAAATGCATGGATGAACTACAGCAACTGTTCATTCCTGTCTGGCACAAAAGGAAAGCGGTAAGAGGGCGAATCCATGGGTTACAAAGGAAATTATAAATAGCATACGATACAAGGAAGAATCCTTGATCGGCCAAGAAAAATAATAGGGCTGACGATTGGGAGCAGTTTAGAATTCAGCAAAGAAGGACGAAGGGATTGATGAAGAAGGGAAAGTACAATAGGAAAGGAAGCTAGAAGGGAACATAAAGACTGGCGCTTAAGGTTTCGACAGATACGTGAAGAGAAAGAGATTGGTAAAATGAAATGTCGGCCCACTACAGACAGAAACATGGGAATGCATAATGAGGGACAAAGAAATGGCTCAGCAATTGAATACATAATTTGGTTCTATATTCACAAACGAGGACACAAATCATTTCCCCGAAATGTTCGAGAATGAAAGGTTTAGTAAGAGGAAGAACTAAGGGAGATAAACATTAGTAGAGAAATGTTGCTGGGAAAACTGATAGAATTGAAGGTGGACAAACCCCCAGGGCCTGAGAATCTGCATCCCGGAGTGCTTAAAGAGGTGGCTGTGGAAACAGTGGATGTATTGGTGGTCATCTTCCGGGATTCTTTAGACTCTGGAACTGTCCTGCAGATTGGAGGGCAGCTCACGCCCCTCCCATATTCAAAATGGGAGGTAGAGAGAAAGCTGGGAATTATAGACCAGTAAGCCTAAGATCGGTAGTGGAGAAAATGCTTGAATCCATTATCAAGGGCTTAATAGCGGAATATTTAGAAAACAGTGGCAGGATCAGTGAGACTCAGCATGGAGTTATGAAGGGAAAGTCATGCTTGATTAATCTATTATAATTTTTGAAGAGGTCACCAGTACAGTTGACAAGGGCGAGCCAGTCAAGGTGGTATATTTGGACTTTCAGAAGGCGTTCAACAATGTCCCGCATGACAGATTATTGTGCAAAATTAAAACGCATGGGATTGGAGGACGTGTATTGAGGTAGATAGAAAACTGATTGGCAGAGATGAAACAAAGACTAGGGGTTGATAGGTCCTTTTCATGTTGGCAGACAGTAACCAGTGGGATATCACAGGGATCGCTGCTGGGACCCCAGCTATTCACAATATATATCAATGATTTGGATGAGGGAACAAAATGTAACACATCAAAGTTTGCAGAGGATACCAAATTAGGTGGGACGGTAAATTGTGACGAGAATGCAGGGGTCCTACAGCAAGATCTGGAGGTTGGGCGAGTGGACAAACTAATGGCAGATGCAGTATAATTTGGATAAGTGTGAGGTTATTCATTTTGGAAGTAAAAACAGAAAAGCACATTACTACCTGAATGGTTGGGAGAGGGGAGTGTGCAGTGGGGCCTGGGTGTTCCTGCGCACCATTCGCTGAAGGCAAGCATGCTTGTGCAGCAGGCGTTAAAGAAGGCTCATGGTGGGCAGCACGGTGGTGCAGTGGTAGCACTGCAGTCTCACGGCGCCGAGGTCCCAGGTTCGATCCCGGCTCTGGGTCACTGTCCGTGTGGAGTTTGCAAATTCTCCCCGTGTTTGCGTGAATTTCGCCCCCACAACCCGAATATGTGCAAGGTAGTTGGATTGAACACAACAAATTGCCCCTTACCTGGAAAAATGAATTGGGTACTCCAAATTTAAAAACAAGGCTAATGGTCTGTTGGCCTTCATTGCGAGAGGTTTCGAATATAGAAGCAGGGATGTGTTGCTGCAATTGTACAGGGCCTTGGTGAGGCCACACTTGGAGTATTGTATACAGTTTTGGTCTCTTTCTCTGAGGAAGGATGCTTTTGCACTCGAGGGAGTGCAGCGAAGGTTTACCAGTTTAATTCCAGGGATGGCGGGACTGTCATGTGAGGAGAGTTTGTCTAGGTTGGGATTGTTCTCGCTGGATTTCAGAAGAATGAGGGGGGGATCTCATAGAGACTGATAAAATCTAACAGGACTAGACAGGGTAGATGCAGGGAAGGTGTTACCAATGGTGTGTGTCCAGAACCAGGAGTCACAGCCTGAGGATTCAGGGTAAACCATTTCGGACAGACATAAGGATACATTTCTTCACACAAAGTGGCGAGCCTGTGGAATTCACTACCACAGGCAGTAGTTGATGCTAAAACTTTGAATATATTCAAGTGTCGGCTGGATATAGCCCTTGGGGAGAATGGGATCAAAGGCTATGGGGAGAAAGCAGGATTAGGCTCTTGAGTTGGATGATCAGCCATGATCGCCATGAATGGCGGAGCGGGCTCGAAGGGACAAATGTTCTCTTCCTGCTCCTATCTTCTATGCATTCTATATGTATCTAAACACCCCGTCTGTACCTGCACCCTGCTTCCCCAAACACCATTCACTCTCTCCTATATACGTCCACCTCCAACTGCTTAAATCCTTCTGTTCTGTCTATTCCCAAGTCCATAGTCCACTGGCATCCAGACGCTCCCCAGCACAATCTGTCCAATCAGTCCTAGCATGGTCCTGTACAAAAACCCTCAACGCCTTGGCCTTCTGTTGGCACACCCCTTCCCCCCTACATACCTTCACACTGCACATCATCGTCGTCGGTTACCCTCCAGACCTATCCACACCCTCTGTCTCATATCTTCAAGTAATCTATTCGCCCCTCCAAATAATCAGCCATCCTGTCCACAAAACACTTGACCAAAACTTTCCACTCCACCGCTCCTAATGTCACTCCCTGTCCACACCCACACTTGCACATTCTCCAGACAACAATGCCTTAATCCGTTCCCTTACGGCTACCAAACCTTAGAAACTCGGATATACGAAAGTATAGCCACGCCGTTTCATTGCCTTCATTATCCTCTTTTCCACCTCTTCTGCCTACTCATTAACCACCTCCACACCACCACTATCATTCCTCCACTCATCATGCAACATCCGTCTCATTTTCTTCCCTTCACCGGACCATTTTCAAGCTCTCCAAGGAACCCGCAGCTTGGCCTACTCCCAATGACGTATCTCTGCAGCAATTACTATTCGATATTGACCACCGCCGTTCCACTTCAACATATTGTTCCCCTCCCCCAGAAACTATTACAATGAGGGTCTACAGCGTTAACCACGTGGGAGTTCAGCCTCCCCCATCTCACCTCCATCACGTGTTCATCCTGCAGCACAATGCAACTGATGATTCTCTTCTCTGCGGCAATGTTTCAATTCCATCGCTACTACCCGTCCGGCTTCTGGCATCTCGAACCATATTCTAAATCAGCCCACATAGACTGCAGCATGTCAGTCTGAACTGCTCCTCTGAACTGCCTCATTCGCTGTTTCTTTCTGTTATTAGAATAATACCTTGACTTCAAATGTAATGACCATTGTTGCAGATCGACAAAAAAAATATTTGAAGTGTAAGCATGTTCTCAGGACAATCAACACAGGGGCTGGAGTCTCTAATTCCACGGCCGTGTCCACGCCATCGTAAACGCCATCGCATTTTACGTGAACGGGTCGCTCTCATGTCTAATTCTGGCCCCAACAGGCGCTGGAGCGGTTCGCGCCGCTCCAGCTACAGATCCCGGCGGGAACTGGGCACCGCAGGCTCCGTGCATGCGCATATGCACCGGCACCAACGAGGACACGCACAGTGACGCCAGTGCCAAATTGCGCATGCGCAGTGGCCTCCTTCAATGCGCCGGACGCGATGCAACTTGGCACAGGGCTGCAGGAGCCGGCGCGCAGGAAAGGAGGCCCCCAGCCACATAGGCCGACCCGCCGATCAGTGGGTCCCGATCGCGGGCCAGGCAACATCGGAGTTCCCCCCTGGGGGCGGAACCCCTCCCCCCTGATGAGCCATCAATGAACACAAGACGAGTAGTGAACGTAACTGAGGCTGTAATAGACTAAACAGAAAGCCTCCTGGCCTCTGATCCCGAACTGGGTCAGAGGCGGAGACCAGCCACCTTTATACCGAGCCAGAGGGGAGGCGGAGCCAGCCACCTTTATACCGAGAGCGAGGGGAGGCGGAGACCTCGGCAGTGGTTTGCCACATTACATGTAATACAGTAGCCGTTTACCACAATACACATATTATACACTCCAGCGGTTTACCACATTCACCCACTATTAAAAAGAAGAGTCCAGCGGGGGTGAAGTGGACTTAAAAATTAATTCTGTCGGGGGCCTTGATCTTCCGCCGTGATCGCCTCAGCCCCGGCTGTGGTGTGGGCACCGGTGTCGAGATGTACACCAGGAGCGTGTTGTCCTCTTCCTCACCCAGTAGTTGAGTCGATGAAGGGGGGGGGGGGGAGAGATGTATGGGCGGGGGTGGTGGTGATGGTTGCAGTTGGGCCTGTGGGTGCCAGTTCTTGAGGTAGGTGGGTAGAGGTGGGGGAAGACGGGGTAGGGTCAGGGGTGGTGGTTATGGTCGTTGGGGAACCTGCAAATGCTAAATCCCGGAGGGAACCTGTGTCCTGTCGCCCGTCATGATGTGCCACGTAGGCATATTGTGGATTGGCCTGGAGGAGCAGGACCTTCTCGATGAGGGGATCTGAATCATGGCGCCTCGCATGCTTCCCGAGATGGACGGGCCCTGGGAATGTCAGCCAGGACGGGAGCGAGACCCTGGAGGTGGACGTCGTGGGGAAGGCAAACATATGTTGGTGAGGGGTGTCATTGGTGGCAGTGCACAGGAGCGACTAGATGGAGTGGAGCGCATCTGGGAGGACTTCCTGCCAGTGGGAGACGAGGAGACATCTAGACCGTAGGGCCAGGAGGACGGCCTCTCAGACCGTCGCGTTCTCCCTCTCCACCTGCCTGTTGCCCCGGGGTTGTAGCTGGTCGCCCTGCGAGAGGCGATGCCCTGGCTGAGCAGAAACTGACGCAACTCGTCGCTCATGAAGGAGGAACCCGGATCGCTATGGATGGAGGTGGGGAATCCAAAGTAGATGAAAAGACTGTGCAGGGCCTTGATGACGGTGGCAGCAGTCATGCCAGGGCACGTTATGGCGAAAGGGGAACCTGAGTACTGATCAATGACGTTGAGGAAGTACATGTTACAGTCAGTGGAGGGGCCCTTTGAAGTCGATGCTGAGGCGCTCAAAATGGCGAGAGACCTTTTCCAGGTGCGCTCTGTCTGACCGATAGAAGTGTGGTTTGCAGTCTGCGCAGACCTGGCAGTCCCTGGTCACGGTCCTGATCTCCTCGGTGGAGTAAGGCAGGTTGCGAGCCTTGATAAAGTGAAAAAAAACTGATGACCCCGACGGCCCGAAGTCGGTCTCCTTGTGCGCTGGCACATGTACCGTGGGGTAGGGCATCTGGGGGTGCATTAACCTTCCCGGGTCGATACAAGATATCGTAGTTGTAGGTGGAGAGCTCGATCCTCCACCGCAGAATCGTGTCATTCTTGATTTTGCCCCGCTGTGTATTGTTAAACCTGAAGGCAACCGACCGTTGGTCAGTGAGGAAAGTGAATCGCCTGCCGACCAGGTAATGTTTCCAATGTCGCAGAGGTTCTACAATGGCTTGGGCTTCCTTTTTGATGGAGGAGTGTCGAATTTCGGAGGCATGGAGGGTACGGGAGAAGAACGTCACGGGCCTGCCTGCCTGGTTGAGGGTAGCGGCCAAATCAAAGTCAGACGCATCGCTCTCCACCTGGAACTGAATGGACTCATCCACAGCGTGCATCGTGGCTTTGGCAATATCTGCCTTGATGCGGTTGTAGACCAGGCGGGCATCAGCCGTCAGGGGCAAAACAGTGCAAAAATAGCGGATGGGCCTTGTCCGCAGAATTGGGGACCTACTGACCATAGTAAGAGAAAAACCCCAGGCATGTCTTCAGGGTCTTGTGGCAGTGGGGGAGGGGTACATCCAGGAGCGGGTGCATGCGGTCGGGGTCGGGCCCTAGGAATCCGGTTTCCACAACTTAGCCAAGGATGGCGAGGCAGGTTGTGCGGAAAACGCATTTTTCCTTATTATAGGTGAGGTTCAGGAGTTTAGCGGTGGATGATCTGAGGTCTCCAAGGGGTATGGACTGCACGATGGAGTTATTAAGGGTCTCGGCAGACAGCAGCGACTGACGAGGAACCCCAATATGATAATTGATAAAAGTTTAAGAATTTTTGTAGCTTGATGCCACGGCGGGAAAATTATTACCAATGCAGCAAACAATATTGCATTGAAGAGCTGTAACCGTTATTAAAGAAGTAATGAAATGTAAATTGGTAGGGACTGTTATGTATGATATTGGGGATATGTGTGCCGTTCAAGGAACCTGATCAGTGAATGTTTTAATAGAGGGGGATAGTGGTAGTTTAGTGTGTTTTCTTGATTTAACTACATTGAACATCACGAATAATATTGATGTTGTTAACGCGCCATATTTAGTATGTAGTGACGATTGGTTCCAAAGCCGAGAAGGGATGTGTCGATATTGTACTTTATTTTTAGTATTGGAATTGTGAAAACAGTTACAAATATGTAAAGTTGTAACATACGGTCTATTTGTGTGGTTAGGTAATGAGTAATCTTTTAAGATAAGACTTAATTTTTTTTTAAACTGTGTATTTAACAATAGGGAGATTTTTTTGCAAAAAATGACAGTTCGATGTGGTTTTGCGAATACTGTTGGCATATTGTATTGCAAATGTTGTAAGGGAAATTATAATAGACAAAAGGGATTTGAAGGAAGTTCGTCAGAAAGATATTCTCTCATGTACACCAGGGGTTGGCAGACATACATGGTTCAGGACAATGTTAGACATTAATGTGGGAGAAGTCAGGGGTAGAAGCAGGATTGGTTGAACCTGAAAATTAATGAAGCAAGCGTTGACACATGATATCATAATTTACCTTTCCGATGAGAAACGGAAAGCAATTTGGATGACAGAAAAATGAGACACTTAACAGCCAGTGATGGACAAAATACTTTTTGGTTCCTGATGGACTGAGTTGTGTGCTGTTTCTAAGGGACATGAGGAGACTTCTACGGTGCTGCTACCCCAAGGAAGTCAAATGCTTTGGAGGTAGTGGAACACGGATATAGCAATTGTGTTACCTTCCTGAGCAACTGCGGCTATGGTTCACGGTAATTGGACTTGAGGAAAGAACGAAAAAAGACACTGGTCTGTGATATGGATACATTTACGAGGTGATTTCGGTGCACAATTTAAAATCACAAAACATACATACAAATGAGAAAGATCGGGGATAAATGTTAGTCAGTACAATTAGATGGGGGGCTAATTGATCAAATGATATAGTTATGTTTCAAATGTCAACACAGGGTGTTATTGAAAATATGGAAAGATGTGTCTTTGAAACATGGAAGTCTGGCAATATCTGGTCTGAGAGAAACATGAGAGGATACAGGGAAAGATCCCACAAAGGGTTAACAGCAGCTGCCAGGAGGATTGTAAAATGCAGATAGCCTTGGTCAAGCAGGCTGAGCAAACAAGAAGAACAGGATTTTGAATGAAGCCAAAAACAATGGCTCACACCTTCATTGAAAGTAACTAACTTAGTAAGGATCTGGAAAGGAAAGGATGAGGTTCTAGGTGTGAAAATGTGCTAATACCAGGTAAATTAAAGAAAACTGGAGACTTATCAGTCTACGAGAAACTTAATATAAAGCCAAAATCAAAGTCAAAATTGAGCTGACACAATTGGAAAATAAAACTATAAACATTACAGGAATTAAAAGTAACACCTCTTGAAATCAAAGCATTTTGAACATCACAAAGGAAACAATGTAATCAGATCTATGAGATGAAGTCATGTCAAAACGAATACTTAGTTGGATTAAAAGGTTCATATCAAAGGTCCTTTTTACAATCAAAGAAAATAAGAGTTACTTTACAATAACATCAAAAAACTTAATTGTTAGAAAGCAAATATAAACCTTGAGACCAGGGCAGGAACTATCAGATTCAGATCCAGATCCAGATCCAGAAGCAGAACTCAGAGATAGAGAGAAGGAACAAGCAGCTAGTCACAGACAGCTCGGCCATGGGAAATGGACAGGGCAGAGCAGCCCAGCTAAAATAGCTGATACATCTAAAGAAGACCAGACTTTAAAGAAGATTGATTGTCAAGTTGGGCCTGAAGGTCCCTTCAACCAACCAGAAGGATCCAGAAGCAAGGTCTTTTTACTTTTCTGTAAAGACAGTGAGTGCATCTTTTAAAAAGAGAAAAAATACATAATAATAAAATAACTTAAAAGTTTTAACCTGAAATAGTGGTTATTCCAAAATCTGCTTTACGTACTTACCCAGGATCGATGGTACTAAGTGGTAATTACATTAAATCTTCAGTGAAGGTATGGGTTATACCGGGGGATAACTTGAAAATATAGTTTGACCTGAATAGCACCCACTGAAGCTTGCATCGGAGTCGGGGAGTGTGAATCCCTGATCACCATTTAGAATGTCGGGCCTTTTTGGTACAGGGGGACTTCTAAGAATAGTGGTGAGTTTTCAAAGCAAATGTCACTATCGGCCCTGATCCCATAACCTCTACCGGCAGCGAGTTCCAGGCACACACTATCTTCAGTGTAAACCACTTACCTCATGCATCTCCTCTAATTGTTGTCCCTCGAACCTTTAACCTATGTCACACAGTAATTGACCCCTCTACCCTGGGAAAATGTCTCTGACTATTCACTCTGTCTATGCCCCTCATAATTTTGTAGACCTCTATCAGGTCGTCCCTCAACCTTCTTCAATCCAGTGAGAACAAACCAAGTTTATTCAATCGCTCCTCATAGCTAATGCCCTCCATACCAGGCAACATCCTGGTAAATCTCTTCTGCATCCTCGCTAAAGCCTCCACATCCTTCTGGTAGTGTGGCGACCAGAACTAAACGCTATACTGCAAATGTGTCCTAACTAAGTTTCTATACAGCTGCAACATGACTTGCCAATTTTGATACTCAATGCCTCGGCCAATGAAGGCAAGCATGCCACATGCCTTCTTGACTACAATCTCCGCCTGTGTTGTTCCTTGCAGTGACGTGTGGACCTGTACACCTAGATCTCTCTGACTGTCAATGCTCTTGAGGGTTCTACCATTCACTGTATATTGCCAACCTCCATTAGACATTCCAAAATGCATTACCTCACATGTGTCTGGATTAAACGCCATCTGCCACCTTGCCGCCCAAGTCTCCAAACAATCTAAATCCTGCTGTATCCTCTGACAGTCCTCATCGCTATCTGCAATTACATCAAACTTTGTGTCGTCCGCAAACCTACTGATCAGACCAGTTACATTTTCCTCCAAATCATTTATATATTCTCCGACCAGCAAAGGTCCCAGCACTGCGGAACACCACTAGTCACAGCCCTCCAATCAGAAACGCATCCTTCCATTGCTACTCTCTGCCTTCTACCACCTAGCCAGTTCTGTATCCACCTTGCCAGCTCACCTCTGATCCCCTGTCACTTCACCTTTTGTACCAGTGTGCCATGAGGGACCTTGTCAAAGGCAATTCTAAGGTCCATATAGACAACAACCACTGCCCTACCTTCATCAATCATCTTTGTGACCTCCTCGAAAATCTCTGCCAAGTTAGTGAGACACGACCTCCCTTCACAAAACCGTGCTGCCTCTCGCTAATATTAACACTTGCTTCCAAATGGGAGTAGATCCTGCTTGGAAGAAATCTCTCCAGTAACTTTCCTACCTCTGACGTAAGGCTCAACGGCCTGTAGTTCCCTGGATTATCCGTGATACCCTTCTTAAACAAAGGAACAACATTGGCTATTTTCCAGTCCTCCGGGACATCACCTGATGACAGTGAGGATCAATAGAATTCTGTCAAAGCCTCCGCAATTTCCTCTCTAGCCTCCTTCAGTAATCTGGCCTAGACCCCATCAGGTCCTGGGGACTTATCTACATTAATATTTTTCAAGCCGCCCAACACCTCGTCTTTTTGGATCTCAATGTGACCCAGGCTATCTACATACCCTTGTCCAGACTCAACATCCACCAATTCCTTCTATTTGATGATAACTGATGTAAAGTGATCATTTAGTACCTCGCCCATTTCCTCTGGCTCCACACATAGATTTCCTCCCCTCTCCTTCAGTGGGACAACCCTTTCCCTGGCTACTCTTTTGCTTTTTATGAACGTGCAAAAAGCCTTGGGATTTTCCTTAATCCTACTTACCAATGACTTTTCGTGACCCCTTTTAGTTCTCCAGACTCCTTGCTTTAGTTCCTTCCTACTTTCCTTATATTCCATACAGGCTTCGCCTGTTCCCAGCCTTTTAGCTCTGACAAATGCCTCCTTTTTCTTTTTGACGAGGCCTACAATATCTGTCGTTAGCCAAGGGTCTCGAAATTTGCCGTATTTATCCTTCTTCCTCACAGGAACATGCCGGTTCTGAATTCCTTTCAACTGACATTTGAAAGCCACCCACATGCCAGATGTTGATTTACCCTCAAACATCCGCCCCCAATGTATGTTCTTCATTTCACACTGGGCTAAATCGCTGGCTTTGAAAGCAGACCAAGGTAGGCCAGCAGCACGGTTAAATTCCAGTAACAGCCTCCCCGAAGAGGCGCCGGAATGTGGTGACTAAGGGGCTTTTCACAGTAACTTCATTTGAAGCCTACTTGTGACAATAAGTGGTTTTCATTTTCAATATTGTTATAATTAGCCTTCCCCCAATTTAGAACATTCACTCTAGGACCACTCTTATCCTTGTTCACCAACACTTTAAAACATAATGAATTGTGATCACTGTTCCCGAAATGCTCCCCTACTGAAACCTTTGCCATCTGGCCGGGTTCATTCCCTAATATCATGTCCAGTGCAGCCCCTTCCGTAGTTGCACTATCTAAATATTGTTTCATGAAGCCCTCCTGGATGCCCATTAAAAACTCTGTTCCCTCCAAGCCCCTTGCACTAAGTGAGTCCCATTCAATATTGGGTAAGTTAAAGTCTTCCATCACCACAACCCTGTTGCTTCAAATACTTTCCAAAATATGTCTACTATCTGCTCCTCTATCTGCCGCTCACTGTTGGGAGGCCTGTAGTAAACCCCCAACTAATGACTGCACCCTTCTTATTCCTGATTTCTACCCATCTCGCCTCGCTGCCCTCTGAGGTGTCCTCCCGCAGTACAGCTGTGCTACCCTCCCTAACCAGTAGCGCAACTCCTCCGCCACTTTTACATCACCCTCCATCCCGTCTGAAACATCTAAAGCCTGGAATGTTAGCTGACAATCCCGTCCTTCCCTCAACCAGGTCTCTTTAATGACAACAACATCATCGTCCCAAGTACTAATCCAATCTTTATGTTCATCTGCCTACCTGTTATACTTCTTGCATTACGTCAGATGCACTTCAGGCCACCAGACCCGCTGTTCTCAGCAACATCTCCCCGCCTGCTCTTCCTCAGAGACATACTGGCCCTATTCCCTAATTCTCACTCCATGTTTGCACCTTCTGACCTATTGCTCCGGTACCCACTCACCCCTGCCGTACTAGTTTAAACCCTGCCGTGTGACACTAGCAAACCTCACGGCCAGGATATTTATGCATCTCCCGTTTAGATGCAACCCGCCATTCTTACACGAGTCATGCCTGCCGCGGAAGAGCTCACAGTCGCCCAGGTAACTGAAACACCAGGTCCCTGACCATAGAGTCCACTATGACTATTGCTCTTCTGCGCTTTTAACCTCCCTGCTGAACATCAGCGCCAGCCGTGGTGCCATTGCTCTGGCTGCTGCTGTTTTCCACTGATAGGCTATGCCCCCCGACAGTATCCAAAAGGGTATACATGTTCGAGAGGGTGGCAACCACAGGGTATTCCTGCACTGACTTCCTGCCCCTTCTGGTGGTCACCCATCTCTCTACCTGCGCATTGGGTGTTACCACATTTATATGACTGCAATCTATGACGCTTTCTGCCACCTGCATGCTCCGAAGTGCATCCAACTGCTGCTCTAACCGAACCATGCGGTCTGTGAGGAGCCTCAGTTGGGTGCACCTTCTGCAGATGAAGGCATCCGGGACGCTGGAAACCTCCCGGAACTGCCACATCTCACAGTCAGAGCATTGCACACCTCTAACTGACATTGCGTTAATTAATTAGTCAATTAATTTTAAAAATAAATGTAAAACGCTTTAGAATGGGCGGGGGGGGGGGGGGGGGGGGGGGCTCTTATTGAAACTTACAGAATACTGCGAGGTCTGGATAGTGTGGACGTAATGTTTCCACATGTAGTAAATACTAGAAGCAGACGACACAATCTTAGACTAAAGGGACGATCCTTTAAAACAGAGACGAGGAGGAATTTCTTCAGCCAGAGGGTGGTCGACCTGTGGAACTCTTTGCCGTAGAAGGCTGTGGAGGCCACATCTTACTCGCCATTACAACGCTGGTACAAGGAATCCCAAAAATGTTTTACCCGCCGCTCACTACCAGAGGTGCTGGGACATTGTGTACCGTGGTAGGCAAAGCCCGCCCACGTAGAGCTCCTCCTCTGCGGCGGTATCAGCATATCTCAGCCGCAATTGCAAATTTATTTCCCATCCACTAGCGCGATACTGTGTGTTGACTCTCCAATGAACAGCAGTCCAGATGTGAGCTACAAGAACACAGTTATCCATTCGGGCTACAACTGAGTCTTCACATATTTATACATTTATTTCTGGGGGGTGGGAGGGGGTGGGGGGAGGGGGTGGGGTTCCTTCGTGGTACTGATCTCTGAACCGGAAAACACATCCCAATTGAACACGGATTTCTCAAGGAAACTTGTCTGGTGACAAACACCACCACCGCAGGAAATACAGCAAAGTAAAAACAAAATCAGCTATCAATATATATAGCAAATGCTACCTTGATTAACTCCGCTGAGTGCAGTACATATATCTGTTCTACCTAGATTTCATAGAATTTACAGTGCAGAAGGAGGCCATTCGGCCCATCGAGTCTGCACTGGCTCTTGGAACGAGGGCCCTTCCCAAGGTCAACACCTCCACCCCATCCCTATAACCCAGTAAACCCCACCCAACACTAAGGACAATTTTGGACACTAAGGGCAATTTACCATGGCCAATCCACCTAACCCGCACATCTTTGGACTGTGGGAGGAAACCGGAGCACCTGGGGGAAACCCACGCACACACGGGGAGAACATGCAGACTCCGCACAGACAGAGACCCAAGCCGGAATCGAACCTGGGACCTTGGCGCTGTGAAGCAATTGTGCTATCCACAATGCTACCGTGCTGCCCTCCTGGGTGTCCCAATCTCAGAATGATCGCAGCAAACCCGGCCAACGGAGGCCACGCCAACTGAAGACCACAACAACAGCCTCTGATAGCCCTGATGTTCAGAAAGGTCATCCTGCTTTGTGACAGACTGTGCTACGAAGAATTTCACACTCCTTCATTTGTATTGCAATATATTGAATCATTTGTCGTGTGGCTCTTGTTTGTACATATTCCCCCTCGTTTGTGTTGGGCTGTTTGGAATATCTTAAATTGGTGCAACATAATTATTGAATGATAACTTTACTGTTGCATGTAATATATTAATTACATTTGTTGCACTATTGTGGGTTAGGCAGAAGATTGTTACCCCAAGATGCGGATACTTGCTCGCTCGGTTTGGTTAGGTTTTTGTGTTCCGGTTCGCTGACGATCGCTGGATCAAGAGGAGGCACTGTGGTGACTTAACACGTGCTAGCATTGAGCCCGATTATAATTGGACATCCTAAATTAAAGAATTGGACACTGCAAATTAACTGCAGTCAATGTCAGTAAATGTCCTGTTGGGAATTCACTTTGTCAAGTTCGAATATACAGAACTCAGACAGACTACTTGGACATGTCTAGATCTGCCCTATCAACTGGCCTCAAAAGATCACCGCAGTCTCTTCATATTCAGAAGCGCACTGTCACTGAACAGATCAAGCCAGACTCTTGGCTCCCAGAGTTTCTCCTACTACCTGATATGGCAACAGGTTATGTGCAAGAAAACACCACAGAGAGGTATACCTGGGGGCAGGGCACAGTGTCGTCTTAAGCAAACATCAAGGAACCCACTGGATGTTGGGAACCACATTGGGCGGGCGGGAGAGTTGTTCCGGGAAAAGGCGGGGCGGGAGGAGGCTGAAAATAGATGTGGAAGGTACAGCAGCAGCAAAAAGTAGACTGGCGAGATGAACTTGACCATACGAAGACTGGCCAGAGAAGGAAGGAAGAAAGATATTGCCAGCGAGAACCACTTCCGTGATGACAGACCAGGGAGACTCAGGACTGAGTCCCACAAACCAACCAGACCATCTTTTCGGGTAATTTCACTGGATCATGAATAATTCTTGCACGTATACTTGGGTTAATTTACGGGTTAACTTTGTTTAATAAATATTGTTGATCTTGTATTTGTGTTTATCCTTTGTTCTCCTCGATATCAGAAGACACCGAGGAAAAATGTGGATTAAAATACTGGTTGAAGTATCTGAGATTTTACAGACACAGCAATGGCCCCAAGTTAAAATGTTAATGAGCAGGGACACATGTTCTTCCTCTCGCCTCTCTCTTTTCTCACTCGCTCCACATTTGTCTCCTGCTGATCTCGCCATCTCTCTCTCTCTCTCTCTCACTCGGAATCTGTAAATAAAATCCAGAAACACCAGTCAGCTATTTTATGTGACCAAAGCACTGCGACATTAATGATAGCGTTGGCTCTTCACTAAGGTAATGTTTGTACGTTAAATATGACACAGATATGGAGACAGAAACGACAATGGCATGATAGGGAATCTTGCAGTTTCAAGGACGATTTGATCAAAGTTTACATGAGAACAATGGACCCTGTGAGGATAGTTGAAGATGGATATGTGTTGCCGGTTGCAGAGTCTCAGTCAGGGGTCTATTCCCTTTCTCATATTTTCTTTCTCGGTCTGTTCATCCGCTCACTGGGGCGTAATATTGTTGCAGGGTAAAAGGAAGCCCTTCGTCCCATGGCGCTTGTTCCAGCTCTCCGTATCAGCAATTCGAGTCCTGCCACTCCCCTGTCTTCCTCCCTACCCCTGCACATTCTTCCGTTTCAGATAATGACTCCATTCACTCTTGAACATACCTCCATCGCTCTGTTCAGGCCGTGCATTTCACACCTTGACAGGTCGCTGTGCGATAACGTTTTCTCTCATATTGCTTTAACTTATTTTTTGCAACCTTTTTAACACCGATGTCCTCTGGTTCTCCATCCTATTACGGGTGGTAACCAGTTTCTCCCTATCTCTGTCTGTGTGAGAGAGAGTGTATGTATGCGTCTGTGCCAATATCTGTTTGAATGGTGGAGCAGGCTCGAAGGGCCAAATGGCCCAGACATTCGCTTCTGCTCCATTAGACATTTTCTTTTGAAAAATATTTTATTGATGTATTTATATATTTCCACATCAAACACAAACAGAACTCAACAAGTCAACAGAGCTGCAAATAACCAAGTTAACTAAATATGTGAAGTCTACTTGAGACAAAAAGCGATTATTATTTTTATACCCCTCCCCCCCGCCCCCCGCATTGCTGACATCTGAACGGATCTCAAAGAAGTCGATGAAAGGCTACCATCTCCGCCTAAACTCCTCACAGGCCCTCTCAAGTTTAACTTAACCTATTCCTACCTGAGAGACTCTGTCAGGTCCCTCACCCACGCCCCCGGGTCCGGAGGCCCCTGTACCCTCCATTCCAATAAGTTCCGTCTCCCAGCAACCAGGGAGGCAAAGGCCAAGACATCGCCCACTCTCGCCTCCTGGACACCCGGGTCTTCTAACACTTCAAAGATCGCAACTTCTGGATTCGGAACCACCTTCACCTTCAGGATTTCCGACCTAACGGCGGCAAATCCCCTGCTAGAATCCCCGAAGCTTCGGACAAGCCCAAAACATATAGGCAAGATTTGCGGGCCCATCCGCACAATGTCCACCCCTATCTTCCATCCCTTCAAAAAACTTGCTCATCCTGGCCACCGTCATGTGCGCCCTAATAAGGTAATGTTTGTACGTTAAATATGACACAGATAGGGAGACAGAAACGACAATGGCATGATAGGAAATAATCATAATCTGAATAAGGCTAAGGCTGGCGCACACCGAGGATGCATTCACCCCCCCCCCCCAACTCCAAGCCCCCTCCACCCGCTTCCCCAACTCTTCCACTTACGCTTCATTACCCCCACTGGGGCGCCCTCCCAATCCAACAACTCCTTATATATTTCCGGCACGTTACCTTCACTAGTCCTATTTGTGACACCATCTTGCCCTGAAGCCCCAGGGGCGACAGATGGGGAAAGGACGGTGCTTGCTTCTGAACAAAATCCCTCGCCTGTAAATACTGGAACCAATTCCCGGCGGCCAACTCAAATTCCTCCACCAACCCTTCCAAGCTCGATACGTTGCCTTGAAAGAAAGGATTCCCACACCGCTCAATCCCCGTCCGTTACCACCTCGACCTCCCCCCCGGTCAAGTCCGCCCCCGAACCCTCCGGAGCAAACCTCTAGGTCCCTCAGATCGGTGCCTAAATCGAGGCTCCCTACAGAATCAGGTGTCCGCATACAGCAGGCTCGCAACCACGACCAGGCCTGCGGAGTACCTGGCCGGCGAGAATAGTAAAGGCGCCATTAACAGTGCCCCCAAACTCGAGCCCATAAATGAGGCTGCCTCAATCCACTTCCAAACCGACTCTTCCCCCACTACCGAACCATGGCTGTATTCGCCGCCCAATGATAATAAATTACTATGGAAGAGTTAACTCACCACCGCCCCCCTCCGGCCGACCCTACTCCCGCAGCACCATCTTCACCGCGGGGCTTTACCCGCCCAAACAAACACCGAAATCAGTGCATTCACCCTCCTGAATAAAGCCTTAATAATGAAGATTGGGTGGTCCTGAAACACAAATAAAAACCTCGCGATAACCGTCACCTGTACCTACAGCAGCGGTCCCGCCAGCGACAGCGGGAGCACATTCGGTCTTACAAAATCCCCCATCATTTGCTCCACCAGCAGAGCCAGATTGAGCTTGTGCAGCTGCTCCCAACCCGCGCCACCTCAATACGCAGATAACGAAAGCTCGCCCCCACCAATCTAAATGGCAACTCCCCCAGCCACTTCTCCTGCCCACTCGCTGGAATTACACAATCCTCGCTCTTCCCCATATTCAATATATATCCCGAGCACCGGCCGAATTCCTCCCATATACCTACAATCCCCCAATACCTGCCAAAGTCTTTGATATGTAGAGCAGTAAATCGCCCGCGTACAACGAGACCTAATGCCCCCCCCCCCCCCCCGCACTAACCCCTGCCAGTCCATTGACGCTCTGAGCGCCATTTCCGATTGCTCTGCAGCCAAGGCAAATAGCCGAGGGTAGAGTGGGCATCACTGCCTCGTTCCCCGGATTAGCCTGAAATATGCCAAACTCTCCTGGTATCTTCGGACACTGCCTGCTGCCCCCCGGTACAACAGCCAGACCCAGTCCATAAACCACTGCCCAAACCCAAAGCGCCCCAACTCCTCCCACAAATTATCCCACTCCACCCGATTGAAGACCTTCACTGAATCCATGTCGACCACCAATTTCACACTTCTTCCATCTGCGGTCATCATTATATCATTCAGCAGGCGCCTGATGTAGGCCGACAAATGCCTTTCCTTAATAAACCCCGTCTGGTCCTCCCGAATCACCACTGGCACACAGTCCTCAATCCATGAGGCTAAAATCTTGGCCAGCATCTTATGATCCACATTTAATAGCGAAATTGGCCTGTCGGACCCATACTGCTCCGGATCCTTATCCTTCTTTAAAATTACGGAGATCGAGGACTGTGATAACGTCGGGGGATCAGCCCCTGCTCACTCGCCTCATTAAATGCCCTGACCAGCATGGGTCCCAAATCATCCGTCTTATAAAATTCCACCGAGAACCCATCCGGGCCCTAGGCCTTTCCTGCCCACATTGGCCCCATACCCTCAAGCACCACCACCAACACCTCCACCAGCCCAATGAGAGCTCCCAATCCCTCCACCATGTCCTCCTCCACGCTAGAGAACTCCATCACCTCTAAAAAAAACGCCTCATTCCCTCCACCCAGACCGAGGGTTCCAACTCATACAGTCGCTTAAAAAATCCTCAAATACCCCATGCATCCCCACCGAGTCCAGGATCATGGCCCCTCCTCCGCAGATCCTTCACTTATCCGATCTCCTTAGCAGCTTCCGGCTTCTAAAATTGTTGGGCCAACATCCTACTTGTCTTTCCTCCGTATTGACAGACCGCCCCTCAGCTCTCTTCAATTGCCCAACTGCCTTTCCCATGGGTATCAGTCCAAACTCCATCTGGAGTTGCTATTGCTCTATCAGCAATCCCGCCCCGGGGCTTCCGAAAATCCCCTATCCACCCGCATGATCTCATCCACCAACCTCACTATCTCTGCCCGCCCCATCTGATCTATGTGCGCCCGTATAGAGATAAACACCACCCCCCCCCCCCTCCAATACTTCCTTCAGTGTCTCCCATAGTGTGGCAGCCAAAATCTCACTCGTGTCGTTCAGCTCCACGTATCGGTGGAAACCCGCTCACAAAACTCCTCATCTGCCAACAGCCCCACATTAAACTCCAGTGCGCCCCCCCCCCCCCACCGATTCACCGACAAATCCATCCAATGGGCGCATGATCTCCCGAGTACTCCGCAGCAACCAACCCCGCCAACAACGTTTTGTCCAACACAAAATAGTCGATCCGGGAGTGCACCCTATTCACGTGGGAGAGAAACAGGAATACCTTTGCCCTCGGTCGACCTATCCTACTCGGACCCCCCCCCCCCCCCCACCCCAATACACCCTGCCAGATGCTCCATAAATCCCCTCAGTTCCCTCAGCAGCGCCGACACCCTCCCCGACTTCGAGATCGACCTACCCATTTTCGGTAAGAGAACTGTGTAAAAATCCCCCCCCCCCCCTCCCTATTTTCAACCGGTGCGAGTCCACTGCCCCAGCCTCTCCCTATTGTCCTGGATCATTCAACAAACAGATCCCACTGCCCCAGCCTCTCTCTATGGTCCTGGATAATTCCACAAACTGATCCCACTGCCCCAGACTCTCCCTAATGTCCTGGATTATTCCAGAAACAGGTCCCACTGCCCCAGATTCTCCCTATTGTCCTGGATCATTCAACAAACAGATCCCACTGCCCCAACCTCTCTCTATTGTCCTGGATCATTCCACAAACACATCCCACTGCCCCAGCCTCTCCCTGTTGCCCTGGATCATTCCACAAACAGATCCCACTGCCCCAGCCTCTCTCTATGGTCCTGGATAATTCCACAAACTGATCCCACTGCCCCAGCCTCTTCCTAATGTCCTGGATCATTCCAAAAACAGATCCCACTGCCTATGGCTTCTCCCTAATGTCCCGGATCCTTCCACAAACGTATCCCACTGCGCCAGCCTCTCCCTATTGTCCTGGATCATTCCAGAAACAGGTCCCACTGCCCCAGACTCTCCCTAATGTCCTGTATCATTCCAGAAACAGATCCCACTGCCCCAGATTCTCCCTATTGTTCTGGGTCATTCCACAAACAGATCCCACTGCCCATGGCTTCTCCCTAATGTCCTGGATCATTCCACAAACAGATCCCACTGACCCAGCTTCTCTCTGTGGCTCTGGATCATTCCACAAATAGATTGGACCTCAAAGGTAGTGTTCTCAGGATATCTCGCGGTGCCACGTGCTAGTCAGAGTAGAAATGACAGGATATATAGGGCGAATTTGTGGCTGAAGAGATGGTGTCAGGAGGAGGATTCCAGATTCCTGGCGAATTGGGACCGGTTCTTGTGGAGGTGGGACCTGGAAAATCGGACCGGTTAAACCTGGGCAGGTCTGAAATTGATGTCTGGTGAGTGTGTGGGGGAGGGGGGGGGCGGCGGTATTTCCTAGACCGGTTGGGGATGGTTTAAACTAATATGCCAGGGGGATGGGAACCTAAGAAAGGAGACAGAGAACGAAGGAGCAAGGGCAAAAGCAAAAGGTAGAAAAGTGAATGAGAAAAGTGATAGGTGGAGAAACCAAGGCCAAATTTCAAACAGGGCAGTGGAGAAAAATATTGGGAGCAAGACAAACATTGTGAAAAAGACCAACTTTGAAGCTCTGTGCCTTAATGCACGGAGCATTTGCAATAAAGTGGATGAACAATCGTGCAGATCGATATAAATGCGCATGATATAATTGGGACGATGGAGACATGGCTGCAGGGTGAACATGGATGGGAACTGAATGTCCCAGGGTTAGAACATAGAACATTACAGCGCAGTACAGGCGCTTCGGCCCTCGATGTTGCGCTGACCTGTGAAACCACTCTAAAGCCCATCTACACTATTCCCTTATCGTCCATATGTCTATCCAATGACCATTTGAATGTCCTTAGTGTTGGAGAGTCCACTATTGTTGCAGGCAGGGCACTCCACGACCTTACTACTCTCTGAGTAAAGAACCCACCTCTGACAACTGTCTTATATCCATCTCCCCTCAATTGAAAGGTATGTCCCCTCGTGCTAGACATCACCATTCGAGGAAAAAGGCTCTCACTGTCCACCCTATCCAATCATCTGATCATCTTGAATGCCTCAATGAAGTCACCGCTTAACCTTCTTCTCTCTAACGAAAACAGCCTCAAGTCCCTCAGCCTTTCCTCATAAGATCTTCCCTCCATACCAGGCAACATTCTGGTAAATCTCCTCTGCACCCTTTCCAATGCTTCCACATCCTTCCTATTATGCGGCGACCAGAATTGCACGCAATACTCCAAATGCGGCCGCATCAGAGCGTTGTATAGTTGCAACATGACCTCATAGCTCCAAAACTCAATACCTCTACCAATAACAGCTAACACACCGTACGCCTTCTTAACATCTCTCTCAACCTGGGTGGCAACTTTCAGGGATCTATGTGCATAGACACCGAAATCTCTCTGCTCATCCTCAGTGTCAAGAATCTTACCATTAGCCCAGTACTCTGTCTTCCTGTTATTCCTTCCAAAATTAATCACCTCACACTTTTCTGCATTAAACTCCATTTGCCACCTCTCAGCCCAGCGCTGCATCTTATCTCTGTCCCTCTGTAACTTGTAACATCCTTCCGCACTGTCCACAACACCACCGACTTTAGTGCCATCTGCAAATTTACTCACCCATCCTTCTAAGCCCTCCTCCAGATCATTTATAAAAATGACAAACAGTAGTGGTCCCCAAACAGATCCTTGTGGTACACCACTAGTAACTGGACTCCAGTTTGAACGTTTCCCATCAACCACCACGCTTTGTCTTCTTCCAGCTAGCCAATTTCTGATCCAAACTGCTAAATCACCCTGAATCCCATGCCTCCGTATTTTCTGCAGTAGCCTACCATGGGGAACCTTATCAAATGCGTTACTGAAATCCATATACACCACATCAACTGCTTTACCCTCATCCATCTGTTTGGTCACCTTCTCAAAGAACTCTATAAGGTTTGTGAGGCACGACCTACCCTTCACAAAACTGTGTTGACTATCTCTAATCAAATTATTCCTTCCAGATGATTTACATCCTATTCCTTAGAAACCTTTCCAAGGTGTTTCCCACAACAGAAGTAAGGCTCACTGGTCTATACTTACCGGGGATATCTCTACTCCCCCTTCTTGAACAAGGGGACAACATTTGCTATCCTCCAGTCTTCTGTCACTATTCCTGTAGACAAAGATGACTCAAAGATCAAGGCCAAAGGCTCGGCAATCTCCTCCCTTGCTTCCCAGAGAATCCTGGGATAATTCCCATCCGGCCCAGGTGACTTATCTATTTCCAATCTTTCCAGAATTGCTAACACTGCCTCCTTATGAACCTCAAGCCCTTCTAGTCTTGTAGCCTGAATCTCAGTATTCTCCTCGACAACATTGTCTTTTTCCTGTGTGAATACTGACGAAAAATATTCATTTAGCACCTCTCCTATCTCCTCGGACTCCAAGCACAACATCCCATTACTGTCCTTACCTGGCCCTATTCTTACCCTCGTCATTCTTTTATTCCTGACATATCTATGGAAAGCTTTCGGGTTATCCTTGATCCTACCGCCAAAGACTTCTCATGTCCCCTCCTGGCTCTTCTTAGCTCTCTCTTTAGGTCCTACCTAGCTAACGTGGTTCTCAGTATTTCGGAAGAACAGGTATAAAAGAAAATAACCTGGTGTGGCACTGCTGGTTTAAGAGGAAATTAACATCATAATGAGAAAGGATATAGCTCTGGCAATGTGGAATCTGTATGAGCTGAGACATACCAAGGGACAAAAAACCATAGTGCGTGTCATATATAGTTGATTCGGAGACTAGTGTGCTGAATCAGAATAAAGGGAACTATGAGGATATGAGCCGTGAGTCGGCCTTGGTGGATTGGGGAGAGTTACGTTAAAGGATGACAGTGGATAGACAATGGCAAACATTCAAGAAACGCTTGGAGGAACGACAGCAACTTTTCTTTCCTGTCTGGCACAAAAGGAAAGCGGTAAGAGGGCCAATCCATGGCTTACAAAGGAAATTATAAATAGCATACGATACAAGGAAGAAGCATACAGATCGGCCAAGAAAAATAATAGGGCTGAAGTTTAGAATTCAGCAAAGAAGGACGAAGGGTTTGATTAAGAAGGGGAAAATACAATAGGAAAGGAAGCTAGAAGAGAACACAAAGACTGGTGCTTAAGGTTTCGACATATATGTGACGAGAAGGAGATTGGTAAAATGAAACGTAGGCCCACTGCAGACAGAAACAGGGGAATGCATAATAAGGGACAAAGAAATGGCTGAGCAATTGAATACATAATTTGGTTCTATTTTCACAAATGAGGACACAAATCATTTCCCCGAAATGTTGGAGAATGAAAGGTTTAGTAAGAGGAAGAACTGAGGGAGATAAACATTAGTAGATAAATGGTGCTGGAAAACTGATAGAATTGAAGGCGGATAAATCCCCAGGGCCTGAGAATCTGCATCCCGGAGTGCTTAAAGAGGTGGCTCTGGAAACAGTGGATCATTGGTGGTCATCTTCCGGGATTCTATAAACTCTGGAACTGTCCTGCAGATTGGAGGGTAGCTCACGTCTCTCCGATATTCAAAAAGGGAGGCAGAGAGAAAGCAGTGAATTATAGACCAGTCAGCCTAACATCGGTAGTGGAGAAAATGCTTGAATCCATTATCAAGGACTTAATAGCGGAATATTTAGAAAACAGTGGCACGATCAGTGAGAGTCAGCGTGGAGCTATGAAGGGAAAGTCATGCTTGATAAATCTGTTATAATTGTTGAACAGGTAACCAGAACAGTTGACAAGGGGGAGCCAGTCGATGTGATATATTTGGACTTTCACAAGGCGTTTCACAATGTCCCGCATAAGAGATTATTGTGCAAAAGTAAAGCGCATGGGATTGGAGGAAATGTATTGAGGTAGATAGAAAACTGATTGGCAGAGATGAAACAAATAGTAGGGATTGATGGGTCCTTTTCATGTTGGCAGACAGTAACCAGTGGGGTACCACAGGGATCGGCGCTGGGACCCCAGCTATTCACAATATATATTAATGATTGATATATATTATTGATGAGGGAACAAAATGTAACATCTCAAAGTTTGCAGAGGATATAATTTAGGTGAATTGTGACGAGGATGCTGGGATCCTACAGCAAGTTCTGGAGGTTGGGCGAGTTACATCAATATATATTATTGATGAGGGAACAAAATGTAACATCTCAAAGTTTGCAGAGGATACAAATTAGGTGAATTGTGACGAGAATGCTGGGATCCTACAGCATGTTCTGGAGGTTGGGCGAGTGGGCAAACTAATTACAGTACGAAGTCTTACAACACCAGGTTCAAGTCCAACAGGTTTATTTCGATGTCACTAGCTTTCGGAGTGCTGCTCCTTCCTCAGGTGAAAATCCATTCAACCGTCTCTGCGATATGAAAGGGGAGGGATTGGAGAGGTATTCCTTCCCTCGAATGGACGGGGATGTGGGTACAAACCCAACACTTGCTTACATTCAATTTTTCGGCATAAAGATATGACATACATAAATAGGTATTGGAAGGCAGGTCTCATTTCGGTCGTTTTTTTCACTACCGAGTGGCCATTGAGGCTAAATAGTCCAAAAATTATAATGAAGATCTTCATCCTGTGTTCTCGTCTGGTTTGGAGACTATCTTCTTGCAATCAGATGGATGTATCCAACTTGAACGTCCTTCAAGTTTGACGGAAGTCGGTGTAGTCAGCAGTACGCGGAAGGGTCCACTCCAGCACTATCCTAGTTTCTTTCTGTCCCAGTTTTTAACCAACATGTGGTTTCCGTGTTTATTCACTGGATATCGAGGGACGGCTGTCTCTGCCATTACTGGGAGATGTGCCTGTTTTACCTGTGAGTGGAGAAACTTCAGAGAATGTGTTAATTGCTTCAAATTCTTCTGCATTTGTTCCCCGATCATGTGGAGGTCTACTCCCTCTAGGAATTTTTCATGGGCATCCCAGGGAGTTCTCATTGGCCAACCATAGACTATCTCTGTAGCTGACAGTCCGGTCCGCGAATGGGGAGTCACACGCATGTGAAATAGTGCCAACTTTTAGCCAATTTAACCCAGTTTTTTCAGTTAATTTAGATAATTTTTCTCTTAATGTCCCGTTGGCTCTTTCCACAATTCCCTCAGCCTGCGGGTGATATGCGCAGTGCAGTTGCTGTTTAATTACGAGTGCTTCACACAATTCAGTATTGATCCGAGCTACAGCATATGGTCGATTGTCTGAGTTCACCATTTTGGGTACCCCAAAACGAGGAATGACTTCCGTTAACAACCACTTCACCAGTGTATGTGCCGTACAATGTGTTCCTCTCCCCATTGCCGATCAGCTGGGTGTGTGCTTCCCGCATTGCTGATCAGCTGGATGTGTGTGCCTCTCCCCATTGCCGATCAGCTGGGTGTGTGACTCCCCCAATGCCGAACAGCAGGGTGTGTGTGACTCCCCTAATGCCGATCAGCAGGGTGTGTGTAACTCCCCCAATGCCGATCAGCTGTGTGTGTGCTTGCCCCCATTGCCGATCAGCTGGGTGTGTGATTTCCACCATTGCCGATCTGCTGGGTGTTTGTGATGCCCCCATTGCCGATCAGCTGGGTGTGTGCCTCTCCCCATTGCCGATCAGCTGGGTGAGTGCCTCTCCCCATTGCCGATCAGCTGGTTGTTTGCTTCCCCCCATTGCCGATCAGCTGAGTGTGTGCGTCCCCCATGGCCGATCAGCTGGATGTGTGCCTCTCCCCATTGCCGATCAGCTGGGTGTGTGCTTCCCCCATTGCCAAACAGCTGGGTGCATGCCTCCTCCATGGCCGATCAGCTGGATGTGTGCCTCTTCCCATTGCCGATCAGCTGGATGTGTGCTTCCCCGCATTGCCGATCAGCTGGGAGTGTGTTCGCCGCATTGCCGACCAGCTGGGTGTGTGTGACTCCCCCATTGCCGATCAGCTGGATGTGTGTGACTCCCCCATTGCCGATCAGCTGGGACTGTGTTCCCCGCATTGCCGATCAGTTGGATGTGTGTGACACCCCCATAGCCGATCAGCTGGGTGTGTGCCTCTCCCCATTGCCGATCAGCTGGGAGTGTGCTTCCCTGCATTACCGATCAGCTGGGAGTGTGCTTCCCCGCACTGCCGATCAGCTGGGAGTGTGCTTCCCTGCATTGCCGATCAGCTGGGAGTGTGCTTACCCGCATTGCCGATCAGCTGGGAGTGTGCTTCCCCGCACTGCCGATCAGCTGGGAGTGTGCTTCCCCGCATTGCCGATCAGCTGGGAGTGTGCTTCCCCGCATTGCCGAACAGCTGGGTGGGTGTGACTCCCCCAATGCCGATCAGCTGGGAGTGTGCTTACCCGCATTGCCGATCAGCTGGGTGTGTGTGACTCCCCCAATGCCGATCAGCTGGGAGTGTGCTTCCCCACATTGCCGATCAGCTTTGTGTGCGAGACTCCCCGTTTGCCGATCAGCTGGGTGTGTGTGAGTCCCCCATTGCCGATCAGCTGGGTGTGTGTGACTGCCCCATTGCCGATCAGCTGGGTGTGTGCCTCTCCCCATTGCCGATCAGCTGGGTGTGTGTGACTCCCCCATTGCCGATCAGCTGGGAGTGTGTTGCCCGCATTGCCGATCAGTTGGATGTGTGTGACACCCCCATTGCCGATCGGCTTGGTGTGTGCCTCTCCCCATTGCCGATCAGCTGGGTGTGTGCTTCCCCCATTGCCGATCAGCTGGGAGTGTGCTTCCCCGCATTGCCGATCAGCTGGGTGTGTGTGCCTCTCCCCATTGCCGATCAGCTGGGTGTGTGACTCCCCCAATGCCGAACAGCAGGGTGTGTGTGACTCCCCCAATGCCGATCAGCATGGTGTGTGTAACTCCCCCAATGCCGATCAGCTGGGTGTGTGCTTTCCACCATTGCCGATCAGCTGGGTGTTTGTGATGCCCCCATTGCCGATCAGCTGGGTGTGTGCCTCTCCCCATTGCCGATCAGCTGGGTGTGTCCTTCCACCCATTGCCGATCAGCAGGGTGTGTGCTTTTCCCCATTGCCGATCAGCTGGGTGTGTGTGACTCCCCAAATGCCGATCAGCTGGGTGTGTGTGACTCCCCCATTGCCGATCAGCTGGGTGTTTGCTTCCCCCCATTGCTGATCAGCTTGGTGTGTGCGTCCCCCATGGCCGATCAGCTGGATGTGTGCCTCTCCCCATTGCCGATCAGCTGGGTGTGTGCTTCCCCCCCATTGCCGAACAGCTGGGTGCATGCCTCCTCCATGGCCGATCAGCTGGATGTGTGCCCTTCCCCATGGACGATCAGCTGGATGTGTGCCTCTCCCCATTGCCGATCAGCTGGATGTGTGCCTCACACTTAATCATAGTCTGTGCAGCAGAATGTGCCCCCGACAAAGACAGAGACAGAGACACAGACAGACACAGACAGGCTGAGACACAGACAGACACAGAGGCACAGACAGAGGTACAGAGAGACTCAGACAGAGACACAGACAGACAGACAGGCTGAGACACAGACAGAGACAGAGACACAGGCAGACACAGAGACACAGACAAAGACAGAGACTGAGACACACACAGACGGACTCAGAGACACAGACAGACACAGACAGACATAGACAGAGACAGACTCAGACAGAGACACAGAGACACAGACAGAGACACAGACAGAGACAGAGGCACAGACACAGGCAGAGACAGACACAGAGACAGACACAGAGACTGAGCTACAGAGAGAGACACAGACAGAGACAGACTCAGCCCCACCCGCATCCACTGCTCACCAGCTGGTGTGTAGCCACCCCACCCCCCCCGCCGCTAAACGCTGCCCCCACGCCGCAGGCAACAAAAGATGGCCACCGGGAGTCTCCCATGGCAACAGAAGATGGCTGACGCCGGCGTGCACGGGATGCTGGGTTGGGTGTGGCACAAGCGCAGTGGCGGCTTCTGCTGCCCATTGGCCCCATTGGGGGTCTTCGGGATTGTTGTGTCTCAATAGACATCGCAGCACTGCCCCTTCCCACCCCGGATATCCCCTCCCCGATATCACCCCCTCCCCAATATCACGCCCCACCCTGATATCACCCCCACCCCAATATAACGCCCTCCCCGACATCACCCCCTCCCCGATATCACCACCTCCCGGGTATCACCCCCTCCCCGATATCACCCACTCCCCGGTTTCACCCCCACCCCGATAAAACGCCCTCCCCGATCACACCCTCCCCGATATCACCCACTCCCCGACATCACCCACTCCCCGACATCACCCCGTCCCCGATATCACCCCCTCCCCGATATCACCCCAACCCTGATATCACCCAACCCCGAAATAACGCCCACACCGACATCACCCCCTCCCCGATATCACCCCCTACCCGACATCAACCCCTCCCCGATATCACTCCCACCCTGACATCACCCCCACCCCGATATCACCCCCTCCCCGATATCACCCCAACCCTGATATCACCCAACCCCGAAATAACACCCACCCCGACATCACCCCCTCCCCGATATCACCCCCTACCCGACATCACCCCCTCCCCGATATCACTCCCACCCTGACATCACCCCCACCCCGATATCACCCCCTCCCCGATATCATCCCCACCCCGGTATCACCCCCGCCCCGATTACACCCTCTCCCCGATATTACCCCCACACCGACATCACCGCCTCCCCGATATTACTCCCTCCCCGATATCACCGCACCCATATATCACCCGCAGCCCGATATCACTCCCTCCCCATATCAGCCCCACCCTGATATCACCCCCACCCTGATCTCACCCCTCCCCGATATCACCCCGACGCGTTATCACTCCCTCCCCGATATCCCCCGCTCCCCGATATCGCCCCCACTCCGATATCACCTCCACACCGATATCACTACCTCCCCAATATAACCCTCTCCCTCCGATATTACCCACTCCACGCGATCACCCCCTCCCCGATATCACCCCCACACCGATGCCACACCCTCCCCAATATCACCGCCTCTCTGATATCACCCCCTCCCCAATATCACCCCCTCCCCGATATCACCTCCACACCATAATATAACCCCCTCCACGACAGCACCCCCACCCCGATACCCCCCTCGGATATGAACCGACCCTGGAATACATGCCCCCCGACAAACAACACCGCAGAACGGATATCAGCACCCAATGGATATCACCCACCTTCCCCGATATCACCCAACGCCATATATCACCCAACGCCAGATATCACCCAATCCCCGATATCACCCAATCCCCGATATCACCCAACCCCAGAGATCACACAACCCCAGATATAGCCCAACACCACATTTCACCCAACCCCAGATATCACCCAACCCCAGATATTGCCCAACACCACATTTCACCCAACCCCAGATATCACCCAACCCCAGAGATCACCCAAATCCAGATATCACCCAACCCAGATATCACCCATCCCCAGATATCACCCAACCCCAGAAATCACCCGACATCAGAGATCACCCAACCGCAGGAATCACCCAATCCCAGGTATCACCCAACCCCAGAAATAAACCAACCCCAGAGATCACCCAACCCCAGAGATCACCCAAAAATCCCCAGATATCACCCAACACCAGAAATCACCGAACCCCAGATATCACCCACACACAGATATCACCCAACGTCAGAGATCACCAACGCCAGAGATCACCAACGCCAGAGATCACCCAACCCCAGAGATCACCCAATCCCCAGATATCACCCAACCCCAGAAATCACCCAACCCCAGAGATCACCCAATGCCAGATATCACCCAACCCCAGAGATCACCCAATGCCAGAGATCACCCAACCCCAGAGATCACCCAACCCCAGAGATCACCCAAACACAGTGATCACCCAATCCCTCGATATCACCCAAACCCAGATATCACCCAATCCCCGATATCACCCAACGCCAGATATCACCCAACCCCCGATATCACCCAAGCCCAGATATCACCCAACCCCAGAGATCACCCAACCCCAGATATCACCCACGCCCAGATATCACCCAACCCCAGAGAGGGGTGAGTGGGCTGCGGGCTTTGGAGACAACATCAGTCACTGCAACAGGTCCCTTTTCAAATGTCCTTTCGTTGAGATTGTCCTGAGGGCCAACACTTTTTATACTGCTTGGATTCCGTATAAAGGTGAAGAGCAAATTCTTCATCAGTCCAAGCGTTAGAGTAACTAACTTTTAATCATTACACTCAATGATCAAAGCGAATATGGAAGAACTAGCTGTTAAAATGGCTCAGATATTTTAATCAATGATTGCCAGTTTCCCAACATTAAATGTCTTTAAACTGGTGAAATTCTGACGGGTCTACTGCTTTTTACTTTAATTATTTTCTGTGGAAGATTAATCACCTGTTAACATAGTTCATCCCAATAATCAGAGTGAACTTGAATTGATTGTTTGGTCCAATAAACAATTATCTCATTCATTCATTGCGAGGTTGAATTAAATCAGTGAACAGCTCATTATGTTAAAGTCCAACAAGCATGACACAACTAATTATTATTTGTGCAACATTGAGATAAATTACCAAATTAGTTTTCAGTCCATTAAACACAGCAAATAACTAAAAACATTTCATTGCATCTTTCACTGTGATTGTCAAAGGATTGTTCATTGCAATAATCACAGGCGGTTTCTAATTACTGTTCAGACCATAATCAAATTGAGATTGCTATTCAGTGGAATAGAATCTGTAATTCCTGACCACACAACAATAATACCATGAATTAAAAATGCATTTGTTCAGCTCACAATCTCAATCAATGGGATTCTCCCTCGGCAGCATCCTCCAATTCCGCCGGCAGCGCACCCATGTCGGCGGGTTTCTCGATGGCGTGGGGTGGTCACAATGGGAAACCTCATTGACCGGCTGCGGGAACGGAGAATCCCGTTGTGGCGGTGGCTGCGCCGCGCCGGATAACGGGGCTGGCTTGACGGAGAACCGGGTACAAGACATTAAACCGATGGTCATTTTCCAAGAGAATTATCATGGCAAGATACTGATTAATCCATTGATCACTAACGGTATGAATAAATCTTTTAACTTCCCACAATAATATATATTGGGAAATATTTCCCATGTCTATGATGCCAGCAATTATATCTCAGGATTTAATTTCATTAATCATAGTTGTGCGATGACTGAATAGTGTGAGAATTCTCTCTGCCTGTTTCCACCAAAGAAAACTGATCAAGTCGGGCAGCACGGTAGCATAGTGGTTACCACTATAACGTCACAGCGCCAGGGTCCCAGGTTCGATTCCCGCTTGGGTCACTGTCTGTGCGGAGTCTGCACGTTCTCCCCGTGTCTGCGTGGGTTTCCTCCGGGTGCTCTGATTGTCTCCAACAGTCCAAAGATGTGCAGGTTAGGTGGATTGGCCACGCTAAATTGCTCTTCGCTTAGATGGGGTTACTGGGTTATGGGGACAGTGGGAGTTGTGGGCTTGGGTCGGGTGCTCTTTCCAAGAGCCGGTGCAGACTCGGTGGGCCGAATGGCCTCCTTCTGCACTGTAAATTCTATGATCTCTGAAATCCAATGACGGAAGGCAGGATGACATATACCACACCATCATGTTTGCACAACATTGATAGAAAGCATCACATTCGTTTTCAGTCCATTGAACACAGTAAATAACGAAACACATTTAAATGCAACTTTGAAAGTGATTATTGAAGGATTAATTATTCCAGTAATCAGAGGCGTAAATAAATATTGTTCAGCCAATAATCATAATAAGATTGTTCTTTCAAATAGCGTCAGTAATTCCTGACGTTCCTATAATAACACAATAAATTGAACATGCACATTTCTGCTCACAATTAACTAAACTGTGATGATCTTTCTATAGAATCATCATACCAGGAACATGATTATTTTCAGTCCAATGATTAGTGAATATATCGAGAAATCTTTATACTTTTCACAATAATATGCATTTGGAAATGTCTATGAGTAACAGCAATTGTCTTTCAGGTTTTAATTCCATTAATTACTAGAAATATCGCTGCTATGTGGTGGAATACAATGTGATCTCTCTGCCTGTTTCTACTGAAGACGTCTCAGCAATTGGAATGATGGAAGCCGGGAAGTAATGGGCTGAGAAACTATTGTATATTATGTTAGATATTTATTTAAATTATTGAGGCTATCTGACTACCACAACTGGATAACTACAAACTCCCGCTGGTGTTGTTGGGGAGAGTGGTCCTTTTGGTTCCCTTCTGTATCCTCTGGTGTATCTCCTCGGGAAAATACTGACTGTTTCACAATAAGAGAGTGATCAACCATTGTTTCCATTTATTATTCATCAATTAGAGTCTGTTTCCCAGGT
Source organism: Scyliorhinus torazame (assembly GCF_047496885.1). Lineage (NCBI taxonomy): Eukaryota > Metazoa > Chordata > Chondrichthyes > Carcharhiniformes > Scyliorhinidae > Scyliorhinus > Scyliorhinus torazame. Next base: position 135,901,198 of record NC_092726.1, on the reverse strand, counting down.
TTAATGGACTAATCAATGCCGGGGTCTAATGTGATGGTTAAGATTGGAGCTGGCGGATTGTAGGAGAATTAAAACGCTGCCATGGCCTTGGTGATTTATTTGTCAGTATTACACAGCAGATCCATATCACCACCTCCCGGGTATCACCCCAGTATCACACAGCAGTTAAATCGACAGCAGGGAGCGATATATGACCAGAAGGCATAGAATCTCTGAGGGCAGAGTTGAGGAATCGAATAGATACAAAGACCCTGATGGGAGTTTTTACAGAGCCGCTAGCAGCAGTCAGGATGTGGAGCAGAAAATAAATCAGGAGATAGAAAAGGCATGTAAAAAGGCAATATTACAATAATCATGGGGGACTTCAATATGCAGGTGGACTGGGAAAATCAGGTTGGTCGTGGATCCCAAGAAAAGGAATTAGTGGAAAGTCTGAGATATGTTTTTTTGGAGCAGCTTGTGACAGAGCCGACTGGGGAACAGGCAATTCTGGATTTGGTAAAGTGTAATGTGGCAGACTTGATTAGGGAACTTAAGGTGAAGGAACCCTAAGGCAGCAGTGGCCACAGTATGATAGAATTTACCCTGCAGTTTGAGAGGGAGAAGCTGGAACCAGACGTAACAGTATTACAATTAAATAGGGGTAACTACAAAGATATGAGGAAGGAGCTGGCCAGAGTTGATTGGAAAAGGAGCCGAGCAGGGAAGACAGTGGAACATCAATGGCAGGAGTTTTGGGTGGTTATTAGGCAGGAACAACAGAATTTCATCGCAAGGAGGAGGAAACATGCCAAGGGGAGGACAAGGAGTCCATGGCTCACGAGGGAAATCAAGGACAGCAGTAAAGCAAAATAAAAAGCACACAATGTGGCACGGAATAGTGGGATGCCATAAAATTGGGAAGCCTTGAATACCGAGCAGAGGACAACTGAAAAAGCAATAAAGAAGGAGATGAAATTTGAGGGCAAGCTAGCTAGTAATGTAAAAGATGATAGGAAGATGTTCTTTTCAATATATAAAAGGTAAGAGAGAGACAAAAAAAGACATTGGACTAGTGTAAAATGTGAGTGGAGAAGTACTAATAGGCAACAAAGAAATGGCAGGCGAACTGTATAGTTACTTTGCATCAGTGTTCACGGTGGAAGAGACCAGTGGGATGCCAGAGCTCCAGGAGAGCCAGGGGGCAGAGGGGAGTGCAGTGACCATCACTAAGGAGAAGGTTCTGTGGAAACTGAAAGGTCTGAAGGTGGATGAATGACCTGGACCGGATGGACCTCATCCCAGGGTTCTAAAAGAGATAGCTGAGGAGATTGTGGAGGCAGTGGCGGGAATTTTTCAGCAATCACTGAAGGCAGAATGGGTCCCAGAGGACTGGAAAGTGGCTAATGTAGCACCGCTGTTTAAGAAGGGAGGGAGGCAGAAGATGGGAAATTAAAAACCGGTTAGCCTGCCTTCGGTCATTGGTAAGATTTTAGATCCTTTATTAAAGATGAGATTGCGGAGTACTTGGAAGTGCATGGTAAAATAGGACTGAGTCAGCACGGCTTCGTCAAGGGGAGGTCATGTCTGAGAAATCTGTTAGAGTTCTCTTTGAGGAAGTAACAAGGAAGTTAGACAAATGAGAACCAGTGGACATGATTTATTTACATTTCCAGAGGGCCTTTGAAATGGTGCCGCATAGGAGACTGTTAAATAAGTTAAGAGCCCATGGTGTTCAGCGTAATATCCTGGGATGGAAAAAGAATTGGCTGACTGGCAGAAGGCAGAGAGTGGCAAAAACGGGCCTTTATCAGGATGGCAGCCGGTGTCTAATCGTGTGCCTCAGGAGTCTGTGCTGGGACCATAACTTTCCACAATATACATTAATGATCTGGAAGAAGGAACTGAAGGCACTGTTGCTACGTTTGCAGATGATGCAAAGACCTGGAGAGGGACAGGTAGTATTGAGGAAGCGGGGGGTGGGGGGGGGGGGGGCTGCAGACGGACGCAGAGGCTGGGAGATTGTGCAAAGAGGTGGCAGATGGAATACAGTGTGGAAAAGTGTGAGGTTATACACTTTAGAAGGAGGAATGGAGGAATTGACTATTTTCCAATTGTGGCAACGCTTCGGAAATCAGAAGCACAAAGGGACTTGGGAGGCCTTGTTATCGATTCTCTTACGGTTAACGTGTAGTTTCAGTCGGCAGTTAGGAAGGCAATTGCAATGTTAGCATTCATGTCGAGAGGGCGAGAGTGCAATAGCAGGGATGTATTTCTGTGGCTCTATAAGGCTCTGGTCAGGCCCCATTTGGAGTATTGTGAGCAGTTTTGGCCCCGTATCTGAAGAAGGATATGCTTCCCTTGGAAAGAGTCCAGAGGAGATTCACTAGAACGATCCCTGGAATGAAGAGCTTGTCGTATTAGGAACGGTTGAGGACAATGGGACTGTACTCGTTAGAATTTAGAAGGATGAGGGGGAATCTTATTGAAACTTACAGGAGTCCTGGATCGAGGGGATGTGGAGAGGATGTTTCCACTTGTATGAAAAACTAGAACCAGAGGACACAATCTCAGACTAACGGGACGATGCTTTTAAACAGAGATGAGGAGAAATGTATTCAGCCAGAAGGTAGTGAATCTTTGGAACTCTTTGCCACAGAAGGCTGTGAGTCCAAATCACTGAGTGTCTTTAAGACAGAGACAGATCGGATCTTGGTTAATAAGGATATCAGGAGTTATGGGGAGAAGGAGAGAAGGTAGGAGAATGAGGATGATAAACATATGAGCCATGATTGAATGGCGGAGCAGGCTCGCTCGGCCTAGTGACCAAGTTCAGCTCCTGTGTCTTATGGTCTTATGGCCGTAAATGTCCAACTTGGTTTGAAATGTGGCTTTGGGTGTCTGCCTACATTATTCTGACAGAAAATGAGGTAATGAAAGGATGTGTGGAACAAGCGGGAAATGACATTGAGGCAGAAGCTGAGCAGTGATTAAATTGAATGGTGGAGGAGGTGTGAGTGACCGTGTAGTCTCCCCATGTTGACATTTGTTATCAGTTCCGGCTCTGCATTACTCGCTGATGAATGTAGCTGCATGATCACATATTTCAGTTACATCTTTCCAACAGATATTTATATTGTTCATGGAAACAGTTCATTTATGTCCAGATTATCCAAAACTTGTAAAATGTGTGGAACGAATCTCATATCATCGTCTTTTATTCCCAATATCCCAGCCCCACCCAATCCAATCACCCGAAGGGAAAACTGCGTCTAAACGATTCACACAGCGAGTGGTTCTGATCTGGTCTGCACGGCCTGGGACACTGGTGCCGGCAGATACAACAGTGGTTTCACAGGGAATGGTAGGAGTGACAGAAATCAAATGTATGTCTCCAGGGAAAGGTGGTGCAGTCGGATTGAATGATCTGCTCATCTATAGAGCCGCTGAGGTCAAACGGAATGAAATGAAATGGAATGAAATGAAATGAAAATCGCTTATTGTCACAACAAGTCTTCAAATGAAGTTACTATGAAAATCCCCTAGTCGCCACATTCCGGCGCCTGTTCCGGGAGGCTGGTACGGGAATTGAACTGTGCTGCGGGCCTGCCTTTGTCTGCTTTAAAAACCAGCAATTTATCCCAGTGTGCTAAACCAGCCCCAGGAATGAATGTCCTTTATTCGGGACTTCACGCACTTTTCAGGCTTTGGATGTGGTCTGGCTGTGAGATGATGTGGACCAACACCTTCAGGTTCCCTCCAAGTTCCCATAACCGCGAGTATTCTCCCTGCAATCCTTTCTATTCACTGTGTCCATGTGTGAACTCAGCGCCCGCTTTAGCTCACTGCTTACTTCACAGCATCAACTTCATTGTAAGTTCCAATCTGTCTGACCCTGGGCGCTGTCTGTGCTTTAATATTGAAAACATCTGTGTTGCTCCCAATAAAAGCAGACGCACATTAAATAATTAGAGGGAGGTCTATCTTTTTTCAGGTTGCTTTACAATTATTTTGAAAAGCGGCTGTGCCACGTGTTTGCTTTCTGGCCTCTCACTGGGGAAAGACAAGTTCTATTCCAGCTCTGCACAATAACTGACCTATCACACTCTGTCAGTTATTCACAACTTAAATGGTGCAATACTGCATTAAGGACATTTACTTTATCCAGGATCTGATTTTATAATTTAGGAACAAGTTTGTTTATTCAGCAAATGTATTAATCCGGATGGTGTTTTCCACATGATGCCCAGTTCCCCATATCTCCAAGAACACTCCCTCACACTCTATCTCTCCCTTGCATTCTCTCCCTCTCTCACCCTCACTCTCTCACACTATCCCTCTCCCACACTCTCTCCCTCACTCACTCTCTCACACTAACCCTCTCCCACACTATCCCTCTCCCACACTCCCTCCGTCTCCCACATTCCCTCCCTCTCCCACACTGTCTCCCTCTCACACACTCTCTCCCTCTCTCACAGTGTCTCACTCTCTCACACTCTCTCACGCTTTCTTCCTCTCTCACACTCTCTCCTCCTCTCACACTCTGTCCCCCTCTCTCACACCCTCCCTCTCTCACACTGTCTCCCTCTCACACACTCTCTCCCTCTCTCACAGTGTCTCATTCTCTCACACTCTCTCACCCTCCCTCTCTCACCCTTTCTCCCTCTCTCACACTCTCTCCCTCCCTCACACTCTGTCCCCCTCTCGCACACCCTCCTTCTCTCACACTCTAATCCTCTCACACTCCCTCCCTCTCTCACACTCGAACCCTCTCAAAATCTCCCTCCCTCTCTCACATTCTGTCCCTCTCTCACACTGTCCCTCACGCACACTCTAACCCTTTCTCACACTCTCTCCCTCTCTCACACATCCTCTCTCTCTCACACTCATGTCCCCCTCTCACACTCTCTCCCTCTCTCAGACTCTAACCCTCTCACACACACCCTCCCTCTCTCACACTCTCTCCCTCTCTCACACTGTCTCCCTCTCTCACACTCTGTCCCCTCTCACACCCCCTCTCTCTCGCACACTCTAACCTTCTCTCGCACTCTCTTACTCTCTCCGCTTTCGCTCTCTCTCTCTCACTTTCTCTTGTTCTTTCTCCCTCTCTTGCACTCTGATCCTCTCTCACACCGTCCCCCTCACACTCTCTCCCTCTGACACATTCTCTACCTCAGTCACTCTACCTCTCTCCCACTGTCTCCCTCTCCCCTACTCTGTCTCCCTCTCAGACACTCTCCCTCGCTCACAATCTCTCCCTGTCTAACGCACTCTCCCTGTCTCACTCACTTTCCCTTTCTCACACTCTCTCCCTCTCTCACACACTCTCCCTCTCTCACACTCCCTCCATCTCTCACACTCCCTTACTCTCTCGCACTCTCCCTCTCTCACACTCCCTCCATCTCTCACACGCTCTCCCTCTCTCACACTCCCTCCATCTCTCACACTCTCTCCCTCTCTCGCACTCCCTCCGTCTCTCACCCTCCCTCCATCTCTCAGCCTCCCTCCATCTCTCACCCTCCCTCCATCTCTCACACTCCCTCTCTCAAATTCCTGGCTCTCATACATTCTTCTTCACTGATACTCACTCCCACTCTCCCACTCTATCCAACACATTTCCCTTGCCTCACACTTACCTCTCCCTCACATTCTGTCCCTCTCTCACACTCTCCCCCTCCCTCTCCCTCTCCCTCCATGCCTCCCTCCCTCTCACACAACTCCCTCACTGATACTTTCTCTCACACACTTTCTCCCTCTCACGCTTTCCCTCTTTCACACTTTCTCTCAAACTCTTTCCCTCTCGCACATTTTCTCTCACACTCTTTCCCTCTCTCACACTATCTCACACTCTTTCCCTCTCTCACACTTTCTCTCACTCCCTTTCCTCTCTCGAACATTCTCTGACTCTCTTTCCCTCGCCCACACTTTCTCTGTGTCTCTTTCCCTCTCTCACACTTTCTCTGGCTCTCTTTCCCGCTCTCACAATTTCTCTCACTCTCTTTACTTCTGTCACACTTTATCTCAAACGCTTTCCCTCTCTGACACGTTCACTCACACTCTTTCCCTCTCCCACACTTTCTCTCACTCTCTCCCCCTCATAATTTCTCTCACAATCTTTCCCTCTCCCACTCCCTGGGTCACTCAGTCGTTCTCTCCTTTACTTATGTCTAAGATTATGTTAGTATTTTATACACAATCCGTCTCATCCAATCTGCCTCCCTCACCCACTCACCAGCAGCACGGTAGCATTGTGGAAAGCACAATTGCTTCACAGCTCCAGGGCCCCAGGTTCGATTCCGGCTTGGTTCATTGTCTGTGCGGAGTCGGCCCATCCTCCCCGTGTGTGCGTGGGTTTCCTCCGGGTGCTCCTGTTTCCTCCCACAGTCCAAAGATGTGCAGGTTAGGTGGATTGGCCATGATAAATTGCCCTTCGTGTCCAAAGTTGCCCTTTGTGTTGGGTGGGGTTACCGGGCTGTGGGGAAAGCGTGGAGGTGTGGACCTTGGGTAGGGTGCTCTTTCCAAGCGCCGGTGCTGACTCGATCGGCCGAATGGCGTCCATCTGCACTGTAAATGTTATGAAAACACACTGACAATTGGAACTGAATCACTGAATGGTCACAGTTACAGAGGCAGCTATACCCCAGAGTGCAGTTGACCCACACAGAGAAATACACTGAGAATTGGAACTGAATCACTGAATGGTCACTGTTACAGAGACAGCTACAACCAAGAGTGCAGTGGACCCACCCAGAGAAACACACTGAGAATTGAAACTGAATCACTGAATGGTCAGTTACAGAGGCAGCTACATCCCAGAGTGCAGTGGAACCACCCAGAGAAACACACTGACAATTGGAACTGAATCACTGAATGGTCACTGTTACAGAGGCAGCTACACCCCAGAGTGCAGTGGAACCACCCAGAGAGACACACTGACAATTGGAACTGAATCACTGAATGGTCACAGTTACAGAGGCAGCTACACCCCAGACTGCAGTGGAACCACCCAGAGAAACACACTGACAATTGGAACTGAATCACTGAATGGTCACAGTGGATTGAGGGATATCACTGAAACAATCTGAGATGTAGAGATGGGACTGATGGTGTCTGAGTGGACAGCATCCTTTCTGTTAATGTTAGCTGAATAATGTGATCAACACAGTCCAGTGTTTGGAAAGAGGTCAGTCCCTCAAAAAAATAATATTTTATTTCACTGAACCAAATATCGGTATCTGTTTATTCACATCTTTGAAAAATAAGTTGAACGATGTCACAACCTCAATACCCCTGAGGTGGTTCCACAGGGTATTAATTAAAGGCTTGGAGAATATATAACCTCAGAGTTACAGACAGAGAGATTGCCAATCGCAGGAAGGGACACATCACTTCACAGTGAAAATGCTTTATCCAATTCATGTTGCTGAGAAAATATTCTACCCAATCCTGGCTATTGTTGGTGTTCCTGGTAAGTGACTATCACGATTGGAGTTGTGTAAATCTGTGTGTGAGCGGCTCTCTGATTTTAAACTGGGACTGAAAATGTTTAACGCTGATCTCGTGCTCACTGTTATACAGACACCTGGTCAACGATATAATTCACTTAATTCAAATCTCGTTCATAATGTCTATGGTCTCAATCCATTTCATCAACTAACAATAAACCTGTCTGTAAATCGCGGATCTCTGATCAATAAAGTTGTTATATTGAGTGGAATATTGTATAATGTTAGATTGGATCTCAGTGAAGGCAATCTCTCTGAAGGAAGTTTTAATGGGAGTAAGAATTAAATCACACCGAGTGTGGGTCACTAATCAGATTGGAATACGTGACAGCAGCGAACAAGGATTACTGGAAGTATCTGTCAGTGTGGAATTGTATTCAATGTGGGTCTCTCACCAGAGTGGAATATCTGATCCAATTATCTATCTATTACTGGGACTATCTGTATTGTGTGTGGGTCAGTAACTGGACTGAAATTAGATGGTTCTGTTTTGAAATGCTGTATTTTATTGGGGAGTGGCCGCTCCATTCTGTGGAGTTCTCTCTGTGTGTTTTAACTTTGGAATAGGTTGAAAACAGAAAGAGTTTGGCTGTGTTATGAAGATGTTTGATATTTATTGTATGAAGTGAAATGTCTCTATTTCTGTTCTCTATTGATCTACTCTAACAGGAACAGATATCACCCACACTCTAATATTTCATAACACCCACAACAGTGCAGTATTCCAATAGGTTTTGTGATATTTTCATATTTCTATTCATCCTGAAATGAACTCACATGTTTGATCAATTTTTATGGGTGTTTATAAACTGTGTTTCTGCTTCACACGATTTGTGAATCTATTCACCTGAACCCAGAAACCCCTCCAGTCCTTCACACAGGTGTTTTCCAAGGAGTGATTGGGGGATTTATTGCTCTGATCAGCAGCGGATACTGATCTGTCGGAACATTTATCTCTCATTGAAATACCCACTTTGCAAATTCATAATTAATGATGATGTGTACCTGTAATTAGTTGTATTCTTCCTCTGTATTCACTATCACTCTCAATTTGATTTTGTCTGTAAATTGTGTCATTATCATTCTTCTTCCCGATCCCATACTGTTGATGGGAATGGTGAAGGAGAGTGATCCCAGTGCTGATCCTTGTAGAACACCACTTACCACCTTCCAGCAATCAGCCTAAATCCCTTTAACTCCTCTCCCTGTTTTCTGTGTGTGTCGCCAGCATGTGTCCATTCTGCTGCTGTGTCCCCCTAACTCCACTGGCTCTGAGATTACCCATCAGTCTGTTATGTTGGATGTTACTGACGGCCTTTAGAAAATCCAATTGTTTAACATCTATCATAGTACTCAGATCTATTTTTTCTGGTAGCTATTGCAATAATTGGATGAAATGTGTCAGGAATAATGTTGACTTTGGAATATGTGCCGACTATTTAGTATACTCTGTGTTACTGGATTTCTTTTAACTCATGCTTCTAATTCCATATTTCCAACTGTTGACATTGTGACTGGAAGATTTGATTATATTCTGTTCTAAACTCAAGAATAACAGAGACCGACTTCTGCTTTTCAATTCTTTGGTAATTATTCTGATGATGATCAGTGAATAGATAATATTGTCTCGGCTGTTGCTCTGTGTCTATTTTATGATGATGTGTTGTTGAAATCCATCCGCCTCCAGTAATCTCCCTCTACCTGGACCCCACCCTCTGGCCTCCTATCAGCTCTTGATCTTCTCATTGAGATCTGTCAGTGCGACATCGACCGTCTCAATTTCTCTGTGCCTCTCACGAACTCTATCCTGACTCACTCTAAACTTGCTCCAATCCTCTCTCTAATATCCAACCCTGACCTGGTGATCTAAGCTGCTCAAAGGGTGGTGCCATTATTGTCTGGTGTCCTGACCTCTTCCTCACAGAGGCTGACCGTCAGCCCTTAGGCCCGTCCTGGTAGGCCCCCCTCCCCCCTGGACCAGCAGCACACCACCAAACATCATGATATTGTTTCCAGGACATTCTATAACCTCATCGACTCTGGATATCTTCTGTCCGCAGCATCGGACATTATAGGCCCACAACCCCACACATCCTGCATCCTTCTACCTCCTTCCCAAAGTCCACAAACAGGAAAGTCCCAGTGCACCCTTATTTCGGCCTGTTCCAGCCCCACCAAGATCATTTCTTCCCACCTTGATTCCATCCGCTTTACCATGTTCTGCCCCTTCCCAAAGACATTGGTGTCACAGTGACTCAGTGGTTTGCACTGCTGCCTCACAGCACCAGGTTCTCCGGATCAATCCCTAACTTGGGTGACCACAAATTACTGTGTGGAATCTGCACTTGTTCTCCGTGTCAGCGTGGGTTTCCTCCGGGTCTCCGGTTACCTCCCACAGTCCAGGTCAGGTGGATTGACCATGCTAAATTGCTCCGTAGTGTCCAAAAAGATGTGTAGATTAGATTAAGGGATTAATGAGATAGGCCGGTGAGTGAGCTTGGTTGAGGTTCTGTTTCAGAGGTTTGGTACAGACTTAATCGGCCGAATGACCTCCTTCTGCACTGTGGGGATTCTATGATTCCTGATTCCTCTGGTGCCGTAAACAAGGTCCATTTCCCCGGCCCTAACGGCCTAATCTTCACAATGGACGTCCAATCCCTCTGCACCTCCGTTCCCCAACACGAGGGTTGTGTACAGGTCCTCATACCCTGCTTCCTCTAAAGACTGCATCTCATTCTCCCACTTCCTCCGCCTCCATCGCCTCTGTTCTGTTGATGAAGTATTTGAAAATAGCCCGTCTGGCATGTCTGTCTTTTCCTTTACCGGTCTGTCCCCACCACCTTCCTTCGTTAACAGGCCTCTCAATCGTGTTCAATTCACTTCTCACACCTCTGCCCTCACACATATTCCTCCCTCCCGAAAACATGATAGTGTCTCCCTCTCCTCCCTTTCCACACCATCAGCCTCCCCAGTAACAGGAAAATCCTCCTCCATTTCTGCCAACTCCAGCATGATGTCACCACCAAACGCATCTTCACCTCTCTGCAACCACCCCCCTCAATTTCTGCATTCCTCAGGTACCGCTCCCTCCCCCTTGTCCACTTCCCCCTCACACCTCACACCCCTTTCCCTTCCCCCAGCACCTTCCCCTGCAATCACAGACGGTGCAACAACTGTCCCTTTCCCTCCTCCCGTCTCCCGGTTCTCAGCAGCAAACTCTCCTTTCTGGGGAAGCAGCGTTTCACTTCTGTGCCTTCAATTTGTTCTACTGTATTCGCTGCTGCCAATACCGTCTCCTCTACATTGGGGAGACTAAACGCAGACTGGGAGACTGCTTTGTGGTACACCTTCACTCAGCCCACAGCGTGGCCCCACCTTACTGTTGCGGGCCATGTTAACTCAGCACCTTGCTCTCAGGCCCACATGTCTCCTTGGCCTGCTGCAAGAATGCAGTGAAGCCCAACGCAAACTGGAGGAGCAACATCTCATCGTCCAATTAGAATTTTACATCCCGCAGGACGTAACTTTAATTTCAACTACTTCAGTCTGGGAACTTTCTCCTCCATCTTTACGCTCTTGTTTTGGAAATACCAATTTTTTTGTCGAATGAAATTAGTCTGGAGAGAGTCTATTCCGGCAAAGTGAACCCTGTGGAATGTCCAATGCCGGAGCGGGAGTACTCCTGAGAAAAGCTTGGCAGTAATTCTGTCCAAACAGGGAGAGGATGGATTCCTGTTAACAGTGATGTTGGGATGTTCCAGACATGGCAATGGGGGATTCCTTGGAGCGGGTGCTTTACAAATGACTAAACCTGGGAGGGGTGATCCCTCGGAATGTTCTGGAGACTGCACAGACTCTATTTTGGACAGGCTGGGCTGCACGGTAGCACAGTGGTTAACACAGTTGATTCACAGTTCCAGGTCCCAGGTTCGATTCCCGGCTTGGGTCACTGTATCTGCGAAGTCTGCACTTTCTCCCTGTGTGGGCGTGGGTTTCCTCCGGGAGCTCCTGTTTCCCACCACAGTCCAAAGATGAGCAGGTTAGGTGGATTGGCCAAGATAAATTGTGTTTAGTTTCCAAACAATTTAAATGGGGACACTGGGTTATGGGGATGGGGTGGGCTGAACTGGTTTTCTCTTTCCAAGTGACGGTGCAGACTCGATGGGCCGAATGGCCTCCTTTTTCACTGTACATTCTATATTTCCATTCCCCCCATGATTATGAAGTGGGAAGGTCCTGCGTTTGTTTGTTTTTTTCCACTGATCGTCGAGTATTCAAATAAACCACGCGTGGGGTCCAACCCCATCAGAAATCCAGTCCAGGGAACGGTCCAATCCGGAGTGTGGTCCAATAATTGAGCTGGGTTGACAATCTCTGGTATGTTTGTATCCGGTTTGGGAAACCTGGCCGGCCTGAGTGAATCCTGTAAATCAGACTAAATGAGAAATGTAACCTCTCCCAAAGGTCTCTGAATTATAAACATTTTCCTACCACTGCCATCAAACTGACAGGGCTGCAATTCACACTCCCCCTCCCCCCCCCCCCCCCCCACCCATTCCCCATCTTTAACACTGGAGTTACATTTTCTACTTCCCTCTCTGCAATGTTAATCTCTGTGCCCACTCCTCTCCCAACACCCCCACCAACCCACTGTCCATTATATTGATGCTGAAATTATATCCTGGTTCAGACATGGAGATTAATTATCCAGTAATTTCCCGCGTCTTTCCTTTCTCTCTCTGACAGTTAATATACTGGGAATTGTGATTCTGTGTCGGGGGAAGTGTGGTCTCTCTACCTGCACCACTCGATACCTGGTGGCCATGGCAACGGCGGATCTGCTGTTTATTATCACTCGTCCTATACTGAACAGGATCAATATTTATTATTTCCCCTGGAGTTTCCTGTCCCTCACCCCTGTGTGTAGTGTTAAGGGTGTCCTGCTCTCTGCAGCCAGAGACTGTTCTGTCTGGTTCACCCTCACTTTCTCCTTTGATCGATTTGAGGCCATTCGCTGCCAGAAACTGAAAACTAAATATTGCACCGGGAAAACTGCGGCTGTGGTTCTGTCCACAAGCGGCCTCCTGCTCTGTGTGAAAAACATCCCCCAGTACTTTACATTGAAACCTTGGGGGATAATCGACAATGTTCAGTGGGGCTGTCGGACAAAGAGCAGCTATTACACTGACCCGGGATGGGTTGGATATAACTGGTTTTCTCAGGTTTTAACCCCATTGATGCCGTTCTTCTCAATCCTGTTGACCAACGCTCTGACAGTCAGACACATTTTACTCACCAGTCGAGTCCGGAAGACACTGAGGGCCCAGAGTCAGGGAGACAATCGCACCGACCCAGAGATGGAGAGCAGAAGGAAGTCAATGATTTTACTCTTCAGCATTTCCGGGACGTTCATCCTTCTCTGGACCGTGTCTGTTATTAAATTTTTCTATATCGATTTGAGTGAATCACATTACCTCACCCTTCCTCAATATAATTTACAAATAATCGGTTGGATGCTGCTGGATTTAAATTGCTGCGCAAACACATTTATTTATGTGGTGACTCAGTCCAGGTTCAGGGAGCAGATCAAGATAGCGGTGAAATATCCGGTTACATCAATTATAAAATTAATGAGAAAATAAAACTGACTGATAGCCGTTCAGCCAATCAGGAGCTCAGGCCGTTGACTCTCAGCCTCTCAGCCAACCAGGAGCTCGAGCGCCTGACTGACAGCCTCTCAGCCAATCAAACGCTCCAGTCGTTGACTGACAGTCTCTCAGCCAATCAGCATTTCCAGCGCCTGACTGACAGCCTCTAAGCCAATCAGCAGCGACAGTGCCTGACTGACAGCCTCCCAGCCAATCAGCATCTCCAGCCGCTGTGACAGCCCCTCAGCCAATCAGCATCTCCAGCCGCTGTGAAAGCACCTCAGACAATCAGCATCTACAGCCGCTGCTGACAGTTGTGGGGGGGGGGGGGGTGAGAGCATTGACAGTGCTGGCTGTGTGGTCGGAGCACTGACAGTGCTGGCTGTGGGGGCGGCAATGGCACTGGTGGGGGAAGGCACTGGCATTGCTGGCTGTGGGAGGGGTCACTGGCAGTGCTGCCTGTGGGGGGCACTGGCATTGCTGGCTGTGTGGCGCACTGGTAGCGCTGGCTGAAGGGGAGCACTGGCAGTGCTGGATGTGGGAGGACTGGAGTGCTGGCTGTGGTGGGAGCGGGCAATGCTGGCAGTGTGTGGGCAGCACTGGAAGTGCTGGCTGTTGGAGGAGCACAGCCAGTGCTGGCCTTGTGGGGATGTACAGACAGTGCTGTCTGTGTTGGGGAGCACTGGCAGTGCAGGATGTGTGTGGGGAGCACTTACAGTGCTGGCTTTGGGTATGGGGTGCTGATTGTGGGTGGTGGGTGCACTGGCAGTGCTGGTTGTGGGAGCACTGGCAGTGCTGGCTGTGTGGAGGAGAGCACTTGCAGTGCTAGCTGTGGGAGGAGCACTGCTAGTGCTGGCCATGTGGGGGTGCACAGGCAGTGCTGTCTGTGTTGGGAGCACTGGCAGTGCAGGATGAGTGTGGGAGCACTGACAGTCCTGGCTTTTGGTATGGAGCGCTGATTGTGGGTGGTGGATGCACTGGTAGTGCTGGCTGAGAGGGGGAGCACTGGCAGTGCTGGCTGTGGGGAGCACTGACAGTGCTGGCTGTGGGGGCATTGTCAGTACTGGCTGTGTGGGGAGCACTGGCACTGCAGGCTGTGGGGGGCATTGGCTGTGCTGGTTGCGGGGGTGAGCACTGGCAGTGCTGACTGTGGGAAGGAGCTCTGACAGTGCTGGTTGTGGGAGCAGTGGTAGTGCTGGCTTTTGTGGGAGCACTGGCATTGCTGGCCGTGGGGGTTGGGAGCACTGGCAGTGCTGGCTGTGGGGGGAGCAAGGGCAGTGCTTGCTGTGGGGGAGCACTGCCAGTGCTGGCCTTGTGGGGGTGCACAGGCAGTGCTGTCTGTGTTGGGGAGCACTGGCAGTTAAGGATGTGTGTGTGGGAGCACTGACACTGATGGCTTTGGGTATGGAGCGCTGACTGTGGGGGTGGGTGCACTGGCAGTGCTGGCTGTGGGGAGCACTGGCAGTGCTGGCTGTGTGGAAGGGAGCACTAGCAGTGCTGGATGTGGGGAGAACTGGCAGTGCTGGCTGTGGGTAGGAACACTGACAGTGCAAGAGGTAAGGTGGAGCGCTGACATTTCTAGCCATGGGGAGCACTGGCATTGCTGGCTGCGAGGGTGAGCACTAGCAGTGCTGACTGTGGGAAGGAGCTCTGACAGTGCTGGTTGTGGGAGCAGTGGTAGTGCTGGCTTTTGTGGGAGCACTGGCAATGATGGCTGTGTGGGGTGTGCACAGGCAGTGCTGGCTGTGGGGGATCACTGGCAATGCTGGCTGTGTGTGGGAGCACTGGCAATGTTGGTTAAAGGGGGCGCACTGTCAGTACTGGCTGTGTGGGGAACACTGGCAATGCTGGCTGTGAGGAGCACTGGCAGTGCTCGCTGTGGGGGAGAGCACTGACACTGCTCGCTGTGGGGAGAACTGGCAGTGCTGGCTCTGGGGCGGAACATTGACAGTGCTGGTTGTGGGGAGCACTGGCAGTGCTGGCCGTGGGGGTTGGGAGCACTGACAGTGCTGGCTGTGGGGGAGCAAGGGCAGTGCTGGCTGTGGGGGGAGAACTGACAGTGCTGGCCTTGTGGGGGTGCACAGGCAGTGCTGTCTGTGTTGGGGAGCACTGGCAGTGCAGGATGTGTGTGAGAGCACTGACAGTGCTGGCTTTGGGTGGAGCATTGGCCATGCTGGCAGTGTGTGTGGAGCACAGGCAGAGCTGGTTGTGTGGGAAGCACTGGCAGTGCTGGCTCTGGGGGAGAGAGCGTTGGCAATGTGGGGAGCACTGGCAGTGCTGGCTGTGGTGGTAGCTCTGGCAGGGGTGGCTGTGGGTGAGCACTGGCAGTGCGGGCTGTGGGGGGAGCACTGACACTGCTCGCTGTGGGGAGCACTGGCAGTGCTGGCTGTGGGGGAGCACTGGCAGTGCGGGCTGTGTGGGGAGCACTGGTAGTGATGGCTGTGGTGGTGGCATTGGCAGTGCTGGCTGTGATAGTAGCTCTGGCAGTGGTGGTAGCTCTGGCAGTGCTGGCTGTGATAGTAGCTCTGGCTGTGATAGTAGCTCTGGCAGTGCTGGCTGTGGTGGTAGCTCTGGCAGTGCTGGCTGTGGTGGTAGCTCTGGCAGTGCTTGCTGTGGAGGAGCACTGTCAGTTCTGGCTGTGGGGGGGGGTCGAAGCATTGGCAGAGCGGGCTGTGGTGAGCACTGGCAGTGCTGGATGTGGTGGTAGCTCGGGCTTTACTGGCTGTGTGGGGAGCAGTGGCAGTGCTGGCTGTGGGGAGCACTGGTAGCGCTGGCTGTGACGGGGAGCACGGCAGTTCTGGCTGTGGGGGGGCGAAACATTGGCAGTGGTGACTGTGGGGAGTACAGGCAGTGCTGGCTGTGGTGGAGAACTGGCACTGCTCGCTGTGGGGAGCACTGGCGGCGCTGGCTGTGGGGAGCACTGGCAGAGCTGGCTGTGGTGGCCGCATTGGCAGTGTTGGCTGTGGGGAGCGTTGGCAGTGCTGGCTGTGGTGGTAGCTCTGGCAGTGCTGGCTGTGGTGGTAGCTCTGGCAGTGCTGGCTGTGGTGGTAGCTCTGGCAGTGCTGGCTGTGGTGGTAGCTCTGGCAGTGCTGGCTGTGTGGGAGCACTGGCAGAGCTGGCTGTGTGTGGGGAGCACTGACAGTTCTGGCTGTGTGGGAGCACTGGCAGTACTGGCTGGAGGGAGCACAGGCACTGCTGGATGTGGGAGGTCTGAAGCACTGGCAGCTATGGCAGTGCTGGCTGTGGGGGAGCAGTGCCAGTACTGGCTGTAGGGGTGCATTGGCAGTGCTGGCTGTGCGGGGAGTACTAGCACTTATGGCTATGGGTGAGCACTGGCAGTGTTTACTGTTGGGGGAGCACTGGCAGCGCTGGCTGTGGCGAGCCCTGCCAGTACTGGATGTAGGGGGGTCATTGGCAGTGCTGGCTGTGCGGGGAGCACTGGCATGGCTGGCTGTGGAGGAATACTAGCAGTGCTGACTGTGGAGGGAGTGCTGGCACTTCAGGCTGTGGGGTGCACTGGCAGTGCTGACTGTTGGGGAGCACTGGCAGAGCTGTCTCTGGGGAGCACTGGCACTGCTGGTTGTGGGGGAGCACTGGCATTGCTGGCCGTGGGTATTGGGAGCACTGGCAGTGCTGGCTGTGGGGGGAGCAAGGGCAGTGCTGTTTGTGAGGCGAGCATTGGCAGTTCTGGCTGTGGGGAGCACTTGCAGTGCTGGCTGTGGTGGGAGCACTTGCAGTACTGGCTCTGGGTGGGAGCACTGGCAGTGCTGGCTGTGGGGGGCATTGTCAGTACTGACTGTGTGGGGGAGAACTGGCACTGCTGGCTGTGGGGGGGGGGGGGGCACTGGCAGTGCTGGTTGTGGGGGAGCACTGGCATTGCTGGCCGTGGGGGTTGGGAGCACTGGCAGTGCTGGCTATGAGGGACCTAGGGCAGCTCTGGCTGTGGGGAGTACTGCCAGTGCTGGCTGTGGAGGGCATTGTCAGTACTGTCTGTGTTTATGGAGCACTGGCACTGCTGGCTGTGGGGGGGGGGGCACTGGCAGTGCTGGCTGTGGGGGGAGCAAGGGCAGGGCTGGCTGTGGGGGCAGCACTTGCAGTGCTGGCTCTGGGTGAGAGCATTGGCAGTGCTGGCTGTGGGGAGTACTGGCATTGCTGGATGTTGGGAGAGCACTGACAGTGCTGGCTGTGGGGGGCATTGTCAGTACTGACTGTGTGGGGAGAACTGGCACTGCTGGCTGTGCGGGGGGGGCACTGGCAGTGCTGGTTGTGGGGGAGCACTGGCATTGCTGGCCGTGGGGTTTGGAAGCACTGGCAGTGCTGGCTATGAGGGACCAAGGGCAGTTCTGGCTGTGGGGAGCACTGGCCGTGCTGGCTGTTGGGGAGGAGAACAGGCTGATGCTGGTTGTGGTGCGGGGAATTGTCAGTGCTGGCTCTGGGTGGGGGCACTGGCAGTGCTGGCTGTGGGGGGGTGCAGGCAGTGCTGGCTGTGGGAGAGCTCTAGCAGTGCTGGCTTGGGGGGAGCACTTGCAGTGCTGGCTCTGGGTAAGAGCACTGGGAGAGATGGAGAGGGGGTAACCCCCCACCCCCACCGAGAGGGATGGAGAGGGGGAACCCCCCCCCCCCCCAATCCACTGAAAGAACACGGCTGAAACCGATGGAGGGAAAAAAGAAAGGGGGGGGTTAAGGGGGTAAACCAGGAGCAGGGGGTCACACACCTGGTCGGCCAGGAAGGGCATAACGGAGGGTCTACGGGGGAGAGAGGGGAAGGGTTAGGGAATAAGGGGTTTGGGGGGGGGGTAGCTGGGGGGGGGGGCGTGGAGGGTCAGGCACGCCAAACTGAACGGCAACAGTTTGTAACTAAAGAAACGTAAGTGAAAGCCTTTTCACTCTCTGATAAATGTAAACAAGCCGCAATGCACAGAATTGTGAAAATGGCAATAAAAAGATTTGTTTCAATAAATTCAGAGTGCCCAGTTCATTCCAATTAAGGGGCAAATTAGTGTGGACAATCCACCTGCCCTGCACATCTTTGGGTTGTGGGGGTGAAACCCACGCAAACACGGGGAGAATATGCAAACTCCACACAGACAGTGACTCAGAGCCGGGATTGAACAGTGGTTAGCACTGCTGCCTCACAGCTACCGGGTCCCAGGTTTGATTCCCGGCTTAGGTCACTGTCTGTGCGGAGTCTGCACGTTCTCCCCGTGTCTGCGTGGGTTTCCTCCGGGTGCTCCGGTTTTCTCTCACCGTCCAAAGACGTGCAGGTTAGGTGGGTTGGCCCAGATAAATCAAAATTGCCCACAGTATCTGAAGATGTTCAGGTTAGGTGGGGTGATAGCGACGGGGTAGGGGAGTGGGCACGGGTATGGGGCCCTCTTCAGGGTTTACACACACGCACACACATACGCGCGCGCACAAACACGCACACACGCACGCGCAAACACACACTTGCACGTGCACACCACATGCACGCGCGCACACAAACACGCACGCACGCCGTGCGCGCACACGTGCACACTCACACTCACACAGACAGGCACACACACACACTGCAATGAAGTTCCTGAGAAAAGCCCCTAGTCGCCAAACTCTGGCACCTGCTCGGGTACACTGAGGGAGAATTCACAATGTCCAATTCACCAAACAGCACGTCCTTCGGGACGTCAGGGGGAAACCGGAGCGCCCGGAGGAAACCCACGCAGACACGGGGAGAACGTGCAGACTCCGCACAGACTGTGATCCATGCCAGGAATCGAACCTGGGACCCTGGAGCTGTGAAGCCGCAGTGCTACCCACTGTGCTACCGTGTAACTTACAGTGCCACGTAAAGAATGACACACATACACCGTCCCCCCCCACCCCAGACACACACACACACGTGTACAGAAAAACACATACTCAATCTCAGACAGGCTGGGTCAATACATCTTTCAAATGGAGCGAGACCACATCTCCACCTTTAACTTGGAGAGGTGTATCTGGCCTGTGTGTGAATCAAGTCACACACTGACTGGGAACATCCTCACAGCAGCTTGGGGACTGACATTTCTAAAGCACTTTTCATAACCTATGGGTATCACAAACTGTTTCAAAGGCAATGGAGTTTTTTGAAAAATGGTAATTTAGGAAATGGACCAGCTAATTTCAGGGAGAGAGATAGCGAAACAGGATGAGATTGTGCTGTACATGTTTCAGAGCTGTCACTGAGACACACACGAGATGTACAATATCAATTATTATTCTGAAGCATTTGATTAAATCACCCCTCAGACTAAATTCCAGTGTTTCAGAGTAAAGCTTCATCTACACTGTCCATCAAACACTCACAACCCAAATACTGTCGGGGGTTAAATACAGAAACAAGATCCCTCTGTCCTGTCCAAGGAATTTTTCATTGCAGATAGTTATTTTTATTTTTTGGAAAAGCAGAACTTAAATTGCACAGAATCCCAGGGTGGACTCTTGTTTATTTCAGCCCATCACATTCAAACATGAAGTTTAACCTCCGATTATAGGTGTCCTCGTGTCCCTGTCTGTGTATTCAATGTTCCTGTAGCTTTTTCACTTCTCTGAAGTATTTGAATAATAGGCCTTGGTTAATCAATCCTTTCTCACAGCACATGGAAGTTCTGAATCTTCAAGGCTCTCAGTCTAATGTACTTAACAAGCAACTGCTTCCTTTGATCCTCAATCCATTTCCCAACAGTAAATAGATCTCACACATTTCCATGCAGGAATATATCCATCAAAACTTCTAATCAGTTCCCCATACACTTGTTAACACTTGCCTGTGTGAAATTGCTGAACAGATTTCCCTGACAGATTCCGAAAGCTGCACAGAAAAATGACTGGTTATTTTAAACTTTGAAACGGAAATATTTTAACTTGTCCATCAGTCCTCTTAAACAGGAATGTTGTCCCTGTGGGATGACAGTTTCTCAGCAAGATTGAAACATTGAGGGGCGCCACGCAAAGCATTTTACAACATTTGTGGACTTCCAAAATCTACGATGCATTGCTGTCTGCAATGTGTGAATCCAGCTGTGAAATATCTGTACAATTTAAATTTCCACTGTTTCTGTATTCTCATCATTTATAAACATAACGGTTCTATCCTTTTTAAGTCAAAAGTACATCATCTTACATTTCCCTGCACTGAAATGCGTCCACTAGTTCAGTCTTCTGCCAAATATTAATTTCTCTCTGCAATTTGTTTCAGCAATGTTGCTTACAATGCGGTCTAATGTTTGGTGTCATTGGCAAAATAGGATGTGTAGCATTCTAGCAAATTGCCTTAAAGGGCTAATGTAAACAGCAAAACTGTGTGTGTGTGTGCGTACGCACACATGTGTCTATGCAGGAGTGTATGTGTGTGTACACGTGTATGTATCTGTCAGTGTGTGCACGCGCATATGTTTGTGTTTGGCAAACTAATCCCACTGCCCCACTCCCTCCGCATAGCTCTCCATCAATCCCAAACTAATCCCACTGCCCCACTCTCTACCCATAGCCCTGTATCAATCACCGAACTAATCCCATTGCCTCACTCTCTCCCAACAGCTCTGTAACAATCCCAAAATCATCCCACTGAGCCACTCTCTCCCCATATCCCTGTATCAAGAAACAAACTAATCCCATTGCTCCTATCTCTCCCCATAGCCCTGTATCAATTCCCAAACTAATCCCATTACCCGGCTCTAGCCCCATTGCCCAGTATCAATCCCAATCTAATCCCACTGCCGCACTCTCTACTCATAGCCCTGCATGAATCCCAAGGTAATCTCACAGCCCCACTCTCCCCACAGCACTCGGTCGATATGCAAACTAATCCCACTCTCACCATAGCCCTGTATGAATCGCCAAACTAATCCCACTGCCCCACTCTCTCCCTAGAACAATGTATCAATCCCCAAAATAATCTCACTGCCCTACTCTCCCCCCATAGCCCTGTGTCAATCCCCAAACTAATCCCACTGCCCCACTCACTCACCATAGCCCTGTGTCAATCCCCAAACTAATCCCACTGCCCTACACTCTCACCACAGCCCTGTGTCAATCCCCAAACTAATCTCACTGCCCTACTCTCCCCCCATAGCCCTGTGTCAATCCCCAAACTAATCCCACTGCCCCACTCACTCACCATAGCCCTGTGTCAATCCCCAAACTAATCCCACTGCCCCACTCTCTCACCACAGCCCTGTGTCAATCCCCAAACTAATCCCACTGCCCTACACTCTCGCTAGAACCCTGTATCAATCCCCAAACTAATCTCACTGCCCTACTCTCCCCCCATAGCCGTGTGTCAATCCCCAAACTAATCCCAGTGCCCCACTCTCTCCCCATAGCCCTGTGTCAATCCCCAAACTAATCCCACTGCCCCACTCTCTCCCCACAGCCCTGTGTCAATCCCCAAACTAATCCCACTGCCCCACTCTCTCCCCACAGCCCTGTATCAATCCCCAAACTAATCCCACTCTGACCACAGCACTGTGTTAATCCCCAAACTAATCCCACTCTCCTCACATCCCTGGGTCAATCCCAATACTAATCCCATGCTCCCCACAGCCGTGTGTCAATCCCCAAACTAATCCCACTCTCCTCACATCCCTGGGTCAATCCCAATACTAATCCCATGCTCCCCACAGCCGTGTGTCAATCCCCAAACTAATCCCACTCTCCCCGCAGCCCTGTGCCAATCCCCAAACAAAGCCCACTCTCCCCACAGCCCTGTGTCAATCCCGAAACTAAGCCCACTCTCCCCACAGCCCTGTGTCAATCCCCAAACTAATCCCACTCTCCCCTCAGCCCCGTGTCAATCCCCAAACTCATCCCACTCTACCCACAGCCCTGTGTCAATCCCCAAACTAATCACACTGCCCCACAGCCTTGTGTCAAACCCCAAACTTATCCCACTCTCCCCACATCCCTGTGTCAATCCCCAATACTAATCCCACTCTCCCCACAGCCCTGGGTCAATCCCCAATACTAATCCCACTCTCCCCCAGCCCTGTGTCAATCCCCAATACTAATCCCACTCTCACCATAGCCATGTGTGAATCCCCAAAATAATACAACTCTCCCCAGAGCCTTGTGTCAATCCCCAAAATAATCCCACATTCCCCACAGCCCTGTTTCAATCCCCAAACTAATCCCACTCTCGCCACTGCCCTGGGTCATTCCCCAAACTAATCCCACTCTCGCCACTGCCCTGTGTCTATCCCCAAACTAATCCCACTCTCCCCACAGCCCTGTGTCAATCCCCAAACTAATCCCACTCTCCCCACAGCCCTGTGTCAATCCCCAAACTAATCTCACTCTCCCCACAGTCCTGGATCAATCCCAAACTAATCCCACTCTCCCCACAGCCCTGTGTCAATCCCCAAACTAATCCCACTCTCCCCACAGCCCTGTGTCTATTCCCAAACTAATCCCACTCACCCCACAGCCCTGTGTCAATCCCCAAACTAATCACACTCTCCCCACAGCCCTGTGTCAATCCCCAAACTAATCCAAATCTCCCCACAGACCTGGGGCAATCGCCAAACTAATCCCACTCTCCCCACAGCCATGTGTCAATCCCCAAACTAATCCCACTCTCCCCACAGCACTGTGCCAATCCCCAAACTAAGCCCACTCTCCCCACAGCCCTGTGTCAATCCCGAAACTAATCCCACACTCCCCACAGCCCTGTGTCAATCCCCAAACAAATCCCACTCTCCCCTCAGCCCCGTGTCAATCCCCAAACTAATCCCACTCTACCCACAGCCCTGTGTCAATCCCCAAACTAATCACACTGCCCCACAGCCTTGTGTCAAACCCCAAACTTATCCCACTCTCCCCACATCCCTGTGTCAATCCCCAATACTAATCCCACTCTCCCCACAGCCCTGTGTCAATCCCCAATACTAATCCCACTCTCCCCCAGCCCTGTGTCAATCCCCAATACTAATCCCACTCTCACCATAGCCATGTGTGAATCCCCAAAATAATACAACTCTCCCCAGAGCCTTGTGTCAATCCCCAAACTAATCCCACATTCCCCACAGCCCTGTTTCAATCCCCAAACTAATCCCACTCTCTCCACAGCCCTGGGTCATTCCCCAAACTAATCCCACTCTCGCCACTGCCCTGTGTCTATCCCCAAACTAATCCCACTCTCCCCACAGCCCTGTGTCAATCCCCAAACTAATCCCACTCTCCCCACAGCCCTGTGTCAATCCCCAAACTAATCTCACTCTCCCCACAGTCCTGGATCAATCCCAAACTAATCCCACTCTCCCCACAGCCCTGTGTCAATCCCCAAACTAATCCCACTCTCCCCACAGCCCTGTGTCTATTCCCAAACTAATCCCACTCACCCCACAGCCCTGTGTCAATCCCCAAACTAATCACACTCTCCCCACAGCCCTGTGTCAATCCCCAAACGAATCTCCCTCTCCCTACAGCCCTGTGTCAATCCCCAAACTAATCTCACTCTCCCCACAGCCCTGGATCATTCCCCAAACTAATCCCACTCTCCCCACAGCCCTGTGTCAATCCCCAAACTAATCCAACTCTCCCCACAGACCTGGGGCAATCGCCAAACTAATCCCACTCTCCCATCAGCCCCGGGTCATTCCCCACACTAATCCCACTCTCCCCACAGCACTGGGGCAATTGACAAACTAATACCACTCTCCCCACAAACCTGTGTAAATCCCCAAACTAATCCCACTCTCCCCACAGCCCTGGGTCAATCCCCAAACTAATCCCACTATCCCCACAGCCCTGTGTCAATCCGGAAACTAATCCCACTCTCCCCACAAACCTGTGTAAATCCCCAAACGAATCCCATTCTCCCCACAGCCCTGTGTCAATCTCCAAACTAATCCCACTCTCCCCACAGCCCTATGTCAATCCCCAAACTAATCCCACTCTCCCCACAGCCCTGTGTCAATCTCCAAACTAATCCCACTCTCCCCACAGCCCTGTGTCAATGCCCAAACTAACCCCAATCTCCCCACAGCCCTGCGTCAATCCCCAAACTAATCCCACTCTCCCCACAAATATGTGTCAATCCCCAAACTAATCCCACTCTCCCCATAGACCTGTGTCAATCCCAAAACTAATCCCACTCTCCCCACAGCCCTGTGCCAATCCCCAAACTAATCCCACTCTCCCACAGCCCTGGATCAATCTCCAAACTAATCCTACTCTCACCACAGCCCTGTGTCAATCCCAATACTAATCCCAAACTCCCCACAGCCCTGGGTCATTCCCAAAACTAATCCCACTCTCCCCACAGTCCTGGGTCTATCCCCAAACTAATCTCATTCTCCCCACAGCCCTGGGTCTATCCCCAAACTAATCCCACTCTCCCCACAGCCCTGTGTCAATACCGAAACTAATCCCACTCTCCCCACAGCCCTGTGTCAATCCCCAATACTAATCCCACTCTCCCCACAGCCCTGGATCAATTCCAAACTAAGCCCACTCTCTCCACAGCCCTGTGTTAATCCCCAATACTAATCAAACTCTCCCCACAGCCCTGTGTAAATCACCAAACTAACCCCTCTTAACCCCTCTCTCCCCACAGCCCTGTGTCAATTCCCAAACTAATCCCTCTCTCCCCACAGCCCTGTGTCAATTCCCAAACTAATCCCACTCTCCCCACAGCCCTGTGTTAATCCCCAATACTAATCCCACTCTCCCCACAGCCCTGTGTAAATCACCAAACTAATCCCACTCTCCCCACAGCCCTGTGTCAATCCCCAATACTAATCCCACTCTCCCCACAGCCCTGTGTCAATCCCCAAACTAATCCCACTCTCTCCACAGCCCAGTGTCAATCCCCAAACTAATCCCACTCTCCCCACAGCCCTGTGTCAATCCGCAAACTAATCCCACTCTCCCCACAGCCCTGGGGGGAATTTTCAATCATGATCACATTTCTGATGTGGAATCTTACTGTGCAATCAATATGCCTGCTGTCAGTTTGTACACCTTCGAGTAGAAAGAGAGAAATAAATCCATCTTCAGAGAGTCTGACCTTAATTCTGAAAGTGACCCATTTTTGGGCTCTTCCTGTGCACAAGCTGCATGCAGAATTCCCCAAATGAAAAACAAGGTGAGAGAGGAGCGTGAGGGTTGAGTTAACAGAAAGCAGTTGGGGCTATCATCCTGACCGTTTTAATTTAATCTAAATTGGTTCAATATAAATTCTAATCTCAGAAATTGACATCAGAAGATTTCAGTGAAAAACCCCATTAAACCTCGCTGTCTAATAAAACGATGTTTTTGCCGATGACCCTGTATTTCTTCAGGAATAAACTTTACGTCTCCCAGTGGGAAAAATCAAATTGAATCCAATTTTTCAGAACAAAGCTCACTGAAGAAATCTGTCAGTGCATAACAGAATAAGATTGTCCCCATCAAAGACTCCCAAGACAGCAACGTCCTGGGCTAGCTTGCCCGTCTATGCTCATTGTTTAGAAAGCCCTCCTTGGGAGACAGACGAATAGACATCACAAACTAGTCAGAAACTCAGGGGGAAATACATATTAACATCAAGACTTACGTAAGGATAGGATCTTGCTAGATCTGTTGCTGTCCCCTGAATTAACATAACCACAGACAGGACAAATACCTCTGGCCTCTCCTGTGAAGACACATCTTTAGTAAACAATCACAGCGGACAGACTGAAAACATTCATGACAGACAGTCTGCACACAGATCTTTGAGGAGATCCCAACCAATACTGTTTCTAATAATTTCCCAATAGAATTTTAACTTATGCTTCAATTCTGTTCTCCAGAAATGTGGTCCCTGTAGGATGATTGTGTTAAGACAGCAGATTGCTGGATCCATTGCCGTGTCATTTATCAATAGTAAGGAGATTGGTATCTCTTGTCAGTCATTTACATGTCAATAGTGAGCTGTCCTCAGAGGCAGACATTCCACTCGTGTCAGAGACGAGGGCTGGAGTTCGCTCACAGCTCACTGAGGATAAATCTGAGTCTGAGGGACTTCAGTTCTCAAACCAATCCTCCCATTTCACTGTAAACATTGCCCTATTGTTCAGTGTGTGTCTGTGTGTGTTGCTGAGTGGAGCTACAGTTTGAAGTGAGATAGCTTGAAGTGAGAGCTGTTGGTGGTGTGCGGAATTGGAGTTCCCCGATCCTATCCCGGATTGAGTTGTGCCTGGTGGGAGTGGGGCCATCCAGGGCTGCAGGCACAGCCGTCTGTCCTCCCAACCAGCTGCCTGAGGTGGGAGTCTGAACATCCAGGGCTGCAAGCCAGCCTCCTATCCTCCCACCCCTCTGCCTGAGGTGGGAGTCTGACGATCCAGGGCTGTAAGCCCAGACTCCTGTCCTCCCACCCCTCTGCCGGAGGTGGGCGTGGGACATTCCAGGGCTGCAGAAACAGCCTCCTGTCCTCCCACCCCTCTGCCCGAGGTGGGAGTGGGACAACCCAGGGCAGCAGGCCCAGCCTCCTGTCCTCCCACCCCTATGCCTGAGGTGGGAGTCTGACGATCCAGGGCTGTAAGCCCAGACTCCTGTCCTCCCACCCCTCTGCCGGAGGTGGGGGTGGGACATTTCAGGGCTGCAGAAACAGCCTCCTGTCCTCCCACCCCTCTGCCCGAGGTGGGAGTGGGACCACCCAGGGCTGCAGGCCCAGCCTACTGGCCTCCCACCCCTCTGACTGAGGTGGGAGGGGGACCGCCTGAGGCTGCAGGCCCAGCCTCCTGTCCTCCCACCCCTCTGCCTTAGGTGGGAGTGGGACCATCCAGGGCAGCAGGCCCAACATCCTGTCCTCCCACCCCTCTGCCTGAGGTGGGAGTGGGACCATCCAGGGCTGCAGGCCCAGCCTCCTGTCCTCCCACACCACTGCCTGAGGTGGAAGTGGGACCATCCAGAGCTGCAGGCACAGCCTCCTGTCCTTCCACCCCTCTGCTTGAGGTGGGAGTCTGACCATCCAGGGCTGCAAGCCCAGCCTCATGTCCTCCCACCCCTCTGCCTGAGGTGGGAGTCTGACCATCCAGGGCTGCAGGCCCAGCCTCCTGTCCTCCCACCCCTGTGCCTGAGG
Organism: Scyliorhinus torazame; assembly: GCF_047496885.1. Classification (NCBI taxonomy): domain Eukaryota; kingdom Metazoa; phylum Chordata; class Chondrichthyes; order Carcharhiniformes; family Scyliorhinidae; genus Scyliorhinus; species Scyliorhinus torazame. The sequence continues at coordinate 135,874,001 of NC_092726.1, read as the reverse complement.
TGGGAGTTGGAGCTTCCTGGGCTGCAGGCCCAGCCTCATGTCCTCCCACCCCTCTGCCTGAGGTGGGTGCTGACCATACAGGGCTGCAGGCCCATCCTCCTGTCCTCCCACCCCTCTGCCTGAGGTGGGAGTCTGACCATCCAGGGCTGCAGGCCCAGCCTCCTGTCCTCTCACCACTCTACATGAGGTGGGAGTGGGACCATCCAAGGCTGCAGGCCCAGCCTCCTGTCCTCCCACCCCTCTGCCTGAGGTGGGAGTGGGACCATCCAGAGCTGCAGGCCCAGCCTCCTGGCCTCGCAGCCCTCTGCCTGAGGTGGGAAGGGGACCACCTGGGGCTGCAGGGGCACAGCCTCCTGTCCTCCCACCCCTCGGCCTGAGGTGGGAGTGGGACCATCCAGGGCTGCAGGCCCAGCCTCCTGTCCTCACACCCCTCTGCCTGAGGTGGGAGTGGGACCATCCAGAGCAGAAGGCCCAGCCTCCTGGCCTCGCAGCCCTCTGCCTGAGGTGGGACGGGGACCGCCTGGGGCTGCAGGGGCACAGCCTCCTGTCCTCCCAGCCCTCTGCCTGAGGTGGGAGACTGACGATCCAGGGCTGTAAGCCCAGACTCCTGTCCTCCCACCCCTCTGCCGGAGGTGGGAGTGGGACAGTCCAGGGCTGCAGAAACAGTCTCCTGTCCTCCCACCCCTCTACCCGAGGTGGGAGTGGGACCACCCAGGGCTGCAGGCCCAGCCTCCTGGCCTCCGACCCCTCTGACTGGGGTGGAAGGGGGACCGCCTGGGGCTGCAGGCCCAGCCTCCTGTCCTCCCACCCCTCTGCCTTAGGTGGGAGTGGGATAATCCAGGGCTGCAGGCCCAACCTCCTGTCCTCCCACCCCTCTGCCTGAGGTGGGAGTGGGACCACCCAGGGCTGCAGGCTCAGCCTCCTGTCCTCCCACACCTCTGCCTGAGGGGGGAGTGGGACCATCCAGGGCTGCAGGCCCAGCTTCCTGTGTTCCCACCCCTCTGCCTGAGGTGGGAGTGGGACCATCCAGGGCTGCAGGCACAGCCTCCTGTCCTTCCACCCCTCTGCTTGAGGTGGGAGTCTGACCATCCAGGGCTGCAAGCCCAGCCTCATGTCCTCCCACCCCTCTGCCTGAGGTGGGAGTCTGACCATCCAGGGCTGCAGGCCCAGCCTCCTGTCCTCCCACCCCTGTGCCTGAGGTGGGAGTTGGAGCTTCCTGGGCTGCAGGCCCAGCCTCATGTCCTCCCACCCCTCTGCCTGAGGTGGGTGCTGACCATACAGGGCTGCAGGCCCATCCTCTTGTCCTCCCACCCCTCTGCCTGAGGTGGGAGTCTGACCATCCAGGGCTGCAGGCCCAGCCTCCTGTCCTCTCACCACTCTACATAAGGTGGGAGTGGGACCATCCAGGGCTGCAGGCCCAGCCTCCTGTCCTCCCACCCCTCTGCCTGAGGTGGGAGTGGGACCATCCAGAGCTGCAGGCCCAGCCTCCTGGCCTCGCAGCCCTCTGCCTGAGGTGGGAAGGGGACCACCTGGGGCTGCAGGGGCACAGCCTCCTGTCCTCCCACCCCTCGGCCTGAGGTGGGAGTGGGACCATCCAGGGCTGCAGGCCCAGCCTCCTGTCCTCACACCCCTCTGCCTGAGGTGGGAGTGGGACCATCCAGAGCTGCAGGCCCAGCCTCCTGGCCTCGCAGCCCTCTGCCTGAGGTGGGACGGGGACCGCCTGGGGCTGCAGGAGCACAGCCTCCTGTCCTCCCAGCCCTCTGCCTGAGGTGGGAGACTGACGATCCAGGGCTGTAAGCCCAGACTCCTGTCCTCCCACCCCTCTGCCGGAGGTGGGAGTGGGACAACCCAGGGCAGCAGGCCCAGCCTCCTGTCCTCCCACCCCTATGCCTGAGGTGGGAGTCTGACGATCCAGGGCTGTAAGCCCAGACTCCTGTCCTCCCACCCCTCTGCCGGAGGTGGGAGTGGGACAGTCCAGGGCTGCAGAAACGGTCTCCTGTCCTCCCACCCCTCTACCCGAGGTGGGAGTGGGACCACCCAGGGCTGCAGGCCCAGCCTCCTGGCCTCCGACCCCTCTGACTGGGGTGGGAGGGGGACCGCCTGGGGCTGCAGGCCCAGCCTCCTGTCCTCCCACCCCTTTGCCTTAGGTGGGAGTGGGATAATCCAGGGCTGCAGGCCCAACCTCCTGTCCTCCCACCCCTCTGCCTGAGGTGGGAGTGGGACCACCCAGGGCTGCAGGCTCAGCCTCCTGTCCTCCCACACCTCTGCCTGAGGTGGGAGTGGGACCATCCAGGGCTGCAGGCCCAGCTTCCTGTGTTCCCACCCCTCTGCCTGAGGTGGGAGTGGGACCATCCAGGGCTGCAGGCCCAGCCTCCTGTCCTCCCACCCCTCTGCTTGAGGTGGGAGTCTGACCATCCAGGGCTGCAAGCCCAGCCTCATGTCCTCCCACCCCTCTGCCTGAGGTGGGAGTGGGACCATCCAGGGCTGCAGACCCAGCCTCCTGTCCTCCCACCCGTCTGCCTGAGGTTGGAGTTGGACCATCCTGGGCTGCAGGCCCAGCCTCATATCCTCCCACTCCTCTGCCTGAGGTGGGAGTCTGACCATGCAGGGCTGCAGGTTGGCCTCCTGTCCTCCCACCCCTCTGCCTGAGGTGGGAGTCTGACCATCCAGTGCTGCAGGCCCAGCCTCCTGTCCTCCCACCCCTCTGCCAGAGGTGGGAGTGGGACTATCCAGGGCTGCAGGTCCAGCCTCCTGTCCTCCCACCCCTCTGCCTGAGGTGGGGGTGGGACCATCCAGGGCTGCAGGCCCAGCCTCCTGCCCTCCCACTCCGCTGCCTGAGGTGCGAGTGGGACCATCCAGGGCTGCAGGCCCAGCGTCCTTTCCTCCCACCCCTGTGCCTGAGGTGGGAGTGGGACCATCCAGGGCTGCAGGCCCAGCCTCCTGTCCTCGCCCCCCTCAGCCTGATTTGGGAGCGGGACCATCCAGGGCACAGGCCCAGCCTTCTGCCCTCCCACCCCTGAGCCTGATTTGGGAGCGGGACCATCCAGGGCTGCAGGTCCAGCCTCCTGGCCTCGCACCCCTCTGCATGAGGAGGTAGTGGGACCATCCAGGGCTGCAGAAACAGCCTCATGTCCTCTCACCCCTCTGCATAAGGAGGGAGTGGAACCATCCAGGGCTGCAGGCCCAGCCTCCTGTATTCCCACCCCTCAGCCTGAGATGGGAGTTGGACCATCCAGGGCTGCAGGCCCAGTCTATTGTTCTCCCACCCCTCTGCCTGAGGTGGGGGTGGGACCATCCAGGGATGCAGGCCCAGCCTCCTTTCCTCCCACCACTCTGCCTGAGATGGGAGTGGGACCATCCAGGGCTGCAGGCCCAGTCTATTGTTCTCCCACCCCTCTGCCTGAGGTGGATGTGGGACCATCCAGGGCTGCAGTCCCAGCCTCCTGTCCTCCCACCCCTCTGCCTGAGGTGAGAGTGAGAACATCAAGGGTTGCAGTCCCAGCCTCCAGACCACCCACCCCTCTGCATGAGGAGGGAGTGGGACCACCCAGTGCTGCAGTCCCGGCTTCCTATCCTCCCACCCCTCTTCTAGAGGTGGGAGTGGGACCATCCAGGGCTGCAGGCTCAGCTTCCTGTCCTCCCACCCCCCTGCCTGAGGTGGGAGTCTGACCATACAGGGCTGCAGGCCCAGCCTCCTGTCCTCCCATCCCTCTGCCTGAGGTGGGGGTCTGACCATCCAGGGCTGCAGTCACAGCCTCATGTCCACTCACCCCTCTACATGAGATGGGAGTGGGACCATCCAGGGCTGCAGGCCCAGCCTCCTGGCCTCGCAGCCCTCTGCCTGAGGTGGGAAGGGGACCGCCTGGGGCTGCAGGGGCACAGCGTCCTGTCCTCCCACCCCTCTGCCTGAGGTGGGAGTGGGACCATCCAAGGCTTCAGGCCAAGCCTCCTGTCCTCACCCCCCTCTGCCTGAGGTGGGAATGGGACCATCCAGGGCTGCAGTCCCAGCCTCCTGTTCTCCCACTTCTCTGCGTGAGGTGGGAGTGGGACCATCCAGGGCTTCCGTCCCGACATCCTGTCCTCCCACCTCTCTGCCTGAGGTGGGAGTGGTACTATCCAGGGCTGCAAGCCCAGCCTCCTGTCCTCCCACCCCGCTGCCTGAGGTGGGTGTGGGACCATCCAGGGCTGCAAGCCCAGCGTCCTTTCCTCCTACCCCTGTGCCTGAGGTGGGAGTGGGACCATCCAGGGCTGCAGGACCAGCCTCCTGTCCTCCCACCCCTCTGGTTGAGGTGGGAGTGGGACCATCCAGGGCTGCAGGCCCAGCCTTCTGCCCTCCCACCCCTCAGCCTAATTTGTGAGCGGGACCATCCAGGGCTGCTGGCCCAGCCTTCTGTCCTCTCACCCCTCGGCATAAGGAGGGAGTGGAACCATCCAGGGCTGCAGGCCCAGCCTCCTGTATTCCAACCCCTCAGCCTGAGGTGGGAGTGGGACCATCCAGTGCTGCAGGCCCAGCCTCCTGTCCTCCCACCCCTCTGCCTGAGATGGGAGTGGGACCATCCAGGGTTGCAGGCCAGGTCTATTGTTCTCCCACCCCTCTGCTTGAGGTGGGGGTGGGACCATCCAGGGCTGCAGGCCCCGCCTCCTGTCCTCCCACCCCTCTGCCTGAGGTGGGAGTGGGACCATCAAGGGCTGCAGTCCCCGCCTCCAGACCACCCACCCCTCTGCATTAGGAGGGAGTGGGACCACCCAGGGCTGCAAACACAGCCTCCTGTCCTCCCACCCCTCTGCCTGAGGTGGGAGTGGGCCCATCCAGTGATGCAGGCCCCCGCTTCCTATCCTCCCAGCCCTCCTCTAGAGGTGGGTGTGCGACCATCCAGGGCTGCAGGCCCAGCTTCCTGTCCTCCCACCCCCCTGCCTGAGGTGTGAGTGGGACCATCGAGGGCTGCAAGCCCAGCCTCATGTCCTCCCACCCCTCTGCATGAGGTGGGAGTCTGACCATCCAGGGCTGCAGGCCCAGCCTTCAGACCACCCACCCCTCTGACTTAGGTGGGAGTGGGACCATCCAGGGCTGCAGTCCCAGCCTCCTGGCCTCCCACCCCTCTGCCTGAGGTGGGAGTGGGCCCATCCAGGGCTGCAGGCACAGCCTCCTATCCTCTCACCCCTCTGCCTGAGGTGGGAGTGGGACCATCGAGGGCTGCAGGCCCTGCCTCATGTCCTCCCACCCCTCTGCCTGAGGTGGATGTGGGAACATCCGGGGCTGCAGTCCCAGCCTCCTGCCCTCTCACCCCTCAGCCTGAGGTGGGAGTGGGGCAATTAAGGGCTGCTGTCCCAGCCTCCTGTATTCCCACCCCTCAGACTGAGTTGGGAGTGGGACCATCCAGGGTTGCAGTCCCAGCCTCCTGGCCTCCCACCCCTCTGCCTGAGGTGGGAGTGGGCCCATCCAGGGCTGCAGGCCCAGCCTCCTATCCTCCCACCCCTCTGCCTGAGGTGGGTGTGGGTCCATCCAGTGCTGCAGGCCCGGCCTCCTATCTTCCCACCCCTCTTCTTGAGGTGGGAGTGGGGCCATCCAGGGCTGCAGGCCCAGCCTCCTGTCCTCCCACCCCTCTGCCTGAGGTGGGAGTGGGACCATCCAGGGCTGCAGGCCCAGCCTTCAGACCACCCACCCCTCTGCCTGTGGTGGGAGTGGGACCATCCAGGGCTGCAGGCCCAGACTTCAGACCACCCACCCCTCTGCCTGAGGTGGGAGTGGGACCATCCAGGGCTGCAGGCCCAGCCTTCAGACCACCCACCCCTCTGCCTGAGGTGGGAGTGGGGCCATCCAGTGCTGCAGACACAGCCTACTGTCTTCCCACCCCTCTGCCTGAGGTGGGAGTGGGACCATCCAGGGCTGCAGTCCCAGCCTCCTGGCCTGCCACCCCTCTTCTTGAGGTGGGAGTGGGACCATTCAGGGCTGCAGGCCCGGCCTCCTATCCTCCCACCCCTCTGCCTGAGGTGGGAGTGGGACCACCTTGGGCTGCAGGCACAGCCTCCTGTCCTCCCACCACTCTGCCTGAGACGGGACTGGGAACATCCAGGGCTACAGGCCAGCCTCATGTCCTCCCACTTTGCTGCCTGAGGTGGGAGTGGGATCGTCCAGGGCTGCAGGCCCAGCCTCATGTCCTCTCACCCCTCTGCCTGAGGTGGGAGTGGGCCCATCCAGGGCTGCAGGCCCAGCCTCATGTCCTCCCACCCCTCTGCCTGAGGTGGGACTGGGACCATCCAGGTCTGCAGTCCCAGCCTTCTGTCCTCCCACCCCTCTGCCTGAGGTGGGAGTGGGACCATCCAGGGCTGCAGTCCCAGCCTCCTGGCCTGCCACCCCTCTGCCTGAGGTGGGAGTGGGACCATCCAGGTCTGCAGTCCCAGCCTCCTGTCCTCCCACCCCTCTGCCTGAGGTGGGAGTGGGACCATCCATGGCGGCAGGCCCAGCCTTCTCTCCTACCACCCCTCTGCCTGAGGTGTGGATGGGACCATTGAGGGCTTCAGACGCAGCCTCCTGTCCTCCCGCCCCTCTGCCTGAGGTGTTAGTGGTACCATCCAGGGCTGCAGGCCCAGCCTCCTGTCCTCCCACCCCTCTGCTTGAGGTGGGAGTGGGACCATCCAGAGCTGCAGGCCCAGCCTCCTGTCTTCCCACCCCTCTGCCTGAGGTGGGAAATGGACCACCCAGGGCTGCAGTCCCAGCCTCCTGTCCTCCCACTTCTCTGCCTGAGGTGGAAGTGGGACCATCCAGTGCTGCAGTCCCAAGCTCCAGTCCTCCCACCTCTCTGCCTGAGGTGGGATTGGGACCATCCAGGGCTGCTGTACCAGCCTCCTGTCCTCCCACCCCTCTGCCTGAGGTGGGAGTGGAACCATCCAGGGGTGGAGGCCAAGCCTCCTGCCCTCCCACCCCTCTGCCTGAGGTGGGAGTGGGATCAGCCAGGGCTGCAGACTCAGTCTGCTGTCCTCCCACCCCTGTGCCTGAGGTGGGAGTGGGACCATCCAGGGCTGCAGAACCAGCCTCCTGTCCTCCCACCCCTCTGCCTGAGGTGGGAGTGGGACCATCCAGGGGTGCAGGCCAAGCCTCCTGCCCTCCCAACCCTCTGCCTGAGGTGGGAGTGGGACCATCCAGGGCTGCAGACCCAGTCTGCTGTCCTCCAACCCCTCTGCCTGAGGTGGGAGTGGGACCATCCAGGGGTGCAGGCCCAGCCTCCTGTCCTCCCACTCCTCTGCCTGAGGTGGGGAAGGGACCAACGAGGGTTGCAGGCCCAACCTCCTGTCCTCCCACCCCTCTGCCTGAGGTGGGAGTGGGACCATCCAGGGGTGCAGGCCAAGCCTCCTGCCCTCCCACCCCTCTGCCTGATGTGGAAGTGGGACCATCCAGGGGTGCAGACCCAGCCTCCTGCCCTCCCACCCCTCTGCCTGAGGTGGGAGTGGGACCATCCAGGGGTGCAGACCCAGCCTCCTGCCCTACCACCCCTCTGCCTGAGGTGGTAGTGGGACCGCCTGGGGCTGCAGCGAAAGTCTTTGTTTTGGGCTCCGGCAGAGCTAAAGAGTGTGGTCCGCCCGCTGTACCACCTGCGGCGGGTGTGGGGCAGCTTTGGACATTACTTTAGCCCCCTCCAGTCTGAAGAACGCTGCCCCGCTCTGCTATTGCCCTGCGGCGCCTTCCCTTGTGGCCCCTGCATTTAGGCTGCCACCTCCCCACCTCCCCTGTCCTTTGCCTTTTTACACGGCCGGGTGGTAACAGAGGTGGGCATGGCCAGCACCTCGGGGGCATCCTCCACTCTGCGGGGGGCAGGGCGGCCAAGACATTATGCGGGGGCGGCAGCCTCCCGTCCCTCCGCTGCCTCCGCGGCGCCCTCGCCCTCCCGCCTGCTCACTCGGCAGCTGGGGGTGAAGTGCTTTGCCCACCCTACCATGACCATTGAGGCGGGCCCCCGTGCGATGGACGGGGTTCTCGGCCCTCGGCCATCGTAGCCGCCTCGCGGATGTACAACAAGGCCGTGTTTTTCCTGCGGGCCGAGCAGGCGGCCCACCGGGCCCTGGAAAGGGGGCTCACGGTGGGCGGGACACACGTCCCTCCCCACTGAGCTCCTCTTCCCCCACCTCAACCTACTGGGGGAGGTCAGGTCCGGGGTGGCGCGCCTCCCGGAATTCGGCCCGACCCCGGCCGCTCTCCCCGCGCCCAGAGGCCGCAGCCTCCTCTCGGGGCGCCGCCTCCCTGGAACAACCAGAGGGGGTCTCGCTGCCCTCTCCCCGGGTGAGGGGTGGGGGGGGGGATGGGTCTCGCTGCCCCTCCCCGGGTGAGGGGGGGTCTTGGTTCCCTCTCCCCGGGTGAGGGGCTGGGTGGGGTCTCCTGTGCTGGTTCCCATCCCCCCGACACCCAGACTTGCGCACAGAAAAAGAAAAGCGAGGCCGGGGGGCCTGCGAAGGCCCTACCTGAGGACGACCCTGGGGGTGGTGTCGACTCGGGCCAACGGTTAGCCAGTGGGCCCGTACCGCCCACACTCCATGTGGCGGGGGACTCGAGGTCATGTGGTGGCCGTTCGGAGGAGGAAGGCTGCTCGGTGGCGGGTGAGGAGGAGGATTTAGACGCTCTCTGCAGCGAGGCAGAGGGCACCCTCACACCCAGCACCTAGTCTCCCCTCATCCCCTCAGGGCAAATCCCAACATTTCTGGGTAAACATCACGGTCACCCAGACTGTGTGCGGCTGGCCCTGGACAGCTGGGGAAATCTGGGGCTCCTCCTTGGCTCCGCCCGGGCCTATGCCAGAGAGGCCCGGGAGTTCGATCAAGACCAGGAGGAGCAGCGCCAAGCTGCTCAGTTCCTTGTGGGACTCCTGAGGGACTGGAGTTAAACCTCCCGTCCCTCTGAGCACTAAAGGTATCGGTAACGGACAGACAATACTACTGACATGGAGGTAACCATCGCCAGCCTCAACATCAACGGCAGCAGCAACGCACACCACCGGTTCCAGTTCTTGTCTATCCTCCGGGACGGAAAGTACGGGGTGTGCTTCCTGCAGGAAACCCAGGCCATCCGGGTGACGAAGCTCAGTGGACCCTGGAGGGGCAAGGAGGAGTCTTCATGGGTCACCTGGCCCCACGTTCGGGCGGGGTGGCTATCTTGTTGGCTCCACATTTCCAGCCGGAGATCTTGGGGGTCAAGGAGCCGGTGCCAGGCCGTCTGCTGCACCTAAAGGTCCGGGACGGGGCAGTGGTGATTCACTTTGTAAATGTATCCGCTCCCGTGGCCGGACCGCAGCAGGCGACTTTCTTCCAAAAGGTGTCCACTTTTCTCGGCACCATCCCGGTGGGCGAGTGCATCGTCCTCGGAGGGGATTTAGTTGCACCCTCCGGGACACGGACCGTGGTGGAGTCCAGCGCAGCGCGGCGGCGGTGGTGAATTTCGGAGACCTGGTTAGGTCCTTTGACTTGGTGGATGTCTGGCGGACTCTCCATCCTGAATTGCGGGTGCGCACCTCTGTGCGGCCCCCGTTCAGAGCGTCCAGAATCGACCGTCTTTACATTTCCAAGACGTACTTTCCGACGGCCTCCATGGAGCAGGTGCCGAGCTCGGACCACCACCTGGTGTGGGCGGGTCTCGCCCCGTCCCGCGCTCAGACACGGTCCGCGTACGGGCACTTTAACAACCTGCTGCTGGAGGACGAGCGGTTCCTGGACTCGTTCCGCCGTCTCTGGGCCGGCTGGAGAAGGAAGCGGGGTGGCTTCCCCTCCTTGAGGCTACGGTGGGATGTGGGCAAGGCCCAGATCCGTGCCTTCTGTTAGGGTACACGAAGGGGTCTACGGCGGGGCGGAACTCCACGATCGCCAAATTGGCTGAGGAACTCCTCGATCTGGAGTCACGTCTCGCTCAGCCCGATGAGGCCCCGCCCTGGGGCTGATGTACAGGGATAAGAGGGGCGCACTGCGGGACCTGTAACTTGCCAGCAGGGTCTTCGGAACTCTCTTTTGGCGCTGCCCGTCTTGTACCAGGACCTCCTCAAAGTCTGGAACATGGCCGCCACGCGCCGCAGCTCTCGCCCGTCAGGGGTAGCGGCTGTCGTAAGGGAGCCGCTGCTCAGGAATCCGCACCTCCGCCAATATCCATTCGGGTGGCTGGCGGAGCGGAGGGCTGTGGATGCCGTGGGAAGGGCTGGGTGGCGGAGGGCTGTGGATGCCGTGGGAAGGGCTGGGTGGCGGAGGGCCGGGCTCGCTGAGCGCGGGGCGGCGTCTGTCCGGCGCGCGGCCAATGCCATCCAAGGCCTCAAAACGGCCGTGTCCGGCCCCGCGGGCACACTGGAGCTAGAGGCGGCGTGGTTGTGAGGTTGGCATCCCGTCTGAGCGAACCCCTGCTCGGACGGAATTCCACATTGGTCCCAGGCCCGGTGCACCCGCCGGGCGCCGGCGCCCCACAGCCGCAGCCGCCTCATGGAAATAGCCTCCGTGCCTTTTCGCACTGCGCGGAGGGGTTTCCTGTACGGCCTGCTGTTGCACACCTTCCACCTCCTTTACCTCGCCGCCGTCCCGACACGCCTTGGCATCCGGCAGCGGTCCCTCCTGGGGGTCCCTCTACGGAGGTGTCCTCCCCATAAAACTTGGGGACCTGGGGAGGAGGGTGCTGCACACGGCAGTGCCGTCCAATCACAGAGTCTATCACTTCTTGGCCTCCCCAGAGACCTGCCTCTTTTGCGGCCTGGGGGACACCGTGGAACTTGTCCATGTTGTCTGTCCTCGGCTGCTCTCCCGCTTTGATTTCTTGACCACGTTGTTGTTGAGGTTGTCTTTGCACTTCAGCCCCACGCTCCTGATCTACGGACATCCGGTGCGGAGGGGGCGGGGAAGGCGGAGGACCTCCCCGTGAACCTGCTCCTGGGCCGGGCCAAACTTCCCATTTCTAGGTCCAGGTAGCGGGCGACTGAGGGGGCCGTCCGGCCCGGCTGTCTGCCCCTCTTCCGCGGCCTGGTTGGCGGCCGGGTGTCCCTGGAGCGGGAGCATGCGCTGCCCACGTCACACTCGAAGCTTTCCGGGCTCGGTGGGCCCCGCAGGGGTTGGGCTGCCGGGCTGACCCGGATTCTCACACTTTCATTTGACGGTGTTTTGTTCAGTTTTTGTTTCTCCTTTTTGTTCTTTTTGGGTTGTGCTCCGCCCGTCGTTTTGGAGTCCACCCCCTTTTCTTTCTCCCTCAGTTACTTTGTGTTGTTTTACTCAGTCGCTACAATAGGCATCATGCAGCACACTAGTCCCCGGCTACATGGGGAGAAATGTGGCCCGGCTTCACCTCACAGGAGGGGGGACAAAACACATTATTTTTTTTTTTACTTCTTTGGCCTTAAATTTACAATCAATAGCAGTAACACCTTATAAAAGGTGCTGCGAGTTTGTGTAACTGAGAGGGAGGATCTTGGCCTCTTGCTGTGTTTCCAGTTTAAACACTTTCCTGCGTATTAGTTAACTTTCTCCCTCTTTCCCCCAGGAATTTGAATTTTGAAGACTGCAATGTGACCAGGAATCTTTGGACAATGGATTTTCTCCAGAGGACACGTGGATGGACTGAGGCCTACTCCACAGGCCGCACTCACGTGAGTTGTACTTTTATTGCCGCCCCGGCCTTGCATTTAGACACAAACACATTAACCCTTTGGTGGGTGACAAAGAGTAAATTAAAAATCTGTAATATGAAGCTGTCTAAATTTTATTTATGAGCCCAAAATGACAGGTGTTCTTTTAAATCTGGGTGTCCTGAAAAACGGGGGGGGGGGGGGTTCATTGCCTGAGCCCCGTTCACTCTCCGTATAACCTGTTAGCTATTTTAAACGACACTCAACACTGCTGACTGCAGCTTCTGGGATCGTTCTGTGTACCAATGGATTTTGTTTTAAAAAGGTTTTGCTCAGTTTCATGAGGCAGTTTAACTCTTTCAGAGAATTGAAGGGAGATCTTTAGACTTGGTCCAATCCACACACACAGGATGAGGGGGGAGGAAGGGGTTTAGATCCAGGGGGAATGGGGATCGTAGCAGGAGTGAGGGGGTGGTAGGGGAGGGGGGGAAACAGTGTCCCGCCTGGTCACGTTCACATTGCTGCTGCTGTGGGATCTTGCTGTTCATGCACAGGACTGTGGCCTTTGCCCGCAAAGTAATTGTGATCACAACTCTTAAAATAAAAAAGCACACGGACTGCAAAGTGGGTTCGAAGGTCTCAAATGTTCAAGTCTTGGGAATGAGGGAGTTGATGAACCGTTTTCACAGGGGACTGAGGGATATTCAGCCAGGATCACACTGCTGCTTGTGGGATCTTATTGTGCAATCAATACTGCCGTCAGTGTGTACAATACAACAATGGTGCAGAAACAGAGAGAGAGAGAGAGAGAGAGAGAAATCCCATATCAGAAACTCTGAACTCAATTTTCAAAGTGTTATCATTTTTGCGATCTCCCTGTGCACATGTTGCCAGCAGAATTCACAAAATTAACAATAGTGGGGTCACTTTAGGGCAGTAGGGTGGCGCAGTGGGTTAGCACTGCAGCCTCACGGCGCCGAGGTCCCAGGTTCGATCACGGCTCTGGGTCACTGTCCGTGTGGAGTTTGTACATTCTCCCCGTAGTTGCGTGGGTTTCGCCCCCACAACCCAGAGATGTTCAAGGTGCCTCTTTAAACCTTCAATCTGTGAAAACCACCCCAGAAACTGCAATGGGGAGTCTCATCACATCTTTAGGTGATACCCTGATTTGGGAAAAGAATAGAAATAAATGCTGGGAGGGCGATTTTAAAAAGTCTCCTGACGGACCCGGCAGTGGGTTTCCCAGTTTAAAGAGGGGAGTTTAACTCTTTCTGGGGACAGTCGATGTGTCTCCAGACTCGGAATACCCATGGGGTTCAGGGGTGGGAGTATGGTGGTGGGGGTCAGGGGAGATGGAAGGAAGAATATAGCAGGCAATGGAAGGAATATGACCTCACCCCCCTGCTCACCTGCCTGTCCCTGACAGGATCACATTGCTGTGTGTGGGATCCTGCTGTGCATCAATGGCCTGCTGCATTTACTGAACTTCAACTTAAAGACCACACACATTTAAAATTAAACTAGTTGTCTGAGTGTAAAGCAGTCAGGAGGAGGTGAGGGAGTGGGTCTGAAATGAATAGGCCGCAGCCTGGGTAAAGGCTTGTCCTCAAGCCCAGAGTGGTGTTCGTGTTTTAGGCAGGCTGGTGGGATTGGAAGGGTTTCTGAGGGGGCTTTGTGATGAAATATCCCTTTCTCTGTCCCTCCAGCTTTCTTTCTCTCTCTCTTTCCAATCACTCCCTCTTTCCAATCTCTCCCTCTTTCCAATCTCTCCATCTTTCCAGCCATTTCTTTCCATATTTCACCTTGTAATAAATGTAAAAGGAAATCCCAATGCGATTTGGCGAGAGAGAAGAGAGAGGGAGAGAGAGTACAGAGAGAGGGTGGAGGGAGAGCGAGAAAAAAAGAGAGGGGGAAGAGAGGGTGGAGGGAGAGCGAGAGAAAAAGAGAGGGGGAGAGAGAGGGTGGAGGGAGATTGAGAGAAAAAGAGAGGGGAGAGGTCGGTCGGAGGGAGATAGAGAGAAAAAGAGAGGGGGAGAGAGGGTGGAGGGAGAGCGAGAGAAAAAGAGAGGGGAGAGAGAGGTCGGAGGGAGATGGAGAGAAAAAGAGAGGGGGAGAGAGGGTGGAGGGAGAGCGAGAGAAAAAGAGAGGGGAGAGAGAGGTCGGAGGGAGGTGGAGAGAAAAAGAGAGGGGGGAGAGAGGGTGGAGGGAGAGCGAGAGAAAAAGAGAGGGGGGAGAGAGGGGGAGGGAGAGCGAGAGAAAAAGAGAGGTGGAGAGAGAAAGACAGAGAGAGATATAGTGAAAAAGAAAGGGTCTGTGGGTGGGGCTCTGCTGTGTGCAGTCAAGCACGGCCCAGTTATATTTTGTTTTAGAAAGTGCGATTTTACACAAACTCCAATCCTGAGACAGTCGATTTGAAAATGTCTCCTGAGGGAAAGAATCCTTGTGAGAAAAAGAGAGGGGGTGTGGGAGAAATTCCCTGTCTCTTTCTTTCCCACCGCACCTCCCCCCTCCCCACCGCACCTGCCCGCTCCCCCACCACAAGCCTCTCTCTCTCCAGCTACTTCTGTCTATATTTCCTCTTCCAATAAAATGATAGAAACACCAATGTGATTTGTCGTTATTTGAATGGGGGACAGGCGGGGGTGGGCAATTGTGTGTGAGTGGGTGGGGGGGGGGTGGAGGTGGGGGTTGAGTGGGAGGTTGTTAAGAGAGACACAGGATATGGACTGGGCTCCTGTCTCCATCATGTTTATTTATTGTGGGATCCTGCTGTGCACACTGCAACATGTAAACGTGAAGACATCGCCTTTCCTAATGTTGCCGAGGTGCTGGAATTGAAGTTGTAAATGTGAGGCTGTGGAAGGGATTGTTTCTAATCCCAGAATATCTCCTGTGCTGAAGATGGGCTGATTAGTGACGTGTTGGTGATGGGGAGGGGGGTGCATGTGTGTGTGTGTGTCTGGGGCGGGCTGGAGGGGGGGTGCAGGCTGGGCTGGGCGTGGGGGGGGGAGGAATTCAGCTCACCGAGTTCTCCAAAGTCTCCAAACTTTCCCCCACTCCTCCCGCCTCACTGCCAGTTTTAAAGAGGGACTTTCATTTCATTTCAATGAGACAATTTGCCAATTGCACAGTGCCCGTGTTTTACTGGAATGTCAGTGTTGTGTGTGGAAAAGCCCAGGGCAGCGTTTGAATTGACTTTGACAAAGTTTCTGCTTGTCAGATGCTCTGTGTCTTTCCCCGTCTTACTCCCCGAGTCAGAGAAACGGTTGAAGAGAGAGTGGCGAGGGAGGGGAGAGAGCGAGGGAAACAGGAATAGAGAGCAGAATAGAGGTAGAGTTTGGTGGGAGGGTCAAAGAGGGGATGGGGAGGGAGGGTAGGCACACAGTATCTGGGGGTCTCCAGTGTGGAGTCAGTGCCCTGCTCCCAGTCTCAGGGAGGTGGGACAGGGGAGGGTTAGGTTATGTCTCCCCCTCCCCAAAAGGTGCTTTACAGTCTATGAACTAGTTTAATTTGACATTCTGTGTTTTCACTAAGCTGACAGTCCAGGAAAGGATGCAGGCCATTGGTGCACAGCAGGATCCCACAGACAGCAATGTGATCCTGTCCGGGTGGGGAGGTGGGAAACACACTTTCCTTCCCCTGCCTGCTGTCATCCACCTTCCTTCTCCCCCGTACCCACACTCTCTCTCTGAACACCCCCACCCCACTCGTGAACAGCATCTGTATTGCCAGTCTGCAGACACATCTCCTCTGCCCCCAGAAAGAGTTACCCTGCCCTCTGTACACTGGCAAATCAGCTGCCCATTCCTTTAGGAGTCTTTTTCCAATCACCCTTCCAGCAAATATTTCTATTCCCAAATCAGGTGCAGAAAGTGGGAGAAGTTAGCGGAAGCTGAGTTTAAAGTTGTTTAACACCAGACTGCATTCTGGATTCTTGCTGGCAGGTTTATACATTGCGATGAAGTGAGGCTTTAGTGACATTCGCAGGAATCAGTTTGAATTGAGATTTAGTGACGGGCTGACTTTTAATTTGTCCCTTTGTCTCTCTTTCTCTTTACCCATGTCTCTCTCTATTTACTCAGTCTGTGTCTCGTTCTGTCTCTCTCTGACTGTCTGTCTCTCCCTGTCTCCCGCTCTCTCTGACTGTCTCTCTCTCTCTCTCTTTATCTGTCTCTCTCTATCTCTTTGCCTCTCTCTCTCTCTCCCTCCGCTCCTGCCTTTCTGTCTCTGCCAGTCTATCGCTCACTCTGTCTCTCTCTCTGCCTGTCTCTGTCCCTCTCTCTTTACCTCTCTCTCTCTCCCTCCGTCCCTGCGTTTATGTCTCCGTAAGTCCCTCCCTCACTCTCCCCCCCTTCTCTCTCTCTCTGACTGTCTGTCTCTCTCTCTCTCTTTACCTCTCTCTCTCCCTCCGTCCCTGCCTTGATATCTCTGCCAGTCTCTCCCTCACTCCGTCTCTCTCTCTCTCTATCTCTGACTGTCTCTCTCTCTCTTTACCTCTGTCTCTCTCCCTCCGCTCCTGCCATTCTGTCTCTACCAGTACTCTCTCTATCTCCTCCCCACCCGTCTTTTTCTCTCTCTCTCCATAAACAGTAAACACTTGGAATAGAACATAGAACAGTACAGCACAGAACAGGCCCTTCGGCCCTCGATGTTGTGCCGAGCATTGTCCGAAACCAAGATCAAGCTATCCCACTCCCTGTCATTCTGGTGTCCTCCATGTGCCTATCCAATAACCGCTTGAATGTTCCTAAAGTGTCCGACTCCACTATCACAGCAGGCAGTCCATTCCACACCCTAACCACTCTCTGAGTAAAGAACCTACCTCGGACATCCCTCCTGTATCTCCCACTCTGAACCTTATAGTTACGCCCCCTTGTAACAGCGAAATCCACCCGAGGAAATAGTCTCTGAACTTCCACTCTATCTATCCCCCTCATCATCTTATAAACCTCTATTAAGTCGCCTCTCATCCTCCTCTGCTCCAAAGAGAAAAACCCTAGCTCCCTCAACCTTTCCTCATAAGACCTATCCTACAAACCAGGCAGCATCCTGGTAAATATCCTTTGCACCCTGATGCACGATCAATGACCACTAAAGCGAGGTTGTAGTCCAACTGAAACATTAATAAGCTAGACGTTTCCCCCAGCAGCTCAGATTGGGACGGCACGGGCTCTTATACCCCGCTTTTCAGGGCGGAGCTTTCATGCATTCTAACCAATAGAAAACATACAGTTTCCTCCAATGGTGCTTCAGCCTATCAGGTACCGTAATACCACATTCACCCCCTGTTAAAAAAAGAGTCCGGCGGGGGTGGTGGCCTGAAACTACAAAACATGGCAAAGTGGTATAATTAGTTATGGAGGTACCGTAATAAGAACATAAGAACTAGGAGCAGGGGTAGGCCATCTGGCCCCTCGAGCCTGCTCCGCCATTCAATGAGATCATGGCTGATCTTTTGTGGACTCAGCTCCACTTTCCGGCCCGAACACCATAACCCTTAATCCCTTTATTCTTCAAAAAACTATCTATCTTTATCTTAAAAACATTTAATGAAGGAGCTTCTACTGCTTCACTGGGCAAGGAATTCCATAGATTCGCAACCCTTTGGGTGAAGAAGTTCCTCCTAAACTCAGTCCTAAATCTACTTCCCCTTATTTTGAGGCCATGCCCCCTAGTTCTGCTTTCACCCGCCAGTGGAAACAACCTGCCCGCATCTATCCTATCTATTCCCTTCATAATCTTATATGTTTCTATAAGATCCCCCTCATCCTTCGAAATTCCAACGAGTACAGTCCCAGTCTCCTCAACCTCTCCTCGTAATCCAACCCCTTCAGCTCTGGGATTAACCTAGTGAATCTCCTCTGCACACCCTCCAGTGCCAGTACGTCCTTTCTCAAGTAAGGAGACCAAAACTGAACACAATACTCCACGTGTGGCCTCACTAACACCTTATACAATTGCAGCATAACCTCCCTAGTCTTAAACTCCATCCCTCTAGCAATGAAGGACAAAATTCCATTTGCCTTCTTAATCACCTGTTGCACCTGAAAACCAACTTTTTGCGACTCATACACTAGCACACCCAGATCTCTCTGCACAGCAGCATGTTTTAATTTTTTATCATTTAAATAATAATCCCTTTTGCCGTTATTCTTACCAAAATGGATAACCTCACATTTGTCAACATTGTATTCCATCTGCCAGACCCTAGCCCATTCACTTAGCCTGTCCAAATCCCTCTGCAAACTTCCAGTATCCTCTGCACGTTTTGCTTTACCACTTATCTTAGTGTCGTCTGCAAACTTGGACACATTGCCCTTGGTCCCCAACTCCAAATCATCGATGTAAATTGTGAACAGTTGTGGGGCCAACACTGATCCCTGAGGGACACCACTAGCTACTGATTGCCAACCAGAGAAACACCCATTAATCCCCACTCTTTGCTTTCTATTAATTAACCAATCCTCTATCCATGCTCCTACTTTCCCCTTAATGCCATGCATCTTTATCTTATGCAACAACCTTTTGTGTGGCACCTTGTTAAAGGATTTCTGGAAATCCAGATATACCACATCCATTGGCTCCCCGTTATCTACCGCACTGTTAATGTCCTCAAAAAATTCCACTAAATTAGTTAGGCACGACCTGCCCTTTATGAACCCATGCTGCGTCTGTCCAATGGGACAATTTCCATCCAGATGCCTCGCTATTTCTTCCTTGATGATAGATTCCAGCATCTTCCCTACTACCGAAGTTAAGCTCACTGGTCTATAATTACCCACTTTCTGCCTACCTCCTTTTTTAAACAGTGGTGTCACGTTTGCAAATTTCCAATCCGCCGGGACCACCCCAGAGTCTAGTGAATTTTGGTAAATTATCACTAGTGCATTTGCAATTTCCCTAGCCATCTCTTTTAGCACTCTGGGATGCATTCCATCAGGGCCAGGAGACTTGTCTATCTTTAGCCCCATTAGCTTGCCCATCACTACCTCCTTGGTGATATCAATCCTCTCAAGGTCCTCACCTGTCATAGCCTCATTTCCATCAGTCACTGGCATGTTATTTGTGTCTTCCACTGTGAAGACCGACCCAAAAAACCTGTTCAGTTCCTCAGCCATTTCCTCATCTCCCATTATTAAATCTCCCTTCTCATCCTCTAAAGGACCAATATTTACGTTAGCCACTCTTTTTTGTTTTATGTATTTGTAGAAACTTTTACTATCTGTTTTTATATTCTGAGCAAGTTTACTCCCATAATCTATCTTACTCTTCTTTATAGCTTTTTTAGTAGCTTTCTGTTGCCCCCTAAAGATTTCCCAGTCCTCTAGTCTCCCACTGATCTTTGCTACTTTGTATGTTTTTTCCTTCAATTTGATATTTTCCCTTATTTCCTTAGATATCCACGGTCGATTTTCCCTCTTTTTACCGTCCTTCCTTTTTGTTGGTATAAACCTTTGCTGGGCACTGTGAAAAATCCCTTGGAAGGTTCTCCACTGTTCCTCAACTGTTTCACCATAAAGTCTTCGCTCCCAGTCTACCTTAGCTAGTTCTCCTATCATCCCATTGTAATCTCCTTTGTTTAAGCACAAAACACTAGTGCTTGATTTTACCTTCTCACCCTCCATCTGTATTTTAAATTCCACAATATTGTGATCGCTCCTACCGAGAGGATCCCTAACTATGAGATCCTGAATCAATCCTGTCTCATTACACAGGACCAGATCTAGGACCGCTTGTTCCCTCGTAGGTTCCATTACATACTGTTCGAGGAAACTATCGCGGATACATTCTATAAACTCCTCCTCAAGGCTACCTTGACCGACCTGGTTAAACCAATCAACATGTAGATTAAAATCCCCCATGATAACTGCTGTACCATTTCTACATGCATCTGTTATTTCTTTGTTTATTGCCTGCCCCACCATAATGTTACTATTTGGTGGCCTATAGATTACTCCTATCAGTGACTTTTTCGCCTTACTATTCCTGATTTCCACCCAAATGGATTCAACCTTATCCTCCATAGCACCGATGTCATCCCTTACTGTTGCCCGGATGTCATCCTTAAATAACAGAGCTACACCACCTCCCTTACCATCCACTCTGTCCTTCCGAAAAGTTTGATACCCTCGGATATTTAACTCCCAGTCGTGACCATCCTTTAACCATGTTTCAGTAATGGCCACTAAATCATAGTCATTCACGATGATTTGCGCCATCATCTCATTTACCTTATTCCGAATACTACGAGCATTCAGGTAAAGTACACTTATGTTGGCTTTTTTACCTCTGTTCTGAATCTTAACACCTCGATCAGTAACCTCTCCTAAGTTATATTTCTTATTAACCGTTCTCCTAATTTTCCTTGTCATCGAACCCACATCTTCCTGTAACAACCTGCCGCATCGCTTACCATTAATGTTTTCACTTCCCGTTTTCTTTCTTTTAGTATTCCTGGTCCTATTCACTGAGCACCCCTCAGTCACTGTACCTTGTACTGTCGCCCTTTTTGATTTTTGACAATGGCTTCTCTGCCTTACACTTTCCCCCTTACTGCCTTTTATTTCTGTCCCTGTTTTACGACCTTCCAAATTCCTGCATTGGTTCCCATCCCCCTGCCACATTAGTTTAAACTCTCCCCAACAGCTCTAGCAGACACCCCCCCTAGGACATCGGTTCCAGTCCTGCCCAGGTGCAGACCGTCCGGGTTGTACTGGTCCCACCTCCCCCAGAATCGGTTCCAATGTCCCAGGAATTTGAATCCCTCCCTGTTGCACCATCTCTCGAGCCACGTATTCATCCTCTCTATCCTGACATTCCTACTCTGTCTAGCTCGTGGCACTGGTAGCAATCCTGTGATTACTACCTTTGAGGTCCTACTTTTTAGTTTAACTCCTAGCTCCCTAAATTCAGCTTGTAGGACCTCGTCCCGTTTTTTACCTATATCGTTGGTGCCTATGTGCACCACGACAGCTGGCTGTTCACCCCCCACCCCAGAATGTCCCGCAGCCGCTCCGAGACATCCTTGACCCGTGCACCAGGGAGGCAACATACCATCCTGGAGTCTCGATTTCGTCCGCAGAACCGCCTGTCTATTCCCCTTACAATTGAGTCCCCTATCACTATCGCCCTGCCATTCTTCATCCTGCCCAACTGCGCAGCAGAGCCAGCCACGGTGCCATGAACCTGGCTGCTGCTGCCTTCCCCTGGTGAGCCATCTCCCTCAACAGTATCCAAAGCGGTATATCTGTTCTGTAGGGGGATGACCTCAGAGGACACCTGCACTGTTTTCCTACTCTTGCTCTGTCTTTTGGTCACCCATTTACTATCTCCCTCAGTACCTTTCACCTGCAGTGTGACCAACTCGCTAAACTTGCTATCCACGACGTCCTCAGCATCGCGGACGTTCCAAAGTGAGTCCATCCGCAGCTCCAGAGCCGTCAAGCGGTCTAACAGGAGCTGCAACTGGACACACTTCATGCACATGAAGGAGCCAGGGACAGTGGACGTGTCCCTGAGCTCCCACATCGCACACGAGGAGCATGGCACGGGCCTGAGATCTCCTGCCATGTCTTAAACCTTCGGTTAGCTTCAACAATTTCAATTTCCCCTCCAAAAAATTTAAATAAACAAATAAACAATGAAGAAAAAAATAAATAAATATACCAATGAAAAGAAACAGAAAAACAGAAACACTACTTACCAGTAATACCTCCGTACAGTGTTTAATAACTATTTACAAGTCTGATATCTATGTACATTTGATGTTTTTTATTTACAGATTAGAATTAAAATTAAGCAATCAGTCGATCGGGGGCCCTGGCCGTCCTCTGTGATCGTCGGAGCTTTTTTTGACTCCGTTGGAGGCTCGGGCGTCTGAGACTCCGGGAGCCTGGCTTCGATCTCGATGGCTGCTTCGGCACTCCTAGATGGCGCTGGTGGAGAAAACGTTTGACCTGGGGGGGGGGGGCGTCGGCGGGTGTGGGGGGGGGGGGGGGAAGGGGGGGGCTCCTCGGTGGGGCCGGTGGAAGGGCCGAGCCTCCGGTAAGGTGCTGCCGTGGAGGGGAGGTTGGGACTGGCGGATGGAATGTGCGTGGGGTTCCGGCGGGCGCCAGGTCCCGTAGGGAGACCGTATCTTGTCGGCCGTCGGGGTACGCCACGTAGGCGTACTGGGGGTTAGCATGGAGCAGATGGACCCTCTCGACCAACGGGTCCGACTTGTGTGCCCGCACGTGTTTTCAGGGCAGAATGGGACCGGGTGCTGTCAGCCAGGTCGGGAGCGAGGTCCCAGAGGAGGACTTCCTGGGGAAGACCAGGAGACGTTCGTGAGGTGTCTGGTTGGTTGTGGTACAAAGCAGTGACCAAATGGAGTGGAGGGCGTCCGGGAGGACTTCCTGCCAGCGGGAGACTGGCAGGTGCCTGGACTGTAGGGCCAGTTGGACGGTCTTCCAGACGGTTCCCTTCTCCCCCTCTACCTGTCCATTACCCCAGGGTTTGTAACTAGTCGTCCTGCTCGAGGCGATGCCCTTGCTGAGCAGGAATTGACGCAGTTCGCCGCTCATAAAGGAGGACCCCCTATCACTGTGTATGTAAGCGGGGAACCCGAACAGTGTAAAGATACCCTGGAGGGCCTTGATAACGGTCTTTGCGGTCATGTCGGGGCAAGGGATGGTGAACGGGAACAGCCCTCGTCAATCACGTTCAGGAAGTGCGTGTTGCGGTCGGTGGAGTGGAGGGGGCCTTTGAAGTCCATGCTGAGGTGTTCAAAGGGACGGGAAGCCTTTATCAGGTGCGCTCTCTCTGGCCGGTAGAAGTGCGGTTTGCACACCGCGCAGATTTGGCAGTCAATGGTGACTGACCTGACCTCCTCGATGGAGTAGGGCAGGTTGCAGGTCTTGACAAAATGGAAAAGGCAAGTGGCCCCCGGGTGGCAGAGGTCCTCGTGGAGGGCTCGGAGGCGGTCCACTTGTTCGGTAGCACATGTGCCGTGGGACAGGGCGTCAGGAGGTTCGTTTAACTTCCCGGGATCATACAAGATCTCGGAGTTGTAGGTGGAGAGTTCGATCCTCCACCTCAAGATCTTGTCGTTTATTATATTGCCCCGCTGTGCATTATTAAACATCAAAGCAACCGACCGTTGGTCAGTGAGGAGTGAATCTCCTGCCGGCCAGGTAATGCCTCCAATGTCGCACAGCTTCTGCTATGGCCTGGGCCTCCTTTTCGACTCAGGAGTGGCGGATTTCGGAGGCATGGAGGGTACTGGAGAAGAGGGCCACGGATCTGCCTGCTTGGTTGAGGGTGGCCGCCAGAGCTACGTCGGACGCATCGCTCTCGAGCTGGAAGGGGAGGGACTCGTCGATGGCGTGCATCGTGGCCTTTGCAATGTCTGCTTTGATGCGGCTGAAGGCCCTACGGGCCTCTATCGACAGGGGAAGAACTGTTGATTGGATCAGGGATGGGCCTTTTCTGCGTAGTTGGGGACCCACTGGGCATAGTAGCTAAAACACCCGAGGCAACTTTTCAGGGCCTTGGAGCAGTGAGTGAGGGGGAACTCCATAAGGGGGCGCATGCGTGCAGGGTCTGGGCCTATAACTCCATTTCGCACCTGGTAGCCGAGGATGGCTAGATGGTCGGTGCTAAACACGCATGTGTCCTTGTTGTATGTAAGGTTAAGGATTTTAGCGGTCTGGAGAAATTTTCGGAGGTTGTTGTCGTGGTCCTGCAGGTCATGGCCGCAGACGGTGACATTATAGAGATACGGGAATGTTGCCCGTAAACCGTACCGGTGAGCCATTCGGTCCATCTCGCGCTAGAAGACCGAGACCCCGTTGGATCATGTCACAACAATGATTACTGGAATTAAAACCTGAGATATAATTGTTAGTGTCAGCGATATGCAAAATATTTCAAAATGCATATTATTGTAGCAAGTTAAAAACTGAATACATATCGTTAGTGATCAATGGATTGAATGTAATCAGTTCCTTCCCATGAGCGTTCTGTAGGAATATTATCAGCGTTTTAATGGTCTGTGTTTGGTTCTCATTTCCATCAGGTCCGGTTTCCGAAGCTGCGCGCGGCATTCTCCATTCCCGCAGCCGGTCAATGAGGTTTCCCGTTGTGGCCACCCCACGACGTCGGGAAACCCGCGGACATGGGAGTGCTGCCGGCGAAGGGGAGGATCCTGCCGAGGGAGAATCCCATTGATTGGGATTGTGAGCTGAACAAATGCATGTTTAATTGAAGTTATTATCGTTGTGTGGTCAGGAATTACAGATTTTATTCCACTGAATATCAATCTTAATTTCATGATTGTATAAACAATAATTAGAAACTGAATGTTATTATTGGAATGAACAATCCTTCGGCAATCACAGAGAAAGATGCAATGAAATGTTTTCAGTCATTTGCTGTGTTTAATGGACTGAAAAATAATTTTCTATTGATGTTGCGAAATAATAATTGGTTGTAATGTTTGTTGAACTTCAACATAATGAACAAACACGTAATGAATGAATGAGTTAATTGTTTATTCGACCAAGCAGTGAGTTCGAGTTCACTCTAATTATTGGGATAAATTACGTTAACAGGTGACTGATCTTCGACAGAAAATAATTAAATAATTCAAGTAATAAACACTCCATCTGTCATAATTTCACCGGTTTAAAGATATTTAATATCTGACACTCCATCTGTCATAATGTCACCGGTTTAAAGATATTTAATATCTGGACTCCGGATAGGATTTGGATTTGTTTATTGTAACGTGTACCGAGGTACAGTTACAATGAATTTTCTATTCCAGATCTAACAGATCATTTAGTCGATGAAAAGAAACCAAAGTACGTAATAAGGCAACAAAAGGTCCACACTGCAAATACCGAGACACCGGCATCGAGTGAAGCATCCAGGAGTAGTATTAATCAGATCAGTCCAGAAGAGGGTCGTTTCGCAGTCCAGTAACAGTGGGGAAGAAGCTGTATTTGAATCTGTTTGTGCGTGTTCTCAGACTTTTCTATCTCCTGACCGATGGCAAAAGTTTGCAGAGTTAGTAAGCCGGTTGGATGTCTCTTTGATTATGCTGCCCGCTTTCCCAAGGCAGCGGTAAATACAGGCAATGGATGGGAGGTGGGTTCGTCTGATGGACGAGGCGGTGTTCACGACTCTTCGATGTTTCTTGCGGTCTTAGGCTGAGCAATTGCGAGACAACGCTGTAATGCAGCCAGATAGGAT
The DNA here is from genome assembly GCF_047496885.1 of Scyliorhinus torazame. Taxonomy (NCBI): domain Eukaryota; kingdom Metazoa; phylum Chordata; class Chondrichthyes; order Carcharhiniformes; family Scyliorhinidae; genus Scyliorhinus; species Scyliorhinus torazame. The sequence continues at coordinate 135,849,192 of NC_092726.1, read as the reverse complement.
GCGTTCGATGCTGCACCTGTAAACGTTGGTAAGAGACAGTGGGGACATGCCGAATTTCCTTAGTTTCATGAGGAAGTATAGGCCCTGTTGTGATTTCTTAGTGGTAGCGTCGACGTGTTTGGAGGAGACAGATTTTTGGTGATGTGCACGACAAGAATTTGAAACTATCAACCATCTCCACCTCGGCCCCGCTGATGCACACAGTAGTGTGTACAGTACTTAGATTCCTAAAAACAATGACCAGATCTTTAGTTTCCCGTCATTGAGGGAGAGATTGTTGTCGCTGCACCACTCTACTGGATTCTCTATCCCCCTCCCGTATTATGACTTATCGTTGTTCGAGATCTGACTGAGCAGCAAACTTTAAATGGAGTTGGAGCCACATATTGCCACACGTCCTGGCTGTATAGGTAGTGTCGTACGGCGCTAAGCACGCAGCCTTCTGGGCACCGGTAATGAGAACAATCGTGGAGAAGGTCAGAATGATTGTGTCCGAAAGCGGAGCTGTAGTCAATGAATATGAGTCTGACGTAGGAGTCCTTGTTGTCGAGATGTTCCAGGGATGAGTGTCGGGCCAGTGAGATGGCGTCTGCTGAGGACCGGTTGCGGCACTATGCAAATTGTCGTGGATCGAGGCATCCGAGGAGTGTGGTGTTGATGTGCTTCATTGCCAACCTCTCGAAGCACTTCACTTCGATCGATGTCAAGGCCAACGGACGGTAGGCTTTGAGGCAAGTTGTCTGGTTCTTCTTCTTTCTGGATATTTTATTATTTTTTTCAGTAGTTGCAAAATATCCCTCTCCCATTCAACAACACCTCCACCTTTTTGTAACTGTGTGAACAATTGCCCCGTCCAGGCCCCCCATCACCATCGCCACCATATTGTGAATGTGTGTGTGTGAGGTTGTGAACACCGAACACTTCTGTCCGTCCACTCGCCACACCCTCCACGTTATTGTGAACAGATGTGTGAGGTTGTGAACTATTAACCCACCACATGACCTCTGCATCACCTCCCTACTTTACTGTGAGTGCGTATGAGGTTGTGAAAAATTAGCACGTACAATCGTTCCTACGTCTGCCCTTCTAAATGACTGTGAGAGAGTTAGTGTGTGAATTGGGGAACAATTGTTCCGCCCGCCGCAACCTCACCGTCCTCTTCAACTGATAGTGATCATGTGTGTGAAGTTGTGAACTATTTCCCCGTTCAATCGACACTACAGCATATCCAATATGTTATGAGAGTGTGAGGTTGAGAACAATTCCCCATACAACCGCGGCCTCATAACTCCAACCATATTATTGAGAGTGAGTGTGAGGTTCAGAACAACTGCCGGGTCCAACCGCCTTCGTCACAACCCCCTCCACCTCAGCGTGAGGGTATTGATGTGGTGCAAAGTTGCCCCTCCCAAAGGCATATCAGCTGACTCTATTGTGAGTGCGGAGGTTGTGTACAAGTACTCTGTCCAACCGCCCCGAACGACAAATAGGGTTAGGGAAAATCCCAAGGCTTTTTACACGTACTTAAAAAGCAAGAGAGTAACCAGGGAATGGATTGGCCCATTGAAGGATAGGCAAGGGAATCTATGTGTGGAGCCAAGGAAATGGGCGAGGTACTAAATGAATACTTTGCATCAGTATTCACCAAACAGTAGGAATTAGTGGATGTTGAGTCTGGAGAAGGGTGTGTCGATAGCCTGGGAGATAAGTCCGCAGGGCCTGATGGGATCTACCCCAGAATACAGAAGGAGGCTGGAGAGGAAATTGCTGAGGCCTTGACAGAAATCTTTGGATCCTCATTGTCTTCAGGTGATGTCCCGGAGGACTGGAGAATAGCCAATGTTGTTCCTCTGTTTAAGAAGGGTAGCAAGGATAATCCAGGGAACTACAGGCTGGTGAGCCTTACTTAAGTGGTAGGGAAATTACAGGTTAGAATTCTTCGAGACAGGATCTACTCCGATTTAGAAGCAAATGGACGTATTAGTGAGAGGGCATAGTTTTGTGAAGGGGAGGTCGTGTCTCACTCAATTGATAAAGTTTTTAGAAGAGGTCACAAAGATGATTGATGCAGGTAGGGCAGTGGATGTTGTCTATATGGACTTCAGTAAGGCCTTTGACAAGGTCCCTCATTGCAGACTGGTACAAAAGGTGAAGACACATTGGATCAGGGGTGAGCTGCCAAGTGGAAACAGAACTAGCTACGTCATAGAAGGCAGAGAGTAGCAATGGAAGGGTGCTTTTCTAATTGGAGGGCTGTGACCAGTGGTGTTTCGCAGGGATCAGTGCTGGGACCTTTGCTGTTCGTAGTATATATAAATAATTCGGAGGATAATGTAACTGGTCTGATTAGTAAATTTGCAGACGACGCAAAGGTTTTTGGAATTGAGGATAAGGATGAGGACTGTCAGAGGATACAGCAGTATTTAGATCGTCTGGAGACTTGGGCGGAGTGATGGCAGGTGGGATTTAATCCGGACAAATGTGAGGGAATGCATTTTGGAAGGTCAAATGTAGGTAGGGAAAATATAGTGAATTGTAGAACCCTCAAGAGTATTGAAAGTCAGAGACATCAAGGTGGACAGGTCCACAGGTCACTGAAAGGGGCAACACAGGTGGAGAAGAGAGTCAAGAAGGCATACGACATGCTTGCCTTCATTGGCCATGGCATTGAGGAGAAGAATTGGCAAGTCATTTTGCAGCTATAAAGAACATTAGTTAGGCCATACTTGGAGTATAGTGTTCAATACTGGTCGCCACACTACCAGAAGGATCTGGAGGATTTAGAGAGGGTGCTGAGGAGATTTACCAGGATGTTGCCTGGTATGGAGGGCATTAGTTACGAGGAGCGGTTGAATAAACTCGGTTTGTTCTCACTGGAACGACGGAGGTTGAGGGGCGACCTGATAGAGGTCTACAAAACTATGAGGGGCATTGACAGAATGGATAGTCAGAGGCTTTTCCCCGGGTAGAGGGGTCAATTACTAGGGGGCATATGTTTAAGGTGCGAGGGGCAATGTTTACAGGAGATGTACGAGGCAAGTGTTTTACACAGAGGGTAGTGGGTGCCTGGACCTCGCTGCCGGAGCAGGTGTTGGAATCAGGGACGATAGTGACATTTAAGGGGCATCTTGCCAAAACATGAATAGGATGGGAATAGAGGGATACGGACCCAGGAAGTGTAGAAGATTGTAGTTTAGTCGGTCTGCATGGTCGGCACTGGCTTGGAGGGACGAAGGGCCTGTTCCTGTGCTGTACTTTTCTTTGTTCTTTTTAAACCTTCCAACTTATTGTCAGTGTGTGTGTGAGGTTGTCAACTCCTGCCCCATCCATTGGGCTCGTCATCCGCCAGCTTATTGTGAGTCTGTGTGACGTTGTGAACATCTGGCCCTTCCAGCCGGTTCCTACTCCCCCGCCTTACTGTGAGTGTGTGTGACGTTGTGAACATCTGGCCCATCCAGCCGGTTCCTACTCCCCCGCCTCACTGTGAGTGTGTGTGACGTTGTGAACATCTGGCCCATCCAGCCGGTTCTTACTCCCCCGCCTTACTGTGTGTGTGTGTGGCGTTGTGAACATCTGGCCCATCCAGCCGGTTCTTACTCCCACGCCTCACTGTGAGTGTGTGTGGCGTTGTGAACATCTGGCCCATCCAGCCGGTTCCTACTCCCCCGCCTCACTGTGAGTGTGTGCGGCGTTGTGAACATCTGGCCCATCCAGCCAGTTCCTACTCCCCCACCTTACTGTGAGTGTGTGTGACGTTGTGAACATCTGGCCCATCCAGCCCGGTCCTACTCCCCTACCTTACTGAGAGTGTGTGTGACTTTGTGAACACCTGCCCGATACTGCGGCACCTCAACCCTTCCATCAGGGTCCCAGTTTCGAATCCAGAATTGGGTCACTGTCTGTAGAGAGTCTGCACGTTTTCTCCCTGTCTACGAGGGGCTCCTTGCTCCTGTTTCTTCTCACAATTCCCAAAATTTAGGAATGTGTCGACCAGGGGCTTTTCACAGTAACTTCATTGCAGTGTTAATGTAAGCCGACTTGTGACAATAAAGATATTTATAATTATTTTAATCATTCTTATATTATGACTATGTGTGTGAGGTTATGGAAAATTATCCGATCCGGCCGCTCCCTCACCTGCACCCATGAATTTGACAGAAATTAGTCTTCCAATATGTTCATAAATAGAGTTTGCGATGTTTTCGTTCCCTCGCGTGCGCACGGTGGCACAGTTGTTCGCACTGCTGCCTCACAGCTCCAGGTTACCATGGTTCAAATCCGGCCTCGGATGGTTCAATTCCATCCGAGACCGTTGCATGGAATGTTTACTTTCTCCTCGTGTATGCGTGGGTTCCCACCGGTTGCTCCGGTTTCCCCACAGTCCAAAGATGTGCACGTTTGGTGGATTGGCGATGTTAAGTTGTCCCTTGGTGTTCAAAAGGTTTGGTCGGGTTCCCACGTTACCGGGATAGGTTGGAAGCCTGAGGTTGAGTCGTCTGCTTTTCCCAGAGCCTGTGCACACTCGATGGGCTGAATATCCTCCTTCTGCGCTGTAAGTTCTATGATTCTATGATGATATGACCATACAAATTTCTAAATACTGCTACTTACGCCGCAAAAGTGGCGTAAGGGAAATGAACCGAGTTTCTCTTCTTCCGATCCGTCACAGCATCTATAAGAAAATCGTACAGAGGCTGAAGAGGGGTTTCTGTGAGAAGCCCAAATAAAACGGTCCAGGGGCAGCATGAAAATTCATTGATGGAGAGTTTACGGCATCGATTACAGAATCAGTTAAGTTACAGCGCAGAAGGAGGCCATTCAGCCCATCGAGTCTGCACCGGTTCTGCTTCAGCCCACACCTCCACCCTATCCCCGTAACCCCACGGAAAATTTTGGGACACTAAGGGCTATTTCTCACGGCCAATTCACCGAACCTGCAAACTTTCGATTCTGGGAGGAAACAGGAGCACCCGGAGGAAACACATGCAGACACGTGGAGAACGGTGCAGACTCCGCACAGACAGTGACTCAAGCCGGGAATCGAGCCTGGGATCCTTGAGCTGTGACGTAACTGTGCTCAGCGCTCTGCACCATGCTACCCTAACCGATAGATGAACGTGATATGACAGGACAATTTCTCTCCAGGTCGTGCTGACAGCGAGGTTGTAAGATGAAGATTTACTGAATGGATCAAAGACATAGATAGGAAATAATAACAGGAAGGGATAACTTATTTTGAAAAAAGTACGCAAAAAATTTAGCACAAATTTAAAAGTTAAGACCTTTGTTATTTTTTGTTTTGATTTGATTTGTTTTATTGTTGTCACAGGTATTAGTATACAGTGAAAAGTAGTGTTTCTTGCATGCTGTACAAACATTGCATAAGGAAGGAAGGAGAGACTGCAGAATATATTATTACAGTTAAAACAAGGTGTAGCGAAAGGATCAACTTAATACGAGGTATATCCATTCAAAAGTCTGATTGCAGCAGGGAAGAAGCTGTTCTTGTGTCGGTTGGTACGTGACCTCAAACGTTGTTATCTTTTTCCTGACGAGAGGAGGTGGAAGAGAGTATGTCCGGGGTGCGTGGGGTACTTAATTATGCTGGCTGCCTTTCTGAAGCAGCGGGAATTGTAGATAGTCAATGGATGGGAGGCCGATTTGCGTGATGTACTGGGCTACATTCACGACCTTTTGTAGTTCCCTGCTGTCTTGGGCAGAGCAGGCTCCATACCAAGCTGTGATACAACCAGAAAGAATGCTTTCTATGGTGCATCTGTAGAAGTTGGTGTGGGTCGTAGCTGACATGCCAAATTTCCTCAGTCTTCTGAGAAAGTAGTGTCGTTGGTGGGCTTTCTTATCTATTGTGTCGCCGTGGGGGAGCAGACAGGCTGTTGGTGATCTGTACACCTAAAAACTTGAAGCTCTCGACACTTTCTACTTCGTTCCCATTAATGTAGACAGGGGCATGTTCTCCACTACGCTTCCTGACGTCGATGATTATCTCCTTCGTTTTGTTGACATTGAGGGAGAGATTATTGTCATTGCACCAGTTCACCAGATTCTCTACCTCATTCCGATACTCTGTCTCGTCATTGTCTGAAATCCGACCCACTACGATGGTGTCATCAACAAATTTAAAGATCGAGTTGGAGGGGTATTTAGTCACACAGTCATAGGTGTATAAGGAGTATAGTAGGGGGCTGAGGACACAGCCTGTGGGGCACCGGTGTTGAGGATGATCGTGGAGGAGATGTAGTTGCCTATCTTTACTGATTTTGGTCTGTGGGTTAGAAGGTTCAGGATCCAGTCGCAGAGGGAGGAGCCGAGGCCCAGGCCACGGATTTGGAGATGAGTTTCGTCGGAATGATGGTGTTGAAGGCTGAGCTGTCGTCGATAAATAGGAGTCTGACATAGGTGTCTTTGTTATCTAGTTGTTCCAGGGATCAAGGCAATCTGGGAGGGTGGAGTTGATTCATGCCACGACTAACCTTTCAGAGCACTTCATGATGATGGATGTCAGAGCCACTGGACGACAGCCATTAAGGCACGCTGCTTGACTTTTCTTTTGGTACAGGGATGAACGTCGTCTTCTTGAAGCAGATAGGAACCGCAGATTGTTGTCGAGAGAGGTTGAAGATGTCTGCAAATACTCCCGCCAGCTGATTCGCGCAAGACCGGAGTGTTCGTCCCGGTACCCCATCCGGGCCAGTGGCTTTCCGTGGGTTGACCTTTGAGAAGGCTGCTCTGATGTCTGCAGTGGTGATCTCAGATACAAGTTCATCCGAGGCTTCTGGGGTGGAGGGCTCGCTCTCGCTGACCTCTTGCTCAAATCGGGCATAGAATGCGTTGAGCTCATCAGGGAGGGGTGCGTTGGAGCCGTCGATTTTACATGCCTTCATCTTGTAGCCTGTTATGTCTTGCAGACCTTGCCATATACAGCGGGGTCCGTGTGGCTAGCCCGGGACTCGAGCTTGGTCCGGGACTGTCTTTTGGCATCGTTGATGGATTTCTTTAGATCATATCTGGCTTTCTTGTAGAGGTCAGGGTCCCCTGACTTGGACACCTCAGACCGAGACTTCAGCAAGCAGTGGATATCCCTGTTCATCCAGGGTTTCCGGTTGGGAAACACACGGATTTGCTTCTTTGGCACACAGTCTCCTAGATACTTACTAATGAAGTCAGTTCCTGTAGTGGCGTTCTGGTTCAGCCTAGTCGCAGAGTTTTTAAATACTGACCAGTCCACTGACTCTAAGCAGTCCCGCAGGAGATCATCCGATTCCTCAGACCAACAATGCACGACTTTCTTTGACGAATTCTGCCGCTTCAGTTTTTGCAAATAAGTCGGGAGCAGGAGTACAGCCTTGTGGTCAGATTTGCCAAAGTGTGGGCGGACGATAGAGGGGTAGGCATGTTTGATATTGGTGTAGCAGTGGTCCAGGAAGTTTTGGTCTCTGGTGGACAGGTGACGTGTTGGTGGTAACTTGGTAGTACGCCACTGAGCTTGGCCTGATTGAAGTCCCCAGCTACAATGAACAAGGCTTCGGGATGTTTCGTTTCAAGGCTATTTGTGGTGCTGAATATTTAGTTCAGTGCGATTTTCACATTTGCATGGGGTGGGATGTAAACTGCCGTCAGGATAACGGAGCTGAACACCCGCGGAAGGAAGTATGGTTGGCATTTTAGCGTCAGGTTTTCCAGGTCTGGGGAGCATAAACTCGCCAGTGTTGCTACACCTCGGCACCAGGAGATGTTGATTAGGAGGCAGACCCCACCTCCCCTTGTCTTGCCTGAGGGCGCCGTCTGGTCCATTCGGTGGATCGAGAAGCCCTGTGGTTGTAGGGCACAATCCGGTGAAGCAGGAGTGAGCCATGTCTCCGTGAAACAGAGCACACAGCAGTCCCTCAGTTCTCTTTGAAAAATGAGTCTGGCTTGAAATTCGTCGAGCTTGTTTTCTAGAGATTGGACATTAGCTGGGAGTGAGCTGGGCAGAGGGGCTTTGGGGCCGCTTTGTTTCACTCTCACATGCAGGGCTGCACGTTCTCCCCGCTTCCTGGAGTGACTGCTTCTTTTCGAGCCTGGGAGACGGTGAGAGTATGCAGTGTTCAGCGAATAGTTGTGTCCAATGAGGTTATTCACTGTGGTCGGTGTGTGGATGGAGGATTTCTTGCCTTGCTTGCTGTTCCTGCATCGGTAAGTTGGTCTGCTCGGGCGAGCGTTCCAGCTCGCCATCGGGCTGCGGTCTGTCTTCACAGGTCGGTGGATGCCCAGACCTTGCTCTGGGGCGAAGGCCGGTAAGTGGATGGCGTCTCTGGGATCGCGGTTGCGGATGAGGCGATGGCCAGGTCCGTTTGTTGGGGTCCGCAGCGTCCTTTCCAGATCGCTGTCTTCCTTCAGACGACGGACGACCTCTAGGCCTGCAAGTAAATTTAAAAGAGCAGTATTAGTGATTGTTAGGCTGTGGGAGTTGAGTTTTAGGAGTGTGGGGCGACTGTAGAGGGGGTGGGGGGGGGGGGTGGGGGTGGAAAGAGTGCTTGGGGCCTGCAGGGGGTCGTAGCTCTCTGGGTCAGTGGGGTTGGGAGCTGAGGGCTGGAGGGGGGAGGGATGCAGCTGCTGCGATGCTGGTCTAGTCGTTGGAGGGCAGCAGAGTGGAGGTCCCGGCTTCTGTGTTGTTTTCCAGGTCTCTGGGAGCCAGTAGAGTGAAGGCCCAGGCTTCTAGGACGTTTTATTGGTCTCTGGCAGCCGCTGTAGGGGGATTCCCTGGCCTGCGACTCGGGCAGCTGCTCATACGTGGTCGGCTGCTCCGAGTCGATTTCAGAAATATATCGCCGTTCCTTCAATTTCGCTGGGTCAAAATCCTGGAACATGCCTGTCCATTTCCCCCTATGTGCCCCGCGTTCTTTGTTATTTGGTGGACATCCGGAGCTGATCCAACTACTGGTGCCCGTCGGACCTCATGTGGAACAACTGGTACTGAAGCAGACACCTCAGGACGAGCGTTCACTTGCGCCTCTCCAGCATCCTACATAATAATAATAATAATCGCTTATTGTCACAAGTGGGCTTCAATGGAGGTACTGTGAAAAGCCCCTAGTCACCACATTCCGGCGCCTGTTCGGAGAAGCTGGTACGGGAATTGAACCGGCGCTTCTAGTCTTGTTCTGCATTGCAAGCCAGCTGTTTAGTCCACTGTGTTAAACCAGCCCCACATGTGAACGGCGACGTGACTGTCACACGTCATACGTGCCTGATTGACATGGTACGATTCGCTTACCCCGGTTTCTGAAACAACCTTACAGACAGGCGGGCTAACTTTATCCACAATTGAGTAACGGCCTTCGAATTTTGCGGATATATATCATCCATGTTTGTGTACCTGCATCATGACATTTTGTCACACCTCGTAATCTACTGGTAAAACTTCACCATCAAAGTATGCCGAACACTTTTTGTTCTATTTCTAGCCCATCAACAGCCGCAGCCATGTGTAGAACATAGAACATTGCAGCGCAGTACAGGCCCTTCGGCCCTCGATGTTGCGCCGACCTGTGAAACCACACTAAAGCCCTTCTACACTATTCCCTTATCATCCATATGTCTATCCAATGACCATTTGAATGCCCTGAGTTTTGGCGCGTCCACTACTGTTGCAGGCAGGACATTCCACGCCCTTACTACTCTCTGAGTAAAGATCCTACCTCTGACATCTGTCTTATATCTATCTCCCTTCAATTTAAAGCGATGTCCCCTCGTGCTAGACATCACCATCCGAGGAAAAACGCTCTCACTGTCCACACTATCCAATCCTCTGATCATCTTGTATGCCTCAATTAAATCACCTCTTAACCTTCTTCTCTCCAACGAAAACTTTCTTATGGTCTGATTAGAAGTTGATAAATTCTTGATTTATCGAGGAATTAAGGGCTATGGAGAGAGAGCGGGTAAATGGAGTTGAAATCAGCCATGATTGAATGGTGGAGTGGACTCGATGGGCTGAATGGCCTTACTTCCACTCCTATGTCTTCTGGTCTTCTAGAAAACAGCCTCAAGTCCCTCAGCCTTCCCTCATAAGATCTTCCCTCCATACCGGGCAACATTCTGGTAAATCTCCTCTGCACCCTTTCCAATGCTTCCACATCCTTCCCATAATGCGGCGAACAGAATTGCACGCAATACTCCAAATGCGGCTGCACCAGAGTTTTATACAGCTGCAACATGACCTCATGGCTCCGAAACTCAATCCCTTTATCAATAAAAGCTAACACACCGTACACCTTCTTAACAACCCTCTCAACCTTGGTGGCAACGTTCAGGGCTCTATGTACATGGACATCGAGATCTCTCTGCTCATCCACGCTGTCAAGAACCTTGCCATTAGCCCAGTACTCTGTCTTCCTGTTATTCCTTCCAAAATGAATCACCTCACACCTTTCTGCATTAAACTCCATTTGCCACCTCTCAGCCCAGCTCTGCGGCTTATGTGTGTCCCTCTGTAACTTGTAACATCCTTCCGCACTGTCCACAACTCCACCGACTTTAGTGTCATCTGCAAATTTACTCACCCACCCATATCCTTCTACATCCTTCTCCAGGTCATTTATAAAAATGAGAAACAGCAGTGGCCCCAAAACAGATCCTTGTGGTACACCACTAGTAACTGGACTCCAGTCTGAACATTTCCCATCAGCCACTACCCTTTGTCTTCTTCCAGCTCGCCAATTTCTGATCCAAACTGCTAAATCACCCTGAATCCCATGCCTCCGTATTTTCTGCAGGAGCCTACCGTGGGGAACCTTATCAAACGCTTTACTGAAATCCATATACACCACATCAACTCCTTTACCCTCATCCACCGGTTTGGTCACCTTCTCAAAGAACTCAATAAGGTGTGTGAGGCACGACCTGCCCTTCACAAAACCGTGTTGACTATCTCTAATCAAATTATTCCTTTCCCGATGATTATCCATCCTATCTCTTATAAACCTTTCCAAGATTTTGCCCACTTCAGAAGTAAGGCTCACTGGTCTATAGTTACCGGGGTTGTCTCCCCTTCTTGAACAAGGGGACAACATTTGCTATCGTCCAGTCTTCTGGCACTATTCCTGTAGACAAAGATGGCTTAAAGATCAAAGCCAAAGGCTCAGCAATCTCCTCCCTAGCTTCCCAGAGAATCCTAGGATAAATCCCATCCGGCCCAGTGGACTTATCTATTTTCACACATTCCAGAATTGCTAACACCTCCTCCTTATGAACCTGAAGCCATTCTAGTCTAGTAGAAGTCTAGTCTTTTTGCTGTGTGGATATGACGTAAAATATTCATTTAGCACCTCTCCTATCTCCTCGGACTCCAAGCACAACTTCACACTACTGGCCTCGACTGGCCCTACTCTTACCCTAGTCATTCGGCTATTCCGGACATATCTATAGATATGTGTGCTGCTTGCACATTGCTCAATATCTGTTGCACTTCTTTCTAGTGCCTGAAAGCAGACAAATCCGCTTCCAAAAAGTCCAGTCCCATGAGGGTCTGTAGTCCTTTTCTCGATCGCGCTGTCACCAAGGCATGGGGAGTGAATCCATTGGCTTCGGACAAGGAACCAGGTACTTAAATTGGAACAAAACGCAACACTACATTCCCTGTGTTGTCATTTTGTTGTTCTGTTTTCCCGATCCTGGTTTTCAGGGTTCTATCCAATCATTCCGCAATTTCATTGGACGGTGGGTGGTACGCACTGTCATTTTGTTTGTGGTTTAATCCGATATGGTGATGCCATTGGGCATAAACTGGGCAGTGAAGGATTCTCCACTTTGGGTTATTCCACTGGGCGAATACCTGTTGTACCAGTGTATCAGCAGTCAACTTTGTGCTTTTTGCTATTGTGGGAAAAGTTTCTACTCATTCATTGAATAATTAATATGATATATTTGTACCCGACTTACATGGGGACAAAGGTCCCACATAATCAATTTGTAAATTTGTCCAGCGTCCATCTACAGGCCTGGTTTGTCTGAGCTCTCAATTTTGAGCACATCGATCGTGATTCTTTTCGGCACATATCAAGCAATTTTCAATATAATGTTTGATATCTTCACACAAATTTTGCCAACAAGATAAATTCTTAATAATTTCCGCAGTAGTTTCTAATCATGGATTACGCGGAACGGAATGACATTGCACAATCCATGGTGGCAATCTGGGGTTGGAAGCATGTATCGGCCCTCTTTAACAAGTCCTCCGTCCTTGACATCACGCTTGTTTATTCACTTCCTATATGATAATGGGAATGGGTCTGATCCTTCTCTAATCTGTTTCAAATCATTATCTTGACTTTGGCATGGAATATGATCCTCATATTTACTCTCACATACACGAAGAGCGCTATTTCCTCGTTATTTGGGATTTCATAGGAATGCCTCCCCTGGTCCCTTTCTTAGAATACTTACAGAGGGGAAGGAGGCTATGTGGCTGTTCGAATCTGCTCGGAACCTCTGGAAGAGCAATGTACACAGAGTGACACCGCACTCAGTCTCTGTTACCCCACCTAACTTGCATATCTCTGTACAATGAGGGATAATTTACCGTGGTCAATTACCCTAACTTGCACATCGATGTGACTGTAAGAGAAAACCCGAGCACCCGGAGGAAACCCATGCGCACACACAGAACATACAGCCAGTCACCCAAGGTGGGAGTAGAACCTGGGTCCCTAGGCCCAGTGATCACAGCTGCGCCACCGTGCCACCCGAACTCACCTGTGTTTATAATGTCTGTTGGGGAGAATGGGTGTGAGCCTTTACCATAATTACACCATATTATTTTCCTTGGACTATCTGGATTATAAATTATAATAATGTGGCTTATGGGAGAGTCTTTCCATCATCAGACACACATCTTCCAGCTTTCCATGTCTGTCAAACATAGAAACATAGAAAATAGGAGCGAGTAGTGGCCATTTGACCTTTCGACCCTTCTACACTATTCGTTCTGACCATGGCTAATCAGCCAATTCCATATCCTAACCGCCCTTCGCCCAAATCCGTTCACCCCCTTCGCTCCAAGTGCTACCTCGAACTTCTTGAACTCATACAATGATTTTGCCTCAGCTACTTCCTGTCGTTCCGAATGCCACAGCCTCACCTCTGGGTGAAACGTCCCTGCTCATCTCTGTCCTAAATGGTCTACCACGTAGCCTCAGACTGTGTCCCCGAATATAGACACAGCCACCATCGCGAACACCCTTCCTGCATCCACCCTGTCTAGTCCTGATAGAATATTATCGGTATCTATGAGGTCCCTCCTGATTCTTCTGGACGCCAGCCAATATGTTTCTAATCGAATCAACCTCTCCGCACACGTCAGTCCAGCCATGCCATCAGTCTGGAAACCTCCACTGCACTCGGTCTCGAACAAGTCGATCCTTCCGTAGATAAGGAGAACCAAACTGCTCCCAATATTCCAGGTGTGACCTCACCAACACGCTGTATAATTGAAGGCCGACATCCCTACCCCTGTCGTCGAATCCTCTCGCTATGAAGGTCAAAATACAATTTCCCTTCTTACTGCCTGTTGTACCTGCATATTTACCTTGAGCGACTGGTATACGATGACAGCCAGGTCTAGTTGCACATTCCTTTCTCCGAATTTATGCTCATTTCAGCTAATAATCCGCCGCCCGAATTTGCGATCACAGGAAAAATAATAATAATGAATAATCATAATCGTTATCATTGCCAGAACTGCAAGTAGGCTGACATTAACACGGCAATAAAGTTACTGCGAAAATCCCCTGGTCGCCACACGCACTGAGGGAGAATTCAGAATGTCCAATTCACCGAACAGCACGTCTTTCGGGACTTGTGGGAGGAAACCGGAGGAAATCCACGCAGACACGGGGAGAACGTGTAGACACCGCACAGGCAGTCTCCCAAGCCGGGAATCGAACCGGGGACCATGGCGCTGTGAAGCAACAGTGCTAACCACTGTGCTACCATACCGCCTCACAATTATCCAAATTACACTACATCTACCATTCATTTGCCAACTCCGAATCACACTGCAGGAACCCGGACAGCTCACAAGTCAACTCAACTTTGAGTCATCTGTAAATTTTGAGATGTCACATTTCGTTCTCTCATCTAACTCATTAATATATAGTGTGAATATCCGGGGCCCCAGCACGGCTCCCTCTGAAACCCCAGGAACCACTGCCTGCCATCTGGAAAATACCCAGTAATTCCTGCTCTTTGTTTTCTGTATGCCAATCAGTTTTCTAACCATCAATACATTACCCTACTCCACTGTGCTTTACTTTTACACTGGAATGTCTTATGTGGGACTTTTTGCAAAGCCTTCTTAAAATTCAATTAATGCACATTGACTGGCTCATCCTCATCAACACAGTCAGGCTATTTCATACAGATATGCTCCAGGATAAATGTCAAGTGTTGCAGCTAAATATTCCGGGTATATTTCTACTGCTGCTACTTCAGCTCTCTGAAGGCTCATGGTTCCGGCTAAGTCCAATATTAGTTCTTCCTGTACCTGTGTTTCATTGTTTCCCTATAATTGCGAAATACCACTTTTATCACTCTGTCCTCAACCATCGAGGAACCGTCCACAAAGAAAAATTGTGATTTTTGTGTCTGCCAGTTGTTCACTGGGTTGTGCTCCGCCTTTTGGAGAACCCCTGCTTCTCACTTTCGCTTCAGCACAAACTTTCCCTTGGGACCGGCTACTGCCACAGCTGGTATTTGACTTGTTACCTGTGTGGTCGGAAACTCGTGCTCCTCAATCCTTGGTTGATGGTGAGGTTCTGAATCTCGATGAAGAAGACTCGAACTCGTCCAGTAACAACAAAGGGTTATTGAGTAACTATACAATACGTGCATGAGTTCTTTACTTTAACTTTGATACTAGTGATACGGTTAACAAGATCTACCTACAGTAACTATCCGTAACTCTACTAACTATCTGAACTATTCTGATATTGCCCTGATCACAGTGTACCCGAGAGAGAGCAACTGCCGAAGACCCAATGTGCCTGGCTTTTATACCCACGTTGGTCCTGCCCTCTAGTCATCATTTGGTGCTGCTGATTGCACATTAACCCCTTGTGAACATGCACATACAGAAATCACTACATCCCCCCTCTTTCTCGTGTTAAATATTTTCTGTATGTTCTAAAGAAGATTGAACAAATATACGTAATGCAGTTAACTGGAGATAGGTAAGACAAATAACGCTGTGTACAATCTGTGATGGTAACGATGACAGTACAACGCTAATCAGTGTTTAAAGAGACAAATGTTAACAAGAAAAATTGTGAGTCCAATGTTTATGAATTTGACCAGTTGGGTTGCTTTCTTCTTCTGTCGTTGAGGTGGCAAAGTTGATGTCGTCATTTCGTTGAGAACATCGTCAGTGTTCATGTGTGTAAGTGACCAGCAAGTCATCATGAGGTGTTCGAATGGTCGAAGCAGCTTGTGGTCAGGCCGGGTACTTTTTTTTGTGCTTGCGGGATTGACTCCGTAGGTCCCCGTTCTTCAAAGCTGGGTTGGCTGCTTGCTGTGGTGCAGTTATGAAATCGAGAGATTTATTGTTATGGAATGTAATGTTTGTAGACTTAGCACCATTTGGAACTGTGCTGGTACATTGTCATTTATGGGTGGAGTTGTCATATGATGTAGAGGTCGATGTTTCATTGTTGTTGTACTTGTGGTGTCATGTAAGGGTACCTTTAAGAACTGGATGTTTAAGCAATTTACTTTTAAGTAAACAGTGATGTCATAGGGTCGGTGGAACTCAGCTCAGGTCAGCCATTTTTCAGGTTTTTAGTTTCAGTTCAAAATCAGTGTCTGTGTGTTGCCAGAGAACTGCAAGGCTTGCAGTTTGGTTTTGCTGAGAGCAGTTTAAAAGTGCCTGGCTGGTTTAGCTCAGAGCAGTTTAAAAGTAAAAAGCCAGTTTGCGACAGTCTCTGCCATTCTACAATATATATTTATATGTCCGTTAACCTGATGTGATACTGTTTAAAGGTGTTACGTCTCTTGGAAGTTTGAAGGAACATTTTAAGGAAGTATTTACTGTTGCAATAATTTCTGAGTTATCTTTGAAGTAAGGGGTGTTAAGAGATCCAATGTTTCTTTAAGATGTTTAGTTGAGTTCATGGAATAAACATTATTTTGTGCATAAAAGTCCATAATTGTAATCCCACACCAAGGGAAAAAGCCGTGTGCTCGGAAAAGAAACAAATCCATTAAAGCATGAGGTTGGTTGAACTCCATGATACATTTTGTGGTTCTGAGAAGCATCGCCCATAACAATTGGGGGCTCAAGCGGGATAAAAGTCTATCGATTGGATTAGGTTTTGTGAACTTAAATACAGTGAAGGATTGTAGATTTCTGGTGTGGTATTTTAGGTTAAGTGGGGAGAGTGTTGTGAAAAATGGCTCTTTTAGATGCTCAGAGGTCTTTGGGGGTGGAGAATGTCACACGTAGTGCTTTACGGTCGAAAACGAAACGCAGACTGTTGATTTGGCAAAAACATTGCAGTTAACCTTAAATGATAAAATGCGAAAAGATGAGGTAATTATGCCGATGGTTAAGCATTTAAAGTTGCCTCAGATAGAGTTTGACTCACGGGAAATGGCAAAAAGTTAGTTGCAAATTAAACAAATGGAACATCAGAAAGAATTATAGAGGCTGGAATACGAGAAAGTGAGAGAGAGGAAAAAAGAGAAAGAGAGAGAGAGAGGAAAAAGAAAAGGAGAGCAAAGAAAGGAGAAAAGAACGAATAGCCCGAGCAAAACAGAAAGATGAAGAGAGGGAGTTTGAACTTCGGTAAATGGCCATGAAACATGACAATCAGTTAAAATTGGCAGACGTAAAGGGAAACGTGCAGTTGGATGATAGTGGTGAGGAGAGTGAGAAAGAGCGTCATAGTCGAAGGCTTGGTGGGAATCTACTTAAATATGACCAAGCATTGCCAAGGTTTGACGAGAAAGAAGAGGAAGCCTTTTTCATTTTTTTGAGAAGGTAGCTAAACAAATGAAATGGCCACTGGACACGTGGGTGTTACTGATACAAATAAAGCTGGTAGGTAGGGCTAGTGAAGTGTTTGCATCACTACCGGAGGAGGTATCTGGAACGTATGAGGAGGTGAAGAAATCCATCTTAAGTGCATATGAGCTACTGCCTGAAGCTTACACCAAAAGGTTTCGAAATTTAAGGAAATAATTTGGTCAAACATCCATGGAGTTTGAAAGGCTCAAACAGAGTAATGTTGATACGTGGAGAAGGGCTTTGAAAATAGACCAAACGTTTGAAGCTCTCATGAAATTATACTTTTGGAGGAGTTTAAAAATTCAATTCCTGATGCATTGAGAACTCATGTGGAAGAACAGAGGGTTAAAACTGCGAGATTAGCAGCGGAAATGGCAGATTATTATGAATTAGTTCATAAATCAAAGATTGGTTTCCGACATCAGTTTCAGCTGGTGGGGGATAGAAACTGGGAACATGAGACATACTCAAGTGGGAATGGTAAAGCTGATCTGATGGTAGACAATAAAGAGAGTGTACCTCAGATTAACAAAGAAATCCAGGAGGTTGGAAAAGAAATGAAAAGTTTCAAATGTTTTCACTGTAATAAACTAGGTCATGTAAAGTCACAGTGTTGGTAGTTGAAAAGAAAACACTGGGAAGGCTGATGTGGTAAAACAGGATAAGACAGTGGGGTTTGTTAAAGTGTAAAGGAAAGCCCAAGGGAAGCGACGGAGGTGCAAACGATTGTACAACCTGTTCAACAAGTAATTGTTAAGA
The DNA here is from genome assembly GCF_047496885.1 of Scyliorhinus torazame. Taxonomy (NCBI): domain Eukaryota; kingdom Metazoa; phylum Chordata; class Chondrichthyes; order Carcharhiniformes; family Scyliorhinidae; genus Scyliorhinus; species Scyliorhinus torazame. The sequence continues at coordinate 135,831,374 of NC_092726.1, read as the reverse complement.
AGGTGCCAGATGTCTTTCATGAATTTACTTGCGTGGGTAAAGTTACTCATGTGTATCAGGAGGAGCAGGTAAAGATGTCGCAATTTTAAGAGATACAGGGGCTAGTCAATCGTTAATGGTAATAGATGAGGAATTATGTAGTTTGGGAAGAATGTTGCCAGAAAAGGTTGTGATATGTGGAATTCAGGGTAAGTGGAGTAGCGTTCCATTATATAAGGTAAGGTTGGAATTCAGGGTCGGGGAGTAGACTTCCATTACATAAGGTAAGGTCGGAAAGTCCAGTGAAGAGTGGTGAAGCGGTAGTAGGAGTAATAGATAAACTATCTTGTCCAGGAATAAAGTTAATCTTGGGTAATGATATAGCTGGATCGCAGGTGGGTGTGATGCCTACTGTGTTTGATAAGCCATTTGAAAATCAGTCAACTGAAGTGTTGAAGGCCGAATATCCTAGGATTTTTCCGGATTGTGTAGTAACAAGGTCGCAAAGTCACAGGTTAAGACAAGAGGAGAAATCAAAGAGTGAAGTTGAAGTTGAAGTGCAATTATAAGAAACGATTTTTGATCATATAGTTGAAAAAAAACAAGAACAGGTGGAGGATGAGGCGGATATTTTTAATTCAGGAAAATTGGCGGAGTCACAACAGAAAGATGTAGAAATAAAACGGATTGCAGAAAGCATATACGGAAGAGGAATCTGAGAGTACCAGAGTGTTCTGACCGTAAAAGTGATGGCTTGATGAGAAAATGGAGACCTTTACATATGTAGGATGATGAAAAGTGGGCAGAAATTCATCAAGTAGTATTGCCGGTAATTTATACAAAGGAGGTGTTGCAAGTTGCACATGAGGTACCAGTGGAAGGACATTTGGGAATAAGGAAAACTCAAGCTAAATACAGAAATATTTTTATTGGCCTGGACTATATAAAGATGTAGTTATATTTTGTCAATCATGTCACACATGTCAAGTGATAGGGAAACCTCAAGCAGTGATAAAACTAGCGCCCTTAATACCCATTCCTGCATTTGAGGAACCTTTTACAATGGTCCTAATCGATTGTGTAAAACAATCTTCATAAAACAAAAGGTGGGAATCAATATCTTTTGACTGTAATGGATGTGTCTACTAGGTTTCCAGAGGCCATTCCAGTACGTAATATTACAGCTAAAAGGATTAGAACATAGAACATAGAAAAATAGAGCACAGAACAGGCCCTGTTGTGCCGAACCTTTGCCCTAGATTAATCATAGATTATCATTGAATTTACAGTGCAGAAGGAGGCCATTCGGCCCATCGAGTGTGAAACGGCTCTTGGAAAGAGCACCCTACCCAAAGTCAACACCTCCGCCCAACACTAAGGGCAATTTTGGACATTAACGGCAATTTATCATGGCCAATCCACCTAACCTGCACATCTTCGGACCGTGGGAGGAAACCGGTGCCCCCGGCGGAAACCCACGCAGACACGGGGAGGATGTGCAGACTCCGCACAGACAGTGACCCAAGCCGGAATCGAACCTTGGGCCCTGGAGCTGTGAAGCAATTGTGCTATCCACAATGCTACCGTGCTGCCCTTAAGAACAAAAACATCTACACTATATCATTTTACCATAATCCATGTACCTATCCAATAGCTGCTTGAAGGTTCCTAATATTTCCGACTCAACTACTTCCACAGGCAGTGCATTCCATGCCCCCAGTACTCTCTGGGTAAAGAACCTACCTCTGACATCCCCCCTATATATTCCACCATTCTCCTTAAATGTATGTCCCCTTGTAATGGTTTGTTCCACCCGGGGAAAAGGTCTCTGACTGTTTACACTATCTATTCCCCTGATCATGTTATAAACCTCTATCAAGTCGCCCCTCATCCTTCTCCGTTCTAATGAGAAAACACGTAGCACCCTCAACCTTACCTCGTAAGACCTACTCTCCATTCCAGGCAACATCCTGGTAAATCTCCTTTGCACCTTTTCCAAAGCTTCCACATCCTTCCTAAAATGAGGCGACCAGAACTGTACACAGTACTCCAAATGTCGCCTTCCCAAAGTTTTGTACAGCTGCATCATCACCTCACGGCACTTAAATTCAATCCTTATGTTTAATGAACGCTAGCACACCATCGGTCTTCTTTACAGCTCTATCCACTTGAGTGGCAACTTTCAAAGATGTATGAACATAGACCCCAAGATCTCTCTGCTCCTCCACATTGCCAAGAACTCTACCGTTAACCCTGTATTCCGCATTCATATCTGTCCTTCGAAAATGGACAACCTCACACTTTTCAGGGTTAAACTCCATCTGCCACTTCTCAGCCCAACTCTGCATCATATCTATGTCTCTTTGCAGACGACAACAGCCCTCCTCACTATCCACAACTCCACCAATCTTCGTATCGTCTGCAAATCTACTGACCCACCCTTCAACTCCCTCATCCAAGTCATTAATGAAAATTACAAACAGCAGAGGACCCATGACTGATCCCTGCGGTACGCCACTGGTAACTGGGATCCAGGCTTAATATTTGCCATCCACCACCACTCTCTGACTTCTATCGGTTAGCCAGTTCGTTATCCAACTGGCCATATTTTCCACTGTCCCATGACTCCTTTCTTTATGCAGAAGCCTACCATGGGGAACTTTAACAAATGCCTTACTAAAATCCATGTACACTACATCCACTGCTTTACCTTCATCCACATGCTTGGTCACCTCCTCAAAGAATTAAATAAGACTTGTAAGGCAAGACCTACCCCTCACAAATCCGTGCTGACTATCCCTAATCAAGCAGTGTCTTTCCAGATGCTCAGAAATCTAATTCTTCAGTGCCCTTTCCATAACTTTGCCTACCAGCGAAGTAAGACTAACTGGCCTGTAATTCCCAGGGTTATCCCTAGTCCCTTTTTTGAACAGGAGTACGACATTCGCCACTCTCCAATCCCCTGGTACCACCCCTGTTGACAGTGAGTACGAAAAGATCATTTCCAACGGCTCTGCAATTTCATCTCATGCTTCCCATAGAATGCTTGGATATATCCCGTCAGACCCGGGGGACATGTCTATCCTCAAGTTTTTCAAAATGCCCAACACATCTTCCTTCCTAACAAGTATTTCCTCGAGCTTACCAATCTATTTCACACTGTCCTCTCCAACAATATCGCCCCTCTCATTTGTAAATACAGAAGAAAATTACTCGTTCAAGACCTCTCCGATCTCTTTCAGACTCAATATACAATCCCCCGCTATTGTTCTTGATCGGACCTTCCCTCGCTCTAGTCTTTCTTATATTTCTCACATATGTGTAAAAGACCTTGGGGTTTTCCTTGATCCTCCACGCCAAAAATTGTTCATGCCCTCTCTTAGCTTTCCTAATCCCTTTCTTAGGTTCCCTCCTGGCTATCTTGTATCCCTCCAGCGCCCTCTCTGAACCTTGTTTCCTCAGCCTTACATCAGTCACTTTTTGTTCCATAACAAGACATTCAACCTCTTTTGTCAACCATGGGTCCCTCACTCGACCATCTCTTCCCTGCCTGACAGGGGCATACATATCAAGGACACATAGTAGCTGTTCCTTGAACAAGTTCCACATTTCACTTGTGTCCTTCCCTGACACCCTTTGTTCCCAACTTATGCACTTCAATTCTTGTCTGACAACATCTTAATTACCCTTCCCCCAATTGTAAACCTTGCCCTGTTGCACGCACCTATCCTTCTCCATTACTCAAGTGAAAGTCACAGAATTGTGGCCACGATCTCCAAAATGCTCCCCCCACTATCAAATCTATCACTTGCCCTGGTTCATTACCAAGTACTAAATCCAATATTGCACCGCCTCTAGTCGGACAATCTACATACTGAGTTAGAAAAGATTCCTGGACAGAATGCACACACACCACCCCATCCAAACTATTTGATGTAAAGAGTTTCCACTCAATGTTTGGGAACTTAAAGTCACCCATGACTACTACCCTGTGACTTCTGCGCCTTTCCAAAATCTGTTTCCCAATCTGTTCCTCCACATCTCTGCTACTATTGGGGAGCCTAGAGAAAACTCCCTACAAGGTGACTGCTCCTTTCCTATTTCAGACATAAACCCATACTACCTCAGTAGGCTGATACTCCTCGAACTGCCTTTCTGCAGCTGTTATATTGTCACTAATTAACAATGCCAACCCCGCAACTCCTTTTTTTCCAGCCTCCCTAATCTTATTAAAACATCTATAACCAGGGACCTCCAACAACCATGTCTGCCCCTCTTCTATCCAAGTGTCCGTGATGGCCACCACATCGTCGTCCCAAGTACCGATCCATGACTTAAGTTCACCCACCTTAATCCTGATGCTTCTTGCGTTGAAGTATACACACTTCAACCCTTCTCCGTGCCTGCAAGTACTCTCCGTTGTCAGTGTTCCCTGTCTCGCTGCCTCATTACATGCTTTGACGTCCTGAATATCGTCTATCTTAGTAGTTGGACTACAAATCTGGTTCCCAGTCCCCTGCCAAATTAGTTTAAACCCTCCCGAAGAGTACTAGAAAACCTCCCTCCCAGGATATTGGTGCCCCTCTGGTTCAGATGCAACCCGTCCTGCTTGTACAGGTCCCACCTTCCCCAGAATGCGCTCCAATTATCCAAATAGCTGAAGCCCGAATTCCTGCACCATTCCTGCAGCCACGTGCTGAGCTGCACTCTCTCCCTATTCCTAGCCTCGCTATCACGTGGCACCGGCAACAAACCAGAGATGACAACTCTGACTGTCCTGGCTTTTAACTTCCAGCCTAACTCCCTAAACTCGTTTATTGCCTCCACAGCCCTTTTCCTACCGACGTCGTTGGTACCAATGTGCACCACGACTTCTGGCTGCTCCCCCTCCCCCTTAAGGATGCTGAAGACACGATCCGAGACATCCCTGGCCTTGACACCAGGGAGGCAACATACCTTCCGAGATTCTCGCTCGCGACCACAGAATCTCCAATCTATCCCCCTAACCATTGAATCTCCTTCAACTATTGCTTTTCTATTCTCCCCCCTTCCCTTCTGAGCCCCAGAGCCAGACTCAGTGCCAGAGACCTGGCCGCTATGGCCTTCCCCCGGTAGGTCACCCCCTCCCCCCCTCGCGCCAACATTATCCAAAACGGTACACTTGTTTTGAAGTTTTGATTGTGGACGAGTTACTTGAATTCTTTACGAGATATCGACTACCCACAGAAATTCAATCGATCGAGGAACGAATTTTACTTCAATGTTATTCAAATAAGTAATGGGTAGCTTCGGAATAAAACAATTTAAATCAACTGCGTACCATCCAGAATCGCAGGGAGCGTCAGAAATATGGCATCAGACATAAACGACAATGTTGAGGGCGTATTGTCAAGATTATCCAGAGTATTGGGATGAAGCAATTCCATTGTTTGCAAGTAGGGATGCACCTAATGAGTCAACCAAATTTAGTAATTTTGAACTAATTTCGGGTCATGAGGTAAGAGGTCCACTTAAATTGATTAAGGAAAAATTGGTGGGTGAGAAATCGGAAATTACACAATTAGATTACGTGTCAAATTTTAGGGAACGAGAAAATAGAGAAGGCGAATTGGCTGGACAGCATTTAAAAGTTGCACAAAATATGATGAAACTGGTAGCGGACAAGAAATACAAAGTTCGTAGTTTTGCCAGTGGGGATAACATTTTAGTTTTGTTACCAGTGATAGGGGAGCCTTTAAAAGCTAGGTTTTATAGACCATATCAGATTGAAAGGCAATTAAGTGAATTATGTGGTAAACACACCAGATAGAAGGAAGACTCACTGAGTGTGTCATGTGAATATGCCTCAAAGGTACGTTGAAAGTTAAGGAGAGAAAAAGGAGGTTTTAATGATTCTAACTCAAAGTGACGAGCCAAATCCAGATGACTGTGAGTTTGACATAACTCAAATTAAATTGGAAAACGTGGATGTTCTTAAACATTGGGATGAATTGTTAAGTTACCTTCCAGAGGAAAAACGAACTGACCTGAAAGAGTTATTGATATCACATGGGCAAGTTTGTAGAGATAAATTGGGATTTACTAAAATGGCTGTACATGATGTAGATGTGGGAAATGCTGTTCCTATCAAACAACATTCATATAGACTTAATCCTTTAAAATTGGCACAGGTTAACAGAGAGATTGGGAGTATGATTACAAGTGGCATAATTGAAGTGGGTTGCAGCTAATGGAGCTCGCCCATAGTGATGGTACCTAGGCCAGACGGTACCCAACAATTGTGTGTGCACTATAGAAAGGTGAATGCAGTTAAAGAACGGACTCTTATCCTGTCCCACCATTGAAGGATTGCATTGAGAAAGTGGGACAATCTGCTTTTATTTCCAATTTTCAGACATGGAGAGAACATTTAAAACATCGTATGGAGTTCTTCGGTCGACTTCAGGAGGCGGGTTTGGTGATAACCTAGGCGAAAGTGAATCTGGAGAAGGCCGAATAAATTTATTTGTGGTGTTTCCGTTACCCTCAAGACGAATGGAAATAATGCGATCTCCTAGCATGAATGAATTTGATCAAACAGTTGTGCAAAAGTTTTGTGGCGTGATTACTCCACGGATGGAATTGCTGAAGAAACGTAAATAATTTCAATGGACAGCGGACTTTCAACAGGCATTTGACTGTCTGAAAGCTGTGATCACCAATGCTCCTGTATTGGAATATTGCCAGGCACTCTGTGGTCAGATTGGACAAAAGTATCTGATTCAAAAGATAAATTCCGTGGAGTAGAGGAATGGATGGAACGTGCCGAGACTTTGTTCAAAGAGACTGTTAATTGAGAAGGATTTCGGTTGGAGGAAGAAGAACAAAGAAAAATGGACTGTATTATTATACATGTTTGCATGTGGGTTTTTTTAAAGACGAAAAGGTATATTTACTGTGTACATTTCTTAGTGGATAGTGCAAAAGTGAAAAATGAAACCATCTTGAAGTTGATGGTTTTTTTTTAATCTTGGGGGTAGGTGTCATGTGAGGGTACCTTTAAGAAAAGGATGTGTAAGCAATGTACCTTGAGGAAAACAGTGATGTCAGAGAGTGGGTGGGGCTCAGGTCAGTTCAGCCATTTTGCAGGTTCTTAGTTTCAGTTTAAAAGCAGTCTGTGTGTTTCCAGAGAGCTGCAAGTTTGCAGTTTGGTTTTGCAGCTTAAAAAGTGCATGGCTGGTTTTGCTGAGCGCAGTTTAAAAGTGCCTGGCTGGTTTACCTGAGGGCAGTTTAAAAGTGCCTGGCTGGTTTTGCTGAGAGCAGTTTAAAAGTGCCTGGCTGGTTTAGCTGAGAGCAGTTTAAAAGTGCCTGGCTGGTTTTGCTGAGAGCAGTTTAAAAGTGCCTGGCTGGTTTAGCTGAGATCAGTTTAAAAGTGCCTGGCTGGTTTAGCTGAGATCAGTTTAAAAGTGCCTGGCTGGTTTTGCTGAGAGCAGTTTAAAAGTGCCTGGCTGGTTTGCCTGAGAGTAGTTTAAAAGTGCCTGGCTGGTTTTGCTGAGAGCAGTTTAAAAGTGCCTGGCTGGTTTAGCTGAGAGCTGTTTAAAAGTGCCTGGCTGGTTTAGCTGAGAGCAGTTTAAAAGTGCCTGGCTGGTTTAGCTGAGAGCTGTTTAAAAGTGCCTGGCTGGTTTTGCTGAGAGCATTTTAAAAGTGCCTGGCTGGTTTTGCTGAGAGCAGTTTAAAAGTGCCTGTCTGGTTTAGCTGAGATCAGTTTAAAAGTGCCTGGCTGGTTTTGCTGAGAGCATTTTTAAAGTGCCTGGCTGGTTTTGCTGAGAGCAGTTTAAAAGTGCCTGGCTGGTTTTGCTGAGAGCATTTTAAAAGTGCCTGGCTGGTTTTGCTGAGAGCAGTTCAAAAGTGCCTGTCTGGTTTAGCTGAGATCAGTTTAAAAGTGCCTGGCTGGTTTTGCTGAGAGCATTTTTAAAGTGCCTGGCTGGTTTTGCTGAGAGCAGTTTAAAAGTGCCTGGCTGGTTTTGTTGAGAGCAGTTTAAAAGTGCCTGGCTGGTTTTGCTGAGAGCAGTTTAAAAGTGCCTGGCTGGTTTTGCTGAGAGCAGTTTAAAAGTGCCTGGCTGGTTTTGCTGAGAGCAGTTCAAAAGTGCCTGTCTGGTTTAGCTGAGATCAGTTTAAAAGTGCCTGGCTGGTTTTGCTGAGATCAGTTTAAAAGTGCCTGGCTGGTTTTGCTGAGAGCATTTTAAAAGTGCCTGTCTGGTTTAGCTGAGATCAGTTTAAAAGTGCCTGGCTGGTTTTGCTGAGAGCATTTTTAAAGTGCCTGGCTGGTTTTGCTGAGAGCATTTTTAAAGTGCCTGGCTGGTTTTGCTGAGAGCAGTTTAAAAGTGCCTGGCTGGTTTTGTTGAGAGCAGTTTAAAAGTGCCTGGCTGGTTTTGCTGAGAGCAGTTTAAAAGTGCCTGGCTGGTTTTGCTGAGAGCAGTTTAAAAGTGCCTGGCTGGTTTTGCTGATAGCAGTTTAAAAGTGCCTGGCTGGTTTCGCTGAGAGCAGTTTAGAAGTGCCTGGCTTGTTTTGCAGAGAGCAGTTTAAAAGGGCCTGGCTGGTTTTGCTGAGAGCAGTTAAAAAGAGTCTGGCTGGATTTGCTGAGAGCAGTTTAAACGTGGCTGGCTGGTTTTGCTGAGAGCAGTTTGAAAGTGCCTGGCTGGTTTTGCTGAGAGTAGTTTAAAAGTGCCTGGCTGGTTTAGCTGAGAGGAGTTTAAAAGTGCCTGGCTGGTATAGCTGAGAGCATTTTAAAAGTGCCTGGCTGGTTTTGCTGAGAGCAGTTTAAAAGTGCCTGGCTGGATTTGCTGAGAGCAGTTTAAACGTGCCTGGCTGGTTTTACTGAGAGCAGTTTAAAAGTGCCTGGCTGGTTTTGCTGAGAGCAGTTTAAAAGTGCCTGGCTACTTTTGCTGAGAGCAGTTTAAAAGTGCCTGGCTGGTTTTGCTGAGAGCAGTTTAAAAGTGCCTGGCTGGGTTTGCTGAGAGCAGTTTAAAAGTGCCTGGCTGGTTTTGCTGAGAGCAGTTTAAAAGTGCCTGGCTGGGTTTGCTGAGAGCAGTTTAAAAGTGCCTGTCTGGTTTAGCTGAGAGTAGTTTAAAAGTGCCTGGCTGGGTTTGCTGAGAGCAGTTTAAAAGTGCCTGGCTGGTTTTGCTGAGAGCAGTTTGAAAGTGCCTGGCAGGTTTTGCTGAGAGCAGTTTAAAAGTGCCTGGCTGGTTTTGCTGAGGGCAGTTTAAAAGTGCCTGGCTGGTTTAGCTGAGAGCAGTTTAAAAGTACCTGGCTGGTTTTGCTGAGAGCAGTTTAAAAGTGCCTGGCTGGTTTGGCTGATAGCAGTTTAAAAGTGCGTGGTTGGTTTTGCTGAGAGCAGTTTAAAAGTGCCTGGCTGGTTTTGCTGAGGGCAGTTTAAAAGTGCCTGGCTGGTTTAGCTGAGAGCAGTTTAAAAGTGCCTGGCTGGTTTAGCTGAGAGCAGTTTAAAAGTGCCTGGCTGGTTTAGCTGAGAGCAGTTTAAAAGTACCTGGCTGGTTTTGCTGAGAGCAGTTTAAAAGTGCCTGGCTGGTTTTGCTGATAGCAGTTTAAAAGTGCCTGGCTGGTTTCGCTGAGAGCTGTTTAGAAGTGCCTGGCTGGTTTTGCAGAGAACAGTTTAAAAGGGCCTGGCTGGTTTTGCTGAGAGCAGTTAAAAAGAGTCTGGCTGGATTTGCTGAGAGCAGTTTAAACTTGGCTGGCTGGTTTTGCTGAGAGCAGTTTGAAAGTGCCTGGCTGGTTTAGCTGAGAGCAGTTTCAAAGTGCCTTGCTGGATTTGCTGAGAGCAGTTTAAACGTGCCTGGCTGGTTTTACTGAGAGCAGTTTAAAAGTGCCTGGCTGGTTTTGTTGAGAGCAGTTTAAAAGTGCCTGGCTACTTTTGCTGAGAGCAGTTTAAAAGTGCCAGGCTGGTTTTGCTGAGAGCAGTTTAAAAGTGCCTGGCTGGGTTTGCTGAGACCAGTTTAAAAGTGCCTGGCTGGTTTTGCTGAGAGCAGTTTAAAAGTACCTGGCTGGTTTTGCTGAGAGCTGTTTAAAAGTAGAAAGCCAGTTTCCGACAGTCTCTGCCATTCTACAAAATATATATATGTCCTTTAACCTGATGTGATTCTGTTGAACGGTGTTTCGTCTCTTGGAAGTTTGAAGGAACATTTTAATGAAGTATCTACTGTTGCAATAATTTCTGAGTTATCTTTGAAGCAAGTGGTGTTAAGAGATCCAATGTTTAATTAATTTTAGTTCCATGTTGAGTTGATGGATTGAACAGGGTTTTTTGTTTAAAAACCCACGTGTCTATAATTGTAACCCGTAGGGAAAAAAACGTGTGCTCGGAAAAGCAACAAGTCCATTAAAGGGTGAGCTTGGTTGAACTCCATGATACATTTTGGGGTTCTGAAAAGCCTTGTCCATACCAGTGGCTTCTGTCGTTGTTGATACCGTTGTTGGTCTTGTTGGTGTTGTTACAGATTTGCTTGATGACTGTCCCATCTGTATTATTCGAGTCATACTCAAAGGTGTTTTATGTCTTAGCCAATGTTTCGTTGAGCGTTTTGTTTTTCGAGTTGTGAGAATGATCTGATGTTGCATTGATGTTGGTGACATTAGTCATTTGTGGTGAATTTGATTGCCCTTCTGTCCTTCCTTGGTGCTCCTGTTCTGGAGACATTTCCGGTACATTTGAATCATCTGTGATCTCGTTATGCTCCTCTTCAGGAGTTATTTCCGTTTCATTTCAATCGCCTTTGGTTTCTTGGTGCTCCTCTTCTGGAGTCAATATTTTCAAGATTACAAATGACGTGGTCTCACTGGACCAAGAGTAGACCTTCTCTGTGCTTCCGTACAGACGACCTGAGATCTGCCAGTCTCGCTGTGATCCTGCACACACTGGATGTGGAGTGTTGTCACTTTGTCACTGCTTTTTACATGTTGATGACATGGATTTTCATAGCCTGCTGCTGATTGCTCATATAAGACGGATAGACCGTTATAGTCTTCCACGTGCATTGTTGTCAATCCGGAGTCTTTATTTGCGTCCATTTTGGAGTCTGTCAACGAGCTCGCTGTGGATGCTGGTATCACCCTCTCTGTGGAGTCCATCTGTGCTCTCTGCGTGGCGTCGCCTTCTTCTTGTATCTTTGACAAGTGGCTGTCATCCATTGTATCGACGATCTGCCATGTCGTCATGGTACTGGAATTTCTCTACCATTAGACTCATATTGAACTTGGCACCCATGTTGCTGTTGCAATGATCATCAGATCCGATGAAGTCATCCATGGCTGTGTAGCATTTGTCAGCGAGAAAATCATCTCTTCTACTGAGGATGTGCCATGGTGCTCTATTTGTCCAATGAGGAACTCATCTCCTGAGTAATCATCGTCAATGAACAAATCTTTTACTCTGGATTTGTCATTGTGCTCTCCTCTTTGGGTGTTGCAAGCTGCTTGTTCCAGGGTGGTGTGGCGGTAATCTTTAATTGTGGGTGGAGGCACGGACTACATTCTGTCGTTGGAGAATATTATTTTGTGTTTTGTAACTGTAAAACTCTTGTTGCTTACTTTCGGACATTACGGATGAGGTTCCTCAGTTGACTCAACCGTGTCCACACCGCATGAGTAGTCACAGGCTTGGTCATCATGTTCTGCTAAGTAATCACCGTAGGTTGGTTTGTGTTCCATTGGTGCAACGTTCCTATCGTCACAGGGCCTCAGTTTTTGTCCTGTGGACGTCATGTGAAGCACAGATCTACCTTTAGTGGCATAGTGGTTGTATCTTCGACACCTCTTGCACTGCTTCTCAAAAGCCACACATTGCCCTTTCAAATTTGATTGTCGCAGTGAAGACACGTCATCACGCTGCTCCGCCATGCTTGCGCATTTGTTTTCCCGTTCCAATCTTCGGGCCAACTGCGCATGTTTGATTGCCACTTCCAGGTTCGCGCGCGCGGGATTGCCGGTGGAGGAATGCCTTCTCGAAGCTTGGGTACCATTTTGACGGATCCTACCACGTTGTGGAGGCCTTGTTCCCGGTAAGTAAATTGTTCATACTGTGCTTCAGTAATTTCATGAGCAGAGCATTTTTAAATGGTAATTTCAAGGGTCAGATTTCTGTATTTTAGGAGAGACTTTCTGAGTCCCTCATCAGAGATGCCACTGACAATTTGGTCTCTGATGTGGAAGTCACGGAGGTTTTCAGAATTGCAGGATTTGGCCATCAGCTTTAAGTCAGTGACAAAACTGCTGAACGAGTCTCCTTGTTTTTGTAGCAGCCTGGTGAATTTAAAGCTTTCAAATGTTTCATTCACCGCATATTTGCAGTGGTTGTCGAATGTCCGTGTAAGTGAATGAATTATATATCTCCATGGCCTGTTCCCCTACCGCAGATAAGAGATAGGCATTTTGTTTTAGAATATGCCACAGCGGCCATGTCCTTAATTTCCATAAATAGATTAAATTGTTGAAGGAATATTTTCCAAGTATACTGGAGATTACTAGAGGTTCTGAGTTGCTGTGGTGCTGGAAGTGAGTCCATCTTATCGCTTTTTTTTCTTGCCCGAGAGATCCGAGTGCTGCAAAGACTGCCGTTGTCCAATGTCTATCCGAATGTTTCTTCCCTTGATGTGTAACCTTATGTAACTAGCTCTTTTAAAGCCAATACGCCTGGTACCATGTCTTGTTACCGGTGTGGTAGGTAACTGGTGCTACTCAATCCTTGGTTGATGGTGAGGTATTCTGAATCTCGATGAAGAAGACTCAAACTCATCGAGAAACAACAAAGGTTTATTGAGTAACTAAAACAACAAGTGCATGAGTTATTTACTTTAACTTTGATACTAGTGATAAGGTTAACATGATCTAACAACAGTGACGATACACAACTCCACTAACGAGCTGAAAAATTCTGATATTGCCCTGATCACAGTGCACGGGAGAGAGAGAGAGAGCAACTGCCCAAGACCCAATGTGACTGCCTTTTATACGCCTGTTGGGTCGGCCCTCTAGTGTTCATCTGGTGCTGCTGATTACTCATTTACCCCTTGTGTACATGCACACACAAAGATCACTACAGTATTCATGCGAAAGAGAAAATGCTGGAAAATCTCAGCAGGTCTGGCACCATCTGCCTGGAGAGAAAGCTTTGACAAAGAGTCATCGGACTCGAAACGTTGGTTCTTTTCTCTCCCTACAGATGCTGCTAGACTTGCTAAGATTTTTCAGCATTTTCTCTTTCGTTTCAGATTCCAGCAGCCGCAGTACTTTGCTTGTATACAGTATCATAGATCATAGAATTTACAGTGCAGAAGGAGGCCATTCGGCCCATCGAGTCTGTACTGGCTCTTGGAAAGAACACCCTACCCAAGGTTATCACTTCCACCCTATGCCCATAACCCAGTAACCCCACCCAACACTAAGGGCAATTTTGGACACTAAGGGCAATTTATCTTGGCCAATCCACCTAACCTGCACGTCTTTCAACTGTGGGAGGAAACCGGAGCACCCGGAGGAAACCTACGCACACACGGGGAGGATGTGCAGACTCCGCACAGACGGTGACCCAAGCCGGGAATCGAACCTGGGACCCTGGAGCTGTGAAGCAATTGTGCTATCCACAATGCTACCGTTCTGCCCCCAGCAGTTCCCCGCTGGAACTTATGTTCTCTGCAGGGAACGTGAGTGTTTTAGTCCTTTCAACAGACACGTGCTTCCCTTGTAACATGAGGTCCATCCGGCTATGCAATTCTGACCAATAATTACATATTGTTTTCGTCCATCTGGCAATACTTAGTGGAGTGAGTTTAATAATATAGGAATAATTTTGGACAGGCCAAGAAACAGCCGTGAGGTTGCGTTTGCACCCCTAAAAATGAGTTCTCCCGGACACGTGAGTGGGGAAGCAGAGCCAGCCAGTTCCATTCCCCCGTGCCTTTCCTGTGATAGAACGGCAGACATAGTATCGTCCGTCGCTTCTACTTCACTGGCTAAAGGGGATTCTGGATTCGGCACTTGTCCGTGTGGGGCCTCGGTCAATTCCTGTTTTAGTTCACGACAGGCTCATTCCAGTCCAACGGGCATTCACTGTCAGGAGATCAGACAACGGCGAGTCTTCTGTTGGAAAACGGCCTGTGTGATTTCAGCTACATCCTACTGTTCAAGCCGACTCGTCAGAGCTCATCAGTGGCTCAGATACTGGACCAGAATGGCCGTGTTTCGCTCCAGGCGTGGTGGCTTAACAAATAGGGTTTGGTTATTTGTTTGAATAAAACGTTATTTAAAGTAAAGTTAAACAATATGTAAACTTCAATCCTAACAAGAAAAGCTTGCATGTATAGCTTAAGCCGAATATGCGATTAGCCACGAAACAGCACGTGCCATGAACAGACAGCTCGAAACTCCACTTAGGTGGGCAAGGAACAGTTCTATTTGCATTCACAGAACATGTTACTGCTGTTTGTGCAGCTCCATCAGACCCCTTTTCGATAGCCTTTCTCAGTACCAGTTCATCGGACTTCTGCCTGTCACTTTCCCAAATCTTCTCTTCCCACCTGCTCAAACAGGATTGATTTATTTACCTGAGCTTCACCCAACCACACATAGAATGGTCTGTACTGGCTGTCCAGCCTTGACCTCATCATCGCTATCTGGCCGCTTGATTGCCCACTCCCCTTTGCACAAATAAACAGGGGCAAGCTATGAGTATGCAATTAACCTGCAATTCTCGTACTTCAGAGAGAATCAGACTCTTTACTGCGCTAAACGCGAATCAGATCAGGGTGTCCAGGAGGACGAGGAATCTTGAATGAATCACCCGGCAGAAAAGGGGCATCGTGTCCGTTCCCACCAACGGGCACGTCTGCATGAGACAATGTAACTGAGGCGAGTCGTGGGCGTTTCCCTGCGATACAATTGTAACATTTTTATCCTCAGTCTGGTAACCCCGAAATGGCCACTGCAGCTTCGACCCAATTTCCGGAACTGATAGTCCAACATTTCCCTATTGCAACACCTCCCTCCTGCAAAATAATTAACCATCAATATACACAGATGCTTTCATATCTCAATACTTTCCAACTTTAAACAGTTCTTAAGATTCTATAAAATTTGCATTCTATACAATGTATATCATGTCATTTGGTAAACAAGCAAACATCGCGTCATTATGATCAGTAATCACATTTTCTTTTTGACCATGTTTTGCATCAGATCTGTCCAAGAGGCCCAGGTATTATCAAACACAAAGTTGATCTCTGAGATAGTCTCCATACTTTCCCGAAATAAACCGTCTTCAATAATTCAGTTATATTCCGTTACCTGGCGTTACTAGCAGAGTTCCACTTGACAGTAAGGCAGATTGTTGTTGAATTTGGGGAACTCTTCATCAGCTCCTCCATTTAGGGCTGGTTTCGCACACGGCTAAGCAGCTGGCTTTGAAAGTAGACCAAGGCAGGCCAGCAGCGTGGGTTCAATTCCCGTACCAGCCTCACCGA
This sequence comes from Scyliorhinus torazame, assembly GCF_047496885.1. Classification (NCBI taxonomy): domain Eukaryota; kingdom Metazoa; phylum Chordata; class Chondrichthyes; order Carcharhiniformes; family Scyliorhinidae; genus Scyliorhinus; species Scyliorhinus torazame. Next base: position 135,815,889 of record NC_092726.1, on the reverse strand, counting down.
ACATTCGCCGGAATGTGGCGACTAGGAGCTGTTCACAGTAACTTCATTTGATGCCTACTTATGACAATAACCGATTTTCATTTCATTATTAATTTCATTTTTCATTTCTCAACTATTTGTATTCCACTCTTTGTACGGTCTGTTGGGGACTACCAAAAATAATTGTTAACAGCTGGTATATTTGCACAGTGGAAAACAACAGTCATTGCACGTTGGAAGACTGTTGAATATTCTGGCTACATTTATAGCAGCTCTTCAGACTCCGGATTCCATATTCCACGAGAGGAGATGTTCTTGCTGAACACGGTGAGACGGCTTCCGCCCTTCCCCTGCCTCTCCTGACCAGATGCTAGTGTCATCACTTCCTGGATCGCCATTATGAGAGGAATTGGAAAGATTTTAGAGGTCCACGGGTCCTGCCATTCCTTCCATTGCAACCTGCTGTCTGATGAGTATATTTCTCCCTTGTTAATGATTTTGCCACTCCTCATTGATCTCATACAGATGATTGCTCGGTTCTGGAATTCCTATGGAAGCTGCTGCTGAATCCCTGCTTTCTCCTGAATCTCGCTGTTAGCAGGAAAGAACCCAGGAAGACATCTCCACACTTGGGTCCGGTCCAAAATTCAAACAGTTTATGCATTACGCCAGTGTGAAGTTAGCCGCCCGCAACACCATCCTATCTTTTCTCAACACACACAAATCATATATTTCCAAAAAGTTTCCAAATGTGCTCAAACGGAGTGACACCGGGACCAGAACTGTGCTCAGTTCTCCGAGTGCAGATTCGATAAGGGTAACTGAAACTGGAATAATGCATTGTGTGTTCTAACTGAGGGATACAGAGACAAGGACTGTGCAACGTTCTCCAAGTGTGTTCTAACCGAGGGATACAGAGAACAGGACAGTGCCCGGTCAACCAAGTATGGTTTATCCGAGGGATACCGAGATCAATAGTGTGAATTGTTCCCCAAGTGTGGTCTAAACGTGGGATGAGGAGTCTTAAACTGTGCACGATATACAAAGTATGGTCAAACCGAGGAATTTAAAGACCAGAACTGTGCACAGCACTCCCAGTGTCGCCTTGCCTTAAGCACTCCAACTCTGGTCTAAAGAGGAATGCAGAGACTAAACTGTGCACAATCCAACGAGTGTGGTCTAACTGGAGGATATCGGGATCACCATTGTGCGCGGCGCTCTGCGTGATTTCCAACCGAGGGATACAGACACTAGAATTGAGGACACTGTTCCCAATGTGGTATAATCATCGGACAAACGGACTTCAGATTGTGGTTCACCTGGGTCGCGGGACAAATGCTAACCTCCAGGTTGTTGATAGTGGAGGATTCAGTAATGGTAAATACCATTGAATGTCATGGGGCGATAGTTTGATGTTCTCTTTTGGAGGTGGCCCTTGCGTGGCATTTTTTATGCACAGATGTTAATTCCCACGTTTTAGCCTAGGCCTGGATTTTCTCCAGGTTTTGCTGCATTTGCATGTGGATTGTTTCAGGAATACAGAATAGTGCTGAACACTGTGCAACAAACAGCGAATGTCAGCTCTGTTGACGTTATGTTGGAACGAACGCCATTGATGCAGCAGCAGAGATGGTTGGGCCTTGGACTCTACACTCTGGAACTCCTGCAGCTATGTGAAAAATGAAATGAAAATCGCCTATTGTCACAAGTAGGCTTCAAATGAAGTTAGTGTGAAAAGCTCCTAGTCGCCACATACCGGCGGTTGCTCAGTGAGGCTGGTACGGGAGCTGAGACGCCTGAGTCCAACCACCAAAACCATCTTTGTCCCAGACATGACTCTAACCAGTGGTGAACTTTCTCCCTGATTACCATTGAATAGTGGGAGGGGAGGTTATGCCTCACTAATTTGATCGAGTTTTTCGATGAAGTAACATAGATGATAGATGAGGAGAAGGCAGTTGATGTTGTATACATGGACATCAGTAAAGCCTTAGACAAGGTTCCTCATGGTAGAGGCAGAGAGTAGCAATGGGAGGGTCCTTTTCTGATTGGAGGGCTGAGACTAGTGATGTTCCGCATGGATCAGTCCTGGGACCTTTGCTGTTCGTAGTATACATAAATGATTTGGAGGAAAATGTAACTGGTCTGATTAGTAAGTTTGCAGACGACACAAAGGTTGGTGGAACTGCGGGTAGCGATGAGGACTGTCAGAGGATACAGCAGGATTGAGATCGTTTTGAGACTTGGGCGGGGAGTTGGTAGATGGAGTTTAATCCAGACAAATGTCAGGGAATGCCTTTTGCAAGGTCGAATGCAGGTAGGGAATATACAGTGAATGGTAGAACCCTCAAGCGTATTGTCAGTCAGAGAGATTTAGGTGTATAGGTCCACAGGTCACTGAAAGGGACAACACAGGTGGAGAAGGTAGTCAAGAAGGCATACGGCATGCTTGCCTCCATTGGCCGGGCATTGAGTATCAGAATTGGCAAGTCATGTTGCAGCTGTAAAGCAGATTAGCTAGGCCACACTTGGAGTATAGTGTTCAATTCTGGTCGCCACACTACCAGAAGGAGGTGGAGGTTTTTGGGACGGTGCATAAGATATTTACCAGGATGTTTCTTGGTATGGAGGGCATTAGCTATGAGGAGAGTTGAATAAACTCGGTTTGTTCTCACTGGAACGAAGGATATTGAGGGGGGACCTGATAGAGGTCTACAACATTATGAGGGGCATAGACAGAGTGGAATGTCAGAGGCTTTTCCCCAGTGTAGAGGGGTCAATTACTAGGGGGCATAGGTTTAATGTGCGAGGGGCAAGGTTTAGAGGAGATGTAGAGGAAATGTTTTTACACAGAGGGTAGTGGGTACCTGGAACTCGCTACCGGAGGAGGTGATGGAAGCATGGACGATAGTGACATCTTGACAAATACAGGAATAGGATGGGAATAGAGGGATACGGACCCCGGGAGTGCAAAAGGTTTTAGTTTGGACAAGCAGCATGGTCGGCACAGGCTTGGAGGGCCCAAGTGTCTGTCCACGCACTGTACTTTTCGTTGTTCTTTGTTCTTTGTAGACTGGTACAAAAGGCGTAGTTACATAGGATCAGAGGAGACCTGGCAGGTTGGATATAGAACTGGCTTTGGTACAGAAGACAGAGGGTAGGAGTAGAAGGGTGCTTTTTTTAATGGAAGGCTGTGACGAGCGGAGTTCCACAGTGATCAGTTGTGGGACCTTTGTTGTTCATGGTGTATATAAATGATTTGGAAGAAAATATAGCTGGTCTGATTAGTAAGTCGCAGATGACACACAAATTGGTGGAGGTGCGGATAGTGAAGAGGATTGTCAGAGGATGCAGCAGGATATCACGTGGTTGGAGTCTTGGTTGTTGCAATGGCAGATGGAGATTAATCCGGGAACATGTGACGTCATGCACTTTGGGAGGTCCACTGCATGTAGGAATTACACAATAAATGGTAGAATCCTGGCGAGTGCTGAAACGTATGAAAGATGTGGGCGTGCATGTCCACCGATTGCTGAAAGTGGCAACACATGTGGATACGGTTGGCAAGAACGCACAGGGCATGCTGGCCGTCATCAGTCGGTGCTTTTAAAAAAACATTGGCAAGTCATGTTGCAGCTATACAGGGCCTTAATTTGGCCTCATTTGGAATATTTTGTACAATTCTGGCCGCCACACACCATAAGGATGTGCATGCTTTAGAGAGGGTACAGAAGCGGTTTACTGGGATGTTGCCTGGTTTGGAGGGCATTGGCTATGAAGAGAGGTTCGATAAACTCGTTCTGTTCTCACTGGAACGACGGAGGTTGAGAGGTGACCTGATAGACGTTGAAAAGATTATGAGTGGCATGGACAGAGTGGATAGTGAGATGCTCTTTCCTAGTTGAGAATAGTAAAGCTTTAGGGGGCTTAGGTATAAAGTGCGTGGGGAAAAGTTTAGAACAGATGTGCGAGGCAAGATATTTCTACACAGAGGGTGGTAAATATATGGAGCACGCTGCCTGGGGAGGTGGTGGGAGCAGGTGCGATAGCGGGATCTGGACAAAAATATGAATAGGGTGGGAATGGAAGGATACAGACTCCGTAAGTGGAGACGGTTTTAGTTTAGGCAGGTACCACGGTCGGGACAGGCTTGGAGGGCCGAAGGGCCTGTTCCTGTGCTGTATTGTTCTTTGTTCTTTGTTTGAACAGAATTCAAATGGCGCCCTGTGAATTTCATTTCACCCTCACTTTTCAGTCTCGGCCCAAAACACAAGCTTTTTTTTACAGAATTCTACCCACTTTAAGCTAAAGGACATTAATTCTGGGATATGAAGATTACTTTACTGTCAATTAAAGATTTTTTAAAGTGACCACACTGTGCTAATTTAGGTTATTTTGGACGCAACCTTTTCACAGGGAGATTGCCGTTAACGGGCAGCACGGTAGCACAATAGGTATCACTGTGGCTTCACAGCGCCAGGGTCCTAGGTTCGATTCCCGGCTGAGATCACTGTCTGCGCGGAGTCTGCACGTTCTCCATTTATCTGCGTGGGTTTCCTCCGGGTGCTCTGGTTTCCCTCAACAGTCCAAAGTGCAGGTTAGGTGGATTGGCCATGCTACATTGCCCTTCGTGACCAAAAATGATTCGGAGGGGTTACTGACTTACGGGAAAAGGGTGGAAGTGAGAGCTTAAGTGGGTTGGTGCAGACTCGATGGGCCGAATGACCTCCTTCTGTACTCTATGTTCTATGTTGTTCTGTGAACAATTGTGACGCTTTCAAAATTGAGGTCAGAGTTTGTGATGATTTTCCTCTCTCACTCTCTTTGTGCACCATTGTTGTAACGTACAAACCGACGGCAGGGATAGTGATGACCACAAGCGGCAATGTGGAACTTATAGGATGCTGCGAGGCCTGGATAGAGTGGACATGGAGAGGATGTTTCCACTTGTCGGAAAAATTAGAACCAGGTGTCACAATCTCAGACTAATGGGACGATCCATTAAAATAGAGATGTGGAGGAATTTCTTATGCCAGAGGGTGGTGAATCTGTGGAACTCTTAGCCGCAGAAGTCTGTGGAGGCCAAATCACTGAGTGTCCTTAAAACAAATATAGATAGGTTCTTGGTTAATCAGGGCATATGGTATTATGGGGAGAAGGCAGGAGAATCGGGATAAGAAAATATCAGCCATGATTGAATGGCGGAGCAGACTCGATGGGCCGAGTGGCCAAATTCTGCTCCTATGTTTATGGCCTTATGGAAAGTGTTCATTAACTGCATCATTTCCAATCATTCAAGTTTAAGACTTTAAAATTCGAGACCTTTCAATCCATTTTGAAGTCCGTGAGCTATTTAAAAAAAATGTTGTGGTCATTGTTGCTGTGCGGGCAAAGGCCAGGGGCCAGGTCGTGCATAGCAAGATCCCTCTGCAGCATAAATCTGAACCTAACCAAATGAGGCACTACCGTCCTGCGCTCCACCCCGCGCCAGCTCCTTGCGGACCCACATCCTCACACCTGCTGCAATCTCCCTCCCACACTGCACCTGACACACACATATCCCTGGACCATCCCCACCACCCTGTGTGTGAAGTGGCCTAAGATCCGGTCGTCGCAGGACAGGTTAATAACAATAAGGTTTTGAGAGTAACCTTTCAAAAACTAAATCTCTCGGCGCACTGAAGGCAGAGAGGAGGGGACAGCGGCCTCTGGCGGCAGGGAGGAGGGGATGTAGCAGCTGGAGAGCAGTGAATCTGGAATCAGTGGCTGAGTCTGTCTGTGTCTCTGTCGGTGTCTCTCTGTGTCTCCGTCTGTGTTTCCCTCTGTGTCTCTGTCTGTGTCTCGCTCTCTGTCTGTGTCTCTATCTCTGTCTTTGTCTCTCTCTCTCTGTCCGTGTCTCTGCCTGTGTCTATGTCTCTCTCGCTCTCTCTATCTGTGTCTCTGACTGTGTCTCTGTCTCTGCCTTTGTCTGTGTCTCTGTTACTCTCTCTTTCTGTGTTTCTGTCTCTGCCTGTGTCTTTGTCTGTGTTGGTGTCTGTGACTCTGTCTGTGTCTCTTAATCTGCCTATGTCTCTGTCTGTGTCTCTGTCTGTGGCTCTGTCTGGGGCACATTCTGCTGCACAGACAGTGTTTCAGTGTGAGGCAGACGCGCAACAGATCGGCCGTGTGGGGAGACACATTCATCCAGCTGATCAGCCATGTGGGCAGGCGCAATCACCCAACTGATCGGCCACGGGGGGAGGCACATTCACCCAGCTGATCGGCCTTGGAGGAGTCACACACCCAGCTGATCGGCCATAGGGTTAGGCACAACAACACAGCTAATCGACCATGGAATGGAGGCACACACACCCAGCTGATCGGTCATGGTTGAATCACACAGAACCACCTTATCACCGATGGCGGCAATCACACAGAATCGTCTGATCCGACAAGGGGGGGGTGGTGGGATTGAAACACACCCAGCTGATGGACCATCGGAAAATCACACAGACCCAGCTGATCGAACATGGGTGAGCTCCATCCACTCCACCCAGCTGATTGGCCATGGGTGGAGCTCCACTCACCCAGCTAATCGGCCATGGGGACAATCACACAGACCCACCTGATCGCCAATGACGGATTTGGCAGCACAAGCAAATGTTTTTGAAGAACTATTTTTATTGTCGGAAAGTAATTGTTCCAAAATAATTCCACGCTAAACGGCAGGTCGAATGCAGGAACATCTCTTCAGTAAGGACACACCAAGTAACTTGGATTAATTTACAATACGGTGAAGAAACTTCCCGATCGAACCCTGCTGGGTTTCTCCTCTGGTAGGTACCTTCCAGGCCGAACGTTTATGCAACGGCTGATCGAGTCCCCACCCCTCAGTGGGGGGGGGGGGGGGGGGGGGGGGGCACGGTTACGAAGGATTAGGAGGGTGATTGGAGGTTACTTGGGGTTACGGATATGGAGCAGGTGAGTGGGCCGAGGTAATGCTGCCCTATTATTCAGAATATTAGTAATTAGTTCTTTGAATATTTTTAATGTCTTAAAAGTTGAGTTTATATATTTCATTAAGTTGGAGGCTTCGATAATTTTGAAAACATTAAAATAATGATTGTGCCACTGAATTTATTTCATTTGAGATCTTTTCCAGTCTTTTCCCCATTGTAGCTGCTGGTGTTCCCACTCCTGATCCTCCCGATTCCCAGGGCGCTACAGTTCTATCTGCGGTCGCTGCTGCTCCTCCCGGAGTAACCTCTTGGTCCCGCACTCCCGAGTCAGCCTGCACACACAAAACCCAAAGTGGTCGGAGACCATCTCCAATGGTAACACAAATGGGCAACCTTGCTGTGTAATGCAGAATGGTAAATCAGGGTGAGGCTGGGTGGGGAGGGTCAGTTTGACCGACAGTGGGAGGAGAGAGATGCCGTGTGGGTGGGCTTTCCTCTCAGCATTTAATGAATTGAAGAATTGATCTGAAGGGAGCTTTCAGCACATTCTTAAACTGCTGTCTGAACTGAGTCTGTGTCACGGCGTAAATCGCAGTGTTTGTGCAGCAACTCAGGAGTTGCAACATGAAGCCCAATTCCCGAACATAATTATCTAACCATACAGCTTTATGCCCCAGATACATCATCCGGCTCCATATAGAATAAACCATTAACGTTGACCATAACAGGATGAAATTGGCGGAGATAATGAAGAGTAAAATGATGGATTTCCACCGACTCTCCATCTCTGGGTCTCTGGGACTGTGCCCACTGCTGTGAGCCCGGAGTCTCCTGCGGGCCTTGCTGCTCAGGACAATGTGTCTGACGGTGAGAACATTGAGCAGCAGAATCAGGGCGAATGGAACACCCGGGGTTAGAATGTTGTGGAGGAACTCGATTGTTCCCCAGACCGGAGAGAACACAGCATCCACTGTGAGATCACAAAACCAGGGGTCGTTTCCCAGCCGATACAGACCTGAGAACATAAACCCCCAGGAAATGTCCTTCAAACAGCTCAGCACAGCCACTGTTCCCAGAACCACAGCCGCCATTTTCTCGCTGCAATATTTACTTTTTAGCTTCGGGCAACAAATGGCCACAAATCGATCAAAGGTGAAAGTGACGGTGAACCAGACAGAACAGTCAGTGGCTGCATAAAGCAGGGCGGCGTGGACATTACACACGGGGATGTCCCACAGGAAATAAAACTGTCTATTAAAAACAATGGGAATGTGTCTCAATATCAGGTCGAGAATAACGACCAGTAGATCCCCCACTGCCATGGCCAACAGGTAACAAGTCACACATTTGGACAGCCCACAGTTTCTTCTCTTCAGGATCACAATTGTGATGATGTTCACTGTGAGGAAAGGAAATAAACAATGAAATTTTACATCAGCCTGGGAAAAGCATTACAAGTATGGTCGACGTGGTGTTGACGAAGTCAAATACATATATATTAAGAGACACACTCTCCCACATACAGATACACTAATACGCTCACACACAAATACACTAATACACACACACACAAAGACACAAATGCACACACAGACACAAACAAACACTAATACACACACTCACTGACACAGATGCACGAATACAAACACTCACAGAAAAAGAGACACTAATACACACACTCAAAGACACACAGAGACACTAATGCGCACAATCACTGACACGCAGATGCACTGATACAAATTGACAAACGTACACTACTACAGACACTCACAGAAACAGAGACACTAATACACACATAGACACACAGGCAGTAATACACACACTTACAGACACACACACACAAATACACTCATTCACATGCACACAGATAGACACTAATGCACACACTCAATCACACACACAACGACACCAATGCACACAATCACACACGGATACACTAATGCACACCCACTCACATGCTTAAACAGAGACACGAGTACACATTCCCACATACCGAAACAGGACACTAATATACACACTCACACACACAGACACGAATACACATACTCACAGACACACGGAGACACTGATACAAAAACTCAAAGAAACAGAGACACTAATACACACACTCAAAGACAGACAGAGACAATAATACACGCACTCACACACAGACACGAATGCACTCTCACAGGTACACAGCAACACGAAAACACACACTTACATACAGAGATACACTGATACACACAATCACTGACTTACACAGACACGAATACACACACTCACATACACACACAAAAAATCCATAGTCACAGACAGATACAAAGAGAGTAATACACACAGTCACAGACACACATTCACACAGAAACACTAATATACACATTCATACACACACGGAGTCACGAACACACGCACTGAGAGACACACAAACACTAAAAAAACATACAAATGACAGAACGGTAGCATAGTGGTTCGCGCAATTGCTTCACAGATCCAGGGTCCCAGGTTCGACTCCCGGCAGGGTCACTGTGTGCGGAGTCTGCACGTTCTGCCTGTGTGTGCGTGGGTTTGCTCCGGGTGCTTCGGTCTCCTTCCACAGTCCAAAGATGTGCAGGTTAGGTGGATTGTCCATGCTAAATTGCCCTTCGTGTCCAAACATTGCCCTTAGTGTTGGTTGAGTGGCATTACTGGGTTATGGGTTTAGGGTGGCGTGGGCTTGGGTAGGGTGCTCTTTCCAAGAGCCGGTGCAGACTCGATGGACCGAATGGCCTACTTCTGCATTGTAAATTATATGAATTATATGATTCACACAGAGCGACACGAATACGCACACTCACACACACACAGATACTAGCACACAGCTCACAGACAGACAGATACACTAACACACACACTCACACACACTAATAGAGACACTCACACACAGGCACCACTGCACTCACACACACACAAACACAGGCACTAATGCACACATCTCACAAACACTCACAGATATACTGATACACACAGAGACGCAAACACACACATACTCTAATAGACACACTCACTGACACACAAAGAAACAATAATACGCACACTCACACACAGAAACACTAACTCACACTCTCACAGACACAAATACACAAACCCACTGACACATGGATACACTAATTCACACACATACAGATACTAATACACTCTCACCGACACACAGAGACTCTAATGCACTTAATCACACACACAGACAGTCACTAATACGCACACTCGCAGACACACATAGACACTGTCATGTGAGAGTACCTTAAGGAATGGGTGTTTATAAATGAGTGTGTATATAAATATCTGTAGTGAGAGTACCTTTAAGAAATGGGTGTTTATTAATGCAGTGATGTCAGAGAGTGGGTGGAGTGGGCTGTCTGTCAGCATTTTACTTTCGCTTTAGGATGTTTTACTCCAGGGTGTGTTTAGATTTGATTTCAGTGTTGGAGATGAAGCCAGACAGAGCAGGTGTAGCGTTGATCTTTGTGACATGAAAATACGATCTCTTTATCATTTGGTGAATTCAGAATTATAAATGATCTCAGTAATAATTGTAAACCTAATGTGCTTCTGTGTTTCTTAAGTTTTCTGGGTGTTAAAAGGACAGCTTACTGATTACTTAGTGTTGTATCTTTGGGGGTTGAATTTGAATGAATGGTTGCTAAGTTGTTCATTGTAATTTTTAAAAAGGATAACTTGAGTTCATAGAATAAACATTGTTTCGCTTTGAAAAATACTTTTACATTTCTGCTGTGCCACACCTGTGCAGTGGGCCGTGTGCTCCCCATACCACAATCTATTAAAAGTTGTGGGTCATAGACTGCATGATACTCTTTGGTGTTCTATAAAACCTGGCCATAACAACACTAATACACACTCTCACAGAGACACTAATACACACTCTCACAGAGACACTAATACACACTCGCAGACACTTATAAAGACTAACACAGACTCACAGACACACAACGAGACTGATACACACACAGAGACACTAATGCACACATTCGCAGACAGGAAGAGAGACTGATACACACACTCGCAGACACACAAATGCACTAATGCACACACTCGCAGATTCACAGATAATCTAACACTCACACTCACAGACACGCAGAGAAAGGAATATTCACACAGTCTCCAACCGCGAGACAGAGACACTAATAAATACACTAATGCACACGCTCACACAGATACACTAATACACCCACTCACACACATACACTAATTCACACACTCACTGGCACGCAGACACACTAATACACAAAGTCACACAACACGCAGATACACTAATACACATACTCACGCACACACAGACACTAATACAGACACTCACTAACACATAGATACACTAATACAGATCCACATACACACTTACATACACTAATACACACACTTACACACACATACTCACACACAGACACTATTTTGTTTTAATGTTAGTGTACCCAATTCAGTTTTTCTAATTAAGACCATAAGATAATAAGACATAGGAGCGGAGGTAAGGCCATTCGGCCCATCGAGTCCACTCCACCATTCAATCATGGCTGATTTCAACTCCATTTACCCGCTCTCTCTCCATAGCCATTAATTCATCGAGAAATCAAGGATTTATCAACTTCTGTCTTAAAGACATAACGTCCCGGCTTCCACCGCGCTGTGTGACAATGAATTCCACAGACCCACCACTCTCTCGCTGAAGACATTTCTCCTCATCTCTGTTCTAAAGTGACTCCATTTTATTCTAAGGCTGTGCCTAAGACCACACACTGGTCCCAGCTCGGTTCAGGTGGAGACCATCCCAACGGTATAGGTCCCCCTGGTCCCAAAACTGATCCCAGTGTCCCATGAAAAGGAACCCCTCTTTCCCACACCACTCTTTCAGCCACGTGTTAACTTCCCTTATTCTTGCCTCCCTATGCCAATTTGCACGTGGCTCGGGAGGTAATCCCGAGATTATGACCCTTGTGGACCTGTTTTTTATTTTGAATCCTAGCTCTTTATAAACTCTAACCAGGTCCTCTTTTCTAGACTTGCCTATGTTGTTGGTACCAACATGGACCACAACAGTTGGATCTTCCCCCTTCGTCGCCAGTATCCTTTCAAGCCGTTCAGAGATGTCCCGCACCCTAGCACCGGGCAGGCAACATACCATGCGGGACTCTCTATCCTGCTCACAAAGGATACTATCTATCCCCCTGATAATAGAATCCCCTACAACTACAACTTGCATATTTACTCCCTCCCCTTGAATGGCCTGCTGAACCATGGTGTCTTGATCAGCTGACTCATCCTCCCTGCAGCCCTGTTCGCCATCCACACAGGGAGCAAGTGCCTCATACCAGTTGGACAGGGTCAAGGGCTGAGGCTCCTGAGTTCCTGACTGCTGGTTCCCTTTACCTGCCTGACTTGCAGTCACACTGCGCTGTCCCTGGCCACTGGCAGGATTTAAACTACTTACTCTGTCAGGTGTGACTGCCTCCTGAAACACAGTGTCCAGGTAAGTCTCCCCCTCCCGGATGTGCCTCAGTGTTTGAAGCTCAGACTCCAGCTCATCCACTCTGAGCCGGAGCTCTTCGAGCAGCCAACACTTACTGCAGATGTGGTCGCTGCAGCTCGCAATGGGATCTGCCAGCTCCCACATCAAGCAGCTCAAACACATCACCTGACCAGCCATCTCTAATTAATTAATTAGTTTAGTTTAAGTTTACGAGTTTAGCTGTATTTTTAAAAAAAATTGGGGTAGATTTGCAATCAACCAATCAGATCATAGCTTCCCTCTGACGTCACTTTTGGAGAGAAAAAAATGGAAAACAGGAAGTTACCGTTAGGTTTTTATAAACAGAGACTGCTCCTCCTCCTCCGAACGGCTCCCGAAATTAGGCCCGAAGAAAGAGAGAGAACAAAACAATACTGAAAATGCACCTCCTCCCACTCTGCACCGAATTACACCACTGCACCAAATTACGAAGTTTCAAATTCTCACTCTGTCTGTGTCTTACTCACTCAGGCTGTGTCTCCTTGACCAGCGCAACGCTTACTAAGTGCGCTTTCTGTCTGTCTTTTATACAGACTTTAGGTGACTCAGACTAAAACATCAAAGAGAAGAATACAATGTGTACCTTTGTGCCCCCTTAACAGGCCTCAGGTTACTGCCAGACAACTGCTTCTCAGCAATTAGGGTGGGGGCAGCTTCAGCCAATCAGACACTAATCTACACTGCACTTTTAACTGAAAAACAGCACCATTAGATTAACCACTTAACTTTTCATGGTTACCTCACTGCACCAAATTACCAAGTTTCCAATTCTCACTCTGTCTGTGTCTCACTCACTCAGGCTGTGTCTCCTTGACCATCGCAACGCTTACTAAGTGCGCTTTCTGTCTGTCTTTTATACAGACTTTAGGATGACTCACACTAAAACGTCAAAGAGAAGAATACAATGTGTACCTTTGTGCCCCCTTCAGAGGCCTCAGGTGACTGCCAGATAACTGCCTCTCAGCAATTAGGGGGGGGGGGGGGCATCAGCCAATCAGACACTAATCTACACTGCACTTTTAACTGAAAACCAGCAGAATTAGATTAACCACTTACCTTTCCTGGTTACCTCACTGCACCAAATTACCACGTTTCAAATTCTCACTCTGTCTGTGTCTCACTCACTGCTTGACCAGCGCGACGCTTACTAAGTGCAATTTAAGGAGCAATTTTAGCGTGACCAATCCACCTACCATGCACATCTTTTGGGTTGTAGGGGCGAAACCCACTCATACACGGAGGGAATGTGCAAACTCCATATGGACAGCGACCCAGAGCCGGGATCGAACCTGGGATCTCGGAGCCATGAGGCAACAGGACGAGCCCACTGCGCCACAGGGCTACGCCACACAGACACAGACATCCACTAATGCACAAACTCAAAGACACACACACGGACAAGGATACACACACAGACACACCAAGACACTAATACGCTCCGTCATACACATTCCCTAATACACGCACTCACTGTCACAGACAGGCTCTAATGTACACACTTAGATACACACAGACACTTAGACACACACAGACACACACAGATGCAATGCTACTCACATGGGACAGAAATACACACAAACAAACACTCACCCAGGCACAAACACACACACTCACAGACACACAGATACACTAATATACACACTCACAGAAACACGCATAGACACTAATACATACATTCACACACAAACAGTCACACACAGACACAAATTCACACACGTTCAGACAACAAAGAACAAAGAACAAAGAAATGTACAGCACAGGAACAGGCCGTTCGGCCCTCCAAGCCCGTTCCGACCATGCTGCCCGACTAAACTACAATCTTCTACACTTCCTGGGTCCGATTCCCTCTATTCCCATCCTATTCATGTATTTGTCAAGATGCCCCTTAAATGTCACTATCGTCCCTGCTTCCACCACCTCCTCCGGTAGCGAGTTCCAGGCACCCACTACCCTCTGCGTAAAAAACATGCCTCGTACATCTACTCTAACCCTTGCCCCTCTCACCTTAAACCTATGCCACCTAGTAATTGACCCCTCTACCCTGGGGAAAAGCCTCTGACTATCCACTCTGTCTATGCCCCTCATAATTTTGTATACCTCTATCAGATCTCCCCTCAACCTCCTTCGTTCCAGTGAGAACAAACCGAGTTTATTCAACCGCTCCTCATAGCTAATGCCCTCCATACCAGGCAACATTCTGGTAAATCTCTTCTGCACCCTCTCTGAAGCCTCCACATCCTTCTGGTAGTGTGGCGACCAGAATTGAACGCTATACTCCAAGTGTGGCCTAACTAAGGTTCTATACAGACACACCGAGAGACTAACGCACACAGTCACAGAAACAGAGACAATGATACACACACTCACATACACACACAAAGACAATAATACACAGTCACAGACATATACAAATACAGTAATACACGCCCTCACAGGCATACATACACACACTCACACAGAAACACTAATACACACATTCACACACACAAGGAGTCACTAACACACGCACTCAGAGACACACAGACACTAAAAAAACACACACAGAGCGGCACAAATACACTCACTCACACGCACACAGAGACTAGCACACAGCTCACAGTCAGACAGATACACTAATACACACACTCACGCACACTAATAGAGACACTCACACACACAGGTACTACTGCACTCACACACACCCAGGCACTAATGCACACATCACACAATCTCTCACGGATACACTAATACATACAGAAACACAGACACACACATACTGTAATACACATACTCACTGACACACAAAGAGACACTAATACACACACTCACACACACAGACACGAATTCACACTCTCACATACGCAAATAATCAAACCCACAGACACATGGAGACACTAATTCACACAAATACAGACACTAATACACACTCACAGACATCGGGAGACTCTAATGCACTTAATCATACACACAGACAGTCACTAATACGCACACTCGCAGACACACATAGACACTGTCATGTGAGATTACCTTAAGGAATGGGTGTTTATAAATGGGTATGTGTATAAATATCTGTAGTGAGAGTACCTTTAAGAATTGGGTGTTTATTAATGCAGTGATGTCAGAGTGTGAGTAGAACTGGGCTGTCTGTCTTCTTTTTACTTTCGTTTTAGGCTGTTTGCTCCACGGTATGTTTTAGATTTGTTTTCCGTGTTGGAGCTGAAGCCAGACAGAGCAGGTGTAGCGTTGATCTCTGCGACATGAAAAGACTACCTCTTGATCATTTGGTGAATTCAGAATTATAAATGGTCTCAGTAATAAATGTAAACCTAATGTGCTTCTGGTAAAAAGTGTTTCTTAAGTTTTCTGGATGTCAAAATGACAGCTTACTGATTACTTAGTGCTGTTCTTTGGGAGTTGAATTTGAGTGAATGGTTGCGAAGTTGTTCACTTTATGTTTTAGAAGGATAACTTGAGTTCATAGAATATACATTGTTTCGCTTTGAAAAATAATTTTCCATTGCTGCTGTGCCACACCTGTGGAGTGGACCGTGTGCTCCCCATACCACAATCTATTAAAAGTTGTGGGTCATGGGGACTGCATGATACACTTTGGTGTTCTATAAAACCTGACCATAACAACACTAATACACACACTTACAGAGACGCTAATTCACACTCGCAGACACACATAAAGACTAACACACACTCACAGACACAAAGCGAGACTAATACACACACTCACACACAGAGACTCCAATACACACATTCTCAGACAAGAAGAGAGACTGATACATACACTCGCAGACACACAAATGCACTAATACACACACTCGCAGTCTCAAAGAAAATCTGATACGCACACTCACAGACACGCAGATAAATATACACACAGTCTTCAAGACGCGAATACAGACAGTCACTGACACACAGAGACACTAATAAATACACGAATGCACACACTCACACACGCAGACACTAATACACACACACAGACACACACAGACACTAATGCACAAACTCAAAGACACGCAGAGACACTGATACACACGCACACAGACACACAGAGGCACTAATACACCCAATCATACACAGACATTAATACACACACTCACTGACACGCAGACACACTAATACACAAAGTCACACAACACACAGAGACACTAATACACATACTCACACATACAAATAGTAATACACACACTCAAAGATACAGAGAGAGACTCTAATACACAAATTCACATACACACACAAAGACACTAATACAGACACTCACTAACACATAGATACACTAATTCAGACCCATATACACACATACAGACACTAATACACACACTCACACACACATAGACATTAATACACGCACTCACAGATACATATTGGCACTAATGCACGCACTCATAATCATACACTGACACTAATACACACGCATACACAGACCCGAATGCACCCACTCAAAGACACAGACAGGTACGAATGCACAAACACACAAACACACACAGCAACACACAGATACACTAATGCACGCACACACAGACATACACAGACACTAACACGCAACTCACGCACACATAGATGCACTAACTACACACTCACAGACACATGTAGGCCCTAATGCACTTAATCACACGCACAGTCACTAATACGCACACTCACGGATGCACAGAGAGACTGTCATGTGAGAGTACCTGTAAGAAATGGGTTTTTATTAATGGGTGTGTATATAATATCTGTAGTGAGAGTGCCTTCAAGAAATGGGTGTTCATTAATGCAGGGATGTCAGAGAATTTGTGGAGCTAGACTGTCTGTCAGATTTTTACTTTCGTTTTAGGCTCTTTGCTGCAGGATGTGTATTTAGTTTTGTTTTCAGTGTTGGAGCTGAAGCCAGACAGAGAAGGTGCGCTGCTGTTCTCTCTGCCATGAAATGAATATCTCTGGATCATTTGGTGAATTCAGAATTATAAAAGTTCCAAAGTAATAAATGTGAACCTAATGTACTTCTAGTAAAAGGTGTTGCTTAAGTCTTCTGGATGTTAAAAGGACATCTTACGGATTACTTAGTGTTTTATTCTTTGGGGGTTGAATTTGAGTTCATGGTTGCTAAGTTGTTCACTGCATGTTTTAAAAGGGTTAAATCGAGTTCATTGAATAAACATTGTTTTGCTTTGAAAAATACTTTTTAATTTCTGCTCAACCACACCTGTAGAGTGTGGTTGAGCAGATACATGATACACTTTGGGGTTCTCTAAACCCTGGCCCATAACAAAACTAATTCATATACTCACAGAAACACAGAGACACTAATATACTCGCAGACAAACAGAGGCACTAACACATTCACAGACACACAGAGACACTAACACACACTCACACTCACACAGAGCCTCTAATACACACACACAGACATATACAGACTCGAATACACACAGTCACAGAAAAAAAGACAATAATAAACATTCACTCATAAAGGTTGACAGTAATATACACACACAGACACGAATGCCAACACTCTCAAACACATAGACAGTAATACACACACTGACAGCCACAGGGACACTAATACACACACTCTCACACACACTTAGAATGTAGTACACACACTCAGACACAGAGACACTAATACACACACTCACAGGCACACAGATACACTAACACACACACTCACACAGACACTAATTCACACTCTCACATACGCAAATAATCAAACCCACAGACACATGGATAATACCACACTCATGCACACAGACAGTAATACATACACTCACACACACTCACAGACAAACGGAGGCACTAATACACACACTCACAGACACACACAGATAAATTAATACGCACACTCACACACACACAGACAATAATACACACACTCACAGACAAACGGAGGCACCAATACACACACTCACAGACACACACAGATACAGTAATACGCACACTCACACACACACAGACATTAATACACACACTCACACAAAGAGTCACTAATACGCACACTCACAGGCACACTGAGACACTGATACACACACTCACACACACACAGACTCTAATACACACAGACACAGAGACAATAATACACACATTCACAGAGACATAGAACATAAAACATAGAACATTACAGCGCAGTGCAGGCACTTCGGTCGTCGATGTTGCGCCGACCTGTGAAACCACTCTAAAGCCCATCTACACTATTCCCTTATCGTCCATATGTCTATCCAATGACCATTTGAATGCCCTTGGTGTTGACGAATCCACTCCTGTTGCAGGCAGGGCATTCCACGCCCTTACTACTCTCTGAGTAAAGAACCTACCTCTGAAATCTGTCTTATATCTCTCTCTCCTCAATTTAAAGCTATGTCCCCTCGTGTTGGACATCACCATCCGAGGAAAAAGGCTCTCACTGTCCACCCTATCCAATCCTCTGATCATCTTGTATGCCTCAATTAATTCACCTCTTAACCTTCTTCTCTCTAACGAAAACAGCCTCAAGTCCCTCAGTCTTTCCTCATAAGATTTTCCCTCCATACCAGGCAACATTCTGGTAAATCTCCTCTGCACCGTTTCCAATGCTTCCACATCCTCCCTATAATGCGGCGACCAGAATTGCACGCAATACTCCAAATGCGGCCGCACCAGAGTTTTGTACAGCTGCAACATGACCTCATGGCTCTGAAACTCAATCCCTCTACCAATAAAAGCTAACACACCGTACGCCTTCTTAACGACCCTCTCAACCTGGGTTGCAACTTTCAAGGATCTATGTACATGGACACAGAGATCTATCTGCTCATCCATGCTGCCAAGAATCTTACCATTAGCCCAGTACTCTCTCCTGTTATTCACACTTTTCTGTACACACATTCGCAGACAGAGTAACACTCACATTCACACACAGCAGGCATACACACACACGCTGACACACAGAGATACAAATACACAAACTCACAGAGACACAAAGGGACACTAATGCACACGCACACAGACACTAATACACAGACTCACAGAGTCATAAATACACACACTCACAAACACAGAGAAACACACATATATACTCACTGACATCAATCAAAACACTGCCACACGCACATAAACAGACTCAAACTCGCCTTCTCTCACACACCCACAGACACACACAAATCCACTCAGTCAAACTTACGCACACACACAGACACACAGAGAGACACTCAGAGTTCTGAGGTACGCACGCATTCCCACGCACACCAGCACAAACATTTACAACTGCCATACACAAACACACTCATTCGTGCAAGCACTCTCAAGCACACATACACACCTCCGTACACCTACACACACATCCATACATACTGACCCAAACACGCACTGGCACTCACTTCCGTACACGCAAACACACCCACACCTACATTCACATGCACACCCAGAATGACACCAACACCCACCCACACATATACACTTAACACCCGCACACACACTCACAATCCACACATACAGACACCACGCACAGCCCCACACACAAATATAACCACACTTAGACGGATACACCCACACCCAGACAGCCAACCCATACATCCTCATGCACACACATTGCCGGCACACATACACTCCCACACTCACTCACCCACATACAGACAGCCACATACTTACCCACACACACACACATATACCCTCGCACCCCCACACATAAACACAACCACACAGGCACACACTCACGCACAAACATACATCCACACGCACATTAACTCGCTTATGCGCACACACAATCACACACGTACACCCATAAATACACCGAAAGCAAACGTTCCCACAAATACAAGCCAACAAACACACCGACACATGCACACGCACACAACGATGTATACAAATACACATTCACTCACACACCAAAACCTGCACACAAACTCTCACCTACGCACATACTCACACTCACACACAGACTCACACACAGACACAAATGCGCACACACACACATGGATCCACACACGCAAGCCCACACGCACTCCCACATACACAATGACACTCATATAAACACATACTAAGGCACACTAATACACAGTCCACTCACACACTCAAAAGACACACAGGCTCCAACACTCACTCACACACACGCACTCCAACACACATCCGCACATGCAAAAACGTGCACACAGACACGCTCATACCCACCCATACTCAGGCACCCAACACACACAGACACACCCGTACTGACACATACCTACACACAGACAAACACACACGCATTAACCCCACAGACACACGAACTCCCCACACACACACTCAGCCCCCACAACGACACTAACCTCACATACAGATTACCCCCCAATACACTAATCCCACCCCTATACTCATACACTAACCTTCCCCCCCCCACAGACACATACACTAACCTCCCCCATACGCACATACACTAAACCCCTTACACGAATACTAAGGCCCCCACGCACAGTAGCCCCCTCCACACACACACACACACACACACACAAACACACACACACACACTAACCACCCGCACACACGCACTAACTCCCCCCACACACACTAAACCTCCACACACAAACATACTAACCCCCACACACACATTAACCACTCCACACATACAATCGCCCCCCCTCAAACACACTAACCCCCCACGCACACACACTAACCACCCCCACACACACAAACCCTCCCAAACACTAAGCAGCTTTCCCGCACACACACATTAATACCCCCATGCATACGAAACTCCCCACACGCACTAACGCCCTCCCCCCACACTCACTAACCCCCACTCACACACATTAACCCCCCCCCACTCACAATAACCTCCTCCCCACACACACTAATCCCTCCACACACACAGACACCCCACACACTAACTCCCCCCCACACACTAAACCCCCCCGACACACACATTAACCCCTCTCCCCACACACAAGAACCTCCCAAACAGACACTAACCCCCCACACCCACACACTAACTACACCCCACACACTAACCGCCCCCATACGCACTATAACCCCACACACAAACCAACCCCCAGACACACTCACTATTCACCCACGCGCACCCTACCCCCCTCCACACACTAACCCCTCCAAACACACACTAAACACCCCCGACAAACAATAACTCCCCACCACACACACACTAAACCCTCACACAGACACTAACCCCCCACACACATTAACCCCCCAAATACACTAACCGCACCCCCCCACACACACAGACTAACACCCCCCACATACACTAACCCCTCTTCACACGGACACTAACGCCCAGCACACAGTAACCTACCACAAACACTGACCACCACACACACAACCCCCCCATACACAAACACACTAACCCTCCACAAACACTAATCTCCCCACGCACACAAACGCCTCCCCCCCACAGACTAAACCCCAAACACAAAATCCCTCCCCACACGCACATTAACTCCCGTCCACAGACACTAACCCCCTACGCACACACTATCCCCTCCACACACACTAACCACCCCCCCCACACGCTACCACCCCCACACGCACACTAACCCCCACCCCACACACTCATTAACGCCTCACACACACTAAGCCCCTCACACACGCACAACCCCCACACACTAACCACGCAAACACACATGAACCCCCCAAACACTAACATCCCCCAACACACACCATGACCCCCCTACACACACACACTAACCCCCCTCACACGCATACAAAGGTCCCCGCATACACTTGCCACCCACACACACACTTCCCACCCACACACACACTAATACCCCACACGCACTAAACCCCCACACACTACCACCCCCACATACACTAACCGACCACCACACACACTAACCCCGCGCATGCACACTAACCCACCACACACTCACTAATCCCCCCGACACACACACACACTAATACCCCGACATTACACACTTACCCCCTACACACATCCAATAACACCCCCCCCCACAAACGTACACTAACACCCCACACACACTAACCCCCCCCCACACACATACTAACCCCCCACGCACACACACTAACCACCCCCACACACACAAACCCTCCCAAACACTAACCAGCTTCCCCGCACACACACATTAAACCCCCCATGCACACGAAACCCCCCACACGCACTAACGCCCTCCGCCCCACACACTCACTAACACCCACCCACACACACTAACCCCCCACTCACACTAACCCCCTCCCCACACACACTAATCCCTCCACACACACAGACACCACACACACTACCGCCCCCATAAGCACACTAACCCCCAACACACACACACACTAAATAATCCCCCCCACACACACTAACGCTCCCACACACTCAACCTCCCCCACCACACACTAAATCCCCCGACACACTCAATCCCCCGACCCACTCACTATCCCTCACACACCCTAACCCCCCATACATACTAACCCGTCCGCCACCCACACAAACTAACCCCTCCACACACACACACACACACACACACACAAAACCACCCGCCACACACTAACTCCCCCCCACACACTAACCCACGACACACACATTAACCCCCTTCCCCACACACACTAACCTCCCAAACAGACACTAACCCCCCACACCAACACACTAACCACACCCCACACAGTAACCGTCCCCATACGCACAATAACCCCCACCCCACACACAAACTAACCCCCTCACAAACAACCCCACACACAAACCAACCCCCAGACACATTCACTATTCACCCACACACTCCCTACCCCCCCCCACACACTAACCCCTCCAAACACACACTAAACACCCCCGACACAAACTAACTCCCCCCACACACACACTAAACCCTCACACAGACACTAACCCTCCCACACACATTAACCCCCCAAATGCACTAACCGCACCCCCCCCACACAGACTAACACACCCCACATACACTAATCCCTCTTCACACGGACACTAACGCCCCACACACAGTAACCTACCGCAAACACTGACCACCACATACACAATCCCCCCATACACAAACACACTAACTCCCCCGCCCACAAACACACTAACCCTCCACAAACACTAATCTCCCCACGCACACAGACACCACACACACTACCGCCCCCAACACACACTAACCCCCCAACACACACACACAGACCCCCACAACACCCCCACAGACTGAACCCCAAACACAAAAACCCTCCCCACACGCACACTAACTCCCGTCCACACACACTAACCCCCTACGCACACACTATACCCTCCACACACACTAACCCCCCCCCCACACACGCTACCACCCCCACACGCACACTAACCCCCAACCCCCACACACATTAACGCCTCACAAACACACACAAACCATCCCCACACACACAAACTACTCCACCACACACACACAAACACCCGCCATACACTAACCCCACACACACTAACCCCGTCCCACATACTAACCCCCCACACAGACACTGACCCCACACACATTAAGCACCCAAATACACTAACCCCACACAAACACACACTAACACCTCCACCCACACAAACACTGACCCCCCGCTCACACACACTACCCCCCCCCCCCCACACAAACACATTAACCCCCCCCCCACAGACACGCACACACTAACCCCTCCCAAACACACTAACCCCCGACACAGGCACACACTAAACCCCCCACACACACTAACCACACCGCACCCTCACACACACGCTAAACACTCCACACACATTAACCCCAACGCACACAATAAACCCCCGCGCGCACACACACACAATAACCCACCCCAGGCTCACTAATGAACCCTCCCCACACACACCCAAACCCCCGACACACACACACACTAACTCCCCCCCCACACACACACACTAATCCCCGACACGCACACACTAACCACCCCCACACTCACTAACCACCCCACACACACTAAGCCCCTCACACACGCACAAACCCCCACACACTAACCTCGCACACACAGACACGAACCCCACACACACATTAACCCCACAAACACACTAACCCCCCCCACACACACAAACACTATGCCCCCCCCACACACACACTACCCCCCTCACACGCATACAAAGGTCCCCACATACACTTGCCCTCCACACACACACTAATACCCCACACACACGAAACCCCCACACACTACCACCCCCACATACACTAACCGCCCACCACACACACTAACCCCGCGCACGCACACTAACCCACCACACACACCCTAACCCCCCCCGACACACACACACACTAATCCCCCTACATTACACACTTACCCCCTACACACATCCACTAACACCCCCCCCACACACACACTAACCCCCCACACACATACACCACCCCCCCCCCACACACACTAACCACCCACACGAACCCCTCAACACACATACACACACACCCCACACACACTAACCCCCGCCCACCCACACACTTACACCGCACCCCCCCACACAGACGACCCCCCAAAACATGCACTATGACCCCCACAAACACCCCCACACACTAACTCACACACACTAACACATACTGACCCCCCACAAACACAATAACCCCTCCCACGTACACTAACCCCCCACACAAACACACTAAACCTCACACACACACGATAAATCCCCACACACAACAACCCCCACACACACAATAACCAACCCACACACACACTACCCCGCCAACACACACACTAACCTAGCCTCCCCACACTCACGCACACACTAACTCCGCCCCACACACAAACCAACGCTCCCCACACACACACCAACCCCCCACGCACACGCCAACCCCTCAACACAAACACACTAACCCCTCCACACACACTAACCGCCCCACACACACCAACCCCTTCCCCCCACACACACACACTAACACTGACCCACACACGCACAAACCGCCCCACACACAGTAACCGCCCCACACATTGACCCCCACACAAGCATACTAACCCCCAACACGGAGACTAATCCCGTACACACTAACACCACCACCCCCGCACACAAACACCACACACATACACGAAACCCCCCCACAAACACTAACCCTCCCCACGCACATACTAAGCCCCCCACGCAGACTAACCATCCACACGTGAACTAACACCCCCCACACACACACACCAACCCCACACACGCACGAACCGCCCTCCACACACTAACCCCCACACATATTAACCCCCCCCCACACACACACTAACCCCCCACGCACACACTGACACCTCCCACGCATACTAATCCCCCCCCCACACAGGCAAACACTTAACCCCCACACACAAACGTTAAAACCCCACTTACAATAGCCCCCACACACACAATAACCCACCAGCACACACACACTATCCAACTCTCTCCAGTCACACACTAACCCCAACACACACTAACACCCAACACACACACTAACCAACCCCCACACACACTAACCCCCCACAAACACACTAACCAACCCCCACACACACTAACTACCCCACACACACTGACCCACCCCCCACACACTAACGACCCCACACACAATAATCACCCCACACACACTAACCCCCCCACACCCAATAACCCGCCCCCCACTCACACTAACGCCACACACACTAATCCACCCACACACTATAACACTCACTCACATCCAAACACACTACCCCCCCACACACAAACTAACCTCACACATTAACCCCCACACACACACGGACCGCCCCACCCATACTAACCCCCCGCACGCGCACTAACCCCTCCCACACACACTATCCCCCCCCCCACACAGACACACACTAAACACCCAACACATACACACTAACCCCCAATACACACACAGGAGTAACCCCCCACACACAAACCCACCCTCCCCACACACACACAGTAACCGCCTCCACACACGCATTAACCCTCACACACACAGACACACTAACCCCCCCCCCCACACACACAAACCCTCCCACACACACTAACCCCCCGACAAACACACACACTAACCACCCCACTCAATCACTAACCGCCTCACACACATCCTAAATCCCTCACACACTCACACACTCACAAACTCCCCCCCCCACATACTAACACCCCCACACACACTGAAGTCCCCATACACACATACTAACCCCCCACATACTCACTAGCTCATCACACATACACCAGACCATACCCACCCACACACTGACCCCCCCCCCGCACACCAACTAACCCCCGACAAACACAATAACCCCACACACACTAATCCCCCCACACTAAACCCACACCCCACACACACTAACCACCCCTCACGCACACTAACCCCCACCCCACACACACTGGCCCCCTCACCCACACACATACAACCCTACACATACACTAACCCACCCACATACAAGCTCTATCCCCCACACAAACCTTAGCCCACACCACACACACTAACACTCTACACACACACTAAACCTCCCACACACACTAACGTCCATCGTCACACACACTACCCACCACACACAAACTAACCCCCAATCACCCACACACTAACCCCCAACACACACACACTAACCATCCCCACAAGCATTAACCACCCCCACACACTAACCCCCGCAGCATACACCCACTACCCGGCCCCCGCGCGCATACACTAACCCTCCATACACAAACACACTAACCCCCCCCCACACACACACACCACTCTCCCCCCACAGAAAAACATACGAAGCCCTCCCAACACATAGACTTACCACCCCCCCCCCCAAATACACACCCTAATCCACCCACGCACAACAACCGCCCCACACTAACCCCCCCTCTCGGACACACCACCCCCACACACAGAAACACAATAAACCCCCGAACACACACACGCAACCGCACCCCCACATACACTAATCACCCTCAACACACAAAAACGAAACCACGCCCCAAACACAAACACCCCACCCCCCCCACGCACATTAACCCGCCCCAAACACTCACCAACCCCACACACACCAGCCTGCCCACAGACGTTCCAAGCACCACACACAAACCCTCCACACCCATTATTCCCCTCACACACACACTAACCCCCTTCTCACACACACTAACCCCCCACTCACGCACTAACCAACCTCCCCACACACACACAAACCAACTCGCCCCACACACACTTACCTCAACATACACTAACCACTAACACACACACTAACACGCCCACACACACTAACCCCCCACAAACACACTAACCAACTCCCACACAGACTAACCTCCCCACACACTGACCACCACACACACAGGCGACCCCACACACAAAACACCCCCCACACACAAACCCCCCCACACCCACTAACCCCCCCCCACTCACACTAACGCCACACACACTAACACCCACACACTATAACACTCACTCACACACACACATCAACCACCCCACACACACTAACCCCCCACAAACACACTAACAACCCCCACACACACTAATCCCCCACAAGCACACTAACCAACCCCCACACACCCTAACCCCCAACACACACACTAATCCGCCCACACACACAAACCCCCCACAAACACATTAATCAACCCCCACACACATTAACCCCCCACAAACACGCTATCCAACCCCCACAGACACGAACCACCCCACACACACTAACCAACCCCACTCACACCCAGGGGCTGTTTAGCACAGGGCTAAACCGCTGGCTTTGAAAGCAGACCAAGAGAGGCCAGCAGCACGGTTCAATTCCCGTAACAGCCTCCCCGAACAGGCGCCGGAATGCGAAGACTAGGGGCTTTTCACAGTAACTTCATTTGAAGCCTACTTGTGGCAATAAGCGATTTTCATTTAATTTCATTTCACACTAAACCCCCACCCCACACACACTACCCACACCTCACGCACACTAACCCCCACCCAACACACAGTGATCCCCTCACCCACACACAAACAACCCTAAACACACACTAACCCACCCACATAAAAGCTCTATCCCCCCCCACACACACACACATACTAACTCCCCGCACACTAATGCCACCCCACACAATAACTCCCGCCCACACGCACACTAACCTCCACACACACTAATCCCCCAAACTCACATTAACCACTGAACACACACTAACCCACCCCCCCACACACACACGCACTAATTCTCCCCACACGCCTTAACCACCCCCACACACACTAGCCCCCACCGCACTCACCCAGTCGCCCGGCCCCGGGCACATACACTATCCCTCCATAAACAAACACATTAAAAAAAACACTTACTAACCCCCCACCACACAAAAACATACTAAACCCTCCCAACACACACTTACCATCCCACACACACACACTAACCATCCCCCAAATACACACACTAATCCTCTCACGTACACTCACTAACCGCCCCACACTAACGCCCCCCCCTCGCACACATCACCCCCTCACACACAAACACACTAATCTCCCTAACACCCGCACCCGCACCCCCCATAAACAAAACGCCCACCACACAATCTAACCACACACACACTAACCCAACCCCACACACACAAACAACCCCCCCCCACGCACACTAACCCCCCCCCCCCCCCCTCCACACACACACACACACACACACACACACACACACACACATTAACGCCACACACACGAACCTCGCCACACACGGTCCAACCCCCCACACACTAACCCCCCCACACACATTAACCCCCCACACACACTCACCCCCCCACACACACAATAAACCCCAACCACGCACACTAACTGTCCCACACACACTAACCCCTCCCCACACACGCTACCCCCCAAACACACTAACTTCACCACACAGACACACACTATACCCACCTCACACAAACTCTAAACCCCCACACACACTAACCCCACCCCCCCACACACACACTAACCCCCCCCCCACACACACACACACTAACCACCCTCACACATACTAACCCCCTCCACACACACACACACACACACACACACACACACACACACACATACACACACACACACACAAACGACACACACACACACTAACACCCACCCACACACTAACTGTCCCACACACACTAACCCCTCCCCACACACGCTAACCCCCCCCCCCACACACACACACTAGCTCCACCACACAGACACACACTAAACCCACCACAGACAAACGCTAAACCCCCACACAAAAATCCCCCCCCCCCACACACACACACAGACTAACCCCCACACACACTAAGCCCTCAACACACACACAGTAACCAACCCCACAAACACTAACCACCCCACACACACTAACCACCCCCAAACGCACACACTATCCCTCCCCAACCACACACAATAACCCCCCACACAGTAAACGCCCCCAACACACACACTATCCACCCCACACTCACTAACACCCCCGCACACACTAACCGCCAACCATACAAACTAACCACACACGCTCACACACACTAAACCAATCCCACACACACACTAATGCCCCCGACACACACACTAACCCCCTCCCACGCAGACAAACACACTCCACACACACATACTAATCCTCCACACACAATAACCACCATAAACTCATTAACCCACCCACACATGATCTAACAGAGGGCAGTAGAGCGGAGCTGCTGATTGGCTGTTGCGGGGAAAATTTGCATGAGTGCATACCGGTCAGTGCATCTTGAATGTGTTTATGGAGGGGCTGTTGCCAAGTACGATTAATACACACTCGAACACCCCACACACACACTAACCAACCCTCACACACACTAACCCGCGCCCACACACACTAACCCGCGCCCACACACACACTAATCCCCCCCCACACACACACACCCCCAACACACGCACACAAACACCCCTCACACACACTAACCCCCCCTCCGCCCCCCCCCCCCCACTAACACGCGCCAAATCACAAACTAACCTCCCACAAAGACACTCCCCACCACACACACTAACTGCCCCACACATACACTAAACCCCCAAACACCTTAACGATCCACACACACTAACCACCTCACACACACACTAACACCCACACACGTACACTAACCCCACACACACACTACCCCCCCTCACAGACATACCCCAACACACACCAACACGCCCATCAGACACACAGGAACACACCCCACACACACTAACCACACCCCTCACACACTAACCCCCTCCAAACATACTAACCCCCTCCCAAATCCCCATTATCAACTACTACACCCCACGCACACACTAACTGTCCCACACACACTAAACCCCTCGCTCACACACACTCACCCCAACACAAACGCATTAACCCCCTCTCCACACACAAGCACACTAAACACTCCCCACACACGGTAACCACGCCCCCCACACGCACAAACATAAACACACCGCCCCCACACACACAATCACACTAACCCCTCCCACACACACTTACCCCCACACAGACACACACTAAACCTCCACAAACAAACGCTAAATCCCTCACACGCATTAACCGCCATGCACTCAATAACCCCCCACACACATGATCCAGCAGTGGGCAGAAGATGCGGATCTGCGGGTTGGCTGTTGAGGGGAAAATGTGCATCAGTGCATTGCGGACACAGCGGCCAGAAGGTGTACCTGAGAAATACACCCTCCGTGTTCAAGTGAAGGCAAGCATCCAGCAGAGGGCAGTAGGGCGTAGCTGCTGATTGGATGTTGCGGGGAAAATTTGCATCAGTGCATTGCGGTCACTGCATCTTGCAGGTGGTTGGTGCAGGAGCTGTTTTCAAGTGACGGTTAAACCCCAAACACTTGTACAGTGTTTCGCACCCTACCTCCCACTCTAACTACAAAAAGACAATCACTGTAAGGATCCCAGCCGAGTAAAGATAAAGAGGGAGACTCGAGGGCAAGTTGAAGTCGAACGGTGACGTCACAGCATGCAGTTACGTGATTGGCTGGTGACTGGTAAGTATTTTGTCTGTTCCCTGAGGTGTTGTTGTGCGGGGCGCAGTGGTTGCTGAGTGAGTGCTTGCAGAGAAGGGGAGTAAGTTTTTTAAAAACTGGATTTTCCAGATGAATCCGGTCGGAGTGAGGACAGTGGGACTGCTGTGTAAGTAGTAACGATTTAAAGTGTTTGCGCAGGCCCCTAACAGCTGATTACTGTTTTTGTGTGGGGCGCAGTGGTTTTTGTGTTTACCCTTATTTAAGTTGGGCAGTTTCCAAACCCTAGACACTACACTTGTAGTGTCCCCCACCCATCCACCTCCTTTAACCTAAGGGGTAGAGTGAATAACAGGTAAGCTCTTTCTTTTTTTATTCAGATGGGATGGCAGGGAAGGCGGTGCAATGTTCCTCCTGCAGACTGTGTGAGGTGAGGGACGCCGTCCGTGTCCCTGCTTATTTCACCTCAGCGAAGTGCACCCATCTCCAGCTCCTCAGAAACCGCGTTAGGGAACTGGAGCTGGAGCTGGATGAACTTCGGATCATTCGGGAGGCAGAGGTGCTGATAGATAGTAGCTTCAGGGATGTAGTTACTTCATCGAATCAAGATAGATGGGTGACGGTGAGAGGGGCTGGGAGGAAGCAGTCAGTGCAGGGTTCCTCTATGGTCGTTCCCTCAGTAACACGTATACCGTTTGAGATACTGTTGATGGGGACGACCTACCAAGGGTGAGCCACGGTGAACGGATCTCCAGCACTGAGCTCGTACCTGTGGCTCAGAATGGGAGGGGGAGAGCAGGAGAGCAATAGTTATTGGGGACTCGATAGTTAGAGGGGAAGATAGACGGTTCTGTGGCAGCGAAAGAGACTCACGGATGGTATATTGCCCCGCGGGTGCCAGGGTCCGTGGCATCCCAGATCGTGTTTTCAGAATCATTAAGGGGGAAGGGGGAACAGTCACAGGTCGTGGTACAAATCGGTGCCAACGACATAGCTAAGAGAATGGACGGGGATTTAAAACAGTAGTTTAGGGAGCTGAGAGCCAGGACAAATCATGGTGTCATCTCTGGTTTGTTGCCGGTGCCACGTGCGAGTGAGGTGAGCGACAGGGAGAGAGTGCAGATAAACACGTGGCTGCAGGGATGGTGTAGGAGGGAGTGATTTCAGGCACGTGGATAATGGGAGCATATTCTGGGGAAGGTGGGATCTGTACCGACAGGACGGTTTGCACCTGGACCAGAGGGGCACCAATATCCTGGGGGAGAAATTTGCTACGGCTGTTTGGGGGGGGGGGGGGGGGGGGGGGGGGGGGGGGGGTTAAACGAATTTGTCAGGGGGCTTGGAAAACTAGCTGTAGTACAGAAGCCAGTGTTGAGAGCAGTGACGAACTGAGGAAGGTATCAATGTCGCAGGAGTGTACCGGCAGACATAAAGGTGGGTTGAGGTGTGTCTACTTCAATGCAAGGAGCATCCGGAATAAGGTACAAGGCAGACCGTCCAGTTTAAACATGGTGGCATTGCCAGACAGTCCAGTCTCAGCCATGGTCGAATTGCCAGGCAGACGGTCCAGTGTCAGACATGGTGGAATTACAAGTTAGGCGGTCCAGTTTCACACATGGAGTAATTTTCTGGCTCCGATACAGTGTCAGACATGGTGGAATTGCAAGGCAGACGGTCTAGTGTCAGACATGCTGGAATTGCCAGGCAGACGGTCCAGTCTCAGACATGGTGGAATTACAAGGCAGACGGTCCAGTGTCAGACATGGTGGAATTGCCAGGCAGAAGGTCCAGTGTCAGACATGGTGGAATTGCCAGGCAGACGGTCCAGTGTCAGACATGGTGGAATTGCCAGGTTGACGGTCCCGTGTCAGACATGGTGGAATTGCCAGGCTGACGGTCCAGTGTCAGACATGGTGTAATTGCCAGGCAGAAGGTCCAGTCTCAGACATGGTGGAAATACAAGTCAGAGGATCCAGTTTGAGACATTTTGGAATTGCCAGGTTGACGGTCCAATGTCAGACATGGAGGAATTACGATTAAATTTGCATCAGTGCATTACGGTCACTGCAACCAGAATATACCACAGCAAGACACGCTCTGTTTTCAAGTGAAGGCAAGCATCCAGCAGAGGGCAGTAGAACGGAGCTACTGATTGGCTGTTGCGGGACAAAATTGCATCTGTGCATTGCGGTCACAGCATCTAAAAGGTGGTTTGTGGAGGGTCTGTTGTCAAGTGACAGTTAAAACCCAAACAGTTGTTCAGTGTTTCCCTCCCTACCTCCTCTTCTAGCCCCCAAACATACGATGACTGTAAGGATCAGGGCCGAGTAAAGATAAAGAGGGGGTCTCGAGGGCATGTAGAAGTACAAAGAAGTCGAACCGTGACGTCACAGCCTGCAGGTAAATGTTTGGCTGGTGACTGGTAAGTAGTTTTTCTTTTCCCTGAGGTGTTCCCGTGCGGGGCGCAGGGGTTGCTGAGTGAGTGCTTGCTGAGAAGGGGAGTACGTTTTTACAAAACTTACTGTTGGGAATTTCCAGCTTGTACCCGGTCGGAGTGAGGACAGTGGGAAGTTGGGTCAATAGTAAAGACTTAAGGTGTTTGCGCAGGCGCATAACAGCTGATTTATGTTCGTGTGTGGGGCGCAATGGTTGCTGGTTAAGTGTTTTATTTTTATTTTGACCTGTATTTAAGTTTGGCAGTTACGAAAACATAGACACCACACTTGTAGTGTCCCCCACCCTTCCACCTCCTTTAACCTAAGGGTTAGAGTGAATAACAGGTAAGCTCTATCTTTCTTTTTCTTTTTTTATCTAGAGGGGATGGCAGGGAAGGCAGTGAAATGTTCCTGCTGCAGAATGTTTGAGGTGAGGGACGCCAACAGTGTCCCTGCTGATTTCAGCTGTGGGGAGTGCACCCATCTCCAGCTCCTCAGAAACCGCGTCAGGGAACTGGAGCCGGATGAACTCCGGATCATTCGGGAGTCACAGGTGCTCAAAGATAGTAGCTTCAGGGATGTAGATAATCCTAAGAATCAAGAGATATGGGTGACGGTGAGAGGGGCGGGGAGGAAGCAGTCAGTGCAGGGATCCCCTGTGGTCGTTACCATCAGTAACAAGTATACAGTTTTGGATACTGTTGATGGGAACGACCTACCAGGGGTAAGCCATGGTGAACGGATCTCCAGCACTGAGTCCGTCCCTGAGGCTCAGGAGGGAAGGAGGGATAGCAGAAGAGCAATCGTTATTGGGGACTCGATAGTTAGAGGGACAGATAGACGGTTATGTGGCAATGAAAGAGACTCGCGGATGGTATGTTGCCTCCCGGGTGCCAGGGCCCGTGACGTCTCGGACCGTGTTTTCAGAATCCTTAAGGGGGAGGGGGACAGTCACAAGTCGTGGTACACATCGGTACCAACGACATAGCTAAGAGAAGGGACGGGGATTTGAAACAGGAATTTAGGGATCTAGAGTGGAAGCTGAGAGCCAGGACTAAACATGTTGCCATCTCTGGTTTGTTGCCGGTGCCACGTGCTAGTAAGGTGAGGAACAGGGAGATAGTGCAGATAAACACGTGGCTGCAGGGATGATGTAGGAGGGAGGGTTTCAGGTACGTGGATAATTGGAGCACATTCTGCGGAAGGTGGGTCCTGGACAGACAGGACGGTTTGCACCTGAACCAGATGGGCAACAATATCCTGGGAGTGGGGGGGGGGGAGATTTGCTACGGCTCTTCGGGGAGTGGGGGGCGGGGGGGTAAACGAATTTGTCAGGGGGCTGTGAAAACGAGCTGAAGTCCAGAAGGAGAGTGGAGAGTAGTGACGTACTGAGGAGGGTATCAAGATCGCAGGAGTGTACCGGCAGACAGAAAGGTGGGTTGAAGTGTGTCTACTTCTATGCAAGGAGCATCCGGAATAAGGTACAAGGCAGACCGTCCAGTGTCAGACACGGTGGAATTGCCAGGCAGACGGTCCAATGTCAGACATGGTCGAATTGCCAGTCAGACGGTCCAGTGTCAGACACGGTGGAATTGCCAGGCAGACGGCCCAGTGTCAGACACGGTGGAATTGCCAGGCTGATGGTCCAGTGTCAGACTTGGTGGAATTGCCAGGCAGACGGCACAGTGTCAGACATGGTGGAATTGCAAGGCAGACTGTGCAGTGTTAGACATGGTGGAATTGCAAGGCAGACGGTCCAGTGTCAGACATGGTGGAATTGCCAGGCAGACGGTCCAGTGTCAGACATGGTGGAATTGCCAGGCAGACTGTGCAGTGTCAGACAGGGTGGAATTGCCAGGCAGACTGTCCAGTGTCAGACAGGGTGGAATTGCCAGGCAGACTGTGCAGTGTCAAACATGGTGGAATTGCAGGGCAGACGGTCCAGTGTCAGACATGGTGGAATTGCCATTCAGACGGTCAAGTGTCAGACATGGTGGAATTGCAAGACAGACGGTCCAGTTTCCGGCATGGTGGAGTTGCCAGACAGACGGTCCAGTGTCAGGAATGGTGGAATCGCCAGGAAGACGATCCAGTATCAGACATGGTGGAATATCCAGGCAGACGGTGCAGTGTCAGACATGGTGGAATTACAAGGCAGACGGTCCAGTGTCAGACATGGTGGAATTGCCAGGCAGACGGTCCCGTTTCAGACGTGGTGGAAGTGCCAGGCAGACGTTCCAGTATCAGACATGGTGGAATTGCCAGGCATACGGTCCAGTGTCAGACATTGTGGAATTGCCATGCTGACGGTCCAGTGTCAGACATGGTGGAATTGCCAGGCAGACGGTCCAGTGTCAGACATGGTGTAATTGCCAGGCAGAAGGTCCAGTCTCAGACATGGTGGAAATACAAGTCAGAGGATCCAGTTTGAGACATTTTGGAATTGCCAGGTTGACGGTCCAATGTCAGACATGGAGGAATTACGATTAAATTTGCATCAGTGCATTACGGTCACTGCAACCAGAATATACCACAGCAAGACACGCTCTGTTTTCAAGTGAAGGCAAGCATCCAGCAGAGGGCAGTAGAACGGAGCTACTGATTGGCTGTTGCGGGACAAAATTGCATCTGTGCATTGCGGTCACAGCATCTTGAAGGTGGTTTGTGGAGGGTCTGTTGTCAAGTGACAGTTAAAACCCAAACAGTTGTTCAGTGTTTCCCTCCCTACCTCCTCTTCTAGCCCCCAAACATACGATGACTGTAAGGATCAGGGCCGAGTAAAGATAAAGAGGGGGTCTCGAGGGCATGTAGAAGTACAAAGAAGTCGAACCGTGACGTCACAGCCTGCAGGTAAATGTTTGGCTGGTGACTGGTAAGTAGTTTTTCTTTTCCCTGAGGTGTTCCCGTGCGGGGCGCAGGGGTTGCTGAGTGAGTGCTTGCTGAGAAGGGGAGTACGTTTTTACAAAACTTACTGTTGGGAATTTCCAGCTTGTACCCGGTCGGAGTGAGGACAGTGGGAAGTTGGGTCAATAGTAAAGACTTAAGGTGTTTGCGCAGGCGCATAACAGCTGATTTATGTTCGTGTGTGGGGCGCAATGGTTGCTGGTTAAGTGTTTTATTTTTATTTTGACCTGTATTTAAGTTTGGCAGTTACGAAAACATAGACACCACACTTGTAGTGTCCCCCACCCTTCCACCTCCTTTAACCTAAGGGTTAGAGTGAATAACAGGTAAGCTCTATCTTTCTTTTTCTTTTTTTATCTAGAGGGGATGGCAGGGAAGGCAGTGAAATGTTCCTGCTGCAGAATGTTTGAGGTGAGGGACGCCAACAGTGTCCCTGCTGATTTCAGCTGTGGGGAGTGTACCCATCTCCAGCTCCTCAGAAACCGCGTCAGGGAACTGGAGCCGGATGAACTCCGGATCATTCGGGAGTCACAGGTGCTCAAAGATAGTAGCTTCAGGGATGTAGATAATCCTAAGAATCAAGAGATATGGGTGACGGTGAGAGGGGCGGGGAGGAAGCAGTCAGTGCAGGGATCCCCTGTGGTCGTTACCATCAGTAACAAGTATACAGTTTTGGATACTGTTGATGGGAACGACCTACCAGGGGTAAGCCATGGTGAACGGATCTCCAGCACTGAGTCCGTCCCTGAGGCTCAGGAGGGAAGGAGGGATAGCAGAAGAGCAATCGTTATTGGGGACTCGATAGTTAGAGGGACAGATAGACGGTTATGTGGCAATGAAAGAGACTCGCGGATGGTATGTTGCCTCCCGGGTGCCAGGGCCCGTGACGTCTCGGACCGTGTTTTCAGAATCCTTAAGGGGGAGGGGGACAGTCACAAGTCGTGGTACACATCGGTACCAACGACATAGCTAAGAGAAGGGACGGGGATTTGAAACAGGAATTTAGGGATCTAGAGTGGAAGCTGAGAGCCAGGACTAATCATGTTGCCATCTCTGGTTTGTTGCCGGTGCCACGTGCTAGTAAGGTGAGGAACAGGGAGATAGTGCAGATAAACACGTGGCTGCAGGGATGGTGTAGGAGGGAGTGTTTCAGGTACGTGGATAACTGGAGCACATTCTGCGGAAGGTGGATCCTGGACAGACAGGACGGTTTGCACCTGAACCATATGGGCAACAATATCCTGGGATGGGGGGGGGGGGGGGCGGTGGGGGGGAGATTTGCTACGGCTCTTCGGGGAGTGGGGGGGGGGTAAACGAATTTGTCAGGGGGCTGTGAAAACGAGCTGAAGTCCAGAAGGAGACTGGAGAGTAGTGACGTACTGAGGAGGGTATCAAGATCGCAGGAGTGTACCGGCAGACAGAAAGGTGGGTTGAAGTGTGTCTACCTCTATGCAAGGAGCATCCGGAATAAGGTACAAGGCAGACCATCCAGTGTCAGACTTGGTAGAATTGCCAGGCAGACTGTCCAGTGTCAGACTTGGTGGAATTGCCAGGCAGACGGCCCAGTGTCAGACACGGTGGAATTGCCAGGCAGACGGCCCAGTGTCAGACACGGTGGAATTGCCAGGCTGATGGTCCAGTGTCAGACTTGGTGTAATTGCCAGGCAGACGGCACAGTGTCAGACATGGTGGAATTGCAAGGCAGACTGTGCAGTGTTAGACATGGTGGAATTGCAAGGCAGACGGTCCAGTGTCAGACATGGTGGAATTGCCAGGCAGACGGTCCAGTGTCAGACATGGTGGAATTGCCAGGCAGACGGTCCAGTGTCAGACATGGTGGAATTGCAAGGCAGACGGCCCAGTGTCAGACACGGTGGAATTACCAGGCTGATGGTCCAGTGTCAGACTTGGTGGATTTTCCAGGCAGACGGTCCAGTGTCAGACTTGGTGGAATTGCCAGGCAGACGGTCCAGAGTCAGACATGGTGGAATTGCCACGCAGACGGTCCAGTGTCAGACATGGTGGAATTGCCAGATAGACGGTCCAGTGTCAGACACGGTGGAATTGCCACACAGACGGTCCAGTGTCAGACATGGTGGAATTGCCAGACAGAAGGTCCAGTGTAAGACATGGTGGAATTGCCAGGCAGGCGGTCCTGTCTCAGACATGGTGGAATTACCAGGCAGACGGTCCAGTGTCACACATGGTGGAATTGCCAGGCAGACGGCCCAGTGTCAGAAATGGTGGAACTGCCGGGCAGACGGCCCAGTGTCAGACATGATGGAATTTCCAGGCAGACAATCCAGTTTCAGACTTAGTGGAATTGCCAGGCAGACGGTGCAGTGTCAGACATGATGGAATTGCCGGACAGACGGTCCAGTGTCAGGCATGGTGGAATTGCCAGACAGACGGTCCAGTATCAGACATGGTGGAATTACAAGGCAGACGGTCCAGTGTCAGACATGGTGGAATTTCCAGGCAGACGGTCCTGTGTCAGACAGGGTGGAATTTCCAGGCAGACGGTCCGGTGTCAGGCATGGTGAATTGCTATTCAGACGGTCAAGTGTCAGACATGTTGGAATTGCAAGACAGACGGTCGAGTGTCAGGCATGGTGGAATTGCCAGACAGACGGTCCAGTGTCAGACATGGTGAATTGCCATTCAGACGGTCATGTGTCAGACATGGTGGAATTGCAAGACAGACGGTCCAGTATCAGGAATGGTGGAATTGCCAGGCAGACGATCCAGTATCAGACATGGTGGAATATCCAGGCAGATGATCCAGTGTCAGACATGGTGGAATTGCAAGGCAGACGGTCCCGTTTCAGACGTGGTCGAAGTGCCAGGCAGACGGACCAGTATCAGACATGGTGGAATTGCCAGGCATACGGTCCCGTTTCAGACGTGGTCGAAGTGCCAGGAGGACGAACCAGTATCAGACATGGTGGAATTGCCAGGCATACGGTCCAGTGTCAGACATGGTGGAATTGCCAGGCTGACGGTCCAGTGTCAGACATGGTGGAATTGCCAGGCAATCGGTCCAGTGTCAGACATGGTGGCATTACAAGGCATACGGTCCAGTGTCAGACATGGTGTAATTGCCAGGCAGACGGGCCAGTGTCAGACATGGTGTAATTGCCAGGCAGAAGGTACAGTCTCAGACATGGTGGAAATACAAGTCAGAGGATCCAGTCTCAGACGTTTTGGAATTGCCAGGTTGACGGTCCAATGTCAGACATGGAGGAATTACGATGAAAATTTGCATCTGTGCATTACGGTCACTGCAACCAGAATATACCTCAGCAAGACACCCTCTGTTTTCAAGTGAAGGCAAGCATCCAGCAGAGGGCAGCAGAACGGAGCTTCTGATTGGCTGTTCCGGGGAATATTTGCATCAGTGATTTGCGGTCACTGCAACCAGAAGGTGTACCTGAGCAAGACACCCTCCGTGTTCAAGTGAAGGCAAGCATCCAACAGAGGGCAGTAGAGCAGGGCTGCTGATTGGCTGTTGCGGGGCAAAATTGCATCTGTGCATTGCGGTCACAGCATCTTGAAGGTGGTTTGTGGAGGGTCTGTTGTCAAGTGACAGTTAAACCCCAAACAGTTGTTCAGTGTTTCCCTCCCAACCTCCTCTTATAGCCCCCAAACATACGATGACTGTAAGGATCAGGGCCGAGTAAAGATAAAGAGGGGGACTCGAGGGCATGTAGAAGTACAAAGAAGTCGAACCGTGACGTCACAGCCTGCAGGTAAGTGATTGGCTGGTGACTGGGAAGTAGTTTTTCTTTTCCCTGAGGTGTTCCCGTGCGGGGCGCAGGGTTTGCTGAGTGAGTGCTTGCTGAGAAGGGGAGTACGTTTTTACAAAACTTACTGTTGGGAATTTCCAGCTTGTACCCGGTCGGAGTGAGGACAGTGGGACTGTTGGGTCAATAGTAAAGACTTAAAGTGTTTGCGCAGGCGCATAACAGCTGATTTATGTTCGTGTGTGGGGCGCAATTGTTGCTGGTTAAGTGTTTTATTTTTATTTTTACCTGTATTTTAGTTTGGCAGTTACGAAAACATAGACACCACACCTGTAGTGTCCCCCACCCTTCCACCTCCTTTAACCTAAGGGTTAGAGTGAATAACAGGTAAGCTCTATCTTTCTTTTTCTTTTTTTATCTAGAGGGGATGGCAGGGAAGGCAGTGCAATGTTCCTGCTGCAGAATGTTTGAGGTGAGGGACCCCAACAGTGTCCCTGCTGATTTCAGCTGTGGGGAGTGTACCCATCTCCAGCTCCTCAGAAACCGCGTCAGGGAACTGGAGCCGGATGAACTCCGGATCATTCGGGAGTCACAGGTGCTCAAAGATAGTAGCTTCAGGGATGTAGATACTCCTAAGAATCAAGAGAGATGGGTGACGGTGAGAGGGGCTGGGAGGAAGCAGTCAGTGCAGGGATCCCCTGTGGTCATTACCATCAGTAACAAGTATACAGTTTTGGATACTGTTGATGGGGACGACCTACCAGGGGTAAGCCACAGTGAACGGATCTCCAGCACTGAGTCCGTCCTTGTGGCTCAGGAGGGAAGGAGGGAGAGCAGGACAGCAATAGTTATTGGGGACTCGATAGTTAGAGGGACAGATAGACGGTTATATGGCAATGAAAGAGACTCGCGTATAGTATGTTGCCTGTCTGGTGGCAGGGCCCGTGATGTCTCGGACCGTGTTTTCAGAATCCTTAAGGGGGAGGGGGACAGTCACAAGTCGTGGTACACATCGGTACCAACGACATAGCTAAGACAAGGGACGGGGATTTGAAACAGGAATTTAGGGAGCTAGAGTGGAAGCTGAGAGCCAGGACTAACCATGTTGCCATCTCTGGTTTGTTGCCGGTGCCACGTGCTAGTAAGGTGAGGAACAGGGAGAGAGTGCAGATAAAAACGTGGCTGCAGGGATGGTGTAGGACGGAGGGTTTCAGGTACGTGGATATTTGGAGCACATTCTGCGGAAGGTGGATCCTGGACAGACAGGACTGTTTGCACCTGAACCAGATGGGCAACAATATCCTGGGATGGGGGGGGGGAGATTTGCTACGGCTCTTGGTGGAGTGGGGGGGGGGTAAACGAATTTGTCAGGGGGCTGTGAAAACGAGCTGAAGTCCAGAAGGAGACTGGAGAGTAGTGAAGTAATGAGGAGGGTATCAAGATCGCAGGAGTGTACCGGCAGACAGAAAGGTGGGTTGAAGTGTGTCTACCTCTATGCAAGGAGCATCCGGAATAAGGTACAAGGCAGACCATCCAGTGTCAGACTTGGTAGAATGCCAGGCAGACTGTCCAGTGTCAGACTGGGTGGAATTGCCAGGCAGACGGCCCAGTGTCAGACACGGTGGAATTGCCAGGCTGATTGTCCAGTGTCAGACTTGGTGGAAGTGCCAGGCAGACTGTGCAGTGTCAGACATGGTGGAATTGGAAGGCAGACGGTCCAGTGTCAGACATGGTGGAATTGCCAGGCAGACGGTCCAGTGTCAGACATGGTGGAATTGCCAGGCAGACGGCCCAGTGTCAGAAATGGTGGAACTGCCGGGCAGACGGCCCAGTGTCAGACATGATGGAATTGCCAGGCAGACGGTCCATTGTCAGACATGATGGAATTGCCAGGCAGACAATCCATTTTCAGACTTAGTGGAATTGCCAGGCAGACGGTGCAGTGTCAGACAAGATGGAAATGCCAGGCAGACAGTCCAGTGTCAGACATGGTGGAATGTCCAGGCAGGCGGTCCAGTGTCAGACATGGTGAATTGCCATTCAGACGGTCAAGTGTCAGACATGGTGGAATTGCCAGACAGACGGTCCAGTGTCAGGCATGGTGGAATTGCCAGACAGACGGTCCAGTGTCAGGAATGGTGGAATTGCCAGCCAGACGGTCCAATGTCAGACATGCTAGGATTGCCAGACAGACGTCCCAGTGTCAGGCATGGTGCAATTGCCAGGCACACTGTCCAGTGTCAGACATGGTGGAATTGCTAGGCAGACGGTCCAGTGTCAGACATGCTGGAATTGACAAGCAGAAAGTCCCGACTCAGACATGGTGGAATTGCCAGGCAGACGGTCCAGTTTCAGACATGCTTGAAGTGCCAGGAGACGGTCCAGTCTCAGACATGGTGCAATTGCCAGGTAGGTGGTCCAGTTTCAGACGTGGTGGAATTGCCAAGCAGACGGTCCAGTGACAGACATGGTGGAATTTCCAGGCAGACCGTCCAGCGTCAGACATGATGGAATTGCCAGGCAGACGGTCCAGGACTTGACACGGTGGAATTGCCAGGCAGACGGTCCAGTGTCAGACATGGTGGAATTTCCAGGCATACGGCCCAGTGGCAGACATGATGGAATTGCCAGGCAGACGGTCCAGTGTCAGACATGGTGGAATTGCCAGGCAGACGGTCCATTGTCAGACATGATGGAATTGCCAGGCAGACGGTCCAGTGTCAGACATGGTGGAATTGCCTGGCAGACGGTCCAGTGTCAGACATGGTGGAATTGCCAGACAGACGGTCCAGTGTCAGACATGGTGGAATTGACAGGCGGACGGTCCAGTGTCAGACATGGTGGAATTGCCAGGCAGACGGTCCAGTGTCAGACGTGGTTGAATTGCCAGGCAGACGGTCCAGAGTCAGACACGGTGGAATTACAAGGCAGACGGTCCATTGTCAGACAGGGTGGAATTTCCAGGCAGACGGTCCAGTGTCAGACATGGTGAATTGCCATTCAGACGGTCAAGTGTCAGACATGGTGGAATTGCAAGACAGACGGTCCAGTGTCAGGAATGGTGGAATTGCCAGGCGGACGATCCAGTATCAGACATGGTGGAATTGCCAGGCAGACGGTCCAGTTTCATTCATGGTGGAAATGCCAGGCAGTAGGTCCAGTGTCAGACACGGTGGAATTGCCAGGAAGACGGCACAGTGTCAGACATGGTGGAATTACCAGGCAGACTGTCCAGTGTCAGTCTTGGTGGAATTGCCAGGCAGACGGCACAGTGTCAGACATGGTGGAATTGCCAAGCAGACGGTCCAGTGTCAGACATGGTGGAATTGCAGGGCAGACGGTCCAGTGTCAGACATGGTGGAATTGCCAGGCAGACGGCGCAGTGTCAGACACGGTGGAATTGGCAGGCTGATGGTCCAGTGTCAGACATGGTGGAATTGGCAGGCTGATGGTCCAGTGTCATACTTGGTGGATTTGCCAGGCAGACGGTCCACTGTCAGACTTGGTGGAATTGCCAGGCAGACGGTCCAGTGTCAGACTTCATGGAATTGCCAGGCAGACGGTCCAGTGTCAGACATGGTGGAATTGCCAGGCAGACGGTCCAGTGACAGACATGGTGGAATTGCCAGGCAGACGGCCCAGCGTCAAACATGGTGGAATTGCCAGGCAGACTGTGCAGTGTCAGACATGGTGGAATTGCCAGGCAGACGGTCCAGTGTCAGACATTGTGGAATTGCCAGACAGACGGTCCAGTGTCAGACATGGTGGAATTACCAGGCAGACGGTCCAGTGTCAGACATGGTGGAATTACCAGGCAGACGGTCCAGTGTCACACAGGGTGGAATTACCAAGCAGACGGCCCAGTGTCAGACATGGTGGAACTTCCAGGCAGATGGCCCAGTGTCAGACATGATGGAATTGCCAGGCAGGCGGTCCATTGTCAGACATGATGGAATTGCCAGGCAGACAATCCAGTGTCAGACTTAGTGGAATTGCCAGGCAGACGGTGCAGTGTCAGACATGGTGGAATTGCCGGGCAGACGGTCCAGAGTCAGACATGGTGGATTTGCCAGGCAGACGGTCCAGAGTCAGACACGGTGGAATTACAAGGCAGACGGTCCAGTGTCAGAGAGGGTGGAATTTCCAGGCAGACGGTCCATTGTCAGACATGGTGAATTGCCATTCAGACGGTCAAGTGTCAGACATGGTGGAATTGCAAGACAGACGGTCCAGTGTCAGGAATGGTGGAATTGCCAGGCGGACGATCCAGTATCAGACATGGTGGAGTTGCCAGACAGACGATCCAGTGTCAGGAATGGTGGAATTGCCAGGCAGAAGATCCAGTGTCAGACATGGTGGAATATCCAGGCAGGCGGTCCAGTGTCAGACATGGTGAATTGCCATTCAGACGGTCAAGTGTCAGACATGGTGGAATTGCAAGTCAGACGGTCCAGTGTCAGGCATGGTGGAATTGCCTGACAGACGGTCCAGTGTCAGGAATGGTGGAATTGCCAGCCAGACGGTCCAATATCAGACATGGTGGGATTGCCAGACAGACGTCCCAGTGTCAGGCATGGTGCAATTGCCAAGCAGACAGTCCAGTCTCAGACATGGTGGAATTGCCAGGCAGAGTGTCCAGTTTCAGACATGGTGGAATTGCCAGACAGACGGTCCAGTGTCAGACATGGTGGAATTGCCAGGCAG
The DNA here is from genome assembly GCF_047496885.1 of Scyliorhinus torazame. NCBI lineage: Eukaryota > Metazoa > Chordata > Chondrichthyes > Carcharhiniformes > Scyliorhinidae > Scyliorhinus > Scyliorhinus torazame. The sequence continues at coordinate 135,770,973 of NC_092726.1, read as the reverse complement.
ACGGTCCAGTCTCAGACATGGTGGAATTACCAGGCAGATGGTCCAGTATCACACAGGGTGGAATTGCCAAGCAGACGGCCCAGTGTCAGACATGGTGGAACTTCCAGGCAGACGGCCCAGTGTCAGACATGATGGAATTGCCAGACAGACGGTCCAGTGTCAGACATGGTGGAATTGCCAGGCAGACGGTCCAGTGTCAGACTTAGTGGAATTGCCAGGCAATGGTGCAGTGTCAGACATGGTGGAATTGCCGGGCAGACGGTCCAGAGTCAGACATGGTGGAATTGCCAGGCAGACGGTCCAGTGTCAGACACGGTGGAATTACAAGGCAGACGGTCCAGTGTCAGACAGGGTGGAATTTCCAGGCAGACGGTCCAGTGTCAGACATGGTGAATTGCCATTCAGACGGTCAAGTGTCAGACATGGTGGAATTGCAAGAAAGACGGTCCAGTGTCAGGAATGGTGGAGTTGCCAGGCAGAAGATCCAGTATCAGACATGGTGGAATATCCAGGCAGGCGGTCCAGTGTCAGACATGGTGGCATTGCCAGGCAGACGATCCAGTATCAGACATGGTGGAATATCCAGCCAGGCGGTCCAGTGTCAGACATGGTGAATTGCCATTCAAACGGTCAAGTGTCAGACATGGTGGAATTGCAAGTCAGACGGTCCAGTGTCAGGCATGGTGGAATTGCCAGGCAGACGGTCCAGTGACAGACATGGTGGAATTGCCAGGCAGATAGCCCAGCGTCAAACGTGGTGGAATTGCCAGGCAGACTGTGCAGTGTCAGACATGGTGGAATTGCCAGGCAGACGGTGCAGTGTCAGACAAGATGGAAATGCCAGGCAGACAGTCCAGTGTCAGACATGGTGGAATTGCCGGGCAGACGGTCCAGTGTCAGACATGGTGGAATTTCCAGGCAGACGGTCCGGTGTCAGACATGGTGGAATTGCCATTCAGACAGTCGAGTGTCAGGCATGGTGGAATTGCTAGGCAGATGATCCGGTATCAGACATGGTGGAATTTCAAGGCAGACGATCCAGTATCAGACATGGTGGAATTTCTAGGCAGACGACCAAGTGTCAGGCATGGTGGAATATCCAGGCAGACGGTCCACTGTCAGTCTTGGTGCATTGCCATTCAGACGGTCAAGTGTCAGACATGGTGGAATTGCAAGGCAGACGATCCAGTGTCAGACATGGTGGAATTGACAAGCAGAAAGTCCCGACTCAGACATGGTGGAATTGCCAGGCAGACGGTCCAGTTTCAGACATGCTTGAAGTGCCAGGAGACGATCCAGTCTCAGACATGGTGCAATTGCCAGGCAGGTGGTCCAGTTTCAGACGTGGTGGAATTGCCAAGCAGACGGTCCAGTGACAGACATGGTGGAATTTCCAGGCAGACCGTCCAGTGTCAGACATGATGGAATTGACAGGCAGACGGTCCAGGCCTTGACACGGTGGAATTGCCAGGCAGACGGTCCAGTGTCAGACATGGTGGAATTTCCAGGCATACGGCCCAGTGACAGACATGATGGAATTGCCAGGCAGACGGTCCAGTGTCAGACATGATGGAATTGCCAGGCAGACGGTCCATTGTCAGACATGATGGAATTGCCAGGCAGACGGTCCAGTGTCAGACATGGTGGAATTGCCTGGCAGACGGTCCTGTGTCAGACATGGTGGAATTGCCAGCAGACGGTCCAGTATCAGACATGGTGGAATTGCCAGGAGACGGTCCAGTGTCAGACATGGTGGAATTGCCAGGCAGACGGTCCAGTATCAGACATGGTGGAATTGCCAGGCGGACGGTCCAGTGTCAGACATGGTGGAATTGCCAGGCAGACGGTCCAGTGTCAGACGTGGTTGAATTGCCAGGCAGACGGTCCAGAGTCAGACACGGTGGAATTACAAGGCAGACGGTCCAGTGTCAGACAGGGTGGAATTTCCAGGCAGACGGTCCAGTGTCAGACATGGTGAATTGCCATTCAGACGGTCAAGTGTCAGACATGGTGGAATTGCAAGACAGACGGTCCAGTGTCAGGAATGGTGGAATTGCCAGGCGGACGATCCAGTATCAGACATTGTGGAATTGCCAGGCAGACGGTCCAGTTTCATTCATGGTGGAAATGCCAGGCAGTAGGTCCAGTGTCAGACACGGTGGAATTGCCAGGAAGACGGCACAGTGTCAGACATGGTGGAATTACCAGGCAGACTGTCCAGTGTCAGACTTGGTGGAATTGCCAGGCAGACGGCACAGTGTCAGACATGGTGGAATTGCCAAGCAGACGGTCAAGTGTCAGACATGGTGGAATTGCATGGCAGACGGTCCAGTGTCGGACATGGTGGAATTGCCAGGCAGACGGCCCAGTGTCAGACACGGTGGAATTGGCAGGCTGATGGTCCAGTGTCAGACATCGTGGAATTGGCAGGCTGATGGTCCAGTGTCAGACTTCATGGAATTGCCAGGCAGACGGTCCAGTGTCAGACATGGTGGAATTGCCAGGCAGACGGTCCAGTGTCAGACTTCATGGAATTGCCAGGCAGACGGTCCAGTGTCAGACATGGTGGAATTGCCAGGCAGACGGTCCAGTGACAGACATGGTGGAATTGCCAGGCAGATAGCCCAGCGTCAAACATGGTGGAATTGCCAGGCAGACTGTGCAGTGTCAGACATGGTGGAATTGCCAGGCAGACGGTCCAGTGTCAGACATTGTGGAATTGCCAGACAGACGGTCCAGTGTCAGACATGGTGGAATTGCCAGGCAGACGGTCCAGTGTCAGACATGGTAGAATTACCAGGCAGACGGTCCAGTGTCACACAGGGTGGAATTACCAAGCAGACGGCCCAGTGTCAGACATGGTGGAACTTCCAGGCAGATGGCCCAGTGTCAGACATGATGGAATTGCCAGGCAGGCGGTCCATTGTCAGACATGATGGAATTGCCAGGCAGACGGTCCATTGTCAGACATGATGGAATTGCCAGGTAGACAATCCATTTTCAGACTTAGTGGAATTGCCAGGCAGACGGTGCAGTGTCAGACAAGATGGAAATGCCAGGCAGACAGTCCAGTGTCAGGCATGGTGGAATTGCCGGGCAGGCGGTCCAGTGTCAGACATGGTGGAATTACAAGGCAGACGGTCCAGTGTCAGACATGGTGGAATTTCCAGGCAGACGGTCCGGTGTCAGACATGGTGGAATTGCCATTCAGACGGTCAAGTGTCAGACATGTTGGAATTGCAAGACAGACGGTCGAGTGTCAGACATGGTGGAATTTCTAGGCAGATGATCCGGTATCAGACATGGTGGAATTTCTAGGCAGACGATCCAGTATCAGACATCGTGGAATGTCCAGGCAGACGACCAAGTGTCAGACATGGTGGAATTGCCATTCAGACGGTCAAGTGTCAGACATGGTGGAATTGCCATTCAGACGGTCAAGTGTCAGACATGGTGGAATTGCCATTCAGACGGTCAAGTGTCAGACATGGTGGAATTGCAGGACAGACGGTCAGTATCAGGAATGGTGGAATTGCCAGGCAGACGATCCAGTATCAGACATGGTGGAATATCCAGGCAGGCGGTCCAGTGTCAGTCATGGTGAATTGCCATTCAGACGGTCAAGTGTCAGACATGGTGGAATTGCAAGACAGACGGTCCAGTGTCAGACATGGTGGAATTACAATGCAGACGGTCCAGTGTCAGACATGGTGGAATTGCCATTCAGACGGTCAAGTGTCAGACATGGTGGAATTGCAGGACAGACGGTCAGTATCAGGAATGGTGGAATTGCCAGGCAGACGATCCAGTATCAGACATGGTGGAATATCCAGGCAGACGGTCCAGTGTCAGTCATGGTGAATTGCCATTCAGACGGTCAAGTGTCAGACATGGTGGAATTGCAAGGCAGACGGTCCAGTGTCAGGCATGGTGGAATTGCCAGACAGACGTCCCAGTGTCAGGCATGGTGCAATTGCCAGGCACACTGTCCAGTGTCAGACATGGTGGAATTACAAGACAGACGGTCCCGTGTCAGACATGGTGGAATTACAAGGCAGACGATCCAGTGTCAGACATGGTGGAATTGCCAGGCAGACGGTCCAGTTTCAGACATGCTTGAAGTGCCAGGAGACGATCCAGTCTCAGACATGGTGGAATTGCCTGGCAGACGGTCCAGTTTCAGACATGCTTGAAGTGCCAGGAGACGATCCAGTCTCAGACATGGTGGAATTGCCTGGCAGACGGTCTAGTGTCAGATATGGTGGAATTGCCAGCAGACGGTCCAGTATCAGACATGGTGGAATTGCCAGGAGACGGTCCAGTGTCAGACATGATGGAATTGCCAGGCAGACGGTCCAGTATCAGACATGGTGGAATTGCCAGGCGGACGGTCCAGTGTCAGACATGGTGGAATTGCCAGGCAGACGGTCCAGTGTCAGACGTGGTTGAATTGCCAGGCAGACGGTCCAGAGTCAGACACGGTGGAATTACAAGGCAGACGGTCCAGTGTCAGACAGGGTGGAATTTCCAGGCAGACGGTCCAGTGTCAGACATGTTGAATTGCCATTCAGACGGTCAAGTGTCAGACATGGTGGAATTGCAAGACAGACGGTCCAGTGTCAGGAATGGTGGAATTGCCAGGCGGACGATCCAGTATCAGACATGGTGGAATTGCCAGGCAGACGGTCCAGTTTCATTCATGGTGGAAATGCCAGGCAGTAGGTCCAGTGTCAGACACGGTGGAATTGCCAGGAAGACGGCACAGTGTCAGACATGGTGGAATTACCAGGCAGACTGTCCAGTGTCAGACTTGGTGGAATTGCCAGGCAGACGGCACAGTGTCAGACATGGTGGAATTGCCAAGCAGAGGGTCCAGTGTCAGACATGGTGGAATTGCATGGCAGACGGTCCAGTGTCAGACATGGTGGAATTGCCAGGCAGACGGCCCAGTGTCAGACACGGTGGAATTGGCAGGCTGATGGTCCAGTGTCAGACATGGTGGAATTGGCAGGCTGATGGTCCAGTGTCATACTTGGTGGATTTGCCAGGCAGACGGTCCAGTGTCAGACTTGGTGGAATTGCCAGGCAGACGGTCCAGTGTCAGACTTCATGGAATTGCCAGGCAGACGGTCCAGTGTCAGACATGGTGGAATTGCCAGGCAGACGGTCCAGTGACAGACATGGTGGAATTGCCAGGCAGATAGCCCAGCGTCAAACATGGTGGAATTGCCAGGCAGACTGTGCAGTGTCAGACATGGTGGAATTGCCAGGCAGACGGTCCAATGTCAGACATTGTGGAATTGCCAGACAGACGGTCCAGTGTCAGACATGGTGGAATTGCCAGGCAGACGGTCCAGTGTCAGACATGGTGTAATTACCAGGCAGACGGTCCAGTGTCACACAGGGTGGAATTACCAAGCAGACGGCCCAGTGTCAGACATGGTGGAACTTCCAGGCAGATGGCCCAGTGTCAGACATGATGGAATTGCCAGGCAGGCGGTCCATTGTCAGACATGATGGAATTGCCAGGCAGACGGTCCATTGTCAGACATGATGGAATTGCCAGGCAGACAATCCATTTTCAGACTTAGTGGAATTGCCAGGCAGACGGTGCAGTGTCAGACAAGATGGAAATGCCAGGCAGACAGTCCAGTGTCAGACATGGTGGAATTGCCGGGCAGACGGTCCAGTGTCAGACATGGTGGAATTACAAGGCAGACGGTCCAGTGTCAGACATGGTGGAATTTCCAGGCAGACGGTCCGGTGTCAGACATGGTGGAATTGCCATTCAGACGGTCAAGTGTCAGACATGTTGGAATTGCAAGACAGACGGTCGAGTGTCAGGCATGGTGGAATTGCTAGGCAGATGATCCGGTATCAGACATGGTGGAATTTCTAGGCAGACGATCCAGTATCAGACAGGGTGGAATGTCCAGGCAGACGACCAAGTGTCAGACATGGTGGAATTGCCAGGCAGACGGTCGAGTGTCAGGCATGGTGGAATTGCTAGGCAGATGATCCGGTATCAGACATGGTGGAATTTCTAGGCAGACGATCCAGTATCAGACAGGGTGGAATGTCCAGGCAGACGACCAAGTGTCAGACATGGTGGAATTGCCAGGCAGACGATCCAGTATCAGACATGGTGGAATATCCAGGCAGACGGTCCAGTGTCAGTCATGGTGAATTGCCATTCAGACGGTCAAGTGTCAGACATGGTGGAATTGCAAGGCAGACGGTCCAGTGTCAGGCATGGTGGAATTGCCAGACAGACGTCCCAGTGTCAGGCATGGTGCAATTGCCAGGCAGATGGTCCAGTTTCAGACGTGGTGGAATTGCCAAGCAGACGGTTCAGTATCAGACATGGTGGAATTGCCAGGAGACGGTCCAGTGTCAGACATGGTGGAATTGCCAGGCAGACGGTCCAGTATCAGACATGGTGGAATTGCTAGGCAGACGGTCCAGTGTCAGACATGGTGGAATTGCTAGGCAGACGGTCCAGTTTCAGACATGCTTGAAGTGCCAGGAGACGATCCAGTCTCAGACATGGTGCAATTGCCAGGCAGGTGGTCCAGTTTCAGACGTGGTGGAATTGCCAAGCAGACGGTTCAGTGACAGACATGGTGGAATTTCCAGGCAGACCGTCCAGTGTCAGACATGATGGAATTGACAGGCAGACGGTCCAGGCCTTGACACGGTGGAATTGCCAGGCAGACGGTCCAGTATCAGACATGGTGTAATTTCCAGGCATACGGCCCAGTGACAGACATGATGGAATTGCCAGGCAGACGGTCCAGTGTCAGACATGATGGAATTGCCAGGCAGACGGTCCATTGTCAGACATGATGGAATTGCCAGGCAGACGGTCCAGTGTCAGACATGGTGGAATTGCCAGGCAGACGGTCCAGTGTCAGACATGGTGGAATTGCCAGCAGACGGTCCAGTATCAGACATGGTGGAATTGCCAGGAGACGGTCCAGTGTCAGACATGGTGGAATTGCCAGGCAGACGGTCCAGTATCAGACATGGTGGAATTGCCAGGCGGACGGTCCAGTGTCAGACATGGTGGAATTGCCAGGCAGACGGTCCAGTGTCAGACGTGGTTGAATTGCCAGGCAGACGGTCCAGAGTCAGACACGGTGGAATTACAAGGCAGACGGTCCAGTGTCAGACAGGGTGGAATTTCCAGGCAGACGGTCCAGTGTCAGACATGGTGAATTGCCATTCAGACGGTCAAGTGTCAGACATGGTGGAATTGCAAGACAGACGGTCCAGTGTCAGGAATGGTGGAATTGCCAGGCGGACGATCCAGTATCAGACATGGTGGAATTGCCAGGCAGACGGTCCAGTTTCATTCATGGTGGAAATGCCAGGCAGTAGGTCCAGTGTCAGACACGGTGGAATTGCCAGGAAGACGGCACAGTGTCAGACATGGTGGAATTACCAGGCAGACTGTCCAGTGTCAGACTTGGTGGAATTGCCAGGCAGACGGCACAGTGTCAGACATGGTGGAATTGCCAAGCAGACGGTCCAGTGTCAGACATGGTGGAATTGCATGGCAGACGGTCCAGTGTCAGACATGGTGGAATTGCCAGGCAGACGGCCCAGTGTCAGACACGGTGGAATTGGCAGGCTGATGGTCCAGTGTCAGACATGGTGGAATTGGCAGGCTGATGGTCCAGTGTCATACTTGGTGGATTTGCCAGGCAGACGGTCCAGTGTCAGACTTGGTGGAATTGCCAGGCAGACGGTCCAGTGTCAGACTTCATGGAATTGCCAGGCAGACGGTCCAGTGTCAGACATGGTGGAATTGCCAGGCAGACGGTCCAGTGACAGACATGGTGGAATTGCCAGGCAGATAGCCCAGCGTCAAACATGGTGGAATTGCCAGGCAGAGTGCAGTGTCAGACATGGTGGAATTGCCAGGCAGACGGTCCAGTGTCAGACATTGTGGAATTGCCAGACAGACGGTCCAGTGTCAGACATGGTGGAATTGCCAGGCAGACGGTCCAGTGTCAGACATGGTGGAATTACCAGGCAGACGGTCCAGTGTCACACAGGGTGGAATTACCAAGCAGACGGCCCAGTGTCAGACATGGTGGAACTTCCAGGCAGATGGCCCAGTGTCAGACATGATGGAATTGCCAGGCAGGCGGTCCATTGTCAGACATGATGGAATTGCCAGGCAGACAATCCAGTGGCAGACTTAGTGGAATTGCCAGGCAGACGGTGCAGTGTCAGACATGGTGGAATTGCCGGGCAGACGGTCCAGAGTCAGACATGGTGGATTTGCCAGGCAGACGGTCCAGAGTCAGACACGGTGCAATTACAAGGCAGACGGTCCAGTTTCAGACAGGGTGGAATTTCCAGGCAGACGGTCCAGTGTCAGACAAGGTGAATTGCCATTCAGACGGTCAAGTGTCAGACATGGTGGAATTGCAAGACAGACGGTCCAGTGTCAGGAATGGTGGAATTGCCAGGCGGACGATCCAGTATCAGACATGGTGGAATTTCCAGGCAGACGATCCAGTATCAGACATCGTGGAATGTCCAGGCAGACGGTCAAGTGTCAGACATGGTGAATTGCCATTCAGACGGTCAAGAGTCAGACATGGTGGAATTGCAAGACAGCCGGTCCAGTGTCAGCCATGGTGGAGTTGCCAGACAGACGATCCAGTGTCAGGAATGGTGGAATTGCCAGGCAGAAGATCCAGTATCAGACATGGTGGAATATCCAGGCAGGCGGTCCAGTGTCAGACATGGTGAATTGCCATTCAGACGGTCAAGTGTCAGACATGGTGGAATTGCAAGTCAGACGGTCCAGTGTCAGGCATGGTGGAATTGCCAGCCAGACGGTCCAATATCAGACATGGTGGGATTGCCAGACAGACGTCCCAGTGTCAGGCATGGTGCAATTGCCAAGCAGACAGTCCAGTCTCAGACATGGTGGAATTGCCAGGCAGAGTGTCCAGTTTCAGATATGGTGGAATTGCCAGACAGACGGTCCAGTGTCAGACATGGTGGAATTGCCAGGCAGAGGTTCCAGTCTCAGACATGGTGGAATTACCAGGCAGATGGTCCAGTATCACACAGGGTGGAATTGCCAAGCAGACGGCCCAGTGTCAGACATGGTGGAACTTCCAGGCAGACGGCCCAGTGTCAGACATGATGGAATTGCCAGACAGACGGTCCAGTGTCAGACATGGTGGAATTGCCAGGCAGACGGTCCAGTGTCAGACTTAGTGGAATTGCCAGGCAGACGGTCCAGTGTCAGACATGGTGGAATTGCCGGGCAGACGGTCCCAGAGTCAGACACGGTGGAATTATAAGGCAGACGGTCCAGTGTCAGACAGGGTGGAATTTCCAGACAGACGGTCCAGTGTCACACATGGTGAATTGCCATTCAGACGGTCAAGTGTCAGACATGGTGGAATTGCAAGAAAGACGGTCCAGTGTCAGGAATGGTGGAATTGCCAGGCGGACGATCCAGTACCAGACATGGTGGAATTTCCAGGCAGACGATCCAGTATCAGACATCGTGGAATGTCCAGGCAGACGGTCCAGTGTCAGACATGGTGAATTACCATTCAGACGGTCAAGTGTCAGACATGGTGGAATTGCAAGACAGCCGGTCCAGTGTCAGCCATGGTAGAGTTGCCAGACAGACGATCCAGTGTCAGGAATGGTGGAATTGCCAGGCAGAAGATCCAGTATCAGACATGGTGGAATATCCAGGCAGGCGGTCCAGTGTCAGACATGGTGAATTGCCATTCAGACGGTCAAGTGTCAGACATGGTGGAATTGCAAGTCAGACGGTCCAGTGTCAGGCATGGTGGAATTGCCAGACAGACGGTCCAGTGTCAGGAATGGTGGAATTGCCAGCCAGACGGTCCAATATCAGACATGGTGGGATTGCCAGACAGACGTCCCAGTGTCAGGCATGGTGCAATTGCCAGGCAGACGGTCCAGTGTCAGACATGGTGGAATTGCCAGCAGACGGTCCAGTGTCAGACATGGTGGAATTGCCAAGCAGAAAGTCCCGTCTCAGACATGGTGGAATTGCCAGGCAGACGGTCCAGTTTCAGACATGTTGGAAGTGCCAGGCAGACGGTCCAGTATCAGACATGGTGGAATTGCCAGGAGACGGTCCAGTGTCAGACGTGGTTGAATTGCCAGGCAGACGGTCCAGAGTCAGACACGGTGGAATTACAAGGCAGACGGTCCAGTGTCAGACAGGGTGGAATTTCCAGGCAGACGGTCCAGTGTCAGACATGGTGAATTGCCATTCAGACGGTCAAGTGTCAGACATGGTGGAATTGCAAGACAGACGGTCCAGTGTCAGACATGGTGGAATTGACTAGCAGACGGTCCAGTCTCAGACATGGTGGAATTGCCAGGCAGACGGTCCAGTGTCAGACATGGTGGAATTGACTAGCAGACGGTCCAGTCTCAGACATGGTGGAATTGCCAGGCAGACGGTCCAGTGTCAAAAATGGTGGAATTACAAGGCAGACGGACCAGTTACAGACATGGTGGAATTGCCAGGCAGACGGTCCAGTGTCAGACATGGTGGAATTGCCTAGCAGACGGTCCAGTCTCAGACATGGTGGAATTGCCAGGCAGACGGTCCAGTGTCAAAAATGGTGGAATTACAAGGCAGACGGACCAGTTACAGACACGGTGGAATTGCCATGCCGACGGTTCTGTGTCAGACATGATGGAATTGCCAGGCCGACGGCCATGTGACCGACATGGTGGAATTGCCAGGCAGACGGTCAGTCTCAGACATGGTGGGGTTACCAGACAGTCGGTCCAGTGTCAGACATGGTGGAATTACAAGGCAAACGTCCCAGTGTCAGACATGATGGCATTGCCAGACAGGCGGTCCAGTGTCAGATATGATGGAAATGCCAGGCAGACGGTCCAGTGTCAGACAGGGTGGAATTGTCAGGCAGACGGTCCAGTCTCAGACATGGTGGAATTGCCCGGCAAACAGTCCAGTGTCAGACATGGTGGATTTGCCAGGCAGACGGTCCAGTGACAGACATGGTGGAATTGCCATGCAGACGGTCAGTCTCAGACATGGTGGGGTTACCAGACAGTCGGTCCAGTGTCAGACATGGTGGAATTACAAGGCAAACGGCCCAGTGTCAGACATAGTGGCATTGCCAGACAGGCGGTCCAGTGTCAGATATGATGGAAATGCCAGGCAGACGGTCCAGTGTCAGACAGGGTGGAATTGTCAGGCAGACGGTCCAGTCTCAGACATGGTGGAATTGCCCGGCAAACAGTCCAGTGTCAGACATGGTGTATTTGCCAGGCAGAGGGTCCAGTGACAAACATGGTGGAATTGCCAGGCAGACGGTCCAGTGTCAGTCATGGTGGGATAGCCAAGCAGACGGTCCAATGTCTTCCATGGTGGAATTGCCAGGCAGACGGTCCAGTGTCAGACATGATGGAATTGCCAGGCAGACAGTCCATTGTCAGACATGATGGAATTGCCAGGCAGACGGATAAGTGTCAGACATGGCCGAATTGCCAGGCAGACGGTCCAGTCTCATACATGCTGGAATTGCCAGGCAGACAGTCCAGTGTCAGACATGGTGTAATTGTCAGTCAGACGGCCCCGTCTCTGACATGGTGGAATTTCCAGGCAGACGGTAGAGTCTCAGACATGCTGGAATTGCCAGGCAGACGGTCCAGTGTCAGACATGGTGGAATTGCCAGGCAGACGGTCCAGTGTCAGAGATGGTGGAATTGCCAGGCAGACGGTCCAGTGTCAGAGATGGTGGAATTGCCAGGCAGACGGTCCAGTGTCAGACATGGTGGAATTGCCAGGCAGACGGTCCAGTGTCAGACATGGTGGAATTGCCAGGCAGACGGTCCAGTGTCATACTTGGTGGAATTGCCAGGCAGACGGTCCAGTGTCAGACATGGTGGAATTGCCAGCCAGAGGGTCCAGTGTCATACTTGGTGGAATTGCCAGGCAGACGGTGCAGTGTCAGTCAAGGTGGAATTGCCTGGCAGACGGTCTAGTGTCAGACATGGTGGAATTGCCAGGCAGAAGGTCCCGTGTCAGACATGGTGGAATTGCCAGGCAGAATGTCCAGTGTCAGACATGGTTCAATTGCCAGGCAGACGGCCCAGTGTCAGACATGGTGGAATTGCCAGACAGACGGTCCATTGTCAGAATTGGTGGAATTGCCAGGCAGACGTTGCAGTGTTAGACATGGTGGAGTTACAAGGCAGACGGTCCAATGTCAGACATGGTGGAATTACAAGCCAGACGGTCCAGTTTCAGACACGGTGGAATTGCCAGGCAGACGGTCCAGTATCAGACATGGTGGAATTTCCAGGCAGACGGCCATGTGACTGACATGGTGGAATTGCCAGGCAGACGGTCAGTCTCAGACATGGTGGAATTGCCAGGCAGACGGTCCAATGTCAGACATGGTGGAATTGCCAGGCAGACGGTCCAGTGTCAGACATGGTGGAATTGCCAGGCAGACGGTCCAGTGTCATACTTGGTGGAATTGCCAGGCAGACGGTCCAGTGTCAGACATGGTGGAATTGCCAGCCAGAGGGTCCAGTGTCATACTTGGTGGAATTGCCAGGCAGACGGTGCAGTGTCAGTCAAGGTGGAATTGCCTGGCAGACGGTCTAGTGTCAGACATGGTGGAATTGCCAGGCAGAAGGTCCCGTGTCAGACATGGTGGAATTGCCAGGCAGAAGGTCCAGTGTCAGACATGGTTCAATTGCCAGGCAGACGGCCCAGTGTCAGACATGGTGGAATTGCCAGGCTGACGGTCCATTGTCAGAATTGGTGGAATTGCCAGGCAGACGGTCCAGTGTCAGAGATGGTGGAATTGCCAGGCAGACGGTCCAGTGTCAGACATGGTGGAATTGCCAGGCAGACGGTCCAGTGTCAGACATGGTGGAATTGCCAGGCAGACGGTCCAGTGTCATACTTGGTGGAATTGCCAGGCAGACGGTGCAGTGTCAGTCAAGGTGGAATTGCCTGGCAGACGGTCTAGTGTCAGACATGGTGGAATTGCCAGGCAGAAGGTCCCGTGTCAGACATGGTGGAATTGCCAGGCAGAAGGTCCAGTGTCAGACATGGTTCAATTGCCAGGCAGACGGCCCAGTGTCAGACATGGTGGAATTGCCAGACAGACGGTCCATTGTCAGAATTGGTGGAATTGCCAGGCAGACGTTGCAGTGTTAGACATGGTGGAGTTACAAGGCAGACGGTCCAATGTCAGACATGGTGGAATTACAAGCCAGACGGTCCAGTTTCAGACACGGTGGAATTGCCAGACAGACGGTCCAGTATCAGACATGGTGGAATTTCCAGGCAGACGGCCATGTGACTGACATGGTGGAATTGCCAGGCAGACGGTCAGTCTCAGACATGGTGGATTTGCCAGGCAAACGGTCCAGTGTCAGACATGATGGAATTGCCAGGCAGACTGTCCAGTCTTAGACATGGTGGAATTGCCAGGCAGACTGTCCAGTGTCAGACATGGTGGAATTACAAGGCAGACGGTCCAGTGTCAGACATGGTGGGATTGCCAAGCAGACTGTCCAGTGTCATACATGGTAGAATTGCCAGCCAGACGGGCCAGTGTCAGACATGATGGAATTGCCAGGCAGACAGTCCATTGTCAGACATGATGGAATTGCCAGGCAGACGGATAAGTGTCTGACATGGTCGAATTGCCAGGCAGACGGTCCAGTCTCAGACATGCTGGAATTGCCAGGCGGACGCTGCAGTGTCAGACATGGTGGAATTGCCAGACAGACGGTCCAGTGTCAGACATGGTGGAATTGCCAGGCAGACGGCCCAGTGTCAGACATGCTGGAATTGCCAGGCTGACGGTGCAGTGTCAGACATGGTGGAATTTCCAGGCAGACGGTCCAGTGTCAGACATGGTGGAATTTCCAGGCATACGGCCCAGTGTCAGACTTGCTGGAATTGTCTGGCTGACGGTCCAGTGTCAGACATGGTGGAATTGCCAGGCAGACGTTCCAGTGTCATACATGGTGGAATTGTCAGGCAGACGGTCCAGTGTCAGACATGGTGGAATTACCAGGCAGACAGTGCAGTGTCAGACATGGTGGAATTGCCAGGCAGACGGTCCCGTCTCAGACATTGTGGAATTGCCTGGCATACGGTCCAGTGTCAGACTTGGTGGAATTGCCTGGCAAACGGTCCAGTGTCAGACACGGTGGGATTGCCAAGCAGACGGTCCAGTGTCATACATGGTGGAATTGCCAGCCAGACGGTCCAGTGTCAGACATGATGGAATTGCCAGGCAGACGTTCCAGTTTCAGACATGGTGGAATTGGCAGGCTGACGGATAAATGTCAGACATGGTCGAATTGCCAGGCAGACAGTCCAATAATCCCTGGGAGCAGGGGACAGGCAGTGTGGCCTCGGAAGCCCCCAATTAAAAAGCTGTTACAGAGACCTTTGTGCTGTATATAGTAAACAATTTACTGCTCTATAATCCCTAGGAGCAGGGGAGAGGCAGTGTGGTCCGAGAGAACCCAAATAAAAAGCTGTTTCAGAGACCTCTGTGCCTGGTTATAGTGAACCATTTACTGCTCAATAATCTCTAGGAGCAGGGGACAGGCAGTGTGAACTCGGGAGCCACCAATTAAAAAGCTGTTTCAGAGACCTCTGTGCCTGTTTATTGTTAATAATTTACTGCTCAATAATCCCTGGGAGCAGGGGACAGGCAGTGTGGTCCGGTAACCCCCAATTAGAAAGCTGTTTCAGAGACCTCTGTGCCTGGATATAGTTAACAATTTACTGCTCAATAATCCCGAGGAGCAGGGGCCAGGCAGTGTGAACTCGGTAGCCACCAATTAAAAAGCTGTTTCAGAGACCTCTGTGCTGTATATAGTTAACCATTTATTTCTCAATTATACATGAGAGCAGGGGACAGGCAGTGTGGTCCTTGAACCCCCAATTAAAAAGCTGTTTTTGAGACCAACGTGATGTATTTTGTTAAGCATTTACCTCTGTGCTGTATATAGTTAACAACTTACTGCTCAATAATCTCTGGGAGCAGGGGACAGGCAGTGTGGCCTCCCTAGCCACAATTAAAAAGCGGTTTCAGAGACTTATGTGCCTGTATAAAGTTAACCATTTACTGCTCAATAATCCCGAGGAGCAGGGGACAGACAGGGTGGCCTCGGGAGCCCCCTATTAAAAAGCTGTTTCAGAGACCTCTATGTCATATAAAGGAACCATTTACTGCTCAATAATCCCTGGGAGCAGGGGACAGGTAGTGTGGCATCGTGAGCTCCCAAATAAAAAGCTGTTTCAGAGAAATCTGTGCTTTATATAGTTAACCATTTACTGCTCAATAATCCATGGGAGCAGGGACAGGCAGTGTGGCTCCAAGAGACCCCAATTAAAAAGCTGTTTCAGTGAAATCTGTGCTGTATATAGTTAACCATTTACTTCTCAATTATCCATTGGAGCAGGGGACAGGCAGTGTGGCATCGGGAGCCCCCTATTAAAAAGCTGCGTCACTGACCTCTGCGCCTATATCTAGATAACCATTTACTTCTCAAAAATCCCTGGGAGCAGGGGACAGGCAATGTGGCCTCGGGAGCCACCGATGAAAACGCTGTTTCAGAGACCTCTGTGCTGTATATAGTTAACCATTTACTGCTCAATAATTCCTGGGAGCAGGGGACAGGCAGTGTGGCCCCTGGAGCCCCCAATTAAAAAGCTGTTTCAGAGACATTTTAGCTGTATATAATTAACCATTTCCTTACTCTCATTAATTCGTGGGAGCAAGGGACAGGCAGTGTGGCCTCTGGAGCTCCCTATTAATAAGCTGTTTCAGAGACCTCTGTGCTGTATGTAGTTAACCATTTACTTCTCAATAGTACCTGGGAGCAGGGGACAGGCAGTGTAGCTCCGGGATCCCCCTATTAAAAATCTGTTTTACAGACTTCTGTGCTGTATATAGTTAACCATTTACTGCTCAATAATCCCTGGGAGCAGGGGACAGGCAGTGTGGCCTCGGGAGCCACCAATGAACACGCTGTTTCAGAGACCTCTGTGCTGTATATAGTTAACCATTTACTTCTCAATTATCCATTGGAGCAGGGGACAGGCAGTGTGGTCCGAGAGCCCCCAATTAAAAAGCTGTTTCAGTGACCTGTGTGCTGTATTTAGTTAACCATTTACTTCTCAATAGTACCTGGGAGCAGGGGACAGGCAGTGTGGCCTCGGGAGCCCCCAATTAAAAAGCTGTGTCACTGACCTCTGTGCCTGTATCTAGTTAACCATTTACTACTCAATAATCCCTGGGAGCAGGGGTCAGGCAGTGTGGCCTCGGGAGCCCCCAATTAAAACGCTGTTTCAGAAACATTTGTGCTGTATATAGTTAACCATTTACTTACTATCACTAATTCGTAGGAGCAGGAGACAGGCAGTGTGGCCTCGGGAGCACCCTATTAAAAAGCTGTTTCAGAGACCTATGTGCTGTATATAGTTTACCATTTACTTCGCAATAATCACTGGTAGCAGGGGACAGGCAGTGTGTTCCGGGAGCCTCCAAATAAAAAGCTGTTTCAGAGACCTCTGTGCTCTATATAGTTAACCATTTACTGCTCAATAATCCCTGGGAGCAGGGAACAGGCAGTGTGGCCTCGGGAGCACCCAATTTAAAAGCTGTTTCAGAGACCTCTGTGCTGTATATAGTTAACCATTTACTTCTATGTAATCCCTGGGATCAGGGGACAGGCACTGTGGCCTCGGGAGCCCCCAATTAAAAAGCAATTTCAGTGACCTCTGTGCTGTATTTTGTTAACCATTTACTTCTCAATAATCCCTGGGAGCAGGGAACAGGCAGTGTGGCCTCGGAAGTCACCAATTAAAAAGCTGTTTCAGAGACCTGTGTGCTGTGTCTGGTTAACAATTTCCTGATAAATAATCCTTGTGAGCAGGGGACACTCAGTGTGGCCTCGGGAGCCACCGATGAAAACGCTGTTTCAGAGACCTCTGTGCTGTATATAGCTAACCATTTCCTTCTCAATACTTCCTGGGAGCAGGGGACAGGCAGTGTGGCCGGTGGAGCCCCCAATTAAAAAGCTGTTTCAGAGGCATTTTAGCTGCATATAATTAACCATTTCCTTACTCTCATTAATTTGTGTGAGCAGGGGACAGGCAGTGTGGCCTCTGGAGCGACCAATTAATAAGCTGTTTTAGAGACCTCTGTGCTGTATATAGTTAACCATTTACTTCTCAATAGTACCTGGGAGCAGGGGACACGCAGTGTAGCTCCGGGAGCCCCCTATTAAACATCTGTTTTAGAGACTTCTGTGCTGTATATAGTTAACCATTTACAGCTCAATAATCCCTGGGAGCAGGGGACAGGCAGTGTGGCCTCGGGAGCACCCAATTAAAAAGCAGTGTCAGTGACCTCTGTGCTGTATCTAGTTAACCATTTACTTCTCAAAAATCCCTGGGAGCAGGGGACAGGCATTGAGGCCTCGGGAGCCACAAATGAACACGCTGTTTCAGAGACCTCTGTGATGTATATAGTTAACCATTTACTTCTCAAAAATCCCTGGGAGCAAGGGACAGGCAATGTGGCCTCTGGAGCCACCAATTAAAAAGCTTTTTCAGAGACATTTGTGCTGTATATAATTACCCATTTCCTTACTCTCATTAATTCGTGGGAGCTGGGGACAGGCAGTGTGGCTTCGGGAGCCCCCAATTAAAAAGCTGTTTCAGAGACCTCTGTGCTGTTTATAGTTAACCATTTATTTCTCAATTATACATGAGAGCAGGGGACAGGCAGTGTTGTCAGCGAGCCTCCGAGTAAAAAGTTGTTTAAGAGACCTCTGTGCTGTAAAAAGTTAACCATTTACTGCTCAATAATCCCTGGGAGCAAGAGACAGGCAGTGTGGCCTCGCGAGCCCCCAATTACAAAGCTGTTTCAGAGACCTGTGTGCTGTGTCTGGTTAACAATTTCCTGATAAATAATCCTTGTGAGCAGGGGACAGGCAGTGTGGCCTCGGGAGCCACCGATGAAAACGCTGTTTCAGAGACCTCTGTGCTGTATATAGCTAACCATTTCCTTCTCAATACTTCCTGGGAGCAGGGGACAGGCAGTGTGGCCGGTGGAGCCCCCAATTAAAAAGCTGTTTCAGAGGCATTTTAGCTGCATATAATTAACCATTTCCTTACTCTCATTAATTTGTGTGAGCAGGGGACAGGCAGTGTGG
The DNA here is from genome assembly GCF_047496885.1 of Scyliorhinus torazame. Lineage (NCBI taxonomy): Eukaryota > Metazoa > Chordata > Chondrichthyes > Carcharhiniformes > Scyliorhinidae > Scyliorhinus > Scyliorhinus torazame. The sequence continues at coordinate 135,752,718 of NC_092726.1, read as the reverse complement.
CCTCTGGAGCTACCAATTAATAAGCTGTTTTAGAGACCTCTGTGCTGTATATAGTTAACCATTTACTTCTCAATAGTACCTGGGAGCAGGGGACACGCAGTGTAGCTCCGGGAGCCCCCTATTAAACATCTGTTTTAGAGACTTCTGTGCTGTATATAGTTAACCATTTACAGCTCAATAATCCCTGGGAGCAGGGGACAGGCAGTGTGGCCTCGGGAGCATCCAATTAAAAAGCAGTGTCAGTGACCTCTGTGCTGTATCTAGTTAACCATTTACTTCTCAAAAATCCCTGGGAGCAGGGGACAGGCATTGAGGCCTCGGGAGCCACCAATGAACACGCTGTTTCAGAGACCTCTGTGATGTATATAGTTAACCATTTACTTCTCAAAAATCCCTGGGAGCAAGGGACAGGCAATGTGGCCTCTGGAGCCACCAATTAAAAAGCTTTTTCAGAGACATTTGTGCTGTATATAATTACCCATTTCCTTACTCTCATTAAGTCGTGGGAGCTGGGGACAGGCAGTGTGGCTTCGGGAGCCCCCAATTAAAATGCTGGTTGAGAGACCTCTGTGCTGTTTATAGTTAACCATTTATTTCTCAATTATACATGAGAGCAGGGGACAGGCAGTGTGGTCCTTGAACCCCCAATTAAAAAGCTGTTTTTGAGACCTCCGTGATGTGTTTTGTTAAGCATTTACCTCTGTACTGTATATAGTTAACAACTTACTGCTCAATAATCTCTGTGAGCAGGGGACAGGCAGTGTGGACTCCCTAGCCACAATTAAAAAGCTGTTTCAGAGACTTATGTGCCTGTATAAAGTTAACCACTTACTGCTCAATAATCCCGAGGAGCAGGGGTCAGACAGGGTGGCCTCGGGAGCCCCCTATTAAAAAGCTGTTTCAGAGACCTCTATGTCATATAAAGGAACCATTTACTGCTCAATAATCACTGGGAGCAGGGGACAGGTAGTGTGGCATCGTGAGCTCCCAAATAAAAAGCTGTTTCAGAGAAATCTGTGCTTTATATAGTTAACCATTTACTGCTCAATAATCCATGGGAGCAGGGACAGGCAGTGTGGCTCCAAGAGACCCCAATTAAAAAGCTGTTTCAGAGACCTCTGTGCTGTAGAGAGTTAACCATTTACTTCTCAATTATCCATTGGAGCAGGGGACAGGCAGTATGGTCCGGGAGCCCCCAATTAAAAAGCTGTTTCAGTGACCTGTGTGCTGTATTTAGTTAACCATTTACTTCTCAATAGTACCTGGGAGCAGGGGACAGGCAGTGTGGCCTCGGGAGCCCCCAATTAAAAAGCTGTGTCACTGACCTCTGTGCCTGTATCTAGTTAAACATTTACTACTCAATAATCCCTGGGAGCAGGGGTCAGGCAGTGTGGCCTCTGGAGCCCCCAATTAAAACGCTGTTTCAGAAACATTTGTGCTGTATATAATTACCCATTTCCTTACTATCACTAATTCGTGGGAGCAGGGGACAGGCAGTGTGGCCTCGGGAGCACCCTATTAAAAAGCTGTTTCAGAGACCTATGTGCTGTATATAGTTTACCATTTACTTCTCAATAATCACTGGTAGCAGGGGACAGGCAGTGTGTTCCGGGAGCCTCCAAATAAAAAGCTGTTTCAGAGACCTCTGTGCTCTATATAGTTAACCATTTACTGCTCAATAATCCCTGGGAGCAGGGAACAGGCAGTGTGGCCTCGGGAGCACCCAATTTAAAAGCTGTTTCAGAGACCTCTGTGCTGTATATAGTTAACCATTTACTTCTATGTAATCCCTGGGATCAGGGGACAGGCAGTGTGGCCTCGGGAGCCCCCAATTAAAAAGCAATTTCAGAGACCTCTGTGCAGTATTTTGTTAACCATTTACTTCTCAATAATCCCTGGGAGCAGGGAACAGGCAGTGTGGTCCGGGAGCCTTCAATTAAAAAGCTGTTTCAGAGACCTATGTGCCTGTATATAGTTAACGATTTACTTCTCAATAATCACTGGGAGCAGGGGTCAGGCAGTGTGTTCCGGGAGCCTCCAAATAAAAAACGGTTTCAGAGACCTCTGTGCTGCATATAGTTAACCATTTACTTCTCTCTAATCCCTGGGATCAGGGGACAGGCAGTGTGGCCTCGGAAGTCACCAATTAAAAAGCTGTTTCAAAGACTTCTGTGCTGTATATAGTTAACCATTTATTTCTCAATTATCCATGGGAGCAGGTGACAGGCAGTGTGGTCCGGGAGCCCCCAATTAAAAATCTATTTCAGTGACGTCTGTGCTGTATATAGTTAACCATTTACTGCTCAATAATCCCTGGGAGCAGGGGACAGGCGGTGTGGCCTCGGGAGCCCCCAATTAAAAAGCTGTTTCAGTGACCTATGTGCCTACATATAGTTAACCATTTGCTGCTCAATAATCCCTGCGAGCAGGGGACAGGCAGTGTGACCTCGGGAGCCCCCAATTAAAATGCTGTTTCAGAGACCTCTGTGCCTGTATATAGTTAACCATTTACTGCTCAATAATCCGTGGGAGCAGGTGACATGCAGTGTGACTCTCGGAGCCCCAGTATAAAAGCTGTTTCAGAGACAACTGTGCCTGTATATAGTTAAACAATTTACTTCTCAATAATCCCTGTGAGCAGGGGACAGGCAGCGTGGCCTCGGGAGCCACCGATGAAAACGCTGTTTCAGAGACCTCTGTGCTGTATATAGTTAACCATTTACTTCTCAATAATTCCTGGGAGCAGGGGACAGGCAGTGTGGCCCCTGGAGCCCCCAATTAAAAAGCTGTTTCATTGACATTTTAGCTGTATATAATTAACCATTTCCTTACTCTCATTAATTCGTGGGAGCAGGGGACAGGCAGTGTGGCCTCTGGAGCTCCCTATTAAGAAGCTGTTTCAGTGACCTCTGTGCTGTATATAGTTAACCATTTACTGCTCAATAATCCCTGGGAGCAGGAGACAGGCAGTGTGGCCTCTGGAGCTCCCAATTAAAAAGCTGTTTCAGAGACCTCTGTGCTGTATATAGTTAAACATTTACTGCTCAATAATCCCTGGGAGCAGGGAACAGGCAAAGTGGCCTCGGGAGCACCCAATTTAAAAGCTGTTTCAGAGACCTCTGTGCTGTATATAGTTAACCATTTACTTCTATGTAATCCCTGGGATCAGGGGACAGGCAGTGTGGCCTCGGGAGCCCCCAATTAAAAAGCTGTTTCAGAGACCTCTTTGCTGTATATAGTTGACCATTTACTGCTCAATAATCCCTGGGAGCAGGGGACAGGCAGTGTGGTCTCGGGAGCCGCCAATTAACCAGCTGTGTCAGTGACCTCTGTGCCTCTATCTAGTTAACCATTTACTTCACAAAAGTCCCTGGCAGCAGGGGACAGGCAGTGTGGCTCTGGGAGCCCCCAATACAAAAGCTGTTTCAGAGACCTCTGTGCTGTATATAGTTAACCATTTACTTCTCAATAATCCCTAGGAGCAGGGGACAGGCACCGTGGTCACGGGAGCACCCAATTAAAAAGACGTGTCAGTGACCTCTGTGCCTGTATATAGTTAACCATTTGCTTCGCAATAATGCCTGCGAGCAGGGGACAGGCAATGTGGCCTCTGGAGCCACCAATTAAAAAGCTTTTTCAGAGACATTTGTGCTGTATATAATTACCCATTTCCTTACTCTCATTAATTCGTGGGAGCAGGGGACAGGCAGTGTGGCCTCGGGAGCTCCCTATCAAAAAGCTGTTTCAGAGATCTCTGTACTGTATATAGTTAACCATTTACTTTTCAATAATTCCTGGGAGCAGGGGACAGGCAGTGTGGCATCGGAAGTCACCAATTAAAAAGCTGTTTCAAAGACTTTTGTGCTGTATATAGTTAACCATTTACTTCTTAATAATCCCTGGGAACAGGGGACAGGCAATGAGGCTCCGGGAGCCCCCTATTAAAAATCTGTTTCAGAGACCTCTGTGCTGTATATAGTTATCCATTTACTGTTCAATAATCCCTGGGAGCAGGGGACAGGCAGTGTGGCCTCGGGAGCCCCCAATTAAAAAGCTGCGTCACTGACCTCTGCGCCTATATCTAGATAACCATTTACTTCTCAAAAATCCCTGGGAGCAGGGGACAGGCAATGTGGCCTCGGGAGCCACCGATAAAAACGCTGTTTCAGAGACCTCTGTGCTGTATATAGTTAACCATTTACTTCTATGTAATCCCTGGGATCAGGGGACAGGCAGTGTGGCCTCGGGAGCCCCCAATTAAAAAGCAATTTCAGAGACCTCTGTGCTGTATTTTGTTAACCATTTACTTCTCAATAATCCCTGGGAGCAGGGAACAGGCAGTTTGGTCCGGGAGCCTCCAATTAAAAAGCTGTTTCAGAGACCTATGTGCCTGTATATAGTTAACGATTTACTTATCAATAATCACTGGGAGCAGGGGACAGGCAGTGTGTTCCGGGAGCCTCCAAATAAAAAACTGTTTCAGAGACCTCTGTGCTCTATATAGTTAACCATTTACTGCTCAATAATCCCTGGGAGCAGGGAACAGGCAGTGTGGTCTCGGGAGCACCCACTTTAAAAGCTGTTTCAGAGACCTCTGTGCTGTATATAGTTAACCATTTACTTCTCTGTAATCCCTGGGATCAGGGGACAGGCAGTGTGGCCTCGGAAGTCACCAATTAAAAAGCTGTTTCAAAGACTTCTGTGCTGTATATAGTAAACCATTTATTTCTCAATTATCCATGGGAGCAGGTGACAGGCAGTGTGGTCCGGGAGCCTCCGAGTAAAAAGATGCTGTAAAACGTTAACCATTTACTGCTCAATAATCCCTGGGAGTAGGGGACAGGCAGTGCGGTCCGGGAGCCCCCAATTAAAAATCTATTTCAGTGACGTCTGTGCTGTATATAGTTAACCATTTACTGCTCAATAATCCCTGGGAGCAGGGGACAGGCGGTGTGGCCTCGGGAGCCCCCAATTAAAAAGCTGTTTCAGTGACCTATGTGCCTATATATAGTTAACCATTTGCTGCTCAATAATCCCTGCGAGCAGGGGACAGGCAGTGTGACCTCGGGAGCCCCCAATTAAAATGCTGTTTCAGAGACCTCTGTGCCTGTATATAGTTAACCATTTACTGCTCAATAATCCATGGGAGCAGGTGACATGCAGTGTGACTCTCGGAGCCCCCAGTATAAAAGCTGTTTCAGAGACAACTGTGCCTGTATATAGTTAACCATTTACTTCTCAATAATCCCTGTGAGCAGAGGACAGGCAGTGTGGTCCGGGAGCCCCCAACTAAAAGCTGTTTCAGAGACCTCTGTGCTGTATATGGTTAACCATTTACTGATAAATAATCGCTGTGAGCAGGGGACAGGCAGTGTGGACTCGGGAGCCACCGGTGAAAACGCTGTTTCAGAGACCTCTGTGCTGTATATAGTTAACCATTTGCTTCTCAATAATTCCTGGGAGCAGGGGACAGGCAGTGTGGCCCCTGGAGCCCCCAATTAAAAAGCTGTTTCATTGACATTTTTGCAGTATATCATTAACCATTTCCTTACTCTCATTAATTCGTGTGAGCAGGGGACAGACATTTTGGCCCCTGGAGCCCCCAATTAAAAAGCTGTTTCAGAGACATTTTAGCTGTATATAATTAACCATTTCCTTACTCTCATTAATTCGTGGGAGCAGGGGACAGGCAGTGTGGCCTCTGGAGCTCCCTATTAATAAGCTGTTTCAGTGACCTCTGTGCTGTATATAGTTAACCATTTAATGCTCAATAATCCCTGGGAGCAGGAGACAGGCAGTGTGGCCTCTGGAGCTCCCAATTAAAACGCTGTTTCAGAGACCTCTGTGCTGTATATAGTTAAACATTTACTTCTCAATAGTACCTGGGAGCAGGGGACAGGCAGTGTAGCTCCGGGAGCCCCCTATTAAAAATCTGTTTTAGAGACTTCTGTGCTGTATATAGTTAACTATTTACTGCTCAATAATCCCTGGGAGCAGGGGACAGGCAGTGTGGCCTCGGGAGCCCCCAATTAAAAAGCTGTTTCAGAGACCTCTGTGCTGTATATAGTTGACCATTTACTGCTCAATAATCCCTGGGAGCAGGGGACAGGCAGTGTGGCCTCGGGAGCCGCCGATTAACAAGCTGTGTCAGTGACCTCTGTGCCTGTATCTAGTTAACCATTTACTTCACAAAAGTCCCTGGCAGCAGGGGACAGGCAGTGTGGCTCTGGGAGCCCCCAATACAAAAGCTGTTTCAGAGACCTCTGCGCTGTATATAGGTAACCATTTACTTCTAAATAATCCCTAGGAGCAGGGGGCAGGCAGCGTGGTCACGGGAGCACCCAATTAAAAAGACGTGTCAGTGACCTCTGTGCCTGTATATAGTTAACCATTTACTTCGCAATAATGCCTGCGAGCAGGGGACAGGCAATGTGGCCTCTGGAGCCACCAATTAAAAAGCTTTTTCAGAGACATTTGTGCTGTATATAATTACCCATTTCCTGACTCTCATTAATTCGTGGGAGCAGGGGACAGGCAGTGTGGCCTCGGGAGCTCCCTATCAAAAAGCTGTTTCAGAGAACTCTGTGCTGTATATAGTTAACCATTTACTTCTCAATAATTCCTGGGAGCAGGGGACAGGCAGTGTGGCATCGGAAGTCACCAATTAGAAAGCTGTTTCAAAGACTTTTGTGCTGTATATAGTTAACCATTTACTTCTTAATAATCCCTGGGAACAGGGGACAGGCAATGAGGCTCCGGGAGCCCCCTATTAAAAATCTGTTTCAGAGACCTCTGTGCTGTATATAGTTATCCATTTACTGTTCAATAATCCCTGGGAGCAGGGGACAGGCAGTGTGGCCTCGGGAGCCCCCAATTAAAAAGCTGCGTCACTGACCTCTGCGCCTATATCTAGATAACCATTTACTTCTCAAAAATCCCTGGGAGCAAGGGACAGGCAATGTGGCCTCGGGAGCCACCAATGAAAACGCTGTTTCAGAGACCTCTGTGCTGTATATAGTTAACCATTTACTGCTCAATAGTTCCTGGGAGCAGGGGACAGGCAGTGTGACCCCTGGAGCCCCCAATTAAAAAGCTGTTTCAGAGACATTTTAGCTGTATATAATTAACCATTTCCTTACTCTCATTAATTCGTGGGAGCAAGGGACAGGCAGTGTGGCCTCTGGAGCTCCCTATTAATAAGCTGTTTCAGAGACCTCTGTGCTGTATGTAGTTAACCATTTACTTCTCAATAGTACCTGGGAGCAGGGGACAGGCAGTGTAGCTCCGGGATCCCCCTATTAAAAATCTGTTTTACAGACGTCTGTGCTGTATATAGTTAACCATTTACTGCTCAATAATCCCTGGGAGCAGGGGACAGGCGGTGTGGCCTCGGGAGCCCCCAATTAAAAAGCTGTTTCAGTGACCTATGTGCCTATATATAGTTATCCATTTGCTGCTCAATTATCCCTGCGAGCAGGGGACAGGCAGTGTGACCTCGGGAGCCCCCAATTAAAATGCTGTTTCAGAGACCTCTGTGCCTGTATATAGTTAACCATTTACTGCTCAATAATCCATGGGAGCAGGTGACATGCAGTGTGACTCTCGGAGCCCCCAGTATAAAAGCTGTTTCAGAGACAACTGTGCCTGTATATAGTTAACCATTTACTTCTCAATAATCCCTGTGAGCAGAGGACAGGCAGTGTGGTCCGGAAGCCCCCAACTAAAAGCTGTTTCAGAGACCTCTGTGCTGTATATGGTTAACCATTTACTGATAAATAATCGCTGTGAGCAGGGGACAGGCAGTGTGGACTCGGGAGCCACCGATGAAAACGCTGTTTCAGAGACCTCTGTGCTGTATATAGTTAACCATTTGCTTCTCAATAATTCCTGGGAGCAGGGGACAGGCAGTGTGGCCCCTGGAGCCCGCAATTAAAAAGCTGTTTCATTGACATTTTTGCTGTATATCATTAACCATTTCCTTACTCTCATTAATTCGTGGGAGCAGGGGACAGGCAGTGTGGCCTCGGGAGCTCCCTATCAAAAAGCTGTTTCAGAGATCTCTGTACTGTATATAGTTAACCATTTACTTCTCAATAATTCCTGGGAGCAGGGGACAGGCAGTGTGGCATCGGAAGTCACCAATTAAAAAGCTGTTTCAAAGACTTTTGTGCTGTATATAGTTAACCATTTACTTCTTAATAATCCCTGGGAACAGGGGACAGGCAATGAGGCTCCGGGAGCCCCCTATTAAAAATCTGTTTCAGAGACCGCTGTGCTGTATATAGTTATCCATTTACTGTTCAATAATCCCTGGGAGCAGGGGACAGGCAGTGTGGCCTCGGGAGCCCCCAATTAAAAAGCTGCGCCACTGACCTCTGCGCCTATATCTAGATAACCATTTACTTCTCAAAAATCCCTGGGAGCAGGGCACAGGCAATGTGGCCTCGGGAGCCACCGATAAAAACGCTGTTTCAGAGACCTCTGTGCTGTATATAGTTAACCATTTACTTCTATGTAATCCCTGGGATCAGGGGACAGGCAGTGTGGCCTCGGGAGCCCCCAATTAAAAAGCAATTTCAGAGACCTCTGTGCTGTATTTTGTTAACCATTTACTTCTCAATAATCCCTGGGAGCAGGGAACAGGCAGTTTGGTCCGGGAGCCTCCAATTAAAAAGCTGTTTCAGAGACCTATGTGCCTGTATATAGTTAACGATTTACTTATCAATAATCACTGGGAGCAGCGGACAGGCAGTGTGTTCCGGGAGCCTCCAAATAAAAAACTGTTTCAGAGACCTCTGTGCTCTATATAGTTAACCATTTACTGCTCAATAATCCCTGGGAGCAGGGAACAGGCAGTGTGGCCTCGGGAGCACCCACTTTAAAAGCTGTTTCAGAGACCTCTGTGCTGTATATAGTTAACCATTTACTTCTCTGTAATCCCTGGGATCAGGGGACAGTCAGTGTGGCTTCGGAAGTCACCAATTAAAAAGCTGTTTCAAAGACTTCTGTGCTGTATATAGTTAACCATTTATTTCTCAATTATCCATGGGAGCAGGTGACAGGCAGTGTGGTCCGGGAGCCTCCGAGTAAAAAGATGCTGTAAAACGTTAACCATTTACTGCTCAATAATCCCTGGGAGTAGGGGACAGGCAGTGCGGTCCGGGAGCCCCCAATTAAAAATCTATTTCAGTGACGTCTGTGCTGTATATAGTTAACCATTTACTGCTCAATAATCCCTGGGAGCAGGGGACAGGCGGTGTGGCCTCGGGAGCCCCCAATTAAAAAGCTGTTTCAGTGACCTATGTGCCTATATATAGTTAACCATTTGCTGCTCAATAATCCCTGCGAGCAGGGGACAGGCAGTGTGACCTCGGGAGCCCCCAATTAAAATGCTGTTTCAGAGACCCCTGTGCCTGTATATAGTTAACCATTTACTTCTCAATAATCCCTGTGGGCAGAGGACAGGCAGTGTGGTCCGGGAGCCCCCAACTAAAAGCTGTTTCAGAGACCTCTGTGCTGTATATGGTTAACCATTTACTGATAAATAATCGCTGTGAGCAGGGGACAGGCAGTGTGGACTCGGGAGCCACCGATGAAAACGCTGTTTCAGAGACCTCTGTGCTGTATATAGTTAACCATTTGCTTCTCAATAATTCCTGGGAGCAGGGGACAGGCAGTGTGGCCCCTGGAGCCCCCAATTAAAAAGCTGTTTCATTGACATTTTTGCTGTATATCATTAACCATTTCCTTACTCTCATTAATTCGTGGGAGCAGGGGACAGACATTTTGGCCCCTGGAGCCCCCAATTAAAAAGCTGTTTCAGAGACATTTTAGCTGTATATAATTAACCATTTCCTTACTCTCATTAATTCGTGGGAGCAGGGGACAGGCAGTGTGGCCTCTGGAGCTCCCTATTAATAAGCTGTTTCAGTGACCTCTGTGCTGTATATAGTTAACCATTTAATGCTCAATAATCCCTGGGAGCAGGAGACAGGCAGTGTGGCCTCTGGAGCTCCCAATTAAAACGCTGTTTCAGAGACCTCTGTGCTGTATATAGTTAAACATTTACTTCTCAATAGTACCTGGGAGCAGGGGACAGGCAGTGTAGCTCCGGGAGCCCCCTATTAAAAATCTGTTTTAGAGACTTCTGTGTTGTATATAGTTAACTATTTACTGCTCAATAATCCCTGGGAGCAGGGGACAGGCAGTGTGGCCTCGGGAGCCCCCAATTAAAAAGCTGTTTCAGAGACCTCTGTGCTGTATATAGTTGACCATTTACTGCTCAATAATCCCTGGGAGCAGGGGACAGGCAGTGTGGCCTCGGGAGCCGCCGATTAACAAGCTGTGTCAGTGACCTCTGTGCCTGTATCTAGTTAACCATTTACTTCACAAAAGTCCCTGGCAGCAGGGGACAGGCAGTGTGGCTCTGGGAGCCCCCAATACAAAAGCTGTTTCAGAGACCTCTGCGCTGTATATAGGTAACCATTTACTTCTAAATAATCCCTAGGAGCAGGGGACAGGCAGCGTGGTCACGGGAGCACCCAATTAAAAAGACGTGTCAGTGACCTCTGTGCCTGTATATAGTTAACCATTTACTTCGCAATAATGCCTGCGAGCAGGGGACAGGCAATGTGGCCTCTGGAGCCACCAATTAAAAAGCTTTTTCAGAGACATTTGTGCTGTATATAATTACCCATTTCCTTACTCTCATTAATTCGTGGGAGCAGGGGACAGGCAGTGTGGCCTCGGGAGCTCCCTATCAAAAAGCTGTTTCAGAGAACTCTGTGCTGTATATAGTTAACCATTTACTTCTCAATAATTCCTGGGAGCAGGGGACAGGCAGTGTGGCATCGGAAGTCACCAATTAGAAAGCTGTTTCAAAGACTTTTGTGCTGTATATAGTTAACCATTTACTTCTTAATAATCCCTGGGAACAGGGAACAGGCAATGAGGCTCCGGGAGCCCCCTATTAAAAATCTGTTTCAGAGACCTCTGTGCTGTATATAGTTATCCATTTACTGTTCAATAATCCCTGGGAGCAGGGGACAGGCAGTGTGGCCTCGGGAGCCCCCAATTAAAAAGCTGCGTCACTGACCTCTGCGCCTATATCTAGATAACCATTTACTTCTCAAAAATCCCTGGGAGCAGGGGACAGGCAATGTGGCCTCGGGAGCCACCAATGAAAACGCTGTTTCAGAGACCTCTGTGCTGTATATAGTTAACCATTTACTGCTCAATAGTTCCTGGGAGCAGGGGACAGGCAGTGTGGCCCCTGGAGCCCCCAATTAAAAAGCTGTTTCAGAGACATTTTAGCTGTATATAATTAACCATTTCCTTACTCTCATTAATTCGTGGGAGCAAGGGACAGGCAGTGTGGCCTCTGGAGCTCCCTATTAATAAGCTGTTTCAGAGACCTCTGTGCTGTATGTAGTTAACCATTTACTTCTCAATAGTACCTGGGAGCAGGGGACAGGCAGTGTAGCTCCGGGATCCCCCTATTAAAAATCTGTTTTACAGACGTCTGTGCTGTATATAGTTAACCATTTACTGCTCAATAATCCCTGGGAGCAGGGGACAGGCGGTGTGGCCTCGGGAGCCCCCAATTAAAAAGCTGTTTCAGTGACCTATGTGCCTATATATAGTTATCCATTTGCTGCTCAATTATCCCTGCGAGCAGGGGACAGGCAGTGTGACCTCGGGAGCCCCCAATTAAAATGCTGTTTCAGAGACCTCTGTGCCTGTATATAGTTAACCATTTACTGCTCAATAATCCATGGGAGCAGGTGACATGCAGTGTGACTCTCGGAGCCCCCAGTATAAAAGCTGTTTCAGAGACAACTGTGCCTGTATATAGTTAACCATTTACTTCTCAATAATCCCTGTGAGCAGAGGACAGGCAGTGTGGTCCGGGAGCCCCCAACTAAAAGCTGTTTCAGAGACCTCTGTGCTGTATATGGTTAACCATTTACTGATAAATAATCGCTGTGAGCAGGGGACAGGCAGTGTGGACTCGGGAGCCACCGATGAAAACGCTGTTTCAGAGACCTCTGTGCTGTATATAGTTAACCATTTGCTTCTCAATAATTCCTGGGAGCAGGGGACAGGCAGTGTGGCCCCTGGAGCCCGCAATTAAAAAGCTGTTTCATTGACATTTTTGCTGTATATCATTAACCATTTCCTTACTCTCATTAATTCGTGGGAGCAGGGGACAGGCAGTGTGGCCTCGGGAGCTCCCTATCAAAAAGCTGTTTCAGAGATCTCTGTACTGTATATAGTTAACCATTTACTTCTCAATAATTCCTGGGAGCAGGGGACAGGCAGTGTGGCATCGGAAGTCACCAATTAAAAAGCTGTTTCAAAGACTTTTGTGCTGTATATAGTTAACCATTTACTTCTTAATAATCCCTGGGAACAGGGGACAGGCAATGAGGCTCCGGGAGCCCCCTATTAAAAATCTGTTTCAGAGACCTCTGTGCTGTATATAGTTATCCATTTACTGTTCAATAATCCCTGGGAGCAGGGGACAGGCAGTGTGGCCTCGGGAGCCCCCAATTAAAAAGCTGCGTCACTGACCTCTGCGCCTATATCTAGATAACCATTTACTTCTCAAAAATCCCTGGGAGCAGGGCACAGGCAATGTGGCCTCGGGAGCCACCGATAAAAACGCTGTTTCAGAGACCTCTGTGCTGTATATAGTTAACCATTTACTTCTATGTAATCCCTGGGATCAGGGGACAGGCAGTGTGGCCTCGGGAGCCCCCAATTAAAAAGCAATTTCAGAGACCTCTGTGCTGTATTTTGTTAACCATTTACTTCTCAATAATCCCTGGGAGCAGGGAACAGGCAGTTTGGTCCGGGAGCCTCCAATTAAAAAGCTGTTTCAGAGACCTATGTGCCTGTATATAGTTAACGATTTACTTATCAATAATCACTGGGAGCAGCGGACAGGCAGTGTGTTCCGGGAGCCTCCAAATAAAAAACTGTTTCAGAGACCTCTGTGCTCTATATAGTTAACCATTTACTGCTCAATAATCCCTGGGAGCAGGGAACAGGCAGTGTGGCCTCGGGAGCACCCACTTTAAAAGCTGTTTCAGAGACCTCTGTGCTGTATATAGTTAACCATTTACTTCTCTGTAATCCCTGGGATCAGGGGACAGTCAGTGTGGCTTCGGAAGTCACCAATTAAAAAGCTGTTTCAAAGACTTCTGTGCTGTATATAGTTAACCATTTATTTCTCAATTATCCATGGGAGCAGGTGACAGGCAGTGTGGTCCGGGAGCCTCCGAGTAAAAAGATGCTGTAAAACGTTAACCATTTACTGCTCAATAATCCCTGGGAGTAGGGGACAGGCAGTGCGGTCCGGGAGCCCCCAATTAAAAATCTATTTCAGTGACGTCTGTGCTGTATATAGTTAACCATTTACTGCTCAATAATCCCTGGGAGCAGGGGACAGGCGGTGTGGCCTCGGGAGCCCCCAATTAAAAAGCTGTTTCAGTGACCTATGTGCCTATATATAGTTTACCATTTGCTGCTCAATAATCCCTGCGAGCAGGGGACAGGCAGTGTGACCTCGGGAGCCCCCAATTAAAATGCTGTTTCAGAGACCCCTGTGCCTGTATATAGTTAACCATTTACTTCTCAATAATCCCTGTGGGCAGAGGACAGGCAGTGTGGTCCGGGAGCCCCCAACTAAAAGCTGTTTCAGAGACCTCTGTGCTGTATATGGTTAACCATTTACTGATAAATAATCGCTGTGAGCAGGGGACAGGCAGTGTGGACTCGGGAGCCACCGATGAAAACGCTGTTTCAGAGACCTCTGTGCTGTATATAGTTAACCATTTGCTTCTCAATAATTCCTGGGAGCAGGGGACAGGCAGTGTGGCCCCTGGAGCCCCCAATTAAAAAGCTGTTTCATTGACATTTTTGCTGTATATCATTAACCATTTCCTTACTCTCATTAATTCGTGGGAGCAGGGGACAGACATTTTGGCCCCTGGAGCCCCCAATTAAAAAGCTGTTTCAGAGACATTTTAGCTGTATATAATTAACCATTTCCTTACTCTCATTAATTCGTGGGAGCAGGGGACAGGCAGTGTGGCCTCTGGAGCTCCCTATTAATAAGCTGTTTCAGTGACCTCTGTGCTGTATATAGTTAACCATTTAATGCTCAATAATCCCTGGGAGCAGGAGACAGGCAGTGTGGCCTCTGGAGCTCCCAATTAAAACGCTGTTTCAGAGACCTCTGTGCTGTATATAGTTAAACATTTACTTCTCAATAGTACCTGGGAGCAGGGGACAGGCAGTGTAGCTCCGGGAGCCCCCTATTAAAAATCTGTTTTAGAGACTTCTGTGTTGTATATAGTTAACTATTTACTGCTCAATAATCCCTGGGAGCAGGGGACAGGCAGTGTGGCCTCGGGAGCCCCCAATTAAAAAGCTGTTTCAGAGACCTCTGTGCTGTATATAGTTGACCATTTACTGCTCAATAATCCCTGGGAGCAGGGGACAGGCAGTGTGGCCTCGGGAGCCGCCGATTAACAAGCTGTGTCAGTGACCTCTGTGCCTGTATCTAGTTAACCATTTACTTCACAAAAGTCCCTGGCAGCAGGGGACAGGCAGTGTGGCTCTGGGAGCCCCCAATACAAAAGCTGTTTCAGAGACCTCTGCGCTGTATATAGGTAACCATTTACTTCTAAATAATCCCTAGGAGCAGGGGACAGGCAGCGTGGTCACGGGAGCACCCAATTAAAAAGACGTGTCAGTGACCTCTGTGCCTGTATATAGTTAACCATTTACTTCGCAATAATGCCTGCGAGCAGGGGACAGGCAATGTGGCCTCTGGAGCCACCAATTAAAAAGCTTTTTCAGAGACATTTGTGCTGTATATAATTACCCATTTCCTTACTCTCATTAATTCGTGGGAGCAGGGGACAGGCAGTGTGGCCTCGGGAGCTCCCTATCAAAAAGCTGTTTCAGAGAACTCTGTGCTGTATATAGTTAACCATTTACTTCTCAATAATTCCTGGGAGCAGGGGACAGGCAGTGTGGCATCGGAAGTCACCAATTAGAAAGCTGTTTCAAAGACTTTTGTGCTGTATGTAGTTAACCATTTACTTCTTAATAATCCCTGGGAACAGGGGACAGGCAATGAGGCTCCGGGAGCCCCCTATTAAAAATCTGTTTCAGAGACCTCTGTGCTGTATATAGTTATCCATTTACTGTTCAATAATCCCTGGGAGCAGGGGACAGGCAGTGTGGCCTCGGGAGCCCCCAATTAAAAAGCTGCGTCACTGACCTCTGCGCCTATATCTAGATAACCATTTACTTCTCAAAAATCCCTGGGAGCAGGGGACAGGCAATGTGGCCTCGGGAGCCACCAATGAAAACGCTGTTTCAGAGACCTCTGTGCTGTATATAGTTAACCATTTACTGCTCAATAGTTCCTGGGAGCAGGGGACAGGCAGTGTGGCCCCTGGAGCCCCCAATTAAAAAGCTGTTTCAGAGACATTTTAGCTGTATATAATTAACCATTTCCTTACTCTCATTAATTCGTGGGAGCAAGGGACAGGCAGTGTGGCCTCTGGAGCTCCCTATTAATAAGCTGTTTCAGAGACCTCTGTGCTGTATGTAGTTAACCATTTACTTCTCAATAGTACCTGGGAGCAGGGGACAGGCAGTGTAGCTCCGGGATCCCCCTATTAAAAATCTGTTTTACAGACGTCTGTGCTGTATATAGTTAACCATTTACTGCTCAATAATCCCTGGAAGCAGGGGACAGGCAGTGTGGCCTCGGGAGCCACCAATGAACACGCTGTTTCAGAGACCTCTGTGCTGTATATAGTTAACCATTTACTTCTCAATAATCCCTGGGAGCAAGGGACAGGCAGCGTGGCCTCGGGAGCACCCAATTAAAAAGCTGTGTCAGTGACCTCTGTGCCTGTATATAGTTAACCATTTACTTCGCAATAACCCCTGGGAGCAGGGGACAGGCAATGTTGCCTCTGGAGCCACCAATTAAAAAGCTTTTTCAGATACATTTGTGCTGTATATAATTACCCATTTCCTTACTCTAATTAATTCCTGGGAGCAGGGGACAGGCAGTGTGGCCTCGGAAGTCACCATTTAAAAAGCTGTTTCAAAGACTTCTGTGCTGTACATAGTTAACCATTTATTTCTTAATTATCCATGGGAGCAGGTGACAGGCAGTGTGGTCCGGGAGCCTCCAATTATAAAGCTGTTCCAGAGACCTCTGTGCTGTAAAAAGATAACCATTAACTTCTCAATAATCCCTGGGAGCAGGGTACAGGCAGTGTGGCCTCGAGAGCCACCAATGAAAACGCTGTTTCAGAGACCTCTGTGCTGTATATAGTTAACCATTTCCTTACTATCATTAATTCGTGGGAGCAGGGGACAGGCAGTGTGGCCTCCGGATCTCCCTATTAAAAGGCTGTTTCAGAGACCTATGTGCTGTGTTTAGGTAACCATTTACTTCTCAATAATCCCTGGGAGCAGGGGACAGGCAGTGTGGCCTCGGGAGCCCCCAATTAAAAAGCTATTTCAGAGACCTCTGTCCTGTTTTTAGTTAATCATTTACTTCTCAATAATCCCGGGGAGCAGGTGACAGGCAGTGTGGTCCGGGAGTCTCCAATTAAAAAGCTGTTTCAGAGACCTCTGTGCTGTAAAAAAGTTAACCATATACTTATCAATAATCCCTGGGAGCAGGGGACAGGCAGTGTGGGCTCGGGAGCCACCAATGAAAAGGCTGTTTCAGAGACCTCTGTGCAGTATATTGTTAACAATTAACTTCTCAATAATCCCTGGGAGCAGGGGACCGGCAAAGTGGCCTCTGGAGCCCCCAATGAAAAAGCTGTTTCGGAGACCTATGTGCTGTATATAGTTAACCAGTTACTTCTCAATTATCCATTGGAGCAGGGGACAGGCAGTGTGGTCCGGGAGCCCCAATTAAAAAGCTGTTTCAGTGACATGTGTGCTGTATATAGTTAACCACTTACTTCTCAATAATACCTGGGAGCAGGGGACAGGCAGTGTGGCTCCGGGAGCCCCCTATTAAAACGCTGTTTTAGAGACCTCTGTGCTGGATATAGTTAACCATTTACTGCTCAATAATCCCTGTGAGCAGGGGACAGGCAGTGTGGTCTCGGGAGCCCACTATTAAAAAGCTGTTTCAGAGACCTCTGTGCTGTATATAGTTAACCATTTACTGCTCAATAATCCCTGGGAGCAGGTGTCAAACATTGTGGCCCAGGGACTCCCCAAATATAAAGCTGTTTCAGAGACCTCTGTGATGTATATAGTTACCCATTTACTTCTCAATAATCCCTGGGAGCTGGGGACAGGCAGTGTTGCCTCGGGAGCTCCCTATTAAAAAGCTGTTTTGAGATACTTCTATGCTATATATACTTTACCATTTACTTCTCAATAAACGCTGGGAGCAGGTGACAGGCAGTGTGACCTCGGGAGCTCCCTATTGAAAAGCTGTTTCAGAGACCTCTGTGCCTGTATATAATAAACCATTTAATGCTCAATAATCCATGGGAGCAGGGGACATGCAGTGTGGCCTCGGGAACCCCCAATTAAAAAGCTGTTTCAGAGACCTCTGTGCTGTATCTAGTTAATCATTCACTTCTCAATAATCCCTGGTAGCAGGGGCAGGCAGTGTTGCTCCGGCAGCCCCCAATTAAAAAGCTGTTTCCGAGACCTCTGTGCCTGTACAGAGTTAACCATTTATTTTTTCTCAATACTCCCCTTTCTGGTGATACATGGAGCCCCTGCAGTGTTGCCTCAAACCACCACAGTGTAATGGTCACCATTACTGAGACGGTTTTTTTCATTCCGGATACAGAAACGGACAATGGAATTGTTACGTTAACAGCCCACTGACAGGACCATCCACAGCCTGGTGCCAGGCTCCAGGCCATGCTGAAGGAGGTGAAACCGTTCTGTAACCAGATCCTTGTTATATCAGATATGACAGGACCATCCACAGCCTGGTGCCAGGCTCCAGGCCGTGCTGAAGGAGGCGACACCATTCTGTAAACAGCTCGTTGCTATATCAGATTTGACAGGACCATCCACAGCCTGGTGTCAGGCTCCAGGCCGTTATGAAGGAGGTGACACCGTTCTGTAACCAACAACTTGTTATATCAGATTTGACAGGACCATCCACAGCCTGGTGTCAGGCTCCAGGCCGTGCTGAAGGAGGTGACACCGTTCTGTAACCAACACCTTGTTATATCAGATTTGACAGGACCATCCACAGCCTGGTGTCAGGCTCCAGGCCGTGCTGAAGGAAGCGAAACCGTTCTGTAACCAGCCCCTTGTTATATCAGATTTAACAGGACCATCCACAGCCTGGTGTCAGGCTCCAGGCCGTGCTGAAGGAGGCGATACCGTTCTGTAACCAGCTCCTTGTTATATCCGATTTGTCAGGACCATCCACAGCCTTGTGTCAGGCTCCAGGCCGTGCTGAAGGAGGTGACAAAATCTGTAATCAGCTCCTTGTTGTATCAGATTTGCCTCACACTTTGCTCCTGGGTTTGGAGTAAGTTGGTAACGTGTTCTTCTAATTCCCCAAGATGCTGGCCCAGAGACGATCTCCTCTACCTGGTCGGCACTTCCCTCTCTGCAGCCTTTGCTCCATTTGTTGGCCATGTTCCAGACACAGATTCAAAGTAACTACAGTCCACAGGCCTCGTCACAGCTGGGTGACCAAATTATCTGTTCTCCCTTAATGTCTGCAAAAGCTCACAACACAACCTGCAGAAACCCACCCTCAGCATCTCCACTGACCTCACAATAGGACAACCGGCAGAAACCCATCCTCAGCATTTTCACTAACCTTCCAGTAACACAACCTGCAAAAACCCATTCTCAGCATCTTCACTCACCTGCCAATAACACAACCTACAGAATCCCATCCTCAGCAACTCCACTCATCTTCCAATAACATAACCTGCAGAAACCCATCCTCAGCATCTTCACTTACCTCCCAATAAAGCAAACTGCAGAAACGAATCCTCAGCATTTTCACTCACCTCCCAATAACACAAACTGCAGAAACCTATCCTCAGCATCTTCACTCACCTTCCAATAACGCAACCTGCAGAAACGAATCCTCCGCATCTTCACTCACCTCCCAATAACACAACCTGCAGAATCCCATCCTCAGCAACTCCACTCATCTTCCAATAAACCAACCTGAAGAAAGCCATCCTCAGCATCGTCACACATCTCCCAATAACACAACCTGCAGAAACCCATCCTCAGCATCTTCACTCGCCTTCCAATAACACAATCTGCAGAAACCCATTCTCAGCATCTCCACTCACCTCCCAATAACACAACCTGCAGAAACCCATCCTCTGCATCTCCACTCACCTTCCAATAACACAACCTGCAGAAACCCATCCTCAGCATCTCCACTCATCTTCCAATAACACAATCTGCAGAAACCCATCCTCAGCTCCTTCACTAACCTTCCAATAACACAATCTGCAGAAACCCATCCTCAGCATCTCCACTTATCTTCCAATGACACAACTTGCAGGAACCCATCCTCAGCATCATCACTAACCTTCCAATAACACAACCTGCAGAAACCCTCTCTCAGCATCTTCACTCACCTTCCAATAACACAACCTGCAGAAACCCATCCTAAGCATCTGCGCTCACCTCCCAATAACACAACCTACAGAAAACCATCCTCAGCATCTCCACTTTTCTTCCAATGACACAACCTGCAGGAAACCATCCTCAGCATCATCACTAACCTTCCAATAACACAATCTGCAGAAACCGATCCTCAGCATCTCTACTTATCTTCCACTAACACAACCTGCAGAACCCCATCCTCAGCATCTTCACTCAACTTGCTGTAACACAACCTGCAGATACCCATCCTCACCAACTTTACGAACCTTCCAATAAAAAAAACTGCAGAAACCCATCCTCAGCACCTTCACTCACCTTTCAATAACACAACCTGCAGAAGACACCCTCAGCATCTTCCATCACCTCCCAATAACAAAACCTGCAGAAACCCATCCTCCGCAGAGCTACTCACCTCCCAATAAAACAACCTTCAAAAAACCATTCTCAGCATCCCCACTCACCTTACAATAACACAACCTGCAGAAACCCATGCGCAGCATCTTCACTAACCTTCCAATAACACAACCTGCAGAAACCAATCTAAAGCATCTTCACTCAACTTCCAAATACACAACCTGCAGAAACCCATCCTCAGCATCTCTTCTCAACTTCGAATAACACAACCTTCAGAAAACCATTCTCAGCATTCCCACTCACCTTACAATAACACAACCTGCAGAAACCCATCCTCAGCATCTTCACTAAACGTCCAAGAACATAATCTGCCGAAACCCATCCTCAGCATCTTCACTCGGCTTCCAATAACACAACCTGCAGAAACCCATCCTCTGCATCTCCACTCACCTCCCAATAACACAACCTGCAGAAACCCATCCTCAGCTCCTTCACTAACCTTCCAATAACACAATCTGCAGAAACCCATCCTCAGCATCTCCACTTATCTTCCAATAACACAACCTGCAGAACCCCATCCTCAGCATCTTCACTCACCTTTCAATAACACAACCTGCAGAAGACACCCTCAGCATCTTCCATCACCTCCCAATAACAAAACCTGCACAAACCCATCCTCCGCAGAGCTACTCACCTCCCAATAAAACAACCTTCAAAAAACCATTCTCAGCATCCCCACTCACCTTACAATAACACAACCTGCAGAAACCCATGCGCAGCATCTTCACTAACCTTCCAATAACACAACCTGCAGAAACCAATCTACAGCATCTTCACTCAACTTCCAAATACACAACCTGCAGAAACCCATCCTCAGCATCTCTTCTCAACTTCGAATTACACAACCTTTAGAAAACCATTCTCAGCATTCCCACTCACCTTACAATAACACAATCTGCCGAAACCCATCCTCAGCATCTTCACTCGGCTTCCAATAACACAACCTGCAGAAACCCATCCTCTGCATCTCCACTCACCTCCCAATAACACAACCTGCAGAAACCCATCCTCAGCTCCTTCACTAACCTTCCAATAACACAATCTGCAGAAACCCATCCTCAGCATCTCCACTTATCTTCCAATAACACAACCTGCAGAACTCCATCCTCAGCATCTTCACTCACCTTCCAGTAACACAACCTGCAGAAACCCATCCTCAGCATCTCTTCTCAACGTCCAATAACACAACCTTCAGAAAACCATTCTCAGCATCCCCACTCACCTTACAATAACACAACCTGCAGAAACCCAACCTCAGCATCTCCACTTACCTCCCAATAACACAACCTTCAGAAACCCATTCTCAGCATCTCCACTCACCTTACAATAACACAACCTGCAGAAATCCATCCTCAGCATCATCACTAAACGTCCAAGAACACAATCTGCCGAAACCCATCCTCAGCATCTTCACTCGCCTTCCAATAACACTATCTGCAGAAACCCATCCTCAGCTCCTTCACTAACCTTCCAATAACACAATCTGCAGAAACCCATCCTCAGCATCGTCCCTAACCTTCCAATAACACAATCTGCAGAAACCCATCCACAGCATCTCCACTTATCTTCCAATAACACAACCTGCAGAACACCATCCTTAGCATCTTCACTCACCTTCCAGTAACACAACCTGCAGATACCCATCCTCACCATCATTACGAACCTTCTAATAAAAAAACCTGCAGAAACCTATCCTCAGCACCTCTACTCACATTCCAATAACACAACCTGCAGAAACCCATCCACAGCATCTCCACTCACCTCCCAATAACATGACCTGCAGAAGACCATCCTCAGCTCCTTCACGAACCTTCCAATAACACAATGTGCACAAACAGATCCTCAGCATCTTCCCTAACCGTCCAATAACACAACAGGCAGAAACCCATCCTCAGCATCTTCACTCACCTTCCAATAACACAACCTGCAGATACCCATCCTCAGCATCCCTACTGATCTTCCAATAACACAACAGGCAGGAATCCATCCTCAGCATCTTCACTCACCTTCCAATAACACAACCTGCAGAACACTATCCTCAGCATCTCTTCTCACCTTCCAAAAACACAATCTGCAGAAAGCCATCCTCAGCACATTCACTCACTTTCCAATAACACAACGTGCAGAAAACCATCCTCTGCATATCCACTCAACATCCAAAAACACAACCTGCAGAAACACATCCTGAGCATCTCCACTCACCTCCCAAAAACACAACCTGCAGAAACCCATCTTCAGCAACATCACTAACCTTCCAATAACACAACCTGCACAAACCCATCTTCAGCATCTCCACTCACCTCCCAATAAGACAACCTGCAAAGACCCATCCTCAGCATCTTCACTAACCTTCCTATAACAGAACCTGCAGAAACCCTTTCTCAGCATCTTCGCTAACCATCCAATAACACAACCTGCAGAAACCCATCCGCACCTTCTTCACTAAGCTTCCAATAACACAACCTTCAGAAACCCATTCTCAGCATCTCCACTGACCTTACAATAACACAACCTGCAGAAACCCATCCTCAGAATCTCCACTCACCTCTCAATACCACAACATGCAGAAAACCATTCTCAGCATCTCCACTCACCTCCCAATAACACAACCTGCAGAAACCCATTCACAGCATCTCCACTCACCTCCCAAAAAGACAACCTGCAGGAACCCATCCTCAGCATCTCCAGTCAAATTCAAATAACACAACCTGCAGAAACCCATCCTCAGCATCCTCAATAAACGCCCAATAAAACCATCTGCCGAAACCCATCCTCAGCATCTTCACTCGCCTTCCAATAACACAACCTGGAGCAAGCCATCCTCAGCATCTCCAATCATCTGCCAATAAGAGAAGCTGCAGAAACCCATCCTCAGCATCTTCACTCGCCTTCCAATACAACAACCTGCAGAAACCCATCCTCATCATCTTCACTCACCTTCCAATAACACAACCTGCTGAAAACCATTCTCAGCATCTTCACTCACCTTCCAATAACACACAACCTGCAGAAACCCATCCTCAGCATCTCCACTCATCTTCCAATAACACAACCTGCAGAAATCATCTTCAGCATCTTCACTAACCTTCCAATAACACAACCTGCAGGAACCCATCCTCAGCATCTCCACTCACCTTCCAATAACACAACCTGCAGAAACCCATCCTCCGCATCTCCACTCAACTCCCAATAACACAACCTGTAGAAACCCAGCCTCAGCATCTCCACTCAACTCCCAATAACACAACCTGGAGAAATCCATCCTCAGCATCTCCAATCATCTGCCAATAAGAGATACTGCAGAAACCCATCCATAGCATCTTCACTGACCTTCCAATAACACAACCTGCAGAAACCCATCCTCAGCATCTTCACTCGCCTTCCAATAACACAACCTGCAGAAACCCATCCTCATCATCTTCACTCACCTTCCAATAACACAACCTGCTGAAAACCATCCTCAGCATCTTCACTCATCTTCCAATAACACACAACCTGCAGAAACCCATTCCCAGCATCTCCACTCACCTTCCAATAACACAACCTGCAGAAATCATCTTCAGCATCTTCACTAACCTTCCAATAACACAACCTGCAGAAACCCATCCTCAGCATCCCCACTCACCTTCCAATAACACAACCTGCAGAAACCCATCCTCCGCATCTCCACTCACCTCCCAATAACACAACATGTTGAAACCCAGCCTCAGCATCTCCACTCAACTCCCAACAACACAACCTGGAGAAATCCATCCTCAGCATCTCCAATCATCTGCCAATAAGAGAAACAGCAGAAACCCATCCATAGCATCTTCACTGACCTTCCAATAACACAACCTGGAGAAACCCATCCTCAGCATCTCCACTCACCTCCCAATAACACAACCTGCTGAAAACCATCCTCAGCATCTCCACTGATCTTCCAATAACACAACCAGCAGAAACCATCTTCAGCATCTTCACTAACCTTCCAATAAGACAACCTGCAGAAACCCATCCTCAGCATCTCCACTCACCTTCCAATAACACAACCAGCAGAAACCATCTTCAGCATCTTCAATCACCTTCCAGTAACACAACCTGCAGATACCCATCCTCACCATCATTACGAACCTTCCAATAAAAAAACCTGCAGAAACCTATCCTCAGCACCTCTACTCACATTCCAATAACACAACCTGCAGAAACCCATCCACAGCATCTCCACTCACCTCCCAATAACATGACCTGCAGAAGACAATCCTCAGCTCCTTCACGAAACTTCCAATAACACAATGTGCACAAACCGATCCTCAGCATCTTCCCTACCTTCCAATGTCACAACAGGCAGAAACCCATCCTCAGCATCTTCACTCACCTTCCAATAACGCAACCTGCAGATACCCATCCTCAGCATCTTTACGAACCTTCCAAAAAAATACCTGCAGAAACCCATCCTCAGCATCTCTACTTATCTTCCAATAACACAACAGGCAGGAATCCATCCTCAGCATCTTCACTCACCTTCCAATAACACAACCTGCAGAACACTATCCTCAGCATCTCTTCTCACCTTCCAAAAACACAATCTGCAGAAAGCCATCCTCAGCACATTCACTCACCTTCCAATAACACAACGTGCAGAAAACCATCCTCTGCATATCCACTCAACATCCAAAAACACAACCTGCAGAAACACATCCTGAGTATCTCCACTCACCTCCCAAAAACACAACCTGCAGAAACCCATCTTCAGCAACATCACTAACCTTCCAATAACACAACCTGCACAAACCCATCTTCAGCATCTCCACTCACCTCCCAATAAGACAACCTGCAAAGACTCATCCTCAGCATCTTCACTAACCTTCCGATAACAGAACCTGCAGAAACCCTTTCTCAGCATCTTCGCTAACCATCCAATAACACAACCTGCAGAAACCCATCCGCAGCTTCTTCACTAAGCTTCCAATAACACAACCTTCAGAAACCCATTCTCAGCATCTCCACTGACCTTACAATAACACAACCTGCAGAAACCCATCCTCAGAATCTCCACTCACCTCTCAATACCACAACATGCAGAAACCCATCCTCAGCATCTCCACACACCTCCCAATAACACAACCTGCAGAAACCCATTCACAGCATCTCCACTCACCTCCCAAAATGACAACCTGCAGGAACCCATCCTCAGCATCTCCAGTCAAATTCAAATAACACAACCTGCAGAAACCCATCCTCAGCATCCTCACTAAACGCCCAATAAAACCATCTGCCGAAACCCATCCTCAGCATCTTCACTCGCTTTCCAATAACACAACCTGGAGAAAGCCATCCTCAGCATCTCCAATCATCTGCCAATAAGAGAAGCTGCAGAAACCCTTCCTCAGCATCTTCACTCGCCTTCCAATAACACAACCTGCAGAAACCCATCCTCATCATCTTCACTCACCTTCCAATAACACAACCTGCAGAAACCCATCCTCCGCATCTCCACTCAACTCCCAATAACACAACCTGTAGAAACCCAGCCTCAGCATCTCCACTCAACTCCCAATAACACAACCTGGAGAAATCCATCCTCAGCATCTCCAATCATCTGCCAATAAGAGAAACTGCAGAAACCCATCCATAGCATCTTCACTGACCTTCCAATAACACAACCTGCAGAAACCCATCCTCAGCATCTTCACTCGCCTTCCAATAACACAACCTGCAGAAACCCATGCTCATCATCTTCACTCACCTTCCAATAACACAACCTGCTGAAAACCATCCTCAGCATCTTCACTCACCTTCCAATAACACACAACCTGCAGAAAATCATCCTCAGCATTTCCACTCACCTTCCAATAACACAACCTGCAGAAATCATCTTCAGCATCTTCACTAACCTTCCAATAACACAACCTGCAGAAACCCATCCTCAGCATCCCCACTCACCTTCCAATAACACAACCTGCAGAAACCCATCCTCCGCATCTCCACTCACCTCCCAATAACACAACCTGTTGAAACCCAGCCTCAGCATCTCCACTCAACTCCCAACATCACAACCTGGAGAAATCCATCCTCAGCATCTCCAATCATCTGCCAATAAGAGAAACTGCAGAAACCCATCCATAGCATCTTCACTGACCTTCCAATAACACAACCTGGAGAAACCAATCCTCAGCATCTCCACTCACCTCCCAATAACACAACCTGCTGAAAACCATCCTCAGCTTCTCCACTGACCTTCCAATAACACAACCTGCAGAATCCTAGCCTCAGCATCTCCACTCACCTCCCAATAAGACAACTTGCAGAAACCCATCCTCAGCATCTTCACTAACCTTCCAATAACACAACCTGCAGAAACCCATCTTCAGCATCTTCACTAATCTTCCAATAACACAACCTGCAGAATCCTAGCCTCAGCATCTCCACTCACCTCCCAATAAGACAACTTGCAGAAACCCATCCTCAGCATCTTCACTCACCTTCCAATAACACAACCTGCAGAAACCCATCCTCAGCATCTCCACTCACCTCCCAATAACACAACCTGTAGAAACCTAGCCTCAGCATCTCCACTCTCCTCCCAATAAGACAACTTACAGAAACCCATCCTCAGCATCTTCACTCACCTTCCAATAACACAACCTGCAGAAGCCAATCCTCAGCATCTCCACTCACATTCCAATAACACGACCTGGAGAAAGCCATCCTGAGCATCTCCAATCACCGACCAAAAAGAGAAACTGCATAAACCTATCCATAGTTTCTCCACTCATCTTCCAAAAACATAACCTGCAGAAACCCATCCTGAGCATCTCCACTCACCTCCCAATAACACAACCTGCACAAACCCATCTTCAGCATCTCCACTCACCTCCCAATAAGACAACCTGCAAAAACCCATCCTCAGCATCTTCACTAACCTTCCGATAACAGAACCTGCAGAAACCCTTTCTCAGCATCTTCACTAACCTTCCAATAACACAACCTGCAGAAACCCATCCGCAGCTTCTTCACTAACCTTCCAATAACACAACCTGCAGAAACACATCCTCAGCATCTTCACACACCTCCCAAGAACACAACCTGCAGAAACCCATTCTTAGCATCTCCACTCACCTCCCAATAACACAACCTGCAGAAACCTATCCTCAGCAACCTCACTAAACGCCCAATAAAACAATCTGCCGAAACCCATCCTCAGCATCTTCACTCGCCTTCCAATAACACAACCTGGCGAAAGCCATCCTCAGCATCTCCACTCACCTTCCAATAACACAGCCTGCAGAAATCATCTTCAGCATCTTCACTAACCTTCCAATAACACAACCTGCAGAAACCCATCCTTCGCATCTCCACTCACCTCCCAATGACACAACCTGTAGAAACCCTGCCTCAGCATCTCCACTCAACTCCCAATAACACAACCTGGAGAAATCCATCCTCAGCATCTCCAATCATCTGCCAATAAGAGAAGCTGCAAAAACCCATCCTCAGCATCTTCACTCACCTCCCAATAACACAACCTGCAGAAATCCATCCTCAGAATTTCCACTCAGAGTCATTTGTGCTGTATATAATTAACCATTTCCTTACTCTCATTAATCCGTGGGAGCAGAGGACAGGCAGTGTGGCCTCGGTAACTCCCTCTTAAAAAGCTGTTTCAGATACTTCTATGCTATATGTAGTTAACCATTTACTTCTCAATAAACGCTGGGAGCAGGGGACAGGCAGTGTGGCCTCGGGAGCCCCCAAATAAAAAGCTGTTTCCGAGACCTCTGTGCCTGTACAGAGTTAACCATTTATTTTTTCTCAATACTCCCCTTTCTGGTGATACATGGAGCCCCTGCAGTGTTGCCTCAAACCACCACAGTGTAATGGTCACCATTACTGAGACGGTTTTTTTCATTCCGGATACAGAAACGGACAATGGAATTGTTACGTTAACAGCCCACTGACAGGACCATCCACAGCCTGGTGCCAGGCTCCAGGCCGTGCTGAAGGAGGTGAAACCGTTCTGTAACCAGCTCCTTGATATATCAGATATGACAGGACCATCCACAGCCTGGTGCCAGGCTCCAGGCCGTGCTGAAGGAGGCGACACCATTCTGTAATCAGCTCGTTGCTATATCAGATTTGACAGGACCATCCACAGCCTGGTGTCAGGCTCCAGGCCGTGCTGAAGGAGGTGACACCGTTCTGTAACCAGCTCCTTGTTATATAAGATTTTACAGGACCATCCACAGCCTGGTGTCAGGCTCCAGGTGGTGCTGAAGGAGGCGACACCGTTCTGTAACCAGCACCTTGTTCTATCAGATTTGACAGGACCATCCACAGCCTGGTGTCAGGCTCCAGGCCGTGCTGAAGGAGGCGAAACCGTTCTGTAACCAGCTCCTTGTTATTTCAGATTTGACAGGACCACCCACAGCCTGGTGTCAGGCTCCAGGCCGTGCTGAAGGAGGTGACACCGTTCTGTAACCAACACCTTGTTATATCAGATTTGACAGGACCATCCACAGCCTGGTGTCAGGCTCCAGGCCGTGCTGAAGGAGGCGATACCGTTCTGTAACCAGCTCCTTGTTATATCCGATTTGACAGGACCATCCACAGCCTGGTGTCAGGCTCCAGACCGTGCTGAAGGAGGTGACAAGATCTGTAATCAGCTCCTTGTTGTATCAGATTTGCCTCACACTTTGCTCCTGGGTTTGGAGTAGTTTAGTAACGTGTTCTTCTAATTCCCCAAGATGCTGGCCCAGATACGATCTCCTCTACCTGGTCTGCACTTCACTCTCTGCAGCCTTTGCTCCATTTGTTGGCCATGTTCCAGACACAGATTCAAAGTAACTACAGTCCACAGCCCTCGTCACAGCTGGGTGACCAAATTATCTGTCCCCCTTAATGTCTGCAAAAGCTCACAACACAACCTGCAGAAACCCATCCTCAGCATCTCCATTGACCTCACAATAGGACAACCGGCAGAAACCCTTCCTCAGCATTTTCACTAACCTTCCAGTAACACAACCTGCAAAAACCCATTCTCAGCATCTTCACTCACCTGCCAATAACACAACCTACAGAATCCCATCCTCAGCAACTCCACTCATCTTCCAATAACATAACCTGCAGAAACCCATCCTCAGCATCATCACTTACGTCCCAATAAAGCAAACTGCAGAAACGAATCCTCAGCATTTTCACTCACCACCCAATAAAACAAACTGCAGAAACCGATCCTCAGCATCTTCACTCACCTTCCAATAACGCAACCTGGAGAAACGAATCCTCTGCATATTCACTCACCTCCCAATAACACAACCTGCAGAATCCCATCCTCAGCAACTCCACTCATCTCCCAATAACACAACCTGCAGAAACCCATCCTCAGGGACTTCACGCACCTTCCAATAATATAACCCGCAGAAACCCATCCTCAGCATTTCCACTCAGCTTCCAATAACACAAACTGCAGAAACCGATCTTCAGCATCTCCAATCACCTCCCAAGAACACAACCTGCAGAAACCCATCCTCAGCATCTCCACTCACCTTCCAATATCACAACCTGCAGAAACCCATGCGCAGCATCTTCACTAACCTTCCAATAACACAACCTGCAGAAACCAATCTTCAGCATCTACACTCAATTTCCAAAAACACAACCTGCAGAAACTCATCCTCAGCATCTCTTCTCAGCTTCTAAAAATACAACCTGCAGAAACACATCCTAAGCATCTCCACTCGCCTCGCAATAACACAACCTTCAGAAACCCATTTTCAGCATCTCCACTCACCTTACAATAACACAACCTGCAGAAACCCAACCTCAGCATCTTCACTAAACTTCCAAGAACACAATCTGCCGAAACCCATCCTTCAGCATCTTCACTCACCTCCCAATAACACAACCTGCAGGAACCCATCCTCAGCATCATCACTAACCTTCCAATAACACAATCTGCAGAAACCCATTCTCAGCATCTCCACTCACCTCCCAATAACACAACCTGCAGAAACCCATCCTCTGCATCTCCACTCACCTTCCAATAACACAACCTGCAGAAACCCATCCTCAGCATCTCCACTCACGTTCCAATAAGACAATCTGCAGAAACCCATCCTCAGCTCCTTCACTAACCTTCCAATAACACAATCTGCAGAAACCCATCCTCAGCATCTCCACTTATCTTCCAATGACACAACTTGCAGGAACCCATCCTCAGCATCATCACTAACCTTCCAATAACACAATCTGCAGAAACCCATCCTCAGCATCTCCACTTATCTTCCAATAACACAACCTGCAGAAACCCACTCTCAGCATCTTCACTCACCTTCCAATAACACAACCTGCAGAAACCCATCCTAAGCATCTGCGCTCACCTCCCAATAACACAACCTACAGAAAACCATCCTCAGCATCTCCACTTTTCTTCCAATGACACAACCTGCAGGAAACCATCCACAGCATCATCACTAACCTTCCAATAACACAATCTGCAGAAACCCATCCTCAGCATCTCCACTTATCTTCCACTAACACAACCTGCAGAACCCCATCCTCAGCATCTTCACTCAACTTGCTGTAACACAACCTGCAGATACCCATCCTCACCATCTTTACGAACCTTCCAATAAAAAAAACTGCAGAAACCCATCCTCAGCACCTTCACTCACCTTTCAATAACACAACCTGCAGAAGACACCCTCAGCATCTTCTATCACTTCCCAATAACAAAACCTGCAGAAACCCATCCTCCGCAGATCTACTCACCTCCCAATAAAACAACCTTCAGAAAACCATTCTCAGCATCCCCACTCACCTTACAATAACACAACCTGCAGAAACCCATGCGCAGCATCTTCACTAACCTTCCAATAACACAACCTGCAGAAACCAATCTACACCATCTTCACTCAACTTCCAAATACACAACCTGCAGAAACCCATCCTCAGCATCTCTTCTCAACTTCGAATAACACAACCTTCAGAAAACCATTCTCAGCATTCCCACTCACCTTACAATAACACAGCCTGCAGAAACCCATCCTCAGCATCTTCACTAAACGTCCAAGAACACAATCTGCCGAAACCCATCCTCAGCATCTTCACTCGCCTTCCAATAACACAACCTGCAGAAACCCATCCTCTGCATCTCCACTCACCTCCCAATAACACAACCTGCAGAAACCCATCCTCAGCTCCTTCACTAACCTTCCAATAACACAATCTGCAGAAACCCATCCTCAGCATCTCCACTTATCTTCCAATAACACAACCTGCAGAACCCCATCCTCAGCATCTTCACTCACCTTCCAGTAACACAACCTGCAGAAACCCATCCTCAGCATCTCTTCTCAACTTCCAATAACACAACCTTCAGAAAACCATTCTCAGCATCCCCACTCACCTTACAATAACACAACCTGCAGAAACCCAACCTCAGCATCTTCACTAAACTTCCAAGAACACAACCTGCAGAAACCCATCCTCAGCGTCTCTTCTCACCTTCCAAAAATACAACCTGCAGAAACCCATCCTAAGCATCTCCACTTACCTCCCAATAACACAACCTTCAGAAACCCATTCTCAGCATCTCCACTCACCTTACAATAACACAACCTGCAGACATCCATCCTCAGCATCTTCACTCGCCTTCCAATAACACAACCAGCCGAAACCCATCCTCTGCATCTCCACTCACCTCCCAATAACACAACCTGCAGAAACCCATCCTCAGCTCCTTCACTAACCTTCCAGTAACACAATCTGCAGAAACCCATCCTCAGCATCGTCCCTAACCTTCCAATAACACAATCTGCAGAAACCCATCCACAGCATCTCCACTTATCTTCCAATAACACAACCTGCAGAACACCATCCTTAGCATCTTCACTCACCTTCCAGTAACACTACCTGCAGATACCCATCCTCACCATCATTACGAACCTTCCAATAAAAAAACCTGCAGAAACCTATCCTCAGCACCTCTACTCACATTCCAATAACACAACCTGCAGAAACCCATCCACAGCATCACCACTCACCTCCCAATAACATGACCTGCAGAAGACCATCCTCAGCTCCTTCACGAACCTTCCAATAACACAATGTGCACAAAACGATCCTCAGCTTCTTCCCGAACCTTCCAATAACACAACAGGCAGAAACCCATCCTCAGCATCTTCACTCACCTTCCAATAACACAACCTGCAGATACCCATCCTCAGCATCTTTACGAACCTTCCAAAAAAATACCTGCATTAACCCATCCTCAGCATCTCTACTGATCTTCCAATAACACAACAGGAAGGAATCCATCCTCAGCATCTTCACTCACCTTCCAATAACACAACCTGTAGAACACTATCCTCAGCATCTTTTCTCACCTTCCAAAAACACAATCTGCAGAAAACCATCCTCACCACTTTCACTCACCTTCCAATAACACAACGTGCAGAAAACCATCCTCTGCATATCCACTCAACATCCAAAAACACAACCTGCAGAAACACATCCTGAGCATCTCCACTCACCTCCCAAAAACACAACCTGCAGAAACCCATCTTCAGCAACATCACTAACCTTCCAATAACACAACCTGCACAAACCCATCTTCAGCATCTCCACTCACCTCCCAATAAGACAACGTGCAAAGACCCATCCTCAGCATCTTCACTAACCTTCCGATAACAGAACCTGCAGAAACCCTTTCTCAGCATTTTCGCTAACCATCCAATAACACAACCTGCAGAAACCCATCCACAGCATCTCCACTCACCTCCCAATAACATGACCTGCAGAAGACCATCCTGAGCTCTTCACGAACCTTCCAATAACACAATGTGCACAAACCGATCCTCAGCATCTTCCCTAACCTTCCAATAACACAACAGGCAGAAACCCATCCTCAGCATCTTCACTCACCTTCCAAGAACACAACCTGCAGATACCCATCCTCAGCATCTTTACGAACCTTCCAAAAAAATACCTGCAGAAACCCATCCTCAGCATCTCTACTGATCTTCCAATAACACAACAGGCAGAAATCCATCCTCAGCATCTTCACTCACCTTCCAATAACACAACCTGCAGAACACTATCCTCAGCATCTCTTCTCATCTTCCAAAAACACAATCTGCAGAAAACCATCCTCAGCACCTTCACTCAACTTCCAATAACACAACGTGCAGAAAACCATCCTCTGCATATCCACTTAACATCCAAAAACACAACCTGCAGAAACACATCCTGAGCATCTCCACTCACTTCCCAAAAACACAACCTGCAGAAACCCTTTCTCAGCATCTTCGCTAACCATCCAATAACACAACCTGCAGAAACCCATCCGCAGCTTCTTCACTAAGCTTCCAATAACACAACCTTCAGAAACCCATTCTCAGCATCTCCACTGACCTTACAATAACACAACCTGCAGAAACCCATCCTCAGAATCTCCACTCACCTCTCAATACCACAACATGCAGAAACCCATCCTCAGCATCTCCACTCACCTCCCAATAACACAACCTGCAGAAACCCATCCACAGCATCTCCACTCACCTCCCAAAAAGACAACCTGCAGGAACCCATCCTCAGCATCTCCAGTCAAATTCAAATAACACAACCTGCAGAAACCCATCCTCAGCATCCTCACTAAACGCCCAATAAAACAATCTGCCGAAACCCATCCTCAGCATCTTAACTCTCCTTCCAATAACACAACCTGGAGAAAGCCATCCTCAGCATCTCCAATCATCTGCCAATAAGAGAAGCTGCAGAAACCCATCTCAGCATCTTCACTCGCCTTCCAATAACACAACCTGCAGAAACCCATCCTCATCATCTTCACTCACCTTCCAATAACACAACCTGCTGAAAACCATCCTCAGCATCTTCACTCACCTTCCAATAACACACAACCTGCAGCAACCCATCCTCAGCATCTCCACTCACCTTCCAATAACACAACCTGCAGAAATCATCTTCAGCATCTTCACTAACCTTCCAATAACACAACCTGCAGAAACCGATCCTCCGCATCTCCACTCACCTCCCAATAACACAACCTGTAGAATCCCAGCCTCAGCATCTCCACTCAACTCCCAATAACACAACCTGGAGAAATCCATCCTCAGCATTTCCACTCACCTCCCAATAAGACAACTTGCAGAAACCCATCCTCAGCTTCTTCACTCACCTGCCAATAACACAACCTGCAGAAACCCATCCTCAGCATCCCCACTCAGCTCCCAATAACACAACCTGTAGAAACCTAGTCTCAGCATCTCCACTCACCTCCCAATAAGACAACTTGCAGAAACCCATCCTCAGCATCTTCACTCACCTTCCAATAACACAACCTGCAGAAACCAATCCTCAGCATCTCCACTCACATTCCAATAACACAACGTGGAGAAAGCCATCCACAGCATCTCCAATCATCTGCCAATAACAGAAAATGCAGAAACCCATCCATAGCATCTCCACTCACCTGCCAATAACACAACCTGTAGAAACCCATCCTCAGCATCTCCACTCTCCTTCTAATAACACAACCTGCAGAAAGCCATCATCAACATCTCTTATCACCTTCCAAAAACACAACCTGCAGAATCCAATCCCCAGCATCTCCACTCACCTTCCAGTAACACAACGTGCAGAAAAGCATTCTCAGCACCATCACTAAACTTCCAATAACACAATCTGCCGAACCACATCCTCAGCATCTTCATTCACCTTCCAATAACACAACCTGCAGAAACCCATCCTCAGCATCTCCACTCACCTCCCAATAACACAACCTGCAGAAACCATCTTCAGCATCTTCACTAACCATCCAATAACACAACCTGCAGAAACCCATCCTCAGCATCTCCACTCACCTCCCAATAACACAACCTGTAGAAACCTAGCCTCAGCATCTCCACTCACCTCCCAATAAGACAACTTGCAGAAACCCATCCTCAGCATCTTCACTCACCTTCCAATAACACAACCTGCAGAAACCCATCCTCAGCATCTCCACTCACCTTCCAATAACACAACCTGGAGAAAGTTATCCTCAGCATCTCCAATCACCGGCCAAAAAGAGAAACTGCAGAAACCCATACATAGCATCTCCACTCACCTCCCAATAACACAACCTGCAGAAACCCATCTTCAGCATCTCAACTCACCTCCCAATAAGACAACCTGTAAAAACCTAACCTCAGTATCTTCAGTCAACTCCCAATAGCACAATCTGCAGAAACTGATCCTCAGCATCTCTACTCACCTTCCAATAACACAGTCTGCAGAAACCCATCCACAGCATCTCCACTTATCTTCCAATAACACAACCTGCAGAACACCATCCTTAGCATCTTCACTCACCTTCCAGTAACACTACCTGCAGATACCCATCCTCACCATCATTACGAACCTTCCAATAAAAAAACCTGCAGAAACCTATCCTCAGCACCTCTACTCACATTCCAATAACACAACCTGCAGAAACCCATCCACAGCATGACCACTCACCTCCCAATAACATGACCTGCAGAAGACCATCCTCAGCTCCTTCACGAACCTTCCAATAACACAATGTGCACAAAACGATCCTCAGCTTCTTCCCGAACCTTCCAATAACACAACAGGCAGAAACCCATCCTCAGCATCTTCACTCACCTTCCAATAACACAACCTGCAGATACCCATCCTCAGCATCTTTACGAACCTTCCAAAAAAATACCTGCAGAAACCCATCCTCAGCATCTCTACTGATCTTCCAATAACACAACAGGCAGGAATCCATCCTCAGCATCTTCAATCACCTTCCAATAACACAAGCTGTAGAACACTATCCTCAGCATCTTTTCTCACCTTCCAAAAACACAATCTGCAGAAAACCATCCTCACCACTTTCACTCACCTTCCAATAACACAACGTGCAGAAAACCATCCTCTGCATATCCACTCAACATCCAAAAACACAACCTGCAGAAACACATCCTGAGCATCTCCACTCACCTCCCAAAAACACAACCTGCAGAAACCCATCTTCAGCAACATCACTAACCTTCCAATAACACAACCTGCACAAACCCATCTTCAGCATCTCCACTCACCTCCCAATAAGACAACGTGCAAAGACCCATCCTCAGCATCTTCACTAACCTTCCGATAACAGAACCTGCAGAAACCCTTTCTCAGCATTTTCGCTAACCATCCAATAACACAACCTGCAGAAACCCATCCACAGCATCTCCACTCACCTCCCAATAACATGACCTGCAGAAGACCATCCTCAGCTCTTCACGAACCTTCCAATAACACAATGTGCACAAACCGATCCTCAGCATCTTCCCTAACCTTCCAATAACACAACAGGCAGAAACCCATCCTCAGCATCTTCACTCACCTTCCAATAACACAACCTGCAGATACCCATCCTCAGCATCTTTACGAACCTTCCAAAAAAATACCTGCAGAAACCCATCCTCAGCATCTCTACTGATCTTCCAATAACACAACAGGCAGAAATCCATCCTCAGCATCTTCACTCACCTTCCAATAACACAACCTGCAGAACACTATCCTCAGCATCTCTTCTCATCTTCCAAAAACACAATCTGCAGAAAACCATCCTCAGCACCTTCACTCAACTTCCAATAACACAACGTGCAGAAAACCATCCTCTGCATATCCACTTAACATCCAAAAACACAACCTGCAGAAACACATCCTGAGCATCTCCACTCACTTCCCAAAAACACAACCTGCAGAAACCCTTTCTCAGCATCTTCGCTAACCATCCAATAACACAATCTGCAGAAACCCATCCGCAGCTTCTTCACTAAGCTTCCAATAACACAACCTTCAGAAACCCATTCTCAGCATCTCCACTGACCTTACAATAACACAACCTGCAGAAACCCATCCTCAGAATCTCCACTCACCTCTCAATACCACAACATGCAGAAACCCATCCTCAGCATCTCCACTCACCTCCCAATAACACAACCTGCAGAAACCCATCCACAGCATCTCCACTCACCTCCCAAAAAGACAACCTGCAGGAACCCATCCTCAGCATCTCCAGTCAAATTCAAATAACACAACCTGCAGAAACCCATCCTCAGCATCCTCACTAAACGCCCAATAAAACAATCTGCCGAAACCCATCCTCAGCATCTTAACTCGCCTTCCAATAACACAACCTGGAGAAAGCCATCCTCAGCATCCCCAATCATCTGCCAATAAGACAAGCTGCAGAAACCCATCCTCAGCATCTTCACTCGCCTTCCAATAACACAACCTGCAGAAACCCATCCTCATCATCTTCACTCACCTTCCAATAACACAACCTGCTGAAAACCATCCTCAGCATCTTCACTCACCTTCCAATAACACACAACCTGCAGCAACCCATCCTCAGCATCTCCACTCACCTTCCAATAACACAACCTGCAGAAATCATCTTCAGCATCTTCACTAACCTTCCAATAACACAACCTGCAGAAACCGATCCTCCGCATCTCCACTCACCTCCCAATAACACAACCTGTAGAATCCCAGCCTCAGCATCTCCACTCAACTCCCAATAACACAACCTGGAGAAATCCATCCTCAGCATTTCCACTCACCTCCCAATAAGACAACTTGCAGAAACCCATCCTCAGCATCTTCACTCACCTGCCAATAACACAACCTGCAGAAACCCATCCTCAGCATCCCCACTCAGCTCCCAATAACACAACCTGTAGAAACCTAGTCTCAGCATCTCCACTCACCTCCCAATAAGACAACTTGCAGAAACCCATCCTCAGCATCTTCACTCACCTTCCAATAACACAACCTGCAGAAACCAATCCTCAGCATCTCCACTCACATTCCAATAACACAACGTGGAGAAAGCCATCCACAGCATCTCCAATCAGCTGCCAATAACAGAAAATGCCGAAACCCATCCATAGCATCTCCACTCACCTGCCAATAACACAACCTGTAGAAACCCATCCTCAGCATCTCCACTCTTCTTCTAATAACACAACCTGCAGAAAGCCATCATCAACATCTCTTATCACCTTCCAAAAACACAACCTGCAGAATCCAATCCCCAGCATCTCCACTCACCTTCCAGTAACACAACGTGCAGAAAAGCATTCTCAGCACCATCACTAAACTTCCAATAACACAATCTGCCGAACCACATCCTCAGCATCTTCACTCACCTTCCAATAACACAACCTGCAGAAACCCATCCTCAGCATCTCCACTCACCTCCCAATAACACAACCTGCAGAAACCATCTTCAGCATCTTCACTAACCATCCAATAACACAACCTGCAGAAACCCATCCTCAGCATCTCCACTCACCTCCCAATAACACAACCTGTAGAAACCTAGCCTCAGCATCTCCACTCACCTCCCAATAAGACAACTTGCAGAAACCCATCCTCAGCATCTTCACTCACCTTCCAATAACACAACCTGCAGAAACCCATCCTCAGCATCTCCACTCACCTTCCAATAACACAACCTGGAGAAAGTTATCCTCAGCATCTCCAATCACCGGCCAAAAAGAGAAACTGCAGAAACCCATACATAGCATCTCCACTCACCTACCAATAACACAACCAGCAGAAACACATCCTGAGCATCTCCACTCACCTCCCAATAACACAACCTGCAGAAACCCATCTTCAGCATCTCAACTCACCTCCCAATAAGACAACCTGTAAAAACCTAACCTCAGTATCTTCAGTCAACTCCCAATAGCACAATCTGCAGAAACTGATCCTCAGCATCTCTACTCACCTTCCAATAACACAGTCTGCAGAAACCCATCTTTAGCATCTCCACTCACCTTCCAATAACATAAACTGCAGAAAGCCATCCTCAGCACCTTCACTCACCTTCCAATAACACAGCCTGCTGAAAACCATCCTCAGCATCTCCACTGACCTTCCAATAACACAACCTGCAGAAACCATCTTCAGCATCTTCACTAAACTTCCAATAACACAACCTGCAGAAACCCATCCTGAGCATCTCCACTCACCTCCCAATAACACAACCTGCAGAAACCCATCCTCAGCATCTCCACTCTCCTTCCAATAACACAACCTGTAGAAACCTAGCCTCAGCATCTCCACTCACCTCCCAATAAGACAACTTGCAGAAACCCATCCTCAGCATCTTCACTCACCTTCCAATAACACAACCTGCAGAAACCCATCCTCAGCATCTCCACTCACCTTCCAGTAACACAATCTGCAGAAACCCATCCTCAGCATCTCCACTCACCTCCCAATAACACAACCTGTAGAAACCTAGCCTCAGCATCTCCACTCACCTCCCAATAAGACAACTTGCAGAAACCCATCCTCAGCACCTTCCTCACCTTTCAATAACACAACCTGCAGAAACCCATCCTCAGCATCTCCACTCACCTTCCAATAACACAACCTGCAGAAACCCATCCTCAGCATCTCTTCTCACCTTCCAAAATCACAACCTGCAGAATCCAATCCCCAGCATCTCCACTCACCTCCCAATAACACAACGTGCAGAAAACCATCCTCAGCATCTTCACTCACCTTCCAATAACACAACCTGCAGAAACCCATCCTCAGCATCTCTACTGATCTTCCAATAACACAACAGGCAGGAATCCATCCTCAGCATCTTCACTCACCTTCCAATAACACAACCTGCAGAACACTATCCTCAGCATCTCTTCTCATCTTCCAAAAACACAATCTGCAGAAAACCATCCTCAGCACCTTCACTCAACTTCCAAGAACACAACGTGCAGAAAACCATCCTCTGCATATCCACTCAACATCCAAAAACACAACCTGCAGAAACACATCCTGAGCATCTCCACTCACCTCCCAAAAACACAACCTGCAGAAACCCTTTCTCAGCATCTTCGCTAACCATCCAATAACACAAACTGCAGAAACCCATCCGCAGCTTCTTCACTAAGCTTCCAATTACACAACCTTCAGAAACCCATTCTCAGCATCTCCACTGACCTTACAACAACACAACCTGCAGAAACCTATCCTCAGAATCTCCACTCGCCTCTCAATACCACAACATGCAGAAACCCATCCTCAGCATCTCCACTCACCTCCCAATAACACAACCTGCAGAAATCCATCCACAGCATCTCCACTCACCTCCCAAAAAGACAACCTGCAGGAACCCATCCTCAGCATCTCCAGTCAAATTCAAATAACACAACCTGCAGAAACCCATCCTCAGCATCCTCACTAAACGCCCAATAAAACAATCTGCCGAAACCCATCCTCAGCATCTTCACTCGCCTTCCAATAACACAACCTGGAGAAAGCCATCCTCAGCATCTCCAATCATCTGCCAATAAGAGAACCTGCAGAAATCCATCCTCAGCATCTTCACTCGCCTTCCAATAACACAACCTGCAGAAACACATCCTCATCATCTTCACTCACCTTCCAATAACACAACCTGCTGAAAACCATCCTCAGCATCTTCACTCACCTTCCAATAACAAACAACCTGCAGCAACCCATCCTCAGCATCTCCAATCACCTTCCAATAACACAACCTGCAGAAATCATCTTCAGCATCTTCACTAACGTTCCAATAACACAACCTGCAGAAACCCATCCTCCGCATCTCCACTCACCTCCCAATAACACAACCTGTAGAATCCCAGCCTCAGCATCTCTACTCAACTCCCAATAACACAACCTGGAGAAATCCATCCTCAGCATCTCCAATCATCTGCCAATAAGAGAAACTGCAGAAACCCATCCATAGCATCTTCACTGACCTTCCAATAACACAACCTGCAGAAACCCATCCTCAGCATCTTCACTCGCCTTCCAATAACACAACCTGCAGAAACCCATCCTCATCATCTTCAATCACCTTCCAATAACAAAACCTGCTGAAAACCATCCTCAGCATCTTCACTCACCTTCCAATAACACACAACCTGCAGAAACCCATCCTCAGCATCTCCACTCACCTTCCAATAACACAACCTGCAGAAATCATCTTCAGCATCTTCACTAACCTTCCAATAACACAACCTGCAGAAACCCATCCTCAGCATCCCCACTCACCTTACAATAACACAACCTGCAGAAACCCATCCTCCGCATCTCCACTCACCTCCCAATAACACAACCTGTAGAAACCCAGCCTCAGCATCTCCACTCAACTCCCAATAACACAACCTGGAGAAATCCATCCTCAGCATCTCCAATTATCTGCCAATAAGAGAAACTGCAGAAACCCATCCATAGAATCTTCACTGACCTTCCAATAACACAACCTGGAGAAACCCATCCTCAGCATCTCCACTCACCTCCCAATAACACAACTTGCTGAAAACCATCCTCAGCATCTCCACTGACCTTCCAATAACACAACCAGCAGAAGCCATCTTCACTAACCTTCCAATAACACAACCTGCAGAAACCTAGCCTCAGCATCTCCACTCACCACCCAATAAGACAACTTGCAGAAACCCATCCTCAGCATCTTCACTCACCTTCCAATAACACAACCTGCAGAAACCCATCCTCAGCATCTCCACTCAGCTCCCAATAACACAACCTGTAGAAACCTAGTCTCAGCATCTCCAGTCACCTCCCAATAAGAAATCTTGCAGAAACCCATCCTCAGCATCTTCACTCACCTTCCAATAACACAACCTGCAGAAACCACTCCTCAGCATCTCCACTCACATTCCAGTAACACAACGTGGAGAAAGCCATCCACAGCATCTCCAATCATCTGCCAATAACAGAAAATGCAGAAACCCATCCATAGCATCTCCACTCACCTGCCAATAACACAACTTGCAGAAACCCATCCTCAGCACCTTCCTCACCT
Organism: Scyliorhinus torazame; assembly: GCF_047496885.1. NCBI lineage: Eukaryota > Metazoa > Chordata > Chondrichthyes > Carcharhiniformes > Scyliorhinidae > Scyliorhinus > Scyliorhinus torazame. The sequence continues at coordinate 135,710,774 of NC_092726.1, read as the reverse complement.
TCCAATAACACAACCTGCAGAAACCCATCCTCAGCATCTCCACTCACCTTCCAATAACACAACCTGGAGAAAGCCATCCTCAGCATCTCCAATCACCTCCCAATAAGACAACCTGTAGAAACCCAACCTCAGCATCTCCACTCTCCTTCCAATAAAACAACCTGAAGAAACCCATCCACAATATCTTCACTTTCCTTCCAATAACACAACCTGCAGAAACCCATCCTCAGCTTCTCTTCTCACCTTCCAAAATCACAACCTGCAGAATCCAATCCCCAGCATCTCCACTCACCTCCCAATAACACAACGTGCAGAAAACCATCCTCAGCATCTTCACTCACCTTCCAATAACACAACCAGCTGAAAACCACCCTCAGCATCTCCACTCATCTTCCAATAACACAACCTGCAGAAACCATCCTCAGCATCTTCACTCACCTTCCAATAACATAAACTGCAGAAAGCCATCCTCAGCACCTTCACTCACCTTCCAATAACAGAACATGCTGAAAACCATCCTCAGCATCTCCTCTGACCTTCCAATAACACAACCTGCAGAAACCATCTTCAGCATCTTCACTAATCTTCCAATAACACAACCTGCAGAAAACCATCCTGAGCATCTCCACTCACCTTCCGTTAACACAACCTGCAGTAACCCCTCCTCAGCATCTCCACTAACCTCCCAATAACATAACCTGCAGAAAGCCACCCTCAGCACCTTCACTCACCTTCCAATAACACAACCTGCTGAAAACCATCCTCAGTATCTCCACTCACCTCCCAATAACACAACCTGTAGAAACCTAGCCTCAGCATCTCCACTCACCTCCCAATAAGACAACCTGTAGAAACCCAACCTCAGCATCTCCACTCACCTCCCAATAAGACAACCTGCAGAAACCCATCCACAATATCTTCACTTTCCTTCCAATAACACAACCTGCAGAAACCCATCCTCAGCATCTCTTCTCACCTTCCAAAATCACAACCTGCAGAATCCAATCCCCAGCATCTCCACTCACCTCCCAATAACACAACGTGCAGAAAACCGTCCTCAGCATCTTCACTCACCTTCCAATAACAAACCCTGCTGAAAACCATCCTCAGCATCTCCACTCATCTTCCAATAACACAACCTGTAGAAACACAGCCTCAGCATCTCCACTCACCTCCCAATAAGACAACCTGCAGAAACCCATCCTCAGCATCTTCACTCACCTTCCAAAAACACAACCTGCAGAAACCCATCATCAGCATCTCCACTCACCTTCCAATACCACAACCTGGAGAAAGCCATCCTCAGCATCTCCAATCAGCTGCCAATAAGAGAAACTGCAGAAACCCATCCATAGCGTCTTCACTCACCTTCCAATAACATAACCTGCAGATACCCACCCATAGCATCTCCACTCACCTGCCAATAACACAACCTGTAGAAACCCATCATCAGCATCTCCACTCACCTTCCAATACCACAACCTGGAGAAAGCCATCCTCAGCATCTCCAATCAGCTGCCAATAAGAGAAACTGCAGAAACCCATCCATAGCGTCTTCACTCACCTTCCAATAACACAACCTGGAGAAAGCCATCCTCAGCATCTCCAATCATCTGCCAATAATAGAAGATGCTGAAAACCATCCTCAGCATCTCCACTCACCTTCCAATAACACATCCTGCAGAAACCATCTTCAGCATCTTAACTAACCTTCCAATAACACAACCTGCAGAAACCCATCCTCAGCATCTCCACTCACCTTCCAATAACACAACCAGCAGAAACCCATCCTCAGCATCTCCACTCACCTCCCAATAACACAACCTGTAGAAACCCAGCCTCAGCATCTCCACTCACCTCTCAATAAGACAACCTGCAGAAACCCATCCTCAGCATCTTCACTCACCTTCCAATAACACAACCTGCAGGAACCCATCCTCAGCATCTCCACTCACCTTCCAATAACACAACCTGGAGAAAGCCATCCTCAGCATTTCCAATCAACTGCCAATAAGAGAAACTGCAGAAACCCATCCATAGCATCTTCACTCACCTTCCAATAACACAACCTGCTGAAAACCATCCTCAGCATCTTCACTCACCTTCCAATAACACACAACCTGCAGCAACCCATCCTCAGCATCTCCACTCACCTTCCAATAACACAACCTGCAGAAATCATCTTCAGCATCTTCACTAACCTTCCAATAACACAACCTGCAGAAACCGATCCTCCGCATCTCCACTCACCTCCCAATAACACAACCTGTAGAATCCCAGCCTCAGCATCTCCACTCAACTCCCAATAACACAACCTGGAGAAATCCATCCTCAGCATTTCCACTCACCTCCCAATAAGACAACTTGCAGAAACCCATCCTCAGCATCTTCACTCACCTGCCAATAACACAACCTGCAGAAACCCATCCTCAGCATCCCCACTCAGCTCCCAATAACACAACCTGTAGAAACCTAGTCTCAGCATCTCCACTCACCTCCCAATAAGACAACTTGCAGAAACCCATCCTCAGCATCTTCACTCACCTTCCAATAACACAACCTGCAGAAACCAATCCTCAGCATCTCCACTCACATTCCAATAACACAACGTGGAGAAAGCCATCCACAGCATCTCCAATCATCTGTCAATAACAGAAAATGCAGAAACCCATCCATAGCATCTCCACTCACCTGCCAATAACACAACCTGTAGAAACCCATCCTCAGCATCTCCACTCTCCTTCTAATAACACAACCTGCAGAAAGCCATCATCAACATCTCTTATCACCTTCCAAAAACACAACCTGCAGAATCCAATCCCCAGCATGTCCACTCACCTTCCAGTAACACAACGTGCAGAAAAGCATTCTCAGCACCCTCACTAAACTTCCAATAACACAATCTGCCGAACCACATCCTCAGCATCTTCACTCACCTTCCAATAACACAACCTGCAGAAACCCATCCTCAGCATCTCCACTCACCTCCCAATAACACAACCTGCAGAAACCATCTTCAGCATCTTCACTAACCATCCAATAACACAACCTGCAGAAACCCATCCTCAGCATCTCCACTCACCTCCCAATAACACAACCTGTAGAAACCTAGCCTCAGCATCTCCACTCACCTCCCAATAAGACAACTTGCAGAAACCCATCCACAGCATCTTCACTCACCTTCCAATAACACAACCTGCAGAAACCCATCCTCAGCATCTCCACTCACCTTCCAATAACACAACCTGGAGAAAGTTATCCTCAGCATCTCCAATCACCGGCCAAAAAGAAAAACTGCAGAAACCCATACATAGCGTCTCCACTCACCTACCAATAACACAACCTGCAGAAACACATCCTGAGCATCTCCACTCACCTCCCAATAACACAACCTGCAGAAACCCATCTTCAGCATCTCAACTCACCTCCCAATAAGACAACCTGTAAAAACCTAACCTCAGTATCTTCAGTCAACTCCCAATAGCACAATCTGCAGAAACTGATCCTCAGCTCTCTACTCACCTTCCAATAACACAGTCTGCAGAAACCCATCTTTAGCATCTCCACTCACCTTCCAATAACATAAACTGCAGAAAGCCATCCTCAGCAACTTCACTCACCTTCCAATAACACAACCTGCTGAAAACCATCCTCAGCATCTCCTCTGACCTTCCAATAACACAACCTGTAGAAACCATCTTCAGCATTTTCACTAACCATCCAATAACAATACCGGCAGAAACCCATCCTGAGCATCTCCACTCACCTTCCATTAACACAACCTGCAGAAATCCATCCTCAGCATCTCCACTCACCTCCCAATAACATAACCTGCAGAAAGCCATCCTCAGCACCTTCACTCACCTTCCAATAACACAGCCTGCTGAAAACCATCCTCAGCATCTCCACTGACCTTCCAATAACACAACCTGCAGAAACCATCTTCAGCATCTTCACTAAACTTCCAATAACACAACCTGCAGAAACCCATCCTGAGCATCTCCACTCACCTCCCAATAACACAACCTGCAGAAACCCATCCTCAGCATCTCCACTCTCCTTCCAATAACACAACCTGCAGAAACCCATCCTGAGCATCTCCACTCACCTCCCAATAACACAACCTGCAGAAACCCATCCTGAGCATCTCCACTCACCTCCCAATAACACAACGTGCAGAAAACCATCCTCAGCATCTTCACTCACCTTCCAATAACACAACCAGCTGAAAACCACCCTCAGCATCTCCACTCATCTTCCAATAACACAACCTGCAGAAACCATCTTCAGCATCTTCAGTAACCTTCCAATAACACAACGTGCAGAAAAGCATCCTCAGCATCTTCACTCACCTTCCAATAACATAAACTGCAGAAAGCCATCCTCAGCACCTTCACTCACCTTCCAATAACAGAACCTGCTGAAAACCATCCTCAGCATCTCCTCTGACCTTCCAATAACACAACCTGCAGAAACCATCTTCAGCATCTTCACTAACGTTCCAATAACACAACCTGCAGAAAACCATCCTGAGCATCTCCACTCACCTTCCGTTAACACAACCTGCAGTAACCCCTCCTCAGCATCTCCACTCACCTCCCAATAACATAACCTGCAGAAAGCCATCCTCAGCACCTTCACTCACCTTCCAATAACACAACCTGCTGAAAACCATCCTCAGCGTCTCCACTGACCTTCCAATAACACAACCTGCAGAAACCATCTTCAGCATCTTCACCAAACTTCCAATAACACAACCTGCAGAAACCCATCCTGAGCATCTCCACTCACCTTCCAATAACACAACCTGCAGAAACCCATCCTCAGCATCTCCACTCTCCTTCCAATAACACAACCTGTAGAAATCTAGCCTCAGCATCTCCTCTCACCTCCCAATAAGACAACTTGCAGAAACCCATCCTCAGCATCTTCACTCACCTTCCAATAACACAACCTGCAGAAACCCATCCTCAGCATCTCCACTCACCTTCCAGTAACACAACCTGCAGAAACCCATCCTCAGTATCTCCACTCACCTCCCAATAACACAACCTGTAGAAACCTAGCCTCAGCATCTCCACTCACCTCCCAATAAGACAACCTGTAGAAACCCAACCTCAGCATCTCCACTCACCTCCCAATAAGACAACCTGCAGAAACCCATCCAAAATATCTTCACTTTCCTTCCAATAACACAACCTGCAGAAACCCATCCTCAGCATCTCTTCTCACCTTCCAAAATCACAACCTGCAGAATCCAATCCCCAGCATCTCCACTCACCTCCCAATAACACAACGTGCAGAAAACCGTCCTCAGCATCTTCACTCACCTTCCAATAACAAACCCTGCTGAAAACCATCCTCAGCATCTCCACTCATCTTCCAATAACACAACCTGTAGAAACACAGCCTCAGCATCTCCACTCACCTCCCAATAAGACAACCTGCAGAAACCCATCCTCAGCATCTTCACTCACCTTCCAAAAACACAACCTGCAGAAACCCATCATCAGCATCTCCACTCACCTTCCAATACCACAACCTGGAGAAAGCCATCCTCAGCATCTCCAATCAGCTGCCAATAAGAGAAACTGCAGAAATCCATCCATAGCGTCTTCACTCACCTTCGAATAACATAACCTGCAGATACGCACCCATAGCATCTCCACTCACCTGCCAATAACACAACCTGTAGAAACCCATCATCAGCATCTCCACTCACCTTCCAATACCACAACCTGGAGAAAGCCATCCTCAGCATCTCCAATCAGCTGCCAATAAGAGAAACTGCAGAAACCCATCCATAGCGTCTTCACTCACCTTCCAATAACACAACCTGGAGAAAGCCATCCTCAGCATCTCCAATCATCTGCCAATAATAGAAGATGCTGAAAACCATCCTCAGCATCTCCACTCACCTTCCAATAACACATCCTGCAGAAACCATCTTCAGCATCTTAACTAACCTTCCAATAACACAACCTGCAGAAACCCATCCTCAGCATCTCCACTCACCTTCCAATAACACAACCAGCAGAAACCCATCCTCAGCATCTCCACTCACCTCCCAATAACACAACCTGTAGAAACCCAGCCTCAGCATCTCCACTCACCTCTCAATAAGACAACCTGCAGAAACCCATCCTCAGCATCTTCACTCACCTTCCAATAACACAACCTGCAGGAACCCATCCTCAGCATCTCCACTCACCTTCCAATAACACAACCTGGAGAAAGCCATCCTCAGCATTTCCAATCATCTGCCAATAAGAGAAACTGCAGAAACCCATCCATAGCATCTCCACTCACCTGCCAATAACACAACCTGTAGAAACCCATCCTCAGCATCTCCACTCTCCTTCCAATAACACAGCCTGCAGAAACCCATCCTCAACATCTCTTGTCACCTTCCAAAAACACAACCTGCAGAATCCAATCCCCAGCATCTCCAATCACCTCCCAATAACACAACGTGCAGAAAACCATCCTCAGCATCTCCACTCAACTTCCAAAAACACAACCTGCAGAAACACATCATGTGCATCTCCTCTCACCTCCCAATAACACAACCTGAAGAAACCCATCTTCAGCATCTCCACTCACCTCCGAATAAGAAACCTGCAAAAACCCATCCCCAGCATCTTCACTAACCTTCATTCACCTTACAAGAACACAACCTGAAGAAGACCAACCTCAGCATCTCCACTCAACTTCCAAAAATACAACTGGCAGAAAGACATCCTCAGCATCTTCCCTCACCTGCCAATAACACGACCTGCTAAAATCCATCCTCCGCAGCTCTACTCACCTAGCAACAACACAACCTGCAGAAACCCATCCTGTGCATCTCCACTCTCATCCCAATAACACAACCTGCAGAAACCCATCCTCAGCACCATCACTAAACTTCCAATAACTCAATCTGCCGAATCCCATCCTCAGCATCTTCACAGACCTTCCAATAACACAACCTGCAGAAACCATCTTCAGCATCTTCACTAACCTTCAAATAACACAACCTGCAGAAACCCATCCTCACCATCACTCACCTCCCAATAACACAACATGCTAAAATCCATCTACAGCATCTCCACTCTCCTTCCAATAACACAACCTGCAGAAACCATCCTCAGCATCTCCACTCATCTTCCAATGACACAACCTGCAGAAACCCATACTCAGCGTCTCCACTCACCTCCCAATAACACAACCTGTAGAAGCACAGCCACAGCATCTCCACTCACCTCCCAATAAGACAACCTGCAGAAACCCATCCTCAGCATCTTCACTCACCTTCCAAAAACACAACCTGCAGAAACCCATCATAAGCATCTCCACTCACCTTCCAATACCACAACCTGGAGAAAGCCATCCTCAGCATCTCCAATCTTCTGCCAATTAGAGGAACTGCAGAAACCCATCCACAGCGTCTTCACTCACCTTCCAATAACATAACCTGCAGAAACCCATCCATAGCATCTCCACTCACCTGCCAATAACACAACCTGTAGAAACCCATCATCAGCATCTCCGCTCACCTTCCAATACCACAACCTGGAGAAAGCTATCCTCAGCATCTCCAATCAGCTGCCAATAAGAGAAATGCAGAAACCCATCCATAGCGTCTTCACTCACCTTCCAATAACACAACCTGGAGAAAGCCATCCTCAGCATCTCCAATCATCTGCCAATAATAAAAGATGCTGAAAACCATCCTCAGCATCTCCACTCACCTTCCAAGAACACAACCTGCAGAAACCCATCCATAGCATCTCCACTCACCTCCCAATAACACAACCTGTAGAAACCCAGCCTCAGCATCTCCACTCACCTCTCAATAAGACAACCTGCAGAAACCCATCCTCAGCATCTCCACTCACCTCCCAATAACACAACCTGCAGAAACCCATCCTCAGCATCTCCACTCACCTTCGAATAACACAACCTGGAGAACGCCATCCTCAGCATCTCCAATCATCTGCCAATAACACAACCTGCAGAAACCCTTTCTCAGCATCTTCGCTAACCATCCAATAACACAATCTGCCGAACCCCATCCTCAGCATCTTCACTCACCTTCCAATAACACAACCTGCAGAAACCATCTTCAGCATCTTCACTAACCTTCAAATAACACAACCTGCAGAAACCCATCCTCACCATCACTCACCTCCCAATAACACAACATACTGAAACCCATCTTCAGCATCTCCACTCTCCTTCCAATAACACAACCTGCAGAAACCATCCTCAGCATCTCCACTCATCTTCAAATAAGACAACCTGCAGAAACCATCTTCAGCATCTTCTGTAACCTTCCAATAACACAACCTGCAGAAACCCATACTCAGCGTCTCCACTCACCTCCCAATAACACAACCTGTAGAAGCACAGCCTCAGCATCTCCACTCACCTCCCAATAAGACAACCTGCAGAAACCCATCCTCAGCATCTTCACTCACCTTCCAAAAACACAACCTGCAGAAACCCATCATAAGCATCTCCACTCACCTTCCAATACCACAACCTGGCGAAAGCCATCCTCAGCATCTCCAATCTTTTGCCAATAAGAGAAACTGCAGAAACGCATCCACAGCGTCTTCACTCACCTTCCAATAACATAACCTGCAGAAACGCATCCATAGCATCTCCACTCACCTGCCAATAACACAACCTGTAGAAACCCATCATCAGCATCTCCGCTCACCTTCCAATACCACAACCTGGAGAAAGCCATCCTCAGCATCTCCAATCAGCTGCCAATAAGAGAAACTGCAGAAACCCATCCATAGCGTCTTCACTCACCTTCCAATAACACAACCTGGAGAAAGCCATCCTCAGCATCTCCAATCATCTGCCAATAAGAGAAACTGCAGAAACCCATCCATAGCATCTCCACTCACCTCCCAATAACACAACCTGTAGAAACCCACCTCAGCATCTCCACTCACCTCTCAATAAGACAACCTGCAGAAACCCATCCTCAGCATCTCCACTCACCTCCCAATAACACAACCTGCAGAAACCCATCCTCAGCATCTCCACTCACCTTCCAATAACACAACCTGGAGAAAGCCATCCTCAGCATCTCCAATCATCTGCCAGTAAGAGAAACTGCAGAAACCCATCCATAGCATCTCCACTCACCTGCCAATAACACAACCTGTAGATACCCATCCTCAGCATCTCCACTCTCCTTCCAATAACACTACCTGCAGAAACCCATCCTCAATATCTTCACGTTCCTTCCAATAACACAACCTGCAGAAACCCATCCTCAACATCTCTTATCACCTTCCAAAAACACAACCTGCAGAATCCAATCCACAGCATCTCCAATCACCTCCCAATAACTCAACGTGCAGAAAACCATCCTCAGCATCTCCACTCAACTTCCAAAAACACAACCTGCAGAAACACATCCTGAGCATCTCCACTCACCTCCCAATAACACAACCTGCAGAAACCCATCTTCAGCAACATCACTAACATTCCAATAACACAACCTGCAGAAACCCATCTTCAGCATCCCCACTCACCTCCGAATAAGACAACCTCCAAAAACCCATCCCCAGCATCTTCACTAACCTTCATTCACCTTACAAGAACACAACCTGCAGAAAAACCATCCTCAGCATCTCCACTCACCTTCCAAAAACACAACCTGCATAAACCCATCCTCTGCATCACCACTCACCTCCCAATAACACAACCTGCAGAAACCCATCCTCAGCATCTCCACCCACCTCCCAACAACACAACCAGTAGAAAAATAGACTCAGCATCTCCACTCACCTCTCAATAAGACAACCTGCAGAAACCCATCCTCAGCATCTTCACTCACATTCCAATAACACAAGCTGCAGAAAACCTTTCTCAGCATCTTCTCTAAACTTCCAATATCACAACCGCAGAAACCCATCCTCAGCATCTTCACGACCTACCAAAAACACAAACTGCAGAAACCCAACCTCAGCATCTTCACTCACCTTCCAATAACACAACGTGCAGAAACCCATCTTCAGCATCTCCACTCACCTCCGAATAAGACAACCTGCAAAAACCCATCCCCAGCATCTTCACTAACCTTCATTCACCTTACAAGAACACAACCTGCAGAAGACCAACCTCAGCATCTCCACTCAACTTCCAAAAATACAACTGGCAGAAATACATCCTCAGCTCTTCCCTCACCTCCCAATAACACAACCTGCTAAAACCCATCGTCCGCAGCTCTACTCACCTAGCAACAACTCAACCTGCAGAAACCCATCCTGTGTATCTCCACTCTCCTCCCAATAACACAACCTGCAGAAACCCATCCTCAGCACCATCACTAAACTTCCAATAACTCAATCTGCCGAACCCCATCCTCAGCATCTTCACTCACCTTCCAATAACACAACCTGCAGAAACCATCTTCAGCACCATCACTAAACTTCCAATAACTCAATTTGCCGAAACCCATCCTCAGCACCTCCACTCACCTCCCAATAATACAACCTGGAGAAATACATCCTCAGCATCTTCACTCACCTCCCAATAACACAACCTGCAGAAACCCATCCACAGCATCTCCACTCACCATCCAATAACATAACCTGCAGAAACCCATCCACAGCATCTCCACTAAACTTCCAATAACACAATCTGCAGAAACCCGTCCTCACCATAATATGGGCAGCACGGTAGCATTGTGGATAGCACATTGCTTCTCAGATCCAGGGTGCCAGGTTCGATTCAGGCTTGGGTCACTGTCAGTGCGGAGTCTGCACGTCCTCCCCGTGTGTGCGTGGGTTTCCTCCGGGTGCTCCGGTTTCCTCCCACAGTCCAAAGATGAGCAGGTTAGACGGATTGGCCATGATAAATTGGCCTTCGTGTCCAATAACACAACCTGCAGAAACACATCCTCAACATTTCCACTCACCTTCCAATAACACAATCTGTAGAAACCCATCCTCATCATCTCCACTCACCTTCCAATAACACAACCTCAGCATCTCCACTCACCTTCCAATAATACAACCTGCAGAAACCAATCCTCAGCATCATGACGCACCTCCCAATAACACAAATTGCAGAAACGCATCCTCAGCATCTCCACTCACCTCCCAATAATACAAACTGCAGAAATACATCCACAGCATCGTCACTCAGCTCCCAATAACACAACCTGCAGAAACCTATCCTAGCATCACCACTAAGCTTCAAATAACTCAACCTGCAGACACCCATCCTCAGCACCTTCATCACCTCCCAAGAACACACCCTGCAGAAACCCATCCTCAGCATGTCCACTCAATTCCAGTAATACAACCTGCAGAAACACATCCTCAGCATCTCCGCTCACCTTCCAATAACACAACCTGCAGAAACCAATCCTCAGCATCTCCACTCACCTTCCTATAACTCAACCTGCAGAAACCCATCCTCAGCATCTCCGCTCACCATTCAATAATACAACTTGCAGAATCCCATCACATCCTCTCCACTCACCTTTCAAAAACACAACCTGCAGAAACCTATCCTCAGCATCATCACTAAACTTCCAACAACACAGCCTGTCGAAACCAATCCTCATCTTCTCCACTCACCTTTCAAAAACACAATCTGCAGAAACCCATCCTCAGCATCTCAACTCACCTTCCAATCACAAAGCCGGTAGGAACCCATCGTCAGCATCTCCACTCACCTCCCTAAAACACAACCTGCAGAAACCCATCCTCAGCACCTCCAATAATCTTCCAACAACACAACCTGTAGAAACCCATCCTCAATAGCACTACTCACCTCCCAGTAACACAACCTGTAGGAACCCATCCTCAGCATCTCCACTAACCTTCCAAGAACACAACCTGCAGAAACCCATTCATAGCATCTTCACTCACCTCCCAATAACACAACCTGCAGAAACCTATCCTCAGCATCTCCACAAACCTTCCAATACCACAATCTGCAGAACCCCATCCTCAGCATCTCCAGTAACCTTCCAACAACACAACCTGCAGAACCTATTCTCAGCACTTTCACTCAACTCCGAATAACACAACCTGCAGAAACCCATCCTCAGCATCACCACTCACCTCCCAATAACAAAACCTGTAGGAGACAATTCATAGCACCTTTACTCACCTCCCAATAACACAACCTGCAGAAACCCATCCTCAGCATTCCCACTCAAGTTCCAAGAACACGTCCTGCAAAAACCCATCCTCAGCATCTTCACTGACCTTCCAATAACGCAACCTGCAGAAAACCATCCACAGCATCTTCACTAACCTTCCAATAACTCAATCTGCAGGAACCCATCCTCAGCATCTCCACTAACCTTCCAATGACACAATCTGCAGAAACCCATCATCTGCATCTCAACTAACCTTCCAATAACACAACCGGTAGAAACCTATCCTCAGCATCTCCACTAATCGTCCAATAACACAACGTGCAGAAACCCATCCTCAGCAACTCCACCTACCTTCCAATAACACCACCTGCAGAAACCCATCCTCCGCATCTCCACTAACCATCCAATAACACAACCTGCAGAAACACATCCTCAGCATCTTCACTCAACTCCTAATAATACAACGTTCAGAAACCCATCCTCATTATCTCCACTCACATCCCAATAACACAACATGCAGAAAACCATCCTCAGCATCTCCACTCACCTTCCAATAACACAACCTGCAGAAACACATCATCAGCATCTTCACTAACTTTCCAATAACTCAACTTTCAGAAACCCATCCTCTGCATCTCCACTCACCTTTCAATAACACAACCTGCAGAAACCCATCCTCAGCATCTCCAATCACCTTTCAATAACACCACCTGCAGAAACCCATTTTTCAGCATCTACACTCATCTTTCAATAACACAGCCTGCAGAAACCAATCCTCACAATCTCCACTCACCATACAATAACACAACCTGCAGAAACCCATCCTCAGCATCTCCACTCACCTTTCAATAACACAACTTTCAGATATCCATCCTCAGCATCTCCACTCACTTCCAGTAATAAAACCTGCAGGAACCAATCCTCAGCATCTCCACTCACCTTCCAATAATACAACCTTTAGGAACCCATCCTCAACATCTCCACTCACCACCCTAAAACACAACCTGCAGAAACCCATCCTCAGCACTTTCAATCACCTCCGATTAAAACAACCTGTAGAAAACCATGCTCAGCATCTCCAATAACCTTCCAACAACACAACCTGCAGAAACCCATCCTCAGCAACACAACTAACCTTCCAATAACACAACCTGTAGGAACCCATCCTCAGAATCTCCACTCACCTCCCTAAAACACAACCTGCAGAAACCCATCCTCTGCACTTTCACTCACCTGCGAATAATACAAATAGCAGGAACCCATCCTCAGCATCTCCACTCACCTCCCAATAACACAACCTGTAGGATCCCATCCTTAGCATCTCCACTAACTTTCCAACAACACAACCAGCACAATACCATCCTTAGCATCTTCACTCACCTCCCAATAACACAACCTGCAGAAACACATCCTCAGCATCTCCTCTCACCTTTCAATAACACAACCTGCAGCAAAACATCCTCAGCATCTTCACATATTTCCAATAACTCATCTTTCAGAAACCCATCCTCAGCATTTCCACTCACCTTTCAATAACACAACCTGCAGAAACCCATCCACAGCATCTCCACTCACCTTTCAATAACACAACCTGCAGCAACATATCCTCAGCATCTACACATCTTTCCAATAACTCAACTTTCAGAAACCCATCCTCAGCATCTCCACTAACCTTCCAACAACACAACATGCAGAAACCCATTCATAGCATCTTCACTCACCTCCCAATAACACAACCTGCTGAAACCTATCCTCAGCATCTCCACATACCTTCCAATACCACAATCTGCAGAAACCCATCCTCAGCATCTCCACTAACCTTCCAATAACAAAACCTGTAGGAACCCATTCATAGCATCTTTACTCACCTCCCAATAACACAACCTGCAGAAACCAATCCTCAGCATTTCCACTCAAGTTCCAAGAACACATCCTGCAAAAACCCATCCTCAGCATCTTCACTGACCTTCCAATAACGCAACCTGCAGAAACCCATCCACAGCATCTTCACTAACCTTCCAATAACTCAATCTGCAGAAACCCATCCTCAGCATCTCCACTAACCTTCCAATGACACAATCTGCAGAAACCCATCATCAGCATCTCAACTAACCTTCCAATAACACAACCGGTAGAAACCCATCCTCAGCATCTCCACTAATCTTCCAATAACATAACGTGTAGAAACCCATCCTCAGCATCTCCACTAACCTTCCAATAACACAACCTGCAGAAACACATCATCAACATCTTCACTAACTTTCCAATAACTCAACTTTCAGAAACCCATCCTCAGCATCTCCACTCACCTTTCAATAACACAACCTGCAGAAACCCATCCTCCTCATCTCCAATTACCTTTCAATAACACAACCTGCAGAAACCAATCCTCACCATCTCCACTCACCATCCAATAAAACAACCTGCAGAAACCCATCCTCAGCATCTCCATAACCTTCCAACAACACAACCTGCAGAAACCCATCCTTAGCATCTTCACTCACCTCGCAATAACACAACCTGCAGAAGCCCATCCTCAGCATTTTCACTCACCTGCGAATAACACAACCTGCAGGAACGCATCCTCAGCATCTCCACTAACGTTCCAACAACACAACCTGCAGAAACCCATTCTTAGCACCTCCACTAACCTTCGAATAACGCAACGTGTAGGAACCCATCTTCAGCATTACCACTAACCTTCCAACAACACAACCTGCAGAAACCCATCCTCAGCATCTCCACTCACTTCCCCATAACACAACCTGCTGAAACACATCTTCAGCATCTTCACTAACCTTCCAATAACAAAATCTGCAGCAACCAATCTTCAGCATCTCCACTCACCTCCCAATAACACAACCTGTAGAAACCCAACCTCAGCATCTCCACTCACCTCCCAATAAGACAACCTGCAAAACCCATCCACAGCATCTACACTCACATTCCAATAACACAACCTGCAGAAACCCACCCTCAGCATCTTCACTAGCCTTCCAATAACAGAACCTGGAGAAACACTCTCTCAGCATCTTCACTAACCTTCCAATAACACAACCTGCAGAAACCCGTCCTCAGTATCTTCACTAAAATTCCAATAACATAACCTGCAGAAAACCTTACTCAGCACTTTCACTCGTCTTTTAAATACACAACCTTCAGAAAATAATCCTCAGCATCTCCACTCAACTTCCATAAACACAACCTGCAGAAAGCCATCCTCAGCATCTTCCCTCACCTCCCAATAACACAACCTGCAGAAACCCATCCTCAGCATCTCCACTCATCCTCCGAATAACACATCCTGCAGAACCCAATCCACAGCATCATCACTATACATCCAACATCACAGCCTGCCGAAACCCATCCTGAGCATCTTCACTCACCTCCCAATAACATAGCCTGTAGAAACTCATCCTCAGCATCTTTTCGAACCTTCCAATAAAAACACCTGCAGGAACCCATCCTCAGCACCTTCACTTACCATCCTATAACACAACCTGCAGAAAACCATCCTCAGCAACTCCACTCACCTTCCAATAACACAACCTGCAGAAACCCAACTTCAGCATCTCCACTCATCTCCCAATAGCAGAAACAACAGAAATCCACCCTAAGCACCTCCACTCACATTCCAATAACATAAACTGCAGAAACACATCCAGAGCATCTCCACTCACCTCCCAATAGTACAACTTGCAGAAACCCATTCTCAGCATCTCCACTCACCTCCCAGTAACACCACCTGCTGAAACACATCTTCAGTATCTCCACTAACCTTCCAATAACACAACCAGCAGAAACCCATCTTCACCATCTCCACTCACCTCCCAATAACACAACCTGTAGAAACCCAATCTCAGCATCTGCACGCACCTCCCAATAAGACAACCTGCAAAAACCCATCCTCAGCATCTACACTCACATACCAATAACACAACCTGCAGAAACCCACCCTCAGCATCTTCACTAACCTTCCAATAACAGAACCTGCAGAAACCCTTCCTCAGCATCTCTTCTCACCTTCCAAAAATACAACCTGCAGAAACCCATCCTAAGCATCTCTCCTCACCTCTCAATAACTCCACCTGCAGAAAACCATCCTCAGCACCTTCACTCACATTTTAATAACACAACCTTCGGAAAACAATCCTCAGCATTTTCCCTCAACTCCCAATAACACAACCTGCAGAAACCCATACTCAACATCTCCACTCACCTCCCAATAACACAACATGCAGAAACCCATCCTCAGCATCATTACGAAACTTCCAACATAACAGCCGGCCGAAACCCATCCTGAGCATCTCCACTCACCTCTCAATAACATAACCTGTAGAAACTGATCCTCAGCATCTTCACTTACCTCCCAATAAAACAACCATCAGAAAACTATCCTCAGCATCTCCACTGACCTCCCCATAACATAACCTGCAGAACCCCATCCTCAGCATCTCCACTCACGTTCCAATAACACATCAAGCCGAAACCCATCCTCGGCATCTTCATTCACCTTCTAAAAACACAACCAGTAGAAACCCATCCTCAGCATCTTCACTCACCTTTGAATCACCCAACCTGCAGAAACCCAACCTCAGCTTCTCCACTCAATTTCCAATAACACAATCTGCAGAAACCCATCCTCAGCATCTCCACTAAACTTCCAATAACACAACCTGCAGAAACACATCCTCAGCACCTTCACTCACCTCCCAATAATACAACCTGGAGAAATACATCCTCAGCATCTTCACTCACCTCCCAATAACACAACCTGCAGAAACCCATCCACAGCATCTCCACTCACCATCCAATAACAGAACCTGCAGAAACCCATCCACAGCATCTCCACTAACCCTCCAATAACACAATCTGCAGAATCCCGTCCTCACCATAATATGGGCAGCACGGTAGCATTGTGGATAGCACATTGCTTCTCAGATCCAGGGTGCCAGGTTCGATTCAGGCTTGGGTCACTGTCAGTGCGGAGTCTGCACGTCCTCCCCGTGTGTGCGTGGGTTTCCTCCGGGTGCTCCGGTTTCCTCCCACAGTCCAAAGATGAGCAAGTTAGACGGATTGGCCATGATAAATTGGCCTTCGTGTCCAATAACACAACCTGCAGAAACACATCCTCAGCATTTCCACTCACCTTCCAATAACACAATCTGTAGAAACCCATCCTCATCATCTCCACTCACCTTCCAATAACACAATCTCAGCATCTCCACTCACCTTCCAATAATACAACCTGCAGAAACCAATCCTCATCATCATCACGCACCTCCCAATAAAACAACCTGCAGACACCCATCCTCAGCATCTCCACTCACCTTCCAATAACACAAATTGCAGAAACCCATCCTCAGCATCTCCACTCACCTCCCAATAATACAAACTGCAGAAATACATCCACAGCATCGTCACTCACCTCCCAATAACACAACCAGCAGAAACCTATCCTAGCATCACCACTAATCTTCAAATAACTCAACCTGCAGACACCCATCCTCAGCACCTTCATCACCTCCCAATAACACCACCTGCAGAAACCCATCCTCCGCATCTTCACTAACCTTCCAATAACTCAATCTGCAGGAACCCATCCTCAGCATCTCCACTAACCTTCCAATGACACAATCTGCAGAAACCCATCATCAGCATCTCAACTAACCTTCCAATAACACAACCGGTAGAAACCTATCCTCAGCATCTCCACTAATCTTCCAATAACACAACATGTAGAAACCCATCCTCAGCATCTCCACTAACCTTCCAATAACACCACCTGCAGAAACCCATCCTCTGCATCTCCACAAACCATCCAATAACACAACCTGCAGAAACCCATCCTCAGCATCTTCACTCAACTCCTAATAATACAACGTGCAGAAACCCATCCTCATCATCTCCACTCACATCCCAATAACACAACA
Source organism: Scyliorhinus torazame (assembly GCF_047496885.1). NCBI lineage: Eukaryota > Metazoa > Chordata > Chondrichthyes > Carcharhiniformes > Scyliorhinidae > Scyliorhinus > Scyliorhinus torazame. The sequence continues at coordinate 135,692,717 of NC_092726.1, read as the reverse complement.
TGCAGAAAACCATCCTCAGCATCTCCACACACCTTCCAATAACACAACCTGCAGAAACACATCCTCAGCATCTTCACTAACTTTCCAATAACTCAACTTTCAGAAACCCATCCTCTGCATCTCCACTCACCTTTCAATAACACAACCTGCAGAAACCCATCCTCAGCATCTCCAATCACCTTTCAATAACACAACCTGCAGAAACCCATCTTCAGCATCTACACTCATCTTTCAATAACACAGCCTGCAGAAACCAATCCTCACAATCTCCACTCACCACCCTAAAACACAACCTGCAGAAACCCATCCTCAGCACTTTCAATCACCTCCGAATAAAACAACCTGTAGAAAACCATGCTCAGCATCTCCAATAACCTTCCAACAACACAACCTGCAGAAACCCATCCTCAGCAACACAACTAACCTTCCAATAACTCAACCTGTAGGAACCCATCCTCAGAATCTCCACTCACCTCCCTAAAACACAACCTGCAGAAACCCATCCTCTGCACTTTCACTCACCTGCGAATCATACAAATTGCAGGAACCCATCCTCAGCATCTCCACTCACCTCCCAATAACACAACCTGTAGGATCCCATCCTCAGCATCTCCACTAACTTTCCAACAACACAACCTGCAGAATACCATCCTTAGCATCTTCACTCACCTCCCAATAACACAACCTGCAGAAACACATCCTCAGCATCTCCGCTCACCTTCCATTAACACAAATTGCAGAAACCAATCCTCAGCATCTCCTCTCACCTTTCAATAACACAACCTGCAGCAAAACATCCTCAGCATCTTCACATCATTCCAATAACTCATCTTTCAGAAACCCATCCTCAGCATCTCCACTCACCTTTCAATAACACAACCTGCAGAAACCCATCCTCAGCATCTCCACTAACCTTCCAACAACACAACATGCAGAAACCCATTCATAGCATCTTCACTCACCTCCCAATAACACAACCTGCTGAAACCTATCCTCAGCATCTCCACAAACCTTCCAATACCACAATCTGCAGAAACCCATCCTCAGCATCTCCACTAACCTTCCAATAACAAAACCTGTAGGAACCCATTCATAGCATCTTTACTCACCTCCCAATAACACAACCTGCAGAAACCCATCCTCAGCATTTCCACTCAAGTTCCAAGAACACATCCTGCAAAAACCCATCCTCAGCATCTTCACTGACCTTCCTATAACGCAACCTGCAGAAACCCATCCACAGCATCTTCACTAACCTTCCAATAACTCAATCTGCAGAAACCCATCCTCAGCATCTCCACTAACCTTCCAATGACACAATCTGCAGAAACCCATCATCAGCATCTCCACTCAACTCCCAATAACACCACCTGCAGAAACAAATACGCAGCATCTTCACTCACTTCCCAATAACACAACCTGCCGAAACCAATCCTCAGCATCTTCACTCACTTCCCAATAACACAACCTGCAGAAAGCCATCCTCAGCATTTCAACGAAACTTCCAAAAGCACAACCTTCAGAAACCCATCCTTAGCATCTTCACTCACCTCCCAATAACACAACCTGCGGAAACACATCCTCAGCATCTCCACTCACCTTCCAATCACACAACCGGTAGGAACCCATCCTCAGCATCTCCACTCACCTTCCAGTGATACAACCTGACGAAACCAATCCTCAGCAGCTCCACTCACCATCCAATAACACAAACTGTAGGAACCCATCCTCAGCATCTCCAATCACCTCCCTAAAACACAACACGCAGAAACCCATCCTCAGCATCTCCAATAACCTTCCAACAACACAACACGCAGAAACCCATCCTCAGCAACACCACTAACCTTCCAATAAAACAACCTGTAGAAACTCATCCTCAGCATCTCCACTAACCTTCCAACAACACAACCTGCAGAAACCCATCCTTAGCATCTTCACTCACCTCGCAATAACACAACCTGCAGAAGCCCATCCTCAGCACTTTCACTCACCTGCGAATAACACAACCTGCAGGAACGCATCCTCAGCATCTCCACTCACCTCCCAATAAAACAACTTGCAGGAACCCATCCTCAGCATCTCCACTAACCTTCCAACAACACAACCTGCAGAAACCCATCCTTAGCACCTCCACTAACCTTCGAATAACGCAACGTATAGGAACCCATCTTCAGCATTACCACTAACCTTCCAACAACACAACCTGCAGAAACCCATCCTCAGCATCTCAACTCACCTTCCAACAACACAACCTGCAGAAACCCATCCTCAGCATTTCCACTCACCTTTCAATAACACAACCTGCAGAAACACATGCTCAACTTCTCCACTCACCTTTCAATAACACAACCTTCAGAAGCCCATCCTCAGCATCTCCACTCACCTTCCAGGAATAAAACATGCAGAAACCAATCGTCAGCATCTCCACTCACCTTCCAATAACAAAACCGGTAGGAACCCATGCTCAGCATCTCCACTCACCTCCCTAAAACACAACCTGCAGAAACCCATCCTCAGCATCTCCAATAACCTTCCAACAACACAACCTGCAGAAACCCATCCTCAGCAACACCACTTACCTTCCAATAAAACAACCTGTAGAAACCCATCCTCAGCATCTCCACTAACCTTCCAACAACACAACCTGCAGAAACCCATCCTCAGCACTTTCGCTCACCTGCGAACAACACAACCTGCAGGAACCCATCCTCAGCATCTCCACTCACCTCCCAATAACACAACTTGCAGGAACCCATCCTCAGCATCTCCACTCACCTCCCAATAACACAACCTGCAGAAACCCATCCTCAGCATCTCCACTCACCTTTCAATAACACAACCTTCAGAAATCCATCCTCAGTATGTCCACTCACATTCCAATAACAAATCCGGTAGGAACCCATCCTCAGCACCTCCACTCATCTCCCAATAACACAACCTGCAGAAACCCATCATCAGCATCTCCAATAACCTTCCAACAACACAACCTGCAGAAACCCATCCTCAGCACTTTCACTCACGTCCGAATAACACAACCTGCAGAAACCCATTCTCAGCATCTTAACTCACGTCCCAATAACACAACCTGCAGAAACCCATCCCCAGCATCTCCACTAACCTTCCAATAACACAACCTGTCGGAACCCATCCTCAGCATCACCACGAACCCTCCAACAACACAACCTGCAGAAACACATCCTGAGCATCTCCACTAACCTTCCAATAACACAATCTGCAGAAACCCATCCTCAGCATCTCCACTCACCTTCCAATAACACAACCTGCAGAAACCCACCCTCAGCATCTTCACTTACCTTCCAATAAAACAACCTGCAGGAACCCAGCCTCAGCACATTCACTTACCTCCGAATAACACAACCTGCAGAAACCAATCCTTAGCATCTTCACTAACCTTCCAACAACACAACCTGCAGAAACCCATCCTCAGCATCACCACTAACCTTCCAAAAACACAACCTGTAGGAACCCATCCTCAGCATCACCACTAACCTTCCAAAAACACAACCTGTAGGAACCCATCCTCAGCATCTCCACTTACCTTCCAAGAAAACAACCTGCAGAAACCCATCCTGAGCATTTCAACTCACCTCCCTATAACACAACCTGCACAAACCCATCCTGAGCATTTCCACTCACCTCCCTCTTACAAAACATGCAGAAATCCATCCTCAGCATCTCCACTCATCTTCCATTAACACAACCTGCAGAAATCCATTCTCAGCATTTCCACTCACCTTCCAATAATATAACCAGCAGAAACCAATCCTCAGAATCTCCGCTCACTTCCCATAACACAACCTGCAGGAACCCATCCTCAGCATCTCCACTAACCTTCCAACAACACAACCTGCAGAAACCCATCCTCAGCACTTTTGCTCACCTGCGAACAACACAACCTGCAGGAACCCATCCTGAGCATCTCCACTCACCTCCCAATAACACAACTTGCAGGAACCCATCCTCAGCATCTCCACTTACCTCCCAATAACACAACCTGCAGAAACACATCCTCAGCATCTCCACTCACCTTTCAATAACACAACCTGCAGAAATCCATCCTCAGTATCTCCACTCACATTCCAATAACAAATCCGGTAGGAACCCATCCTCAGCACCTCCACTCATCTCCCAATAACACAACCTGCAGAAACCCATCATCAGCATCTCCAATAACCTTCCAACAACACAACCTGCAGAAACCCATCCTCAGCACTTTCACTCACGTCCCAATAACACAACCTGCAGAAATCAATCCTCAGCATCTCCACTCATCTTCCATTAACACAACCTGCAGAAATCCATCCTCAGCATTTCCACTCACCTTCCAATAATATAACCAGCAGAAACCAATCCTCAGAATCTCCGCTCACTTCCAATAACACAACCTGCAGGAACCCATCCTCAGCATCTCCACTCACCTCCCAATAACACAACTTGCACGAACCCATCCTCAGCATCTCCACTCACCTCCCAATAACACAATCTGCAGAAACCCATCCTCAGCATCTCCACTCACCTTTCAATAACACAACCTGCAGAAATCCATCCTCAGCATCTCCACTCACATTCCAATAACAAATCCGGTAGGAACCCATCCTCAGCACCTCCACTCATCTCCCAATAACACAACCTGCAGAAACCCATCATCAGCATCTCCAATAACCTTCCAACAACACAACCTGCAGAAACCCATCCTCAGCACTTGCACTCACGTCCGAATAACACAACCTGCAGAAACCCATTCTCAGCATCTCCACTAACCTTCCAATAACACAACCTGTCGGAACCCATCCTCAGCATCTCCACGAAACCTCCAACAACACAACCTGCAGAAACACATCCTGAGCATCTCCACTAACCTTCCAATAACACAATCTGCAGAAACCCATTCTCAGCATCTCCACTCACCTTCCAATAACACAACCTGCAGAAACCCACCCTCAGCATCTTCACTAACCTTCCAATAACACAACCTGCAGAAACCGATCCTCAGCATCTCCACTAACCTTCCAACAACACAACCTGCAGAAACCCATCCTCAGCATCACCACTAACCTTCCAAAAACACAACCTGTAGGAACCCATCCTCAGCATCCCAACTTCCAATAACACAACGTGTAGAAACACATCCTCGGCATCTCCACTTATCTTCCAATAAAACAACCTGCAGAAACCCATTCTGAGCATTTCCACTCACCTCCCTATAACAAAACATGCAGAAATCCATCCTCAGCATCTCCACTCATCTTCCATTAACACAACCTGCAGAAATCCATCCTCAGCATTTCCACTCACCTTCCAATAATATAACCAGCAGAAACCAATCCTCAGAATCTCCGCTCACTTCCAATAACACAACCTGCAGAAACCCATCCTCAGCATCTCCACTCACCTTCCAATAACACAACATGCACAAACCCATCCTCAGCATCTCCACTCACCTTCCAGTAATACAACATGCAGAAACCAATCCTCAGCATCTCCACTAACCTTCCAACAACACAACCTGCAGAAACCCATCCTCAGCACTTTCGCTCACCTGCGAACAACACAACCTGCAGGAACCCATCCTCAGCATCTCCACTCACCTCCCAATAACACAACTTGCAGGAACCCATCCTCAGCATCTCCACTTACCTCCCAATAACACAACCTGCAGAAACACATCCTCAGCATCTCCACTCACCTTTCAATAACACAACCTGCAGAAATCCATCCTCAGTATCTCCACTCACATTCCAATAACAAATCCGGTAGGAACCCATCCTCAGCACCTCCACTCATCTCCCAATAACACAACCTGCAGAAACCCATCATCAGCATCTCCAATAACCTTCCAACAACACAACCTGCAGAAACCCATCCTCAGCACTTTCACTCACGTCCCAATAACACAACCTGCAGAAACCCATCCTCAGCATCTCCACTCATCTTCCATTAACACAACCTGCAGAAATCCATCCTCAGCATTTCCACTCACCTTCCAATAATATAACCAGCAGAAACCAATCCTCAGAATCTCCGCTCACTTCCAATAACACAACCTGCAGGAACCCATCCTCAGCATCTCCACTCACCTCCCAATAACACAACTTGCACGAACCCATCCTCAGCATCTCCACTCACCTCCCAATAACACAATCTGCAGAAACCCATCCTCAGCATCTCCACTCACCTTTCAATAACACAACCTGCAGAAATCCATCCTCAGCATCTCCACTCACATTCCAATAACAAATCCGGTAGGAACCCATCCTCAGCACCTCCACTCATCTCCCAATAACACAACCTGCAGAAACCCATCATCAGCATCTCCAATAACCTTCCAACAACACAACCTGCAGAAACCCATCCTCAGCACTTGCACTCACGTCCGAATAACACAACCTGCAGAAACCCATTCTCAGCATCTCCACTAACCTTCCAATAACACAACCTGTCGGAACCCATCCTCAGCATCTCCACGAACCCTCCAACAACACAACCTGCAGAAACACACCCTGAGCATCTCCACTAACCTTCCAATAACACAATCTGCAGAAACCCATTCTCAGCATCTCCACTCACCTTCCAATAACACAACCTGCAGAAACCCACCCTCAGCATCTTCACTAACCTTCCAATAACACAACCTGCAGAAACCGATCCTCAGCATCTCCACTAACCTTCCAACAACACAACCTGCAGAAACCCATCCTCAGCATCACCACTAACCTTCCAAAAACACAACCTGTAGGAACCCATCCTCAGCATCCCAACTTCCAATAACACAACGTGTAAAAACACATCCTCGGCATCTCCACTTATCTTCCAATAAAACAACCTGCAGAAACCCATTCTGAGCATTTCCACTCACCTCCCTATAACAAAACATGCAGAAATCCATCCTCAGCATCTCCACTCATCTTCCATTAACACAACCTGCAGAAATCCATCCTCAGCATTTCCACTCACCTTCCAATAATATAACCAGCAGAAACCAATCCTCAGAATCTCCGCTCACTTCCAATAACACAACCTGCAGAAACCCATCCTCAGCATCTCCACTCACCTTCCAATAACACAACATGCACAAACCCATCCTCAGCATCTCCACTCACCTTCCAGTAATACAACATGCAGAAACCAATCCTCAGCATCTCCAATAACCTTCCAACAACACAACCTGCAGAAACCCATCCTCAGCACTTTCACTCACCTCCGAATAACATAACCTGCAGAAACCCATCCTCAGCATCTTAACTCACCTCCCAATAACACAACCTGCAGAAACCCATCCTCTGCATCTCCACTCATCTTTCAATAATACAACCTGCAGAAAACCATCCTCAGCATCTCCACTCACCTTCCAGTAATACAACCTGCAGAAACCAATCCTCAGCATCTCCACTCACCTTCCAATAACACAACCCGCAGAAACCCATCCTCAGCACTTTCAATCAAATCCGAATAACACAACCTGCAGAAACCCATCCTCAGCATCTCCACTAATCTTCCAACAACACAACCTGCAGAAACCCATCCTTAGCATCATCACTCACCTCCCAATAACACAACCTGTAGAAACCCATGCTCAGCACTATCACTCACCTCCGAATAACACAACCTGCTGGAACCCATCCTCAACAACACCACTCACCTCCCAATAACACAACCTGCCGAAACCCATCCTCAGCATTTTCACTCACCTCCCAATAACACATCCTGCAATAAACCATCCTCAGCATCTCCACTAACCTTCCAATAACACAAACTGCAAAAACCCATCCTCAGCTTCTTCACTAACCTTCCAATAACGCAACTTGCAGAAAATAATCCTCAGCATTTCCACTCAAGTTCCAAGAACACATCCTGCAAAAACCCATCCTCAGCATCATCACTAACCTTCCAATACCGCAACCTGCAGAAACCCATCCACAACATCTCCATTCACCTTCCAATAACACAACCTGCAGAAAACCATCCTCAGCATCTTCGCTAACCGTCCAATAACTCAATCTGCAGAAACCCATCCTCAGCATCTCCACTCACCTCCCAATAACACAACATGCAGAAACCCATCCTCAGCATCTCCACTCATCTCTCAATAACACAACCTGCAGAAACGCATCCTCAGCATCTCCACTCATCTTCCATTAACACAACCTGCAGAAATCCATCCTCAGCATTTCCACTCACCTTCCAATAATATAACCAGCAGAAACCAATCCTCAGAATCTCCGCTCACTTCCAATAACACAACCTGCAGAAACCCATCCTCAGCATCTCCACTCACCTTCCAATAACACAACATGCACAAACCCATCCTCAGCATCTCCACTCACCTTCCAGTAATACAACATGCAGAAACCAATCCTCAGCATCTCCAATAACCTTCCAACAACACAACCTGCAGAAACCCATCCTCAGCACTTTCACTCACCTCCGAATAACATAACCTGCAGAAACCCATCCTCAGCATCTTAACTCACCTCCCAATAACACAACCTGCAGAAACCCATCCTCTGCATCTCCACTCATCTTTCAATAATACAACCTGCAGAAACCCATCCTCAGCATCTCCACTCACCTTCCAGTAATACAACCTGCAGAAACCAATCCACAGCATCTCCACTCACCTTCCAATAACACAACCCGCAGAAACCCATCCTCAGCACTTTCAATCAAATCCGAATAACACAACCTGCAGAAACCCATCCTCAGCATCTCCACTAATCTTCCAACAACACAACCTGCAGAAACCCATCCTTAGCATCATCACTCACCTCCCAATAACACAACCTGTAGAAACCCATGCTCAGCACTATCACTCACCTCCGAATAACACAACCTGCTGGAACCCATCCTCAACAACACCACTCACCTCCCAATAACACAACCTGCCGAAACCCATCCTCAGCATTTTCACTCACCTCCCAATAACACATCCTGCAATAAACCATCCTCAGCATCTCCACTAACCTTCCAATAACACAAACTGCAAAAACCCATCCTCAGCTTCTTCACTAACCTTCCAATAACGCAACTTGCAGAAAATAATCCTCAGCATTTCCACTCAAGTTCCAAGAACACATCCTGCAAAAACCCATCCTCAGCATCATCACTAACCTTCCAAATCCGCAACCTGCTGAAACCCATCCACAACATCTCCATTCACCTTCCAATAACACAACCTGCAGAAAACCATCGTCAGCATATTCGCTAACCGTCCAATAACTCAATCTGCAGAAACCCATCCTCAGCATCTCCACTCACCTCCCAATAACACAACATGCAGAAACCCATCCTCAGCATCTCCACTCATCTCTCAATAACACAACCTGCAGAAACGCATCCTCAGCATCTCAACTAAACGCCCAATAAAACAACATGCAGAAACCCATCCTCAGCAACTCCACTCACCTTTCGATAACACAACCGGCAGAAACCCATCCTCAACATCTCCACTCACTTCCAGTATTACAATCTGCAGAAACCCATCCTCATTTTCTCCACTCACCTTTCAATAACACAACCTGCAGAAATCGATCCTCAGCATCTCTACTCACCTTCTAATAACACAACCTGCAGGAACCCATCCTCAGCATCTCCACTCACCTCCCTAATACACAACCTGCAGAAAACCATCCTCAGCACTTTCACTCACCTCCAAACAACACAACCCGCAGAAACCCATCCTCAGCATCTCCAATCACCTTCCAACAACACAACCTGCAGAAACCCATCCTCAGCATCTCCACTAAACCTCCAATAAAACAACCTGCAGAAACCCATCCTCAGCATCTCCACTCATCTTCCAATAACACAACCTGCAGAAACCCATCCTCAGCATCTCTACTCAACTTCCAATAACACAACCTGTAGAAACCCATCCTCAGCATCTCCACCCCCTCCCTAATATACAATCTGCAGAAAACCATCCTCAGCATCACCGCTAACCGTCCAATAACACAACCTGCAGAAACCCATCCTCAGCATCTTCACTAACCTTCCAATCACACAACCTGCAGAAACCAATCGTCAGCATCTCCACTCACCTTCCAATAACAAAACCGGTAGGAACCCATCCTCAGCATCTCCACTCACCTCCCTAAATCACCACCTGCAGAAACCCATCCTCAGCATCTCCAATAAACTTCGAACAACACAAACTGCTGAAACCCATCCTCAGCAACATCACTCACCTCCCAATAACACAACCTGCAGAAACCCATCCTTAGCATCTTCACTCACCTCCCAATAACACAATCTGTCGGAACTCATCCTTAGCATCTCCACTCACCTCCCTAAAACACAACCTGCAGAAACCCGTGCTCAGCATCACCACTAACCTTCCAACAACACAACCTGCAGAAACCCATCCTCAGCATTTTCACTCACCTCCCAATAACACAACCAGCAGAAATCCATTCTCAGCATCCCCACAAACCTTCCAATAACACAACCTGAAGAAACGCATTCCCAGCATCTCCACTAATCTTCCAATAACACAACTTGCTGGAATCTATCCGCAGCATCTCCACTCAACTTCAAATAACACAACCTGCAGATCCCATCCTCAGCATCGTCACTTTCCTCCCAATAACGCAACCTGCAGAAACCCATCCTCAGCATCTCCACTCAAATCTCAATAACACAATCTTCAGAAGCCCATGCACTGCATCTCTACTCACCTCCAATAACGCAACCTGCAGAAACCAATCTTCAGCATCACCACTAACTTTCCAATAACACAACGTGTAGAAAACTATCCTCGGCATCTCCACTTACCGTCCAATAAAACAACCTGCAGAAACCCATCCTGAGCATTTCCACTCACCTCCCTATAACACAACCTGCAGAAACCCATCCTCAGCATCTCCACTCACCTCCCAATGACACAACCTGCAGAAACCCATCATCAGCATCTCCACTCACCTCCCAATATCACACGTGCAGAAACCCATCCTCAGCATCTCCACTCACCTTCCAATAACACAAGCTGCAGAAACCCATCCACTGCATCTCCACTCACCTTCCAATAATATAACCTGCAGGAACCAATCCTCAGCATCTCCACTCACCTCCCAATAACACAACCTGCAGAAACACATCCACAGCTTCTTCACTCAGCACTTAATAACACAACATGCACAAACCCATCCTCAGCATCTTCAATCACCAGCCAATAACAAAACCTGTGGAAACCAATCCTCAGCCTTTTCACTCTCCTCCCAATAACACAACCTGCAGAAACCCATCCTCAGCATCACCACTCATCTATCAATAACACAACCTTCAGAAATCCATCCTCAGCATCTCCACTCAAGTTCCAAGAACACAACCTGCAGAAACCCATCCTCATTTTATCCACTCACCTTCCAATAACACAACCTGCAGAAACCCATCCTTTGCATCTTCACTCACCTCCGAATAACACAACCTGCAGAAACCCATCCTCAGCATCACCACTAACCTTACAATAACACAGCCTGCAGAAACCCATCCTCAGCATTTTCACTCTCCTCCCAATAACACAACCTGCAGAAAACCATCCTCAGCACTTTCACTCACCTCCAAATAACACAACCCGCAGAAACGCATCCTAAGCATCTCCAATAACCTTCCAACAACACAACCTGCAGAAACCCATCCTCAGCAACACAACTAACCTTCCAATTACACCATCTGTAGGAAGCAATCCTCAGAATCTCCACTAACCTTCCAACAACACAACCTGCAGTAACCCATTCTTAGCATCTTCACTCACCTCCCAATAACACAACCTGTAGGAACCCATCCTCAGCATCACCACTAACCTTCCAACAACACAACCTGCAGAATCCCATCCTTAGCATCTTCACTCACCTCCCAATAACATAGCCTGCAGATACCCATCCTCAGCATCTCCACTAAAATCTCAATAACACAAACTTCAGAAGCCCATGCACTGCATCTCCACTCATCTTCCAATAACACAAACTGCAGAAATCCATCCTCAGCATCCCCACAAACCTTCCAATAACACAACCTGAAGAAACGCATTCCCAGCATCTCCACTAATCTTCGAATAACACAACTTGCAGGATTCTATCCTCAGCATCTCCGCTCACGTTCCAATAACACAACTTGCTGGAATCTATCTGCAGCATCTGCACTCACCTTCCAATAACACAATCTGCAGAAAACCATCCTCAGCATCACCGCTAACCGTCCAATAACACAACCTTCAGAAACCCATCCTCAGCATCTTCACTAACCTTCCAATCACACAACCTGCAGAAACCCATCCTCAGCATCATCACTAACGTTCCAATCACATAACGTGCAGAATTCCATCCTCAGCATCTTCACTCACCTTCCAAGAACACAACCTGCAGAAACCCATTCTCAGCACCTTCACTCACCATCCAATAACACAACCTGCAGAAAACCATCCACAGCATCTCAACTCACCTCTCAATAACACAACTTGCAGAAACCCATCCTCAGCATGTCCACTAACCTTCCAATAAGAAAACCTGCAGAATCCCATTCTCAGCATCTCCAATCACCTTTCAATTACACAACCGTCAGAAACCCATCCTCAGTTTCTTCACTCACCTCCCAGTAACACAACCTGCAGAACCCCATCCTCAGCATCTCAACTAACCTTCCAATAACACAATCTGCAGAAACCCATCCTCAGCATCTCCACTCACCTTCCAGTATCACAACCTGCAGAAACCCACCCTCAGCATCTTCACTTTCCTTCCAATAAAATAACCTGCAGGAACCCAGCCTCTGCACATTCACTCACCTCCGAATAACACAACCTGCAGAGACCAATCCTCAGCATCACCACTAACCTTCCAAAAACACAACCTGTAGGAACACATCCTCAGAATCCCAACTTCCAATAACACAACGTGTAGAAACACATCCTCGGCATCTCCACTTACCTTCCAATAAAACAACCAGCACAAACCCATCCTGAGAATTTCCACTCACCTCCCTATAACACAACCTGCAGAAACCCATCCTCAGCATCTCCACTCAACTCCCAATAACACAACGTGCAGAAACCCATCCTCAGCATCTCACTCAGCTTCCAATAACACATCCTGCAGAAACCCATCCACTGCATCCCCACTCAGCTTCCAATAATATAACATGCAGAAATCCATCCTCAGCATCTCCACTCATCTTCCAATAACACAACCTGCAGAAACCCTTCCACAGCATTTCCACTCACCTTCCAATGATAAAACCTGCAGAAACCAATCCTCAGCACCTCCACTCACTTCCAATAACACAACCTCCATATACCCATCCTCATCATCTCCACTCACCTCCCAATAACACAACCTGCAGAAACCCATCCTCAGCATCTCCACTCACCACTTAATAACACAACATGCACAAACCCATCCTCAGCATCTTCAATCACCACCCAATAACAAAACCTGCAGAAACCCATCCTCAGCATGTCCACTAACCTTACAATAAGAAAACCTGCAGAATCCCATCCTCAGCATCTCCACTCAGCTTTCAATTACACAACCTGCAGAAACCCATCCTCAGCATCTCCACTCACCTCCCAGTAACACAACCTGCAGAAATCCATCCTCAACATCTCCACTAACCTTCCAATAACACAATCTGCAGAAACCAATCCTCAGCATTCCCACTCACCTTCCAATAAAACAACCTGCAGAAACCCATCCTCAGCATCTCCACTAACCTTCCAATAACACAACCTGCAGAAACCCATCCTCAGCATCGTCACTCACCTCCCAATAACACAACCTGCAGAACCCCATCCTCAGCATCTACACTAACCTTCCAATAACACAACCTGCAGAAACTAATCCTCAGCATCTCCACTCACTTCCAATAACAAAACCTGCAGAAACCCATCCTCATCATCTCCACTCACCTCCCAATAACACAACCTGCAGAAACCCATCCTCAGCATCTCCACTCACCTCCCAATAACACAACATGCACAAACCGATCCTCAGCATCTTCAATCACCAGCCCATAACAAAACCTGCAGAAACCCATCCTCAGCATCGTCACTCACCTCCCAATAACACAACCTGCAGAACCCCATCCTCAGCATCTAGACTAACCTTCCAATAACATAACCTGCAAAAAACAATCCCCGGCATCTCCACTCACCTCCCAAAAACACAACCTGCAGAAACACATCCTCAGCATCTCCACTCACAATCCAATAACACAACCTGCAGAAACACATCCTCAGCATCTCCACTCACCATCCAATAACACAACCTGCAGAAACACATTCTCAGCATCTCCACTCACCATCCAATAACACAACCTGCAGAAGCACATTCTCAGCATCTCCTCTCACGTTCCAATAACACAACCTGCAGAAAACCATCCACAGCATCTCAACTCACCCCCCCCAATAACATATTCGCTGCAGAAACACATCCTCAGAATGTCCACTAACCTTACAATAAGAAAACCTGCAGAATCCCATTCTCAGAATCTCCACTCACCTTTCAATTGTACAACCTGCAGAAACCCACACTCAGCATCTCCACTAACCTTCCAATAACACAATCTGCAGAAACCAATCCTCAGAATCTCCACTCACCTTCCAATAACACAACCTGCAGAAACCCATCCTCAGCATCAACACCATCCTTCCAAAAACACAAGCTGTAGGAACCCATCCTCAGCATCCCAACTTCCAATAACACAACGTGTAGAAACCCATCCTCGGCATCTCCACTTACCTTCCAATAAAACAACCTGCACATACACATCCTGAGCATTTCAACTCACCTCCCTATAACACAACCTGCAGAAACCCATCCTCAGCATCTCCACTCACCTCCCAATACACAACCTGCAGAAACCCATCCTCAGCATCTCCACTCACCTTCCAATAACACAACTTGCTGGAATCTATCTGCAGCATCTCCACTCACCTTCCAATAACACAATCTGCAGAAAACCATCCACAGCATCACCGCTAACCGTCCAATAACACAACCTTCAGAAACCCATCCTCAGCATCTTCACTAACCTTCCAATCACACAACCTGCAGAATCCAATCCCCAGCATCTCCACTCACCTTCCAGTAACACAACGTGCAGAAAAGCATTCTCAGCACCATCACTAAACTTCCAATAACACAATCTGCCGAACCACATCCTCAGCATCTTCACTCACCTTCCAATAACACAACCTGCAGAAACCCATCCTCAGCATCTCCACTCACCTCCCAATAACACAACCTGCAGAAACCATCTTCAGCATCTTCACTAACCATCCAATAACACAACCTGCAGAAACCCATCCTCAGCATCTCCACTCACCTCCCAATAACACAACCTGTAGAAACCTAGCCTCAGCATCTCCACTCACCTCCCAATAAGACAACTTACAGAAACCCATCCTCAGCATCTTCACTCACCTTCCAATAACACAACCTGCAGAAACCCATCCTCAGCATCTCCACTCACCTTCCAATAACACAACCTGGAGAAAGTTATCCTCAGCATCTCCAATCACCGGCCAAAAAGAGAAACTGCAGAAACCCATACATAGCATCTCCACTCACCTACCAATAACACAACCTGCAGAAACACATCCTGAGCATCTCCACTCACCTCCCAATAACACAACCTGCAGAAACCCATCTTCAGCATCTCAACTCACCTCCCAATAAGACAACCTGTAAAAACCTAACCTCAGTATCTTCAGTCAACTCCCAATAGCACAATCTGCAGAAACTGATCCTCAGCATCTCTACTCACCTTCCAATAACACAGTCTGCAGAAACCCATCTTTAGCATCTCCACTCACCTTCCAATAACATAAACTGCAGAAAGCCATCCTCAGCAACTTCACTCACCTTCCAATAACACAACCTGCTGAAAACCATCCTCAGCATCTCCTCTGACCTTCCAATAACACAACCTGTAGAAACCATCTTCAGCATTTTCACTAACCATCCAATAACACAACCGGCAGAAACCCATCCTGAGCATCTCCACTCACCTTCCATTAACACAACCTGCAGAAATCCATCCTCAGCATCTCCACTCACCTCCCAATAACATAACCTGCAGAAAGCCATCCTCAGCACCTTCACTCACCTTCCAATAACACAGCCTGCTGAAAACCATCCTCAGCATCTCCACTGACCTTCCAATAACACAACCTGCAGAAACCATCTTCAGCATCTTCACTAAACTTCCAATAACACAACCTGCAGAAACCCATCCTGAGCATCTCCACTCACCTCCCAATAACACAACCTGCAGAAACCCATCCTCAGCATCTCCACTCTCCTTCCAATAACACAACCTGTAGAAACCTAGCCTCAGCATCTCCACTCACCTCCCAATAAGACAACTTGCAGAAACCCATCCTCAGCATCTTCACTCACCTTCCAATAACACAACCTGCAGAAACCCATCCTCAGCATCTCCACTCACCTTCCAGTAACACAATCTGCAGAAACCCATCCTCAGCATCTCCACTCACCTCCCAATAACACAACCTGTAGAAACCTAGCCTCAGCATCTCCACTCACCTCCCAATAAGACAACTTGCAGAAACCCATCCTCAGCACCTTCCTCACCTTTCAATAACACTACCTGAAGAAACCCATCCTCAGCATCTCCACTCACCTTCCAATAACACAACCTGGAGAAAGTCTTCCTCAGCATCTCCAATCACCTCCCAATAAGACAACCTGTAGAAACCCAACCTCAGAATCTCCACTCTCCTTCCAATAAAACATCCTGCAGAAACCCATCCACAATATCTTCACTTTCCTTCCAATAACACAACCTGCAGAAACCCATCCTCAGCATCTCTTCTCACCTTCCAAAATCACAACCTGCAGAATCCAATCCCCAGCATCTCCACTCACCTCCCAATAACACAACGTGCAGAAAACCATCCTCAGCATCTTCACTCACCTTCCAATAACACAACCTGCAGAAACCCATCCTCAGCATCTCTACTGATCTTCCAATAACAAAACAGGCAGGAATCCATCCTCAGCATCTTCACTCACCTTCCAATAACACAACCTGCAGAACACTATCCTCAGCATCTCTTCTCATCTTCCAAAAACACAATCTGCAGAAAACCATCCTCAGCACCTTCACTCAACTTCCAATAACACAACGTGCAGAAAACCATCCTCTGCATATCCACTCAACATCCAAAAACACAACCTGCAGAAACACATCCTGAGCATCTCCACTCACCTCCCAAAAACACAACCTGCAGAAACCCTTTCTCAGCATCTTCGCTAACCATCCAATAACACAAACTGCAGAAACCCATCCGCAGCTTCTTCACTAAGCTTCCAATAACACAACTTTCAGAAACCCATTCTCAGCATCTCCACTGACCTTACAATAACACAACCTGCAGAAACCCATCCACAGAATCTCCACTCGCCTCTCAATACCACAACATGCAGAAACCCATCCTCAGCATCTCCGCTCACCTCCCAATAACACAACCTGCAGAAACCCATCCACAGCATCTCCACTCACCTCCCAAAAAGACAACCTGCAGGAACCCATCCTCAGCATCTCCAGTCAAATTCAAATAACACAACCTGCAGAAACCCATCCTCAGCATCCTCACTAAACGCCCAATAAAACAATCTGCCGAAACCCATCCTCAGCATCTTCACTCGCCTTCCAATAACACAACCTGGAGAAAGCCATCCTCAGCATCTCCAATCATCTGCCAATAAGAGAAGCTGCAGAAACCCATCCTCAGCATTTTCACTCGCCTTCCAATAACACAACCTGCAGAAACCCATCCTCATCATCTTCACTCACCTTCCAATAACACAACCTGCTGAAAACCATCCTCAGCATCTTCACTCACCTTCCAATAACACACAACATGCAGCAACCCATCCTCAGCATCTCCAATCACCTTCCAATAACACAACCTGCAGAAATCATCTTCAGCATCTTCACTAACCTTCCAATAACACAACCTGCAGAAACCCATCCTCCGCATCTCCACTCACCTCCCAATAACACAACCTGTAGAATCCCAGCCTCAGCATCTCCACTCAACTCCCAATAACACAACCTGGAGAAATCCATCCTCAGCATCTCCAATCATCTGCCAATAAGAGAAACTGCAGAAACCCATCCATAGCATCTTCACTGACCTTCCAATAACACAACCTGCAGAAACCCATCCTCAGCAGCTTCACTCGCCTTCCAATAACACAACCTGCAGAAACCCATCCTCATCATCTTCAATCACCTTCCAATAACAAAACCTGCTGAAAACCATCCTCAGCATCTTCACTCACCTTCCAATAACACACAACCTGCAGAAACCCATCCTCAGCATCTCCACTCACCTTCCAATAACACAACCTGCAGAAATCATCTTCAGCATCTTCACTAACCTTCCAATAACACAACCTGCAGAAACCCATCCTCAGCATCCCCACTCACCTTACAATAACACAACCTGCAGAAACCCATCCTCCGCATCTCCACTCACCTCCCAATAACACAACCTGTAGAAACCCAGCCTCAGCATCTCCACTCAACTCCCAATAACACAACCTGGAGAAATCCATCCTCAGCATCTCTAATTATCTGCCAATAAGAGAAACTGCAGAAACCCATCCATAGAATCTTCACTGACCTTCCAATAACACAACCTGGAGAAACCCATCCTCAGCATCTCCACTCACCTCCCAATAACACAACCTGCTGAAAACCATCCTCAGCATCTCCACTGACCTTCCAATAACACAACCAGCAGAAACCATCTTCACTAACCTTCCAATAACACAACCTGCAGAATCCTAGCCTCAGCATCTCCACTCACCTCCCAATAAGACAACTTGCAGAAACCCATCCTCAGCATCTTCACTCACCTTCCAATAACACAACCTGCAGAAACCCATCCTCAGCATCTCCACTCAGCTCCCAATAACACAACCTGTAGAAACCTAGTCTCAGCATCTCCAGTCACCTCCCAATAAGACAACTTGCAGAAACCAATCGTCAGCATCTTCACTCACCTTCCAATAACACAACCTGCAGAAACCACTCCTCAGCATCTCCACTCACATTCTAGTAACACAACGTGAGGAAAGCCATCCACAGCATCTCCAATCATCTGCCAATAACAGAAAATGCAGAAACCCATCCATAGCATCTCCACTCACCTGCCAATAACACAACTTGCAGAAACCCATCCTCAGCACCTTCCTCACCTTCCAATAACACAACCTGCAGAAACCCATCCTCAGCATCTCCACTCACCTTCCAATAACACAACCTGGAGAAAGCCATCCTCAGCATCTCCAATCACCTCCCAATAAGACAACCTGTAGAAACCCAACCTCAGCATCTCCACTCTCCTTCCAATAAAACAACCTGAAGAAACCCATCCATAATATCTTCACTTTCCTTCCAATAACACAACCTGCAGAAACCCATCCTCAGCTTCTCTTCTCACCTTCCAAAATCACAACCTGCCAAATCCAATCCCCAGCATCTCCACTCACCTCCCAATAACACAACGTGCAGAAAACCATCCTCAGCATCTTCACTCACCTTCCAATAACACAACCAGCTGAAAACCACCCTAAGCATCTCCACTCATCTTCCAATAACACAACCTGCAGAAACCATCTTCAGCATCTTCAGTAACCTTCCAATAACACAATGTGCAGAAAACCATCCTCAGCATCTTCACTCACCTTCCAATAACATAAACTGCAGAAAGCCATCCTCAGCACCTTCACTCACCTTCCAATAACAGAACCTGCTGAAAACCATCCTCAGCATCTCCTCTGACCTTCCAATAACACAACCTGCAGAAACCATCTTCAGCATCTTCACTAACGTTCCAATAACACAACCTGCAGAAAACCATCCTGAGCATCTCCACTCACCTTCCGTTAACACAACCTGCAGTAACCCCTCCTCAGCATCTCCACTCACCTCCCAATAACATAACCTGCAGAAAGCCATCCTCAGCACCTTCACTCACCTTCCAATAACACAACCTGCTGAAAACCATCCTCAGCGTCTCCACTGACCTTCCAATAACACAACCTGCAGAAACCATCTTCAGCATCTTCACCAAACTTCCAATAACACAACCTGCAGAAACCCATCCTGAGCATCTCCACTCACCTTCCAATAACACAACCTGCAGAAACCCATCCTCAGCATCTCCACTCTCCTTCCAATAACACAACCTGTAGAAATCTAGCCTCAGCATCTCCTCTCACCTCCCAATAAGACAACTTGCAGAAACCCATCCTCAGCATCTTCACTCACCTTCCAATAACACAACCTGCAGAAACCCATCCTCAGCATCTCCACTCACCTTCCAGTAACACAACCTGCAGAAACCCATCCTCAGTATCTCCACTCACCTCCCAATAACACAACCTGTAGAAACCTAGCCTCAGCATCTCCACTCACCTCCCAATAAGACAACCTGTAGAAACCCAACCTCAGCATCTCCACTCACCTCCCAATAAGACAACCTGCAGAAACCCATCCACAATATCTTCACTTTCCTTCCAATAACACAACCTGCAGAAAACCATCCTCAGCATCTCTTCTCACCTTCCAAAATCACAACCTGCAGAATCCAATCCCCAGCATCTCCACTCACCTCCCAATAACACAACGTGCAGAAAACCGTCCTCAGCATCTTCACTCACCTTCCAATAACAAACCCTGCTGAAAACCATCCTCAGCATCTCCACTCATCTTCCAATAACACAACCTGTAGAAACACAGCCTCAGCATCTCCACTCACCTCCCAATAAGACAACCTGCAGAAACCCATCCTCAGCATCTTCACTCACCTTCCAAAAACACAACCTGCAGAAACCCATCATCAGCATCTCCAGTCACCTTCCAATACCACAACCTGGAGAAAGCCATCCTCAGCATCTCCAATCAGCTGCCAATAAGAGAAACTGCAGAAATCCATCCATAGCGTCTTCACTCACCTTCGAATAACATAACCTGCAGATACCCACCCATAGCATCTCCACTCACCTGACAATAACACAACCTGTAGAAACCCATCATCAGCATCTCCACTCACCTTCCAATACCACAACATGCAGAAAGCCATCCTCAGCATCTCCAATCAGCTGCCAATAAGAGAAACTGCAGAAACCCATCCATAGCGTCTTCACTCACCTTCCAATAACACAACCTGGAGAAAGCCATCCTCAGCATCTCCAATCATCTGCCAATAATAGAAGATGCTGAAAACCATCCTCAGCATCTCCACTCACCTTCCAATAACACATCCTGCAGAAACCATCTTCAGCATCTTAACTAACCTTCCAATAACACAACCTGCAGAAACCCATCCTCAGCATCTCCACTCACCTTCCAATAACACAACCAGCAGAAACCCATCCTCAGCATCTCCACTCACCTCCCAATAACACAACCTGTAGAAACCCAGCCTCAGCATCTCCACTCACCTCTCAATAAGACAACCTGCAGAAACCCATCCTCAGCATCTTCACTCACCTTCCAATAACACAACCTGCAGGAACCCATCCTCAGCATCTCCACTCACCTTCCAATAACACAACCTGGAGAAAGTCATCCTCAGCATTTCCAATCATCTGCCAATAAGAGAAACTGCAGAAACCCATCCATAGCATCTCCACTCACCTGCCAATAACACAACCTGTAGAAACCCATCCTCAGCATCTCCACTCTCCTTCCAATAACACAGCCTGCAGAAGCCCATCCTCAACATCTCTTGTCACCTTCCAAAAACACAACCTGCAGAATCCAATCCCCAGCATCTCCAATCACCTCCCAATAACACAACGTGCAGAAAACCATCCTCAGCATGTCCACTCAACTTCCAAAAACACAACCTGCAGAAACACATCCTGTGCATGTCCTCTCACCTCCCAATAACACAACCTGAAGAAACCCATCTTCAGCATCTCCACTCACCTCCGAATAAGAAACCTGCAAAAACCCATCCCCAGCATCTTCACTAACCTTCATTCACCTTACAAGAACACAACCTGAAGAAGACCAACCTCAGCATCTCCACTCAACTTCCAAAAATACAACTGGCAGAAAGACATCCTCAGCATCTTCCCTCACCTGCCAATAACACGACCTGCTAAAATCCATCCTCCGCAGCTCTACTCACCTAGCAACAACACAACCTGCAGAAACCCATCCTGTGCATCTCCACTCTCATCCCAATAACACAACCTGCAGAAACCCATCCTCAGCACCATCACTAAACTTCCAATAACTCAATCTGCCGAATCCCATCCTCAGCATCTTCACAGACCTTCCAATAACACAACCTGCAGAAACCATCTTCAGCATCTTCACTAACCTTCAAATAACACAACCTGCAGAAACCCATCCTCACCATCACTCACCTCCCAATAACACAACCTGCAGAAACCATCCTCAGCATCTCCACTCATCTTCCAATGACACAACCTGCAGAAACCCATACTCAGCGTCTCCACTCACCTCCCAATAACACAACCTGTAGAAGCACAGCTACAGCATCTCCACTCACCTCCCAATAAGACAACCTGCAGAAACCCATCCTCAGCATCTTCACTCACCTTCCAAAAACACAACCTGTAGAAACCCATCATAAGCATCTCCACTCACCTTCCAATACCACAACCTGGAGAAAGCCATCCTCAGCATCTCCAATCTTCTGCCAATTAGAGGAACTGCAGAAACCCATCCACAGCGTCTTCACTCACCTTCCAATAACATAACCTGCAGAAACCCATCCATAGCATCTCCACTCACCTGCCAATAACACAACCTGTAGAAACCCATCATCAGCATCTCCGCTCACCTTCCAATACCACAACCTGGAGAAAGCTATCCTCAGCATCTCCAATCAGCTGCCAATAAATAAATGCAGAAACCCATCCATAGCGTCTTCACTCACCTTCCAATAACACAACCTGGAGAAAGCCATCCTCAGCATCTCCAATCATCTGCCAATAATAAAATATGCTGAAAACCATCCTCAGCATCTCCACTCACCTTCCAAGAACACAACCTGCAGAAACCCATCCATAGCATCTCCACTCACCTCCCAATAACACAACCTGTAGAAACCCAGCCTCAGCATCTCCACTCACCTCTCAATAAGACAACCTGCAGAAACCCATCCTCAGCATCTCCACTCACCTCCCAATAACACAACCTGGAGAAAGCCATCCTCAGCATCTCCAATCATCTGCCAATAACACAACCTGCAGAAACCCTTTCTCAGCATCTTCGCTAACCATCCAATAACTCAATCTGCCGAACCCCATCCTCAGCATCTTCACTCACCTTCCAATAACACAACCTGCAGAAACCATCTTCAGCATCTTCACTAACCTTCAAATAACACAACCTGCAGAAACCCATCCTCACCATCACTCACCTCCCAATAACACAACATACTGAAACCCATCTTCAGCATCTCCACTCTCCTTCCAATAACACAACCTGCAGAAACCATCCTCAGCATCTCCACTCATCTTCAAATAAGACAACCTGCAGAAACCATCTTCAGCATCTTCTGTAACCTTCCAATAACACAACCTGCAGAAACCCATACTCAGCGTCTCCACTCACCTCCCAATAACACAACCTGTAGAAGCACAGCCTCAGCATCTCCACTCACCTCCCAATAAGACAACCTGCAGAAACCCATCCTCAGCATCTTCACTCACCTTCCAAAAACACAACCTGCAGAAACCCATCATAAGCATCTCCACTCACCTTCCAATACCACAACCTGGCGAAAGCCATCCTCAGCATCTCCAATCTTTTGCCAATAAGAGAAACTGCAGAAACGCATCCACAGCGTCTTCACTCACCTTCCAATAACATAACCTGCAGAAACGCATCCATAGCATCTCCACTCACCTGCCAATAACACAACCTGTAGAAACCCATCATCAGCATCTCCGCTCACCTTCCAATACCACAACCTGGAGAAAGCCATCCTCAGCATCTCCAATCAGCTGCCAATAAGAGAAACTGCAGAAACCCATCCATAGCGTCTTCACTCACCTTCCAATAACACAACCTGGAGAAAGCCATCCTCAGCATCTCCAATCATCTGCCAATAATAAAAGATGCTGAAAACCATCCTCAGCATCTCCACTCACCTTCCAAGAACACAACCTGCAGAAACCCATCCATAGCATCTCCACTCACCTCCCAATAACACAACCTGTAGAAACCCAGCCTCAGCATCTCCACTCACCTCTCAATAAGACAACCTGCAGAAACCCATCCTCAGCATCTCCACTCACCTCCTAATAACACAACCTGCAGAAACCCATCCTCAGCATCTCCACTCACCTTCCAATAACACAACCTGGAGAAACCCATCCTCAGCATCTCCAATCATCTGCCAATAAGAGAAACTGCAGAAACCCATCCATAGCATCTCCACTCACCTGCCAATAACACAACCTGTAGATACCCATCCTCAGCATCTCCACTCTCCTTCCAATAACACTACCTGCAGAAACCCATCCTCAATATCTTCACGTTCCTTCCAATATCACAACCTGCAGAAACCCATCCTCAACATCTCTTATCACCTTCCAAAAACACAACCTGCAGAATCCAATCCACAGCATCTCCAATCACCTCCCAATAACTCAACGTGCAGAAAACCATCCTCAGCATCTCCACTCAACTTCCAAAAACACAACCTGCAGAAACACATCCTGAGCATCTCCACTCACCTCCCAATAACACAACCTGCAGAAACCCATCTTCAGCAACATCACTAACATTCCAATAACACAACCTGCAGAAACCCATCTTCAGCGTCCCCACTCACCTCCGAATAAGACAACCTCCAAAAACCCATCCCCAGCATCTTCACTAACCTTCATTCACCTTACAAGAACACAACCTGCAGAAAAACCATCCTCAGCATCTCCACTCACCTTCCAAAAACACAACCTGCATAAACCCATCCTCTGCATCACCACTCACCTCCCAATAACACAACCTGCAGAAACCCATCCTCAGCATCTCCACCCAACTCCCAACAACACAACCAGTAGAAAAATAGACTCAGCATCTCCACTCACCTCTCAATAAGACAACCTGCAGAAACCCATCCTCAGCATCTTCACTCACATTCCAATAACACAAGCTGCAGAAAACCTTTCTCAGCATCTTCTCTAAACTTCCAATATCACAACCGCAGAAACCCATCCTCAGCATCTTCACGACCTACCAAAAACACAAACTGCAGAAACCCAACCTCAGCATCTTCACTCACCTTCCAATAACACAACGTGCAGAAACCCATCTTCAGCATCTCCACTCACCTCCGAATAAGACAACCTGCAAAAACCCATCCCCAGCATCTTCACTAACCTTCATTCACCTTACAAGAACACAACCTGCAGAAGACCAACCTCAGCATCTCCACTCAACTTCCAAAAATACAACTGGCAGAAATACATCCTCAGCTCTTCCCTCACCTCCCAATAACACAACCTGCTAAAACCCATCCTCCGCAGCTCTACTCACCTAGCAACAACTCAACCTGCAGAAACCCATCCTGTGTATCTCCACTCTCCTCCCAATAACACAACCTGCAGAAACCCATCCTCAGCACCATCACTAAACTTCCAATAACTCAATCTGCCGAACCCCATCCTCAGCATCTTCACTAACCTTCCAATAACACAACCTGCAGAAACCATCTTCAGCACCATCACTAAACTTCCAATAACTCAATTTGCCGAAACCCATCCTCAGCACCTCCACTCACCTCCCAATAATACAACCTGGAGAAATACATCCTCAGCATCTTCACTCACCTCCCAATAACACAACCTGCAGAAACCCATCCACAGCATCTCCACTCACCATCCAATAACATAACCTGCAGAAACCCATCCACAGCATCTCCACTAAACTTCCAATAACACAATCTGCAGAAACCCGTCCTCACCATAATATGGGCAGCACGGTAGCATTGTGGATAGCACATTGCTTCTCAGATCCAGGGTGCCAGGTTCGATTCAGGCTTGGGTCACTGTCAGTGCGGAGTCTGCACGTCCTCCCCGTGTGTGCGTGGGTTTCCTCCGGGTGCTCCGGTTTCCTCCCACAGTCCAAAGATGAGCAGGTTAGACGGATTGGCCATGATAAATTGGCCTTCGTGTCCAATAACACAACCTGCAGAAACACATCCTCAACATTTCCACTCACCTTCCAATAACACAATCTGTAGAAACCCATCCTCATCATCTCCACTCACCTTCCAATAACACAACCTCAGCATCTCCACTCACCTTCCAATAATACAACCTGCAGAAACCAATCCTCAGCATCATGACGCACCTCCCAATAACACAAATTGCAGAAACGCATCCTCAGCATCTCCACTCACCTCCCAATAATACAAACTGCAGAAACACATCCACAGCATCGTCACTCAGCTCCCAATAACACAACCTGCAGAAACCTATCCTAGCATCACCACTAAGCTTCAAATAACTCAACCTGCAGACACCCATCCTCAGCACCTTCATCACCTCCCAAGAACACACCCTGCAGAAACCCATCCTCAGCATGTCCACTCAATTCCAGTAATACAACCTGCAGAAACACATCCTCAGCATCTCCGCTCACCTTCCAATAACACAACCTGCAGAAACCAATCCTCAGCATCTCCACTCACCTTCCTATAACTCAACCTGCAGAAACCCATCCTCAGCATCTCCGCTCACCATTCAATAATACAACTTGCAGAATCCCATCACATCCTCTCCACTCACCTTTCAAAAACACAACCTGCAGAAACCTATCCTCAGCATCATCACTAAACTTCCAACAACACAGCCTGTCGAAACCAATCCTCATCTTCTCCACTCACCTTTCAAAAACACAATCTGCAGAAACCCATCCTCAGCATCTCAACTCACCTTCCAATCACAAAGCCGGTAGGAACCCATCGTCAGCATCTCCACTCACCTCCCTAAAACACAACCTGCAGAAACCCATCCTCAGCACCTCCAATAATCTTCCAACAACACAACCTGTAGAAACCCATCCTCAATAGCACTACTCACCTCCCAGTAACACAACCTGTAGGAACCCATCCTCAGCATCTCCACTAACCTTCCAAGAACACAACCTGCAGAAACCCATTCATAGCATCTTCACTCACCTCCCAATAACACAACCTGCAGAAACCTATCCTCAGCATCTCCACAAACCTTCCAATACCACAATCTGCAGAACCCCATCCTCAGCATCTCCAGTAACCTTCCAACAACACAACCTGCAGAACCTATCCTCAGCACTTTCACTCAACTCCGAATAACACAACCTGCAGAAACCCATCCTCAGCATCACCACTCACCTCCCAATAACAAAACCTGTAGGAGACAATTCATAGCACCTTTACTCACCTCCCAATAACACAACCTGCAGAAACCCATCCTCAGCATTTCCACTCAAGTTCCAAGAACACGTCCTGCAAAAACCCATCCTCAGCATCTTCACTGACCTTCCAATAACGCAACCTGCAGAAAACCATCCACAGCATCTTCACTAACCTTCCAATAACTCAATCTGCAGGAACCCATCCTCAGCATCTCCACTAACCTTCCAATGACACAATCTGCAGAAACCCATCATCTGCATCTCAACTAACCTTCCAATAACACAACCGGTAGAAACCTATCCTCAGCATCTCCACTAATCGTCCAATAACACAACGTGTAGAAACCCATCCTCAGCATCTCCACCTACCTTCCAATAACACCACCTGCAGAAACCCATCCTCCGCATCTCCACTAACCATCCAATAACACAACCTGCAGAAACACATCCTCAGCATCTTCACTCAACTCCTAATAATACAACGTTCAGAAACCCATCCTCATTATCTCCACTCACATCCCAATAACAGAACATGCAGAAAACCATCCTCAGCATCTCCACTCACCTTCCAATAACACAACCTGCAGAAACACATCATCAGCATCTTCACTAACTTTCCAATAACTCAACTTTCAGAAACCCATCCTCTGCATCTCCACTCACCTTTCAATAACACAACCTGCAGAAACCCATCCTCAGCATCTCCAATCACCTTTCAATAACACCACCTGCAGAAACCCATTTTTCAGCATCTACACTCATCTTTCAATAACACAGCCTGCAGAAACCAATCCTCACAATCTCCACTCACCATACAATAACACAACCTGCAGAAACCCATCCTCAGCATCTCCACTCACCTTTCAATAACACAACTTTCAGATATCCATCCTCAGCATCTCCACTCACTTCCAGTAATAAAACCTGCAGGAACTAATCCTCAGCATCTCCACTCACCTTCCAATAATACAACCTTTAGGAACCCATCCTCAACATCTCCACTCACCACCCTAAAACACAACCTGCAGAAACCCATCCTCAGCACTTTCAATCACCTCCGATTAAAACAACCTGTAGAAAACCATGCTCAGCATCTCCAATAACCTTCCAACAGCACAACCTGCAGAAACCCATCCTCAGCAACACAACTAACCTTCCAATAACACAACCTGTAGGAACCCATCCTCAGAATCTCCACTCACCTCCCTAAAACACAACCTGCAGAAACCCATCCTCTGCACTTTCACTCACCTGCGAATAATACAAATTGCAGGAACCCATCCTCAGCATCTCCACTCACCTCCCAATAACACAACCTGTAGGATCCCATCCTTAGCATCTCCACTAACTTTCCAACAACACAACCAGCAGAATACCATCCTTAGCATCTTCACTCACCTCCCAATAACACAACCTGCAGAAACACATCCTCAGCATCTCCTCTCACCTTTCAATAACACAACCTGCAGCAACACATCCTCAGCATCTACACATCTTTCCAATAACTCAACTTTCAGAAACCCATCCTCAGCATCTCCACTAACGTTCTAACAACACAACATGCAGAAACCCATTCATAGCATCTTCACTCACCTCCCAATAACACAACCTGCTGAAACCTATCCTCAGCATCTCCACATACCTTCCAATACCACAATCTGCAGAAACCCATCCTCAGCATCTCCACTAACCTTCCAATAACAAAACCTGTAGGAACCCATTCATAGCATCTTTACTCACCTCCCAATAACACAACCTGCAGAAACCCATCCTCAGCATTTCCACTCAAGTTCCAAGAACACATCCTGCAAAAACCCATCCTCAGCATCTTCACTGACCTTCCAATAACGCAACCTGCAGAAACCCATCCACAGCATCTTCACTAACCTTCCAATAACTCAATCTGCAGAAACCCATCCTCAGCATCTCCACTAACCTTCCAATGACACAATCTGCAGAAACCCATCATCAGCATCTCAACTAACCTTCCAATAACACAACCGGTAGAAACACATCCTCAGCATCTCCACTAATCTTCCAATAACATAACGTGTAGAAACCCATCCTCAGCATCTCCACTAACCTTCCAATAACACAACCTGCAGAAACACATCCTCCGCATCTCCACTCACCTCCCAATAACACAACCTGCAGAAACCCATCCTCCTCATCTCCAATTACCTTTCAATAACACAACCTGCAGAAACCAATCCTCACCATCTCCACTCACCATCCAATAAAACAACCTGCAGAAACCCATCCTCAGCATCTCCATAACCTTCCAACAACACAACCTGCAGAAACCCATCCTTAGCATCTTCACTCACCTCGCAATAACACAACCTGCAGAAGCCCATCCTCAGCATTTTCACTCACCTGCGAATAACACAACCTGCAGGAACGCATCCTCAGCATCTCCACTAACGTTCCAACAACACAACCTGCAGAAACCCATTCTTAGCACCTCCACTAACCTTCGAATAACGCAACGTGTAGGAACCCATCTTCAGAATTACCACTAACCTTCCAACAACACAACCTGCAGAAACCCATCCTCAGCATCTCCACTCACTTCCCCATAACACAACCTGCTGAAACACATCTTCAGCATCTTCACTAAGCTTCCAATAACAAAATCTGCAGCAACCAATCTTCAGCATCTCCACTCACCTCCCAATAACACAACCTGTTGAAACCCAACCTCAGCATCTCCACTCACCTCCCAATAAGACAACCTGCAAAACCCATCCACAGCATCTACACTCACATTCCAATAACACAACCTGCAGAAACCCACCCTCAGCATCTTCACTAGCCTTCCAATAACAGAACCTGGAGAAACACTCTCTCAGCATCTTCACTAACCTTCCAATAACACAACCTGCAGAAACCCGTCCTCAGTATCTTCACTAAAATTCCAATAACATAACCTGCAGAAAACCTTACTCAGCACTTTCACTCGTCTTTTAAATACACAACCTTCAGAAAATAATCCTCAGCATCTCCACTCAACTTCCATAAACACAACCTGCAGAAAGCCATCCTCAGCATCTTCCCTCACCTCCCAATAACACAACCTGCAGAAACCCATCCTCAGCATCTCCACTCATCCTCCGAATAACACATCCTGCAGAACCCAATCCACAGCATCATCACTATACATCCAACATCACAGCCTGCCGAAACCCATCCTGAGCATCTTCACTCACCTCCCAATAACATAGCCTGTAGAAACTCATCCTCAGCATCTTTTCGAACCTTCCAATAAAAACACCTGCAGGAACCCATCCTCAGCACCTTCACTTACCATCCTATAACACAACCTGCAGAAAACCATCCTCAGCTACTCCACTCACCTTCCAATAAGACAACCTGCAGAAACCCAACTTCAGCATCTCCACTCATCTCCCAATAGCAGAAACAACAGAAATCCACCCTAAGCACCTCCACTCACATTCCAATAACATAAACTGCAGAAACACATCCAGAGCATCTCCACCCACCTCCCAATAGTACAACTTGCAGAAACCCATTCTCAGCATCTCCACTCACCTCCCAGTAACACCACCTGCTGAAACACATCTTCAGCATCTCCACTAACCTTCCAATAACACAACCAGCAGAAACCCATCTTCACCATCTCCACTCACCTCCCAATAACACAACCTGTAGAAACCCAATCTCAGCATCTGCACGCACCTCCCAATAAGACAACCTGCAAAAACCCATCCTCAGCATCTACACTCACATACCAATAACACAACCTGCAGAAACCCACCCTCAGCATCTTCACTAACCTTCCAATAACAGAACCTGCAGAAACCCTTCCTCAGCATCTCTTCTCACCTTCCAAAAATACAACCTGCAGAAACCCATCCTAAGCATCTCTCCTCACCTCTCAATAACTCCACCTGCAGAAAACCATCCTCAGCACCTTCACTCACATTTTAATAACACAACCTTCGGAAAACAATCCTCAGCATTTTCCCTCAACTCCCAATAACACAACCTGCAGAAACCCATACTCAACATCTCCACTCACCTCCCAATAACACAACATGCAGAAACCCATCCTCAGCATCATTACGAAACTTCCAACATAACAGCCGGCCGAAACCCATCCTGAGCATCTCCACTCACCTCTCAATAACATAACCTGTAGAAACTGATCCTCAGCATCTTCACTTACCTCCCAATAAAACAACCATCAGAAAACTATCCTCAGCATCTCCACTGACCTCCCCATAACATAACCTGCAGAACCCCATCCTCAGCATCTCCACTCACGTTCCAATAACACATCAAGCCGAAACCCATCCTCGGCATCTTCATTCACCTTCTAAAAACACAACCAGTAGAAACCCATCCTCAGCATCTTCACTCACCTTTGAATCACCCAACCTGCAGAAACCCAACCTCAGCTTCTCCACTCAATTTCCAATAACACAATCTGCAGAAACCCATCCTCAGCATCTCCACTAAACTTCCAATAACACAACCTGCAGAAACACATCCTCAGCACCTTCACTCACCTCCCAATAATACAACCTGGAGAAATACATCCTCAGCATCTTCACTCACCTCCCAATAACACAACCTGCAGAAACCCATCCACAGCATCTCCACTCACCATCCAATAACAGAACCTGCAGAAACCCATCCACAGCATCTCCACTAACCCTGCAATAACACAATCTGCAGAATCCCGTCCTCACCATAATATGGGCAGCACGGTAGCATTGTGGATAGCACATTGCTTCTCAGATCCAGGGTGCCAGGTTCGATTCAGGCTTGGGTCACTGTCAGTGCGGAGTCTGCACGTCCTCCCCGTGTGTGCGTGGGTTTCCTCCGGGTGCTCCGGTTTCCTCCCACAGTCCAAAGATGAGCAGGTTAGACGGATTGGCCATGATAAATTGGCCTTCGTGTCCAATAACACAACCTGCAGAAACACATCCTCAGCATTTCCACTCACCTTCCAATAACACAATCTGTAGAAACCCATCCTCATCATCTCCACTCACCTTCCAATAACACAATCTCAGCATCTCCACTCACCTTCCAATAATACAACCTGCAGAAACCAATCCTCATCATCATCACGCACCTCCCAATAACACAACCTGCAGACACCCATCCTCAGCATCTCCACTCACCTTCCAATAACACAAATTGCAGAAACCCATCCTCAGCATCTCCACTCACCTCCCAATAATACAAACTGCAGAAATACATCCACAGCATCGTCACTCACCTCCCAATAACACAACCAGCAGAAACCTATCCTAGCATCACCACTAATCTTCAAATAACACAACCTGCAGAAACCAATCCTCAGCATCTCCACTCACCTTCCTATAACTCAACCTGCAGAAACCCATCCTCAGCATCTCCGCTCACCTTTCAATAATACAACTTGCAGAATCCCATCACATCCTCTCCACTCACCTTTCAAAAACACAACCTGCAGAAACCTATCCTCAGCATCATCACTAAACTTCCAACAACACAGCCTGTCGAAACCAATCCTCATCTTCTCCACTCACCTTTCAAAAACACAATCTGCAGAAACCCATCCTCAGCATCTCAACTCACCTTCCAATCACAAAGCCGGTAGGAACCCATCCTCAGCATCTCCACTCACCTCCCTAAAACACAACCTGCAGAAACCCATCCTCAGCACCTCCAATAATCTTCCAACAACACAACCTGTAGAAACCCATCCTCAATAGCACCACTCTCCTCCCAGTAACACAACCTGTAGGAACCCATCCTCAGCATCTCCACTAACCTTCCAAGAACACAACCTGCAGAAACCCATTCATAGCATCTTCACTCACCTCCCAATAACACAACCTGCAGAAACCTATCCTCAGCATCTCCACAAACCTTCCAATACCACAATCTGCAGAAACCCATCCTCAGCATCTCCACTAACCTTCCAACAACACAACCTGCAGAACCTATCCTCAGCACTTTCACTCAACTCCGAATAACACAACCTGCAGAAACCCATCCTCAGCATCACCACTCACATCCCAATAACAAAACCTGTAGGAGCCCATTCATAGCACCTTTACTCACCTCCCAATAACACAACCTGCAGAAACCCATCCTCAGCATTTCCACTCAAGTTACAAGAACACATCCTGCAAAAACCCATCCTCAGCATCTTCACTGACCTTCCAATAACACCACCTGCAGAAACCCATCCTCCGCATCTACACTAACCTTCCAATAACTCAATCTGCAGGAACCCATCCTCAGCATCTCCACTAACCTTCCAATGACACAATCTGCAGAAACCCATCATCAGCATCTCAACTAACCTTCCAATAACACAACCGGTAGAAACCTATCCTCAGCATCTCCACTAATCTTCCAATAACACAACATGTAGAAACCCATCCTCAGCATCTCCACTAACCTTCCAATAACACCACCTGCAGAAACCCATCCTCTGCATCTCCACTAACCATCCAATAACACAACCTGCAGAAACCCATCCTCAGCATCTTCACTCAACTCCTAATAATACAACGTGCAGAAACCCATCCTCATCATCTCCACTCACATCCCAATAACACAACATGCAGAAAACCATCCTCAGCATCTCCACACACCTTCCAATAACACAACCTGCAGAAACACATCCTCAGCATCTTCACTAACTTTGCAATAACTCAACTTTCAGAAACCCATCCTCTGCATCTCCACTCACCTTTCAATAACACAACCTGCAGAAACCCATCCTCAGCATCTCCAATCACCTTTCAATAACACCACCTGCAGAAACCCATCCTCAGCATCTACACTCATCTTTCAATAACACAGCCTGCAGAAACCAATCCTCACAATCTCCACTCACCACCCTAAAACACAACCTGCAGAAACCCATCCTCAGCACTTTCAATCACCTCCGAATAAAACAACCTGTAGAAAACCATGCTCAGCATCTCCAATAACCTTCCAACAACACAACCTGCAGAAACCCATCCTCAGCAACACAACTAACCTTCCAATAACTCAACCTGTAGGAACCCATCCTCAGAATCTCCACTCACCTCCCTAAAACACAACCTGCAGAAACCCATCCTCTGCACTTTCACTCACCTGCGAATCATACAAATTGCAGGAACCCATCCTCAGCATCTCCACTCACCTCCCAATAACACAACCTGTAGGATCCCATCCTCAGAATCTCCACTAACTTTCCAACAACACAACCTGCAGAATACCATCCTTAGCATCTTCACTCACCTCCCAATAACACAACCTGCAGAAACACATCCTCAGCATCTCCGCTCACCTTCCATTAACACAAATTGCAGAAACCAATCCTCAGCATCTCCTCTCACCTTTCAATAACACAACCTGCAGCAAAACATCCTCAGCATCTTCACATCATTCCAATAACTCATCTTTCAGAAACCCATCCTCAGCATCTCCACTCACCTTTCAATAACACAACCTGCAGAAACCCATCCACAGCATCTCCACTCACCTTTCAATAACACAACCTGCAGCAACACATCCTCAGCATCTACACATCTTTCCAATAACTCAACTTTCAGAAACCCATCCTCAGCATCTCCACTAACCTTCCAACAACATAACATGCAGAAACCCATTCATAGCATCTTCACTCACCTCCCAATAACACAACCTGCTGAAACCTATCCTCAGCATCTCCACAAACCTTCCAATACCACAATCTGCAGAAACCCATCCTCAGCATCTCCACTAACCTTCCAATAATAAAACCTGAAGGAACCTATTCATAGCATCTTTACTCACCTCCCAATAACACAACCTGCAGAAACCCATCCTCAGCATTTCCACTCAAGTTCCAAGAACACATCCTGCAAAAACCCATCCTCAGCATCTTCACTGACCTTCCAATAACGCAACCTGCAGAAACCCATCCACAGCATCTTCACTAACCTTCCAATAACTCAATCTGCAGAAACCCATCCTCAGCATCTCCACTAACATTCCAATGACACAATCTGCAGAAACCCATCATCAGCATCTCAACTAACCTTCCAATAACACAACCGGTAGAAACCAATCCTCAGCATCTCCACTAATCTTTCAATAACACAGCCTGCAGAAACCAATCCTCACAATCTCCACTCACCACCCTAAAACACAACCTGCAGAAACCCATCCTCAGCACTTTCAATCACCTCCGAATAAAACAACCTGTAGAAAACCATGCTCAGCATCTCCAATAACCTTCCAACAACACAACCTGCAGAAACCCATCCTCAGCAACACAACTAACCTTCCAATAACTCAACCTGTAGGAACCCATCCTCAGAATCTCCACTCACCTCCCTAAAACACAACCTGCAGAAACCCATCCTCTGCAGTTTCACTCACCTGCGAATCATACAAATTGCAGGAACCCATCCTCAGCATCTCCACTCACCTCCCAATAACACAACCTGTAGGATCCCATCCTCAGCATTTCCACTCAAGTTCCAAGAACACATCCTGCAAAAACCCATCCTCAGCATTTCCACTCAAGTTCCAAGAACACATCCTGCAAAAACCCATCCTCAGCATCTTCACTGACCTTCCAATAACGCAACCTGCAGAAACCCATCCACAGCATCTTCACTAACCTTCCAATAACTCAATCTGCAGAAACCCATCCTCTGCATCTCCACTCACCTTTCAATAACACAACCTGCAGAAACCCATCCTCAGCATCTCCAATCACCTTTCAATAACACCACCTGCAGAAACCCATCCTCAGCATCTACACTCATCTTTCAATAACACAGCCTGCAGAAACCAATCCTCACAATCTCCACTCACCACCCTAAAACACAACCTGCAGAAACCCATCCTCAGCACTTTCAATCACCTCCGAATAAAACAACCTGTAGAAAACCATGCTCAGCATCTCCAATAACCTTCCAACAACACAACCTGCAGAAACCCATCCTCAGCAACACAACTAACCTTCCAATAACTCAACCTGTAGGAACCCATCCTCAGAATCTCCACTCACCTCCCTAAAACACAACCTGCAGAAACCCATCCTCTGCACTTTCACTCACCTGCGAATCATACAAATTGCAGGAACCCATCCTCAGCATCTCCACTCACCTCCCAATAACACAACCTGTAGGATCCCATCCTCAGCATCTCCACTAACTTTCCAACAACACAACCTGCAGAATACCATCCTTAGCATCTTCACTCACCTCCCAATAACACAACCTGCAGAAACACATCCTCAGCATCTCCGCCCACCTTCCATTAACACAAATTGCAGAAACCAATCCTCAGCATCTCCTCTCACCTTTCAATAACACAACCTGCAGCAAAACATCCTCAGCATCTTCACATCATTCCAATAACTCATCTTTCAGAAACCCATCCTCAGCATCTCCACTCACCTTTCAATAACACAACCTGCAGAAACCCATCCACAGCATCTCCACTCACCTTTCAATAACACAACCTGCAGCAACACATCCTCAGCATCTACACATCTTTCCAATAACTCAACTTTCAGAAACCCATCCTCAGGATCTCCACTAACCTTCCAACAACATAACATGCAGAAACCCATTCATAGCATCTTCACTCACCTCCCAATAACACAACCTGCTGAAACCTATCCTCAGCATCTCCACAAACCTTCCAATACCACAATCTGCAGAAACCCATCCTCAGCATCTCCACTAACCTTCCAATAACAAAACCTGAAGGAACCTATTCATAGCATCTTTACTCACCTCCCAATAACACAACCTGCAGAAACCCATCCTCAGCATTTCCACTCAAGTTCCAAGAACACATCCTGCAAAAACCCATCCTCAGCATCTTCACTGACCTTCCAATAACGCAACCTGCAGAAACCCATCCACAGCATCTTCACTAACCTTCCAATAACTCAATCTGCAGAAACCCATCCTCAGCATCTCCACTAACCTTCCAATGACACAATCTGCAGAAACCCATCATCAGCATCTCAACTAACCTTCCAATAACACAACCGGTAGAAACCAATCCTCAGCATCTCCACTAATCTTCCAATAACATAACGTGTAGAAACCCATCCTCAGCATCTCCACTAACCTTCCAATAACACAACCTGCAGAAACACATCATCAACATCTTCACTAACTTTCCAATAACTCAACTTTCAGAAACCCATCCTCAGCATCTCCACTCACCTTTCAATAACACAACCTGCAGAAACCAATCCTCACCATCTCCACTCACCATACAATAACACAACCTGCAGAAACCCATCCTCAGCATCTCCACTCACCTTTCAATAACACAACCGGCAGAAATCCATCCTCAGCATCTCCACTCACATCCCAATAACACAACGTGCAGAAAACCATCCTCAGCATCTCCACTCACCTTCCAATAACACAACCTGCAGAAACCGATCCTCAGCACTTTCACTCACCTTCCAATAACACAACCTGCAGAAACCCATCCTCAGCATCTCCACTCAACTCCCAATAACACCACCTGCAGAAACAAATCCGCAGCATCTTCACTCACTTCCCAATAACACAACCTGCCGAAACCAATCCTCAGCATCTTCACTCACTTCCCAATAACACAACCTGCAGAAAGCCATCCTCAGCATTTCAACGAAACTTCCAATAGCACAACCTTCAGAAACCCATCCTTAGCATCTTCACTCACCTCCCAATAACACAACCTGCGGAAACACATCCTCAGCATCTCCACAAACCTTCCAATACTACAATCTGCAGAAACCCATCCTCAGCATCTCCACTAACCTTCCAACAACACAACCTGCAGAACCTATCCTCAGCACTTTCACTCAACTCCGAATAACACAACCTGCAGAAACCCATCCTCAGCATCACCACTCACCTCATAATAACAAAACCTGTAGGAGCCCATTCATAGCACCTTTACTCACCTCCCAATAACACAACCTGCAGAAACCCATCCTCAGCATTTCCACTCAAGTTCCAAGAACACATCCTGCAAAAACCCATCCTCAGCATCTTCACTGACCTTCCAATAACGCAACCTGCAGAAAACCGTCCACAGCATCTTCACTAACCTTCCAATAACTCAATCTGCAGGAACCCATCCTCAGCATCTCCACTAACCTTCCAATGACACAATCTGCAGAAAACCATCATCAGCATCTCAACTAACCTTCCAATAACACAACCGGTAGAAACCTATCCTCAGCATCTCCACTAATCTTCCAATAACACAACGTGTAGAAACCCATCCTCAGCATCTCCACTAACCTTCCAATAACACCACCTGCAGAAACCCATCCTCCGCATCTCCACTAACCATCCAATAACACAACCTGCAGAAACCCATCCTCAGCATCTTCACTCAAGTTCTAATAATACAACGTGCAGAAACCGATCCTCATCATCTCCACTCACATCCCAATAACACAACATGCAGAAAACCATCCTCAGCATCTCACCTCACCTTCCAATAACACAACCTGCAGAAACACATCCTCAGCATCTTCACTAACTTTTCAATAACTCAACTTTCAGAAACCCATCCTCTGCATCTCCACTCACCTTTCAATAACACAACCTGCAGAAACCCATCCTCATCATCTCCACTCACATCCCAATAACACAACATGCAGAAAACCATCCTCAGCATCTCCACTCACCTTCCAATAACACAACCTGCAGAAACACATCCTCAGCATCTTCACTAACTTTCCAATAACTCAACTTTCAGAAACCCATCCTCTGCATCTCCACTCACCTTTAAATAACACAACCTGCAGAAACCCATCCTCAGCATCTCCAATCACCTTTCAATAACACCTCCTGCAGAAACCCATCCTCAGCATCTACACTCACCTTTCAATAACACAACTTTCAGATATCCATCCTCAGCATCTCCACTCACATCCAGTAATACAACCTGCAGGAACCAATCCTCAGCATCTCCACTCACCTTCCAATAATACAACCTTTAGGAACCCATCCTCAACATCTCCACTCACCACCCTAAAACACAACCTGCAGAAACCCATCCTCAGCACTTTCACTCACCTGCGAATAATACAATTTGCAGGAACCCATCCTCAGCATCTCCACTCACCTCCCAATAACACAACCTGTAGGATCCCATCCTTAGCATCTCCACTAACTTTCCAACAACACAACCTGCAGAATACCATCCTTAGCATCTTCACTCACCTCCCAATAACACAACCTGCAGAAACACATCCTCAGCATCTCCGCTCACCTTCCAATAACACAAATTGCAGAAACCAATCCTCAGCATCTCCTCTCACCTTTCAATAACACAACCTGCAGCAAAACATCCTCAGCATCTTCACATCTTTCCAATAACTCATTTTTCAGAAACCCAACCTCAGCATCTCCACTCACCTTTCAATAACACAACCTGCAGAAACCCATCCACAGCATCTCCACTCACCTTTAAATAACACAACCTGCAGCAACACATCCTCAGCATCTACACATCTTTCCAATAACTCAACTTTCAGAAACCCATCCTCAGCATCTCCACTCACCTTTCAATAACACAACCTGCAGAAACCCATCCTCAGCATCTCCACTAACCTTCCAACAACACAACATGCAGAAACCCATTCATAGCATCTTCACTCACCTCCCAATAACACAACCTGCTGAAACCTATCCTCAGCATCTCCACAAACCTTCCAATACCACAATCTGCAGAAACCCATCCTCAGCATCTCCACTAACCTTCCAATAACAAAACCTGTAGGAACCCATTCATTGCATCTTTACTCACCTCCCAATAACACAACCTGCAGAAACCCATCCTCAGCATTTCCACTCAAGTTCCAAGAACACATCCTGCAAAAACCCATCCTCAGCATCTTCACTGACCTTCCTATAACGCAACCTGCAGAAACCCATCCACAGCATCTTCACTAACCTTCCAATAACTCAATCTGCAGAAACCCATCCTCAGCATCTCCACTAACCTTCCAATGACACAATCTGCAGAAACCCATCATCAGCATCTCAACTAACCTTCCAATAACACAACCGGTAGAAACCCATCCTCAGCATCTCCACTAATCTTCCAATAACACAACCTGCAGAAACACATCATCAACATCTTCACTAACTTTCCAATAACTCAACTTTCAGAAACCCATCCTCAGCATCTCCACTCACCTTTCAATAACACAACCTGCAGAAACCCATCCTTCGCATCTCCAATTACCTTTCAATAACACAACCTGCAGAAACCAATCCTCACCATCTCCACTCACCATACAATAACACAACCTGCAGAAACCCATCCTCAGCATCTCCACTCACCTTCCAATAACACAACCTGCAGAAACCCATCCTCTGCACTTTCACTCACCTTCCAATAACACAACCTGCAGAAACCCATCCTCAGCATCTCCACTCAACTCCAAATAACACCACCTGCAGAAACAAATACGCAGCATCTTCACTCACTTCCCAATAACACAACCTGCCGAAACCAATCCTCAGCATCTTCACTCACTTCCCAATAACACAACCTGCAGAAAGCCATCCTCAGCATTTCAACGAAACTTCCAAAAGCACAACCTTCAGAAACCCATCCTTAGCATCTTCACTCACCTCCCAATAACACAACCTGCGGAAACACATCCTCAGCATCTCCACTCACCTTCCAATAACACAACCGGTAGGAACCCATCCTCAGCATCTCCACTCACCTTCCAGTGATACAACCTGACGAAACCAATCCTCAGCAGCTCCACTCACCATCCAATAACACAAACTGTAGGAACCCATCCTCAGCATCTCCAATCACCTCCCTAAAACACAACACGCAGAAACCCATCCTCAGCAACACCACTAACCTTCCAATAAAACAACCTGTAGAAACTCATCCTCAGCATCTCCACTAACCTTCCAACAACACAACCTGCAGAAACCCATCCTTAGCATCTTCACTCACCTCGCAATAACACAACCTGCAGAAGCCCATCCTCAGCACTTTCACTCACCTGCGAATAACACAACCTGCAGGAACGCATCCTCAGCATCTCCACTCACCTCCCAATAAAACAACTTGCAGGAACCCATCCTCAGCATCTCCACTAACCTTCCAACAACACAACCTGCAGAAACCCATCCTTAGCACCTCCACTAACCTTCGAATAACGCAACGTGTAGGAACCCATCTTCAGCATTACCACTAACCTTCCAACAACACAACCTGCATAAACCCATCCTCAGCATCTCAACTCACCTTCCAACAACACAACCTGCAGAAACCCATCCTCAGCATTTCCACTCACCTTTCAATAACACAACCTGCAGAAACACATGCTCAACTTCTCCACTCACCTTTCAATAACACAACCTTCAGAAGCCCATCCTCAGCATCTCCACTCACCTTCCAGGAATAAAACATGCAGAAACCAATCGTCCGCATCTCCACTCACCTTCCAATAACAAAACCGGTAGGAACCCATGCTCAGCATCTCCACTCACCTCCCTAAAGCACAACCTGCAGAAACCCATCCTCAGCATCTCCAATAACCTTCCAACAATACAACCTGCAGAAACCCACCCTCAGCAACACCACTAACCTTCCAATGAAAAAAACTGTAGGAACGCATCCTCAGCATCTCCACTAACCTTCCAACAACACAACCTGCAGAAACCCATCCTCAGCACTTTCACTCACCTGCGACAAACACAACCTGCAGGAACCCATCCTCAGCATCTCCACTCACCTCCCAATAACACAACTTGCACGAACCCATCCTCAGCATCGCCACTAACTTTCCAACAACACAACCTGCAGAAACCGATCCTTAGCATCTTCACTCACCTCCAAATAACACAACCTGCAGTTCCCCATCCTTAGCATCTCCACTCACCTTTCAATAACACAACCAGCAGAAATCCATTCTCAGCATCCCCACAAACCTTCCAATAACACAACCTGAAGAAACGCATTCCCAGCATCTCCACTAATCTTCCAATAACACAACTTGCTGGAATCTATCCGCAGCATCTCCACTCAACTTCAAATAACACAACCTGCAGATCCCATCCTAAGCATCGTCACTTTCCTCCCAATAACGCAACCTGCAGAAACCCATCCTCAGCATCTCCACTCAAATCTCAATAACACAATCTTCAGAAGCCCATGCACTGCATCTCTACTCACCTCCAATAACGCAACCTGCAGAAACCAATCTTCAGCATCACCACTAACTTTCCAATAACACAACGTGTTGAAAACTATCCTCGGCATCTCCACTTACCTTCCAATAAAACAACCTGCAGAAACCCATCCTGAGCATTTCCACTCACCTCCCTATAACACAACCTGCACAAACCCATCTTCAGCATCTCCACTCACCTCCCAATGACACAACCTGCAGAAACCCATCATCAGCATCTCCACTCACCTCCCAATATCACACGTGCAGAAACCCATCCTCAGCATCTCCACTCACCTTCCAATAACACAACCTGCAGAAACCCATCCACTGCATCTCCACTCACCTTCCAATAATATAACCTGCAGAAACCAATCCTCAGCATCTCCACTCACCTCCCAATAACACAACCTGCAGAAACACATCAACAGCTTCTTCACTCAGCACTTAATAACACAACATGCACAAACCCATCCTCAGCATCTTCAATCACCAGCCAATAACAAAACCTGTGGAAACCCATCCTCAGCATCACCACTCACCTCCCGAAAACACATCATGCAGAAACCCATCGTAAACATCTCCACTCACCTCCCAATAACATAACCTGCAGAAAGGTATCCACAGCATCTCCAATCACCTTCCAAGAACACAACCTGCAGAAACCAATCCTCAGCCTTTTCACTCTCCTCCCAATAACACAACCTGCAGAAACCCATCCTCAGCATCACCACTCATCTATCAATAACACAACCTTCAGAAATCCATCCTCAGCATCTCCACTCAAGTTCCAAGAACACAACCTGCAGAAACCCATCCTCATTTTATCCACTCACCTTCCAATAACACAACCTGCAGAAACCCATCCTTTGCATCTTCACTCACCTCCGAATAACACAACCTGCAGAAACCCATCCTCAGCATCACCACTAACCTTACAATAACACAGCCTGCAGAAACCCATCCTCAGCATTTTCACTCTCCTCCCAATAACACAACCTGCAGAAAACCATCCTCAGCACTTTCACTCACCTCCAAATAACACAACCCGCAGAAACGCATCCTCA
The DNA here is from genome assembly GCF_047496885.1 of Scyliorhinus torazame. Lineage (NCBI taxonomy): Eukaryota > Metazoa > Chordata > Chondrichthyes > Carcharhiniformes > Scyliorhinidae > Scyliorhinus > Scyliorhinus torazame. The sequence goes on along the minus strand of NC_092726.1, from coordinate 135,649,031 downwards.
GCATCTCCAATAACCTTCCAACAACACAACCTGCAGAAACCCATCCTCAGCAACACAACTAACCTTCCAATTACACCATCTGTAGGAAGCAATCCTCAGAATCTCCACTAACCTTCCAACAACACAACCTGCAGTAACCCATTCTTAGCATCTTCACTCACCTCTCAATAACTCAACCTGTAGGAACCCATCCTCAGCATCACCACTAACCTTCCAACAACACAACCTGCAGAATCCCATCCTTAGCATCTTCACTCACCTCCCAATAACATAGCCTGCAGATACCCATCCTCAGCATCTCCACTAAAATCTCAATAACACAAACTTCAGAAGCCCATGCACTGCATCTCCACTCATCTTCCAATAACACAAACTGCAGAAATCCATCCTCAGCATCCCCACAAACCTTCCAATAACACAACCTGAAGAAACGCATTCCCAGCATCTCCACTAATCTTCGAATAACACACCTTGCAGGATTCTATCCTCAGCATCTCCGCTCACGTTCCAATAACACAACTTGCTGGAATCTATCTGCAGCATCTCCACTCACCTTCCAATAACACAATCTGCAGAAAACCTTCCTCAGCATCACCGCTAACCGTCCAATAACACAACCTTCAGAAACCCATCCTCAGCATCTTCACTAACCTTCCAATCACACAACCTGCAGAAACCCATCCTCAGCATCATCACTAACGTTCCAATCACATAACGTGCAGAATTCCATCCTCAGCATCTTCACTCACCTTCCAAGAACACAACCTGCAGAAACCCATTCTCAGCACCTTCACTCACCATCCAATAACACAACCTGCAGAAAACCATCCACAGCATCTCAACTCACCTCTCAATAACACAACTTGCAGAAACCCATCCTCAGCATGTCCACTAACCTTCCAGTAACACAACGTGCAGAAAAGCATTCTCAGCACCATCACTAAACTTCCAATAACACAATCTGCCGAACCACATCCTCAGCATCTTCACTCACCTTCCAATAACACAACCTGCAGAAACCCATCCTCAGCATCTCCACTCACCTCCCAATAACACAACCTGCAGAAACCATCTTCAGCATCTTCACTAACCATCCAATAACACAACCTGCAGAAACCCATCCTCAGCATCTCCACTCACCTCCCAATAACACAACCTGGAGAAACCTAGCCTCAGCATCTCCACTCACCTCCCAATAAGACAACTTGCAGAAACCCATCCACAGCATCTTCACTCACCTTCCAATAACACAACCTGCAGAAACCCATCCTCAGCATCTCCACTCACCTTCCAATAACACAACCTGGAGAAAGTTATCCTCAGCATCTCCAATCACCGGCCAAAAAGAAAAACTGCAGAAACCCATACATAGCGTCTCCACTCACCTACCAATAACACAACCTGCAGAAACACATCCTGAGCATCTCCACTCACCTCCCAATAACACAACCTGCAGAAACCCATCTTCAGCATCTCAACTCACCTCCCAATAAGACAACCTGTAAAAACCTAACCTCAGTATCTTCAGTCAACTCCCAATAGCACAATCTGCAGAAACTGATCCTCAGCATCTCTACTCACCTTCCAATAACACAGTCTGCAGAAACCCATCTTTAGCATCTCCACTCACCTTCCAATAACATAAACTGCAGAAAGCCATCCTCAGCAACTTCACTCACCTTCCAATAACACAACCTGCTGAAAACCATCCTCAGCATCTCCTCTGACCTTCCAATAACTCAACCTGTAGAAACCATCTTCAGCATTTTCACTAACCATCCAATAACAATACCGGCAGAAACCCATCCTGAGCATCTCCACTCACCTTCCATTAACACAACCTGCAGAAATCCATCCTCAGCATCTCCACTCACCTCCCAATAACATAACCTGCAGAAAGCCATCCTCAGCACCTTCACTCACCTTCCAATAACACAGCCTGCTGAAAACCATCCTCAGCATCTCCACTGACCTTCCAATAACACAACCTGCAGAAACCATCTTCAGCATCTTCACGAAACTTCCAATAACACAACCTGCAGAAACCCATCCTGAGCATCTCCACTCACCTCCCAATAACACAACCTGCAGAAACCCATCCTCAGCATCTTCACTCTCCTTCCAATAACACAACCTGTAGAAACCTAGCCTCAGCATCTCCACTCACCTCCCACAAGGACAACTTGCAGAAACCCATCCTCAGCATCTTCACTCACCTTCCAATAACACAACCTGCAGAAACCCATCCTCAGCATCTCCACTCACCTTCCAGTAACACAATCTGCAGAAACCCATCCTCAGCATCTCCACTCACCTCCCAATAACACAACCTGTAGAAACCTAGCCTCAGCATCTCCACTCACCTCCCAATAAGACAACTTGCAGAAACCCATCCTCAGCACCTTCCTCACCTTTCAATAACACAACCTGCAGAAACCCATCCTCAGCATCTCCACTCACCTTCCAATAACACAACCTGGAGAAAGTCTTCCTCAGCATCTCCAATCACCTCCCAATAAGACAACCTGTAGAAACCCAACCTCAGAATCTCCACTCTCCTTCCAATAAAACAACCTGCAGAAACCCATCCACAATATCTTCACTTTCCTTCCAATAACACAACCTGCAGAAACCCATCCTCAGCATCTCTTCTCACCTTCCAAAATCACAACCTGCAGAATCCAATCCCCAGCATCTCCACTCACCTCCCAATAACACAACGTGCAGAAAACCATCCTCAGCATCTTCACTCACCTTCCAATAACACAACCTGCAGAAACCCATCCTCAGCATCTCTACTGATCTTCCAATAACACAACAGGCAGGAATCCATCCTCAGCATCTTCACTCACCTTCCAATAACACAACCTGCAGAACACTATCCTCAGCATCTCTTCTCATCTTCCAAAAACACAATCTGCAGAAAACCATCCTCAGCACCTTCACTCAACTTCCAATAACACAACGTGCAGAAAACCATCCTCTGCATATCCACTCAACATCCAAAAACACAACCTGCAGAAACACATCCTGAGCATCTCCACTCACCTCCCAAAAACACAACCTGCAGAAACCCTTTCTCAGCATCTTCGCTAACCATCCAATAACACAAACTGCAGAAACCCATCCGCAGCTTCTTCACTAAGCTTCCAATAACACAACCTTCAGAAACCCATTCTCAGCATCTCCACTGACCTTACAATAACACAACCTGCAGAAACCCATCCTCAGAATCTCCACTCGCCTCTCAATACCACAACATGCAGAAACCCATCCTCAGCATCTCCACTCACCTCCCAATAACACAACCTGCAGAAACCCATCCACAGCATCTCCACTCACCTCCCAAAAAGACAACCTGCAGGAACCCATCCTCAGCATCTCCAGTCAAATTCAAATAACACAACCTGCAGAAACCCATCCTCAGCATCCTCACTAAACGCCCAATAAAACAATCTGCCGAAACCCATCCTCAGCATCTTCACTCGCCTTCCAATAACACAACCTGGAGAAAGCCATCCTCAGCATCTCCAATCATCTGCCAATAAGAGAAGCTGCAGAAACCCATCCTCAGCATCTTCACTCGCCTTCCAATAACACAACCTGCAGAAACCCATCCTCATCATCTTCACTCACCTTCCAATAACACAACCTGCTGAAAACCATCCTCAGCATCTTCACTCACCTTCCAATAACACACAACCTGCAGCAACCCATCCTCAGCATCGCCAATCACCTTCCAATAACACAACCTGCAGAAATCATCTTCAGCATCTTCACTAACCTTCCAATAACACAACCTGCAGAAACCCATCCTCCGCATCTCCACTCACCTCCCAATAACACAACCTGTAGAATCCCAGCCTCAGCATCTCCACTCAACTCCCAATAACACAACCTGGAGAAATCCATCCTCAGCATCTCCAATCATCTGCCAATAAGAGAAACTGCAGAAACCCATCCATAGCATCTTCACTGACCTTCCAATAACACAACCTGCAGAAACCCATCCTCAGCATCTTCACTCGCCTTCCAATAACACAACCTGCAGAAACCCATCCTCATCATCTTCAATCACCTTCCAATAACAAAACCTGCTGAAAACCATCCTCAGCATTTTCACTCATCTTCCAATAACACACAACCTGCAGAAACCCATCCTCAGCATCTCCACTCACCTTCCAATAACACAACCTGCAGAAATCATCTTCAGCATCTTCACTAACCTTCCAATAACACAACCTGCAGAAACCTATCCTCAGCATCCCCACTCACCTTCCAATAACACAACCTGCAGAAACCCATCCTCCGCATCTCCACTCACCTCCCAATAACACAACCTGTAGAAACCCAGCCTCAGCATCTCCACTCAACTCCCAATAACACAACCTGGAGAAATCCATCCTCAGCATCTCCAATTATCTGCCAATAAGAGAAACTGCAGAAACCCATCCATAGAATCTTCACTGACCTTCCAATAACACAACCTGGAGAAACCCATCCTCAGCATCTCCACTCACCTCCCAATAACACAACCTGCTGAAAACCATCCTCAGCATCTCCACTGACCTTCCAATAACACAACCAGCAGAAACCATCTTCACTAACCTTCCAATAACACAACCTGCAGAAACCTAGCCTCAGCATCTCCACTCACCTCCCAATAAGACAACTTGCAGAAACCCATCCTCAGCATCTTCACTCACCTTCCAATAACACAACCTGCAGAAACCCATCCTCAGCATCTCCACTCAGCTCCCAATAACACAACCTGTAGAAACCTAGTCTCAGCATCTCCAGTCACCTCCCAATAAGACAACTTGCAGAAACCCATCCTCAGCATCTTCACTCACCTTCCAATAACACAACCTGCAGAAACCACTCCTCAGCATCTCCACTCACATTCCAGTAACACAACGTGGAGAAAGCCATCCACAGCATCTCCAATCATCTGCCAATAACAGAAAATGCAGAAACCCATCCATAGCATCTCCACTCAACTGCCAATAACACAACTTGCAGAAACCCATCCTCAGCACCTTCCTCACCTTCCAATAACACAACCTGCAGAAACCCATCCTCAGCATCTCCACTCACCTTCCAATAACACAACCTGGAGAAAGCCATCCTCAGCATCTCCAATCACCTCCCAATAAGACAACCTGTAGAAACCCAACCTCAGCATCTCCACTCTCCTTCCAATAAAACAACCTGAAGAAACCCATCCACAATATCTTCACTTTCCTTCCAATAACACAACCTGCAGAAACCCATCCTCAGCTTCTCTTCTCACCTTCCAAAATCACAACCTGCAGAATCCAATCCCCAGCATCTTCACTCACCTTCCAATAACACAACCAGCTGAAAACCACCCTCAGCATCTCCACTCATCTTCCAATAACACAACCTGCAGAAACCATCTTCAGCATCTTCAGTAACCTTCCAATAACACAACGTGCAGAAAACCATCCTCAGCATCTTCACTCACCTTCCAATAACATAAACTGCAGAAAGCCATCCTCAGCACCTTCACTCACCTTCCAATAACAGAACCTGCTGAAAACCATCCTCAGCATCTCCTCTGACCTTCCAATAACACAACCTGCAGAAACCATCTTCAGCATCTTCACTAACGTTCCAATAACACAACCTGCAGAAAACCATCCTGAGCATCTCCACTCACCTCCCGTTAACACAACCTGCAGTAACCCCTCCTCAGCATCTCCACTCACCTCCCAATAACATAACCTGCAGAAAGCCATCCTCAGCACCTTCACTCACCTTCCAATAACACAACCTGCTGAAAACCATCCTCAGCGTCTCCACTGACCTTCCAATAACACAACCTGCAGAAACCATCTTCAGCATCTCCACCAAACTTCCAATAACACAACCTGCAGAAACCCATCCTGAGCATCTCCACTCACCTTCCAATAACACAACCTGCAGAAACCCATCCTCAGCATCTCCACTCTCCTTCCAATAACACAACCTGTAGAAATCTAGCCTCAGCATCTCCTCTCACCTCCCAATAAGACAACTTGCAGAAACCCATCCTCAGCATCTTCACTCACCTTCCAATAACACAACCTGCAGAAACCCATCCTCAGCATCTCCACTCACCTTCCAGTAACACAACCTGCAGAAACCCATCCTCAGTATCTCCACTCACCTCCCAATAACACAACCTGTAGAAACCTAGCCTCAGCATCTCCACTCACCTCCCAATAAGACAACCTGTAGAAACCCAACCTCAGCATCTCCACTCACCTCCCAATAAGACAACCTGCAGAAACCCATCCACAATATCTTCACTTTCCTTCCAATAACACAACCTGCAGAAACCCATCCTCAGCATCTCTTCTCACCTTCCAAAATCACAACCTGCAGAATCCAATCCCCAGCATCTCCACTCACCTCCCAATAACACAACGTGCAGAAAACCGTCCTCAGCATCTTCACTCACCTTCCAATAACAAACCCTGCTGAAAACCATCCTCAGCATCTCCACTCATCTTCCAATAACACAACCTGTAGAAACACAGCCTCAGCATCTCCACTCACCTCCCAATAAGACAACCTGCAGAAACCCATCCTCAGCATCTTCACTCACCTTCCAAAAACACAACCTGCAGAAACCCATCATCAGCATCTCCACTCACCTTCCAATACCACAACCTGGAGAAAGCCATCCTCAGCATCTCCAATCAGCTGCCAATAAGAGAAACTGCAGAAACCCATCCATAGCGTCTTCACTCACCTTCCAATAACATAACCTTCAGATACCCACCCATAGCATCTCCACTCACCTGCCAATAACACAACCTGTAGAAACCCATCATCAGCATCTCCACTCACCTTCCAATACCACAACCTGGAGAAAGCCATCCTCAGCATCTCCAATCAGCTGCCAATAAGAGAAACTGCAGAAACCCATCCATAGCGTCTTCACTCACCTTCCAATAACACAACCTGGAGAAAGCCATCCTCAGCATCTCCAATCATCTGCCAATAATAGAAGATGCTGAAAACCATCCTCAGCATCTCCACTCACCTTCCAATAACACATCCTGCAGAAACCATCTTCAGCATCTTAACTAACCTTCCAATAACACAACCTGCAGAAACCCATCCTCAGCATCTCCACTCACCTTCCAATAACACAACCAGCAGAAACCCATCCTCAGCATCTTCACTCACCTCCCAATAACACAACCTGTAGAAACCCAGCCTCAGCATCTCCACTCACCTCTCAATAAGACAACCTGCAGAAACCCATCCTCAGCATCTTCACTCACCTTCCAATAACACAACCTGCAGGAACCCATCCTCAGCATCTCCACTCACCTTCCAATAACACAACCTGGAGAAAGCCATCCTCAGCATTTCCAATCATCTGCCAATAAGAGAAACTGCAGAAACCCATCGATAGCATCTCCACTCACCTACCAATAACACAACCTGTAGAAACCCATCCTCAGCATCTCCACTCTCCTTCCAATAACACAGCCTGCAGAAGCCCATCCTCAACATCTCTTGTCACCTTCCAAAAACACAACCTGCAGAATCCAATCCCCAGCATCTCCAATCACCTCCCAATAACACAACGTGCAGAAAACCATCCTCAGCATGTCCACTCAACTTCCAAAAACACAACCTGCAGAAACACATCCTGTGCATCTCCTCTCACCTCCCAATAACACAACCTGAAGAAACCCATCTTCAGCATCTCCACTCACCTCCGAATAAGAAACCTGCAAAAACCCATCCCCAGCATCTTCACTAACCTTCATTCACCTTACAAGAACACAACCTGAAGAAGACCAACCTCAGCATCTCCACTCAACTTCCAAAAATACAACTGGCAGAAAGACATCCTCAGCATCTTCCCTCACCTGCCAATAACACGACCTGCTAAAATCCATCCTCCGCAGCTCTACTCACCTAGCAACAACACAACCTGCAGAAACCCATCCTGTGCATCTCCACTCTCATCCCAATAACACAACCTGCAGAAACCCATCCTCAGCACCATCACTAAACTTCCAATAACTCAATCTGCCGAATCCCATCCTCAGCATCTTCACAGACCTTCCAATAACACAACCTGCAGAAACCATCTTCAGCATCTTCACTAACCTTCAAATAACACAACCTGCAGAAACCCATCCTCACCATCACTCACCTCCCAATAACACAACATGCTAAAATCCATCTACAGCATCTCCACTCTCCTTCCAATAACACAACCTGCAGAAACCATCCTCAGCATCTCCACTCATCTTCCAATGACACAACCTGCAGAAACCCATACTCAGCGTCTCCACTCACCTCCCAATAACACAACCTGTAGAAGCACAGCCACAGCATCTCCACTCACTTCCCAATAAGACAACCTGCAGAAACCCATCCTCAGCATCTTCACTCACCTTCCAAAAACACAACCTGCAGAAACCCATCATAAGCATCTCCACTCACCTTCCAATACCACAACCTGGAGAAAGCCATCCTCAGCATCTCCAATCTTCTGCCAATTAGAGGAACCGCAGAAACCCATCCACAGCGTCTTCACTCACCTTCCAATAACATAACCTGCAGAAACCCATCCATAGCATCTCCACTCACCTGCCAATAACACAACCTGTAGAAACCCATCATCAGCATCTCCGCTCACCTTCCAATACCACAACCTGGAGAAAGCTATCCTCAGCATCTCCAATCAGCTGCCAATAAGAGAAATGCAGAAACCCATCCATAGCGTCTTCACTCACCTTCCAATAACACAACCTGGAGAAAGCCATCCTCAGCATCTCCAATCATCTGCCAATAATAAAAGATGCTGAAAACCATCCTCAGCATCTCCACTCACCTTCCAAGAACACAACCTGCAGAAACCCATCCATAGCATCTCCACTCACCTCCCAATAACACAACCTGTAGAAACCCAGCCTCAGCATCTCCACTCACCTCTCAATAAGACAACCTGCAGAAACCCATCCTCAGCATCTCCACTCACCTCCCAATAACACAACCTGCAGAAACCCATCCTCAGCATCTCCACTCACCTTCCAATAACACAACCTGGAGAAAGCCATCCTCAGCATCTCCAATCATCTGCCAATAAGAGAAACTGCAGAAACCCATCCATAGCATCTCCACTCACCTGCCAATAACACAACCTGTAGATACCCATCCTCAGCATCTCCACTCTCCTTCCAATAACACTACCTGCAGAAACCCATCCTCAATATCTTCACGTTCCTTCCAATATCACAACCTGCAGAAACCCATCCTCAACATCTCTTATCACCTTCCAAAAACACAACCTGCAGAATCCAATCCACAGCATCTCCAATCACCTCCCAATAACTCAACGTGCAGAAAACCATCCTCAGCATCTCCACTCAACTTCCAAAAACACAACCTGCAGAAACACATCCTGAGCATCTCCACTCACCTCCCAATAACACAACCTGCAGAAACCCATCTTCAGCAACATCACTAACATTCCAATAACACAACCTGCAGAAACCCATCTTCAGCATCTCCACTCACCTCCGAATAAGACAACCTGCAAAAACCCATCCCCAGCATCTTCACTAACCTTCATTCACCTTACAAGAACACAACCTGCAGAAACACATCCTGAGCATCTCCACTCACCTCCCAATAACACAACCTGCAGAAACCCATCTTCAGCAACATCACTAACATTCCAATAACACAACCTGCAGAAACCCATCCTCAGCATCTCCACCCACCTCCCAACAACACAACCAGTAGAAAAATAGACTCAGCATCTCCACTCACCTCTCAATAAGACAACCTGCAGAAACCCATCCTCAGCATCTTCACTCACATTCCAATAACACAAGCTGCAGAAAACCTTTCTCAGCATCTTCTCTAAACTTCCAATATCACAACCGCAGAAACCCATCCTCAGCATCTTCACGACCTACCAAATACACAAACTGCAGAAACCCAACCTCAGCATCTTCACTCACCTTCCAATAACACAACGTGCAGAAACCCATCTTCAGCATCTCTACTCACCTCCGAATAAGACAACCTGCAAAAACCCATCCCCAGCATCTTCACTAACCTTCATTCACCTTACAAGAACACAACCTGCAGAAGACCAACCTCAGCATCTCCACTCAACTTCCAAAAATACAACTGGCAGAAATACATCCTCAGCTTTTCCCTCACCTCCCAATAACACAACCTGCTAAAACCAATCCTCCGCAGCTCTACTCACCTAGCAACAACTCAACCTGCAGAAACCCATCCTGTGTATCTCCACTCTCCTCCCAATAACACAACCTGCAGAAACCCATCCTCAGCACCATCACTAAACTTCCAATAACTCAATCTGCCGAACCCCATCCTCAGCATCTTCACTCACCTTCCAATAACACAACCTGCAGAAACCATCTTCAGCACCATCACTAAACTTCCAATAACTCAATTTGCCGAAACCCATCCTCAGCACCTCCACTCACCTCCCAATAATACAACCTGGAGAAATACATCCTCAGCATCTTCACTCACCTCCCAATAACACAACCTGCAGAAACCCATCCACAGCATCTCCACTCACCATCCAATAACATAACCTGCAGAAACCCATCCACAGCATCTCCACTAAACTTCCAATAACACAATCTGCAGAAACCCGTCCTCACCATAATATGGGCAGCACGGTAGCATTGTGGATAGCACATTGCTTCTCAGATCCAGGGTGCCAGGTTCGATTCAGGCTTGGGTCACTGTCAGTGCGGAGTCTGCACGTCCTCCCCGTGTGTGCGTGGGTTTCCTCCGGGTGCTCCGGTTTCCTCCCACAGTCCAAAGATGAGCAGGTTAGACGGATTGGCCATGATAAATTGGCCTTCGTGTCCAATAACACAACCTGCAGAAACACATCCTCAACATTTCCACTCACCTTCCAATAACACAATCTGTAGAAACCCATCCTCATCATCTCCACTCACCTTCCAATAACACAACCTCAGCATCTCCACTCACCTTCCAATAATACAACCTGCAGAAACCAATCCTCAGCATCATGACGCACCTCCCAATAACACAAATTGCAGAAACGCATCCTCAGCATCTCCACTCACCTCCCAATAATACAAACTGCAGAAATACATCCACAGCATCGTCACTCAGCTCCCAATAACACAACCTGCAGAAACCTATCCTAGCATCACCACTAAGCTTCAAATAACTCAACCTGCAGACACCCATCCTCAGCACCTTCATCACCTCCCAAGAACACACCCTGCAGAAACCCATCCTCAGCATGTCCACTCAATTCCAGTAATACAACCTGCAGAAACACATCCTCAGCATCTCCGCTCACCTTCCAATAACACAACCTGCAGAAACCAATCCTCAGCATCTCCACTCACCTTCCTATAACTCAACCTGCAGAAACCCATCCTCAGCATCTCCGCTCACCATTCAATAATACAACTTGCAGAATCCCATCACATCCTCTCCACTCACCTTTCAAAAACACAACCTGCAGAAACCTATCCTCAGCATCATCACTAAACTTCCAACAACACAGCCTGTCGAAACCAATCCTCATCTTCTCCACTCACCTTTCAAAAACACAATCTGCAGAAACCCATCCTCAGCATCTCAACTCACCTTCCAATCACAAAGCCGGTAGGAACCCATCGTCAGCATCTCCACTCACCTCCCTAAAACACAACCTGCAGAAACCCATCCTCAGCACCTCCAATAATCTTCCAACAACACAACCTGTAGAAACCCATCCTCAATAGCACTATTCACCTCCCAGTAACACAACCTGTAGGAACCCATCCTCAGCATCTCCACTAACCTTCCAAGAACACAACCTGCAGAAACCCATTCATAGCATCTTCACTCACCTCCCAATAACACAACCTGCAGAAACCTATCCTCAGCATCTCCACAAACCTTCCAATACCACAATCTGCAGAACCCCATCCTCAGCATCTCCAGTAACCTTCCAACAACACAACCTGCAGAACCTATCCTCAGCACTTTCACTCAACTCCGAATAACACAACCTGCAGAAACCCATCCTCAGCATCACCACTCACCTCCCAATAACAAAACCTGTAGGAGACAATTCATAGCACCTTTACTCACCTCCCAATAACACAACCTGCAGAAACCCATCCTCAGCATTTCCACTCAAGTTCCAAGAACACGTCCTGCAAAAACCCATCCTCAGCATCTTCACTGACCTTCCAATAACGCAACCTGCAGAAAACCATCCACAGCATCTTCACTAACCTTCCAATAACTCAATCTGCAGGAACCCATCCTCAGCATCTCCACTAACCTTCCAATGACACAATCTGCAGAAACCCACCATCTGCATCTCAACTAACCTTCCAATAACACAACCGGTAGAAACCTATCCTCAGCATCTCCACTAATCGTCCAAGAACACAACGTGTAGAAACCCATCCTCAGCATCTCCACCTACCTTCCAATAACACCACCTGCAGAAACCCATCCTCCGCATCTCCACTAACCATCCAATAACACAACCTGCAGAAACACATCCTCAGCATCTTCACTCAACTCCTAATAATACAACGTTCAGAAACCCATCCTCATTATCTCCACTCACATCCCAATAACACAACATGCAGAAAACCATCCTCAGCATCTCCACTCACCTTCCAATAACACAACCTGCAGAAACACATCATCAGCATCTTCACTAACTTTCCAATAACTCAACTTTCAGAAACCCATCCTCTGCATCTCCACTCACCTTTCAATAACACAACCTGCAGAAACCCATCCTCAGCATCTCCAATCACCTTTCAATAACACCACCTGCAGAAACCCATTTTTCAGCATCTACACTCATCTTTCAATAACACAGCCTGCAGAAACCAATCCTCACAATCTCCACTCACCATACAATAACACAACCTGCAGAAACCCATCCTCAGCATCTCCACTCACCTTTCAATAACACAACTTTCAGATATCCATCCTCAGCATCTCCACTCACTTCCAGTAATAAAACCTGCAGGAACCAATCCTCAGCATCTCCACTCACCTTCCAATAATACAACCTTTAGGAACCCATCCTCAACATCTCCACTCACCACCCTAAAACACAACCTGCAGAAACCCATCCTCAGCACTTTCAATCACCTCCGATTAAAACAACCTGTAGAAAACCATGCTCAGCATCTCCAATAACCTTCCAACAACACAACCTGCAGAAACCCATCCTCAGCAACACAACTAACCTTCCAATAACACAACCTGTAGGAACCCATCCTCAGAATCTCCACTCACCTCCCTAAAACACAACCTGCAGAAACCCATTCTCTGCACTTTCACTCACCTGCGAATAATACAAATTGCAGGAACCCATCCTCAGCATCTCCACTCACCTCCCAATAACACAACCTGTAGGATCCCATCCTTAGCATCTCCACTAACTTTCCAACAACACAACCAGCAGAATACCATCCTTAGCATCTTCACTCACCTCCCAATAACACAACCTGCAGAAACACATCCTCAGCATCTCCTCTCACCGTTCAATAACACAACCTGCAGCAAAACATCCTCAGCATCTTCACATCTTTCCAATAACTCATCTTTCAGAAACCCATCCTCAGCATTTCCACTCACCTTTCAATAACACAACCTGCAGAAACCCATCCACAGCATCTCCACTCACCTTTCAATAACACAACCTGCAGCAACACATCCTCAGCATCTACACATCTTTCCAATAACTCAACTTTCAGAAACCCATCCTCAGCATCTCCACTAACCTTCCAACAACACAACATGCAGAAACCCATTCATAGCATCTTCACTCACCTCCCAATAACACAACCTGCTGAAACCTATCCTCAGCATCTCCACATACCTTCCAATACCACATTCTGCAGAAACCCATCCTCAGCATCTCCACTAACCTTCCAATAACAAAACCTGTAGGAACCCATTCATAGCATCTTTACTCACCTCCCAATAACACAACCTGCAGAAACCCATCCTCAGCATTTCCACTCAAGTTCCAAGAACACATCCTGCAAAAACCCATCCTCAGCATCTTCACTGACCTTCCAATAACGCAACCTGCAGAAACCCATCCACAGCATCTTCACTAACCTTCCAATAACTCAATCTGCAGAAACCCATCCTCAGCATCTCCACTAACCTTCCAATGACACAATCTGCAGAAACCCATCATCAGCATCTCAACTAACCTTCCAATAACACAACCGGTAGAAACCCATCCTCAGCATCTCCACTAATCTTCCAATAACATAACGTGTAGAAACCCATCCTCAGCATCTCCACTAACCTTCCAATAACACAACCTGCAGAAACACATCCTCCGCATCTCCACTCACCTCCCAATAACACAACCTGCAGAAACCCATCCTCCTCATCTCCAATTACCTTTCAATAACACAACCTGCAGAAACCAATCCTCACCATCTCCACTCACCATCCAATAAAACAACCTGCAGAAACCCATCCTCAGCATCTCCATAACCTTCCAACAACACAACCTGCAGAAACCCATCCTTAGCATCTTCACTCACCTCGCAATAACACAACCTGCAGAAGCCCATCCTCAGCATTTTCACTCACCTGCGAATAACACAACCTGCAGGAACGCATCCTCAGCCTCTCCACTAACGTTCCAACAACACAACCTGCAGAAACCCATTCTTAGCACCTCCACTAACCTTCGAATAACGCAACGTGTAGGAACCCATCTTCAGCATTACCACTAACCTTCCAACAACACAACCTGCAGAAACCCATCCTCAGCATCTCCACTCACTTCCCCATAACACAACCTGCTGAAACACATCTTCAGCATCTTCACTAACCTTCCAATAACAAAATCTGCAGCAACCAATCTTCAGCATCTCCACTCACCTCCCAATAACACAACCTGTAGAAACCCAACCTCAGCATCTCCACTCACCTCCCAATAAGACAACCTGCAAAACCCATCCACAGCATCTACACTCACATTCCAATAACACAACCTGCAGAAACCCACCCTCAGCATCTTCACTAGCCTTCCAATAACAGAACCTGGAGAAACACTCTCTCAGCATCTTCACTAACCTTCCAATAACACAACCTGCAGAAACCCGTCCTCAGTATCTTCACTAAAATTCCAAAAACATAACCTGCAGAAAACCTTACTCAGCACTTTCACTCGTCTTTTAAATACACAACCTTCAGAAAATAATCCTCAGCATCTCCACTCAACTTCCATAAACACAACCTGCAGAAAGCCATCCTCAGCATCTTCCCTCACCTCCCAATAACACAACCTGCAGAAACCCATCCTCAGCATCTCCACTCATCCTCCGAATAACACATCCTGCAGAACCCAATCCACAGCATCATCACTATACATCCAACATCACAGCCTGCCGAAACCCATCCTGAGCATCTTCACTCACCTCCCAATAACATAGCCTGTAGAAACTCATCCTCAGCATCTTTTCGAACCTTCCAATAAAAACACCTGCAGGAACCCATCCTCAGCACCTTCACTTACCATCCTATAACACAACCTGCAGAAAACCATCCTCAGCAACTCCACTCACCTTCCAATAACACAACCTGCAGAAACCCAACTTCAGCATCTCCACTCATCTCCCAATAGCAGAAACAACAGAAATCCACCCTAAGCACCTCCACTCACATTCCAATAACATAAACTGCAGAAACACATCCAGAGCATCTCCACTCACCTCCCAATAGTACAACTTGCAGAAACCCATTCTCAGCATCTCCACTCACCTCCCAGTAACACCACCTGCTGAAACACATCTTCAGCATCTCCACTAACCTTCCAATAACACAACCAGCAGAAACCCATCTTCACCATCTCCACTCACCTCCCAATAACACAACCTGTAGAAACCCAATCTCAGCATCTGCACGCACCTCCCAATAAGACAACCTGCAAAAACCCATCCTCAGCATCTACACTCACATACCAATAACACAACCTGCAGAAACCCACCCTCAGCATCTTCACTAACCTTCCAATAACAGAACCTGCAGAAAACCTTCCTCAGCATCTCTTCTCACCTTCCAAAAATACAACCTGCAGAAACCCATCCTAAGCATCTCTCCTCACCTCTCAATAACTCCACCTGCAGAAAACCATCCTCAGCACCTTCACTCACATTTTAATAACACAACCTTCGGAAAACAATCCTCAGCATTTTCCCTCAACTCCCAATAACACAACCTGCAGAAACCCATACTCAACATCTCCACTCACCTCCCAATAACACAACATGCAGAAACCCATCCTCAGCATCATTACGAAACTTCCAACATAACAGCCGGCCGAAACCCATCCTGAGCATCTCCACTCACCTCTCAATAACATAACCTGTAGAAACTTATCCTCAGCATCTTCACTTACCTCCCAATAAAACAACCATCAGAAAACTATCCTCAGCATCTCCACTGACCTCCCCATAACATAACCTGCAGAACCCCATCCTCAGCATCTCCACTCACGTTCCAATAACACATCAAGCCGAAACCCATCCTCGGCATCTTCATTCACCTTCTAAAAACACAACCAGTAGAAACCCATCCTCAGCATCTTCACTCACCTTTGAATCACCCAACCTGCAGAAACCCAACCTCAGCTTCTCCACTCAATTTCCAATAACACAATCTGCAGAAACCCATCCTCAGCATCTCCACTAAACTTCCAATAACACAACCTGCAGAAACACATCCTCAGCACCTTCACTCACCTCCCAATAACACAACCTGCAGAAACCCATCCACAGCATCTCCACTCACCATCCAATAACAGAACCTGCAGAAACCCATCCACAGCATCTACACTAACCCTCCAATAACACAATCTGCAGAATCCCGTCCTCACCATAATATGGGCAGCACGGTAGCATTGTGGATAGCACATTGCTTCTCAGATCCAGGGTGCCAGGTTCGATTCAGGCTTGGGTCACTGTCAGTGCGGAGTCTGCACG
The DNA here is from genome assembly GCF_047496885.1 of Scyliorhinus torazame. NCBI lineage: Eukaryota > Metazoa > Chordata > Chondrichthyes > Carcharhiniformes > Scyliorhinidae > Scyliorhinus > Scyliorhinus torazame. The sequence goes on along the minus strand of NC_092726.1, from coordinate 135,631,992 downwards.
TCCTCCCCGTGTGTGCGTGGGTTTCCTCCGGGTGCTCCGGTTTCCTCCCACAGTCCAAAGATGAGCAGGTTAGACGGATTGGCCATGATAAATTGGCCTTCGTGTCCAATAACACAACCTGCAGAAACACATCCTCAGCATTTCCACTCACCTTCCAATAACACAATCTGTAGAAACCCATCCTCATCATCTCCACTCACCTTCCAATAACACAATCTCAGCATCTCCACTCACCTTCCAATAATACAACCTGCAGAAACCAATCCTCATCATCATCACGCACCTCCCAATAACACAACCTGCAGACACCCATCCTCAGCATCTCCACTCACCTTCCAATAACACAAATTGCAGAAACCCATCCTCAGCATCTCCACTCACCTCCCAATAATACAAACTGCAGAAATACATCCACAGCATCGTCACTCACCTCCCAATAACACAACCAGCAGAAACCTATCCTAGCATCACCACTAATCTTCAAATAACTCAACCTGCAGACACCCATCCTCAGCACCTTCATCACCTCCCAAGAACACAGCCTGCAGAAACCCATCCTCAGCATGTCCACTCAATTCCAGTAATACAACCTGCAGAAACACATCCTCAGCATCTCCGCTCACCTTCCAATAACACAACCTGCAGAAACCAATCCTCAGCATCTCCACTCACCTTCCTATAACTCAACCTGCAGAAACCCATCCTCAGCATCTCCGCTCACCTTTCAATAATACAACTTGCAGAATCCCATCACATCCTCTCCACTCACCTTTCAAAAACACAACCTGCAGAAACCTATCCTCAGCATCATCACTAAACTTCCAACAACACAGCCTGTCGAAACCAATCCTCATCTTCTCCACTCACCTTTCAAAAACACAATCTGCAGAAACCCATCCTCAGCATCTCAACTCACCTTCCAATCACAAAGCCGGTAGGAACCCATCCTCAGCATCTCCACTCACCTCCCTAAAACACAACCTGCAGAAACCCATCCTCAGCACCTCCAATAATCTTCCAACAACACAACCTGTAGAAACCCATCCTCAATAGCACCACTCTCCTCCCAGTAACACAACCTGTAGGAACCCATCCTCAGCATCTCCACTAACCTTCCAAGAACACAACCTGCAGAAACCCATTCATAGCATCTTCACTCACCTCCCAATAACACAACCTGCAGAAACCTATCCTCAGCATCTCCACAAACCTTCCAATACCACAATCTGCAGAACCCCATCCTCAGCATCTCCAGTAACTTTCCAACAACACAACCTGCAGAACCTATCCTCAGCACTTTCACTCAACTCCGAATAACACAACCTGCAGAAACCCATCCTCAGCATCACCACTCACCTCCCAATAACAAAACCTGTAGGAGCCCATTCATAGCACCTTTACTCACCTCCCAATAACACAACCTGCAGAAACCCATCCTCAGCATTTCCACTCAAGTTACAAGAACACATCCTGCAAAAACCCATCCTCAGCATCTTCACTGACCTTCCAATAACACCACCTGCAGAAACCCATCCTCCGCATCTTCACTAACCTTCCAATAACTCAATCTGCAGGAACCCATCCTCAGCATCTCCACTAACCTTCCAATGACACAATCTGCAGAAACCCATCATCAGCATCTCAACTAACCTTCCAATAACACAACCGGTAGAAACCTATCCTCAGCATCTCCACTAATCTTCCAATAACACAACATGTAGAAACCCATCCTCAGCATCTCCACTAACCTTCCAATAACACCACCTGCAGAAACCCATCCTCTGCATCTCCACTAACCATCCAATAACACAACCTGCAGAAACCCATCCTCAGCATCTTCACTCAACTCCTAATAATACAACGTGCAGAAACCCATCCTCATCATCTCCACTCACATCCCAATAACACAACATGCAGAAAACCATCCTCAGCATCTCCACACACCTTCCAATAACACAACCTGCAGAAACACATCCTCAGCATCTTCACTAACTTTCCAATAACTCAACTTTCAGAAACCCATCCTCTGCATCTCCACTCACCTTTCAATAACACAACCTACAGAAACCCATCCTCAGCATCTCCAATCACCTTTCAATAACACCACCTGCAGAAACCCATCCTCAGCATCTACACTCATCTTTCAATAACACAGCCTGCAGAAACCAATCCTCACAATCTCCACTCACCACCCTAAAACACAACCTGCAGAAACCCATCCTCAGCACTTTCAATCACCTCCGAATAAAACAACCTGTAGAAAACCATGCTCAGCATCTCCAATAACCTTCCAACAACACAACCTGCAGAAACCCATCCTCAGCAACACAACTAACCTTCCAATAACTCAACCTGTAGGAACCCATCCTCAGAATCTCCACTCACCTCCCTAAAACACAACCTGCAGAAACCCATCCTCTGCACTTTCACTCACCTGCGAATCATACAAATTGCAGGAACCCATCCTCAGCATCTCCACTCACCTCCCAATGACACAACCTGTAGGATCCCATCCTCAGCATCTCCACTAACTTTCCAACAACACAACCTGCAGAATACCATCCTTAGCATCTTCACTCGCCTCCCAATAACACAACCTGCAGAAACACATCCTCAGCATCTCCGCTCACCTTCCATTAACACAAATTGCAGAAACCAATCCTCAGCATCTCCTCTCACCTTTCAATAACACAACCTGCAGCAAAACATCCTCAGCATCTTCACATCATTCCAATAACTCATCTTTCAGAAACCCATCCTCAGCATCTCCACTCACCTTTCAATAACACAACCTGCAGAAACCCGTCCACAGCATCTCCACTCACCTTTCAATAACACAACCTGCAGCAACACATCCTCAGCATCTACACATCTTTCCAATAACTCAACTTTCAGAAACCCATCCTCAGCATCTCCACTAACCTTCCAACAACATAACATGCAGAAACCCATTCATAGCATCTTCACTCACCTCCCAATAACACAACCTGCTGAAACCTATCCTCAGCATCTCCACAAACCTTCCAATACCACAATCTGCAGAAACCCATCCTCAGCATCTCCACTAACCTTCCAATAACAAAACCTGAAGGAACCTATTCATAGCATCTTTACTCACCTCCCAATAACACAACCTGCAGAAACCCATCCTCAGCATTTCCACTCAAGTTCCAAGGACACATCCTGCAAAAACCCATCCTCAGCATCTTCACTGACCTTCCAATAACGCAACCTGCAGAAACCCATCCACAGCATCTTCACTAACCTTCCAATAACTCAATCTGCAGCAACCCATCCTCAGCATCTCCACTAACCTTCCAATGACACAATCTGCAGAAACCCATCATCAGCATCTCAACTAACCTTCCAATAACACAACCGGTAGAAACCAATCCTCAGCATCTCCACTAATCTTTCAATAACACAGCCTGCAGAAACCAATCCTCACAATCTCCACTCACCACCCTAAAACACAACCTGCAGAAACCCATCCTCAGCACTTTCAATCACCTCCGAATAAAACAACCTGTAGAAAACCATGCTCAGCATCTCCAATAACCTTCCAACAACACAACCTGCAGAAACCCATCCTCAGCAACACAACTAACCTTCCAATAACTCAACCTGTAGGAACCCATCCTCAGAATCTCCACTCACCTCCCTAAAACACAACCTGCAGAAACCCATCCTCTGCAGTTTCACTCACCTGCGAATCATACAAATTGCAGGAACCCATCCTCAGCATCTCCACTCACCTCCCAATAACACAACCTGTAGGATCCCATCCTCAGCATTTCCACTCAAGTTCCAAGAACACATCCTGCAAAAACCCATCCTCAGCATTTCCACTCAAGTTCCAAGAACACATCCTGCAAAAACCCATCCTCAGCATCTTCACTGACTTCCAATAACGCAACCTGCAGAAACTCATCCACAGCATCTTCACTAACCTTCCAATAACTCAATCTGCAGAAACCCATCCTCTGCATCTCCACTCACCTTTCAATAACACAACCTGCAGAAACCCATCCTCAGCATCTCCAATCACCTTTCAATAACACCACCTGCAGAAACCCATCCTCAGCATCTACACTCATCTTTCAATAACACAGCCTGCAGAAACCAATCCTCACAATCTCCACTCACCACCCTAAAACACAACCTGCAGAAACCCATCCTCAGCACTTTCAATCACCTCCGAATAAAACAACCTGTAGAAAACCATGCTCAGCATCTCCAATAACCTTCCAACAACACAACCTGCAGAAACCCATCCTCAGCAATACAACTAACCTTCCAATAACTCAACCTGTAGGAACCCATCCTCAGAATCTCCACTCACCTCCCTAAAACACAACCTGCAGAAACCCATCCTCTGCACTTTCACTCACCTGCGAATCATACAAATTGCAGGAACCCATCCTCAGCATCTCCACTCACCTCCCAATAACACAACCTGTAGGATCCCATCCTCAGCATCTCCACTAACTTTCCAACAACACAACCTGCAGAATACCATCCTTAGCATCTTCACTCACCTCTCAATAACACAACCTGCAGAAACACATCCTCAGCATCTCCGCTCACCTTCCATTAACACAAATTGCAGAAACCAATCCTCAGCATCTCCTCTCACCTTTCAATAACACAACCTGCAGCAAAACATCCTCAGCATCTTCACATCATTCCAATAACTCATCTTTCAGAAACCCATCCTCAGCATCTCCACTCACCTTTCAATAACACAACCTGCAGAAACCCATCCACAGCATCTCCACTCACCTTTCAATAACACAACCTGCAGCAACACATCCTCAGCATCTACACATCTTTCCAATAACTCAACTTTCAGAAACCCATCCTCAGCATCTCCACTAACCTTCCAACAACATAACATGCAGAAACCCATTCATAGCATCTTCACTCACCTCCCAATAACACAACCTGCTGAAACCTATCCTCAGCATCTCCACAAACCTTCCAATACCACAATCTGCAGAAACCCATCCTCAGCATCTCCACTAACCTTCCAATAACAAAACCTGAAGGAACCTATTCATAGCATCTTTACTCACCTCCCAATAACACAACCTGCAGAAACCCATCCTCAGCATTTCCACTCAAGTTCCAAGAACACATCCTGCAAAAACCCATCCTCAGCATCTTCACTGACCTTCCAATAACGCAACCTGCAGAAACCCATCCACAGCATCTTCACTAACCTTCCAATAACTCAATCTGCAGAAACCCATCCTCAGCATCTCCACTAACCTTCCAATGACACAATCTGCAGAAACCCATCATCAGCATCTCAACTAACCTTCCAATAACACAACCGGTAGAAAACAATCCTCAGCATCTCCACTAATCTTCCAATAACATAACGTGTAGAAACCCATCCTCAGCATCTCCACTAACCTTCCAATAACACAACCTGCAGAAACACATCATCAACATCTTCACTAACTTTCCAATAACTCAACTTTCAGAAACCCATCCTCAGCATCTCCACTCACCTTTCAATAACACAACCTGCAGAAACCCATCCTCCGCATCTCCAATTACCTTTCAATAACACAACCTGCAGAAACCAATCCTCACCATCTCCACTCACCATACAATAACACAACCTGCAGAAACCCATCCTCAGCATCTCCACTCACCTTTCAATAACACAACCGGCAGAAATCCATCCTCAGCATCTCCACTCACATCCCAATAACACAACGTGCAGAAAACCATCCTCAGCATCTCCACTCACTTTCCAATAACACAACCTGCAGAAACCGATCCTCAGCACTTTCACTCACCTTCCAATAACACAACCTGCAGAAACCCATCCTCAGCATCTCCACTCAACTCCCAATAACACCACCTGCAGAAACAAATCCGCAGCATCTTCACTCACTTCCCAATAACACAACCTGCCGAAACCAATCCTCAGCATCTTCACTCACTTCCCAATAACACAACCTGCAGAAAGCCATCCTCAGCATTTCAACGAAACTTCCAATAGCACAACCTTCAGAAACCCATCCTTAGCATCTTCACTCACCTCCCAATAACACAACCTGCGGAAACACATCCTCAGCATCTCCACAAACCTTCCAATACTACAATCTGCAGAAACCCATCCTCAGCATCTCCACTAACCTTCCAACAACACAACCTGCAGAACCTATCCTCAGCACTTTCACTCAACTCCGAATAACACAACCTGCAGAAACCCATCCTCAGCATCACCACTCACCTCATAATAACAAAACCTGTAGGAGCCCATTCATAGCACCTTTACTCACCTCCCAATAACACAACCTGCAGAAACCCATCCTCAGCATTTCCACTCAAGTTCCAAGAACACATCCTGCAAAAACCCATCCTCAGCATCTTCACTGACCTTCCAATAACGCAACCTGCAGAAAACCATCCACAGCATCTTCACTAACCTTCCAATAACTCAATCTGCAGGAACCCATCCTTAGCATCTCCACTAACCTTCCAATGACACAATCTGCAGAAAACCATCATTAGCATCTCAACTAACCTTCCAATAACACAACCGGTAGAAACCTATCCTCAGCATCTCCACTAATCTTCCAATAACACAACGTGTAGAAACCCATCCTCAGCATCTCCACTAACCTTCCAATAACACCACCTGCAGAAACCCATCCTCCGCATCTCCACTAACCATCCAATAACACAACCTGCAGAAACCCATCCTCAGCATCTTCACTCAAGTTCTAATAATACAACGTGCAGAAACCCATCCTCATCATCTCCACTCACATCCCAATAACACAACATGCAGAAAACCATCCTCAGCATCTCACCTCACCTTCCAATAACACAACCTGCAGAAACACATCCTCAGCATCTTCACTAACTTTCCAATAACTCAACTTTCAGAAACCCATCCTCTGCATCTCCACTCACCTTTCAATAACACAACCTGCAGAAACCCATCCTCATCATCTCCACTCACATCCCAATAACACAACATGCAGAAAACCATCCTCAGCATCTCCACTCACCTTCCAATAACACAACCTGCAGAAACACATCCTCAGCATCTTCACTAACTTTCCAATAACTCAACTTTCAGAAACCCATCCTCTGCATCTCCACTCACCTTTAAATAACACAACCTGCAGAAACCCATCCTCAGCATCTCCAATCACCTTTCAATAACACCTCCTGCAGAAACCCATCCTCAGCATCTACACTCACCTTTCAATAACACAACTTTCAGATATCCATCCTCAGCATCTCCACTCACATCCAGTAATACAACCTGCAGGAACCAATCCTCAGCATCTCCACTCACCTTCCAATAATACAACCTTTAGGAACCCATCCTCAACATCTCCACTCACCACCCTAAAACACAACCTGCAGAAACCCATCCTCAGCACTTTCAATCACCTCCGAATAAAACAACCTGTAGAAAACCATGCTCAGCATCTCCAATAACCTTCCAACAACACAACCTGCAGAAACCCATCCTCAGCAACACAACTAACCTTCCAATAACTCAACCTGTAGGAACCCATCCTCAGAATCTCAACTCACCTCCCTAAAACACAACGTGCAGAAACCCATCCTCTGCACTTTCACTCACCTGCGAATAATACAAATTGCAGGAACCCATCCTCAGCATCTCCACTCACCTCCCAATAACACAACCTGTAGGATCCCATCCTTAGCATCTCCACTAACTTTCCAACAACACAACCTGCAGAATACCATCCTTAGCATCTTCACTCACCTCCCAATAACACAACCTGCAGAAACACATCCTCAGCATCTCCGCTCACCTTCCAATAACACAAATTGCAGAAACCAATCCTCAGCATCTCCTCTCACCTTTCAATAACACAACCTGCAGCAAAACATCCTCAGCATCTTCACATCTTTCCAATAACTCATTTTTCAGAAACCCAACCTCAGCATCTCCACTCACCTTTCAATAACACAACCTGCAGAAACCCATCCACAGCATCTCCACTCACCTTTAAATAACACAACCTGCAGCAACACATCCTCAGCATCTACACATCTTTCCAATAACTCAACTTTCAGAAACCCATCCTCAGCATCTCCACTCACCTTTCAATAACACAACCTGCAGAAACCCATCCTCAGCATCTCCACTAACCTTCCAACAACACAACATGCAGAAACCCTTTCATAGCATCTTCACTCACCTCCCAATAACACAACCTGCTGAAACCTATCCTCAGCATCTCCACAAACCTTCCAATACCACAATCTGCAGAAACCCATCCTCAGCATCTCCACTAACCTTCCAATAACAAAACCTGTAGGAACCCATTCATAGCATCTTTACTCACCTCCCAATAACACAACCTGCAGAAACCCATCCTCAGCATTTCCACTCAAGTTCCAAGAACACATCCTGCAAAAACCCATCCTCAGCATCTTCACTGACCTTCCTATAACGCAACCTGCAGAAACCCATCCACAGCATCTTCACTAACCTTCCAATAACTCAATCTGCAGAAACCCATCCTCAGCATCTCCACTAACCTTCCAATGACACAATCTGCAGAAACCCATCATCAGCATCTCAACTAACCTTCCAATAACACAACCGGTAGAAACCCATCCTCAGCATCTCCACTAATCTTCCAATAACACAACCTGCAGAAACACATCATCAACATCTTCACTAACTTTCCAATAACTCAACTTTCAGAAACCCATCCTCAGCATCTCCACTCACCTTTCAATAACACAACCTGCAGAAACCCATCCTTCGCATCTCTAATTACCTTTTAATAACACAACCTGCAGAAACCAATCCTCACCATCTCCACTCACCATACAATAACACAACCTGCAGAAACCCATCCTCAGCATCTCCACTCACATCCCAATAACACAACGTGCAGAAAACCATCCTCAGCATCTCCACTCACCTTCCAATAACACAACCTGCAGAAACCCATCCTCTGCACTTTCACTCACCTTCCAATAACACAACCTGCAGAAACCCATCCTCAGCATCTCCACTCAACTCCCAATAACACCACCTGCAGAAACAAATACGCAGCATCTTCACTCACTTCCCAATAACACAACCTGCCGAAACCAATCCTCAGCATCTTCACTCACCTCCCAATAACACAACCTGCAGAAACCCATCCTCAGCATCTCCACTCACATCCCAATAACACAACGTGCAGAAAACCATCCTCAGCATCTCTACTCACCTTCCAATAACACAACCTGCAGAAACCCATCCTCTGCACTTTCACTCACCTTCCAATAACACAACCTGCAGAAACCCATCCTCAGCATCTCCACTCAACTCCCAATAACACAACCTGCAGAAAGCCATCCTCAGCATTTCAACGAAACTTCCAAAAGCACAACCTTCAGAAACCCATCCTTAGCATCTTCACTCACCTCCCAATAACACAACCTGCGGAAACACATCCTCAGCATCTCCACTCACCTTCCAATAACACAACCGGTAGGAACCCATCCTCAGCATCTCCACTCACCTTCCAGTGATACAACCTGACGAAACCAATCCTCAGCAGCTCCACTCACCATCCAATAACACAAACTGTAGGAACCCATCCTCAGCATCTCCAATCACCTCCCTAAAACACAACACGCAGAAACCCATCCTCAGCATCTCCAATAACCTTCCAACAACACAACACGCAGAAACCCATCCTCAGCAACACCACTAACCTTCCAATAAAACAACCTGTAGAAACTCATCCTCAGAATCTCCACTAACCTTCCAACAACACAACCTGCAGAAACCCATCCTTAGCATCTTCACTCACCTCGCAATAACACAACCTGCAGAAACCCATCCTCAGCACTTTCACTCACCTGCGAATAACACAACCTGCAGGAACGCATCCTCAGCATCTCCACTCACCTCCCAATAAAACAACTTGCAGGAACCCATCCTCAGCATCTCCACTAACCTTCCAACAACACAACCTGCAGAAACCCATCCTTAGCACCTCCACTAACCTTCGAATAACGCAACGTATAGGAACCCATCTTCAGCATTACCACTAACCTTCCAACAACACAACCTGCAGAAACCCATCCTCAGCATCTCAACTCACCTTCCAACAACACAACCTGCAGAAACCCATCCTCAGCATTTCCACTCACCTTTCAATAACACAACCTGCAGAAACACATGCTCAACTTCTCCACTCACCTTTCAATAACACAACCTTCAGAAGCCCATCCTCAGCATCTCCACTCACCTTCCAGGAATAAAACATGCAGAAACCAATCGTCAGCATCTCCACTCACCTTCCAATAACAAAACCGGTAGGAACCCATGCTCAGCATCTCCACTCACCTCCCTAAAACACAACCTGCAGAAACCCATCCTCAGCATCTCCAATAACCTTCCAACAACACAACCTGCAGAAACCCACCCTCAGCAACACCACTAACCTTCCAATGAAAACAACTGTAGGAACGCATCCTCAGCATCTCCACTAACCTTCCAACAACACAACCTGCAGAAACCCATCCTCAGCACTTTCACTCACCTGCGACAAACAGAACCTGCAGGAACCCATCCTCAGCATCTCCACTCACCTCCCAATAACACAACTTGCAGGAACCCATCCTCAGCATCGCCACTAACTTTCCAACAACACAACCTGCAGAAACCGATCCTTAGCATCTTCACTCACCTCCAAATAACACAACCTGCAGTTCCCAATCCTTAGCATCTCCACTCACCTTTCAATAACACAACCTGCAGAAACCCATCCTCATCTTCTCCACTCACCTTTCAATAACACAACCCGCAGAAACCCATCCTCAGCTATTCCACTCACCTTCCAATAACAAATCCGGTAGGAACCCATCCTCAGCACCTCCACTCACATCCCTAAAACACAACCTGCAGAAACCCATCCTGAGCATCTCCACTAACTTTCCAACAACACAACCTGCAGAATCCCATCCTTAGCATCTTCACTCATCTCCCAATAACACAACCTGCGGAAAGACATCCTCAGCAACTCCGCTCACCTTCGAATAACACAAACTGCAGAAACCAATCCTCAGTATCTCCATTCACCATCCAATAACACAACCGGCAGAAACCCATCCTCAGCATTTTCACTAATTTTCCAATAACACAACTTTCAGATACCCATCCTCAGCATCTCCACTCACATCCAGTAATACAACCTGCAGAAACCCATCCTCAGCATCTGCACTCACCTTCCAAGAACACAACCTGCAGAAACCCATCGTCAGCATCTCAACTCACCTTCCAGTAATACAAAATGCAGAAACCAATCCTCAGCATCTCCACTCACCTTCCAATAACACAACCGGTAGGAACCCATCCTCAGCATCTCCACTCAACTCCTTAAAACACAAACTGCAGAAACACATCCTCAGCATTTTCACTAACTGTCCAATAACACAAACTGCAGAAACCCATCCTCAGCATCTCCACTCACCTTCCAGTAATATAACCTGACGAAACCAATCCTCAGCAGCTCCACTCACCTTCCAATAACACGAACTGTAGGAACCCATCCTCAGCATCTCCACTCACCTCCCAATAACACAACCTGCAGAACCCCATCCTCAGCACTTTCAATCACCTCCGAATAACACAATCTGCAGAACCCCATCCTCAGCATAGAACATAGAACATAGAAAATACAGCACAGAACAGGCCCTTCGGCTCACGATGTTGTGCCGAACCTTTGTCCTAGATTAATCATAGATTATCATTGAATTTACAGTGCAGAAGGAGGCCATTCGGCCCTTTGAGTCTGCACCCGCTCTTGGAAAGAGCACCCTACCCAAACTCAACACCTCCACCCAACACCAAGGGCAATTTGGACATTAAGGGCAATTTATCATTGGCCAATTCACCTAACCCGCACATCTTTGGACTGTGGGAGGAAACCGGAGCACCCGCAGGAAACCCACGCAGACACGGGGAGGACGTGCAGACTCCGCACAGACAATGACCCAAGCTGGAATCGAACCTGGGACCATGGATCTGTGAAGCAATTGTGCTATCCACAATGCTACCGTGCTGCCCTTAAGAACAAATAAATCTACACTATATCATTTTCCCGTAATCCATGTACCTATCCAACAGCTGCTTGAAGGTCCCTAATGTTTCCGACTCAACTACTTCCACAGGCAGTGCATTCCACGCCCCCACTACTCTCTGGGTAAAGAACCGACCTCTGATATCCCTCCTATATCTTCCACCTTTCTCCTTAAATTTATTTCCCCTTGTAATGATGTGTTCGACCTGGGAAAAAGTCTCTGACTGTCTCCTCTATCTATTCCCCTGATCATCTTATAAACCTCTATCAAGTCGCCCCTCATCCTTCTCCGCTCTAATGAGAAAAGGCCTAGCACCCTCAACCTTTCCTCATAAGACCTACTCTCCATTCCAGGCAACATCCTGGTAAATCTTCTTTGCACCTTTTCCAGAGCTTCCACATCCTTCCTAAAATGAGGCGACCAGAACTGTACACAATACTCCAAATGTGGCCTTACCAAAGTTTTGTACAGCTGCATCATCACCTCACGGCTCTTAAATTCAATCCCTCTGTTAATGAACGCGAGCACACCATAGGCCTTCTTCACAGCTCTATCCACTTGAGTGGCAACTTTCAAAGATGTATGAACATAGACCCCAAGGTCTCTCTGCTCCTCCACAATGCCAAGAACTCTACCGTTAACCCTGTATTCCGCATTCACATTTGTCCTTCCAAAATGGACAACCTCACACTTTTCAGGGTTAAACTCCATTTGCCACTTCTCAGCCCAGCTCTGCATCCTATCTATGTCTCTTTGCAGCCGACAACAGCCCTCCTTACTATCCACAACGCCACCAATCTTCGTATCGTCTGCAAATTTACTGAGCCACCCTTCAACTCCCTCATCCAAGTCATTAATGAAAATCACAAACAGCAGAGGACCCAGAACTGATCCCTGCGGTACACCACTGGCAACTGGGATCCAGGCTGAATATTTGCCATCCACCACCACACTCTGACTTCTATCGGTTAGCTAGTTCGTTATCCAACTGGCCAAATTTCCCACTATCCCATGCCTCCTTACTTTGTGCAGAAGCCTACCATGGGGAACTTTGTCAAATGCCTTACTAAAATCCATGTACACTACATCCACTGCTTTACCTTCATCCACATGCTTGGTCACCTCCTCAAAGAATTCAATAAGGTTTGTAAGGCAAGACCTACCCCTCACAAATCCGTGCTGACTATCCCTAATCAAGCAGTGTCTTTCCAGATGCTCAGAAATCCTATACTTCAGTACCCTTTCCATTACTTTGCCTACCACCGAAGTAAGACTAACTGGCCTGTAATTCCCAGGGTTATCCCTAGTTCATATTTTGAACAGGGGCACGACATTCGCCACTCTCCAATCCCCTGGTACCACCCCTGTTGACAGTGAGGACGAAAAGATAATTGCCAACGGCTCTGCAATTTCATCTCTTGCTTCCCATAGAATCCTTGGATATATCCCGTCAGGCCCGGGGGACTTGTCTATCCTCAAGTTTTTCAAAATGCCCAACACATCTTCCTTCCTAACAAGTATTTCCTCGAGCTTACCAATCTGTTTCACACGGTCCTCTCCAACAATATCGCCCCTCTCATTTGTAAATACAGAAGAAAAGTACTCATTCAAGACCTCTCCTATCTCTTCAGACTCAATACACAATTTCCCTCTACTGTCCTTGATCGGACCTACACTCGCTCTAGTCATTCTCATATTTCTCACATATGTGTAAAAGGCCTTGGGGTTTTTCTTGAAACTACCCGCCAAAGATTGTTCATGCCCTCTCTTAGCTCTCCTAATCCCTTTCTTCAGTTCCCTCCTGGCTATCTTGTATCCCTCCAATGCCCTGTCTGAACCTTGTTTCCTCAGCCTTACATAAGTCACCTTTTTCCTCTTAATAAGACATTCAACCTCTCTTGTCAACCATGGTTCCCTCACTCGACCATCTCCAATAACCTTCCAACAACACAACATGCAGAAACCCATCCTCAGCAACACCACTTACCTTCCAATAAAACAACCTGTAGAAACCCATCCTCAGCATCTCCACTAACCTTCCAACAACACAACCTGCAGAAACCCATCCTCAGCACTTTCGCTCACCTGCGAACAACACAACCTGCAGTAACCCATCCTCAGCATCTCCACTCACCTCCCAATAACACAACTTGCAGGAACCCATCCTCAGCATCTCCACTCACCTCCCAATAACACAACCTGCAGAAACCCATCCTCAGCATCTCCACTCACCTTTCAATAACACAACCTTCAGAAATCCATCCTCAGTATGTCCACTCACATTCCAATAACAAATCCGGTAGGAACCCATCCTCAGCACCTCCACTCATCTCCCAATAACACAACCTGCAGAAACCCATCATCAGCATCTCCAATAACCTTCCAACAACACAACATGCAGAAACCCATCCTCAGCATCATTACGAAACTTCCAACATAACAGCCGGCCGAAACCCATCCTGAGCATCTCCACTCACCTCTCAATAACATAACCTGTAGAAACTGATCCTCAGCATCTTCACTTACCTCCCAATAAAACAACCATCAGAAAACTATCCTCAGCATCTCCACTGACCTCCCCATAACATAACCTGCAGAACCCCATCCTCAGCATCTCCACTCACGTTCCAATAACACAACAAGCCGAAACCCATCCTCGGCATCTTCATTCACCTTCTAAAAACACAACCAGTATAAACCCATCCTCAGCATCTTCACTCACCTTTGAATCACCCAACCTGCAGAAACCCAACCTCAGCTTCTCCACTCAATTTCCAATAACACAATCTGCAGAAACCCATCCTCAGCATCTCCACTAAACTTCCAATAACACAACCTGCAGAAACACATCCTCAGCACCTTCACTCACCTCCCAATAATACAACCTGGAGAAATACATCCTCAGCATCTTCACTCACCTCCCAATAACACAACCTGCAGAAACCCATCCACAGCATCTCCACTCACCATCCAATAACAGAACCTGCAGAAACCCATCCACAGCATCTCCACTAACCCTCCAATAACACAATCTGCAGAATCCCGTCCTCACCATAATATGGGCAGCACGGAAGCATTGTGGATAGCACATTGCTTCTCAGATCCAGGGTGCCAGGTTCGATTCAGGCTTGGGTCACTGTCAGTGCGGAGTCTGCACGTCCTCCCCGTGTGTGCGTGGGTTTCCTCCGGGTGCTCCGGTTTCCTCCCACAGTCCAAAGATGAGCAGGTTAGACGGATTGGCCATGATAAATTGGCCTTCGTGTCCAATAACACAACCTGCAGAAACACATCCTCAGCATTTCCACTCACCTTCCAATAACACAATCTGTAGAAACCCATCCTCATCATCTCCACTCACCTACCAATAACACAATCTCAGCATCTCCACTCACCTTCCAATAATACAACCTGCAGAAACCAATCCTCATCATCATCACGCACCTCCCAATAACACAACCTGCAGACACCCATCCTCAGCATCTCCACTCACCTTCCAATAACACAAATTGCAGAAACCCATCCTCAGCATCTCCACTCACCTCCCAATAATACAAACTGCAGAAATACATCCACAGCATCGTCACTCACCTCCCAATAACACAACCAGCAGAAACCTATCCTAGCATCACCACTAATCTTCAAATAACTCAACCTGCAGACACCCATCCTCAGCACCTTCATCACCTCCCAAGAACACAGCCTGCAGAAACACATCCTCAGCATCTCCGCTCACCTTCCAATAACACAACCTGCAGAAACCAATCCTCAGCATCTCCACTCACCTTCCTATAACTCAACCTGCAGAAACCCATCCTCAGCATCTCCGCTCACCTTTCAATAATACAACTTGCAGAATCCCATCACATCCTCTCCACTCACCTTTCAAAAACACAACCTGCAGAAACCTATCCTCAGCATCATCACTAAACTTCCAACAACACAGCCTGTCGAAACCAATCCTCATCTTCTCCACTCACCTTTCAAAAACACAATCTGCAGAAACCCATCCTCAGCATCTCAACTCACCTTCCAATCACAAAGCCGGTAGGAACCCATCCTCAGCATCTCCACTCACCTCCCTAAAACACAACCTGCAGAAACCCATCCTCAGCACCTCCAATAATCTTCCAACAACACAACCTGTAGAAACCCATCCTCAATAGCACCACTCTCCTCCCAGTAACACAACCTGTAGGAACCCATCCTCAGCATCTCCACTAACCTTCCAAGAACACAACCTGCAGAAACCCATTCATAGCATCTTCACTCACCTCCCAATAACACAACCTGCAGAAACCTATCCTCAGCTTCTCCACAAACCTTCCAATACCACAATCTGCAGAACCCCATCCTCAGCATCTCCAGTAACCTTCCAACAACACAACCTGCAGAACCTATCCTCAGCACTTTCACTCAACTCCGAATAACACAACCTGCAGAAACCCATCCTCAGCATCACCACTCACCTCCCAATAACAAAACCTGTAGGAGCCCATTCATAGCACCTTTACTCACCTCCCAATAACACAACCTGCAGAAACCCATCCTCAGCATTTCCACTCAAGTTACAAGAACACATCCTGCAAAAACCCATCCTCAGCATCTTCACTGACCTTCCAATAACACCACCTGCAGAAACCCATCCTGCGCATCTTCACTAACCTTCCAATAACTCAATCTGCAGGAACCCATCCTCAGCATCTCCACTAACCTTCCAATGACACAATCTGCAGAAACCCATCATCAGCATCTCAACTAACCTTCCAATAACACAACCGGTAGAAACCTATCCTCAGCATCTCCACTAATCTTCCAATAACACAACATGTAGAAACCCATCCTCAGCATCTCCACTAACCTTCCAATAACACCACCTGCAGAAACCCATCCTCTGCATCTCCACTAACCATCCAATAACACAACCTGCAGAAACCCATCCTGAGCATCTCCACTCACCTTTCAATAACACAACCTGCAGAAACCCATCCTCAGCATCTCCACTAACCTTCCAACAACACAACATGCAGAAACCCATTCATAGCATCTTCACTCACCTCCCAATAACACAACCTGCTGAAACCTATCCTCAGCATCTCCACAAACCTTCCAATACCACAATCTGCAGAAACCCATCCTCAGCATCTCCACTAACCTTCCAATAACAAAACCTGTAGGAACCCATTCATAGCATCTTTACTCACCTCCCAATAACACAACCTGCAGAAACCCATCCTCAGCATTTCCACTCAAGTTCCAAGAACACATCCTGCAAAAACACATCCTCAGCATCTTCACTGACCTTCCTATAACGCAACCTGCAGAAACCCATCCACAGCATCTTCACTAACCTTCCAATAACTCAATCTGCAGAAACCCATCCTCAGCATCTCCACTAACCTTCCAATGACACAATCTGCAGAAACCCATCATCAGCATCTCAACTAACCTTCCAATAACACAACCGGTAGAAACCCATCCTCAGCATCTCCACTAATCTTCCAATAACACAACCTGCAGAAACACATCATCAACATCTTCACTAACTTTCCAATAACTCAACATTCAGAAACCCATCCTCAGCATCTCCACTCACCTTTCAATAACACAACCTGCAGAAACCCATCCTTCGCATCTCCAATTACCTTTTAATAACACAACCTGCAGAAACCAACCCTCACCATCTCCACTCACCATACAATAACACAACCTGCAGAAACCCATCCTCAGCATCTCCACTCACATCCCAATAACACAACGTGCAGAAAACCATCCTCAGCATCTCCACTCACCTTCCAATAACACAACCTGCAGAAACCCATCCTCTGCACTTTCACTCACCTTCCAATAACACAACCTGCAGAAACCCATCCTCAGCATCTCCACTCAACTCCCAATAACACCACCTGCAGAAACAAATACGCAGCATCTTCACTCACTTCCCAATAACACAACCTGCCGAAACCAATCCTCAGCATCTTCACTCACCTCCCAATAACACAACCTGCAGAAACCCATCCTCAGCATCTCCACTCACATCCCAATAACACAACGTGCAGAAAACCATCCTCAGCATCTCCACTCACCTTCCAATAACACAACCTGCAGAAACCCATCCTCTGCACTTTCACTCACCTTCCAATAACACAACCTGCAGAAACCCATCCTCAGCATCTCCACTCAACTCCCAATAACACAACCTGCAGAAAGCCATCCTCAGCATTTCAACGAAACTTCCAAAAGCACAACCTTCAGAAACCCATCCTTAGCATCTTCACTCACCTCCCAATAACACAACCTGCGGAAACACA
Organism: Scyliorhinus torazame; assembly: GCF_047496885.1. NCBI lineage: Eukaryota > Metazoa > Chordata > Chondrichthyes > Carcharhiniformes > Scyliorhinidae > Scyliorhinus > Scyliorhinus torazame. Next base: position 135,613,585 of record NC_092726.1, on the reverse strand, counting down.
TCCTCAGCATCTCCACTCACCTTCCAATAACACAACAGGTAGGAACCCATCCTCAGCATCTCCACTCACCTTCCAGTGATACAACCTGACGAAACCAATCCTCAGCAGCTCCACTCACCATCCAATAACACAAACTGTAGGAACCCATCCTCAGCATCTCCAATCACCTCCCTAAAACACAACACGCAGAAACCCATCCTCAGCATCTCCAATAACCTTCCAACAACACAACACGCAGAAACCCATCCTCAGCAACACCACTAACCTTCCAATAAAACAACCTGTAGAAACTCATCCTCAGCATCTCCACTAACCTTCCAACAACACAACCTGCAGAAACCCATCCTTAGCATCTTCACTCACCTCGCAATAACACAACCTGCAGAAACCCATCCTCAGCACTTTCACTCACCTGCGAATAACACAACCTGCAGGAACGCATCCTTAGCATCTCCACTCACCTCCCAATAAAACAACTTGCAGGAACCCATCCTCAGCATCTCCACTAACCTTCCAACAACACAACCTGCAGAAACCCATCCTTAGCACCTCCACTAACCTTCGAATAACGCAACGTATAGGAACCCATCTTCAGCATTACCACTAACCTTCCAACAACACAACCTGCAGAAACCCATCCTCAGCATCTCAACTCACCTTCCAACAACACAACCTGCAGAAACCCATCCTCAGCATTTCCACTCACCTTTCAATAACACAACCTGCAGAAACACATGCTCAACTTCTCCACTCACCTTTCAATAACACAACCTTCAGAAGCCCATCCTCAGCATCTCCACTCACCTTCCAATAACAAAACCGGTAGGAACCCATGCTCAGCATCTCCACTCACCTCCCTAAAACACAACCTGCAGAAACCCATCCTCAGCATCTCCAATAACCTTCCAACAACACAACCTGCAGAAACCCACCCTCAGCAACACCACTAACCTTCCAATGAAAACAACTGTAGGAACGCATCCTCAGCATCTCCACTAACCTTCCAACAACACAACCTGCAGAAACCCATCCTCAGCACTTTCACTCACCTGCGACAAACACAACCTGCAGGAACCCATCATCAGCATCTCCACTCACCTCCCAATAACACAACTTGCAGGAACCCATCCTCAGCATCGCCACTAACTTTCCAACAACACAACCTGCAGAAACCGATCCTTAGCATCTTCACTCACCTCCAAATAACACAACCTGCAGTTCCCCATCCTTAGCATCTCCACTCACCTTTCAATAACACAACCTGCAGAAACCCATCCTCATCTTCTCCACTCACCTTTCAATAACACAACCCGCAGAAACCCATCCTCAGCTATTCCACTCACCTTCCAATAACAAATCCGGTAGGAACCCATCCTCAGCACCTCCACTCACATCCCTAAAACACAACCTGCAGAAACCCATCCTGAGCATCTCCACTAACTTTCCAACAACACAACCTGCAGAATCCCATCCTTAGCATCTTCACTCACCTCCCAATAACACAACCTGCGGAAAGACATCCTCAGCAACTCCGCTCACCTTCGAATAACACAAACTGCAGAAACCAATCCTCAGTATCTCCATTCACCATCCAATAACACAACCGGCAGAAACCCATCCTCAGCATTTTCACTAATTTTCCAATAACACAACTTTCAGATACCCATCCTCAGCATCTCCACTCACATCCAGTAATACAACATGCAGAAACCCATCCTCAGCATCTGCACTCACCTTCCAAGAACACAACCTGCAGAAACCCATCGTCAGCATCTCAACTCACCTTCCAGTAATACAAAATGCAGAAACCAATCCTCAGCATCTCCACTCACCTTCCAATAACACAACCGGTAGGAACCCATCCTCAGCATCTCCACTCAACTCCTTAAAACACAAACTGCAGAAACACATCCTCAGCATTTTCACTAACTTTCCAATAACACAAACTGCAGAAACCCATCCTCAGCATCTCCACTCACCTTCCAGTAATATAACCTGACGAAACCAATCCTCAGCAGCTCCACTCACCTTCCAATAACACGAACTGTAGGAACCCATCCTCAGCATCTCCACTCACCTCCCAATAACACAACCTGCAGAACCCCATCCTCAGCACTTTCAATCACCTCCGAATAACACAATCTGCAGAACCCCATCCTCAGCATAGAACATAGAAAATACAGCACAGAACAGGCCCTTCGGCTCACGATGTTGTGCCGAACCTTTGTCCTAGATTAATCATAGATTATCATTGAATTTACAGTGCAGAAGGAGGCCATTCGGCCCTTTGAGTCTGCACCCGCTCTTGGAAAGAGCACCCTACCCAAACTCAACACCTCCACCCAACACCAAGGGCAATTTGGACATTAAGGGCAATTTATCATTGGCCAATTCACCTAACCCGCACATCTTTGGACTGTGGGAGGAAACCGGAGCACCCGCAGGAAACCCACGCAGACACGGGGAGGACGTGCAGACTCCGCACAGACAATGACCCAAGCTGGAATCGAACCTGGGACCATGGATCTGTGAAGCAATTGTGCTATCCACAATGCTACCGTGCTGCCCTTAAGAACAAATAAATCTACACTATATCATTTTCCCGTAATCCATGTACCTATCCAACAGCTGCTTGAAGGTCCCTAATGTTTCCGACTCAACTACTTCCACAGGCAGTGCATTCCACGCCCCCACTACTCTCTGGGTAAAGAACCGACCTCTGATATCCCTCCTATATCTTCCACCTTTCTCCTTAAATTTATTTCCCCTTGTAATGATGTGTTCGACCTGGGAAAAAGTCTCTGACTGTCTCCTCTATCTATTCCCCTGATCATCTTATAAACCTCTATCAAGTCGCCCCTCATCCTTCTCCGCTCTAATGAGAAAAGGCCTAGCACCCTCAACCTTTCCTCATAAGACCTACTCTCCATTCCAGGCAACATCCTGGTAAATCTTCTTTGCACCTTTTCCAGAGCTTCCACATCCTTCCTAAAATGAGGCGACCAGAACTGTACACAATACTCCAAATGTGGCCTTACCAAAGTTTTGTACAGCTGCATCATCACCTCACGGCTCTTAAATTCAATCCCTCTGTTAATGAACGCGAGCACACCATAGGCCTTCTTCACAGCTCTATCCACTTGAGTGGCAACTTTCAAAGATGTATGAACATAGACCCCAAGGTCTCTCTGCTCCTCCACAATGCCAAGAACTCTACCGTTAACCCTGTATTCCGCATTCACATTTGTCCTTCCAAAATGGACAACCTCACACTTTTCAGGGTTAAACTCCATTTGCCACTTCTCAGCCCAGCTCTGCATCCTATCTATGTCTCTTTGCAGCCGACAACAGCCCTCCTTACTATCCACAACTCCACCAATCTTCGTATCGTCTGCAAATTTACTGAGCCACCCTTCAACTCCCTCATCCAAGTCATTAATGAAAATCACAAACAGCAGAGGACCCAGAACTGATCCCTGCGGTACACCACTGGCAACTGGGATCCAGGCTGAATATTTGCCATCCACCACCACACTCTGACTTCTATCGGTTAGCTAGTTCGTTATCCAACTGGCCAAATTTCCCACTATCCCATGCCTCCTTACTTTGTGCAGAAGCCTACCATGGGGAACTTTGTCAAATGCCTTACTAAAATCCATGTACACTACATCCACTGCTTTACCTTCATCCACATGCTTGGTCACCTCCTCAAAGAATTCAATAAGGTTTGTAAGGCAAGACCTACCCCTCACAAATCCGTGCTGACTATCCCTAATCAAGCAGTGTCTTTCCAGATGCTCAGAAATCCTATACTTCAGTACCCTTTCCATTACTTTGCCTACCACCGAAGTAAGACTAACTGGCCTGTAATTCCCAGGGTTATCCCTAGTTCATATTTTGAACAGGGGCACGACATTCGCCACTCTCCAATCCCCTGGTACCACCCCTGTTGACAGTGAGGACGAAAAGATAATTGCCAACGGCTCTGCAATTTCATCTCTTGCTTCCCATAGAATCCTTGGATATATCCCGTCAGGCCCGGGGGACTTGTCTATCCTCAAGTTTTTCAAAATGCCCAACACATCTTCCTTCCTAACAAGTATTTCCTCGAGCTTACCAATCTGTTTCACACTGTCCTCTCCAACAATATCGCCCCTCTCATTTGTAAATACAGAAGAAAAGTACTCATTCAAGACCTCTCCTATCTCTTCAGACTCAATACACAATTTCCCTCTACTGTCCTTGATCGGACCTACACTCGCTCTAGTCATTCTCATATTTCTCACATATGTGTAAAAGGCCTTGGGGTTTTTCTTGAAACTACCCGCCAAAGATTGTTCATGCCCTCTCTTAGCTCTCCTAATCCCTTTCTTCGGTTCCCTCCTGGCTATCTTGTATCCCTCCAATGCCCTGTCTGAACCTTGTTTCCTCAGCCTTACATAAGTCACCTTTTTCCTCTTAATAAGACATTCAACCTCTCTTGTCAACCATGGTTCCCTCACTCGACCATCTCCAATAACCTTCCAACAACACAACATGCAGAAACCCATCCTCAGCAACACCACTTACCTTCCAATAAAACAACCTGTAGAAACCCATCCTCAGCATCTCCACTAACCTTCCAACAACACAACCTGCAGAAACCCATCCTCAGCACTTTCGCTCACCTGCGAACAACACAACCTGCAGGAACCCATCCTCAGCATCTCCACTCACCTCCCAATAACACAACTTGCAGGAACCCATCCTCAGCATCTCCACTCACCTCCCAATAACACAACCTGCAGAAACCCATCCTCAGCATCTCCACTCACCTTTCAATAACACAACCTTCAGAAATCCATCCTCAGTATGTCCACTCACATTCCAATAACAAATCCGGTAGGAACCCATCCTCAGCACCTCCACTCATCTCCCAATAACACAACCTGCAGAAACCCATCATCAGCATCTCCAATAACCTTCCAACAACACAACCTGCAGAAACCCATCCTCAGCACTTTCACTCACGTCCGAATAACACAACCTGCAGAAACCCATTCTCAGCATCTTAACTCACGTCCCAATAACACAACCTGCAGAAACCCATCCCCAGCATCTCCACTAACCTTCCAATAACACAACCTGTCGGAACCCATCCTCAGCATCACCACAAACCCTCCAACAACACAACCTGCAGAAACACATCCTGAGCATCTCCACTAACCTTCCAATAACACAATCTGCAGAAACCCATCCTCAGCATCTCCACTCACCTTCCAATAACACAACCTGCAGAAACCCACCCTCAGCATCTTCACTTACCTTCCAATAAAACAACCTGCAGGAACCCAGCCTCAGCACATTCACTTACCTCCGAATAACACAACCTGCAGAAACCAATCCTTAGCATCTCCACTAACCTTCCAACAACACAACCTGCAGAAACCCATCCTCAGCATCACCACTAACCTTCCAAAAACACAACCTGTAGGAACCCATCCTCAGCATCACCACTAACCTTCCAAAAACACAACCTGTAGGAACCCATCCTCAGCATCTCCACTTACCTTCCAAGAAAACAACCTGCAGAAACCCATCCTGAGCATTTCAACTCACCTCCCTATAACACAACCTGCACAAACCCATCCTGAGCATTTCCACTCACCTCCCTCTTACAAAACATGCAGAAATCCATCCTCAGCATCTCCACTCATCTTCCATTAACACAACCTGCAGAAATCCATTCTCAGCATTTCCACTCACCTTCCAATAATATAACCAGCAGAAACCAATCCTCAGAATCTCCGCTCACTTCCAATAACACAACCTGCAGGAACCCATCCTCAGCATCTCCACTAACCTTCCAACAACACAACCTGCAGAAACCCATCCTCAGCACTTTCGCTCACCTGCGAACAACACAACCTGCAGGAACCCATCCTCAGCATCTCCACTCACCTCCCAATAACACAACTTGCAGGAACCCATCCTCAGCATCTCCACTTACCTCCCAATAACACAACCTGCAGAAACACATCCTCAGCATCTCCACTCACCTTTCAATAACACAACCTGCAGAAATCCATCCTCAGTATCTCCACTCACATTCCAATAACAAATCCGGTAGGAACCCATCCTCAGCACCTCCACTCATCTCCCAATAACACAACCTGCAGAAACCCATCATCAGCATCTCCAATAACCTTCCAACAACACAACCTGCAGAAACCCATCCTCAGCACTTTCACTTACGTCCCAATAACACAACCTGCAGAAACCCATCCTCAGCATCTCCACTCATCTTCCATTAACACAACCTGCAGAAATCCATCCTCAGCATTTCCACTCACCTTCCAATAATATAACCAGCAGAAACCAATCCTCAGAATCTCCGCTCACTTCCAATAACACAACCTACAGGAACCCATCCTCAGCATCTCCACTCACCTCCCAATAACACAACTTGCACGAACCCATCCTCAGCATCTCCACTCACCTCCCAATAACACAACCTGCAGAAACCCATCCTCAGCACTTTCACTCACCTCCGAATAACATAACCTGCAGAAACCCATCCTCAGCATCTTAACTCACCTCCCAATAACACAACCTGCAGAAACCCATCCTCTGCATCTCCACTCATCTTTCAATAATACAACCTGCAGAAACCCATCCTCAGCATCTCCACTCACCTTCCAGTAATACAACCTGCAGAAACCAATCCTCAGCATCTCCACTCACCTTCCAATAACACAACCTGCAGAAACCCATCCTCAGCATCTCCACTCACCTTTCAATAACACAACCTGCAGAAATCCATCCTCAGCATCTCCACTCACATTCCAATAACAAATCCGGTAGGAACCCATCCTCAGCACCTCCACTCATCTCCCAATAACACAACCTGCAGAAACCCATCATCAGCATCTCCAATAACCTTCCAACAACACAACCTGCAGAAACCCAACCTCAGCACTTGCACTCACGTCCGAATAACACAACCTGCAGAAACCCATTCTCAGCATCTCCACTAACCTTCCAATAACACAACCTGTCGGAACCCATCCTCAGCATCTCCACGAACCCTCCAACAACACAACCTGCAGAAACACATCCTGAGCATCTCCACTAACCTTCCAATAACACAATCTGCAGAAACCCATTCTCAGCATCTCCACTCACCTTCCAATAACACAACCTGCAGAAACCCACCCTCAGCATCTTCACTAACCTTCCAACAACACAACCTGCAGAAACCCATCCTCAGCATCACCACTAACCTTCCAAAAACACAACCTGTAGGAACCCATCCTCAGCATCCCAACTTCCAATAACACAACGTGTAGAAACACATCCTCGGCATCTCCACTTATCTTCCAATAAAACAACCTGCAGAAACCCATTCTGAGCATTTCCACTCACCTCCCTATAACAAAACATGCAGAAATCCATCCTCAGCATCTCCACTCATCTTCCATTAACACAACCTGCAGAAATCCATTCCTCAGCATTTCCACTCATCTTCCAATAATATAACCAGCAGAAACCAATCCTCAGAATCTCCGCTCACTTCCAATAACACAACCTGCAGAAACCCATCCTCAGCATCTCCACTCACCTTCCAATAACACAACATGCACAAACCCATCCTCAGCATCTCCACTCACCTTCCAGTAATACAACATGCAGAAACCAATCCTCAGCATCTCCAATAACCTTCCAACAACACAACCTGCAGAAACCCATCCTCAGCACTTTCACTCACCTCCGAATAACATAACCTGCAGAAACCCATCCTCAGCATCTTAACTCACCTCCCAATAACACAACCTGCAGAAACCCATCCTCTGCATCTCCACTCATCTTTCAATAATACAACCTGCAGAAACCCATCCTCAGCTTCTCCACTCACCTTCCAGTAATACAACCTGCAGAAACCAATCCTCAGCATCTCCACTCACCTTCCAATAACACAACCCGCAGAAACCCATCCTCAGCACTTTCAATCAAATCCGAATAACACAACCTGCAGAAACCCATCCTCAGCATCTCCACTAATCTTCCAACAACACAACCTGCAGAAACCCATCCTTAGCATCATCACTCACCTCCCAATAACACAACCTGTAGAAACCCATGCTCAGCACTATCACTCACCTCCGAATAACACAACCTGCTGGAACCCATCCTCAACAACACCACTCACCTCCCAATAACACAACCTACCGAAACCCATCCTCAGCATTTTCACTCACCTCCCAATAACACATCCTGCAATAAACCATCCTCAGCATCTCCACTAACCTTCCAATAACACAAACTGCAAAAACCCATCCTCAGCTTCTTCACTAACCTTCCAATAACGCAACTTGCAGAAAATAATCCTCAGCATTTCCACTCAAGTTCCAAGAACACATCCTGCAAAAACCCATCCTCAGCATCATCACTAACCTTCCAATACCGCAACCTGCAGAAACCCATCCACAACATCTCCATTCACCTTCCAATAACACAACCTGCAGAAAACCATCCTCAGCATCTTCGCTAACCGTCCAATAACTCAATCTGCAGAAACCCATCCTCAGCATCTCCACTCACCTCCCAATAACACAACATGCAGAAACCCATCCTCAGCATCTCCACTCATCTCTCAATAACACAACCTGCAGAAACGCATCCTCAGCATCTCAACTAAACGCCCAATAAAACAACATGCAGAAACCCATCCTCAGCAACTCCACTCACCTTTCGATAACACAACCGGCAGAAACCCATCCTCAACATCTCCACTCACCTTCCAATAACACAATCTGCAGAAACCCATCCTCATTTTCTCCACTCACCTTTCAATAACACAACCTGCAGAAATCGATCCTCAGCATCTCTACTCACCTTCTAATAACACAACCTGCAGGAACCCATCCTCAGCATCTCCACTCACCTCCAAACAACACAACCCGCAGAAACCCATCCTCAGCATCTCCAATCACCTACCAACAACACAACCTGCAGAAACGCATCCTCAGCATCTCCACTAAACCTCCAATAAAACAACCTGCAGAAACCCATCCTCAGCATCTTCACTCACCTCCCAATAATACAACGAGCAGAAACCCATCCTCAGCATCTCCACTCATCTTCCAATAACACAACCTGCAGAAACCCATCCTCAGCATCTCTACTCAACTTCCAATAACACAACCTGTAGAAACCCATCCTCAGCATTTCCACCCCCTCCCTAATATACAATCTGCAGAAAACCATCCTCAGCATCACCGCTAACCGTCCAATAACACAACCTGCAGAAACCCATCCTCAGCATCTTCACTAACCTTCCAATCACACAACCTGCAGAAACCAATCGTCAGCATCTCCACTCACCTTCCAATAACAAAACCGGTAGGAACCCATCCTCAGCATCTCCACTCACCTCCCTAAATCACCACCTGCAGAAACCCATCCTCAGCATCTCCAATAAACTTCGAACAACACAAACTGCTGAAACCCATCCTCAGCAACATCACTCACCTCCCAATAACACAACCTGCAGAAACCCATCCTTAGCATCTTCACTCACCTCCCAATAACACAATCTGTCGGAACTCATCCTCAGCATCTCCACTCACCTCCCTAAAACACAACCTGCAGAAACCCGTGCTCAGCATCACCACTAACCTTCCAACAACACAACCTGCAGAAACCCATCCTCAGCATTTTCACTCACCTCCCAATAACACAACCAGCAGAAATCCATTCTCAGCATCCCCACAAACCTTCCAATAACACAACCTGAAGAAACGCATTCCCAGCATCTCCAATAATCTTCCAATAACACAACTTGCTGGAATCTATCCGCAGCATCTCCACTCAACTTCAAATAACACAACCTGCAGATCCCATCCTCAGCATCGTCACTTTCCTCCCAATAACGCAACCTGCAGAAACCCATCCTCAGCATCTCCACTCAAATCTCAATAACACAATCTTCAGAAGCCCATGCACTGCATCTCTACTCACCTCCAATAACGCAACCTGCAGAAACCAATCTTCAGCATCACCACTAACTTTCCAATAACACAACGTGTAGAAAACTATCCTCGGCATCTCCACTTACCTTCCAATAAAACAACCTGCAGAAACCCATCCTGAGCATTTCCACTCACCTCCCTATAACACAACCTGCAGAAACCCATCCTCAGCATCTCCACTCACCTCCCAATGACACAACCTGCAGAAACCCATCATCAGCATCTCCACTCACCTCCCAATATCACACGTGCAGAAACCCATCCTCAGCATCTCCACTCACCTTCCAATAACACAACCTGCAGAAACCCATCCACTGCATCTCCACTCACCTTCCAATAATATAACCTGCAGAAACCAATCCTCAGCATCTCCACTCACCTCCCAATAACACAACCTGCAGAAACACATCCACAGCTTCTTCACTCAGCACTTAATAACACAACATGCACAAACCCATCCTCAGCATCTTCAATCACCAGCCAATAACAAAACCTGTGGAAACCCATCCTCAGCATCACCAATTACCTCCCGAAAACACATCATGCAGAAACCCATCGTAAACATCTCCACTCACCTCCCAATAACATAACCTGCAGAAAGGTATCCACAGCATCTCCAATCACCTTCCAAGAACACAACCTGCAGAAACCAATCCTCAGCCTTTTCACTCTCCTCCCAATAACACAACCTGCAGAAACCCATCCTCAGCATCACCACTCATCTATCAATAACACAACCTTCAGAAATCCATCCTCAGCATCTCCACTCAAGTTCCAAGAACACAACCTGCAGAAACCCATCCTCATTTTATCCACTCACCTTCCAATAACACAACCTGCAGAAACCCATCCTTTGCATCTTCACTCACCTCCGAATAACACAACCTGCAGAAACCCATCCTCAGCATCACCACTAACCTTACAATAACACAGCCTGCAGAAACCCATCCTCAGCATTTTCACTCTCCTCCCAATAACACAACCTGCAGAAAACCATCCTCAGCACTTTCACTCACCTCCAAATAACACAACCCGCAGAAACGCATCCTCAGCATCTCCAATAACCTTCCAACAACACAACCTGCAGAAACCCATCCTCAGCAACACAACTAACCTTCCAATTACACCATCTGTAGGAAGCAATCCTCAGAATCTCCACTAACCTTCCAACAACACAACCTGCAGTAACCCATTCTTAGCATCTTCACTCACCTCCCAATAACACAACCTGTAGGAACCCATCCTCAGCATCACCACTAACCTTCCAACAACACAACCTGCAGAATCCCATCCTTAGCATCTTCACTCACCTCCCAATAACATAGCCTGCAGATACCCATCCTCAGCATCTCCACTAAAATCTCAATAACACAAACTTCAGAAGCCCATGCACTGCATCTCCACTCATCTTCCAATAACACAAACTGCAGAAATCCATCCTCAGCATCCCCACAAACCTTCCAATAACACAACCTGAAGAAACGCATTCCCAGCATCTCCACTAATCTTCGAATAACACAACTTGCAGGATTCTATCCTCAGCATCTCCGCTCACGTTCCAATAACACAACTTGCTGGAATCTATCTGCAGCATCTCCACTCACCTTCCAATAACACAATCTGCAGAAAACCATCCTCAGCATCACCGCTAACCGTCCAATGACACAACCTTCAGAAACCCATCCTCAGCATCTTCACTAACCTTCCAATCACACAACCTGCAGAAACCCATCCTCAGCATCATCACTAACGTTCCAATCACATAACGTGCAGAATTCCATCCTCAGCATCTTCACTCACCTTCCAAGAACACAACCTGCAGAAACCCATTCTCAGCACCTTCACTCACCATCCAATAACACAACCTGCAGAAAACCATCCACAGCATCTCAACTCACCTCTCAATAACACAACTTGCAGAAACCCATCCTCAGCATGTCCACTAACCTTCCAATAAGAAAACCTGCAGAATCCCATTCTCAGCATCTCCAATCACCTTTCAATTACACAACCGTCAGAAACCCAAACTCAGTTTCTTCACTCACCTCCCAGTAACACAACCTGCAGAACCCCATCCTCAGCATCTCAACTAACCTTCCAATAACACAATCTGCAGAAACCCATCCTCAGCATCTCCACTCACCTTCCAGTATCACAACCTGCAGAAACCCACCCTCAGCATCTTCCCTTTCCTTCCAATAAAATAACCTGCAGGAACCCAGCCTCTGCACATTCACTCACCTCCGAATAACACAACCTGCAGAGACCCATCCTCAGCATCACCACTAACCTTCCAAAAACACAACCTGTAGGAACACATCCTCAGCATCCCAACTTCCAATAACACAACGTGTAGAAACACATCCTCGGCATCTCCACTTACCTTCCAATAAAACAACCAGCACAAACCCATCCTGAGAATTTCCACTCACCTCCCTATAACACAACCTGCAGAAACCCATCCTCAGCATCTCCACTCAACTCCCAATAACACAACCTGCAGAAACCCATCCGCAGCATCTCACTCAGCTTCCAATAACACATCCTGCAGAAACCCATCCACTGCATCCCCACTCAGCTTCCAATAATATAACATGCAGAAATCCATCCTCAGCATCTCCACTCATCTTCCAATAACACAACCTGCAGAAACCCTTCCACAGCATTTCCACTCACCTTCCAATGATAAAACCTGCAGAAACCAATCCTCAGCACCTCCACTCACTTCCAATAACACAACCTCCATATACCCATCCTCATCATCTCCACTCACCTCCCAATAACACAACCTGCAGAAACCCATCCTCAGCATCTCCACTCACCACTTAATAACACAACATGCACAAACCCATCCTCAGCATCTTCAATCACCACCCAATAACAAAACCTGCAGAAACCCATCCTCAGCATGTCCACTAACCTTACAATAAGAAAACCTGCAGAATCCCATCCTCAGCATCTCCACTCAGCTTTCAATTACACAACCTGCAGAAACCCATCCTCAGCATCACCACTCACCTCCCAGTAACACAACCTGCAGAAATCCATCCTCAACATCTCCACTAACCTTCCAATAACACAATCTGCAGAAACCAATCCTCAGCATTCCCACTCACCTTCCAATAAAACAACCTGCAGGAACCGATCCTCAGCATCTCCACTAACCTTCCAATAACACAACCTGCAGAAACCCATCCTCAGCATCGTCACTCACCTCCAAATAACACAACCTGCAGAACCCCATCCTCAGCATGTACACTAACCTTCCAATAACACAACCTGCAGAAACTAATCCTCAGCATCTCCACTCACTTCCAATAACAAAACCTGCAGAAACCCATCCTCATCATCTCCACTCACCTCCCAATAACACAACCTGCAGAAACCCATCCTCAGCATCTCCACTCACCTCCCAATAACACAACATGCACAAACCGATCCTCAGCATCTTCAATCACCAGCCAATAACAAAACCTGCAGAAACCCATCCTCAGCATCGTCACTCACCTCCCAATAACACAACCTGCAGAACCCCATCCTCAGCATCTAGACTAACCTTCCAATAACATAACCTGCAAAAAACAATCCCCGGCATCTCCACTCACCTCCCAAAAACACAACCTGCAGAAACACATCCTCAGCATCTCCACTCACCATCCAATAACACAACCTGCAGAAACACATTCTCAGCATCTCCACTCACCATCCAATAACACAACCTGCAGAAACACATTCTCAGCATCTCCACTCACCATCCAATAACACAACCTGCAGAAGCACTTCCTCAGCATCTCCTCTCACGTTCCAATAACACAACCTGCAGAAAACCATCCACAGCATCTCAACTCACCCCCCCCAATAACATATTCGCTGCAGAAACACATCCTCAGAATGTCCAATAACCTTACAATAAGAAAACCTGCAGAATCCCATTCTCAGAATCTCCACTCACCTTTCAATTGCACAACCTGCAGAAACCCACACTCAGCATCTCCACTAACCTTCCAATAACACAATCTGCAGAAACCAATCCTCAGAATCTCCACTCACCTTCCAATAACACAACCTGCAGAAACCCATCCTCAGCATCAACACCATCCTTCCAAAAACACAAGCTGTAGGAACCCATCCTCAGCATCCCAACTTCCAATAACACAACGTGTAGAAACCCATCCTCGGCATCTCGACTTACCTTGCAATAAAACAACCTGCAGAAACCCATCCTCAGCATTTCAACTCACCTCCCTATAACACAACCTGCAGAAACCTATCCTCAGCATCTCCACTCACCTCCCAATACACAACCTGCAGAAACCCTTCCTCAGCATCTCCACCCCTCCCAATATCACAACCTGCAGAAACCCATCCTCAGCATCTTCACTCACCTTCCAATAACACAACTTGCTGGAATCTATCTGCAGCATCTCCACTCACCTTCCAATAACACAATCTGCAGAAAACCATCCACAGCATCACCGCTAACCGTCCAATAACACAACCTTCAGAAACCCATCCTCAGCATCTTCACTAACCTTCCAATCACACAACCTGCAGAAATCCATCCTCAGCATCTTCTCTAAACTTCCAATCACATAACCTGCAGAAACCCATCCTCAGCATCTTCACTAACCATCCAATACCACACCTGCAGAAACCCATCCTCAGCATGTCCACTAACCTTCCAATAAGAAAACTTGCAGAATCCCGTTCTCAGCATCTCAACTAACCTTCCAATAACACAATCTGCAGAAACCAATCCTCAGCATTCCCACTCACCTTCCAATAATAAAACCTGCAGAAACCAATCCCCAGCATCTCCGCTCACTTCCAATAACACAACCTGCAGAAACCCATCCTCATCATCCCCACTCACCTCCCAGTAACACAACCTGCAGAAACCCATCCTCAGCATCTCCAATCTCCACGTAATAACACAACCTGCACAAACCCATCCTCAGCATCTTCAATCACCACCCAATAACAAAACCTACAGAGACCCATCCTCAGCATCGTCACTCACCTCCCAATAACACAACCTGCAGAAACACATCCTCAGCATCTCCACTCACCATCCAATAACACAACCTGCAGAAACACATTCTCAGCATCTCCACTCACCATCCAATAACACAACCTGCAGAAACACATCCTCAGCATCTCCACTCATCTTCCAATAACACAACCTGCAGAAAACCATCCTCAGCATCTCAACTAACCTTCCAATAACACAATCTGCAGAAACCCATCCTCAGCATCTCCACTCACCACGCAATAACACAACATGCACAAACACATCTTCAGCATCTTCAATCACCACCCAATAACAAAACCTACAGAGACCCATCCTCAGCATCGTCACTCACCTCCCAATAACACAACCTGCAGAAACACATCCTCAGCATCTCCACTCACCATCCAATAACACAACCTGCAGAAACACATTCTCAGCATCTCCACTCACCATCCAATAACACAACCTGCAGAAACACATCCTCAGCATCTCCACTCATCTTCCAATAACACAACCTGCAGAAACCAATCCCCAGCATCTCCGCTCACTTCCAATAACACAACCTGCAGAAACCCATCCTCATCATCCCCACTCACCTCCCAGTAACACAACCTGCAGAAACCCATCCTCAGCATCTCCAATCTCCACGTAATAACACAACCTGCACAAACCCATCCTCAGCATCTTCAATCACCACCCAATAACAAAACCTACAGAGACCCATCCTCAGCATCGTCACTCACCTCCCAATAACACAACCTGCAGAAAGACATCCTCAGCATCTCCACTCACCATCCAATAACACAACCTGCAGAAACACATTCTCAGCATCTCCACTCACCATCCAATAACACAACCTGCAGAAACACATCCTCAGCATCTCCACTCATCTTCCAATAACACAACCTGCAGAAAACCATCCTCAGCATCTCAACTAACCTTCCAATAACACAATCTGCAGAAACCCATCCTCAGCATCTCCACTCACCACGCAATAACACAACATGCACAAACACATCTTCAGCATCTTCAATCACCACCCAATAACAAAACCTACAGAGACCCATCCTCAGCATCGTCACTCACCTCCCAATAACACAACCTGCAGAAACACATCCTCAGCATCTCCACTCACCATCCAATAACACAACCTGCAGAAACACATTCTCAGCATCTCCACTCACCATCCAATAACACAACCTGCAGAAACACATCCTCAGCATCTCCACTCATCTTCCAATAACACAACCTGCAGAAACACATCCTCAGCATCTCCGCTCACCATGCAATAACACAACCTGCAGAAACACATTCTCAGCATCTCCACTCAGCATCCAATAACACAACCTGCAGAAACACATCCTCAGCATCTCCACTCATCTTCCAATAACACATCCTGCAGAAAACCATCCACAGCATCTCAACTCACCTCCCAATAACACAACCTGCAGAAACCCATCCTCAGCATGTCCACTAACCTTACAATAAAAAAACCTGCAGAATCCCAACCTCAGCATCTCCACTCACCTTTACAGAACATACAGAACATACAGAATTTACAGTGCAGAAGGAGGCCATTCGGCCCATCGAGTCTGCACCGACCCACTTAAACCCTCACTTCCACCCAATCCCCGTAACCCAATAACCCCGGCAAACCTTTTTGGTCACTAAGGGCAATTTCTCACGGCCAATCCACCTAACCTGCACGTCTTTGGACTGTGGGAGGAAACCGGAGCACCCGGAGGAAACCCACGCAGACACGGGGAGAGCGTGCAGACTCCGCACAGACAGTGACCCAGCGGGGAATCGAACCTGGGACCCTGGCGCTGTGAAGCCACAGTGCTAACCACTGTGCTACCGTGCTGCCCATTTCAATTGCACAACCTGCAGAAACCCATCCTCAGCATCTCCACTCACCTCCCAGTAACACAACCTGCAGAAACCCATCCTCAGCATCTCCACTAACCTTCCAATAAAACAACCTGCACAAACCCATCCTGAGCATTTCCACTCACCTCCCTATAACAAAACATGCAGAAATCCATCAGCAGCATCTCCACTCATCTTCCAATAACACAACCTGCAGCAAACCATCCTCAGCATTTCCACTCACCTTCCAATAATAAAACCTGCAGAAACCAATCCTCAGCATCTCCGCTCACTTCCAATAACACAACCTGGAGAAACCCATCCTCAGCACCTTCACTCACCATCCAATAACACAACCTGCAGAAACGGATCCTCAGCATGTTCACTAACCTTCCAATAAGAAAACCTGCAGAATCCCATCCTCAGCATCTCCACTCACCTTTCAATTACACAACCGGCAGAAACCCATCCTCAGTTTCTCCACTCAATTCCCAGTAACACAACCTGCAGAAACCCATCCTCAGCATCTCAACTAACCTTCCAATAACACAATCTGCAGAAACCCATCCTCAGCATCTCCACTCACCTTCCAATAACACAACCTGCAGTAACCCACCCTCAGCATCTTCACTTACCTTCCAATAAAACAAACTGCAGGAACCCAGCCTCAGCACATTCACTCACCTCCGAATAACACAACCTGCAGAAACCGATCCTCAGCATCTCCACTAACCTTCCAACAACACAACCTGCAGAAACCCATCCTCAGCATCAACACCATCCTTCCAAAAACACAAGCTGTAGGAACCCATCCTCAGCATCCCAACTTCCAATAACACAACGTGTAGAAACTCATCCTCGGCATCTCCACTTACCTCCCAATAACACAACCTGCAGAAACCCATCCTGAGCATTTCAACTCACCTCCCAATAACACAACCTGCAGGAACCCATCCTCAGCATCTCCACACACCTCCCAATATCACAACCTGCAGAAACCCATCCTCAGCATCTCCACACACCTCCCAATACACAACCTGCAGTAACCCATCCTCAGCATCTCCACACACCTCCCAATATCACAACCTGCAGAAACCCATCCTCAGCACCTCCACTCACATTCCAATAACACAACTTGCAGCAATCTATCCTCAGCATCTCCACTCACCTTCCAATAACACAACTTGCTGGAATCTATCTGCAGCATCTTCACTTACCTTCCAATAAAACAACCTGCAGGAACCCAGCCTCAGCACATTCACTCACCTCCGAATAACACAACCTGCAGAAACCCATCCTCAGCATTTCCACTCACCTTCCAAAAATAAAACCTGCAGAAACCAATCCTCAGCATCTCCACTAATCTTCCAATAACGCAACCTGCAGAAACCCATCCTGATCATCCCCACTCACCTCCCAATAACACAACCTGCAGTAACCCATCCTCAGCATCCCCACTCACCACGTAATAACACAACATGCACAAACCCATCCTCAGCATCTTCAATCACCACCCAATAACAAAACCTACAGACTCATCCTCAGCATCGTCACTCACCTCCCAATAACACAACCTGCAGAAAACCATCCACAGCATCTCAACTCACCTCCCAATAACACAACCTGCAGAAACCGATCCTCAGCATCTCCACTAAACTTCCAACAACACAACCTGCAGAAACCCATCCTCAGCATCAACACCATCCTTCCAAAAACACAAGCTGTAGGAACCCATCCTCAGCATCCCAACTTCCAATAACACAACGTGTAGAAACCCATCCTCGGCATCTCCACTTACCTTCCAATAAAACAAACTGCAGAAACCCATCCTGAGCATTTCAACTCACCTCCCTATAACACAACCTGCAGAAACCCATCCTCAGCATCTCCACTCACCTCCCAATACACAACCTGCAGAAACCCATCCTCAGCATCTCCACTCATCTCCCAATATCACAACCTGCAGAAACCCATCCTCAGCATCTCCACTCACATTCCAATAACACAACTTGCAGCAATCTATCCTCAGCATCTCCACTCACCTTCCAATAACACAAACTGCAGAAACCCATCCTGAGCGTTTTCACTCACCTCCCTATAACACAACATGCAGAAACGCATCCTCAGCATTTCCACTAACCTTCCAACAACTCTACCTGCAGAAACCCATCCTCAGCATCTCCACTCACCTCCCAATAACAAAACCTGCAGAAACCCATCCTCAGCATGTTCACTAACCTTCCCATACAACAACATGCAGAAACGCATCCTCAGCATCTCAACTCACCTTTCAATAATACAACCTGAAGAAAATGAACCTCAGCATCTTCACCAACGTTCCAATAACACAACATGCAGAAACCCACCCGCAGCATCTTCACTAACCTTCCAATACCACAACCTGCAGAAACCCATCCTCAGCATCTCCACTAACCTTCAAATAAAACAACCTGCAGAAACCCATCCTCAGCATCTCCACTCACCTCCCAATAACACAACCTGTAGAAACCCATCCTCAGCATCTCCTCTAACCTTTCAATAACACAACCTGCAGAAATCCATCCTCAGCGTACCCACAAACCTTCCAATAACACAACCTGAAGATACGCATTCCAAGCATCTCCACTAATCTTCGAATAACTCAGCTTGCAGGAATCTATCCTCAGCATCTGCACTCACCTTCCAATAACTCAACCTGCTGGAATCTATCCGCAGCATCCCCACTCATCTTCCAATAACACAATCTGCAGAAAACCATCCTCAGCATCACCGCTAAACGTCCAATAACACAACCTGCAGAAACCCATCCTCAGCATCTTCACTAACCTTCCAATCACATAATCTGCAGAAACCCACCCTCAGCATCTTCCCTCACCATCCAATAACACAACCTGCAGAATCCCATCCTCAGCATCTCCACTCACCGTTCAAGTACACAACCTGCAGAAACCCATCCTCAGCATCTCCACTCACCTTCAAATAAAACAACCTGTAGAAACCCAGCCTCAACACTTTCACTCACCTCCGAATAACACAACCTCAGAAACCGATCCTCAGCATCTCCACTAACCTTCCAACAACACAACCTGCAGAAACCCATCCTCAGCATCCCAACTTCCAATAACACAACGTGCAGAAACCCATCCTCGGCATCTCCACTTACCTTCCAAAAAAACAACCTGCAGAAACCCATCCTCAGCAACGTCACTCACCTCCCAATAACGTTACGTGCAGAAAACCATACTCAGCATCTCCACTCACCATCCAATAACACAACCTTCAGAAACCCATCCTCAGCATCTCAACTCAAGTTCCAAGAACACATCTTGCAAAAACCCATCCTCAGTATCTTCACTAACCTTCCAAAAACGCAACCTGCAGATACCAATCCAGAGCATCTCCACTCACCTTCCACTAACACAACTTGCTGGAATCGATCTGCAGCATCTCCACTCACCTTCCAATAACACAATCTGCAGAAAACCATCCTCAGCATCACCGCTAACCGTCCAAAGACACAACCTGCAGAATCCCATCCTCAGCATCGTCACTCTCCTCCCAATAACGCTACCTGCAGAAAACCATTGTCAGCATCTCCATTCATCATCCAATAACACAACCTGCAGAAACACATCCTCAGCATCTCCACTCTCCTTCGAATAACACAACCTGCAGAAACACATCCTCAGCATTTTCACTCACCTCCCAATAACACAACCTGCAGAAACCCATCCTCTTCATCTCCACTCACCTCCCAACAACACTCCATGCAGAAACCCACATTCAGCCTATCCACTCATCTCTCAATAATACAACCTTCAGAAACCCATCCTCAGCATCTCCACTCAAGTTCCAGGAACACATCTTGCAAAAACCATTCCTCAGTATCTTCACTAACCTTCCAATAACGCAAACTGCAGAAACCAATCCAGAGCATTTCCACTCACCTTCCAATAACAAAACCTGCAGAAACCCATCCTCAGCATCTCCACTAACCTTCCAATGACACAATCTGCAGAAACCAATCCTCAGCATTTCCACTCACCTTCCAATAACAACACCTGCAGAACCCCATCCGCAGCATCACTAACCTTCCAATACCACAACCTGCAGAAACCCATCCTCAGCTTCTTCTCTCACCTCCCAATAACGTAACATGCAGAAACCCATCCTCAGGATCTTCACTCACCTCCCAATAACACAACCGGCAGAAACGCATCCTCAGCATTCCACTCACCTGCCAATAACACAACCTGCATAAACCAATCCTCAGCATCTCCACCCACCTGCCAATAACACAACCTGCAGAAACCCATCCTCAGCATCTCCACTCAATTCCAATAATACAACCTGCAGAAACCAATCCTCAGCATCTCCGCTCACCTCCCAATAACACAACCTGCAGAAACCCATCCTCAGCATCTCCACTAACCTTTCAATAACTCAACCTGCAGAAACCCATCCTCAGCATCTCCACTAATCTTCCCATGACACAATCCGAAGAAACCCATCCTCAGCATTTCCACTCACCTTCCAATAACAACACCTGCAGAAAATCATCCTCAGCATCTTCACCAAGGTTCCAATAATACAACATGCAGAAACCCATCCTCAGCATCTTCACTAACCTTCCAATAACAAAACCTGCAGAAACCCATCCACAGCATCTTCACTAACCTTCCAATAACAAAACCTGCAGAAACCCATCATCAGCATCTTCACTCACCTCCCAATAACACAACCTGCAGAAACACATCTTCACTCCCCTTCCAATAACACAACCTGCAGAAACCCATCCTCAGCTTCTTCACTCACCTCCCAATAACGCAACCTGCAGAAACCCATCCTGAGCATCTTCACTCACCTCCCAATAACACAACCTGCAGAAACACATCTTCAGCATCTCAACCCACCTCCCAATACAGAACCTGCAGAAACCAATCCTCAGCATCTCCACTCACCTCCCAAGAATACAATCTGCAGAAACCCATCCTTAGCATCTCCACTTATCTTCCAAAAAAACAACCTGCAGAAACTAATCCTCAGCATTTCCACTAACCTTCCAACAACACAACCTGCAGAAACCCATCCTCAGCATCACCACTAACCTTCCAAGAACAAAACCTGTAGGAACCCATTCTCTGCCTCCCCACTCACCTTTCAATATCATAACCTGCAGAACCCATCCTCAGCGTCTCCACTGAATTCCAATAATACAACCTGCAGAAACCAATCCTCAGCATCTCCGCTCACCTTCCAATAACACAACCTGCAGAAACCCATCCTCAGCATCTCCACTAATCTTCCAATAACACAACCTGCAGAATCCCATCCTCAGCATCTCCACTGACCTCCCGATAACACAAACTGCAGAAACATATCCTCAGCACTTTCACTCACCGCCCAATAACACAACATGCAGAAACCCATCCTCAGCATCTTCACTAACCTTACAATAACACAACCAGTAGGAACCCATCCTCATTATCCCCACTTCCAATAACACAACTTGTAGAAACCGATCCTCGGCATCTCCACTAATCGTCCAATAACACAACCTGCAGAAACACATCCTCAGCATCTTCACTCACCTCCCAATAATACAACCTGCAGAAACCCATCCTCAACATCTCACTCTCCTCCCAATAACTCAACCTGCAGAAATCCACCCTCAACATTTCCACTCACCTTCCAATAACACAACCTGCGGAAACCCATCCTCCGCATCTCCATTCACGTTTCAATAACACACCCTGCATAAATCCATTCTCATCATCTCCACTCATCTCCCAATATCACAAACTGCAGAAAACCATCCTCAGCATCTTCACTAACCTTCAAATAACACAACCTGCAGAAACACATACTTAGTATCTCCACACTCCTTCCAGTAACACAACCTGCAGAATACCATCCGCAGCATAGAACATAGAACATAGAACAATACAGCGCAGTACAGGCCCTTCGGCCCACGATGTTGCACCGAAACAAAAGCCACCTGACTTACACTATGCCATTATCATCCATATGTTTATCCAATAAACTTTTAAATGCCCTCAATGTTGGCGAGTTCACTACTGTAGCAGGTAGGGCATTCCACGGCCTCACTACTCTTTGCGTAAAGAACCTACCTCTGACCTCTGTCCTATATCTATTACCCCTCAGTTTAAAGTTATGTCCCCTCGTGCCAGCCATATCCATCCGCGGGAGAAGGCTCTCACTGTCCACCCTATCCAACCCCCTGATCATTTTGTATGCCTCTATTAAGTCTCCTCTTAACCTTCTTCTCTCCAACGAAAACAACCTCAAGTCCGTCAGCCTTTCCTCATAAGATTTTCCCTCCATACCAGGCAACATCCTGGTAAATCTTCTCTGCACCCGCTCCAAAGCCTCCACGTCCTTCCTATAATGCGGTGACCAGAACTGTACGCAATACTCCAAATGCGGCCGGACCAGAGTTCTGTACAGCTGCAACATGACCTCCCGACTCCGGAACTCAATCCCTCTACCAATAAAGGCCAACACTCCATAGGCCTTCTTCACAACCCTATCAACCTGGGTGGCAACTTTCAGGGATCTATGTACATGGACACCTAGATCCCTCTGCTCAGCCACACTTTCAAGAACTTTACCATTAGCCAAATATTCCGCATTCCTGTTATTCCTTCCAAAGTGAATCACCTCACACTTCTCTACATTAAACTCCATTTGCCACCTCTCAGCCCAGCTCTGCAGCTTATCTATATCCCTCTGTAACCTGCTACATCCTTCCACACTATCGACAACACCACCGACTTTAGTATCGTCTGCAAATTTACTCACCCACCCTTCTGCGCCTTCCTCTAGGTCTTTGATAAAAATGACAAACAGCAACGGCCCCAGAACAGATCCTTGTGGTACTCCACTTGTGACTGTACTCCATTCTGAACATTTCCCATCAACCACCACCCTCTGTCTTCTTTCAGCTAGCCAATTTCTGATCCACATCTCTAAATCACCCTCAATCCCCAGCCTCCGTATTTTTTGCAATAGCCTACCGTGAGGAACCTTATCAAACGATTTGCTGAAATCCATATACACCACATCAACTGCTCTACCCTCGTCTACCTGTTCAGTCACCTTCTCAAAGAACTCAATAAGGTTTGTGAGGCATGACCTACCCTTCACAAAGCCATGCTGACTATCCCTGATTATATTATTCCTATCTAGATGATTATAAATCTTGTCCCTTATAATCCCCTCCAAGACTTTACCCACTACAGACGTGAGGCTCACCGGTCTATAGTTGCCGGGGTTGTCTCTGCTCCCCTTTTTGAACAAAGGGACCACATTTGCTGTCCTCCAGTCCTCTGTCACTATTCCTGTAGCCAATGATGACATAAAAATCAAAGCCAAAGGTCCAGCAATCTCTTCGCTGGCCTCCCATAGAATCCTAGGATAAATCCCATCAGGTCCCGGGGACTTATCTATTTTCAGCCTGTCCATAATTGCCAACACCTCTTCCCTACGTACCTCAATGCCATCTATTCTATTAGCCTGGGGCTCAGCATTCTCCTCCACAACATTATCTTTTTCCTGAGTGAATACTGACGAAAAATATTCATTTAGTATCTCGCCTATCTCGTCAGACTCCACACACAATTTCCCATCCCTGTCCTTGACTGGTCCTACTCTTTCCCTAGTCATTCGCTTATTCCTGACATACCTATAGAAAGCTTTTGGGTTTTTCTTGATCCTTCCTGCCAAATACTTCTCATGTCCCCTCCTTGCTCGTCTTAGCTCTATCTTTAGATCCTTCCTCGCTACCTTGTAACTATCCATCGCCCCAACCGAAACTTCACACTTCATCTTCACATAGGCCTTCTTCTTCCTTTTAACAAGAGATTCCACTTCCTTGGTAAACCACGGTTCCCTCGCTCGACGCCTTCCTCCCTGTCTGACCGGTACATACTTATCAAGAACACGCAGTAGCTGATCCTTGAACAAGCCCCACTTATCCAGTGTGCCCAACACTTGCAGCCTACTTCTCCACCTTATCCCCCCCCAAGTCACGTCTAATGGCATCATAATTGCCCTTCCCCCAGCTATAACTCTTGCCCTGCGGTGTATACTTATCCCTTTCCATCATTAACGTAAACGTCACCGAATTGTGGTCACTGTCCCCAAAGTGCTCTCCTACCTCCAAATCCAACACCTGGCCTGGTTCATTACCCAAAACCAAATCCAACGTGGCCTCGCCTCTTGTTGGCCTGTCAACATATTGTTTCAGGAAACCCTCCTGCACACACTGTACAAAAAACGACCCATCTATTGTACTCGAACTATATATTTTCCAGTCAACATTTGGAAAGTTAAAGTCTCCCATAATAACTACCCTGTTACTTTCGCTCATATCCAGAATCATCTTCGCCATCCTTTCCTCTACATCCCTAGAACTATTAGGAGGCCTATAAAAAACTCCCAACAGGGTGACCTCTCCTTTCCTGTTTCTAACTTCAGCCAATACTACCTCGGAAGAAGAGTCCCCATCTAGCATCCTCTCCGCCACCGTAATATTGCTCTTGACTAGCAGCGCCACACCTCCCCCTCTTTTGCCTCCTTCTCTGAGCTTACTAAAACACCTAAACCCCGGAACCTGCAACATCCATTCCTGTCCCTGCTCTATCCATTCCTGTTCCTGTCCCTGCTCTATCTTCACCAACCTTCCATGAACACAACCTGCAGAACCCCATACGCAGCATCTTCACTAACATTCCAATAGCACAACCCGCAGAAACACATACTTAGTATCTCCAAGCTCCTTCCAATAACACATCCTGCAGAATTCCATCCGCAACATCTTCACTAACCTTCCAAGAACACACTCTGGAGAATCCCATTCTCAGCTTCTCCACTCATTTCCAAATAACACAACCTGCAGAAACCCATCTCAGCTTCTCCACCCACTTTCCAATAACGCAACCTGCAGAAACACATCCTCAGCATCTCCACTAATCTTCCAATAACACAACCTGCAGAAACACATACTTAGTATCTCCAAGCTCCTTCCAATAACACAACCTGCAGAATCCCATCCGCAACATCTTCACCAACCTTCCAAGAACACACTCTGCAGAATCCCATCCTCAGCATCTCCACTCACGTCCATATAACACAACCTGAAAAAACCCATCTCAGCATCTCCACCCACTTTCCAATAACGCAACCTGCAGAAACACATCCTCAGCATCTCCACTAACCTTCCAATAACACAACCTGCAGAAACACATACTTAGTATCTCCAAGCTCCTTCCAATAACACAACCTGCAGAATCCCATCCGCAACATCTTCACTAACCTTCCAAGAACACACTCTGCAGAATCCCATCCTCAGCATCTCCACTCACGTCCCAATAACAAAACCTGCAGAAACCCATCCACAGCATCTTCACCAACGTTCAAATAACTCAACCTGCAGAACCCCATCCTCAGCATCTTTACTAACCTCCCAGAACACAACGTTCATAAACCCATCCTCAGCATCTTCACTAACATTCCTACAACACAACCTGCAGAAACCCAACCTCAGCATCTCCACTCTCGTTCCACGAACACAACCTGCAGAGACCCAACCTCAGCATCTCCACTCACGTTCCTACAACACAACCTGCAGAAAAACATCCTCAGCATCTTCATTAACTTTCCAATACCTCAACCTGCAGAAACCCATCCTCAGCATCTCCACTCAACATGCAATATTACAATCTGCAGAAACCCATCCTCATCATCTCACTAACCTTCCAATAATAAAACCTGCAGAAACCCATCCTCAGCATCTCCACTCACCTTCCAATAACACAACCTGCAGAAGCCCATCCTCATCATCTTCACTCACATCCCAATAAAAAAAACATGCAGAGACCCATCATCAGCACCTTCACTCACCATCCAATAACACAATCTGCAGAACCCCATCCGCAGCATCTTCACTAACATTCCAACAGCACAACATGCAGAAACCCATCCTCAGCATCTCCACTAACCTCCCTATAACAAACCCTGCAGAAACCCATCGTCAGCATCTCCACTAAACTTCCAAGACTACAAGCTGCAGAAACACGTACTTAGTATCTACACTCTCATTCCAATAACACAATCTGCAGAATCCTATCCGCAGCAACTTCACTAACCTTCCAATAACACCACCTGCAGAAACCCATCCTCAGCATCTCCACTCACCTCCCAAAAACACAACCTGCAGAAACCCATCCTCAGCATCTCCACTCACCTCCCAATAACACAAACTGCAGAAACCCATCCTCAGCATATTCACTCACCTTCCAATAAGACAACGTACAGAAACGCATCCTCAGCATCTCCAATCACCTCCCAATAATACAACATGCAGAAACCCATCATCAGCATCTTCACTAACCTTCCAATAACACAACCTGCAGAAAACCATCCCCAGCATCTTCGCTAAACTTCCAAGATCATAACCTACAGAAACACATCCACAGCATCTACACTCACCTCCAATAACATAACCTGCAGAAACCCAAACTCAGCATCTCCACTCACTTTCCAAAAACACACCCTGCAGAAACCCACCCTCAGCATCTTTACTAACCTTCCAATAAGACAACCAGCAGAAACCCATCCTCAGCATCTCCACTCAACTCCCAATAACACAACCTGCAGAAACCCATCCTCAGCATCTCCACTCAACTCCCAATATCACAACCTGCAGAAACCCATCCTCAGCATCTCCACTCACCTCCCAATAGCACAACCTGCAGAAACCAATCCTCAGCATCCCCACTCTCCTCCCAATAACAAACCCTGCAGAAACCAATCCTCAGCATCTTCACTAAACCTCCAACAACATAACCTGCCGAAAAACATCCTCACCATCTCCACTCACCTTCCAATAACATCACCTGCAAAAACTCATCCCCAGCATCTCCACCCAACTTCCAATAACACAACCGGCAGAATCCCATCCTCAACATCTCCACTCACCTCCCAATAACACAACCGGCAGAATCCCATCCTCAGCATCTTCACTCATCTCCCAATAACACAACCTGCTGAAAGCCATCCACAGCAACTCCACTCGCCGCCCAATAACACAACCAGCAGAAACACGTCTTCAGCATCTTCACTCACCTCCCAATAACACAACCGGCAGAATCCCATCCTCAGCATCTCCACTCACGTCCCAATAACACAACCTGCAGAAACCCATCCTCAGCATCTCCACTCAGCTCCAAATAACACAATCTGCAGAAACCCATCCACAGCATCTTCACCAACGTTCAAATAACACAACCTGCAGAAACACATACTTAGTATCTCCAAGCTCCTTCCAATAACACAACCTGCAGAATCCCCTCCGCAACATCTTCACTAACCTTCCAAGAACACACTCTGCAGAATCCCATCCTCAGCATCTCCACTCACGTCCCAATAACACAACCTGCAGAAACCCATCCTCAGCATCTCCACTCAGCTCCAAATAACACAATCTGCAGAAACCCATCCACAGCATCTTCATCAACGTTCAAATAACTCAACCTGCAGAACCCCATCCTCAGCATCTTTACTAACCTCCCAATAACAAAACGTTCATAAACCCATCCTCAGCATCTTCACTAACATTCCCACAACACGACCTGCAGAAACCCAACCTCAGCATCTCCACTCTCGTTCCACGAACACAACCTGCAGAAACACATCCTCAGCATCTTCATTAACTTTCCAATACCTCAACCTGCAGAAATCCAACCTCAGCATCTCCACTCACTTTTCAATAACACAACCTGCAGAAACCAATCCTCAGCGTCTCCACTCACTTTCCAAAAACACACCCTGCATAAACCCACCCTCAGCATCTTTACTAACCTTCCAATAAGACAACCTGCAGAAACCCATCCTCAGCATCTCCACTCAACTCCCAATAACACAACCTGCAGAAACCCATCCTCAGCATCTCCACCCACCTCCCAATATCATAACCTGCAGAAACCCATCCTCAGCATCTCCACTCACCTAGCAATAGCACAACCTGCAGAAACCAATCCTCAGCATCCCCACTCTCCTCCCAATAACAAACACTGCAGAAACCAATCCTCCGCATCTTCACTAAACCTCCAACAACATAACCTGCCGAAAAATATCCTCACCATCTCCACTCACTTTCCAACAACATAACCTGCAAAAACTCATCCCCAGCATCTCCACCCAACTTCCAATAACACAACCGGCAGAATCCCATCCTCAGCATCTTTACTCACCTCCCAATAACACAACCTGTTGAAAGCCATCCACAGCAACTCCACTCGCCTCCGAATAACACAACCAGCAGAAACACATCTCCAGCATCTTCACTCGCCTCCCAATAACACAACGTGCAGAAACCCATCCTCAGCATCTTTACTCACCTCCCAATAACACAACCTGCAGAAACACATCCTCAGCATCTCCACTAATCTTCCAATAACACAACGTGCAGAAACCCATCCGCAGCATCTCCATTCACCTCCCAATAACACAACCTGCATAAACCCATCCTCAGCATCTTCACTCACTTCCCAATAACACAACGTGCAGACACCCATCCTCAGCATCTCCACTCACCTTCCAATAACACAACCTGCAGAAACCCATCCTCAGCATCTCCATTCACCTCCCAATAACACAACCTGCAGAAAGCCATCCGCAAGCATCTTCACTCACCTTCCAATAACCCAACCTGCAGAATCCCATCCTCAGCATCTCCACGAATCTCCCAATAACACAATCTGCAGAACCCCATCTTCAGCATCTTCACTAAACTTCCAATAACACATCATGCAGAAACCCATCCTTAGCATCTCCACTCACCTCCCAATAACACAACCTGCAGAAACCCATCCTCAGCATCTTCAAACACCATCCAATAACACAACCTGCAGAAACCAATCCTCAGCATCCCCACTCTCCTCCCAATAACAAACCCTGCAGAAACCAATCCTCAGCATCTTTACTCACCTCCCAATAACACAACCTGTTGAAAGCCATCCACAGCAACTCCACTCGCCTCCGAATAACACAACCAGCAGAAACACATCTCCAGCATCTTCACTCACCTCCCAATAACACAACCGGCAGAAACCCATCCTCAGCATCTTTACTCACCTCCCAATAACACAACCTGTTGAAAGCCATCCACAGCAACTCCACTCGCCTCCGAATAACACAACCAGCAGAAACACATCTCCAGCATCTTCACTCACCTCCCAATAACACAACCTGCAGAAACACATCCTCAGCATCTCCACTCACCTTCCAACAACATAACCTGCAAAAACTCATCCCCAGCATCTCCACCCAACTTCCAATAACACAACCGGCAGAATCCCATCCTCAACATCTCCACTCACCTCCCAATAACACAACCGGCAGAAACCCATCCTCAGCATCTTTACTCACCTCCCAATAACACAACCTGTTGAAAGCCATCCACAGCAACTCCACTCGCCTCCGAATAACACAACCAGCAGAAACACATCTCCAGCATCTTCACTCACCTCCCAATAACACAACCGGCAGAAACCCATCCTCAGCATCTTTACTCACCTCCCAATAACACAACCTGTTGAAAGCCATCCACAGCAACTCCACTCGCCTCCGAATAACACAACCAGCAGAAACACATCTCCAGCATCTTCACTCACCTCCCAATAACACAACCTGCAGAAACACATCCTCAGCATCTCCACTAATCTTCCAATAACACAACGTGCAGAAACCCATCCGCAGCATCTCCATTCACCTCCCAATAACACAACCTGCATAAACCCATCCTCAGCATCTTCACTCACTTCCCAATAACACAACGTGCAGACACCCATCCTCAGCATCTCCACTCACCTTCCAATAACACAACCTGCAGAAACCCATCCTCAGCATCTCCATTCACCTCCCAATAACACAACCTGCAGAAAGCCATCCGCAAGCATCTTCACTCACCTTCCAATAACCCAACCTGCAGAATCCCATCCTCAGCATCTCCACGAATCTCCCAATAACACAATCTGCAGAACCCATCTTCAGCATCTTCACTAAACTTCCAATAACACATCATGCAGAAACCCATCCTTAGCATCTCCACTCACCTCCCAATAACACAACCTGCAGAAACCCATCCTCAGCATCTTCAAACACCATCCAATAACACAACCTGCAGAAACCCATCCTCAGCATCTCCACTCACCTCCAAAAAACACACCCAGCAGAAATATATTCTCAGCATCTTCACTAACCTTCCAATAACAAAACCTGCAGAACCCCGTCCTCAGTATCTCCTCTCACCTTCCAAAAACACAACCTGCAGAAACCCATCCTCAGCATCTTCACTAACCTTGCAAAAACAGAACCTGCAGAAACACATCCTCAGCATCTTCACTAACCTTGCAAAAACACAACCTGCAGAAACACATCCTCAGCATGTTCCCTCCGCTCCAATAATACAACCTACAGAAAACTATCCTCAGCATCTTCGCTATCCTTCCAGTAACATAACCTGCAGAAAGCCATCCTCAGCATCTCCACTCACTTTGCAATAACGCAACCTGAGGAAACCCACCCTCAGCATCTCCACTCACCTCCCAAAAACACACCCATCAGAAATATATTCTCAGCATCTTCACTAACCTTCCAATAACAAAACCTGCAGAACCCCGTCCTCAGTATCTCCTCTCACCTTCCAAAAACACAACCTGCAGAAACCCATCCTCAGCATCTTCACTAACCTTGCAAAAACAGAACCTGCAGAAACACATCCTCAGCATCTTCACTAACCTTGCAAAAACACAACCTGCAGAAACCCATCCTCAACATCTCACTCTCCTCCCAATAACTCAACCTGCAGAAATCCACCCTCAACATTTCCACTCACCTTCCAATAACACAACCTGCGGAAACCCATCCTCCGCATCTCCATTCACGTTTCAATAACACACCCTGCATAAATCCATTCTCATCATCTCCACTCATCTCCCAATATCACAAACTGCAGAAAACCATCCTCAGCATCTTCACTAACCTTCAAATAACACAACCTGCAGAAACACATACTTAGTATCTCCACACTCCTTCCAGTAACACAACCTGCAGAATACCATCCGCAGCATAGAACATAGAACATAGAACAATACAGCGCAGTACAGGCCCTTCGGCCCACGATGTTGCACCGAAACAAAAGCCACCTGACTTACACTATGCCATTATCATCCATATGTTTATCCAATAAACTTTTAAATGCCCTCAATGTTGGCGAGTTCACTACTGTAGCAGGTAGGGCATTCCACGGCCTCACTACTCTTTGCGTAAAGAACCTACCTCTGACCTCTGTCCTATATCTATTACCCCTCAGTTTAAAGTTATGTCCCCTCGTGCCAGCCATATCCATCCGCGGGAGAAGGCTCTCACTGTCCACCCTATCCAACCCCCTGATCATTTTGTATGCCTCTATTAAGTCTCCTCTTAACCTTCTTCTCTCCAACGAAAACAACCTCAAGTCCGTCAGCCTTTCCTCATAAGATTTTCCCTCCATACCAGGCAACATCCTGGTAAATCTTCTCTGCACCCGCTCCAAAGCCTCCACGTCCTTCCTATAATGCGGTGACCAGAACTGTACGCAATACTCCAAATGCGGCCGGACCAGAGTTCTGTACAGCTGCAACATGACCTCCCGACTCCGGAACTCAATCCCTCTACCAATAAAGGCCAACACTCCATAGGCCTTCTTCACAACCCTATCAACCTGGGTGGCAACTTTCAGGGATCTATGTACATGGACACCTAGATCCCTCTGCTCAGCCACACTTTCAAGAACTTTACCATTAGCCAAATATTCCGCATTCCTGTTATTCCTTCCAAAGTGAATCACCTCACACTTCTCTACATTAAACTCCATTTGCCACCTCTCAGCCCAGCTCTGCAGCTTATCTATATCCCTCTGTAACCTGCTACATCCTTCCACACTATCGACAACACCACCGACTTTAGTATCGTCTGCAAATTTACTCACCCACCCTTCTGCGCCTTCCTCTAGGTCTTTGATAAAAATGACAAACAGCAACGGCCCCAGAACAGATCCTTGTGGTACTCCACTTGTGACTGTACTCCATTCTGAACATTTCCCATCAACCACCACCCTCTGTCTTCTTTCAGCTAGCCAATTTCTGATCCACATCTCTAAATCACCCTCAATCCCCAGCCTCCGTATTTTTTGCAATAGCCTACCGTGAGGAACCTTATCAAACGATTTGCTGAAATCCATATACACCACATCAACTGCTCTACCCTCGTCTACCTGTTCAGTCACCTTCTCAAAGAACTCAATAAGGTTTGTGAGGCATGACCTACCCTTCACAAAGCCATGCTGACTATCCCTGATTATATTATTCCTATCTAGATGATTATAAATCTTGTCCCTTATAATCCCCTCCAAGACTTTACCCACTACAGACGTGAGGCTCACCGGTCTATAGTTGCCGGGGTTGTCTCTGCTCCCCTTTTTGAACAAAGGGACCACATTTGCTGTCCTCCAGTCCTCTGTCACTATTCCTGTAGCCAATGATGACATAAAAATCAAAGCCAAAGGTCCAGCAATCTCTTCGCTGGCCTCCCATAGAATCCTAGGATAAATCCCATCAGGTCCCGGGGACTTATCTATTTTCAGCCTGTCCATAATTGCCAACACCTCTTCCCTACGTACCTCAATG
Organism: Scyliorhinus torazame; assembly: GCF_047496885.1. Classification (NCBI taxonomy): domain Eukaryota; kingdom Metazoa; phylum Chordata; class Chondrichthyes; order Carcharhiniformes; family Scyliorhinidae; genus Scyliorhinus; species Scyliorhinus torazame. The sequence continues at coordinate 135,579,944 of NC_092726.1, read as the reverse complement.
CCATCTATTCTATTAGCCTGGGGCTCAGCATTCTCCTCCACAACATTATCTTTTTCCTGAGTGAATACTGACGAAAAATATTCATTTAGTATCTCGCCTATCTCGTCAGACTCCACACACAATTTCCCATCCCTGTCCTTGACTGGTCCTACTCTTTCCCTAGTCATTCGCTTATTCCTGACATACCTATAGAAAGCTTTTGGGTTTTTCTTGATCCTTCCTGCCAAATACTTCTCATGTCCCCTCCTTGCTCGTCTTAGCTCTATCTTTAGATCCTTCCTCGCTACCTTGTAACTATCCATCGCCCCAACCGAAACTTCACACTTCATCTTCACATAGGCCTTCTTCTTCCTTTTAACAAGAGATTCCACTTCCTTGGTAAACCACGGTTCCCTCGCTCGACGCCTTCCTCCCTGTCTGACCGGTACATACTTATCAAGAACACGCAGTAGCTGATCCTTGAACAAGCCCCACTTATCCAGTGTGCCCAACACTTGCAGCCTACTTCTCCACCTTATCCCCCCCCAAGTCACGTCTAATGGCATCATAATTGCCCTTCCCCCAGCTATAACTCTTGCCCTGCGGTGTATACTTATCCCTTTCCATCATTAACGTAAACGTCACCGAATTGTGGTCACTGTCCCCAAAGTGCTCTCCTACCTCCAAATCCAACACCTGGCCTGGTTCATTACCCAAAACCAAATCCAACGTGGCCTCGCCTCTTGTTGGCCTGTCAACATATTGTTTCAGGAAACCCTCCTGCACACACTGTACAAAAAACGACCCATCTATTGTACTCGAACTATATATTTTCCAGTCAACATTTGGAAAGTTAAAGTCTCCCATAATAACTACCCTGTTACTTTCGCTCATATCCAGAATCATCTTCGCCATCCTTTCCTCTACATCCCTAGAACTATTAGGAGGCCTATAAAAAACTCCCAACAGGGTGACCTCTCCTTTCCTGTTTCTAACTTCAGCCAATACTACCTCGGAAGAAGAGTCCCCATCTAGCATCCTCTCCGCCACCGTAATATTGCTCTTGACTAGCAGCGCCACACCTCCCCCTCTTTTGCCTCCTTCTCTGAGCTTACTAAAACACCTAAACCCCGGAACCTGCAACATCCATTCCTGTCCCTGCTCTATCCATTCCTGTTCCTGTCCCTGCTCTATCTTCACCAACCTTCCATGAACACAACCTGCAGAACCCCATACGCAGCATCTTCACTAACATTCCAATAGCACAACCCGCAGAAACACATACTTAGTATCTCCAAGCTCCTTCCAATAACACATCCTGCAGAATTCCATCCGCAACATCTTCACTAACCTTCCAAGAACACACTCTGGAGAATCCCATTCTCAGCTTCTCCACTCATTTCCAAATAACACAACCTGCAGAAACCCATCTCAGCTTCTCCACCCACTTTCCAATAACGCAACCTGCAGAAACACATCCTCAGCATCTCCACTAATCTTCCAATAACACAACCTGCAGAAACACATACTTAGTATCTCCAAGCTCCTTCCAATAACACAACCTGCAGAATCCCATCCGCAACATCTTCACCAACCTTCCAAGAACACACTCTGCAGAATCCCATCCTCAGCATCTCCACTCACGTCCATATAACACAACCTGAAAAAACCCATCTCAGCATCTCCACCCACTTTCCAATAACGCAACCTGCAGAAACACATCCTCAGCATCTCCACTAACCTTCCAATAACACAACCTGCAGAAACACATACTTAGTATCTCCAAGCTCCTTCCAATAACACAACCTGCAGAATCCCATCCGCAACATCTTCACTAACCTTCCAAGAACACACTCTGCAGAATCCCATCCTCAGCATCTCCACTCACGTCCCAATAACAAAACCTGCAGAAACCCATCCACAGCATCTTCACCAACGTTCAAATAACTCAACCTGCAGAACCCCATCCTCAGCATCTTTACTAACCTCCCAGAACACAACGTTCATAAACCCATCCTCAGCATCTTCACTAACATTCCTACAACACAACCTGCAGAAACCCAACCTCAGCATCTCCACTCTCGTTCCACGAACACAACCTGCAGAGACCCAACCTCAGCATCTCCACTCACGTTCCTACAACACAACCTGCAGAAAAACATCCTCAGCATCTTCATTAACTTTCCAATACCTCAACCTGCAGAAACCCATCCTCAGCATCTCCACTCAACATGCAATATTACAATCTGCAGAAACCCATCCTCATCATCTCACTAACCTTCCAATAATAAAACCTGCAGAAACCCATCCTCAGCATCTCCACTCACCTTCCAATAACACAACCTGCAGAAGCCCATCCTCATCATCTTCACTCACATCCCAATAAAAAAAACATGCAGAGACCCATCATCAGCACCTTCACTCACCATCCAATAACACAATCTGCAGAACCCCATCCGCAGCATCTTCACTAACATTCCAACAGCACAACATGCAGAAACCCATCCTCAGCATCTCCACTAACCTCCCTATAACAAACCCTGCAGAAACCCATCGTCAGCATCTCCACTAAACTTCCAAGACTACAAGCTGCAGAAACACGTACTTAGTATCTACACTCTCATTCCAATAACACAATCTGCAGAATCCTATCCGCAGCAACTTCACTAACCTTCCAATAACACCACCTGCAGAAACCCATCCTCAGCATCTCCACTCACCTCCCAAAAACACAACCTGCAGAAACCCATCCTCAGCATCTCCACTCACCTCCCAATAACACAAACTGCAGAAACCCATCCTCAGCATATTCACTCACCTTCCAATAAGACAACGTACAGAAACGCATCCTCAGCATCTCCAATCACCTCCCAATAATACAACATGCAGAAACCCATCATCAGCATCTTCACTAACCTTCCAATAACACAACCTGCAGAAAACCATCCCCAGCATCTTCGCTAAACTTCCAAGATCATAACCTACAGAAACACATCCACAGCATCTACACTCACCTCCAATAACATAACCTGCAGAAACCCAAACTCAGCATCTCCACTCACTTTCCAAAAACACACCCTGCAGAAACCCACCCTCAGCATCTTTACTAACCTTCCAATAAGACAACCAGCAGAAACCCATCCTCAGCATCTCCACTCAACTCCCAATAACACAACCTGCAGAAACCCATCCTCAGCATCTCCACTCAACTCCCAATATCACAACCTGCAGAAACCCATCCTCAGCATCTCCACTCACCTCCCAATAGCACAACCTGCAGAAACCAATCCTCAGCATCCCCACTCTCCTCCCAATAACAAACCCTGCAGAAACCAATCCTCAGCATCTTCACTAAACCTCCAACAACATAACCTGCCGAAAAACATCCTCACCATCTCCACTCACCTTCCAATAACATCACCTGCAAAAACTCATCCCCAGCATCTCCACCCAACTTCCAATAACACAACCGGCAGAATCCCATCCTCAACATCTCCACTCACCTCCCAATAACACAACCGGCAGAATCCCATCCTCAGCATCTTCACTCATCTCCCAATAACACAACCTGCTGAAAGCCATCCACAGCAACTCCACTCGCCGCCCAATAACACAACCAGCAGAAACACGTCTTCAGCATCTTCACTCACCTCCCAATAACACAACCGGCAGAATCCCATCCTCAGCATCTCCACTCACGTCCCAATAACACAACCTGCAGAAACCCATCCTCAGCATCTCCACTCAGCTCCAAATAACACAATCTGCAGAAACCCATCCACAGCATCTTCACCAACGTTCAAATAACACAACCTGCAGAAACACATACTTAGTATCTCCAAGCTCCTTCCAATAACACAACCTGCAGAATCCCCTCCGCAACATCTTCACTAACCTTCCAAGAACACACTCTGCAGAATCCCATCCTCAGCATCTCCACTCACGTCCCAATAACACAACCTGCAGAAACCCATCCTCAGCATCTCCACTCAGCTCCAAATAACACAATCTGCAGAAACCCATCCACAGCATCTTCATCAACGTTCAAATAACTCAACCTGCAGAACCCCATCCTCAGCATCTTTACTAACCTCCCAATAACAAAACGTTCATAAACCCATCCTCAGCATCTTCACTAACATTCCCACAACACGACCTGCAGAAACCCAACCTCAGCATCTCCACTCTCGTTCCACGAACACAACCTGCAGAAACACATCCTCAGCATCTTCATTAACTTTCCAATACCTCAACCTGCAGAAATCCAACCTCAGCATCTCCACTCACTTTTCAATAACACAACCTGCAGAAACCAATCCTCAGCGTCTCCACTCACTTTCCAAAAACACACCCTGCATAAACCCACCCTCAGCATCTTTACTAACCTTCCAATAAGACAACCTGCAGAAACCCATCCTCAGCATCTCCACTCAACTCCCAATAACACAACCTGCAGAAACCCATCCTCAGCATCTCCACCCACCTCCCAATATCATAACCTGCAGAAACCCATCCTCAGCATCTCCACTCACCTAGCAATAGCACAACCTGCAGAAACCAATCCTCAGCATCCCCACTCTCCTCCCAATAACAAACACTGCAGAAACCAATCCTCCGCATCTTCACTAAACCTCCAACAACATAACCTGCCGAAAAATATCCTCACCATCTCCACTCACTTTCCAACAACATAACCTGCAAAAACTCATCCCCAGCATCTCCACCCAACTTCCAATAACACAACCGGCAGAATCCCATCCTCAGCATCTTTACTCACCTCCCAATAACACAACCTGTTGAAAGCCATCCACAGCAACTCCACTCGCCTCCGAATAACACAACCAGCAGAAACACATCTCCAGCATCTTCACTCGCCTCCCAATAACACAACGTGCAGAAACCCATCCTCAGCATCTTTACTCACCTCCCAATAACACAACCTGCAGAAACACATCCTCAGCATCTCCACTAATCTTCCAATAACACAACGTGCAGAAACCCATCCGCAGCATCTCCATTCACCTCCCAATAACACAACCTGCATAAACCCATCCTCAGCATCTTCACTCACTTCCCAATAACACAACGTGCAGACACCCATCCTCAGCATCTCCACTCACCTTCCAATAACACAACCTGCAGAAACCCATCCTCAGCATCTCCATTCACCTCCCAATAACACAACCTGCAGAAAGCCATCCGCAAGCATCTTCACTCACCTTCCAATAACCCAACCTGCAGAATCCCATCCTCAGCATCTCCACGAATCTCCCAATAACACAATCTGCAGAACCCCATCTTCAGCATCTTCACTAAACTTCCAATAACACATCATGCAGAAACCCATCCTTAGCATCTCCACTCACCTCCCAATAACACAACCTGCAGAAACCCATCCTCAGCATCTTCAAACACCATCCAATAACACAACCTGCAGAAACCAATCCTCAGCATCCCCACTCTCCTCCCAATAACAAACCCTGCAGAAACCAATCCTCAGCATCTTTACTCACCTCCCAATAACACAACCTGTTGAAAGCCATCCACAGCAACTCCACTCGCCTCCGAATAACACAACCAGCAGAAACACATCTCCAGCATCTTCACTCACCTCCCAATAACACAACCGGCAGAAACCCATCCTCAGCATCTTTACTCACCTCCCAATAACACAACCTGTTGAAAGCCATCCACAGCAACTCCACTCGCCTCCGAATAACACAACCAGCAGAAACACATCTCCAGCATCTTCACTCACCTCCCAATAACACAACCTGCAGAAACACATCCTCAGCATCTCCACTCACCTTCCAACAACATAACCTGCAAAAACTCATCCCCAGCATCTCCACCCAACTTCCAATAACACAACCGGCAGAATCCCATCCTCAACATCTCCACTCACCTCCCAATAACACAACCGGCAGAAACCCATCCTCAGCATCTTTACTCACCTCCCAATAACACAACCTGTTGAAAGCCATCCACAGCAACTCCACTCGCCTCCGAATAACACAACCAGCAGAAACACATCTCCAGCATCTTCACTCACCTCCCAATAACACAACCGGCAGAAACCCATCCTCAGCATCTTTACTCACCTCCCAATAACACAACCTGTTGAAAGCCATCCACAGCAACTCCACTCGCCTCCGAATAACACAACCAGCAGAAACACATCTCCAGCATCTTCACTCACCTCCCAATAACACAACCTGCAGAAACACATCCTCAGCATCTCCACTAATCTTCCAATAACACAACGTGCAGAAACCCATCCGCAGCATCTCCATTCACCTCCCAATAACACAACCTGCATAAACCCATCCTCAGCATCTTCACTCACTTCCCAATAACACAACGTGCAGACACCCATCCTCAGCATCTCCACTCACCTTCCAATAACACAACCTGCAGAAACCCATCCTCAGCATCTCCATTCACCTCCCAATAACACAACCTGCAGAAAGCCATCCGCAAGCATCTTCACTCACCTTCCAATAACCCAACCTGCAGAATCCCATCCTCAGCATCTCCACGAATCTCCCAATAACACAATCTGCAGAACCCATCTTCAGCATCTTCACTAAACTTCCAATAACACATCATGCAGAAACCCATCCTTAGCATCTCCACTCACCTCCCAATAACACAACCTGCAGAAACCCATCCTCAGCATCTTCAAACACCATCCAATAACACAACCTGCAGAAACCCATCCTCAGCATCTCCACTCACCTCCAAAAAACACACCCAGCAGAAATATATTCTCAGCATCTTCACTAACCTTCCAATAACAAAACCTGCAGAACCCCGTCCTCAGTATCTCCTCTCACCTTCCAAAAACACAACCTGCAGAAACCCATCCTCAGCATCTTCACTAACCTTGCAAAAACAGAACCTGCAGAAACACATCCTCAGCATCTTCACTAACCTTGCAAAAACACAACCTGCAGAAACACATCCTCAGCATGTTCCCTCCGCTCCAATAATACAACCTACAGAAAACTATCCTCAGCATCTTCGCTATCCTTCCAGTAACATAACCTGCAGAAAGCCATCCTCAGCATCTCCACTCACTTTGCAATAACGCAACCTGAGGAAACCCACCCTCAGCATCTCCACTCACCTCCCAAAAACACACCCATCAGAAATATATTCTCAGCATCTTCACTAACCTTCCAATAACAAAACCTGCAGAACCCCGTCCTCAGTATCTCCTCTCACCTTCCAAAAACACAACCTGCAGAAACCCATCCTCAGCATCTTCACTAACCTTGCAAAAACAGAACCTGCAGAAACACATCCTCAGCATCTTCACTAACCTTGCAAAAACACAACCTGCAGAAACACATCCTCAGCATGTTCCCTCCGCTCCAATAATACAACCTACAGAAAACTATCCTCAGCATCTTCGCTATCCTTCCAGTAACATAACCTGCAGAAAGCCATCCTCAGCATCTCCGCTCACTTTGCAATAACGCAACCTGAGGAAACCCACCCTCAGCATCTCCACTCACCTCCCAAAAACACAATCTGCAGAAACTCATCCTCAGCATCTTTACTAACCTTCCAATAAGACAACCTGCAGAAACCCATCCTCAGCATCTTCACTCACATTCAAGAACAAAGAACAAAGAACAAAGAAATGTACAGCACAGGAACAGGCCGTTCGGCCCTCCAAGCCCGTGCCGACCATGCTGCCCGACTAAACTACAATCTTCTACACTTCCTGGGTCCGTATCCCTCTATTCCCATCCGATTCATGTATTTGTCAAGATGCCCCTTAAATGTCACTATCGTCCCTGCTTCCACCACCTCCTCCGATATCGAGTTCCAGGCACCCACTACCCTCTGCGTAAAAAACGTGCCTCGTACATCTACTCTAAACCTTGCCGCTATCACCTTAACCCTCTCCCCCCCCCCCCAGTAATTGACCCCTCTGCACGGGGAAAAGCCTCTGACTATCCACTCTGTCTCTGCCCCTCATAAATTTGTAGACCTCGATCAGGTCGCCCCTCAACCTCCTTCGCTCCAGTGAGAACAAACTGAGTTTATTCAACCGCTCCTCGTTGCTAATGCCCTCCATAGCAGGAAACATTCTGGTAAATCTCTTCTGCACCCTGTCTAAAGCCTCTACATCCTTCTGGTAGTGTGGCGACCAGAATTGAACACTATACTCCAAGTGTGGCCTAACTAAGGTTCTATACAACTGCAACATGACTTGCTAATTCTTATACTCAATGCCCCGGCCAATGAAGGCAAGCATGCCGTATGCCTTCTTGACTACCTTCTCCACCTGTGTTGCCCCTTTCAGTGACCTGTGGACCTGTACTCCTCGATCTCTTTTACTTTCAATACTCTTGAGGGTTCTACCATTCACCTGTATGTTCCCTACCTGCAATAGACCTTCAAAATGCATTACCTCACATTTGTCCGGATTAAACTCCATCTGCCATCTCTCCGCCCAAGTCTCCAAACAATCTAAATCCCGCTGTATCCTCTGACAGTCCTCATCGCTATCCGCAATTCCACCAACATTTGTGTCGTCTGCAAACTTGCTAATCAGACCAGTTACATTTTCCTCCAAATCATTTATATATACTACAAACAGCAAAGGTCCCAGCACTGATCCCTGTGGAACACCACTGGTCACAGCCCTCCAATTAGAAAAGAATCCTTCCATTGCTACTCTCTACCTTCTATGACCTAGCCAGTTCTGTATCTGCGCTGTATTGTTCTATGTTCTATGTTCTATGTATCCACCTTGCCAGCTCACACCTGATCCCGTGTGACTTCACCTTTTGTACTAGTCTACCATGAGGGACCTTGTCAAAGGCCTTACTGAAGTCCATATAGGCAACATCCACTGCACTACCCGTATCAATTATCTCAGTTACTTCCTCGAAAAACTCTATCAAGTTAGTGAGACACGACCTCCCCTTCACAAAACCATGCTGCCTCTCACTCATACGTCCATTTGCTTCCAAATGGGAGTTGATCCTGTCTCGAAGAATTCTCTCCAGTATTTCCCTACCACTGAAGTAAGGCTCACCGCCCTGTAGTTCCCTGGATTATCCTTGCTACCCTTCTTAAACAGAGGAACAACATTGGCTATTCTCCAGTCCTCCGGGACATCACCTGACGACAGTGAGGATCCAAAGATTTCTGTCAAAGCCTCAGCAATTTCCTCTCCAGCCTCCTTCCGTATTCTGGGGTAGATCCCATCAGGCCCTCTGGACTTAGCTACCTAAATATTTTTTAAGACACCCAACACCCCGTTTTTTTGGATCTCAATGTGACCCAGGCTATCTACTCACCCTTCTCCAGACTCAACATCTACAAATGTCTTCTCTTTAGTGAATACTGATGCAAAGTATTCATTTAGTACCTCGCCCATTTCCTCTGGCTCCACACATAGATTCCCTTGCCTATCCTTCAGTGGGTCAACCGTTTCCCTGGCTACCCTTTGCTTTTTATGTCCGTGTAAAAAGCCTTGGGATTTTCCTTAACGCTATTTGCCAATGACTTTTCGTGACTACTTCTAGCCCTCCTGACTCCTTGCTTAAGTTCCTTCCTACTTTCCTTATGTTCCACGCAGGCTTCGCCTGTTCCCAGCCTTTTAGCCCTGACAAATGCCTCCTTTTTCTTTTTGACGAGCCCTACAATATCTCTCGTTATCCAAGGTTCCCGCAAATTGTCACATTTGTCCTTCTTCCTCACAGGAACATACCGGTCCTGAATTCCTTTCAACTGTCACTTGAAAGCCTCCCACATGTCAGATGTTAAATAGCCTTCAAACATTCGCACCCAATCTATGTTCTTCAGTTCTCGCCTAATATTGTTATAATTCGCCTTCCCCCAATTTAGCACATTCATCCTAGGGCCACTCTTATCCTTGTTCACCAGTACTTTAAAAGCATTTCCACTCACCTCCAAATAACGCAACCTGCAAAAACCCATCCTCAGCATCTCCACTAACCTTACAATAACACAACCTGTGGAAACCCATCCTCAGCATCCCCACTAATCTTCCAATAACACAACATGTAGAAACCCATCCTCGGTATCTCCACTAAAATTCCAATAAAACAACGTGCAGAAAACCATCCTCAGCATCTCCACTCACCTTCCAATAACACAACCTGCGGAAACACATCCTCGGCATCTTCACTAACTTTCCAATAACACACCCTGCAGAAGCCCATCTCACTCACATCCTCGGCATCTTCACTATCTTTCCAATAACACATCCTGCAGAAGCATCTCCACTCACCTTCCAATAATAAAACCTGCAGAAACCCATCCTCAGCCTCTCCACTCACCTCCCAATAACACAACCTGCCGAAACCCATTCTCAGCATCTCCACTCACCTCCAAAAAACACACCCTGCAGAAACCTATTCTCAGCATCTCCACTAACCTTCCAATAACACAATATGCAGAAACCGATCCTCAGCAACTCCACTCACCTTCCAATCATAAAACCTGCAGAAACCCATCCTCAGCCTCTCCACTCACCTCCCAATAACACAACCTGCAGAAACCCATCCTCAGCCTCTCCACTCAGCTCCCAATAACACAACCTGCAGAAACCCATCCTCAGCATCTCCACTCACCTCCAAAAAACACACCGTGCAGAAACCCATTCTCAGAATCTTCACTCACCTTCCAATAACTCACCCTGCAGAAACCGATCCTCAGCATCTCCACTCACCTCTCAATAACACAACCTGCAGAAACCCATCCTCAGCATCTCCACTCAGCTCCCAATAACACAACCTGCAGAAACCCATCCTCAGCATCTCTACTCACCTCCAAAAAACACACCGTGCAGAAACCCATTCTCAGCATCTTCACTCACCTCCCAATAACACAACCTGCAGAAACCAATCCTCAGCATCTTCACTCACCTCACAATAACACAACCTGCAGAAAACAATCCTCAGCATCTCCACTAATCTTCCAGTAACACAATCTGTGGAAACCCATAATCAGCAACCCATCTAATCTTCCAATAACACAACGTGTAGAAACCCATCCACGGCATCTCCACTAAACTTCCAATAATCCAACCTGCAGAAACGCATTCTCAGCATCTCCACTAACCTCCCAATAACACAACCTGCTGAAATCCATCCTCAGCATATCCACTCACCTTCCAATAACACACCCTGCAGAAACATACCCTCAGCATCTCCAGTCACCTTCGAATAACACATCCTGCAGAAACCCAACCACAGCATCTCCACTCACCTTTCAAAAATAAAAACTGCAGAAACCAATCCTCAGCTTCTCCACTCACTTCCAATAACGCCACCTGCAGAAACCCATCCTGAGCAACTCCACTCAGCTCCCAACAACAAAACCTGCAGAAACCAATCCTCAGCATCTTCACTCACCTCCCAATAATCCAACCTGCAGAAAGCCATCCTCGGCATCTTCACTCACCTCCCAAAAACACAACCTGCAGAAATCCATCGTCAGCATCTCCACTCACCTCCCAATAACACAACCTGCAGAAACCCATCCTCAGCATCTCCACTCATTTCTCAATAACACAACATGCAGTAATCCATGCACTGCATCTCCACTCATCTTCCAATAACACAATCGGCAGACACCCATCCTCAGCATCTCCACTGACCTTCCAATAGCACAGCCTGTAGAAACTCATCCTCAGCATCCCCACTAATCTTCCAATAACACAACCTGCCGAAACCCATCCTCAGCATCCCCACTCACCTCCCAATAATCCAACCTGCAGAAAGCCGTCCGCCGCATCTAACCCGCCTCCCAATAATACAACCTGCAGAAAACCATTCTCAGCACCTCCACTAACCTCCCAATAACACAACCTGCCGAAATCCATCCTCAACATCTCCACTCACCTTCCAATAACACATCCTGCAGAAACCCATCCTCAGCATCTCCACTCACCTTCGAATAACACAACCTGCAGAAACCCATCCTTAGCCTCTCCACTCATTTTCCAATAACACGACCTGCAGAAACAGATCATCAGCATCTTCACTGAATTTCCAATAACAAAACCTGCAGAAAACCGACCTCAGCATCTCCTCTCACCTCCCAATAATCCAACTTGCAGGAACGCATCCTCAGCTTCTCCACTCACCTTCCAATAACACAACCTGCGGAAACACATCCTCGGCATCTTCACTAACTTTCCAATAACACACCCTGCAGAAGCATCTCCACTCACTTTCCAATAATAAAACCTGCAGAAACCCATCCTCAGCCTCTCCACTCATCTCCTAATAACACAACCTGCAGAAACCCATCCTCAGCATCTCGACTCATCTCCCAATAATACAACCTACAGAAACCCATCCTCAGCATTTCCACTCACCTCCAAGAAACACACCCGGCAGAAACCTATTCTCAGCATCTGCACTCACCTTCCAATAACACAACCTGCAGAAACCCATCCTCAGCATCTCCACTCACCTCCCAATGACACAACCTGCAGAAACCCATCCTCAGCATCACAACTAAACTCCCAATAACACAACCTGCAGAAACCCATCCTCAGCAACTTCACTCACCTCCCAATAACACAATATGCAGAAACCGACCCTCTGCATCTCCACTCACCTCCCAATAATACAACCTGCAGAAAACAATCCTCAGCATCTCCACTAATCTTCCAATAACATAACCTGTGGAAAGCCATCATCAGCATCCCATCTAATCTTCCAATAACACAACGTATATAAACCCATCCACGGCATCTCTACTAACCTTCCAATAAAACAACCTGCAGAAACCCATTCTCAGCATCTCCACACAGCACCCAATAATCCAACCTGCAGAAAGCCATTCTCAGCATCTCCACTAACATCCCAATAACACACCCTGCAGAAACACATCCTCAGCATCTCCACTCACCTTCGAATAACACAACCTGCAGAAAAAAATCCTCAGCATCTCCACTAATCTTCCAGTAACACAACCTGTGGAAACCCATCATCAGCATCCCATCTAATCTTCCAATAACATAACGTGTAGAAACCCATCCACGGCATCTCCACTAAACTTCCAATAAAACAACCTGCAGAAAGCCATTCTCAGCATCTCCACTAACCTCCCAGTAACACAACCTGCTGAAATCCATCCTCAGCATATCCACTCACCTTCCAATAACACACCCTGCAGAAACATACCCTCAGCATCTCCAGTCACCTTCGAATAACACAACCTGCAGAAACCCAACCACAGCATCTCCACTCACCTTTCAAAAATAAAACCTGCAGAAACCAATCCTCAGCTTCTCCACTCACTTCCAATAACGCAACCTGCACAAACCCATCCTGAGCAACTCCACTCAGCTCCCAACAACAAAACCTGCAGAAACCAATCCTCAGCATCTTCACTCACCTCCCAATAATCCAACCTGCAGAAAGCCATCCTCAGCATCTTCACTCACCTCCCAAAAACACAACCTGCTGAAATCCATCCTCAGCATATCCACTCACCTTCCAATAACTCACCCTGCAGAAACATACCCTCAGCTTTCCAGTCACCTTCGAATAACACAACCGGCAGAAACCCATCCTCAGCATCTCCACTGACCTTCCAATAGCACAACCTGTAGAAACTCATCCTCAGCATCCCCACTAATCTTCCAATAACACAAACTGCTGAAACCCATCCTCAGCATCCCCACTCACCTCCCAATAATCCAACCTGCAGAAAGCCATCCGCCGCATCTATCCCGCCTCCCAATAATACAACCTGCAGAAAACCATTCTCAGCACCTCCACTAACCTCCCAATAACACAACCTGCTGAAATCCATCCTCAGCATCTCCACTCACCTTCCAATAACACATCCTGCAGAAACCCATCCTCAGCATCTCCACTCACCTTCGAATAACACAACCTGCAGAAACCCATCTTTAGCCTCTCCACTCATTTTCCAATAACACGACCTGCAGAAACAGATCATCAGCATCTTCACTGAATTTCCAATAACACAACCTGCAGAAAACCGACCTCAGCATCTCCTCTCACCTCCCAATAATCCAACTTGCAGGAACCCATCCTCAGCTTCTCCACTCACGTTCCAATAACACAACCTGCGGAAACACATCCTCGGCATCTTCACTAACTTTCCAATAACACACCCTGCAGAAGCATCTCCACTCACTTTCCAATAATAAAACCTGCAGAAACCCATCCTCAGCCTCTCCACTCACCTCCCAATAACACAACCTGCAGAAACCCATCCTCAGCATCTCCACTAACCTTCCAATAACACAATATGCAGAAACCGACCCTCAGCATCTCCACTCACCTCCCAATAACACAACCTGCAGAAAACAATCCTCAGCATCTCCACTAATCTTCCAATAAAACAACCTGCAGAAACCCATCCTCAGCATCTCCACTCACCTCCCAATAATCCAAGCTGCAGAAAGCCATCCGCCGCATCCAACTCACCTCCCAATAATTCAACCTGCAGAAAACCATTCTCAGCACCTCCACTAACCTCCCAATAACACAACCTGCTGAAATCCATCCTCAGCATCTCCACTCACCTTCCAATAACACATCCTGCAGAAACCCATCCTCAGCATCTCCACTCACCTTCGAATAACACAACCTGCAGAAACCCATCTTTAGCCTCTCCACTCATTTTCCAATAACACGACCTGCAGAAACAGATCATCAGCATCTTCACTGAATTTCCAATAACACAACCTGCAGAAAACCGACCTCAGCATCTCCTCTCACCTCCCAATAATCCAACTTGCAGGAACCCATCCTCAGCTTCTCCACTCACGTTCCAATAACACAACCTGCGGAAACACATCCTCGGCATCTTCACTAACTTTCCAATAACACACCCTGCAGAAGCATCTCCACTCACTTTCCAATAATAAAACCTGCAGAAACCCATCCTCAGCCTCTCCACTCACCTCCCAATAACACAACCTGCAGAAACCCATCCTCAGCATCTCCACTAACCTTCCAATAACACAATATGCAGAAACCGACCCTCAGCATCTCCACTCACCTCCCAATAACACAACCTGCAGAAAACAATCCTCAGCATCTCCACTAATCTTCCAATAAAACAACCTGCAGAAACCCATCCTCAGCATCTCCACTCACCTCCCAATAATCCAAGCTGCAGAAAGCCATCCGCCGCATCCAACTCACCTCCCAATAATTCAACCTGCAGAAAACCATTCTCAGCACCTCCACTAACCTCCCAATAACACAACCTGCTGAAATCCATCCTCAGCATCTCCACTCGCCTCCCAATAACACAACCTGTGGAAACCCATCCTCAGCATCTTCACTAACGTTCCAATAACAAAAGCTGCAAAATCCCATCCTCGGCATCTCAACTCACCTCCCAATAACACAACCTGGAGAAACCAATCCTCAGCATCTTCATTCAGCTCCCAATAAAACAATCTGCAGAAACCAATCCTCAGCATCTCAGCTCATCTCTCAATAATACAATATGCAGAAACCCATGCACAGCATCTCCACTCATCTTCCAATAACACAACATGCAGAAACCCATACTCAGCATCTTCTCTCACCTCCCAATAACACAACAGGCAAAAACCCATCCTTAGCATCTCCACTAACCTTCGAGTAACACAACCTGTGGAAACCCATCCTCAGCATCCCCACTAATCTTCCAATAACACAACGTGTAGAAACCCATCCTCGCCATCTCCCCTAACATTCCAATAAAGGAACCTGCAGAAACCCATCCTCAGCATCTCCACTCACCTTCCTATAACACAACCTGCAGAAATCCATCCTCAGCATCTCCACTCCCTTTTCAATAAAAAAATCTGCAGAGACCCATCCTCAGCATCTTCTCCACCTCCCAATAACACTACCTGCAGAAACCCATTCTCAGCATCTTCCCTCACCTCCCAATAACACAACCTGCAGAAACCAATACTCAGCATCTTCACTCACCTCCCAATAACACAACCTGCAGAAACCCATCCTCAGCATCTTCCCTCACCTCCCAATAACACAACCTGCAGAAACCAATACTCAGCATCTTCCCTCACCTCCCAATAACAAAACCTGCAGAAACCCATCCTCAGCATCTCCACTCACCACCCAATAATCCAACCTGCAGAAAGCCATTCTCAGCATCTCCACTAACCTCCCAGTAACACAACCTGCTGAAATCCATCCTCAGCATATCCACTCACCTTCCAATAACACACCCTGCAGAAACATACCCTCAGCATCTCCAGTCACCTTCGAATAACACAACCTGCAGAAACCCAACCACAGCATCTCCACTCACCTTTAAAAAATAAAACCTGCAGAAACCAATCCTCAGCTTCTCCACTCACTTCCAATAACGCAACCTGCACAAACCCATCCTGAGCAACTCCACTCAGCTCCCAACAACAAAACCTGCAGAAACCAATCCTCAGCATCTTCACTCACCTCCCAATAATCCAACCTGCAGAAAGCCATCCTCAGCATCTTCACTCACCTCCCAAAAACACAACCTGCTGAAATCCATCCTCAGCATATCCACTCACCTTCCAATAACTCACCCTGCAGAAACATACCCTCAGCATCTCCAGTCACCTTCGAATAACACAACCGGCAGAAACCCATCCTCAGCATCTCCACTGACCTTCCAATAGCACAACCTGTAGAAACTCATCATCAGCATCCCCACTAATCTTCCAATAACACAAACTGCTGAAACCCATCCTCAGCATCCCCACTCACCTCCCAATAATCCAACCTGCAGAAAGCCATCCGCCGCATCTATCCCGCCTCCCAATAATACAACCTGCAGAAAACCAGTCTCAGCACCTCCACTAACCTCCCAATAACACAACCTGCTGAAATCCATCCTCAGCATCTCCACTCACCTTCCAATAACACATCCTGCAGAAACCCATCCTCAGCATCTCCACTCACCTTCGAATAACACAACCTGCAGAAACCCATCCTTAGCCTCTCCTCTCATTTTCCAATAACACGACCTGCAGAAACAGATCATCAGCATCTTCACTGAATTTCCAATAACACAACCTGCAGAAAACCGACCTCAGCATCTCCTCTCACCTCCCAATAATCCAACTTGCAGGAACCCATCCTCAGCTTCTCCACTCACGTTCCAATAACACAACCTGCGGAAACACATCCTCGGCATCTTCACTAACTTTCCAATAACACACCCTGCAGAAGCATCTCCACTCACTTTCCAATAATAAAACCTGCAGAAACCCATCCTCAGCCTCTCCACTAACCTTCCAATAACACAATATGCAGAAACCGACCCTCAGCATCTCCACTCACCTCCCAATAACACAACCTGCAGAAAACAATCCTCAGCATCTCCACTAACCTCCCAATAACACAACCTGCTGAAACCCATCTTCAGCATCTCCACTCACCTCCCAATAATCCAAGCTGCAGAAAGCCATCCGCCGCATCCAACTCACCTCCCAATAATTCAACCTGCAGAAAACCATTCTCAGCACCTCCACTAACCTCCCAATAACACAACCTGCCGAAATCCATCCTCAACATCTCCACTCACCTTCCAATAACACATCCTGCAGAAACCCATCCTCAGCATCTCCACTCACCTTCGAATAACACAACCTGCTGAAATACATCCTCAGCATCTCCACTCGCCTCCCAATAACACAACCTGTGGAAACCCATCCTCAGCATCTTCACTAACGTTCCAATAACAAAAGCTGCAAAATCCCATCCTCGGCATCTCAACTCACCTCCCAATAACACAACCTGGAGAAACCAATCCTCAGCATCTTCATTCAGCTCCCAATAAAACAATCTGCAGAAACCAATCCTCAGCATCTCAGCTCATCTCTCAATAATACAATATGCAGAAACCCATGCACAGCATCTCCACTCATCTTCCAATAACACAACATGCAGAAACCCATACTCAGCATCTTCTCTCACCTCCCAATAACACAACAGGCAAAAACCCATCCTTAGCATCTCCACTAACCTTCGAGTAACACAACCTGTGGAAACCCATCCTCAGCATCCCCATTAATCTTCCAATAACACAACGTGTAGAAACCCATCCTCGCCATCTCCCCTAACATTCCAATAAAGGAACCTGCAGAAACCCATCCTCAGCATCTCCACTCACCTTCCTATAACACAACCTGCAGAAATCCATCCTCAGCATCTCCACTCCCTTTTCAATAAAAAAATCTGCAGAAACCCATCCTCAGCATCTTCTCCACCTCCCAATAACACTACCTGCAGAAACCCATTCTCAGCATCTTCCCTCACCTCCCAATAACACAACCTGCAGAAACCAATACTCAGCATCTTCACTCACCTCCCAATAACACAACCTGCAGAAACCCATCCTCAGCATCTTCCCTCACCTCCCAATAACACAACCTGCCGAAACCAATACTCAGCATCTTCCCTCACCTCCCAATAACACAACCTGCAGAAACCCATTCTCAGCTTCTCCACTCACCTTCCAAAAACACAACCTGCGGAAACTCATCCTCGGCATCTTCACTAACTTTCCAATAACACACGCTGCAAAAGCATCTCCAATAACCTTCCAATAATAAAACCAGCAGAAACCCATCCTCAGCATCTCCACTCACCTCCCAATAACACAACCTGCAGAAACCCATCCTCAGCCTCTCCACTAACCTTCAAATAACACAATATGCAGAAACCGATCCTCAGCTTCTCCACTCACCTTCGAATAATACAACCTGCAGAAACCCAACCACAGCATCTCCACTCACCTTCCAATAATAAAACCTGCAGAAACCAATCCTCAGCATCTTCACTCACCTCCCAATAATCCAACCTGCAGAAAGCTATCCTGAGCATCTTCACTAACCTCCCAAAAACACAACCTGCAGAAATTCATCCTCAGCATCTCCACTCACCTCCCAATAACACAACATGCAGAAAACCATCCTCAGCATCTCCACTCATCTTCCAATAACACAACCGGCGGAAACCCATCCTCAGCATTCCACTGACCTTCCAATAACACAACCTGCTGAAACTCATCCTCAGCATCCCCACTCACCTCCCAATAATCCAAACTGCAGAAAGCCATCCGCCACATCGAACTCACCTCCCAATAACACAAACTGCAGAAATCCATTTTCAGCGCCTCCACTAACCTCCTAATAACACAACCTGCTGAAATCCATCCTCAACATTCCCACACACCTTCCAAAAACACACCCTGCAGAAACCCATCCTCAGCATCTCCACTCACCTTCCAATAACACAACATGCAGAAACCCATCCGCTGCATCTCACTCACCTCCCAATGTCAAAACCTGCAGAAACCCATTCTCAGCATCTCCACTAACCTCCCAATAACACAACCTGCTGAAATTCTTCCTCAGCATCTTCACTAACGTTCCAATAACAAAAGCTGCAAAATCCCATCCTCAGCATCTCCACAACCTTCAAAGAACACAAGAGGCAGAACCCCATCCTCAGAATCTCCACCCACCTTCCAATAACACAACCTGCAGATACCAATCCTCAGCATCTCCACTCACCTCCCAATAACACAACCTGGAGAAACCAATAATCAGCATCTTCACACAGCTCCCAATAATCCAACCTCAAGAAACCCATCCTCAGCATCTTCATTCCCCTCCCAATAACACAACCTGCAGAAACCCATGCTCAGCATCTCCACTCATCTTCCAATAACACAACATGCAGAAACCCATACTCAGCATCTCCACTCACCTCCCAATAACACAACAGGTAAAAACCCATCCTAAGCTTCTCCACTACCCTTCGAGTAACACAACCTGTGGAAACCCATCCTCAGCATCCCCACTAATCTTCCAATAACACAACTTGTAGAAATCCTTCCTCGGCATCTCCACTAACATTCCAATAAAACAACCTGCAGGAACCCATCCTCAGCACCTCCACTCACCTCCCAATAACGCAACATGTAGAAACCCATCCTCAGTATCTCCACTCACCTCCCAATAATCCAACCTCAAGATACCCATCCTCTGCATCTTCACTCACCCCCCAATAACACAACCTGAAGAAACCCATCCTCAGCTTCTCCACTCACCTTCCAATAACACAACCTACGGAAACACATCCTCGGCATCTTCACTAACTTTCCAATAACACACCCTGCTGAAGCCCATCCTCAGCATCTTCACTCACCTCCCAATAACACAACCTGCAGAAACCCATCCCCAGTATCTCCACTCAACTCCCAATAACACAACCTGCAGAAACCCATCCTCAGCATCTCCACTCACCTCCCAATAACACAACCTTCAGAAACCCATCCTCAGCATCTCCACTCACCTCCAAAAAACACACCCTGCAGAAACCCATTCTCAGCATCTTCACTAACCTTCCAAAAACAAAACCTGCAGAAACCCAACCTCAGCATCTCCACTAACCTTCCAATAACAAAGCCTGCAGAAACCCATCCTCAGCATCTTCACTCACCTTCCAATATCACAACCTGCAGAAACCCATCCTCAGCACTTTCACTCACCTTCCAATAACACAACCTGCAGAAACTCAACCTCAGCATCTTCACTAACCTTCCAATAACATATCCTGCCGTAAACCATCCCCATCTTCTCCACTCACCTCCAAATAACACAACCTACATAAACCAATCCTCAGCATCTCCACTCACCTCCCAACACCATAACCAGCAGAAACCCATCCTCAACATCTCCACTCACCTCCCAAATCACAGCCTTCAGAAACCCACCCGCAGCATCTTCACGAACCTTCCAATAACACAATCTGCAGAAACCCATCCTCAGCATATTCACTCACCTCCCAATAACACAACCTGCAGAAACTCATCCTCAGCATCTCAACTCACCTCCCAATAACACAACCTGCAGAAATCCTTTCTCAGCCTCTCCACTAACCTTCCAATAACACAACCTGCAGAAACACATCCTCAGCATCTCCACTCACATTCCAAAAGCAGAATTGTAAAAGTAATGAAAAATAACTAATTTCCACATTCATTGAAAATGGACATGGGCTTGGTCTAACTTGATTGAGTGAGACTGTGGAGAATTTCAATCACTGAATGAGAATTCAGATCGTGAGATGCTGCCTTACTGGGAACCAATCTACATCAGTGAGCACAGGGATGATAGGTGACTGGGATTGGGTGAGGGTTAGGACCCAGAGTGGGAACCAATCTCCATCAGTGAGCAGAGGGATGATAGGGGACTGGGATTGGGTGAGGGTTAGGTCCCAGACTAGGAACCAATCTACATCAGTGAGCACAGGGATGATAGGGGCATGGGATTGGGTGAGGGTTAGGACCCAGACTAGGAACCAATCTACATCAGTGAGCACAGTGATGATAGGGGACTGGGATTGGGTGAGGGTTAGGGCCCAGACTGGGAACCAATCTACATCAGTGAGCACAGGGATGATAGGGGACTGGGATTGGGTGAGATTAAGATATGGCAGCAGAGTTGGAGATGAGCTGCGCTTCATGATGATTATTATCAGAAATTGTGTGACAGAATATCATTGGATTAGTCGAGTGTGGATTTAACAAAGACACAGATGATGATTTATTCTGCAGCTGAGATGAAGCAGAGGTGGCGATGGCAATGAGCAGGATTGGGAATGAGAGAGCGTCTGGCTATAATAACTTTACTGTCAAAGGGAGAGCAGGGATTGTGAACAGCCTCCGATATTAACCAGAGAGCGAGTGGAGCCACTGGATAGGGAATGACCGTAAGTGACTGGAATCGATGTTGATATTTATAGCTAAAGGCACAGGGCTTCAAGGTAAGGAAGTGTTATTACCACTATTCCAGATGTTGGTCAGACCGCACCTGGAGCATTGCACAGTCCTGGCCCCTGATTTGAGGAAAGATGTAGTGGCTTTATAGGCAGTTCAGAGGAGGTTTACTAGATTGATCGCGGAGATGAGGGCTTTGTCTTATCAAGAGAGTTGTTAAGAAGGAGTAGAGATCAAATTGTGGTTTATAAGATGATAAAAGGTCTGGGTGAAGTGGAAGTGGAGCGGATGCTTCCTCTTGTGGGGCGTTCTAGAACGAGAGTTTATAATCTCAGGATAACAGGCAGCAAATGATAATCAGAGCTGAGGAGAAACGACTTCTCCCAATGGGATGTGAATCTGCGGAATTCGCTACCCCAGAATGCGGTGCATGCTGGAATAGTGAGTAAATTTAAGGAGCAGTTATATATATTTTGAATTGGGAATGGGTTGAGAATTTTGGATAATAGGCAGGACGGCGGCGTTAAGCCGAGGATGAGATCAGCCAAGACCGAATGACGGAGCAGACGCGATGGGCCAAATGGCCTCATTCTGCTCCTGGACCTGAAAACTTACAAACTTCTGAACTGAAGAACGTGGATTCAATCTTTCCAAGATGTAAGTGACGTGAGCAATAATACACTTGAAGTGGTTTATACAATAAATAACTGGACAGGGAGACTTACCAGGGACACCGACAACAGCCAGGAGTGGATAGTAACCCGCTTGAATTATCAGCAGTGCGCCGTAGACCTGGTATCGTAAATACTGGGAAGCGATAATGATAAAACCCAGCGATAAACGCCTGTCCATTGCTGTAACGTCACTGTGGATAGTTCCCAGATTCTGATCCATTGCTGTCACGTTCCTGTGGGTAGTCCCCAGATTCTGATCCATTGCTGTAACGTTCCTGTGGATAGTTCCCAGATTCTGATCCATTGCTGTAACGTTCCTGTGGGTTGTTCCCAGATTCTGATCCATTGCTGTAACGTCCCTGTGGATAGTTCCCAGATTCTGCTCCATTGCTGTAACGTTCCTGTGGATAATTCCCAGATTCTAATCCATTGCTGGAACGTTCCTGTGGAATATTCCCAGATTCTGCTCCCTCCTCTCGGTCTCCCTGGAGCCGCTGGTCTCCCTCAGTGTTGGAATTGACAGTTTGGGATAACACAATTAAATGAATCGCTTATTAATAGCAAAGACACACCCTCCAGTGACACGGTTAGATCCATAGAGACTGACATTAATCACAGTTATTAAACAAACAGGCTCAGTTAACCCCTTTCAATCCAATACTTTTTATATCACAATGAAATAGAAGATTAGCCGGGTCTGGATTGGCTGTGTGACAGTGACTGAGGGACGGAGTGTGGAAATAGTGGACACACTGACCCTGATACTTAATCCTCATTGATCTCTGAGTGGTTCCAGGAGACTGGGGCATTTTCAATGTCCCATTCTGTTTATAAAAGGAGAGAGAGGGATAAACCCTGGAGTGACAGAGCAGTCAGTATAATGTTAGTCACCATGACATTTCTCGGGGTCAGACTGGGCAACAGGAATATTGCTCCTTGGCGAGGGAACGGTGTTATGAGTGACCAGAAACACGACGATATTCGTAGGAAATCCCATCACATGTTGTTATTGCAGTTATATTTCTGCTGCCGAACTGCTGACCTTGCAGACAACAGAGATTGAGTTCCCCCTGTCACATTAACGAGGGAGCTCGCACTCTGCAAGGGTCTTGGGAAAGACAATCATTCCCACCGCTAAGTCCAGTGGGTGTTGGGACATTATTGACAGGGGATTGTTATATAGAAACATGGGACATGGGAGCAGGAGCAGGCCATTCGGCCCTTTCAGTCTGCTTCACATGCATTGTGTACATCGCTGATCATCCGACTCACTAACATGTTCCTGCTTCCCTCCCTATCCTTGGATCCCTTTAGCCGCAAGTTTCATAACCAACTGCCCCTTGAAAATATGCAATGTTTCAGCTTCAACTACTTTCTGTGGCGGAGACTTCCACAGGCTCGCAGCTCTCTGTGTGAGGAAATGTCTCCTTCTATCAATTTTAAATGGCCTTTCCGTATCCTCAGACTGTGCCCCTAGTGTCGGTCTCTTGTGCCATCCGGAACATCATTCCTACATCCACCTTTTTCATAGGTTTCTATGGTCCAGCCCCTCTCATTATTCTGAACTGGAGCGAATATTGTTGTGACATCCTGGGCGAGTGTGCGGCCAGTTCCGGTCCCACAGACCCCGGAGTCCCAACAGGAGTGAATCAACCAATCATTAGCGTGTTTTCCAAAGGGTTTTAACCATTGACCGCTCCACTGAGTTACTGACACCAGATTTATAGGTAAAATATTAATAAACTATTTATCAGCGTCTGAAACGAAATAATCTCCCTATTTGGGGAAAACCCCGTCCCACCCTCCACGCAGACACACATCAGGCAGCCACACGGTGAAGAGGGAGGGGAGGAATCAGAATAATTGGAATTAAAGGGGAGGGTTCGAGATGAATCTGCGCTGTTCCGGTTGTGGCATTTTTAGGCGCTGGTTTTCTCTGAATGGCTCTGGGGAATGGATTGACACAGGTCAGTACAATTCTCACCTTCCAATATCAGATGGAGCTTTACACAAGAGATTCAGGTCGGCGCAATTTAAAAACAAAATGTTTTTATTGATGTTTCAAGGAACAGTTACAGAATAGAAAAGAAAAAGAGTTCCTCACATTGAATCTTAAACAACGACCAAAACGAAAGCTCCATATCTCACAACCTCCTGCCCTGAGCCCCCCGCTGTCACCATGGCCGGGACTGGTCTCTGATGCCGGATATTACTGGCAGTTTCACATTGCTGTTTATTTGTTTACCCTGGTTTATTGGGTTCCACTGGGGCCCCTGCCGCTTGGCGATAGTGGTTGTCCCCAGTTTCCCCCTCCTGTGTCTTGGCGCTCAGCGTTCCTCCCCTTGTTTGTCTGCAGACTTCTTTCTTTAAAAATAAAATAAATGTAGAGAACCGAATTCATTTCTCCAACCCACCCAACCTGCTGATCCTCGGTTTGTGGGAGCGAAACCCACGCAAACACGGGCAGAGTGTGCAAACTCCACACGGGCAGTGACCCAGAGCCGGGATTGAACCTGGAACCTCGGCGCCCTGAGGCAGCAGTGCTAACCACTGCCCCACCCTGCTGCCTTTGTCCATTCCTTTCTGATAGTGGGGGAGGGGGGTGAGGAGTTCCCGTTCCTCTCTTGCTTCACAGGTTTTGCAGGGAGGGTGGATCTGCTTGTTACCCCGGTTTATCCCCATGTAGGGTCCAGGGAGGGTGTGCTGCTTGTTACCCCGGTTTGTCCCCGTGTAGGGTCCAGGGAGGGTGGGTCTGCTTGTTACCCAGGTTTGTCCCTGTGTAGGGTCCAGGGAGGGTGGGTCTGCTTGTTACCCCGGTTTGTCCCCGTGTCGGGTCCAGGGAGGGTGGGTCTGCTTGTTACCCCAGTTTGTCCCCTTGTAGGGTCCAGGGAGGGTGTGTCTACTCGTTACCCCGGTTTGTCCCCGTGTAGGGTCCAGGGAGGGTGGGTCTGCTCGTTACCCCGGTTTGTCCCTGTGTAGGGTCCAGGGAGGGTGGGTCTGCTTGTTTCCCCGGTTTGTCCCCGTGTAGGGTCCAGGGAGTGTGGGTCTGATGACACCCCAGTTTCTCCCCGTGTAGGGTCCAGGGAGGGTGGGGCTGCTTGTTCCCCCGGTTTGTCCCCGTGTAGGGACCAGGGAGGGTGGGGCTGCTTGTTCCCCCGGTTTGTCCCCGTGTAGGGTCCAGGGAGGGTGGGTCTGCTTGTTACCCCGGTTTGTCCCCGTGTAGGGTCTAGGGAGTGTGGGTCTGATGTTACCCCGGTTTGTCCCCGTGTAGGGTCCAGGGAGTGTGGGTCTGATTACACCCCAGTTTCTCCCCGTGTAGGGACCAGGGAGGGTGGGTCTGCTTGTTACCCCGGTTTGTCCCCGTGTAGGGTCCAGGGAGGGTGGGTCTGCTTGTTACCCCGGTTTGTCCCCGTGTAGGGCCCAGGGAGGGTGGGTCTGCTTGTTACCCGGGTTTCTCCCTGTGTAGGGTCCAGGGAGGGTGGGACTGCTTGTTACCCCGGTTTCTCCCCGTGTAGGGTCCAGGGAGGGTGGGTCTGCGTGTTACCCCGGTTTCTCCCCGTGTAGGGCCCAGGGAGGGTGGGTCTGCTTGTTACCCCGGTTTCTCCCCGTGTAGGGGAGGCCTGCACTCCCTCCAATAAATGGCCTTCCCCCAGCCCCCACCCCGGTTGGCTGCTGGCTGCAAACAGGTCTGGATATAGGCTTGTGAATTTGCCGCCTGCGCTGTGGAATCCCGGCTCAGACCCTCTTATTTCTAATGTTATTTTCTCCAGCCTCAGGAATTCGGCCAGATCTGAGAGTCATTCTGAGCCTCCGGGGGGGGGGGGGGCGGGCGCTGCCGTCTCTCCCCCCCCCCCCCCCCCACCCCCCACTCCTCCGGCAGGAGTTTCCGCCAAACGATCAGTGAGGCGAAGGCCAGGGCGTCTCCCTCTCTCCCTGACCAGAGCTCCGACTGTTCTGACACCCCGAAGGCCAGGGCGTCCCGCTCTCTCCCTGACCAGAGCTCCGGCTGCTCTGACACCCCGAAGGCCAGGGCGTCTCCCTCTCTCCCTGACCAGAACTCTCTCTGCTCTGACACCCCGAAGGCCAGGGCGTCTCCCTCTCTCCCAGACCAGCGCTCCGGCTGCTCTGACACCCCGAAGGCCAGGGCGTCTCCCTCTCTCCCTGACCAGAGCTCTCTCTGCTCTGACACCCCGAAGGCCAGGGCCTCTCCCTCTCTCCCTGACCAGAGCTCCGGCTGCTCTGACACCTCGAAGGCCAGGGCGTCTCCCTCTCTCCCTGACCAGAACTCTCTCTGCTCTGACACCCCGAAGGCCAGGGCGTCTCCCTCTCTCCCAGACCAGCGCTCCGGCTGCTCTGACACCCCGAAGGCCAGGGCGTCTCCCTCTCTCCCTGACCAGAGCTCTCTCTGCTCTGACACCCCGAAGGCCAGGGCCTCTCCCTCTCTCCCTGACCAGAGCTCCGGCTGCTCTGACACCTCGAAGGCCAGGGCGTCTCCCTCTCTCCCTGACCAGAGCTCCGGCTGCTCTGACACCCCGAAGGCCAGGGCGTCTCCCTCTCTCCCTGACCTTAGCTCCGGCTGCTCTGACACCCCGAAGGCCAGGGCTTCCCCCTCTTTCCCTGACCAGAGCTCCGGCTGCTATGACAACCCGAAGGCCAGGGATTCCCCCTCTCTCCCTGACCAGAGCTCCGGCTTCTCTGACACACCGAAGGCCAGGGATTCCTCCTCTCTCCCTGACCAGAGCTCTCTCTGCTCTGAAACCCCGAAGGCCACGGCCCCTCCCTCTCTCCCTGACCAGAGCTCTCTCTGCTCAGACACCCCGAAGGTCAGGGCCTCTCCCACTCTCCCTGACCAGAGCTCCGGCTGCTCTGACAACCCGAAGGCCAGGGAGTCCTCCTCTCTCCCTGACCAGAGCTCCGGCTGCTCTGACACCCCGAAGGCCAGGGCGTCTCCCTCTCTCCCTGACCAGAGCTCCGGCTGCTCTGACAACCCGAAGGCTAGGGCGCCCCCTCTCTCACTGACCAGAGCCCCGGCTGTCTGACACCCCGAAGGCCAGGGCGTCCCCCTCTCTCACTGACCAGAGCTCCGGGTGCTCTGACACCCCGTAGGCCAGGGCGTCCCCCTCTCTCCCTGACCAGAGCTCTGGCTGCTCTGACACCCCGAAGGCCAGGGAGTCCCCCTCTCTCCCTGACCAGAGCTCCAGCTGCTTTGACACACCGAAGGCCAGGGAGTCCTCCTCTCTCCCTGACCAGAGCTCTGGCTGCTCTGACACCCCGAAGGCCAGGGAGTCCTCCTCTCTCCCTGACCAGAGCTCCAGCTGCTTTGACACACCGAAGGCCAGGGAGTCCTCCTCTCTCCCTGACCAGAGCTCCGGCTGCTCTGACACCCCGAAGGCCAGGGCCTCTTCCTCTCTCCCTGAACAGAGCTCTCTCTGCTCTGACACCCCGAAGGCCAGGGACTCTCCCTCGCTCCCTGACCAGAGCTCCGGCTGATCTGACACCCCGAAGGCCAGGGCGTCCTTATCTCTCCCTGACCAGAGCTCCGACTGTTCTGACACCCCGAAGTCCAGGGCGTCCCACTCTCTCCCTGACCAGAGCTCCGGCTGCTCTGACACCCCGAAGGCCAGGGCGTCCTTATCTCTCCCTGACCAGAACTCCGACTGTTCTGACACCCCGAAGTCCAGGGCGTCCCACTCTCTCCCTGACCAGAGCTCCGACTGTTCTGACACCCCGAAGTCCAGGGCGTCCCCCTCTCTCCCTGACCAGAGCTCCGGCTGCTTTGACACACCGAAGGCCAGGGAGTCCTCCTCTCTACCTGACAAGAGCTATGTCTGCTCTGACACCCCGAAGGCCATGGCCTCTCCCTCTCTCCCTGACCAGAGCTCCGGCTGCTCTGACACCCCGAAGGCCAGGGCGTCCCCCTCTCTCCCTGACCAGAGCTCCGGCTGCTCTGACACCCCGAAGGCCAGGGCGTCTCCCTCTCTCCCAGACCAGAGCTCCGGCTGCTCTGACACACCGAAGGTAAGGGCGTCTCCCTCTCTCCCTGACGAGAGCTCCGGCTGCTCTGACACCCCGAAGGCCAGGGCTTCCCCCTCTCTCCCTGACCAGAGCTCCGGCTGCTCTGACAACCCGAAGGCCAGGGTGTCTCCCTCTCTCCCTGACCAGAGCTCTCTCTGCTCTGACACCCCGAAGGCCAGGGCTTCCCCCTCTCTCCCTGACCAGAGCTCCGGCTGCTCTGACAACCCGAAGGCCAGGGTGTCTCCCTCTCTCCCTGACCAGAGCTCCGGCTGCTCTGACAACCCGAAGGCCAGGGAGTCCTCCTCTCTCCCTGACCAGAGCTCCGGCTGCTCTGACACCACGAAGGCCAGGGCGGCCCCCTCTCTCCCTGACCAGAGCTCCGGCTGCTCTGACAACCCGAAGGCCAGGGTGTCTCCCTCTCTCCCTCACCATAGCTCCGGCTGCTCTGACACCCCGAAGGCCATGGCCTCTCCCTCTCTCCCTGATCAGAGCTCTCTCTGCTCTGACACCCCGAAGGCCATGGCCTCTCCCTCTCTCCCTGACCAGAGCGCGCTCTGCTCTGACACCCCGAAGGCCAGGGCCTCTCCCTCTCTCCCTGACCAGAGCTCTGGCTGCTCTGACACCCCGAAGGCCATGGCCTCTCCCTCTCTCCCTGACCAGGGCGCTCTCTGCTCTGACAACCCGAAGGCCAGGGCGTCCCCCTCTCTCCCTGACCGGAGCTCTGGCTGCTCTGACACCCCGAAGGCCAGGGAGTCCTTATCTCTCCCTGACCAGAACTCCGACTGTTCTGACACCCCGAAGGCCAGCGCGTCCCCCTCTCTCCCTGACCAGAGCTCCGGCTGCACTGACAACCCGAAGGCCAGGGCGTCCTCCTCTCTCCCTGACCAGAGCTCTGGCTGCTCTGACACCCCGAAGGCCAGGGCGTCCTTATCCCTCCCTGACCAGAGCTCCGACTGTTCTGACACCCCGAAGGCCAGGGAGTCCCCCTGTCTCCCTGACCAGAGCTCCGACTGTTCTGACACCCCGAAGGCCAGGGCGTCCCCCTCTCTCCCTGACAAGAGCTCTGGCTGCTCTGACACCCCGAAGGCCATGGCCTCTCCCTCTCTCCCTGACCAGAGCTCTCTCTGCTCTGACACCTCGAAGGCCAGGGCCTCTCCCTCTCTCCCGGACCAGAGCTCTCTCTACTCTGACTCCCCGAAGGCCAGGGCCTCTCCCTCTCTCCCTGACCAGAGCTCCGGCTGCTCTGACACCCCGAAGGGCAGGGCGTCTCCCTGTCTCCCAGACCAGAGCTCCGGCTGCTCTGACACCTCGAAGGCCAGGGCTTCCCCCTCTCTCCCTGACCAGAGCGCCGGCTGCTCTGACAACCCGAAGGCCAGGGCTTCCCCCTCTCTCCCTGACCAGAGCTCCGGCTGCTCTGACACCCCGAAGGCCAGGGCGGCCCCCTCTCTCCCAGACCAGAGCTCCGGCTGCTTAGACACACCGAAGGCCAGGGCTTCCCCCTCTCTCCCTGACCAGAGCTCCGGCTGCTCTGATACCCCGAAGGCCATGGCCTCTCCCTCTCTCCATGACCAGAGCTCTCCCTGCTCTGACACCCCGAAGGCCAGGGCCTCTCCCTCTCTCCCTGACCAGAGCTCTGGCTGCTCTGACACCCCGAAGGCCATGGCCTCTCTCTCTCTCC
Source organism: Scyliorhinus torazame (assembly GCF_047496885.1). Classification (NCBI taxonomy): domain Eukaryota; kingdom Metazoa; phylum Chordata; class Chondrichthyes; order Carcharhiniformes; family Scyliorhinidae; genus Scyliorhinus; species Scyliorhinus torazame. Next base: position 135,549,824 of record NC_092726.1, on the reverse strand, counting down.
CTGACCAGAGCGCCCTCTGCTCTGACAACCCGAAGGCAAGGGCGTCCCCCTCTCTCCCTGGCCAGAGCTCTGGCTGCTCTGACACCCCGAAGGCCAGGGCGGCCCCCTCTCTCCCAGACCAGAGCTCCGGCTGCTTTGACACACCGAAGGCCAGGGAGTCCTCCTCTCTCCCTGACCAGAGCTCTGTCTGCTCTGACACCACGAAGGCCATGGCCTCTCCCTCTCTCCATGACCAGAGCTCTCCCTGCTCTGACACCCCGAAGGCCAGGGCCTCTCCCTCTCTCCCTGACCAGAGCTCTGGCTGCTCTGACACCCCGAAGGCCATGGCCTCTCTCTCTCTCCCTGACCAGAGCGCCCTCTGCTCTGACAACCCGAAGGCAAGGGCGTCCCCCTCTCTCCCTGGCCAGAGCTCTGGCTGCTCTGACATCCCGAAGGCCAGGGCGTCCTTATCTCTCCCTGACCAGAGCTCCGACTGTTCTGACACCCCGAAGTCCAGGGCTTCCCCCTCTCTCACTGACCAGAGCTCCGGCTGCTCTGACAACCCGAAGGCCAGGGCGTCCTCCTCTCTCCCTGACCAGAGCTCTGGCTGCTCTGACACCCCGAAGGCCAGGGCGTCTCCCTCTCTCCCTGACCAGAGCTCCGACTGTTCTGACACCCCGAAGGCCAGGGCGTCCCCCTCTCTCCCTGACCAGAGCTCTGGCTGCTCTGACACTCCGAAGGCCAGGGCTTCCCCCTCTCTCCCTCACCATAGCTCCGGCTGCTCTGACACCCCGAAGGCCAGGGCGTTCCCCCTCTCTCTCTGACCAGAGCTCCGGCTGCTCTGACACCCGAAGGCCAGGGCGTCCCCCTCTCTCCCTGACCACAGCTGCGACTATTCTGACACCCCGAAGGCCAGGGCGTCCCCCTCTCTCCCTGACCAGAGCTCTCTCTGCTCTGACACCCCGAAGGCCAGGGCGTCCCCCTCCCTCCTTGACCAGAGCTCCGGCTGCTCTGACACCCCGAAGGCCAGGGCGTCCCCCTCTCTCCCTGACCAGAGCTCTGTCTGCTCTGACACCCCGAAGGCCATGGCCTCTCCCTCTCTCCCTGACCGGAGCTCTCTCTGCTCTGACACCCCGAAGGCCAGGGCGTCTCCCTCTCTCCCAGACCAGAGCTCCGGCTGCTCTGACACCCCGAAGGTAAGGGCGTCCCCCTCTCTCCCTGACCAGAGCTCTGTCTGCTCTGACACCCCGAAGGCCATGGCCTCTCCCTCTCTCCCTGACCGGAGCTCTCTCTGCTCTGACACCCCGAAGGCCAGGGCGTCTCCATCTCTCCCAGACCAGAGCTCTCTCTGCTCTGACACCCCGAAGGCCATGGCCTCTCCCTCTCTCCCTGACCGGAGCTCTCTCTGCTCTGACACCCCGAACGCCAGGGCGTCCCCCTCTCTCCCTGACCAGAGCTCTGGCTGCTCTGACACCCCGAAGGCCAGGGCGACCTTATCTCTCCCTGACCAGAGCTCCGACAGTTCTGACACCCCGAAGGCCAGGGAGTCCTCCACTCTCCCTGACCAGAGCTCCGACTGTTCTGACACCCCGAAGGCCAGGGCGTCCCCCTCTCTCCCTGACCAGAGCTCTGGCTGCTCTGACACCCCGAAGTCCAGGGCGTCCCCCTCTCTCCCTGACCAGAGCTCCGGCTGCTTTGACACACCGAAGGCCAGGGAGTCCTCCTCTCTCCCTGACCAGAGCTCTGTCTGCTCTGACACACCGAAGGCCATGGCCTATCCCTCTCTCCCTGACCAGAGCTCTGGCTGCTCTGACACCCCGAAGGCCAGGGCGACCTTATCTCTCCCTGACCAGAGCTCCGACTGTTCTGACACCCCGAAGGCCAGGGCGTCCCCCTCTCTCCCTGACCAGAGCTCCGGCTGCTCTGACACCCCGAAGGCCATGGCCTCTCCCTCTCTCCCTGACCAGAGCTCTCTCTGCTCTGACACCCCGAAGGCCAGGGCCTCTCCCTCTCTCCCTGACCAGAGCTCTCTCTGCTCTGACACCCCGAAGGCCAGGGCGTCTCCCTCTCTCCCTGACCAGAGCTCCGGCAGCTCTGACACCCCGAAGGCCAGGGCGACCTTATCTCTCCCTGACCAGAGCTCCGACTGTTCTGACACCCCGAAGGCCAGGGCGTCCCACTCTCTCCCTGACCAGAGCTCTGGCTGCTCTGACACCCCGAAGTCTAGGGCGTCCCCCTCTCTCCCTGACCAGAGCTCCGGCTGCTTTGACACACCGAAGGCCAGGGAGTCCTCCTCTCTCCCTGACCAGAGCTCTGTCTGCTCTGACACCCCGAAGGCCATGGCCTCTCCCTCTCTCCCTGACCAGAGCTCTCTCTGCTCTGACACCCCGAAGGCCAGGGCCTCTCCCTCTCACCCTGACCAGAGCTCCGGCTTCTCTGACACCCCGAAGGCCAGGGCTTCCCCCTCTCTCCCTGACCAGAGCTCCGGCTGCTCTGACACCCCGATGGCCACGGCTTCCCCCTCTCTCCCTCACCATAGCTCCGGCTGCTCTGACACCCCGAAAGCCAGGGCGTCTCCCTCTCTCCCAGACCAGAGCTCCGGCTGCTCTGACACCCGAAGGCCAGGGCGTCCTCCTCTCTCCCTGACCAGAGCTCTGTCTGCTCTGACACCCCGAAGGCCATGGCCTCTCCCTCTCTCCCTGACCAGAGCTCTCTCTACTCTGACACCCCAAAGGCCAGGGCCTCTCCCTCTCTCCCTGACCAGAGCTCCGGCTGCTCTGACACCCGAAGGGCAGGGCGTCTCCCTCTCTCCCAGACCAGAGTTCCGTCTGCTCTGACACCCCGAAGGCCAGGGCGTCTCCCTCACTCCCTGTCCGGAGCTCTCTCTGCTCTGACACCCCGAAGGTTAGGGCGTCCCCCTCTCTCCCTGACCATAGCTCCGGCTGCTCTGACACCCCGAATGCCAGGACGTCCCCCTCTCTCCCTGACCAGAGCTCCGGCTTCTCTGACACCCCGAAGGCCAGGGCTTCCCCCTCTCTCCCTGACCACAGCTCCGACTGTTCTGACACCCCGAAGGCCAGGGCGTCCCCCTCTCTCCCTGACCAGAGCTCTGTCTGCTCTGACACCCCGAAGGCCATGGCCTCTCCCTCTCTCCCTGACCAGAGCTCTCTCTGCTCTGACACCCCGAAGGCCAGGGCCTCTCCCTCTCTCCCTGACCAGAGCTCCGGCTGCTCTGACACCCCGAAGGCCAGGGCGTCTCCCTCTCTCCCTGACCAGAGCTCTGTCTGCTCTGACACCCCGAAGGCCATGGCCTCTCCCTCTCTCCCTGACCAGAGCTCTCTCTGCTCTGACACCCCGAAGGCCAGGGCGTCTCCCTCTCTCCCAGACCAGCGCTCCGGCTGCTCTGACGCCCCGTAGCTAAGCGCGTCTCCCTCTCTCCCTGACCAGAGCTCCGTCTGCTCTGACACCCCGAAGGCCTGGGCGTCCCACTCTCTCCCTGACCAGAGCTCCGGCTGCTCTGACACCCCGAAGGCCAGGGCGTCCTTATCTCTCCCTGACCAGAGCTCCGACTGTTCTGACACCCCGAAGTCCAGGGCGTCCCCCTCTCTCCCTGACCAGAGCTCCGGCTGCTTTGACACACCGAAGGCCAGGGAGTCCTCCTCTCTACCTGACAAGAGCTCTGTCTGCTCTGACACCCCGAAGGCCATGGCCTCTGCCTCTCTCCCTGACCAGAGCTCCGGCTGCTCTGACACCCCGAAGGCCAGGGCGTCTCCCTCTCTCCCTTACCAAGCTCCTGCTGCTCTGACACCCCGAAGGCCAGGGCGTCTCCCTCTCTCCCAGACCAGAGCTCCGGCTACTCTGACACCCCGACGGCCAGGGCGTCTCCCTCTCTCCCTGACCAGAGCTCCGGCTGCTCTGACACCCCGAAGGCCAGGGCTTCCCCCTCTCTCCCTGACCAGAGCTCCGGCTGCTCTGTCACCCCGAAGGCCACGGTGTCTCCCTCTCTCCCTGACCAGAGCTCTCTCTGCTCTGACACCCCGAAGGCCAGGGCTTCCCCCTCTCTCCCTGACCAGAGCTCCGGCTGCTCTGACACCCCGAAGGCCAGGGCGGCCCCCTCTCTCCCTGACCAGAGCTCCGGCTGCTCTGACACCCCGAAGGCCATGGCCTCTCCCTCTCTCCCTGACCAGAGCGCGCTCTGCTCTGACACCCCGAAGGCCAGGGCCTCTCCCTCTCTCCCTGACCAGAGCGCGCTCTGCTCTGACACCCCGAAGGCCAGGGCCTCTCCCTCTCTCCCTGACCAGAGCTCCGGCTGCTCTGACACCCCGAAGGCCATCGCCTCCCACTCTCTCCCTGACCAGGGCGCTCTCTGCTCTGACAACCCGAAGGCCAGGGCGTCCCCCTCTCTCCCTGACCAGAGCTCTGGCTGCTCTGACACCCCGAAGGCCAGGGAGTCCTTATCTCTCCCTGACCAGAGCTCCGACTGTTCTGACACCCCGAAGGCCAGCGCGTCTCCCTCTCTCCCTGACCAGAGCTCTGGCTGCTCTGACACCACGAAGGCCATGGCCTCTCCCTCTCTCCCTGACCAGAGCTCTCCCTTCTCTGACACCTCGAAGGCCAGGGCCTCTCCCTCTCTCCCGGACTAGAGCTCTCTCTACTCTGACTCCCCGAAGGCCAGGGCCTCTCCCTCTCTCCCTGACCAGAGCTCCGGCTGCTCTGACACCCCGAAGGGCAGGGCGTCTCCCTCTCTCCCAGACCAGAGCTCCGGCTGCTCTGACACCCCGAAGGCCAGGGCGTCTCCCTCTCTCCCTGACCAGAGCTCTCTCTGCTCTGACACCCCGAAGGTAAGGGCGTCACCCTCTCTTCCTGACCATAGCTCCGGCTGCTCTGACACCCCGAAGGCCAGGACGTCCCCCTCTCTCCCTGACCAGAGCTCCGGCTGCTCTGACACCCCGAAGGCCAGGGATTCCCCCTCTCTCCCTCACCATAGCTCAGGCTGCTCTGACACCCCGAAGGCCAGCGCGTCCCCCTCTCTCTCTGACCAGAGCTCCGGCTGCTCTGACACCCCGAAGGCCAGGGCGTCTCCCTCTCTCCCAGACCAGAGCTCCGGCTGCTCTGACACCCCGAAGGCCAGGGCTTCCCCCTCTCTCCCTGACCAGAGCTCTGGCTGCTCTGACACCTCGAAGGCCAGGGCGACCCCCTCTCTCCCTGACCAGAGCTCCGACTGTTCTGACACCCCGAAGGCCAGGGAGTCACCCTCTCTCCCTGACCAGAGCTCCGACTGTTCTGACACCCCGAAGGCCAGGGCGTCCCCCTCTCTCCCTGACCAGAGCTCTCTCTGCTCTGACACCCCGAAGGCCAGGGCGTCCACCTCTCTCCCTGACCAGAGCTCCGGCTGCTCTGACAACCCGAAGGCCAGGGCTTCCCCCTCTCTCCCTGACCAGAGCTCCGGCTGCTCTGACACCCCGAAGGCCAGGGCGTCCCCCTCTCTCCCAGACCAGAGCTCCGGCTGCTTTGACACACCGAAGGCCAGGGAGTCCTCCTCTCTCCCTGACCAGAGCTCTGTCTGCTCTGACACCACGAAGGCCATGGTCTCTCCCTCTGTCCCTGACCAGAGCTCTCCCTGCTCTGACACCCCGAAGGCCATGGCCTCTCCCTCTTTCCCTGACCAGAGCTCTCCCTTCTCTGACACCCCGAAGGCCAGGGCCTCTCCCTCTCTCCCTGACCAGAGCTCTGGCTGCTCTGACACCCCGAAGGCAATGGCCTCTCTCTCTCTCCCTGACCAGAGCGCCCTCTGCTCTGACATCCCGAAGGCAAGGGCGTCCCCCTCTCCCCCTGGCCAGAGCTCTGGCTGCTCTGACACCCCGAAGGCCAGGGCGTCCTTATCTCTCCCTGACCAGAGCTCCGACTGTTCTGACACCCCGAAGTCCAGGGCTTCCCCCTCTCTCCCTGACCAGAGCTCCGGCTGCTCTGACAACCCGAAGGCCAGGGCGTCCTCCTCTCTCCCTGACCAGAGCTCTGGCTGCTCTGACACCCCGAAGGCCAGGGCGTCTCCCTCTCTCCCTGACCAGAGCTCCGACTGTTCTGACACCCCGAAGGCCAGGGCGTCCCCCTCTCTCCCTGACCAGAGCTCTGGCTGCTCTGACACCCCGAAGGTCAGGGCTTCCCCCTCTCTCCCTCACCATAGCTCCGGCTGCTCTGACACCCCGAAGGCCAGGGCGTTCCCCCTCTCTCTCTGACCAGAGCTCCAGCTGCACTGACACCCGAAGGCCAGGGCGTCCCCATCCCTCCTTGACCAGAGCTCCGTCTGCTCTGACACCCCTAAGGCCAGGGCCTCCCCCTCTCTCCCTGACCAGAGCTCTCTCTGCTCTGACACCCCGAAGGCCAGGGCGTCCCCCTCTCTCCCTGACCAGAGCTCTCTCTGCTCTGACACCCCGAAGGTAAGGGCGTCCCCCTCCCTCCTTGACCAGAGCTCCGGCTGCTCTGACACCCCTAAGGCCAGGGCGTCCCCCTCTCTCCCTGACCAGAGCTCTGTCTGCTCTGACACCCCGAAGGCCATGGCCTCTCCCTCTCTCCCTGACCGGAGCTCTCTCTGCTCTGACACCCCGAAGGCCAGGGCGTCTCCCTCTCTCTCTGACCAGAGCTCCGGCTGCTCTGACACCCCGAAGGCCATGGCCTCTCCCTCTCTCCCTGACCAGAGCTCTCTCTGCTCTGACACCCCGAAGGCCAGGGCCTCTCCCTCTCTCCCTGACCAGAGCTCTCTCTGCTCTGACACCCCGAAAGCCAGGGCGTCTCCCTCTCTCCCAGACCAGAGCTCCGGCAGCTCTGACACCCCGAAGGCCAGGGCGTCCCCCTCTCTCCCTGACCAGAGCTCCGGCTGCTCTGACACCCCGAAGGTAAGGGCGTCTCCCTCTCTCCCTGACCAGAGCTCCGGCTTCTCTGACACACCGAAGGCCACGGCTTCCCCCTCTCTCCCTCACCAGAGCTCCGGCTGCTAGGACACCCCGAAGGCCAGGGCGTCCCCCTCTCTCCCTGACCAGAGCTCCGGCTGCTTTGAGACACCGAAGGCCAGGGCGTCCTCCTCTCTCCCTGACCAGAGCTCTGTCTGCTCTGACACCCCGAAGGCCATGGCCTCTCCCTCTCTCCCTGACCAGAGCTCTCTCTACTCTGACACCCCGAAGGCCAGGGCCTCTCCCTCTCTCCCTGACCAGAGCTCCGGCTGCTCTGACACCCCGAAGGGCAGGGCGTCTCCCTCTCTCCCAGACCAGAGCTCCGGCTGCTCTGACACCCCGAAGGTTAGGGCGTCTCCCTCTCTCCCTGACCAGAGCTCCGGCTGCTCTGACACCCCGAATGCCAGGACGTCCCCCTCTCTCCCTGACCAGAGCTCCGGCTTCTCTGACACCCCGAATGCCAGGACGTCCCCCTCTCTCCCTGACCACAGCTCCGACTGTTCTGACACCCCGAAGGCCAGGGCGTCCCCCTCTCTCCCTGACCAGAGCTCTGTCTGCTCTGACACCCCGAAGGTCAGGGCCTCTCCCTCTCTCCCTGACCAGAGCTCTCTCTGCTCTGACACCCCGAAGGCCAGGGCGTCTCCCTCTCTCCCTGACCAGAGCTCCGGCTGCTCTGACACCCCGAAGGCCAGGGAGTCCCCTCTCTCCCTGACCAGAGCTCCGACTGTTCTGACACCCCGAAGGCCAGGGCGTCCCCCTCTCTCCCTGACCAGTGCTCTGGCTGCTCTGACACCCCGAAGTCCAGGGCGTCTCCCTCTCTCCCTGACCAGAGCTCCGGCTGCTCTGACACCCCGAAGGCCAGGGAGTCCCCTCTCTCCCTGACCAGAGCTCCGACTGTTCTGACACCCCGAAGGCCAGGGAGTCCCCTCTCCCTGACCAGAGCTCCGGCTGCTCTGACACCCCGAAGGCCAGGGCGTCCCCCTCTCTCTCTGACCAGAGCTCCGGCTGCTCTGACACCCCGAAGGCCAGGGCGTCACCCTCCCTCCCTGACCAGAGCTCTCTCTGCTCTGACACCCCGAAGGCCAGGGCTTCCCCCTCTCTCCCTGACCAGAGCTCCGGCTGCTCTGTCACCCCGAAGGCCAGGGCGTCACCCTCCCTCCCTGACCAGAGCTCTCTCTGCTCTGACACCCCGAAGGCCAGGGCTTCCCCCTCTCTCCCTGACCAGAGATCCGGCTGCTCTGACACGCCGAAGGCCAGGGCGTCCCCCTCTCTCCCTGACCAGAGCTCCGGCTGCTCTGACAACCCGAAGGCCAGGGCTTCCGCCTCTCTCCCTGACCAGAGCTCTCTCTGCTCTGACACCCCGAAGGCCAGGGCTTCCCCCTCTCTCCCTGACCAGAGCTCTCTCTGCTCTGACACCCCGAAGGCCAGGGCTTCCCCCTCTCTCCCTGACCAGAGCTCCGGCTGCTCTGACAACCCGAAGGCCAGGGCTTCCCCCTCTCTCCCTGACCAGAGCTCTCTCTGCTCTCACACCCCGAAGGCCATGGCCTCTCCCTCTCTCCCTGACCGGAGCTCTCTCTGCTCTGACACCCCGAAGGCCAGGACGTCCCCCTCTCTCCCTGACCTGAGCTCCGGCTGCTCTGACACCCCGAAGGCCAGGGCTTCCCCCTCTCTCCCTGACCAGAGCTCCGGCTGCTCTGACACCCCGAAGGACAGGGCTTCCCCCTCTCTCCCTCACCATAGCTCCGGCTGCTCTGACACCCCGAAGGCCAGGGCGTTCCCCCTCTCTCTCTGACCAGAGCTCCGGCTGCTCTGACACCCCGAAGGCCATGGCCTCTCCCTCTCTCCCTGACCAGAGCTCTCTCTGCTCTGACACCCCGAAGGCCAGGGCCTCTCCCTCTCTCCCTGACCAGAGCTCTCTCTGCTCTGACACCCCGAAGGCCAGGGAGTCCCCCTCTCTCCCTGACCAGAGCTCTGGCTGCTCTGACACCCCGAAGGCCAGGGCGACCTTATCTCTCCCTGACCAGAGCTCCGACTGTTCTGACACCCCGAAGGCCAGGGAGTCCTCCACTCTCCCTGACCAGAGCTCCGGCTGCTCGGACACCCCGAAGGCCAGGGCGTCTCCCTCTCTCCCTGACCAGAGCTCCGGCTGCTTTGACACACCGAAGGCCAGGGAGTCCTCCTCTCTCCCTGACCAGAGCTCTGTCTGCTCTGACACCCCGAAGGCCATGGCCTCTCCCTCTCTCCCTGACCAGAGCTCTCTCTACTCTGACACCCCGAAGGCCAGGGCCTCTCCCTCTCTCCCTGACCAGAGCTCCGGCTGCTCTGACACCCCGAAGGCCAGGGCGTCTCCCTCTCTCCCAGACCAGAGTTCCGTCTGCTCTGACACCCCGAAGGTTAGGGCGTCCCCCTCTCTCCCTGACCATAGCTCCGGCTGCTCTGACACCCCGAAGGCCAGGGCTTCCCCCTCTCTCCCTGACCACAGCTCCGACTGTTCTGACACCCCGAAGGCCAGGGCGTCCCCCTCTCTCCCTGACCAGAGCTCTGTCTGCTCTGACACCCCGAAGGCCATGGCCTCTCCCTCTCTCCCTGACCAGAGCTCTCTCTGCTCTGACACCCCGAAGGCCAGGGCCTCTCCCTCTCTCCCTGACCAGAGCTCCGGCTGCTCTGACACCCCGAAGGCCAGGGCGTCCCCCTCTCTCCCTGACCAGAGCTCCGGCTGCTCGGACACCCCGAAGGCCAGGGCGTCTCCCTCTCTCCCTGACCAGAGCTCCGGCTGCTTTGAGACACCGAAGGCCAGGGCTTCCCCCTCTCTCCCTGACCACAGCTCCGACTGTTCTGACACCCCGAAGGCCAGGGCGTCCCCCTCTCTCCCTGACCAGAGCTCTGTCTGCTCTGACACCCCGAAGGCCATGGCCTCTCCCTCTCTCCCTGACCAGAGCTCTCTCTGCTCTGACACCCCGAAGGCCAGGGCCTCTCCCTCTCTCCCTGACCAGAGCTCCGGCTGCTCTGACACCCCGAAGGCCAGGGCGTCTCCCTCTCTCCCAGACCAGAGCTCCGGCTGCTCTGACACCCCGAAGGCCAGGGCGTCTCCCTCTCTCCCTGACCTTAGCTCTCTCTGCTCTGAAACCCAGATCGCCAGGGCGTCCCCCTCTCTCCCTGACCAGAGCTCTGGCTTCTCTGACACCCCGAAGGCCAGGGCGACCTTATCACTCCCTGACCAGAGCTCCGGCTGGTCTGACACCCCGAAGGCCAGGGTGTCTCCCTCTCTCCCTGACCAGAGATCTCTCTGCTCTGACAACCCGAAGGCCAGGGCTTCCCCCTCTCTCCCTGACCAGAGCTCCGGCTGCTCTGACAACCCGAAGGCCAGGGCTTCCCCCTCTCTCCCTGACCAGAGCTCCGGCTGCTCTGACACCCCGAAGGCCATGGCCTCTCCCTCTCTCCCTGACCAGAGCTCTCTCTGCTCTGACACCCCGAAGGCCATGGCCTCTCCTTCTCTCCATGACCAGAGCGCGCGCTGCTCTGACACCCCGAAGGCCAGGGCCTCTCCCTCTCTCCCTGACCAGAGCTCTGGCTGCTCTGACACCCCGAAGGCCATGGCCTCGCCCTCTCTCCCTGACCAGGGCGCCCTCTGCTCTTACAACCCGAAGGCCAGTGCGTCCCCCTCTCTCCCTGACCAGAGCTCTGGCTGCTCTGACACCCCGAAGGCCAGCGCGTCCCCCTCTCTCCCTGACCAGAGCTCTGGCTGCTCTGACACCCCGAAGTCCAGGGCTTCCCCCTCTCTCCCTGACCAGAGCTCTGGCTGCTCTGACACCCCGAAGGCCAGGGCGTCCTTATCCCTCCCTGACCAGAGCTCCGACTGTTCTTACACCCCGAAGGCCAGGGAGTCCCCCTCTCTCCCTGACCAGAGCTCCGACTGTTCTGACACCCCGAAGGCCAGGGCGTCCCCCTCTCTCCCTGACCAGAGCTCTGGCTGCTCTGACACCCCGAAGTCCAGGGCGTCCACCTCTCTCCCTGACCAGAGCTCCGGCTGCTTTGACACACCGAAGGCCAGGGAGTCCTCCTCTCTCCCTGACCAGAGCTCTGTCTGCTCTGACACCCCGAAGGCCATGGCCTCTCCCTCTCTCCCTGACCAGAGCTCTCTCTGCTCTGACACCTCGAAGGCCAGGGCCTCTCCCTCTCTCCCGGACCAGAGCTCTCTCTACTCTGACTCCCCGAAGGCCAGGGCATCTCCCTCTCTCCCTGACCAGAGCTCCGGCTGCTCTGACACCCCGAAGGCCAGGGCGTCTCCCTCTCTCCCTGACCAGAGCTCCTGCTGCTCTGACACCCCGAAGGCCAGGGCGTCTCCCTCTCTCCCAGACCAGAGCTCCGGCTGCTCTGACACCCCGAAGGCCAGGGCGTCTCCCTCTCTCCCTGACCAGAGCTCCGGCTGCTCTGACACCCCGAAGGCCAGGGCTTCCCCCTCTCTCCCTGACCAGAGCTCCGGCTGCTCTGTCACCCCGAAGGCCACGGTGTCTCCCTCTCTCCCTGACCAGAGCTCTCTCTGCTCTGACACCCCGAAGGCCAGGGCTTCCCCCTCTCTCCCAGACCAGAGCTCCGGCTGCTCTGACACCCCGAAGGCCAGGGCGTCCCCCTCTCTCCCTGACCAGAGCTCCGGCTGCTCTGACACCCCGAAGGCCATGGCCTCTCCCTCTCTCCCTGACCAGAGCTCTGGCTGCTCTGACACCCCGAAGGCCATGGCCTCTCCCTCTCTCCCTGACCAGGGCGCTCTCTGCTCTGACAACCCGAAGGCCATGGCCTCTCCCTCTCTCCCTGACCAGAGCTCTGGCTGCTCTGACACCCCGAAGGCCATGGCCTCTCCCTCTCTCCCTGACCAGAGCGCGCTCTGCTCTGACACCCCGAAGGCCAGGGCCTCTCCCTCTCTCCCTGACCAGAGCTCTGGCTGCTCTGACAACCCGAAGGCCAGGGCGTCCCCCTCTCTCCCTGACCAGAGCTCTGGCTGCTCTGACACCCCGAAGGCCAGGGCGTCTCCCTCTCTCTCTGACCAGAGCTCTGGCTGCTCTGACACCCCGAAGGCCAGGGCGTCCTTATCCCTCCCTGACCAGAGCTCCGACTGTTCTGACACCCCGAAGGCCAGGGAGTCCCCCTCTCTCCCTGACCAGAGCTCCGACTGTTCTGACACCCCGAAGTCCAGGGCGTCCCCCTCTCTCCCTGACCAGAGCTCCGGCTGCTTTGACACACCGAAGGCCAGGGAGTCCTCCTCTCTCCCTGACCAGAGCTCTGTCTGCTCTGACACCCCGAAGGCCATGGCCTCTCCCTCTCTCCCTGACCAGAGCTCTCCCTTCTCTGACACCTCTAAGGCCAGGGCCTCTCCCTCTCTCCCTGACCAGAGCTCCGACTGTTCTGACACCCCGAAGGCCAGGGAGTCCTCCACTCTCCCTGACCAGAGCTCCGGCTGCTCTGACACCCCGAAGGGCAGGGCGTCTCCCTCTCTCCCAGACCAGAGCTCCGGCTGCTCTGACACCCCGAAGTCCAGGGCGTCCCCCTCTCTCCCTGACCAGAGCTCCGGCTGCTTTGACACACCGAAGGCCAGGGAGTCCTCCTCTCTCCCTGACCAGAGCTCCGGATGCTCTGACACCCCGAAGGCCAGGGCGTCCCCCTCTCTCCCTGACCAGAGCTCTGTCTGCTCTGACACCCCGAAGGCCATGGCCTCTCCCTCTCTCCCTGACCAGAGCTCTCTCTGCTCTGACACCCCGAAGGCCAGGGCCTCTCCCTCTCACCCTGACCAGAGCTCCGGCTGCTCTGACACCCGAAGGCCAGGGCGTCTCCCTCTCTCCCAGACCAGAGCTCCGGCTGCTCTGACACCCCGAAGGTAACGGCGTCTCCCTCTCTCCCTGACCAGAGCTCCGGCATCTCTGACACCCCGAAGGCCACGGCTTCCCCCTCTCTCCCTCACCATAGCTCCGGCTGCTCTGACACACCGAAGGCCAGGGCGTCCCCCTCCCTCCCTGACCAGAGCTCCGGCTGCTCTGACACCCCGAAGGCCAGGGCGTCCCCCTCTCTCCCTGACCAGAGCTCCGGCTGCTTTGAGACACCGAAGGCCAGGGCGTCCTCCTCTCTCCCTGACCAGAGCTCTGTCTGCTCTGACACCTCGAAGGTTAGGGCGTCCCCCTCTCTCCCTGACCATAGCTCCGGCTGCTCTGACACCCCGAATGCCAGGACGTCCCCCTCTCTCCCTGACCAGAGCTCCGGCTTCTCTGACACCCCGAAGGCCAGGGCTTCCCCCTCACTCCCTGACCACAGCTCCGACTGTTCTGACACCCCGAAGGCCAGGGCGTCCCCCTCTCTCCCTGACCAGAGCTCTGTCTGCTCTGACACCCCGAAGGCCATGGCCTCTCCCTCTCTCCCTGACCAGAGCTCTCTCTGCTCTGACACCCCGAAGGCCAGGGCGTCTCCCTCTCTCCCTGACCAGAGCTCCGGCTGCTCTGACACCCCGAAGGCCAGGGAGTCCCCTCTCTCCCTGACCAGACCTCCGACTGTTCTGACACCCCGAAGGCCAGGGCGTCCCCCTCTCTCCCTGACCAGTGCTCTGGCTGCTCTGACACCCCGAAGTCCAGGGCGTCTCCCTCTCTCCCTGACCAGAGCTCCGGCTGCTCTGACACCCCGAAGGCCAGGGAGTCCCCTCTCTCCCTGACCAGAGCTCCGACTGTTCTGACACCCCGAAGGCCAGGGCGTCACCCTCTCTCCCTGACCAGAGCTCCGGCTGCTCTGACACCCCGAAGGACAGGGCGTCCCCCTCTCTCCCTGACCAGTGCTCTGGCTGCTCTGACACCCCGAAGTCCAGGGCGTCCCGCTCTCTCCCTGACCAGAGCTCTGGCTGCTTTGACACACCGAAGGCCAGGGAGTCCTCCTCTCTCCCTGACCAGAGCTCTGTCTGCTCTGACACCCCGAAGGCCATGGCCTCTCCCTCTCTCCCTGACCAGAGCTCCGGCTGCTCTGACACCCCGAAGGCCAGTGCGTCCCCCTCTCTCTCAGACCAGAGCTCCGGCTGCTCTGACACCCCGAAGGCCAGGGCGTCACCCTCCCTCCCTGACCAGAGCTCTCTCTGCTCTGACACCCCGAAGGCCAGGGCGTCTCCCTCCCTCCCTGACCAGAGCTCCGGCTGCTCTGTCACCCCGAAGGCCAGGGCGTCACCCTCCCTCCCTGACCAGAGCTCTCTCTGCTCTGACACCCCGAAGGTAAGGGCGTCCCCCTCCCTCCTTGACCAGAGCTCCGTCTGCTCTGACACCCCTAAGGCCAGGGCGTCCCCCTCTCTCCCTGACCACAGCTGCGACTATTCTGACACCCCGAAGGCCAGGGCGTCCCCCTCTCTCCCAGACCAGAGCTCCGGCTGCTCTGACAACCCGAAGGCCAGGGCTTCCCCCTCTCTCCCTGACCAGAGCTCTCTCTGCTCTGACACCCCGAAGGCCAGGGCTTCCCCCTCTCTCCCTGACCAGAGCTCCGGCTGCTCTGACAACCCGAAGGCCAGGGCTTCCCCCTCTCTCCCTGACCAGAGCTCTCTCTGCTCTGACACCCCGAAGGCCAGGACGTCCCCCTCTCTCCCTGACCAGAGCTCCGACTGTTCTGACACCCCGAAGTCCAGGGCGTCCCACTCTCTCCCTGACCAGAGCTCCGGCTGCTCTGACACCCCGAAGGCCAGGGCGTCCTTATCTCTCCCTGACCAGAACTCCGACTGTTCTGACACCCCGAAGTCCAGGGCGTCCCACTCTCTCCCTGACCAGAGCTCCGACTGTTCTGACACCCCGAAGTCCAGGGCGTCCCCCTCTCTCCCTGACCAGAGCTCCGGCTGCTTTGACACACCGAAGGCCAGGGAGTCCTCCTCTCTACCTGACAAGAGCTATGTCTGCTCTGACACCCCGAAGGCCATGGCCTCTCCCTCTCTCCCTGACCAGAGCTCCGGCTGCTCTGACACCCCGAAGGCCAGGGCGTCCCCCTCTCTCCCTGACCAGAGCTCCGGCTGCTCTGACACCCCGAAGGCCAGGGCGTCTCCCTCTCTCCCAGACCAGAGCTCCGGCTGCTCTGACACACCGAAGGTAAGGGCGTCTCCCTCTCTCCCTGACGAGAGCTCCGGCTGCTCTGACACCCCGAAGGCCAGGGCTTCCCCCTCTCTCCCTGACCAGAGCTCCGGCTGCTCTGACAACCCGAAGGCCAGGGTGTCTCCCTCTCTCCCTGACCAGAGCTCTCTCTGCTCTGACACCCCGAAGGCCAGGGCTTCCCCCTCTCTCCCTGACCAGAGCTCCGGCTGCTCTGACAACCCGAAGGCCAGGGTGTCTCCCTCTCTCCCTGACCAGAGCTCCGGCTGCTCTGACAACCCGAAGGCCAGGGAGTCCTCCTCTCTCCCTGACCAGAGCTCCGGCTGCTCTGACACCACGAAGGCCAGGGCGGCCCCCTCTCTCCCTGACCAGAGCTCCGGCTGCTCTGACAACCCGAAGGCCAGGGTGTCTCCCTCTCTCCCTCACCATAGCTCCGGCTGCTCTGACACCCCGAAGGCCATGGCCTCTCCCTCTCTCCCTGATCAGAGCTCTCTCTGCTCTGACACCCCGAAGGCCATGGCCTCTCCCTCTCTCCCTGACCAGAGCGCGCTCTGCTCTGACACCCCGAAGGCCAGGGCCTCTCCCTCTCTCCCTGACCAGAGCTCTGGCTGCTCTGACACCCCGAAGGCCATGGCCTCTCCCTCTCTCCCTGACCAGGGCGCTCTCTGCTCTGACAACCCGAAGGCCAGGGCGTCCCCCTCTCTCCCTGACCGGAGCTCTGGCTGCTCTGACACCCCGAAGGCCAGGGAGTCCTTATCTCTCCCTGACCAGAACTCCGACTGTTCTGACACCCCGAAGGCCAGCGCGTCCCCCTCTCTCCCTGACCAGAGCTCCGGCTGCACTGACAACCCGAAGGCCAGGGCGTCCTCCTCTCTCCCTGACCAGAGCTCTGGCTGCTCTGACACCCCGAAGGCCAGGGCGTCCTTATCCCTCCCTGACCAGAGCTCCGACTGTTCTGACACCCCGAAGGCCAGGGAGTCCCCCTGTCTCCCTGACCAGAGCTCCGACTGTTCTGACACCCCGAAGGCCAGGGCGTCCCCCTCTCTCCCTGACAAGAGCTCTGGCTGCTCTGACACCCCGAAGGCCATGGCCTCTCCCTCTCTCCCTGACCAGAGCTCTCTCTGCTCTGACACCTCGAAGGCCAGGGCCTCTCCCTCTCTCCCGGACCAGAGCTCTCTCTACTCTGACTCCCCGAAGGCCAGGGCCTCTCCCTCTCTCCCTGACCAGAGCTCCGGCTGCTCTGACACCCCGAAGGGCAGGGCGTCTCCCTGTCTCCCAGACCAGAGCTCCGGCTGCTCTGACACCTCGAAGGCCAGGGCTTCCCCCTCTCTCCCTGACCAGAGCGCCGGCTGCTCTGACAACCCGAAGGCCAGGGCTTCCCCCTCTCTCCCTGACCAGAGCTCCGGCTGCTCTGACACCCCGAAGGCCAGGGCGGCCCCCTCTCTCCCAGACCAGAGCTCCGGCTGCTTAGACACACCGAAGGCCAGGGCTTCCCCCTCTCTCCCTGACCAGAGCTCCGGCTGCTCTGATACCCCGAAGGCCATGGCCTCTCCCTCTCTCCATGACCAGAGCTCTCCCTGCTCTGACACCCCGAAGGCCAGGGCCTCTCCCTCTCTCCCTGACCAGAGCTCTGGCTGCTCTGACACCCCGAAGGCCATGGCCTCTCTCTCTCTCCCTGACCAGAGCGCCCTCTGCTCTGACAACCCGAAGGCAAGGGCGTCCCCCTCTCTCCCTGGCCAGAGCTCTGGCTGCTCTGACACCCCGAAGGCCAGGGCGGCCCCCTCTCTCCCAGACCAGAGCTCCGGCTGCTTTGACACACCGAAGGCCAGGGAGTCCTCCTCTCTCCCTGACCAGAGCTCTGTCTGCTCTGACACCACGAAGGCCATGGCCTCTCCCTCTCTCCATGACCAGAGCTCTCCCTGCTCTGACACCCCGAAGGCCAGGGCCTCTCCCTCTCTCCCTGACCAGAGCTCTGGCTGCTCTGACACCCCGAAGGCCATGGCCTCTCTCTCTCTCCCTGACCAGAGCGCCCTCTGCTCTGACAACCCGAAGGCAAGGGCGTCCCCCTCTCTCCCTGGCCAGAGCTCTGGCTGCTCTGACATCAAGAAGGCCAGGGCGTCCTTATCTCTCCCTGACCAGAGCTCCGACTGTTCTGACACCCCGAAGTCCAGGGCTTCCCCCTCTCTCACTGACCAGAGCTCCGGCTGCTCTGACAACCCGAAGGCCAGGGCGTCCTCCTCTCTCCCTGACCAGAGCTCTGGCTGCTCTGACACCCCGAAGGCCAGGGCGTCTCCCTCTCTCCCTGACCAGAGCTCCGACTGTTCTGACACCCCGAAGGCCAGGGCGTCCCCCTCTCTCCCTGACCAGAGCTCTGGCTGCTCTGACACTCCGAAGGCCAGGGCTTCCCCCTCTCTCCCTCACCATAGCTCCGGCTGCTCTGACACCCCGAAGGCCAGGGCGTTCCCCCTCTCTCTCTGACCAGAGCTCCGGCTGCTCTGACACCCGAAGGCCAGGGCGTCCCCCTCTCTCCCTGACCACAGCTGCGACTATTCTGACACCCCGAAGGCCAGGGCGTCCCCCTCTCTCCCTGACCAGAGCTCTCTCTGCTCTGACACCCCGAAGGCCAGGGCGTCCCCCTCCCTCCTTGACCAGAGCTCCGGCTGCTCTGACACCCCGAAGGCCAGGGCGTCCCCCTCTCTCCCTGACCAGAGCTCTGTCTGCTCTGACACCCCGAAGGCCATGGCCTCTCCCTCTCTCCCTGACCGGAGCTCTCTCTGCTCTGACACCCCGAAGGCCAGGGCGTCTCCCTCTCTCCCAGACCAGAGCTCCGGCTGCTCTGACACCCCGAAGGTAAGGGCGTCCCCCTCTCTCCCTGACCAGAGCTCTGTCTGCTCTGACACCCCGAAGGCCATGGCCTCTCCCTCTCTCCCTGACCGGAGCTCTCTCTGCTCTGACACCCCGAAGGCCAGGGCGTCTCCATCTCTCCCAGACCAGAGCTCTCTCTGCTCTGACACCCCGAAGGCCATGGCCTCTCCCTCTCTCCCTGACCGGAGCTCTCTCTGCTCTGACACCCCGAACGCCAGGGCGTCCCCCTCTCTCCCTGACCAGAGCTCTGGCTGCTCTGACACCCCGAAGGCCAGGGCGACCTTATCTCTCCCTGACCAGAGCTCCGACAGTTCTGACACCCCGAAGGCCAGGGAGTCCTCCACTCTCCCTGACCAGAGCTCCGACTGTTCTGACACCCCGAAGGCCAGGGCGTCCCCCTCTCTCCCTGACCAGAGCTCTGGCTGCTCTGACACCCCGAAGTCCAGGGCGTCCCCCTCTCTCCCTGACCAGAGCTCCGGCTGCTTTGACACACCGAAGGCCAGGGAGTCCTCCTCTCTCCCTGACCAGAGCTCTGTCTGCTCTGACACACCGAAGGCCAGGGCCTATCCCTCTCTCCCTGACCAGAGCTCTGGCTGCTCTGACACCCCGAAGGCCAGGGCGACCTTATCTCTCCCTGACCAGAGCTCCGACTGTTCTGACACCCCGAAGGCCAGGGCGTCCCCCTCTCTCCCTGACCAGAGCTCCGGCTGCTCTGACACCCCGAAGGCCATGGCCTCTCCCTCTCTCCCTGACCAGAGCTCTCTCTGCTCTGACACCCCGAAGGCCAGGGCCTCTCCCTCTCTCCCTGACCAGAGCTCTCTCTGCTCTGACACCCCGAAGGCCAGGGCGTCTCCCTCTCTCCCTGACCAGAGCTCCGGCAGCTCTGACACCCCGAAGGCCAGGGCGACCTTATCTCTCCCTGACCAGAGCTCCGACTGTTCTGACACCCCGAAGGCCAGGGCGTCCCACTCTCTCCCTGACCAGAGCTCTGGCTGCTCTGACACCCCGAAGTCTAGGGCGTCCCCCTCTCTCCCTGACCAGAGCTCCGGCTGCTTTGACACACCGAAGGCCAGGGAGTCCTCCTCTCTCCCTGACCAGAGCTCTGTCTGCTCTGACACCCCGAAGGCCATGGCCTCTCCCTCTCTCCCTGACCAGAGCTCTCTCTGCTCTGACACCCCGAAGGCCAGGGCCTCTCCCTCTCACCCTGACCAGAGCTCCGGCTTCTCTGACACCCCGAAGGCCAGGGCTTCCCCCTCTCTCCCTGACCAGAGCTCCGGCTGCTCTGACACCCCGATGGCCACGGCTTCCCCCTCTCTCCCTCACCATAGCTCCGGCTGCTCTGACACCCCGAAAGCCAGGGCGTCTCCCTCTCTCCCAGACCAGAGCTCCGGCTGCTCTGACACCCGAAGGCCAGGGCGTCCTCCTCTCTCCCTGACCAGAGCTCTGTCTGCTCTGACACCCCGAAGGCCATGGCCTCTCCCTCTCTCCCTGACCAGAGCTCTCTCTACTCTGACACCCCAAAGGCCAGGGCCTCTCCCTCTCTCCCTGACCAGAGCTCCGGCTGCTCTGACACCCGAAGGGCAGGGCGTCTCCCTCTCTCCCAGACCAGAGTTCCGTCTGCTCTGACACCCCGAAGGCCAGGGCGTCTCCCTCACTCCCTGTCCGGAGCTCTCTCTGCTCTGACACCCCGAAGGTTAGGGCGTCCCCCTCTCTCCCTGACCATAGCTCCGGCTGCTCTGACACCCCGAATGCCAGGACGTCCCCCTCTCTCCCTGACCAGAGCTCCGGCTTCTCTGACACCCCGAAGGCCAGGGCTTCCCCCTCTCTCCCTGACCACAGCTCCGACTGTTCTGACACCCCGAAGGCCAGGGCGTCCCCCTCTCTCCCTGACCAGAGCTCTGTCTGCTCTGACACCCCGAAGGCCATGGCCTCTCCCTCTCTCCCTGACCAGAGCTCTCTCTGCTCTGACACCCCGAAGGCCAGGGCCTCTCCCTCTCTCCCTGACCAGAGCTCCGGCTGCTCTGACACCCCGAAGGCCAGGGCGTCTCCCTCTCTCCCTGACCAGAGCTCTGTCTGCTCTGACACCCCGAAGGCCATGGCCTCTCCCTCTCTCCCTGACCAGAGCTCTCTCTGCTCTGACACCCCGAAGGCCAGGGCGTCTCCCTCTCTCCCAGACCAGCGCTCCGGCTGCTCTGACGCCCCGTAGCTAAGCGCGTCTCCCTCTCTCCCTGACCAGAGCTCCGTCTGCTCTGACACCCCGAAGGCCTGGGCGTCCCACTCTCTCCCTGACCAGAGCTCCGGCTGCTCTGACACCCCGAAGGCCAGGGCGTCCTTATCTCTCCCTGACCAGAGCTCCGACTGTTCTGACACCCCGAAGTCCAGGGCGTCCCCCTCTCTCCCTGACCAGAGCTCCGGCTGCTTTGACACACCGAAGGCCAGGGAGTCCTCCTCTCTACCTGACAAGAGCTCTGTCTGCTCTGACACCCCGAAGGCCATGGCCTCTGCCTCTCTCCCTGACCAGAGCTCCGGCTGCTCTGACACCCCGAAGGCCAGGGCGTCTCCCTCTCTCCCTTACCAAGCTCCTGCTGCTCTGACACCCCGAAGGCCAGGGCGTCTCCCTCTCTCCCAGACCAGAGCTCCGGCTACTCTGACACCCCGACGGCCAGGGCGTCTCCCTCTCTCCCTGACCAGAGCTCCGGCTGCTCTGACACCCCGAAGGCCAGGGCTTCCCCCTCTCTCCCTGACCAGAGCTCCGGCTGCTCTGTCACCCCGAAGGCCACGGTGTCTCCCTCTCTCCCTGACCAGAGCTCTCTCTGCTCTGACACCCCGAAGGCCAGGGCTTCCCCCTCTCTCCCTGACCAGAGCTCCGGCTGCTCTGACACCCCGAAGGCCAGGGCGGCCCCCTCTCTCCCTGACCAGAGCTCCGGCTGCTCTGACACCCCGAAGGCCATGGCCTCTCCCTCTCTCCCTGACCAGAGCGCGCTCTGCTCTGACACCCCGAAGGCCAGGGCCTCTCCCTCTCTCCCTGACCAGAGCGCGCTCTGCTCTGACACCCCGAAGGCCAGGGCCTCTCCCTCTCTCCCTGACCAGAGCTCCGGCTGCTCTGACACCCCGAAGGCCATCGCCTCCCACTCTCTCCCTGACCAGGGCGCTCTCTGCTCTGACAACCCGAAGGCCAGGGCGTCCCCCTCTCTCCCTGACCAGAGCTCTGGCTGCTCTGACACCCCGAAGGCCAGGGAGTCCTTATCTCTCCCTGACCAGAGCTCCGACTGTTCTGACACCCCGAAGGCCAGCGCGTCTCCCTCTCTCCCTGACCAGAGCTCTGGCTGCTCTGACACCACGAAGGCCATGGCCTCTCCCTCTCTCCCTGACCAGAGCTCTCCCTTCTCTGACACCTCGAAGGCCAGGGCCTCTCCCTCTCTCCCGGACTAGAGCTCTCTCTACTCTGACTCCCCGAAGGCCAGGGCCTCTCCCTCTCTCCCTGACCAGAGCTCCGGCTGCTCTGACACCCCGAAGGGCAGGGCGTCTCCCTCTCTCCCAGACCAGAGCTCCGGCTGCTCTGACACCCCGAAGGCCAGGGCGTCTCCCTCTCTCCCTGACCAGAGCTCTCTCTGCTCTGACACCCCGAAGGTAAGGGCGTCACCCTCTCTTCCTGACCATAGCTCCGGCTGCTCTGACACCCCGAAGGCCAGGACGTCCCCCTCTCTCCCTGACCAGAGCTCCGGCTGCTCTGACACCCCGAAGGCCAGGGATTCCCCCTCTCTCCCTCACCATAGCTCAGGCTGCTCTGACACCCCGAAGGCCAGCGCGTCCCCCTCTCTCTCTGACCAGAGCTCCGGCTGCTCTGACACCCCGAAGGCCAGGGCGTCTCCCTCTCTCCCAGACCAGAGCTCCGGCTGCTCTGACACCCCGAAGGCCAGGGCTTCCCCCTCTCTCCCTGACCAGAGCTCTGGCTGCTCTGACACCTCGAAGGCCAGGGCGACCCCCTCTCTCCCTGACCAGAGCTCCGACTGTTCTGACACCCCGAAGGCCAGGGAGTCACCCTCTCTCCCTGACCAGAGCTCCGACTGTTCTGACACCCCGAAGGCCAGGGCGTCCCCCTCTCTCCCTGACCAGAGCTCTCTCTGCTCTGACACCCCGAAGGCCAGGGCGTCCACCTCTCTCCCTGACCAGAGCTCCGGCTGCTCTGACAACCCGAAGGCCAGGGCTTCCCCCTCTCTCCCTGACCAGAGCTCCGGCTGCTCTGACACCCCGAAGGCCAGGGCGTCCCCCTCTCTCCCAGACCAGAGCTCCGGCTGCTTTGACACACCGAAGGCCAGGGAGTCCTCCTCTCTCCCTGACCAGAGCTCTGTCTGCTCTGACACCACGAAGGCCATGGTCTCTCCCTCTGTCCCTGACCAGAGCTCTCCCTGCTCTGACACCCCGAAGGCCATGGCCTCTCCCTCTTTCCCTGACCAGAGCTCTCCCTTCTCTGACACCCCGAAGGCCAGGGCCTCTCCCTCTCTCCCTGACCAGAGCTCTGGCTGCTCTGACACCCCGAAGGCAATGGCCTCTCTCTCTCTCCCTGACCAGAGCGCCCTCTGCTCTGACATCCCGAAGGCAAGGGCGTCCCCCTCTCCCCCTGGCCAGAGCTCTGGCTGCTCTGACACCCCGAAGGCCAGGGCGTCCTTATCTCTCCCTGACCAGAGCTCCGACTGTTCTGACACCCCGAAGTCCAGGGCTTCCCCCTCTCTCCCTGACCAGAGCTCCGGCTGCTCTGACAACCCGAAGGGCAGGGCGTCCTCCTCTCTCCCTGACCAGAGCTCTGGCTGCTCTGACACCCCGAAGGCCAGGGCGTCTCCCTCTCTCCCTGACCAGAGCTCCGACTGTTCTGACACCCCGAAGGCCAGGGCGTCCCCCTCTCTCCCTGACCAGAGCTCTGGCTGCTCTGACACCCCGAAGGTCAGGGCTTCCCCCTCTCTCCCTCACCATAGCTCCGGCTGCTCTGACACCCCGAAGGCCAGGGCGTTCCCCCTCTCTCTCTGACCAGAGCTCCAGCTGCACTGACACCCGAAGGCCAGGGCGTCCCCATCCCTCCTTGACCAGAGCTCCGTCTGCTCTGACACCCCTAAGGCCAGGGCCTCCCCCTCTCTCCCTGACCAGAGCTCTCTCTGCTCTGACACCCCGAAGGCCAGGGCGTCCCCCTCTCTCCCTGACCAGAGCTCTCTCTGCTCTGACACCCCGAAGGTAAGGGCGTCCCCCTCCCTCCTTGACCAGAGCTCCGGCTGCTCTGACACCCCTAAGGCCAGGGCGTCCCCCTCTCTCCCTGACCAGAGCTCTGTCTGCTCTGACACCCCGAAGGCCATGGCCTCTCCCTCTCTCCCTGACCGGAGCTCTCTCTGCTCTGACACCCCGAAGGCCAGGGCGTCTCCCTCTCTCTCTGACCAGAGCTCCGGCTGCTCTGACACCCCGAAGGCCATGGCCTCTCCCTCTCTCCCTGACCAGAGCTCTCTCTGCTCTGACACCCCGAAGGCCAGGGCCTCTCCCTCTCTCCCTGACCAGAGCTCTCTCTGCTCTGACACCCCGAAAGCCAGGGCGTCTCCCTCTCTCCCAGACCAGAGCTCCGGCAGCTCTGACACCCCGAAGGCCAGGGCGTCCCCCTCTCTCCCTCACCAGAGCTCCGGCTGCTAGGACACCCCGAAGGCCAGGGCGTCCCCCTCTCTCCCTGACCAGAGCTCCGGCTGCTTTGAGACACCGAAGGCCAGGGCGTCCTCCTCTCTCCCTGACCAGAGCTCTGTCTGCTCTGACACCCCGAAGGCCATGGCCTCTCCCTCTCTCCCTGACCAGAGCTCTCTCTACTCTGACACCCCGAAGGCCAGGGCCTCTCCCTCTCTCCCTGACCAGAGCTCCGGCTGCTCTGACACCCCGAAGGGCAGGGCGTCTCCCTCTCTCCCAGACCAGAGCTCCGGCTGCTCTGACACCCCGAAGGTTAGGGCGTCTCCCTCTCTCCCTGACCAGAGCTCCGGCTGCTCTGACACCCCGAATGCCAGGACGTCCCCCTCTCTCCCTGACCAGAGCTCCGGCTTCTCTGACACCCCGAATGCCAGGACGTCCCCCTCTCTCCCTGACCACAGCTCCGACTGTTCTGACACCCCGAAGGCCAGGGCGTCCCCCTCTCTCCCTGACCAGAGCTCTGTCTGCTCTGACACCCCGAAGGTCAGGGCCTCTCCCTCTCTCCCTGACCAGAGCTCTCTCTGCTCTGACACCCCGAAGGCCAGGGCGTCTCCCTCTCTCCCTGACCAGAGCTCCGGCTGCTCTGACACCCCGAAGGCCAGGGAGTCCCCTCTCTCCCTGACCAGAGCTCCGACTGTTCTGACACCCCGAAGGCCAGGGCGTCCCCCTCTCTCCCTGACCAGTGCTCTGGCTGCTCTGACACCCCGAAGTCCAGGGCGTCTCCCTCTCTCCCTGACCAGAGCTCCGGCTGCTCTGACACCCCGAAGGCCAGGGAGTCCCCTCTCTCCCTGACCAGAGCTCCGACTGTTCTGACACCCCGAAGGCCAGGGAGTCCCCTCTCCCTGACCAGAGCTCCGGCTGCTCTGACACCCCGAAGGCCAGGGCGTCCCCCTCTCTCTCTGACCAGAGCTCCGGCTGCTCTGACACCCCGAAGGCCAGGGCGTCACCCTCCCTCCCTGACCAGAGCTCTCTCTGCTCTGACACCCCGAAGGCCAGGGCTTCCCCCTCTCTCCCTGACCAGAGCTCCGGCTGCTCTGTCACCCCGAAGGCCAGGGCGTCACCCTCCCTCCCTGACCAGAGCTCTCTCTGCTCTGACACCCCGAAGGCCAGGGCTTCCCCCTCTCTCCCTGACCAGAGATCCGGCTGCTCTGACACGCCGAAGGCCAGGGCGTCCCCCTCTCTCCCTGACCAGAGCTCCGGCTGCTCTGACAACCCGAAGGCCAGGGCTTCCGCCTCTCTCCCTGACCAGAGCTCTCTCTGCTCTGACACCCCGAAGGCCAGGGCTTCCCCCTCTCTCCCTGACCAGAGCTCTCTCTGCTCTGACACCCCGAAGGCCAGGGCTTCCCCCTCTCTCCCTGACCAGAGCTCCGGCTGCTCTGACAACCCGAAGGCCAGGGCTTCCCCCTCTCTCCCTGACCAGAGCTCTCTCTGCTCTCACACCCCGAAGGCCATGGCCTCTCCCTCTCTCCCTGACCGGAGCTCTCTCTGCTCTGACACCCCGAAGGCCAGGACGTCCCCCTCTCTCCCTGACCTGAGCTCCGGCTGCTCTGACACCCCGAAGGCCAGTGCTTCCCCCTCTCTCCCTGACCAGAGCTCCGGCTGCTCTGACACCCCGAAGGACAGGGCTTCCCCCTCTCTCCCTCACCATAGCTCCGGCTGCTCTGACACCCCGAAGGCCAGGGCGTTCCCCCTCTCTCTCTGACCAGAGCTCCGGCTGCTCTGACACCCCGAAGGCCATGGCCTCTCCCTCTCTCCCTGACCAGAGCTCTCTCTGCTCTGACACCCCGAAGGCCAGGGCCTCTCCCTCTCTCCCTGACCAGAGCTCTCTCTGCTCTGACACCCCGAAGGCCAGGGAGTCCCCCTCTCTCCCTGACCAGAGCTCTGGCTGCTCTGACACCCCGAAGGCCAGGGCGACCTTATCTCTCCCTGACCAGAGCTCCGACTGTTCTGACACCCCGAAGGCCAGGGAGTCCTCCACTCTCCCTGACCAGAGCTCCGGCTGCTCGGACACCCCGAAGGCCAGGGCGTCTCCCTCTCTCCCTGACCAGAGCTCCGGCTGCTTTGACACACCGAAGGCCAGGGAGTCCTCCTCTCTCCCTGACCAGAGCTCTCTCTACTCTGACACCCCGAAGGCCAGGGCCTCTCCCTCTCTCCCTGACCAGAGCTCCGGCTGCTCTGACACCCCGAAGGCCAGGGCGTCTCCCTCTCTCCCAGACCAGAGTTCCGTCTGCTCTGACACCCCGAAGGTTAGGGCGTCCCCCTCTCTCCCTGACCATAGCTCCGGCTGCTCTGACACCCCGAAGGCCAGGGCTTCCCCCTCTCTCCCTGACCACAGCTCCGACTGTTCTGACACCCCGAAGGCCAGGGCGGCCCCCTCTCTCCCTGACCAGAGCTCCGGCTGCTCTGACACCCCGAAGGCCATGGCCTCTCCCTCTCTCCCTGACCAGAGCGCGCTCTGCTCTGACACCCCGAAGGCCAGGGCCTCTCCCTCTCTCCCTGACCAGAGCGCGCTCTGCTCTGACACCCCGAAGGCCAGGGCCTCTCCCTCTCTCCCTGACCAGAGCTCCGGCTGCTCTGACACCCCGAAGGCCATCGCCTCCCACTCTCTCCCTGACCAGGGCGCTCTCTGCTCTGACAACCCGAAGGCCAGGGCGTCCCCCTCTCTCCCTGACCAGAGCTCTGGCTGCTCTGACACCCCGAAGGCCAGGGAGTCCTTATCTCTCCCTGACCAGAGCTCCGACTGTTCTGACACCCCGAAGGCCAGCGCGTCTCCCTCTCTCCCTGACCAGAGCTCTGGCTGCTCTGACACCACGAAGGCCATGGCCTCTCCCTCTCTCCCTGACCAGAGCTCTCCCTTCTCTGACACCTCGAAGGCCAGGGCCTCTCCCTCTCTCCCGGACTAGAGCTCTCTCTACTCTGACTCCCCGAAGGCCAGGGCCTCTCCCTCTCTCCCTGACCAGAGCTCCGGCTGCTCTGACACCCCGAAGGGCAGGGCGTCTCCCTCTCTCCCAGACCAGAGCTCCGGCTGCTCTGACACCCCGAAGGCCAGGGCGTCTCCCTCTCTCCCTGACCAGAGCTCTCTCTGCTCTGACACCCCGAAGGTAAGGGCGTCACCCTCTCTTCCTGACCATAGCTCCGGCTGCTCTGACACCCCGAAGGCCAGGACGTCCCCCTCTCTCCCTGACCAGAGCTCCGGCTGCTCTGACACCCCGAAGGCCAGGGATTCCCCCTCTCTCCCTCACCATAGCTCAGGCTGCTCTGACACCCCGAAGGCCAGCGCGTCCCCCTCTCTCTCTGACCAGAGCTCCGGCTGCTCTGACACCCCGAAGGCCAGGGCGTCTCCCTCTCTCCCAGACCAGAGCTCCGGCTGCTCTGACACCCCGAAGGCCAGGGCTTCCCCCTCTCTCCCTGACCAGAGCTCTGGCTGCTCTGACACCTCGAAGGCCAGGGCGACCCCCTCTCTCCCTGACCAGAGCTCCGACTGTTCTGACACCCCGAAGGCCAGGGAGTCACCCTCTCTCCCTGACCAGAGCTCCGACTGTTCTGACACCCCGAAGGCCAGGGCGTCCCCCTCTCTCCCTGACCAGAGCTCTCTCTGCTCTGACACCCCGAAGGCCAGGGCGTCCACCTCTCTCCCTGACCAGAGCTCCGGCTGCTCTGACAACCCGAAGGCCAGGGCTTCCCCCTCTCTCCCTGACCAGAGCTCCGGCTGCTCTGACACCCCGAAGGCCAGGGCGTCCCCCTCTCTCCCAGACCAGAGCTCCGGCTGCTTTGACACACCGAAGGCCAGGGAGTCCTCCTCTCTCCCTGACCAGAGCTCTGTCTGCTCTGACACCACGAAGGCCATGGTCTCTCCCTCTGTCCCTGACCAGAGCTCTCCCTGCTCTGACACCCCGAAGGCCATGGCCTCTCCCTCTTTCCCTGACCAGAGCTCTCCCTTCTCTGACACCCCGAAGGCCAGGGCCTCTCCCTCTCTCCCTGACCAGAGCTCTGGCTGCTCTGACACCCCGAAGGCAATGGCCTCTCTCTCTCTCCCTGACCAGAGCGCCCTCTGCTCTGACATCCCGAAGGCAAGGGCGTCCCCCTCTCCCCCTGGCCAGAGCTCTGGCTGCTCTGACACCCCGAAGGCCAGGGCGTCCTTATCTCTCCCTGACCAGAGCTCCGACTGTTCTGACACCCCGAAGTCCAGGGCTTCCCCCTCTCTCCCTGACCAGAGCTCCGGCTGCTCTGACAACCCGAAGGGCAGGGCGTCCTCCTCTCTCCCTGACCAGAGCTCTGGCTGCTCTGACACCCCGAAGGCCAGGGCGTCTCCCTCTCTCCCTGACCAGAGCTCCGACTGTTCTGACACCCCGAAGGCCAGGGCGTCCCCCTCTCTCCCTGACCAGAGCTCTGGCTGCTCTGACACCCCGAAGGTCAGGGCTTCCCCCTCTCTCCCTCACCATAGCTCCGGCTGCTCTGACACCCCGAAGGCCAGGGCGTTCCCCCTCTCTCTCTGACCAGAGCTCCAGCTGCACTGACACCCGAAGACCAGGGCGTCCCCATCCCTCCTTGACCAGAGCTCCGTCTGCTCTGACACCCCTAAGGCCAGGGCCTCCCCCTCTCTCCCTGACCAGAGCTCTCTCTGCTCTGACACCCCGAAGGCCAGGGCGTCCCCCTCTCTCCCTGACCAGAGCTCTCTCTGCTCTGACACCCCGAAGGTAAGGGCGTCCCCCTCCCTCCTTGACCAGAGCTCCGGCTGCTCTGACACCCCTAAGGCCAGGGCGTCCCCCTCTCTCCCTGACCAGAGCTCTGTCTGCTCTGACACCCCGAAGGCCATGGCCTCTCCCTCTCTCCCTGACCGGAGCTCTCTCTGCTCTGACACCCCGAAGGCCAGGGCGTCTCCCTCTCTCTCTGACCAGAGCTCCGGCTGCTCTGACACCCCGAAGGCCATGGCCTCTCCCTCTCTCCCTGACCAGAGCTCTCTCTGCTCTGACACCCCGAAGGCCAGGGCCTCTCCCTCTCTCCCTGACCAGAGCTCTCTCTGCTCTGACACCCCGAAAGCCAGGGCGTCTCCCTCTCTCCCAGACCAGAGCTCCGGCAGCTCTGACACCCCGAAGGCCAGGGCGTCCCCCTCTCTCCCTCACCAGAGCTCCGGCTGCTAGGACACCCCGAAGGCCAGGGCGTCCCCCTCTCTCCCTGACCAGAGCTCCGGCTGCTTTGAGACACCGAAGGCCAGGGCGTCCTCCTCTCTCCCTGACCAGAGCTCTGTCTGCTCTGACACCCCGAAGGCCATGGCCTCTCCCTCTCTCCCTGACCAGAGCTCTCTCTACTCTGACACCCCGAAGGCCAGGGCCTCTCCCTCTCTCCCTGACCAGAGCTCCGGCTGCTCTGACACCCCGAAGGGCAGGGCGTCTCCCTCTCTCCCAGACCAGAGCTCCGGCTGCTCTGACACCCCGAAGGTTAGGGCGTCTCCCTCTCTCCCTGACCAGAGCTCCGGCTGCTCTGACACCCCGAATGCCAGGACGTCCCCCTCTCTCCCTGACCAGAGCTCCGGCTTCTCTGACACCCCGAATGCCAGGACGTCCCCCTCTCTCCCTGACCACAGCTCCGACTGTTCTGACACCCCGAAGGCCAGGGCGTCCCCCTCTCTCCCTGACCAGAGCTCTGTCTGCTCTGACACCCCGAAGGTCAGGGCCTCTCCCTCTCTCCCTGACCAGAGCTCTCTCTGCTCTGACACCCCGAAGGCCAGGGCGTCTCCCTCTCTCCCTGACCAGAGCTCCGGCTGCTCTGACACCCCGAAGGCCAGGGAGTCCCCTCTCTCCCTGACCAGAGCTCCGACTGTTCTGACACCCCGAAGGCCAGGGCGTCCCCCTCTCTCCCTGACCAGTGCTCTGGCTGCTCTGACACCCCGAAGTCCAGGGCGTCTCCCTCTCTCCCTGACCAGAGCTCCGGCTGCTCTGACACCCCGAAGGCCAGGGAGTCCCCTCTCTCCCTGACCAGAGCTCCGACTGTTCTGACACCCCGAAGGCCAGGGAGTCCCCTCTCCCTGACCAGAGCTCCGGCTGCTCTGACACCCCGAAGGCCAGGGCGTCCCCCTCTCTCTCTGACCAGAGCTCCGGCTGCTCTGACACCCCGAAGGCCAGGGCGTCACCCTCCCTCCCTGACCAGAGCTCTCTCTGCTCTGACACCCCGAAGGCCAGGGCTTCCCCCTCTCTCCCTGACCAGAGCTCCGGCTGCTCTGTCACCCCGAAGGCCAGGGCGTCACCCTCCCTCCCTGACCAGAGCTCTCTCTGCTCTGACACCCCGAAGGCCAGGGCTTCCCCCTCTCTCCCTGACCAGAGATCCGGCTGCTCTGACACGCCGAAGGCCAGGGCGTCCCCCTCTCTCCCTGACCAGAGCTCCGGCTGCTCTGACAACCCGAAGGCCAGGGCTTCCGCCTCTCTCCCTGACCAGAGCTCTCTCTGCTCTGACACCCCGAAGGCCAGGGCTTCCCCCTCTCTCCCTGACCAGAGCTCTCTCTGCTCTGACACCCCGAAGGCCAGGGCTTCCCCCTCTCTCCCTGACCAGAGCTCCGGCTGCTCTGACAACCCGAAGGCCAGGGCTTCCCCCTCTCTCCCTGACCAGAGCTCTCTCTGCTCTCACACCCCGAAGGCCATGGCCTCTCCCTCTCTCCCTGACCGGAGCTCTCTCTGCTCTGACACCCCGAAGGCCAGGACGTCCCCCTCTCTCCCTGACCTGAGCTCCGGCTGCTCTGACACCCCGAAGGCCAGTGCTTCCCCCTCTCTCCCTGACCAGAGCTCCGGCTGCTCTGACACCCCGAAGGACAGGGCTTCCCCCTCTCTCCCTCACCATAGCTCCGGCTGCTCTGACACCCCGAAGGCCAGGGCGTTCCCCCTCTCTCTCTGACCAGAGCTCCGGCTGCTCTGACACCCCGAAGGCCATGGCCTCTCCCTCTCTCCCTGACCAGAGCTCTCTCTGCTCTGACACCCCGAAGGCCAGGGCCTCTCCCTCTCTCCCTGACCAGAGCTCTCTCTGCTCTGACACCCCGAAGGCCAGGGAGTCCCCCTCTCTCCCTGACCAGAGCTCTGGCTGCTCTGACACCCCGAAGGCCAGGGCGACCTTATCTCTCCCTGACCAGAGCTCCGACTGTTCTGACACCCCGAAGGCCAGGGAGTCCTCCACTCTCCCTGACCAGAGCTCCGGCTGCTCGGACACCCCGAAGGCCAGGGCGTCTCCCTCTCTCCCTGACCAGAGCTCCGGCTGCTTTGACACACCGAAGGCCAGGGAGTCCTCCTCTCTCCCTGACCAGAGCTCTGTCTGCTCTGACACCCCGAAGGCCATGGCCTCTCCCTCTCTCCCTGACCAGAGCTCTCTCTACTCTGACACCCCGAAGGCCAGGGCCTCTCCCTCTCTCCCTGACCAGAGCTCCGGCTGCTCTGACACCCCGAAGGCCAGGGCGTCTCCCTCTCTCCCAGACCAGAGTTCCGTCTGCTCTGACACCCCGAAGGTTAGGGCGTCCCCCTCTCTCCCTGACCATAGCTCCGGCTGCTCTGACACCCCGAAGGCCAGGGCTTCCCCCTCTCTCCCTGACCACAGCTCCGACTGTTCTGACACCCCGAAGGCCAGGGCGTCCCCCTCTCTCCCTGACCAGAGCTCTGTCTGCTCTGACACCCCGAAGGCCATGGCCTCTCCCTCTCTCCCTGACCAGAGCTCTCTCTGCTCTGACACCCCGAAGGCCAGGGCCTCTCCCTCTCTCCCTGACCAGAGCTCCGGCTGCTCTGACACCCCGAAGGCCAGGGCGTCCCCCTCTCTCCCTGACCAGAGCTCCGGCTGCTCGGACACCCCGAAGGCCAGGGCGTCTCCCTCTCTCCCTGACCAGAGCTCCGGCTGCTTTGAGACACCGAAGGCCAGGGCTTCCCCCTCTCTCCCTGACCACAGCTCCGACTGTTCTGACACCCCGAAGGCCAGGGCGTCCCCCTCTCTCCCTGACCAGAGCTCTGTCTGCTCTGACACCCCGAAGGCCATGGCCTCTCCCTCTCTCCCTGACCAGAGCTCTCTCTGCTCTGACACCCCGAAGGCCA
Source organism: Scyliorhinus torazame (assembly GCF_047496885.1). Taxonomy (NCBI): domain Eukaryota; kingdom Metazoa; phylum Chordata; class Chondrichthyes; order Carcharhiniformes; family Scyliorhinidae; genus Scyliorhinus; species Scyliorhinus torazame. The sequence continues at coordinate 135,518,171 of NC_092726.1, read as the reverse complement.
GGGCCTCTCCCTCTCTCCCTGACCAGAGCTCCGGCTGCTCTGACACCCCGAAGGCCAGGGCGTCTCCCTCTCTCCCAGACCAGAGCTCCGGCTGCTCTGACACCCCGAAGGCCAGGGCGTCTCCCTCTCTCCCTGACCTTAGCTCTCTCTGCTCTGAAACCCAGATCGCCAGGGCGTCCCCCTCTCTCCCTGACCAGAGCTCTGGCTTCTCTGACACCCCGAAGGCCAGGGCGACCTTATCACTCCCTGACCAGAGCTCCGGCTGGTCTGACACCCCGAAGGCCAGGGTGTCTCCCTCTCTCCCTGACCAGAGATCTCTCTGCTCTGACAACCCGAAGGCCAGGGCTTCCCCCTCTCTCCCTGACCAGAGCTCCGGCTGCTCTGACAACCCGAAGGCCAGGGCTTCCCCCTCTCTCCCTGACCAGAGCTCCGGCTGCTCTGACACCCCGAAGGCCATGGCCTCTCCCTCTCTCCCTGACCATAGCTCTCTCTGCTCTGACACACCGTCGGCCAGAGCGTCCCCCTCTCTCCCTGACCAGAGCTCCGGCTGCTCTGACACCCCGAAGGCCATGGCCTCTCCTTCTCTCCATGACCAGAGCGCGCGCTGCTCTGACACCCCGAAGGCCAGGGCCTCTCCCTCTCTCCCTGACCAGAGCTCTGGCTGCTCTGACACCCCGAAGGCCATGGCCTCGCCCTCTCTCCCTGACCAGGGCGCTCTCTGCTCTTACAACCCGAAGGCCAGTGCGTCCCCCTCTCTCCCTGACCAGAGCTCTGGCTGCTCTGACACCCCGAAGGCCAGCGCGTCCCCCTCTCTCCCTGACCAGAGCTCTGGCTGCTCTGACACCCCGAAGTCCAGGGCTTCCCCCTCTCTCCCTGACCAGAGCTCTGGCTGCTCTGACACCCCGAAGGCCAGGGCGTCCTTATCCCTCCCTGACCAGAGCTCCGACTGTTCTTACACCCCGAAGGCCAGGGAGTCCCCCTCTCTCCCTGACCAGAGCTCCGACTGTTCTGACACCCCGAAGGCCAGGGCGTCCCCCTCTCTCCCTGACCAGAGCTCTGGCTGCTCTGACACCCCGAAGTCCAGGGCGTCCACCTCTCTCCCTGACCAGAGCTCCGGCTGCTTTGACACACCGAAGGCCAGGGAGTCCTCCTCTCTCCCTGACCAGAGCTCTGTCTGCTCTGACACCCCGAAGGCCATGGCCTCTCCCTCTCTCCCTGACCAGAGCTCTCTCTGCTCTGACACCTCGAAGGCCAGGGCCTCTCCCTCTCTCCCGGACCAGAGCTCTCTCTACTCTGACTCCCCGAAGGCCAGGGCATCTCCCTCTCTCCCTGACCAGAGCTCCGGCTGCTCTGACACCCCGAAGGCCAGGGCGTCTCCCTCTCTCCCTGACCAGAGCTCCTGCTGCTCTGACACCCCGAAGGCCAGGGCGTCTCCCTCTCTCCCAGACCAGAGCTCCGGCTGCTCTGACACCCCGAAGGCCAGGGCGTCTCCCTCTCTCCCTGACCAGAGCTCCGGCTGCTCTGACACCCCGAAGGCCAGGGCTTCCCCCTCTCTCCCTGACCAGAGCTCCGGCTGCTCTGTCACCCCGAAGGCCACGGTGTCTCCCTCTCTCCCTGACCAGAGCTCTCTCTGCTCTGACACCCCGAAGGCCAGGGCTTCCCCCTCTCTCCCAGACCAGAGCTCCTGCTGCTCTGACACCCCGAAGGCCAGGGCGTCCCCCTCTCTCCCTGACCAGAGCTCCGGCTGCTCTGACACCCCGAAGGCCATGGCCTCTCCCTCTCTCCCTGACCAGAGCTCTGGCTGCTCTGACACCCCGAAGGCCATGGCCTCTCCCTCTCTCCCTGACCAGGGCGCTCTCTGCTCTGACAACCCGAAGGCCATGGCCTCTCCCTCTCTCCCTGACCAGAGCTCTGGCTGCTCTGACACCCCGAAGGCCATGGCCTCTCCCTCTCTCCCTGACCAGAGCGCGCTCTGCTCTGACACCCCGAAGGCCAGGGCCTCTCCCTCTCTCCCTGACCAGAGCTCTGGCTGCTCTGACAACCCGAAGGCCAGGGCGTCCCCCTCTCTCCCTGACCAGAGCTCTGGCTGCTCTGACACCCCGAAGGCCAGGGCGTCTCCCTCTCTCTCTGACCAGAGCTCTGGCTGCTCTGACACCCCGAAGGCCAGGGCGTCCTTATCCCTCCCTGACCAGAGCTCCGACTGTTCTGACACCCCGAAGGCCAGGGAGTCCCCCTCTCTCCCTGACCAGAGCTCCGACTGTTCTGACACCCCGAAGTCCAGGGCGTCCCCCTCTCTCCCTGACCAGAGCTCCGGCTGCTTTGACACACCGAAGGCCAGGGAGTCCTCCTCTCTCCCTGACCAGAGCTCTGTCTGCTCTGACACCCCGAAGGCCATGGCCTCTCCCTCTCTCCCTGACCAGAGCTCTCCCTTCTCTGACACCTCTAAGGCCAGGGCCTCTCCCTCTCTCCCTGACCAGAGCTCCGACTGTTCTGACACCCCGAAGGCCAGGGAGTCCTCCACTCTCCCTGACCAGAGCTCCGGCTGCTCTGACACCCCGAAGGGCAGGGCGTCTCCCTCTCTCCCAGACCAGAGCTCCGGCTGCTCTGACACCCCGAAGTCCAGGGCGTCCCCCTCTCTCCCTGACCAGAGCTCCGGCTGCTTTGACACACCGAAGGCCAGGGAGTCCTCCTCTCTCCCTGACCAGAGCTCCGGATGCTCTGACACCCCGAAGGCCAGGGCGTCCCCCTCTCTCCCTGACCAGAGCTCTGTCTGCTCTGACACCCCGAAGGCCATGGCCTCTCCCTCTCTCCCTGACCAGAGCTCTCTCTGCTCTGACACCCCGAAGGCCAGGGCCTCTCCCTCTCACCCTGACCAGAGCTCCGGCTGCTCTGACACCCGAAGGCCAGGGCGTCTCCCTCTCTCCCAGACCAGAGCTCCGGCTGCTCTGACACCCCGAAGGTAACGGCGTCTCCCTCTCTCCCTGACCAGAGCTCCGGCATCTCTGACACCCCGAAGGCCACGGCTTCCCCCTCTCTCCCTCACCATAGCTCCGGCTGCTCTGACACACCGAAGGCCAGGGCGTCCCCCTCCCTCCCTGACCAGAGCTCCGGCTGCTCTGACACCCCGAAGGCCAGGGCGTCCCCCTCTCTCCCTGACCAGAGCTCCGGCTGCTTTGAGACACCGAAGGCCAGGGCGTCCTCCTCTCTCCCTGACCAGAGCTCTGTCTGCTCTGACACCTCGAAGGTTAGGGCGTCCCCCTCTCTCCCTGACCATAGCTCCGGCTGCTCTGACACCCCGAATGCCAGGACGTCCCCCTCTCTCCCTGACCAGAGCTCCGGCTTCTCTGACACCCCGAAGGCCAGGGCTTCCCCCTCACTCCCTGACCACAGCTCCGACTGTTCTGACACCCCGAAGGCCAGGGCGTCCCCCTCTCTCCCTGACCAGAGCTCTGTCTGCTCTGACACCCCGAAGGCCATGGCCTCTCCCTCTCTCCCTGACCAGAGCTCTCTCTGCTCTGACACCCCGAAGGCCAGGGCGTCTCCCTCTCTCCCTGACCAGAGCTCCGGCTGCTCTGACACCCCGAAGGCCAGGGAGTCCCCTCTCTCCCTGACCAGAGCTCCGACTGTTCTGACACCCCGAAGGCCAGGGCGTCACCCTCTCTCCCTGACCAGAGCTCCGGCTGCTCTGACACCCCGAAGGACAGGGCGTCCCCCTCTCTCCCTGACCAGTGCTCTGGCTGCTCTGACACCCCGAAGTCCAGGGCGTCCCGCTCTCTCCCTGACCAGAGCTCTGGCTGCTTTGACACACCGAAGGCCAGGGAGTCCTCCTCTCTCCCTGACCAGAGCTCTGTCTGCTCTGACACCCCGAAGGCCATGGCCTCTCCCTCTCTCCCTGACCAGAGCTCCGGCTGCTCTGACACCCCGAAGGCCAGTGCGTCCCCCTCTCTCTCAGACCAGAGCTCCGGCTGCTCTGACACCCCGAAGGCCAGGGCGTCACCCTCCCTCCCTGACCAGAGCTCTCTCTGCTCTGACACCCCGAAGGCCAGGGCGTCTCCCTCCCTCCCTGACCAGAGCTCCGGCTGCTCTGTCACCCCGAAGGCCAGGGCGTCACCCTCCCTCCCTGACCAGAGCTCTCTCTGCTCTGACACCCCGAAGGTAAGGGCGTCCCCCTCCCTCCTTGACCAGAGCTCCGTCTGCTCTGACACCCCTAAGGCCAGGGCGTCCCCCTCTCTCCCTGACCACAGCTGCGACTATTCTGACACCCCGAAGGCCAGGGCGTCCCCCTCTCTCCCAGACCAGAGCTCCGGCTGCTCTGACAACCCGAAGGCCAGGGAGTCCCCTCTCCCTGACCAGAGCTCCGGCTGCTCTGACACCCCGAAGGCCAGGGCGTCCCCCTCTCTCTCTGACCAGAGCTCCGGCTGCTCTGACACCCCGAAGGCCAGGGCGTCACCCTCCCTCCCTGACCAGAGCTCTCTCTGCTCTGACACCCCGAAGGCCAGGGCTTCCCCCTCTCTCCCTGACCAGAGCTCCGGCTGCTCTGTCACCCCGAAGGCCAGGGCGTCACCCTCCCTCCCTGACCAGAGCTCTCTCTGCTCTGACACCCCGAAGGCCAGGGCTTCCCCCTCTCTCCCTGACCAGAGATCCGGCTGCTCTGACACGCCGAAGGCCAGGGCGTCCCCCTCTCTCCCTGACCAGAGCTCCGGCTGCTCTGACAACCCGAAGGCCAGGGCTTCCGCCTCTCTCCCTGACCAGAGCTCTCTCTGCTCTGACACCCCGAAGGCCAGGGCTTCCCCCTCTCTCCCTGACCAGAGCTCTCTCTGCTCTGACACCCCGAAGGCCAGGGCTTCCCCCTCTCTCCCTGACCAGAGCTCCGGCTGCTCTGACAACCCGAAGGCCAGGGCTTCCCCCTCTCTCCCTGACCAGAGCTCTCTCTGCTCTCACACCCCGAAGGCCATGGCCTCTCCCTCTCTCCCTGACCGGAGCTCTCTCTGCTCTGACACCCCGAAGGCCAGGACGTCCCCCTCTCTCCCTGACCTGAGCTCCGGCTGCTCTGACACCCCGAAGGCCAGTGCTTCCCCCTCTCTCCCTGACCAGAGCTCCGGCTGCTCTGACACCCCGAAGGACAGGGCTTCCCCCTCTCTCCCTCACCATAGCTCCGGCTGCTCTGACACCCCGAAGGCCAGGGCGTTCCCCCTCTCTCTCTGACCAGAGCTCCGGCTGCTCTGACACCCCGAAGGCCATGGCCTCTCCCTCTCTCCCTGACCAGAGCTCTCTCTGCTCTGACACCCCGAAGGCCAGGGCCTCTCCCTCTCTCCCTGACCAGAGCTCTCTCTGCTCTGACACCCCGAAGGCCAGGGAGTCCCCCTCTCTCCCTGACCAGAGCTCTGGCTGCTCTGACACCCCGAAGGCCAGGGCGACCTTATCTCTCCCTGACCAGAGCTCCGACTGTTCTGACACCCCGAAGGCCAGGGAGTCCTCCACTCTCCCTGACCAGAGCTCCGGCTGCTCGGACACCCCGAAGGCCAGGGCGTCTCCCTCTCTCCCTGACCAGAGCTCCGGCTGCTTTGACACACCGAAGGCCAGGGAGTCCTCCTCTCTCCCTGACCAGAGCTCTGTCTGCTCTGACACCCCGAAGGCCATGGCCTCTCCCTCTCTCCCTGACCAGAGCTCTCTCTACTCTGACACCCCGAAGGCCAGGGCCTCTCCCTCTCTCCCTGACCAGAGCTCCGGCTGCTCTGACACCCCGAAGGCCAGGGCGTCTCCCTCTCTCCCAGACCAGAGTTCCGTCTGCTCTGACACCCCGAAGGTTAGGGCGTCCCCCTCTCTCCCTGACCATAGCTCCGGCTGCTCTGACACCCCGAAGGCCAGGGCTTCCCCCTCTCTCCCTGACCACAGCTCCGACTGTTCTGACACCCCGAAGGCCAGGGCGTCCCCCTCTCTCCCTGACCAGAGCTCTGTCTGCTCTGACACCCCGAAGGCCATGGCCTCTCCCTCTCTCCCTGACCAGAGCTCTCTCTGCTCTGACACCCCGAAGGCCAGGGCCTCTCCCTCTCTCCCTGACCAGAGCTCCGGCTGCTCTGACACCCCGAAGGCCAGGGCGTCCCCCTCTCTCCCTGACCAGAGCTCCGGCTGCTCGGACACCCCGAAGGCCAGGGCGTCTCCCTCTCTCCCTGACCAGAGCTCCGGCTGCTTTGAGACACCGAAGGCCAGGGCTTCCCCCTCTCTCCCTGACCACAGCTCCGACTGTTCTGACACCCCGAAGGCCAGGGCGTCCCCCTCTCTCCCTGACCAGAGCTCTGTCTGCTCTGACACCCCGAAGGCCATGGCCTCTCCCTCTCTCCCTGACCAGAGCTCTCTCTGCTCTGACACCCCGAAGGCCAGGGCCTCTCCCTCTCTCCCTGACCAGAGCTCCGGCTGCTCTGACACCCCGAAGGCCAGGGCGTCTCCCTCTCTCCCAGACCAGAGCTCCGGCTGCTCTGACACCCCGAAGGCCAGGGCGTCTCCCTCTCTCCCTGACCTTAGCTCTCTCTGCTCTGAAACCCAGATCGCCAGGGCGTCCCCCTCTCTCCCTGACCAGAGCTCTGGCTTCTCTGACACCCCGAAGGCCAGGGCGACCTTATCACTCCCTGACCAGAGCTCCGGCTGGTCTGACACCCCGAAGGCCAGGGTGTCTCCCTCTCTCCCTGACCAGAGATCTCTCTGCTCTGACAACCCGAAGGCCAGGGCTTCCCCCTCTCTCCCTGACCAGAGCTCCGGCTGCTCTGACAACCCGAAGGCCAGGGCTTCCCCCTCTCTCCCTGACCAGAGCTCCGGCTGCTCTGACACCCCGAAGGCCATGGCCTCTCCCTCTCTCCCTGACCATAGCTCTCTCTGCTCTGACACACCGTCGGCCAGAGCGTCCCCCTCTCTCCCTGACCAGAGCTCCGGCTGCTCTGACACCCCGAAGGCCATGGCCTCTCCTTCTCTCCATGACCAGAGCGCGCGCTGCTCTGACACCCCGAAGGCCAGGGCCTCTCCCTCTCTCCCTGACCAGAGCTCTGGCTGCTCTGACACCCCGAAGGCCATGGCCTCGCCCTCTCTCCCTGACCAGGGCGCTCTCTGCTCTTACAACCCGAAGGCCAGTGCGTCCCCCTCTCTCCCTGACCAGAGCTCTGGCTGCTCTGACACCCCGAAGGCCAGCGCGTCCCCCTCTCTCCCTGACCAGAGCTCTGGCTGCTCTGACACCCCGAAGTCCAGGGCTTCCCCCTCTCTCCCTGACCAGAGCTCTGGCTGCTCTGACACCCCGAAGGCCAGGGCGTCCTTATCCCTCCCTGACCAGAGCTCCGACTGTTCTTACACCCCGAAGGCCAGGGAGTCCCCCTCTCTCCCTGACCAGAGCTCCGACTGTTCTGACACCCCGAAGGCCAGGGCGTCCCCCTCTCTCCCTGACCAGAGCTCTGGCTGCTCTGACACCCCGAAGTCCAGGGCGTCCACCTCTCTCCCTGACCAGAGCTCCGGCTGCTTTGACACACCGAAGGCCAGGGAGTCCTCCTCTCTCCCTGACCAGAGCTCTGTCTGCTCTGACACCCCGAAGGCCATGGCCTCTCCCTCTCTCCCTGACCAGAGCTCTCTCTGCTCTGACACCTCGAAGGCCAGGGCCTCTCCCTCTCTCCCGGACCAGAGCTCTCTCTACTCTGACTCCCCGAAGGCCAGGGCATCTCCCTCTCTCCCTGACCAGAGCTCCGGCTGCTCTGACACCCCGAAGGCCAGGGCGTCTCCCTCTCTCCCTGACCAGAGCTCCTGCTGCTCTGACACCCCGAAGGCCAGGGCGTCTCCCTCTCTCCCAGACCAGAGCTCCGGCTGCTCTGACACCCCGAAGGCCAGGGCGTCTCCCTCTCTCCCTGACCAGAGCTCCGGCTGCTCTGACACCCCGAAGGCCAGGGCTTCCCCCTCTCTCCCTGACCAGAGCTCCGGCTGCTCTGTCACCCCGAAGGCCACGGTGTCTCCCTCTCTCCCTGACCAGAGCTCTCTCTGCTCTGACACCCCGAAGGCCAGGGCTTCCCCCTCTCTCCCAGACCAGAGCTCCGGCTGCTCTGACACCCCGAAGGCCAGGGCGTCCCCCTCTCTCCCTGACCAGAGCTCCGGCTGCTCTGACACCCCGAAGGCCATGGCCTCTCCCTCTCTCCCTGACCAGAGCTCTGGCTGCTCTGACACCCCGAAGGCCATGGCCTCTCCCTCTCTCCCTGACCAGGGCGCTCTCTGCTCTGACAACCCGAAGGCCATGGCCTCTCCCTCTCTCCCTGACCAGAGCTCTGGCTGCTCTGACACCCCGAAGGCCATGGCCTCTCCCTCTCTCCCTGACCAGAGCGCGCTCTGCTCTGACACCCCGAAGGCCAGGGCCTCTCCCTCTCTCCCTGACCAGAGCTCTGGCTGCTCTGACAACCCGAAGGCCAGGGCGTCCCCCTCTCTCCCTGACCAGAGCTCTGGCTGCTCTGACACCCCGAAGGCCAGGGCGTCTCCCTCTCTCTCTGACCAGAGCTCTGGCTGCTCTGACACCCCGAAGGCCAGGGCGTCCTTATCCCTCCCTGACCAGAGCTCCGACTGTTCTGACACCCCGAAGGCCAGGGAGTCCCCCTCTCTCCCTGACCAGAGCTCCGACTGTTCTGACACCCCGAAGTCCAGGGCGTCCCCCTCTCTCCCTGACCAGAGCTCCGGCTGCTTTGACACACCGAAGGCCAGGGAGTCCTCCTCTCTCCCTGACCAGAGCTCTGTCTGCTCTGACACCCCGAAGGCCATGGCCTCTCCCTCTCTCCCTGACCAGAGCTCTCCCTTCTCTGACACCTCTAAGGCCAGGGCCTCTCCCTCTCTCCCTGACCAGAGCTCCGACTGTTCTGACACCCCGAAGGCCAGGGAGTCCTCCACTCTCCCTGACCAGAGCTCCGGCTGCTCTGACACCCCGAAGGGCAGGGCGTCTCCCTCTCTCCCAGACCAGAGCTCCGGCTGCTCTGACACCCCGAAGTCCAGGGCGTCCCCCTCTCTCCCTGACCAGAGCTCCGGCTGCTTTGACACACCGAAGGCCAGGGAGTCCTCCTCTCTCCCTGACCAGAGCTCCGGATGCTCTGACACCCCGAAGGCCAGGGCGTCCCCCTCTCTCCCTGACCAGAGCTCTGTCTGCTCTGACACCCCGAAGGCCATGGCCTCTCCCTCTCTCCCTGACCAGAGCTCTCTCTGCTCTGACACCCCGAAGGCCAGGGCCTCTCCCTCTCACCCTGACCAGAGCTCCGGCTGCTCTGACACCCGAAGGCCAGGGCGTCTCCCTCTCTCCCAGACCAGAGCTCCGGCTGCTCTGACACCCCGAAGGTAACGGCGTCTCCCTCTCTCCCTGACCAGAGCTCCGGCATCTCTGACACCCCGAAGGCCACGGCTTCCCCCTCTCTCCCTCACCATAGCTCCGGCTGCTCTGACACACCGAAGGCCAGGGCGTCCCCCTCCCTCCCTGACCAGAGCTCCGGCTGCTCTGACACCCCGAAGGCCAGGGCGTCCCCCTCTCTCCCTGACCAGAGCTCCGGCTGCTTTGAGACACCGAAGGCCAGGGCGTCCTCCTCTCTCCCTGACCAGAGCTCTGTCTGCTCTGACACCTCGAAGGTTAGGGCGTCCCCCTCTCTCCCTGACCATAGCTCCGGCTGCTCTGACACCCCGAATGCCAGGACGTCCCCCTCTCTCCCTGACCAGAGCTCCGGCTTCTCTGACACCCCGAAGGCCAGGGCTTCCCCCTCACTCCCTGACCACAGCTCCGACTGTTCTGACACCCCGAAGGCCAGGGCGTCCCCCTCTCTCCCTGACCAGAGCTCTGTCTGCTCTGACACCCCGAAGGCCATGGCCTCTCCCTCTCTCCCTGACCAGAGCTCTCTCTGCTCTGACACCCCGAAGGCCAGGGCGTCTCCCTCTCTCCCTGACCAGAGCTCCGGCTGCTCTGACACCCCGAAGGCCAGGGAGTCCCCTCTCTCCCTGACCAGAGCTCCGACTGTTCTGACACCCCGAAGGCCAGGGCGTCACCCTCTCTCCCTGACCAGAGCTCCGGCTGCTCTGACACCCCGAAGGACAGGGCGTCCCCCTCTCTCCCTGACCAGTGCTCTGGCTGCTCTGACACCCCGAAGTCCAGGGCGTCCCGCTCTCTCCCTGACCAGAGCTCTGGCTGCTTTGACACACCGAAGCCAGGGAGTCCTCCTCTCTCCCTGACCAGAGCTCTGTCTGCTCTGACACCCCGAAGGCCATGGCCTCTCCCTCTCTCCCTGACCAGAGCTCCGGCTGCTCTGACACCCCGAAGGCCAGTGCGTCCCCCTCTCTCTCAGACCAGAGCTCCGGCTGCTCTGACACCCCGAAGGCCAGGGCGTCACCCTCCCTCCCTGACCAGAGCTCTCTCTGCTCTGACACCCCGAAGGCCAGGGCGTCTCCCTCCCTCCCTGACCAGAGCTCCGGCTGCTCTGTCACCCCGAAGGCCAGGGCGTCACCCTCCCTCCCTGACCAGAGCTCTCTCTGCTCTGACACCCCGAAGGTAAGGGCGTCCCCCTCCCTCCTTGACCAGAGCTCCGTCTGCTCTGACACCCCTAAGGCCAGGGCGTCCCCCTCTCTCCCTGACCACAGCTGCGACTATTCTGACACCCCGAAGGCCAGGGCGTCCCCCTCTCTCCCAGACCAGAGCTCCGGCTGCTCTGACAACCCGAAGGCCAGGGCTTCCCCCTCTCTCCCTGACCAGAGCTCTCTCTGCTCTGACACCCCGAAGGCCAGGGCTTCCCCCTCTCTCCCTGACCAGAGCTCCGGCTGCTCTGACAACCCGAAGGCCAGGGCTTCCCCCTCTCTCCCTGACCAGAGCTCTCTCTGCTCTGACACCCCGAAGGCCAGGACGTCCCCCTCTCTCCCTGACCAGAGCTCCGGCTGCTCTGACACCCCGAAGGCCAGGGCTTCCCCCTCTCTCCCTGACCAGAGCTCCGGCTGCTCTGACACCCCGAAGGCCAGGGCTTCCCCCTCTCTCCCTCACCATAGCTCCGGCTGCTCTGACACCCCGAAGGCCAGGGCGTTCCCCCTCTCTCTCTGACCAGAGCTCCGGCTGCTCTGACACCCCGAAGGCCAGGGAGTCCCCCTCTCTCCCTGACCAGAGCTCCGACTGTTCTGACACCCCGAAGTCCAGGGCGTCCCCCTCTCTCCCTGACCAGAGCTCCGGCTGCTTTGACACACCGAAGGCCAGGGAGTCCTCCTCTCTCCCTGACCAGAGCTCTGTCTGCTCTGACACCCCGAAGGCCATGGCCTCTCCCTCTCTCCCTGACCAGAGCTCTCCCTTCTCTGACACCTCGAAGGCCAGGGCCTCTCCCTCTCTCCCTGACCAGAGCTCCGACTGTTCTGACACCCCGAAGGCCAGGGAGTCCTCCACTCTCCCTGACCAGAGCTCCGGCTGCTCTGACACCCCGAAGGGCAGGGCGTCTCCCTCTCTCCCAGACCAGAGCTCCGGCTGCTCTGACACCCCGAAGTCCAGGGCGTCCCCCTCTCTCCCTGACCAGAGCTCCGGCTGCTTTGACACACCGAAGGCCAGGGAGTCCTCCTCTCTCCCTGACCAGAGCTCCGGATGCTCTGACACCCCGAAGGCCAGGGCGTCCCCCTCTCTCCCTGACCAGAGCTCTGTCTGCTCTGACACCCCGAAGGCCATGGCCTCTCCCTCTCTCCCTGACCAGAGCTCTCTCTGCTCTGACACCCCGAAGGCCAGGGCCTCTCCCTCTCACCCTGACCAGAGCTCCGGCTGCTCTGACACCCGAAGGCCAGGGCGTCTCCCTCTCTCCCAGACCAGAGCTCCGGCTGCTCTGACACCCCGAATGTAACGGCGTCTCCCTCTCTCCCTGACCAGAGCTCCGGCTTCTCTGACACCCCGAAGGCCACGGCTTCCCCCTCTCTCCCTCACCATAGCTCCGGCTGCTCTGACACACCGAAGGCCAGGGCGTCCCCCTCCCTCCCTGACCAGAGCTCCGGCTGCTCTGACACCCCGAAGGCCAGGGCGTCCCCCTCTCTCCCTGACCAGAGCTCCGGCTGCTTTGAGACACCGAAGGCCAGGGCGTCCTCCTCTCTCCCTGACCAGAGCTCTGTCTGCTCTGACACCCCGAAGGTTAGGGCGTCCCCCTCTCTCCCTGACCATAGCTCCGGCTGCTCTGACACCCCGAATGCCAGGACGTCCCCCTCTCTCCCTGACCAGAGCTCCGGCTTCTCTGACACCCCGAAGGCCAGGGCTTCCCCCTCTCTCCCTGACCACAGCTCCGACTGTTCTGACACCCCGAAGGCCAGGGCGTCCCCCTCTCTCCCTGACCAGAGCTCTGTCTGCTCTGACACCCCGAAGGCCATGGCCTCTCCCTCTCTCCCTGACCAGAGCTCTCTCTGCTCTGACACCCCGAAGGCCAGGGCGTCTCCCTCTCTCCCTGACCAGAGCTCCGGCTGCTCTGACACCCCGAAGGCCAGGGAGTCCCCTCTCTCCCTGACCAGAGCTCCGACTGTTCTGACACCCCGAAGGCCAGGGCGTCCCCCTCTCTCCCTGACCAGTGCTCTGGCTGCTCTGACACCCCGAAGTCCAGGGCGTCTCCCTCTCTCCCTGACCAGAGCTCCGGCTGCTCTGACACCCCGAAGGCCAGGGAGTCCCCTCTCTCCCTGACCAGAGCTCCGACTGTTCTGACACCCCGAAGGCCAGGGCGTCACCCTCTCTCCCTGACCAGAGCTCCGGCTGCTCTGACACCCCGAAGGACAGGGCGTCCCCCTCTCTCCCTGACCAGTGCTCTGGCTGCTCTGACACCCCGAAGTCCAGGGCGTCCCGCTCTCTCCCTGACCAGAGCTCTGGCTGCTTTGACACACCGAAGGCCAGGGAGTCCTCCTCTCTCCCTGACCAGAGCTCTGTCTGCTCTGACACCCCGAAGGCCATGGCCTCTCCCTCTCTCCCTGACCAGAGCTCCGGCTGCTCTGACACCCCGAAGGCCAGGGCGTCCCCCTCTCTCTCAGACCAGAGCTCCGGCTGCTCTGACACCCCGAAGGCCATGGCCTCTCCCTCTCTCCCTGACCAGAGCTCCGGCTGCTCTGACACCCCGAAGGCCAGGGCGTCCCCCTCTCTCTCAGACCAGAGCTCTCTCTGCTCTGACACCCCGAAGGCCAGGGCGTCACCCTCCCTCCCTGACCAGAGCTCTCTCTGCTCTGACACCCCGAAGGCCAGGGCGTCTCCCTCCCTCCCTGACCAGAGCTCCGGCTGCTCTGTCACCCCGAAGGCCAGGGCGTCACCCTCCCTCCCTGACCAGAGCTCTCTCTGCTCTGACACCCCGAAGGTAAGGGCGTCCCCCTCCCTCCTTGACCAGAGCTCCGGCTGCTCTGACACCCCGAAGGCCAGGGCGTCCCCATCCCTCCTTGACCAGAGCTCCGTCTGCTCTGACACCCCTAAGGCCAGGGCGTCCCCCTCTCTCCCTGACCACAGCTGCGACTATTCTGACACCCCGAAGGCCAGGGCGTCCCCCTCTCTCCCAGACCAGAGCTCCGGCTGCTCTGACAACCCGAAGGCCAGGGCTTCCCCCTCTCTCCCTGACCAGAGCTCTCTCTGCTCTGACACCCCGAAGGCCAGGGCTTCCCCCTCTCTCCCTGACCAGAGCTCCGGCTGCTCTGACAACCCGAAGGCCAGGGCTTCCCCCTCTCTCCCTGACCAGAGCTCTCTCTGCTCTGACACCCCGAAGGCCAGGATTTCCCCCTCTCTCCCTGACCAGAGCTCCGGCTGCTCTGACACCCCGAAGGCCAGGGCTTCCCCCTCTCTCCCTGACCAGAGCTCCGGCTGCTCTGACACCCCGAAGGCCAGGGCTTCCCCCTCTCTCCCTCACCATAGCTCCGGCTGCTCTGACACCCCGAAGGCCAGGGCGTTCCCCCTCTCTCTCTGACCAGAGCTCCGGCTGCTCTGACACCCCGAAGGCCATGGCCTCTCCCTCTCTCCCTGACCAGAGCTCTCTCTGCTCTGACACCCCGAAGGCCAGGGCCTCTCCCTCTCTCCCTGACCAGAGCTCTCTCTGCTCTGACACCCCGAAGGCCAGGGCGTCCCCCTCTCTCCCTGACCAGAGCTCTGGCTGCTCTGACACCCCGAAGGCCAGGGCGACCTTATCTCTCCCTGACCAGAGCTCCGACTGTTCTGACACCCCGAAGGCCAGGGAGTCCTCCACTCTCCCTGACCAGAGCTCCGGCTGCTCGGACACCCCGAAGGCCAGGGCGTCTCCCTCTCTCCCTGACCAGAGCTCCGGCTGCTTTGACACACCGAAGGCCAGGGAGTCCTCCTCTCTCCCTGACCAGAGCTCTGTCTGCTCTGACACCCCGAAGGCCATGGCCTCTCCCTCTCTCCTGACCAGAGCTCTCTCTACTCTGACACCCCGAAGGCCAGGGCCCCTCCCTCTCTCCCTGACCAGAGCTCCGGCTGCTCTGACACCCCGAAGGCCAGGGCGTCCCCCTCTCTCCCTGACCAGACTCTCTCTGCTCTGACACCCCGAAGGCCAGGGCGTCTCCCTCTCTCCCTGACCAGAGCTCCGGCTGCTCTGACACCCCGAAGGCCAGGGCTTCCCCCTCTCTCCCTGACCACAGCTCCGACTGTTCTGACACCCCGAAGGCCAGGGCGTCCCCCTCTCTCCCTGACCAGAGCTCTGTCTGCTCTGACACCCCGAAGGCCATGGCCTCTCCCTCTCTCCCTGACCAGAGCTCTGTCTGCTCTGACACCCCGAAGGCCAGGGCCTCTCCCTCTCTCCCTGACCAGAGCTCCGGCTGCTCTGACACCCCGAAGGCCAGGGCGTCCCCCTCTCTCCCTGACCAGAGCTCCGGCTGCTCGGACACCCCGAAAGCCAGGGCGTCTCCCTCTCTCACTGACCAGAGCCCCGGCTGCTTTGAGACACCGAAGGCCAGGGCTTCCCCCTCTCTCCCTGACCACAGCTCCGACTGTTCTGACACCCCGAAGGCCAGGGCGTCCCCCTCTCTCCCTGACCAGAGCTCTGTCTGCTCTGACACCCCGAAGGCCATGGCCTCTCCCTCTCTCCCTGACCAGAGCTCTCTCTGCTCTGACACCCCGAAGGCCAGGGCCTCTCCCTCTCTCCCTGACCAGTGCTCCGGCTGCTCTGACACCCCGAAGGCCAGGGCGTCTCCCTCTCTCCCAGACCAGAGCTCCGGCTGCACTGACACCCCGAAGGCCAGGGCGTCTCCCTCTCTCCCTGACCTTAGCTCTCTCTGCTCTGAAACCCAGATCGCCAGGGCGTCCCCCTCTCTCCCTGACCAGAGCTCTGGCTTCTCTGACACCCCGAAGGCCAGGGCGACCTTATCACTCCCTGACCAGAGCTCTCTCTGCTCTGACACCCCGAAGGCCATGGCCTCTCCCTCTCTCCCTGACCAGAGCTCTCTCTGCTCTGACACCCCAAGGCCATGGCCTCTCCCTCTCTCCATGACCAGAGCTCTGGCTGCTCTGACACCCCGAAGGCCATGGCCTCTCCCTCTCTCCCTGACCAGGGCGCTCTCTGCTCTGACAACCCGAAGGCCAGTGCGTCCCCCTCTCTCCCTGACCAGAGCTCTGGCTGCTGTGACACCCCGAAGGCCAGCGCGTCCCCCTCTCTCCCTGACCAGAGCTCTGGCTGCTCTGACACCCCGAAGTCCAGGGCTTCCCCCTCTCTCCCTGACCAGAGCTCTGGCTGCTCTGACACCCCGAAGGCCAGGGCGTCCTTATCCCTCCCTGACCAGAGCTCCGACTGTTCTTACACCCCGAAGGCCAGGGAGTCCCCCTCTCTCCCTGACCAGAGCTCCGACTGTTCTGACACCCCGAAGGCCAGGGCGTCCCCCTCTCTCCCTGACCAGAGCTCTGGCTGCTCTGACACCCCGAAGTCCAGGGCGTCCACCTCTCTCCCTGACCAGAGCTCCGGCTGCTTTGACACACCGAAGGCCAGGGAGTCCTCCTCTCTCCCTGACCAGAGCTCTCTCTGTTCTGACACCCCGAAGGCCAGGGCGTCCCCCTCTCTCCCTGACCAGAGCTCTGTCTGCTCTGACACCCCGAAGGCCATGGCCTCTCCCTCTCTCCCTGACCAGAGCTCTCTCTGCTCTGACACCTCGAAGGCCAGGGCCTCTCCCTCTCTCCCGGACCAGAGCTCTCTCTACTCTGACTCCCCGAAGGCCAGGGCGTCTCCCTCTCTCCCAGACCAGAGCTCCGGCTGCTCTGACACCCCGAAGGCCAGGGCGTCTCCCTCTCTCCCAGACCAGAGCTCCGTCTGCTCTGACTCCCCGAAGGTAAGGGCGTCCCCCTCTCTCCCTGCCCATAGCTCCGGCTGCTCTGACACCCCAAAGGCCAGGACGTCCCCCTCTCTCCCTGACCAGAGCTCCGGCTGCTCTGACACCCCGAAGGCCAGGGCGTCCCCCTCTCTCCCTGACCAGAGCTGCGGCTGCTCTGACACCCCGAAGGCCAGGGCGTTCCCCCTCTCTCTCTGACCAGAGCTCCGGCTGCTCTGACACCCGAAGGCCAGGGCGTCTCCCTCCCTCCTTGACCAGAGCTCCGGCTGCTCTGACACCCCGAAGGCCAGGGCGTCTCCCTCTCTCCCAGACCAGAGCTCCGGCTGCTCTGACACCCCGAAGGCCAGGGCGTCTCCCTCTCTCCCTGACCAGAGCTCTCTCTGCTCTGACACCCCGAAGGCCAGGGCGACCTTATCTCTCCCTGACCAGAGCTCCGACTGTTCTGACACCCCGAAGGCCAGGGAGTCACCCTCTCTCCCTGACCAGAGCTCCGACTGTTCTGACACCCCGAAGGCCAGGGCGTTCCCCTCTCTCCCTGACCAGAGTTCTGGCTGCTCTGACACCCCGAAAGCCAGGGCGTCCACCTCTCTCCCTGACCAGAGCTCCGGCTGCTCTGACAACCCGAAGGCCAGGGCGTCTCCCTCTGTCCCAGACCAGAGCTCCGGCTGCTTTGACACACCGAAGGCCAGGGAGTCCTCCTCTCTCCCTGACCAGAGCTCTGTCTGCTCTGACACCACGAAGGCCATGGCCTCTCCCTCTCTCCCTGACCAGAGCTCTCCCTGCTCTGACACCCCGAAGGCCATGGCCTCTCCCGCTTTCCCTGACCAGAGCTCTCCCTTCTCTGACACCCCGAAGGCCAGGGCCTCTCCCTCTCTCCCTGACCAGAGCTCTGGCTGCTCTGACACCCCGAAGGCCATGGCCTCTCTCTCTCTCCCTGACCAGAGCGCCCTCTGCTCTGACAACCCGAAGGCAAGGGCGTCCCCCTCTCTCCCTGGCCAGAGCTCTGGCTGCTCTGACACCCCGAAGGCCAGGGCGTCCTTATCTCTCCCTGATCAGAGCTCCGACTGTTCTGACACCCCGAAGTCCAGGGCTTCCCCCTCTCTCCCTGACCAGAGCTCCGGCTGCTCTGACAACCCGAAGGCCAGGGCGTCCTCCTCTCTCCCTGACCAGAGCTCTGGCTGCTCTGACACCCCGAAGGCCAGGGCTTCCCCCTCTCTCCCTCACCATAGCTCCGGCTGCTCTGACACCCCGAAGGCCAGGGCGTTCCCCCTCTCTCTCTGACCAGAGCTCCGGCTGCTCTGACACCCGAAGGCCAGGGCGTCCCCCTCTCTACCTGACCACAGCTGCGACTATTCTGACACCCCGAAGGCCAGGGCGTCCCCCTCTCTCCCTGACCAGAGCTCCGGCTGCTCTGACACCGCGAAGGTCAGGGCGTCTCCCTCTCTCCCTGACCAGAGCTCTCTCTGCTCTGACACCCCGAAGGCCAGGGCGTCCCCCTCCCTCCTTGACCAGAGCTCCGGCTGCTCTGACATCCCTAAGGCCAGGGCGTCCCCCTCTCTCCCTGACCAGAGCTCTGTCTGCTCTGACACCCCGAAGGCCATGGCCTCTCCCTCTCTCCCTGACCGGAGCTCTCTCTGCTCTGACACCCCGAAGACCAGGGCGTCTCCCTCTCTCCCAGACCAGAGCTCTGGCTACTCTGACACCCCGAAGGCCAGGACGTCTCCCTCTCTCCCTGACCAGAGCTCCGGCTGCTCTGACACCCCGAAGGCCAGGGCTTCCCCCTCTCTCCCTCACCATAGCTCCGGCTGCTCTGACACCCCGAAGGCCAGGGCGGTCCCCCTCTCTCTCTGACCAGAGCTCCGGCTGCTCTGACACCCCGAAGGCCAGGGCCTCTCCCTCTCTCCCTGACCAGAGCTCCGGCAGCTCTGACACCCCGAAGGCCAGGGCGACCTTATCTCTCCCTGACCAGAGCTCCGACTGTTCTGACACCCCGAAGGCCAGGGAGTCCTCCACTCTCCCAGACCAGAGCTCTGTCTGCTCTGACACCCCGAAGGCCATGGCCTCTCCCTCTCTCCCTGACCAGAGCTCTCTCTGCTCTGACACCCCGAAGGCCAGGGCCTCTCCCTCTCACCCTGACCAGAGCTCCGGCTGCTCTGACACCCCGAAGGCCAGGGCGTCTCCCTCTCTCCCAGACCAGAGCTCCGGCTGCTCTGACACCCCGAAGGTAAGGGCTTCCCCCTCTCTCCCTCACCATAGCTCCGGCTGCTCTGACACCCCGAAGGCCAGGGCGTCCCCCTCTCTCCCTGACCAGAGCTCTGTCTGCTCTGACACGCCGAAGGCCAGGGCGCCTCCCTCTCTCCCTGACCAGAGCTCCGGCTGCTTTGACACACCGAAGGCCAGGGCGTCCTCCTCTCTCCCTGACCAGAGCTCTGTCTGTTCTGACACCCCGAAGGCCAGGGCGTCCCCCTCTCTCCCTGACCAGAGCTCTGTCTGCTCTGACACCCCGAAGGCCATGGCCTCTCCCTCTCTCCCTGACCAGAGCTCTCTCTGCTCTGACACCCCGAAGGCCAGGGCCTCTCCCTCTCTCCCTGACCAGTGCTCCGGCTGCTCTGACACCCCGAAGGCCAGGGCGTCTCCCTCTCTCCCAGACCAGAGCTCCGGCTGCACTGACACCCCGAAGGCCAGGGCGTCTCCCTCTCTCCCTGACCTTTGCTCTCTCTGCTCTGAAACCCAGATCGCCAGGGCGTCCCCCTCTCTCCCTGACCAGAGCTCTGGCTTCTCTGACACCCCGAAGGCCAGGGCGACCTTATCACTCCCTGACCAGAGCTCTCTCTGCTCTGACACCCCGAAGGCCATGGCCTCTCCCTCTCTCCCTGACCAGAGCTCTCTCTGCTCTGACACCCCAAGGCCATGGCCTCTCCCTCTCTCCATGACCAGAGCTCTGGCTGCTCTGACACCCCGAAGGCCATGGCCTCTCCCTCTCTCCCTGACCAGGGCGCTCTCTGCTCTGACAACCCGAAGGCCAGTGCGTCCCCCTCTCTCCCTGACCAGAGCTCTGGCTGCTGTGACACCCCGAAGGCCAGCGCGTCCCCCTCTCTCCCTGACCAGAGCTCTGGCTGCTCTGACACCCCGAAGTCCAGGGCTTCCCCCTCTCTCCCTGACCAGAGCTCTGGCTGCTCTGACACCCCGAAGGCCAGGGCGTCCTTATCCCTCCCTGACCAGAGCTCCGACTGTTCTTACACCCCGAAGGCCAGGGAGTCCCCCTCTCTCCCTGACCAGAGCTCCGACTGTTCTGACACCCCGAAGGCCAGGGCGTCCCCCTCTCTCCCTGACCAGAGCTCTGGCTGCTCTGACACCCCGAAGTCCAGGGCGTCCACCTCTCTCCCTGACCAGAGCTCCGGCTGCTTTGACACACCGAAGGCCAGGGAGTCCTCCTCTCTCCCTGACCAGAGCTCTCTCTGTTCTGACACCCCGAAGGCCAGGGCGTCCCCCTCTCTCCCTGACCAGAGCTCTGTCTGCTCTGACACCCCGAAGGCCATGGCCTCTCCCTCTCTCCCTGACCAGAGCTCTCTCTGCTCTGACACCTCGAAGGCCAGGGCCTCTCCCTCTCTCCCGGACCAGAGCTCTCTCTACTCTGACTCCCCGAAGGCCAGGGCGTCTCCCTCTCTCCCAGACCAGAGCTCCGGCTGCTCTGACACCCCGAAGGCCAGGGCGTCTCCCTCTCTCCCAGACCAGAGCTCCGTCTGCTCTGACTCCCCGAAGGTAAGGGCGTCCCCCTCTCTCCCTGCCCATAGCTCCGGCTGCTCTGACACCCCAAAGGCCAGGACGTCCCCCTCTCTCCCTGACCAGAGCTCCGGCTGCTCTGACACCCCGAAGGCCAGGGCGTCCCCCTCTCTCCCTGACCAGAGCTGCGGCTGCTCTGACACCCCGAAGGCCAGGGCGTTCCCCCTCTCTCTCTGACCAGAGCTCCGGCTGCTCTGACACCCGAAGGCCAGGGCGTCTCCCTCCCTCCTTGACCAGAGCTCCGGCTGCTCTGACACCCCGAAGGCCAGGGCGTCTCCCTCTCTCCCAGACCAGAGCTCCGGCTGCTCTGACACCCCGAAGGCCAGGGCGTCTCCCTCTCTCCCTGACCAGAGCTCTCTCTGCTCTGACACCCCGAAGGCCAGGGCGACCTTATCTCTCCCTGACCAGAGCTCCGACTGTTCTGACACCCCGAAGGCCAGGGAGTCACCCTCTCTCCCTGACCAGAGCTCCGACTGTTCTGACACCCCGAAGGCCAGGGCGTTCCCCTCTCTCCCTGACCAGAGTTCTGGCTGCTCTGACACCCCGAAGGCCAGGGCGTCCACCTCTCTCCCTGACCAGAGCTCCGGCTGCTCTGACAACCCGAAGGCCAGGGCGTCTCCCTCTGTCCCAGACCAGAGCTCCGGCTGCTTTGACACACCGAAGGCCAGGGAGTCCTCCTCTCTCCCTGACCAGAGCTCTGTCTGCTCTGACACCACGAAGGCCATGGCCTCTCCCTCTCTCCCTGACCAGAGCTCTCCCTGCTCTGACACCCCGAAGGCCATGGCCTCTCCCGCTTTCCCTGACCAGAGCTCTCCCTTCTCTGACACCCCGAAGGCCAGGGCCTCTCCCTCTCTCCCTGACCAGAGCTCTGGCTGCTCTGACACCCCGAAGGCCATGGCCTCTCTCTCTCTCCCTGACCAGAGCGCCCTCTGCTCTGACAACCCGAAGGCAAGGGCGTCCCCCTCTCTCCCTGGCCAGAGCTCTGGCTGCTCTGACACCCCGAAGGCCAGGGCGTCCTTATCTCTCCCTGATCAGAGCTCCGACTGTTCTGACACCCCGAAGTCCAGGGCTTCCCCCTCTCTCCCTGACCAGAGCTCCGGCTGCTCTGACAACCCGAAGGCCAGGGCGTCCTCCTCTCTCCCTGACCAGAGCTCTGGCTGCTCTGACACCCCGAAGGCCAGGGCTTCCCCCTCTCTCCCTCACCATAGCTCCGGCTGCTCTGACACCCCGAAGGCCAGGGCGTTCCCCCTCTCTCTCTGACCAGAGCTCCGGCTGCTCTGACACCCGAAGGCCAGGGCGTCCCCCTCTCTACCTGACCACAGCTGCGACTATTCTGACACCCCGAAGGCCAGGGCGTCCCCCTCTCTCCCTGACCAGAGCTCCGGCTGCTCTGACACCGCGAAGGTCAGGGCGTCTCCCTCTCTCCCTGACCAGAGCTCTCTCTGCTCTGACACCCCGAAGGCCAGGGCGTCCCCCTCCCTCCTTGACCAGAGCTCCGGCTGCTCTGACATCCCTAAGGCCAGGGCGTCCCCCTCTCTCCCTGACCAGAGCTCTGTCTGCTCTGACACCCCGAAGGCCATGGCCTCTCCCTCTCTCCCTGACCGGAGCTCTCTCTGCTCTGACACCCCGAAGACCAGGGCGTCTCCCTCTCTCCCAGACCAGAGCTCTGGCTACTCTGACACCCCGAAGGCCAGGACGTCTCCCTCTCTCCCTGACCAGAGCTCCGGCTGCTCTGACACCCCGAAGGCCAGGGCTTCCCCCTCTCTCCCTCACCATAGCTCCGGCTGCTCTGACACCCCGAAGGCCAGGGCGGTCCCCCTCTCTCTCTGACCAGAGCTCCGGCTGCTCTGACACCCCGAAGGCCAGGGCCTCTCCCTCTCTCCCTGACCAGAGCTCCGGCAGCTCTGACACCCCGAAGGCCAGGGCGACCTTATCTCTCCCTGACCAGAGCTCCGACTGTTCTGACACCCCGAAGGCCAGGGAGTCCTCCACTCTCCCAGACCAGAGCTCTGTCTGCTCTGACACCCCGAAGGCCATGGCCTCTCCCTCTCTCCCTGACCAGAGCTCTCTCTGCTCTGACACCCCGAAGGCCAGGGCCTCTCCCTCTCACCCTGACCAGAGCTCCGGCTGCTCTGACACCCCGAAGGCCAGGGCGTCTCCCTCTCTCCCAGACCAGAGCTCCGGCTGCTCTGACACCCCGAAGGTAAGGGCTTCCCCCTCTCTCCCTCACCATAGCTCCGGCTGCTCTGACACCCCGAAGGCCAGGGCGTCCCCCTCTCTCCCTGACCAGAGCTCTGTCTGCTCTGACACGCCGAAGGCCAGGGCGCCTCCCTCTCTCCCTGACCAGAGCTCCGGCTGCTTTGACACACCGAAGGCCAGGGCGTCCTCCTCTCTCCCTGACCAGAGCTCTGTCTGCTCTGACACCCCGAAGGCCATGGCCTCTCCCTCTCTCCCTGACCAGAGCTCTCTCTACTCTGACACCCCGAAGGCCAGGGCCTCTCCCTGTCTCCCTGACCAGAGCTCCGTCTGCTCTGACACCCCGAAGGTTAGGGCGTCCCCCTCTCTCCCTGACCATAGCTCCGGCTGCTCTGACATCCCGAAGGCCAGGGCCTCTCCCTCTCTCCCAGACCAGAGCTCCGGCTGCTCTGACACCCCGAAGGCCAGGACGTCCCCCTCTCTCCCTGACCAGAGCTCCGGCTGCTCTGACACCCCGAAGGCCAGGGCTTCCCCCTCTCTCCCTCACCATAGCTCCGGCTGCTCTGACACCCCGAAGGCCAGGGCGTTCCCCTCTCTCTCTGACCAGAGCTCCGGCTGCTCTGACACCCCGAAGGCCATGGCCTCTCCCTCTATCTCTGACCAGAGCTCTCTCTGCTCTGACACCCCGAAGGCCAGGGCCTCTCCCTCTCTCCCTGACCAGAGCTCTCTCTGCTCTGACACCCCGAAGGCCAGGGCTTCCCCCTCACTCCCTGTCCAGAGCTCTCTCTGCTCTGACACCCCGAAGGCCAGGGCGACCTTATCTCTCCCTGACCAGAGCTCCGACTGTTCTGACACCCCGAAGGCCAGGGAGTCCTCCACTCTCCCTGACCAGAGCTCCGACTGTTCTGAAACCCCGAAGGCCAGGGCGTCCCCCTCTCTCCCTGACCAGAGCTCTGGCTGCTCTGACACCCCGAAGTCCAGGGCGTCCCCCTCTCTCCCTGACCAGAGCTCCGGCTGCTCTGACACCCCGAAGGCCAGGGCGTCTCCCTCTCTCCCTGACCAGAGCTCCGGCTGCTCTGACACCCCGAAGTCCAGGGCGTCCCCCTCTCTCCCTGACCAGAGCTCTCTCTGCTCTGACACCCCGAAGGCCAGGGCGCCTCCCTCTCTCCCTGACCAGAGCTCTCTCTGCTCTGACACCCCGAAGGCCAGGGCCTCTCCCTCTCACCCTGACCAGAGCTCCGGCTGCTCTGACACCCCGAAGGCCAGGGCGTCTCCCTCTCTCCCTGACCAGAGCTCTGGCTGCTCTGACACCCCGAAGGCCAGGGCGTCCTTATCTCTCCCTGACCAGAGCTCCGACTGTTCTGACACCCCGAAGTCCAGGGCTTCCCCCTCTCTCCCTGACCAGAGCTCCGGCTGCTCTGACAACCCGAAGGCCAGGGCGTCCTCCTCTCTCCCTGACCAGAGCTCTGGCTGCTCTGACACCCCGAAGGCCAGGGCGTCCCCCTCTCTCCCTGACCACAGCTGCGACTATTCTGACACCCCGAAGGCCAGGGCGTCCCCCTCTCTCCCTGACCAGAGCTCCGGCTGCTCTGACACCGCGAAGGTCAGGGCGTCTCCCTCTCTCCCTGACCAGAGCTCTCTCTGCTCTGACACCCCGAAGGCCAGGGCGTCCCCCTCCCTCCTTGACCAGAGCTCCGGCTGCTCTGACATCCCTAAGGCCAGGGCGTCCCCCTCTCTCCCTGACCAGAGCTCTGTCTGCTCTGACACCCCGAAGGCCATGGCCTCTCCCTCTCTCCCTGACCAGAGCTCTCTCTGCTCTGACACCCCGAAGGCCAGGGCGTCTCCCTCTCTCCCTGACCAGAGCTCCGGCTGCTCTGACACCCCGAAGGCCAGGGAGTCCCCTCTCTCCCTGACCAGAGCTCCGACTGTTCTGACACCCCGAAGGCCAGGGCGTCCCCCTCTCTCCCTGACCAGTGCTCTGGCTGCTCTGACACCCCGAAGTCCAGGGCGTCTCCCTCTCTCCCTGACCAGAGCTCCGGCTGCTCTGACACCCCGAAGGCCAGGGAGTCCCCTCTCTCCCTGACCAGAGCTCTGGCTGCTCTGACACCCCGAAGGCAAGGACGTCTCCCTCTCTCCCTGACCAGAGCTCCGGCTGCTCTGACACCCCGAAGGCCAGGGCTTCCCCCTCTCTCCCTCACCATAGCTCCGGCTGCTCTGACACCCCGAAGGCCAGGGCGTTCCCCCTCTCTCTCTGACCAGAGCTCCGGCTGCTCTGACACCCCGAAGGCCATGGCCTCTCCCTCTCTCCCTGACCAGAGCTCCGGCAGCTCTGACACCCCGAAGGCCAGGGCGACCTTATCTCTCCCTGACCAGAGCTCCGACTGTACTGACACCCCGAAGGCCAGGGAGTCCTCCACTCTCCCTGACCAGAGCTCCGACTGTTCTGACACCCCGAAGTCCAGGGCGTCTCCCTCTCTCCCAGCCCAGAGCTCCGGCTGCTCTGACACCCCGAAGGTAAGGGCTTCCCCCTCTCTCCCTCACCATAGCTCCGGCTGCTCTGACACCCCGAAGGCCAGGGCGTCCCCCTCTCTCCCTGACCAGAGCTCTGTCTGCTCTGACACGCCGAAGGCCAGGGCGTCTCCCTCTCTCCCAGACCAGAGCTCCGGCTGCTCTGACACCCCGAAGGCCAGGGCGCCTCCCTCTCTCCCTGACCAGAGCTCCGGCTGCTTTGACACACCGAAGGCCAGGGCGTCCTCCTCTCTCCCTGACCAGAGCTCTGTCTGCTCTGACACCCCGAAGGCCATGGCCTCTCCCTCTCTCCCTGACCAGAGCTCTCTCTACTCTGACACCCCGAAGGCCAGGGCCTCTCCCTGTCTCCCTGACCAGAGCTCCGGCTGCTCTGACACCCCGAAGGGCAGGGCGTCTCCCTCTCTCCCAGACCAGAGTTCCGTCTGCTCTGACACCCCGAAGGTTAGGGCGTCCCCCTCTCTCCCTGACCAGAGCTCCGGCTGCTCTGACACCCCGAAGGCCAGGGCGTCTCCCTCACTCCCTGACCAGAGCTCCGGCTGCTCTGACACCCCGAAGGCCAGGGCCTCTCCCTCTCTCCCAGACCAGAGCTCCGGCTGCTCTGACACCCCGAAGGCCAGGACGTCCCCCTCTCTCCCTGACCAGAGCTCCGGCTGCTCTGACACCCCGAAGGCCAGGGCTTCCCCCTCTCTCCCTCACCATAGCTCCGGCTGCTCTGACACCCCGAAGGCCAGGGCGTTCCCCCTCTCTCTCTGACCAGAGCTCCGGCTGCTCTGACACCCCGAAGGCCATGGCCTCTCCCTCTATCCCTGACCAGAGCTCTCTCTGCTCTGACACCCCGAAGGCCAGGGCCTCTCCCTCTCTCCCTGACCAGAGCTCTCTCTTCTCTGACACCCCGAAGGCCAGGGCGTCCCCCTCACTCCCTGTCCAGAGCTCTCTCTGCTCTGACACCCCGAAGGCCAGGGCGACCTTATCTCTCCCTGACCAGAGCTCCGACTGTTCTGACACCCCGAAGGCCAGGGAGTCCTCCACTCTCCCTGACCAGAGCTCCGACTGTTCTGAAACCCCGAAGGCCAGGGCGTCCCCCTCTCTCCCTGACCAGAGCTCTGGCTTCTCTGACACCCCGAAGTCCAGGGCGTCCCCCTCTCTCCCTGACCAGAGCTCCGGCTGCTCGGACACCCCGAAGGCCAGGGCGTCTCCCTCTCTCCCTGACCAGAGCTCCGGCTGCTCTGACACCCCGAAGTCCAGGGCGTCCCCCTCTCTCCCTGACCAGAGCTCTCTCTGCTCTGACACCCCGAAGGCCAGGGCGCCTCCCTCTCTCCCTGACCAGAGCTCCGGCTGCTCTGACACCCCGAAGGCCAGGGCCTCTCCCTCTCACCCTGACCAGAGCTCCGGCTGCTCTGACACCCCGAAGGCCAGGGCGTCTCCCTCTCTCCCTGACCAGAGCTCCGACTGTTCTGACACCCCGAAGACCAGGGCGTCTCCCTCTCTCCCTGACCAGAGCTCCGACTGTTCTGACACCCCGAAGACCAGGGAGTCCTCCACTCTCCCTGACCAGAGCTCCGACTGTTCTGAAACCCCGAAGGCCAGGGCGTCCCCCTCTCTCCCTGACCAGAGCTCCGGCTGCTTTGACACACCGAAGGCCAGGGAGTCCTCCTCTCTCCCTGACCAGAGCTCTGTCTGCTCTGACACCCCGAAGGCCATGGCCTCTCCCTCTCTCCCTGACCAGAGCTCTCTCTGCTCTGACACCCCGAAGGCCAGAGCCTCTCCCTCTCACCCTGACCAGAGCTCCGGCTGCTCTGACTCCCCGAAGGCCAGGGCGTCCCGCTCTCTCCCTGACCAGAGCTCCGGCTGCTTTGACACACCGAAGGCCAGGGAGTCCTCCTCTCTCCCTGACGAGAGCTCTGTCTGCTCTGACACCCCGAAGGCCATGGCCTCTCCCTCTCTCCCTGACCAGAGCTCTCTCTGCTCTGA
Organism: Scyliorhinus torazame; assembly: GCF_047496885.1. NCBI lineage: Eukaryota > Metazoa > Chordata > Chondrichthyes > Carcharhiniformes > Scyliorhinidae > Scyliorhinus > Scyliorhinus torazame. The sequence goes on along the minus strand of NC_092726.1, from coordinate 135,491,405 downwards.
CACCCCGAAGGCCAGGGCCTCTCCGTCTCACCCTGACCAGAGCTCCGGCTGCTCTGACACCCCGAAGGCCAGGGCGTCTCCCTCTCACCCAGACCAGAGCTCCGGCTGCTCTGACACCCCGAAGGCCAGGGCGTTTCCCTCTCTCCCTGACCAGAGCTCCGGCTTCTCTGACACCCCGAAGGCCACGGCTTCCCCCTCTCTCCCTCACCATAGCTCCGGCTGCTCTGACACCCCGAAAGCCAGGGCGTCCCCCTCTCTCCCTGACCAGAGCTCCGGCTGCTCTGACACCCGAAGGCCAGGGCGTCTCCCTCTCTCCCTGACCAGAGCTCCGGCTGCTCTGACACCCCGAAGGCCAGGGCGTCCCCCTCTCTCCCAGACCAGAGCTCCGTCTGCTCTGACACCCCGAAGGCCACGGCGTCCCCCTCTCTCCCTGACCAGAGCTCCGGCTGCTCGGACACCCCGAAGGCCAGGGCGTCTCCCTCTCTCCCTGACCAGAGCTCCGGCTGCTTTGAGACACCGAAGGCCAGGGCGTCCTCCTCTCTCCCTGACCAGAGCTCTGTCTGCTCTGACACCCCGAAGGCCATGGCCTCTCCCTCTCTCCCTGACCAGAGCTCTCTCTACTCTGACACCCCGAAGGCCAGGGCCCCTCCCTCTCTCCCTGACCAGAGCTCCGGCTGCTCTGACACCACGAAGGGCAGGGCGTCTCCCTCTCTCCCAGACCAGAGTTCCGTCTGCTCTGACACCCCGAAGGTTAGGGCGTCCCCCTCTCTCCCTGACCATAGCTCCGGCTGCTCTGACACCCCGAATGCCAGGACGACCCCTCTCTCCCTGACCAGAGCTCCGGCTTCTCTGACACCCCGAAGGCCAGGGCTTCCCCCTCTCTCCCTGACCACAGCTCCGACTGTTCTGACACCCCGAAGGCCAGGGCGTCCCCCTCTCTCCCTGACCAGAGCTCTGTCTGCTCTGACACCCCGAAGGCCATGGCCTCTCCCTCTCTCCCTGACCAGAGCTCTCTCTGCTCTGACACCCCGAAGGCCAGGGCGTCTCCCTCTCTCCCTGACCTTAGCTCTCTCTGCTCTGAAACCCAGATCGCCAGGGCGTCCCCCTCTCTCCCTGACCAGAGCTCTGGCTTCTCTGACACCCCGAAGGCCAGGGCGACCATATCACTCCCTGACCAGAGCTCCGGCTGCTCTGACACCCCGAAGGCCAGCGCGTCCCCCTCTCTCTCTGACCAGAGCTCCGGCTGCTCTGACACCCCGAAGGCCAGGGCGTCCCCCTCTCTCCCAGACCAGAGCTCCGTCTGCTCTGACACCCCGAAGGCCACGGCGTCCCCCTCTCTCCCTGACCAGAGCTCCGGCTGCTCGGACACCCCGAAGGCCAGGGCGTCTCCCTCTCTCCCTGACCAGAGCTCCGGCTGCTTTGAGACACCGAAGGCCAGGGCGTCCTCCTCTCTCCCTGACCAGAGCTCTGTCTGCTCTGACACCCCGAAGGCCATGGCCTCTCCCTCTCTCCCTGACCAGAGCTCTCTCTACTCTGACACCCCGAAGGCCAGGGCCCCTCCCTCTCTCCCTGACCAGAGCTCCGGCTGCTCTGACACCACGAAGGGCAGGGCGTCTCCCTCTCTCCCAGACCAGAGTTCCGTCTGCTCTGACACCCCGAAGGTTAGGGCGTCCCCCTCTCTCCCTGACCATAGCTCCGGCTGCTCTGACACCCCGAATGCCAGGACGACCCCTCTCTCCCTGACCAGAGCTCCGGCTTCTCTGACACCCCGAAGGCCAGGGCTTCCCCCTCTCTCCCTGACCACAGCTCCGACTGTTCTGACACCCCGAAGGCCAGGGCGTCCCCCTCTCTCCCTGACCAGAGCTCTGTCTGCTCTGACACCCCGAAGGCCATGGCCTCTCCCTCTCTCCCTGACCAGAGCTCTCTCTGCTCTGACACCCCGAAGGCCAGGGCGTCTCCCTCTCTCCCTGACCTTAGCTCTCTCTGCTCTGAAACCCAGATCGCCAGGGCGTCCCCCTCTCTCCCTGACCAGAGCTCTGGCTTCTCTGACACCCCGAAGGCCAGGGCGACCATATCACTCCCTGACCAGAGCTCCGGCTGCTCTGACACCCCGAAGGCCAGCGCGTCCCCCTCTCTCTCTGACCAGAGCTCCGGCTGCTCTGTCACCCCGAAGGCCACGGTGTCTCCCTCTCTCCCTGACCAGAGCTCTCTCTGCTCTGACACCCCGAAGGCCAGGGCTTCCCCCTCTCTCCCTGACCAGAGCTCCGGCTGCTCTGACAAACCGAAGGCCAGGGCTTCCCCCTCTCGCCCTGACCAGAGCTCCGGCTGCTCTGACACCCCGAAGGCCAGGGCGGCCCCCTCTCTCCCAGACCAGAGCTCCGGCTGCTCTGACACCCCGAAGGCCATGGCCTCTCCCTCTCTCCCTGACCAGAGCTCTCTCTGCTCTGACACCCCGAAGGCCATGGCCTCTCCCTCTCTCCATGACCAGAGCGCGCTCTGCTCTGACACCCCGAAGGCCAGGGCCTCTCCCTCTCTCCCTGACCAGAGCGCGCTCTGCTCTGACACCCCGAAGGCCAGGGCCTCTCCCTCTCTCCCTGACCAGGGCGCTCTCTGCTCTTACAACCCGAAGGCCAGTGCGTCCGCCTCTCTCCCTGACCAGAGCTCCGACTGTTCTGACACCCCGAAGGCCAGCGCGTCTCCCTCTCTCCCTTACCAGAGCTCTGGCTGCTGTGACACCCCGAAGGCCAGCGCGTCCCCCTCTCTCCCTGACCAGAGCTCTGGCTGCTCTGACACCCCGAAGTCCAGGGCTACCCCCTCTCTCCCTGACCAGAGCTCCGGCTGCTCTGACAACCCGAAGGCCAGGGCGTCCTTATCCCTCCCTGACCAGAGCTCCGACTGTTCTTACACCCCGAAGGCCAGGGAGTCCCCCTCTCTCCCTGACCAGAGCTCCGACTGTTCTGACACCCCGAAGGCCAGGGCGTCCCCCTCTCTCCCTGACCAGAGCTCTGGCTGCTCTGACACCCCGAAGTCCAGGGCGTCCACCTCTCTCCCTGACCAGAGCTCCGGCTGCTTTGACACACCGAAGGCCAGGGAGTCCTCCTCTCTCCCTGACCAGAGCTCTGTCTGCTCTGACACCCCGAAGGCCATGGCCTCTCCCTCTCTCCCTGACCAGAGCTCTCTCTGCTCTGACACCTCGAAGGCCAGGGCCTCTCCCTCTCTCCCGGACCAGAGCTCTCTCTACTCTGACTCCCCGAAGGCCAGGGCATCTCCCTCTCTCCCTGACCAGAGCTCCGGCTGCTCTGACACCCCGAAGGGCAGGGCGTCTCCCTCTCTCCCAGACCAGAGCTCCGTCTGCTCTGACACCCCGAAGGTAAGGGCGTCCCCCTCTCTCCCTGACCATAGCTCCGGCTGCTCTGACACCCCAAAGGCCAGGACGTCCCCCTCTCTCCCTGACCAGAGCTCCGGCTGCTCTGACACCCCGAAGGCCAGGGCGTCTCCCTCACTCCCTGACCAGAGCTCCGGCTCTCTGACACCCCGAAGGCCAGCGCGTCCCCCTCTCTCCCTGACCAGAGCTCTGGCTGCTCTGACACCCCGAAGTCCAGGGCTTCCCCCTCTCTCCCTGACCAGAGCTCCGGCTGCTCTGACAACCCGAAGGCCATGGCGTCCTCCTCTCTCCCTGACCAGAGCTCTGGCTGCTCTGACACCCCGAAGGCCAGGGCGTCCTTATCCCTCCCTGACCAGAGCTCCGACTGTTCTTATACCCCGAAGGCCAGGGAGTCCCCCTCTCTCCCTGACCAGAGCTCCGACTGTTCTGACACCCCGAAGGCCAGGGCGTCCCCCTCTCTCCCTGACCAGAGCTCTGGCTGCTCTGACACCGAGAGTCCAGGGCTACCCCCTCTCTCCCTGACCAGAGCTCCGGCTGCTCTGACAACCCGAAGGCCATGGCGTCCTCCTCTCTCCCTGACCAGAGCTCTGGCTGCTCTGACACCCCGAAGGCCAGGGCGTCCTTATCCCTCCCTGACCAGAGCTCCGACTGTTCTTACACCCCGAAGGCCAGGGAGTCCCCCTCTCTCCCTGACCAGAGCTCCGACTGTTCTGACACCCCGAAGGCCAGGGCGTCCCCCTCTCTCCCTGACCAGAGCTCTGGCTGCTCTGACACCCCGAAGTCCAGGGCGTCCACCTCTCTCCCTGACCAGAGCTCCGGCTGCTTTGACACACCGAAGGCCAGGGAGTCCTCCTCTCTCCCTGACCAGAGCTCTGTCTGCTCTGACACCCCGAAGGCCATGGCCTCTCCCTCTCTCCCTGACCAGAGCTCTCTCTGCTCTGACACCTCGAAGGCCAGGGCCTCTCCCTCTCTCCCGGACCAGAGCTCTCTCTACTCTGACTCCCCGAAGGCCAGGGCATCTCCCTCTCTCCCTGACCAGAGCTCCGGCTGCTCTGACACCCCGAAGGGCAGGGCGTCTCCCTCTCTCCCAGACCAGAGCTCCGTCTGCTCTGACACCCCGAAGGTAAGGGCGTCCCCCTCTCTCCCTGACCATAGCTCCGGCTGCTCTGACACCCTAAAGGCCAGGACGTCCCCCTCTCTCCCTGACCAGAGCTCCGGCTGCTCTGACACCCCGAAGGCCAGGGCGTCTCCCTCACTCCCTGACCAGAGCTCCGGCTCTCTGACACCCCGAAGGCCAGCGCGTCCCCCTCTCTCCCTGACCAGAGCTCTGGCTGCTCTGACACCCCGAAGTCCAGGGCTTCCCCCTCTCTCCCTGACCAGAGCTCCGGCAGCTCTGACAACCCGAAGGCCATGGCGTCCTCCTCTCTCCCTGACCAGAGCTCTGGCTGCTCTGACACCCCGAAGGCCAGGGCGTCCTTATCCCTCCCTGACCAGAGCTCCGACTGTTCTTATACCCCGAAGGCCAGGGAGTCCCCCTCTCTCCCTGACCAGAGCTCCGACTGTTCTGACACCCCGAAGGCCAGGGCGTCCCCCTCTCTCCCTGACCAGAGCTCTGGCTGCTCTGACACCCCGAAGTCCAGGGCGTCCACCTCTCTCCCTGACCAGAGCTCCGGCTGCTTTGACACACCGAAGGCCAGGGAGTCCTCCTCTCTCCCTGACCAGAGCTCTGTCTGCTCTGACACCCCGAAGGCCATGGCCTCTCCCTCTCTCCCTGACCAGAGCTCTCTCTGCTCTGACACCTCGAAGGCCAGGGCCTCTCCCTCTCTCCCGGACCAGAGCTCTCTCTACTCTGACTCCCCGAAGGCCAGGGCATCTCCCTCTCTCCCTGACCAGAGCTCCGGCTGCTCTGACACCCCGAAGGGCAGGGCGTCTCCCTCTCTCCCAGACCAGAGCTCCGTCTGCTCTGACACCCCGAAGGTAAGGGCGTCCCCCTCTCTCCCTGACCATAGCTCCGGCTGCTCTGACACCCCAAAGGCCAGGACGTCCCCCTCTCTCCCTGACCAGAGCTCCGGCTGCTCTGACACCCCGAAGGCCAGGGCGTCTCCCTCACTCCCTGACCAGAGCTCCGGCTCTCTGACACCCCGAAGGCCAGGGCGTTCCCCCTCTCTCTGACCAGAGCTCCGGCTGCTCTGACACCCCGAAGGCCAGGGCGTCTCCCTCCCTCCTTGACCAGAGCTCCGGCTGCTCTGACACCCCGAAGGCCAGGGCGTCTCCCTCTCTCCCTGACCTGAGCTCTCTCTGCTCTGACACCTCGAAGGCCAGGGCGACCTTATCTCTCCCTGACCAGAGCTCCGAATGTTCTGACACCCCGAAGGCCAGGGCGTTCCCCTCTCTCCCTGACCAGAGTTCTGGCTGCTCTGACACCCCGAAGTCCAGGGTGTCTCCTTCACTCCCTGACCAGAGCTCTCTCTGCTCTGACACCCCGAAGGCCAGGGCTTCCCCCTCTCTCCCTGACCAGAGCTCCGGCTGCTCTGACACCCCGAAGGCCAGGGCGGCCCCCTCTCTCCCTGACCAGAGCTCTGTCTGCTCTGACACCACGAAGGCCATGGCCTCTCCCTCTCTCCCTGACCAGAGCTCTCCCTGCTCTGACACCCCGAAGGCCATGGCCTCTCCCTCTTTCCCTGACCAGAGCTCTCCCTTCTCTGACACCCCGAAGGCAAGGGCCTCTCCCTCTCTCCCTGACCAGAGCTCTGGCTGCTCTGACACCCCGAAGGCCATGGCCTCTCTCTCTCTCCCTGACCAGAGCGCCCTCTGCTCTGACAACCAGAAGGCAAGGGCGTCCCCCTCTCTCCCTGGCCAGAGCTCTGGCTGCTCTGACACCCCGAAGGCCAGGGCGTCCTTATCTCTCCCTGACCAGAGCTCCGACTGTTCTGACACCCCGAAGTCCAGGGCTTCCCCCTCTCTCCCTGACCAGAGCTCCGGCTGCTCTGACAACCCGAAGGCCAGGGCGTCCTCCTCTCTCCCTGACCAGAGCTCCGACTGTTCTGACACCCCGAAGGCCAGGGCGTCCCCCTCTCTCCCTGACCAGAGCTCTGGCTGCTCTGACACCCCGAAGGCCAGGGCTTCCCCCTCTCTCCCTCACCATAGCTCCGGCTGCTCTGACACCCCGAAGGCCAGGGCGTTCCCCCTCTCTCCCTGACCAGAGCTCCGTCTGCTCTGACACCCCTAAGGCCAGGGCGTCCCCCTCTCTCCCTGACCACAGCTGCGACTATTCTGACACCCCGAAGGCCAGGGCGTCCCCCTCACTCCCTGACCAGAGCTCCGGCTGCTCTGACACCGCGAAGGTAAGGGCGTCCCCCTCCCTCCTTGACCAGAGCTCTGTCTGCTCTGACACCCCGAATGCCATGGCCTCTCCCTCTCTCCCTGACCGGAGCTCTCTCTGCTCTGACACCCCGAAGGCCAGGGCGTCTCCCTCTCTCCCAGACCAGAGCTCTGGCTGCTCTGACACCCCGAAGGCCAGGACGTCCCCCTCTCTCCCTGACCAGAGCTCCGGCTGCTCTGACACCCCGAAGGCCAGGGCTTCCCCCTCTCTCCCTCACCATAGCTCCGGCTGCTCTGACACCCCGAAGGCCAGGACGTCCCCCTCTCTCTCTGACCAGAGCTCCGGCTGCTCTGACACCCCGAAGGCCATGGCCTCTCCCTCTCTCCCTGACCAGAGCTCTCTCTGCTCTGACACCCCGAAGGCCAGGGCCTCTCCCTCTCTCCCAGACCAGAGCTCTGGCAGCTCTGACACCCCGAAGGCCATGGCCTCTCCCTCTCTCCCTGACCAGAGCTCTCTCTGCTCTGACACCTCGAAGGCCAGGGCCTCTCCCTCTCTCCCTGACCAGAGCTCCGGCTGCTCTGACACCCCGAAGGGCAGGGCGTCTCCCTCTCTCCCAGACCAGAGCTCCGTCTGCTCTGACACCCCGAAGGTAAGGGCGTCCCCCTCTCTCCCTGACCATAGCTCCGGCTGCTCTGACACCCCAAAGGCCAGGACGTCCCCCTCTCTCCCTGACCAGAGCTCCGGCTGCTCTGACACCCCGAAGGCCAGGGCGTCTCCCTCACTCCCTGACCAGAGCACCGGCTCTCTGACACCCCGAAGGCCAGCGCGTCCCCCTCTCTCCCTGACCAGAGCTCTGGCTGCTCTGACACCCCGAAGTCCAGGGCTTCCCCCTCTCTCCCTGACCAGAGCTCCGGCTGCTCTGACAACCCGAAGGCCATGGCGTCCTCCTCTCTCCCTGACCAGAGCTCTGGCTGCTCTGACACCCCGAAGGCCAGGGCGTCCTTATCCCTCCCTGACCAGAGCTCCGACTGTTCTTATACCCCGAAGGCCAGGGAGTCCCCCTCTCTCCCTGACCAGAGCTCCGACTGTTCTGACACCCCGAAGGCCAGGGCGTCCCCCTCTCTCCCTGACCAGAGCTCTGGCTGCTCTGACACCCCGAAGTCCAGGGCTACCCCCTCTCTCCCTGACCAGAGCTCCGGCTGCTCTGACAACCCGAAGGCCATGGCGTCCTCCTCTCTCCCTGACCAGAGCTCTGGCTGCTCTGACACCCCGAAGGCCAGGGCGTCCTTATCCCTCCCTGACCAGAGCTCCGACTGTTCTTACACCCCGAAGGCCAGGGAGTCCCCCTCTCTCCCTGACCAGAGCTCCGACTGTTCTGACACCCCGAAGGCCAGGGCGTCCCCCTCTCTCCCTGACCAGAGCTCTGGCTGCTCTGACACCCCGAAGTCCAGGGCGTCCACCTCTCTCCCTGACCAGAGCTCCGGCTGCTTTGACACACCGAAGGCCAGGGAGTCCTCCTCTCTCCCTGACCAGAGCTCTGTCTGCTCTGACACCCCGAAGGCCATGGCCTCTCCCTCTCTCCCTGACCAGAGCTCTCTCTGCTCTGACACCTCGAAGGCCAGGGCCTCTCCCTCTCTCCCGGACCAGAGCTCTCTCTACTCTGACTCCCCGAAGGCCAGGGCATCTCCCTCTCTCCCTGACCAGAGCTCCGGCTGCTCTGACACCCCGAAGGGCAGGGCGTCTCCCTCTCTCCCAGACCAGAGCTCCGTCTGCTCTGACACCCCGAAGGTAAGGGCGTCCCCCTCTCTCCCTGACCATAGCTCCGGCTGCTCTGACACCCCAAAGGCCAGGACGTCCCCCTCTCTCCCTGACCAGAGCTCCGGCTGCTCTGACACCCCGAAGGCCAGGGCGTCTCCCTCACTCCCTGACCAGAGCTCCGGCTCTCTGACACCCCGAAGGCCAGCGCGTCCCCCTCTCTCCCTGACCAGAGCTCTGGCTGCTCTGACACCCCGAAGTCCAGGGCTTCCCCCTCTCTCCCTGACCAGAGCTCCGGCAGCTCTGACAACCCGAAGGCCATGGCGTCCTCCTCTCTCCCTGACCAGAGCTCTGGCTGCTCTGACACCCCGAAGGCCAGGGCGTCCTTATCCCTCCCTGACCAGAGCTCCGACTGTTCTTATACCCCGAAGGCCAGGGAGTCCCCCTCTCTCCCTGACCAGAGCTCCGACTGTTCTGACACCCCGAAGGCCAGGGCGTCCCCCTCTCTCCCTGACCAGAGCTCTGGCTGCTCTGACACCCCGAAGTCCAGGGCGTCCACCTCTCTCCCTGACCAGAGCTCCGGCTGCTTTGACACACCGAAGGCCAGGGAGTCCTCCTCTCTCCCTGACCAGAGCTCTGTCTGCTCTGACACCCCGAAGGCCATGGCCTCTCCCTCTCTCCCTGACCAGAGCTCTCTCTGCTCTGACACCTCGAAGGCCAGGGCCTCTCCCTCTCTCCCGGACCAGAGCTCTCTCTACTCTGACTCCCCGAAGGCCAGGGCATCTCCCTCTCTCCCTGACCAGAGCTCCGGCTGCTCTGACACCCCGAAGGGCAGGGCGTCTCCCTCTCTCCCAGACCAGAGCTCCGTCTGCTCTGACACCCCGAAGGTAAGGGCGTCCCCCTCTCTCCCTGACCATAGCTCCGGCTGCTCTGACACCCCAAAGGCCAGGACGTCCCCCTCTCTCCCTGACCAGAGCTCCGGCTGCTCTGACACCCCGAAGGCCAGGGCGTCTCCCTCACTCCCTGACCAGAGCTCCGGCTCTCTGACACCCCGAAGGCCAGGGCGTTCCCCCTCTCTCTCTGACCAGAGCTCCGGCTGCTCTGACACCCCGAAGGCCAGGGCGTCTCCCTCCCTCCTTGACCAGAGCTCCGGCTGCTCTGACACCCCGAAGGCCAGGGCGTCTCCCTCTCTCCCTGACCTGAGCTCTCTCTGCTCTGACACCTCGAAGGCCAGGGCGACCTTATCTCTCCCTGACCAGAGCTCCGAATGTTCTGACACCCCGAAGGCCAGGGCGTTCCCCTCTCTCCCTGACCAGAGTTCTGGCTGCTCTGACACCCCGAAGTCCAGGGTGTCTCCTTCACTCCCTGACCAGAGCTCTCTCTGCTCTGACACCCCGAAGGCCAGGGCTTCCCCCTCTCTCCCTGACCAGAGCTCCGGCTGCTCTGACACCCCGAAGGCCAGGGCGGCCCCCTCTCTCCCTGACCAGAGCTCTGTCTGCTCTGACACCACGAAGGCCATGGCCTCTCCCTCTCTCCCTGACCAGAGCTCTCCCTGCTCTGACACCCCGAAGGCCATGGCCTCTCCCTCTTTCCCTGACCAGAGCTCTCCCTTCTCTGACACCCCGAAGGCAAGGGCCTCTCCCTCTCTCCCTGACCAGAGCTCTGGCTGCTCTGACACCCCGAAGGCCATGGCCTCTCTCTCTCTCCCTGACCAGAGCGCCCTCTGCTCTGACAACCAGAAGGCAAGGGCGTCCCCCTCTCTCCCTGGCCAGAGCTCTGGCTGCTCTGACACCCCGAAGGCCAGGGCGTCCTTATCTCTCCCTGACCAGAGCTCCGACTGTTCTGACACCCCGAAGTCCAGGGCTTCCCCCTCTCTCCCTGACCAGAGCTCCGGCTGCTCTGACAACCCGAAGGCCAGGGCGTCCTCCTCTCTCCCTGACCAGAGCTCCGACTGTTCTGACACCCCGAAGGCCAGGGCGTCCCCCTCTCTCCCTGACCAGAGCTCTGGCTGCTCTGACACCCCGAAGGCCAGGGCTTCCCCCTCTCTCCCTCACCATAGCTCCGGCTGCTCTGACACCCCGAAGGCCAGGGCGTTCCCCCTCTCTCTCTGACCAGAGCTCCGGCTGCTCTGACACCCGAAGGCCAGGGCGTCCCCCTCCCTCCTTGACCAGAGCTCCGTCTGCTCTGACACCCCTAAGGCCAGGGCGTCCCCCTCTCTCCCTGACCACAGCTGCGACTATTCTGACACCCCGAAGGCCAGGGCGTCCCCCTCTCTCCCTGACCAGAGCTCCGGCTGCTCTGACACCGCGAAGGTAAGGGCGTCCCCCTCCCTCCTTGACCAGAGCTCTGTCTGCTCTGACACCCCGAAGGCCATGGCCTCTCCCTCTCTCCCTGACCGGAGCTCTCTCTGCTCTGACACACCGAAGGCCAGGGCGTCTCCCTCTCTCCCAGACCAGAGCTCTGGCTGCTCTGACACCCCGAAGGCCAGGACGTCCCCCTCTCTCCCTGACCAGAGCTCCGGCTGCTCTGACACCCCGAAGGCCAGGGCTTCCCCCTCTCTCCCTCACCATAGCTCCGGCTGCTCTGACACCCTGAAGGCCAGTGCGTCCCCCTCTCTCTCTGACCAGAGCTCCGGCTGCTCTGACACCCCGAAGGCCATGGCCTCTCCCTCTCTCCCTGACCAGAGCTCTCTCTGCTCTGACACCCCGAAGGCCAGGGCCTCTCCCTCTCTCCCAGACCAGAGCTCTGGCAGCTCTGACACCCCGAACGCCAGGGCGTCCCCCTCTCTCTCTGACCAGAGCTCCGGCTGCTCTGACACCCCGAAGGCCAGGGCGTCTCCCTCTCTCCCAGACCAGAGCTCTCTCTGCTCTGACACCCCGAACGCCAGGGCGTCTCACTCTCTCACTGACCAGAGCTCCGGCTGCTCTGACACCCCGAAGGCCAGGGAGTCCTCCACTCTCCCTGACCAGAGCTCCGGCTGCTCTGACACCCCGAAGTCCAGGGAGTCCTCCTCTCTCCCAGACCAGAGCTCTGTCTGCTCTAACACCCCGAAGGCCATGGCCTCTCCCTCTCTCCCTGACCAGAGCTCTCTCTGCTCTGACACCCCGAAGGCCAGGGCGTCTCCCTCTCTCCCTGACCAGAGATCCGGCTTCTCTGACACCCCGAAGGCCAGGGCTTCCCCCTCTCTCCCTCACCATAGCTCCGGCTGCTCTGACACCCCGAAAGCCAGGGCGTCCCCCTCTCTCCCTGACCAGAGCTCCGGCTGCTCTGACACCCGAAGGCCAGGGCGCCTCCCTCTCTCCCTGACCAGAGCTCCGGCTGCTTTGACACACCGAAGGCCAGGGCGTCCTCCTCTCTCCCTGACCAGAGCTCTGTCTGCTCTGACACCCCGAAGGCCAGGGCCTCTCCCTCTCTCCCTGACCAGAGCTCCGGCTGCTCTGACACCCCGAAGGGCAGGGCGTCTCCCTCTCTCCCAGACCAGAGTTCCGTCTGCTCTGACACCCCGAAGGTTAGGGCGTCCCCCTCTCTCCCTGACCATAGCTCCGGCTGCTCTGACACCCCGAATGCCAGGACGTCCCCTCTCTCCCTGACCAGAGCTCCGGTTTCTCTGACACCCCGAAGGCAAGGGCTTCCCCCTCTCTCCCTGACCACAGCTCCGACTGTTCTGACACCCCGAAGGCCAGGGCGTCCCCCTCTCTCCCTGACCAGAGCTCTGTCTGCTCTGACACCCCGAAGGCCATGGCCTCTCCCTCTCTCCCTGACCAGAGCTCTCTCTGCTCTGACACCCCGAAGGCCAGGGCCTCTCCCTCTCTCCCTGACCAGAGCTCCGGCTGCTCTGACACCCCGAAGGCAAGGGCGTCTCCCTCTCTCCCTGACCTGAGCTCTCTCTGCTCTGAAACCCAGATCGCCAGGGCGTCCCCCTCACTCCCTGACCATAGCTCCGGCTGCTCTGACACCCCGAAGGCCAGGGAGTCCCCTCTCTCCCTGACCAGAGCTCCGACTGTTCTGACACCCCGAAGGCCAGGGCGTCCCCCTCTCTCCCTGACCAGAGCTCTGTCTGCTCTGACACCCCGAAGGCCATGGCCTCTCCCTCTCTCCCTGACCAGAGCTCTCTCTGCTCTGACACCCCGAAGGTCAGGGCCTCTCCCTCTCACCCTGACCAGAGCTCCGGCTGCTTTGACACACCGAAGGCCAGGGAGTCCTCCTCTCTCCCTGACCAGAGCTCTGTCTGCTCTGACACCCCGAAGGCCATGGCCTCTCCCTCTCTCCCTGACCAGAGCTCTCTCTGCTCTGACACCCCGAAGGTCAGGGCCTCTCCCTCTCACCCTGACCAGAGCTCCGGCTGCTTTGACACACCGAAGGCCAGGGAGTCCTCCTCTCTCCCTGACCAGAGCTCTCTCTGCTCTGACAGCCCGAAGGCCAGGGCGTCTCCCTCTCTCCTTGACCAGAGCTCCGGCTTCTCTGACACCCCGAAGGCCAGGGCTTCCCCCTCTCTCCCTCACCATAGCTCCGGCTGCTCTGACACCCCGAAGGCCTGGGCATCTCCCTCCCTCCCTGTCCAGAGCTCCGGCTGCTCTGACAGCCCGAAGGCCAGGGCGTCTCCCTCTCTCCCAGACCAGAGCTCCGGCTGCTCTGACACCCCGAAGGCCATGGCGTCTCCCTCTCTCCCTGACCTGAGCTCCCTCTTCTCTGACACCCCGAAGGCCAGGGCGTCCCCCTCTCTCCCTGACCAGAGCTCTGGCTGCTCTGACACCCCGAAGGCCAGGGTGTCCTGATCTCTCCCCGACCAGAGCTCCGACTGTTCTGACACCCCGAAGGCCAGGGAGTCCCCCACTCTCCCTGACCAGAGTTCTGGCTGCTCTGGCATACCGAAGGCCAGGGCGTCCCCCTCTCTCCCTTTCCAGAGCTCCGGCTGCTCTGACAACCCGAAGGCTAGGGCGTCTCCCTCTCTCCCTGACCAGAGCTCCGGCTGCTCTGACACCCCGAAGGCTAGGGCGTCTCCCTCTCTCCCTGACCAGAGCTCTCCCTGCTCTGACACCCCGAAGGCCAGGGCGTCCCCCTCTTTCCCTTACCAGAGCTCCGGATGCTCTGACACCCCCAAGTCCACCAGTGTCGGGTATAACTCCATCCCGACTCCCACCACCTTGGACACAGCCTCCAAGATGGCCGTGCAGAATTCCATGAGTCTGGGACAGGACCAGAACATGCGGGTGTGTTTGGCCGCCCTCCTCCCCCGGGAACCTCTCGCATTGTCCACCAGCTCCGGGAAGAACCCGCTCAGACGCGGCTTTGTGAGGTCGCTCTGTGCACCACCTTGAGCTGCATCAGGCTGAGCCCGGCGCAGGAGGAGGTGGAGTTGACTCTGTGCTGCGCTTCGATCCAGAGACCTCTCCCTCTCTCTGTCCAGTTCCCTCCCAATTTTGTCCGGTCCCCTCCAGTGGAGTCCTGACGTTTTCTACCTGTCTCCTGTGTATGTGGCCTCATTTGCCGTCCCCTAACCAATCCAGTCCTGTCACCGTGTCCAGGAATGTGTGTGTTTCTGGGGGAAGGTTTTCATCTCCTTGTGGGGGAGGTTACACAGCTGCAGCAATCTGAGGCTGTTTCCTCGAGAGTTGGAGCTTCCCTGTGAGATTCCCAGAATGGACAGCCTGTCGGGTGCGGACATGTACTCAACCGTCAGCATCCCTCTGTCTCCCCCCCCGCACATCTAAAATGTACCGTCCATCGCTTCCGGCCCGAACCTGTACTGTGCCGAGAGGAGGGCCCGCGGGCCTCTCGCCCAGTTCAATAATAATAATAATCACTTATTGTCACAAGTAGGCTTCAATGACGTTACTGTGAAAAGCCCCTAGTCGCTACATTCCGGCGCATGAATTGTTTCCACGTCATTAAGATGGCTCCTACCACTGGGCTCCTGAGAGTGTGTGTGGGCTGGCCGGGAGTGGCCTGTCCTGTTGTGTGTGTGTGTGCTGGCCGGGAGTGGCCTGCAGTGTGTGTGCGGGTTGGTCGGGAGTGACCTGGCCTGGAGTGTGCGTGTGGGCTGGCAGGGAGTGGCCTGGCTTGGAGTGTGTGTGTCGGCTGGCAGGGAGTGGCCTGGCCTGGAGTGTGTGTGTGGGCTGGCAGGGAGTGGCCTGGCTTGGAGTGTGTGTGTCGGCTGGCAGGGAGTGGCCTGGCCTGGAGTGTGTGTGTGGGCTGGCCGGGAGTGGCCGGGAGAGTGCGTGTGGGCTGGCCGGGAGTGGCCTGGAGTGTGTTTGTGGGCTGGCCGGGAGTGGCCTGGAGTGTGTCTGTGGGCTGGCGGGGTGTGGCCTGGAGTGTGTCTGTGGGCTGGCTGGGATTGGCCTGGCCTGGATTGTGTGTGTGGGCTGGCAGGGAGTGGCCTGGAGTGTTTGTTTGGGCTGGCCGGGAGTGGACTTGCATCCAGCGCTCAGAGTGAGTTACCCGTGCAGGAGGCCTCCTCCATTCAGACCCAGTCCACCTCCAGCTCCCTTAAACATACCTTCACCCTCTCTGCGCTCGCTGCCCAGTGATACAACAGAATACAACTGGAACCACTGCAAAAAATGATATTCTACCCAGGGACCATTAAAATACAGCTCAGAACAGTCCCTTCGGCGCACAATGTTGTGCCGAACTTTTGTCCAAGATTAATCATAGATTATCATAGCATTTACAGTGCAGAAGGAGGCCATTTGGCCCATTGAGTCTGTACCGGCTCTTGGAAAGAGCACCCTACCCAAGGTCAACACCTCCACCCAACACTAAGGGCAATTTTCGACACTAAGGGCAATTTATCATGGCCAATCCCCCTAACCTGCCCATCTTTGGACTGTGGGAGGAAACTGGAGCACCCGGAGGAAACCCACGCACACACGGGGAGGATTTGCAGACTCCGCACAGACAGTGATCCATGCCGGTATCGAACCTGGGACCCTGGTGTCTGATTTTCCACTGGCGTATCAACCACATTAGGCATCACTCCTACTTGTGATCCAGCTATATCATTACCCAAGGTAAACTGTATTCCTGGACAAGATAGTTTCTCTATTACTCCTACTACCTCTTCACCACTCTTCACTGTAATTTCCAACCTTACCTTGTATAATGGAACGCCACTCTTCTCAGCCTAAATTCCACATATTAGCACCTTTACTGGCAACATTCTTCCGAACATACATAACTCATCATCTCTTACCATTAAAGATTGACTAGTTCCCGTATCTCTTAAAATTGTGACTTATTTACCTACTCCTCCTGATACACGTGAGTAAACTTTACCCACACAAGTAAATTCTTGAAACACATCTGGCACCTTCTTATCAATCACCTCTTGAACAGTCTGTGCAATCTATTGCACCTAATTCGTTTCCCTTGGGATTTCCTTTACCACTCTAACACACCCTTATCCTGTTTTACCACATCAACCTTCCCAGTGCTTTTCTTCAGCCACCAGCACTGTGACTTTACATGGCCTAGTTGATTACAGTCAAAACATTTGAAACTTTTCATTTATTTTCCACCCTCCTGGATTTCAACTTAAATCTGAGGTATACTCTCCTTTTTATCTCCCAACAGATCACCGGTACCTTTACCACTTGAGTAATTCTCATGTCCCCAGTTTATATCCCTCACAGGCTGAAACTGATGTCGGAAACCAAGCTTTGATTTATGAACTAATTCTTAATCATCTGCCATTTCCGCTGCTAATCTCGCAGTTTTAAGCCTCTGCTCTTCCACATGAGTTCTCACTATATGAGGAATTGAATTTTTAAACTCCTCCAAAAGTATAATTTCTCTGAGAGCTTCATACGTTTGGTCTATTTTCAAAGTCCTTATCCACCTATCAAAATTACTGGTTGACCCTTTCAAACTCCATGTATGTTTGACCAAATTCTTTCCTTAATTTCCTAAACCTTTGTCTGTACGTTTCAGGCACTAGTTCATATGCACTTAAGATGGATTTTTTCACCACCTCATACATCCCAGATACCTCCTCCGGTACAGTGGGTTAGCACTGCAGCCTCACGGCGCCGAGGTCCCAGGTTCGATCCCGGCTCTGACTCACTGTCCATGTGGAGTTTTCACATTCTCCCCGTATTTGCGTGGGTTTCGCCCCCACAACCCAAAGATGTGCAGGGTAGGTGGATTGGCCATGCTAAATCGCCCCTTAATTGGAAAAAATGAATTTGGTACTCTAAATTTATTTATTTTTAAAACAAAAAAAAAGAAATGATGACTCAGGTGCAGGAAATATTGGACAAACCTGGTGGGACAACCTAACCGAGGTACATAAGTAAAACGCAGCGTAAGTTCGAAAGCCAATGCCAATCGTGTCCTGTTTGGCACAGTTGCGAGGCACAGATTTAAAAAGCGCGGGAGCTGCGTGTCGGAGTGGAGATTTAAAAAGCGCGGGAGCTGCAAGTTGGAGGGGAGATTTAAAAAGCGTGGGAGCTGGAGTCGGAGCGTAGATGTAAAAAGCGCGGGAGCTGCGAGTCGGAGCGGAGATTTAAAAAGCGCGGGAGCTGCGAGTCAGAGTGGAGATTTAAAAAGAGCGGGAGCTGCGAGTCGGAGCAGAGATTTAAAAAGTGCCGGGCGGAGATTTAAAAAGCGCCGGCGCTGCGAGTCGGAGCGGAGATTTAAAAAGCGCGGGAGCTGCGAATCGGAGCGGAGATTTAAAAAGCGCGTGAGCTGCGAGTCGGAGCGTAGATTTAAAAAGTGCGGGAGCTGGGAGTCGGAGCGTAGATTTAAAAAGCGCGGGAGCTGCGAGTCGGAGCGGAGAATTAAAAAGAGCAGGAGCCGCGAGTCAGAGCGGAGATTTAAATAGCGTGGGAGCTGCGAGTCGGAGCGGAGATTTAAAAAGAGCGGGATGCTGCGAGTCGGAGCGGAGATTTACAAAGAGCGGGAGCTACAAGTCGGAGCAGAGATATAAAAAGAGCGGGAGCTGCGAGTCGTAGCGGAGATTTAAAAAGATCGCGGCCTAGTTTCGGGAGCCGTGCGGAGGAGGAGCATTCTCTGCCAGGGAGAGAACCTGAGAACATGTAAGGCCCTCAGAAGGTAAGTAAGTGATTTTTACTCATTTTTACTTTTATTACCTTTTCAAATTGTGTGTGTGTGTGAGGGGGGGGGGGGGGGGAGGGGGGGCAGGGGGGGAACTGAAGTGACATCACATAAAAGCTGAGACCTGAGTGGCTGGTTGGGAATCTACACTAAATTAAAAAAAATTAAGCATTGCTAACTAATTAAACATAATGTGGAGATGCCGGCGTTGGACTGGGGTGACTGGGGTGACTGTAATTAAACATAATTGCTTAATTATAATTCAGAGGGGTATCTAAGCCAGAGATCGGAGAGGACTATATTTAGCTTTCACATTTATAGTAGAAATCTAGTGCTAGGAAACAGATAGTTAACAGTAACTTTTTTGTTAAAAAAATTTTTAACTTTTAATTTTAATTTACTAATTAATTGACGCAATGTCAGTTAGAGGGGTGCAGTGCTCTGACTGTGAGATGTGGCAGAGATGTCCGGAAGGCTTCCAGCGTCCCTGATGGCTTCATCTGCAGAAAGTGCACCCAACTTGGAGCTCCTCACAGACCGCATGGTTCGGTTGGAGAAGCAATTGGATGCACTTAGGAGCATGCAGGTGGCGGAAAGCGTCATAGATCGCAGTTATATAAATGTGGTCACACCCAAGGTGCAGGCAGAGAAATGGGTGACCACCAGAAAGGGCAGGCAGTCAGTGCAGGAATCCCCTGTGGTTGTCCCCCTCTCGAACAGGTATACCCCTTTGGATACTGTCGCGGGGGATAGCCTATCAGGGGAAAACAGCAGCAGCCAGAGCAGCGGCACCACAGCTGGCTCTGATGTTCAGAAGGGAGGGTCAAAGCGCAGAAGAGCAATAGTAATAGGGGACTCTATAGTCAGGGGCACAGATAGGCTCTTCTGTGGACGTGAAAGAGACTCCAGGATGTTATGTTGCCTCCTTGGTGCCAGGGCGCAGGATGTCTCCGATCGGGTAGAGGGCATCCTGAAGGGGGAGGGCACACAGGCAGAGGTCGTTGTACATATTGGTACTAACGACATAGGCAGGAAGGGGCATGAGGTCCTGCAGCAGGAGTTCAGGGAGCTAGGCAGAAAGTTAAAAGACAGGACCTCGAGGGTTGTAATCTCGGGATTACTCCCTGTGCCACGTGCCAGTGAGGCTAGAAATAGGAAGATAGAGCAGCTAAACACGTGGCTAAACAGCTGGTGTAGGAGGGAGGGTTTCCGTTATCTGGACAACTGGGAGCTCTTCCGGGGCAGGTGTGACCTATATAAGAAGCACGGGTTGCATCTAAACTGGAGAGGCATAAATATCCTGGCCGCGAGGTTTGCTAGTGTCACACGGGAGGGTTTAAATTAGTATGGCAGGGGGGTGGGCACGGGGCAATAGGTCAGAAGTTGAGAGCATTGAGGGAGAACTAGGGAATAGGGACAGTGGGGCTCTGAGGCAGAGCAGACAGGGAGAGGTTGCTGAACACAGCGGGTCTGGTGGCCTGATGTGCATATGTTTTAATGCAAGAAGTTTTACGGGTAAGGCAGATGAGCTTAGAGCTTGGATTAGTACTTGGAACTATGATGCTGTTGCCATTACAGAGACCTGGTTGATGGAAGGGCAAGATTGGCAGCTAAACGTTCCAGGATAGAGATGTTTCAGGCGGGATAGAGAGGGATGTAAAAGGGGTGACGGAGTTGCGCTACTGGTTAGTAAGTATATCACAGCTGTACTGCGGGAGGACACCTCAGAGGGCAGTGATGCTACATGGGTGGAGATCAGGAATAAGAAGGGTGCAGTCACAATGTTGGGGGTTTACTACAGGCCTCCCAACAGCCAGCGGGAGATAGAGGAGCAGATAGGTAGACAGATTTTGGAAAAGAGTAAAAACAATAGGGTTATGGTGATGGGAGACTTCAACTTCCCCAATATTGACTCGGACTCATTTAGTGCCAGGGGCTTCGACGGGGCAGAGTTTGTAAGGAGCATCCTGGAGGGCTTCTTAAAACAATATGTAGACAGTGCAACTAGGGAAGGGGCGGTACTGGACCTGGTATTGGGGAATGAGCCCGGCGAGGAGTTAGAAGTTTCAGTAGGGGAGCATTTCGCAAACAGTGACCACAATTCAGTAAGTTTTAAAGTGGTGGTGGAGAAGGATAAGAGTGGTCGTAGGATGCATGTGCTAAATTGGGGGAAGGCTAATTCTAACAATATTAGGAGGGAACGGAAGAACATAGATTGGGGGCGGATGTTTGAGGGCAAATCAACATCTGACATGCGGGAGGCTTTCAAGTGTCAGTTGAAAGGACCAGCATGTTCCTGTGAGGAAGAAGGATAAATACGGCAATTTTCGTGAACCATGGATAACGTGAGATATTGTAGGCCTCGTCAAAAAGAAAAAGGAGGCATTTGTCAGGGCTAAAATGCTGTGAACAGACGAAGCCTGTGTGGAATATAAGGAATGTAGGAAGTAACTTAAGCAAGGAGTCAGGAGGGCTAGAAGGGTCACGAAAAGTCATTGCCAAATAGGGTTAAGGAAAATACCAAGGCTTTTTACACGTACATAAAAAGCAAGAGGGTAGCCAGGGAAAGGGTTGGCCCACTGAAGGATAGGCAAGGGAATCTATGTGTGGAGCCAGAGGAAATGGGCGAGGTACTAAATGAATATTTTGCATCAGTATTCACCAAAGAGAAGGAATTGGTGGATGTTGAGTCTGGAGGAGGGTGTGTAGATAGCCTGGGTCACATTGAGATCCAAAAAGACGAGGTGTTAGGCGTCTTAAAAAATATTAAGGTAGATAAGTCCCCAGGGCCTGATGGGATCTACCCCAAGAAAACTGAAGGAGGCTGGAGAGGAAATTGCTGAGGCCTTTACAGAAATCTTTGGATCCTCACTGTCTTCAGGTATTGTCCCGGAGGACTGGAGAATAGTCAATGTTGTTCCTCTGTTTAAGAACGGTAGCAAGGATAATCCAGGGAACTACAGGCCGGTGAGCCTTACTTCAGTGGTAGGGAAATTACTGGAGATAATTCTTCGAGACAGGATCTACTCCCATTTGGAAGCAAATGTACGTATTAGTGAGAGGCAGGATGGTTTTGTGAAGGGGAGGTCGTGTCTCACTAACTTGATAGAGTTTTTCTAGGAGGTCACAAAGATGATTGATGCAGGTAGGGCAGTGGATGTTGTCTATATGGACTTCAGTAAGGCCTTTGACAAGGTCCCTCATGGTAGACTACTACAAAAGGTGAAGTCGCACGGGATCAGGGGTGAGCTGGCAAGGTGGATACAGAACTGGCTAGGTCACCGAAGGCAGAGAGTAGCAATAGAAGGATGCTTTTCTAATTGGAGGTCTGTGACCAGTGGTGATCGCAGGGACCAGTGCTGGGACCGTTGCTGTTTGTAGTATATGTAAATGATTTTGAGGAAAATGTAACTGGTCTGATTAGTAAGTTTGCAGACGACACAAAGGTTGGTGGAATTGCGGATAGCGATGAGGACTGTCAGAGGATACAGCAGGATTTAGATTGTTTGGAGACTTGGGCGGAGAGATGGCAGATGGAGTTTAATCCGGCCAAATGTGAGGTCATGCATTTTGGAAGGTCTAATGCAGGTAGGGAATATACAGTGAATGGTAGAACCCTCAAGAGTAATGAAAGTCAGAGAGGTCTAGGAGTACAGGTCCACAGGTCACTGAAAGGGGCAACTCAGGTGGAGAAGGTAGTCAAGAAGCAGACGGCATGCTTCCCTTCATTGGCCAGGGCATTGAGTATAAGAATTGTCAACTCATGTTGCAGCTGTATAGAACCTTAGTTACCTCACTTGGAGTATAGTGTTCAATTCTGGTCGCCACACTACCAGAAGGATGTGGAGTCTTTAGAGAGGGTTCAGAAGAGATTTACCAGAATGTTGCCTGGTATGGCGGGCATTAGCTATGAGTAGCGGTTGAATAAACTCGGTTTGTTCTCACTGGAACGAAGGAGGTTGAGGGGCGACCTGATAGAGGTATACAAAATTATGAGTGGCATAGACAGAGTGGATAGTCAGAGGCTTTTCCCCAGGGTAGAGGGTTCAATTACTAGGGGGCATAGGTTTAAGGTGAGAGGGGCAAGGTTTAGAGTAGATGCACGAAGCAAGTTTTTTTACGCAGAGGGTAGTGGGTGCCTGGAACTCGCTACCGGAGGAGGTGGTGGAAGCAGGGACGATAGTGATATTTAAGGGGCATCTTGACAAATACATGAATAGGATGGGAATAGAGGGATACGGACCCAGGAAGTGTCGAAGATTGTAGTTTAGTCGGGCAGCATGGTCGGCACGGGCTTGGAGGGCCGATGGGCCTGTTCCTGTGCTGTATATTTCTTTGTTCTGCGTTCTTTGTTCAGAGGAGGTGTGAGGACGCTCCGCAGGCAGCTAGTTGCGAAAGAGACAAATGAGGGGAACTATAGTGAATGTGAAAAGATTAATGAGCACTCCGGGAACAATTGGCAGCTAAAGATAAAGAGGTGGCTGATGTGAAACGGGCACACCAATCTTGTTTACTTCACCTTAGCAGCTTTCAGACCCAGTACGATAAAGCCGACCAAGATACACAGCGCGCAGTCCTGGTACGAGACGAGACAGAACAGCAGGTAGCACAGTTAACGAGACAGTGCGCGGATTTGAAGGCAGCTTTACGAGCACTCCATAGCTCCACCACAGAACAAAGACAGAGCACAGTAGATCACGCGAAATGGAGACGACAAATAGAGAAGTTTCAGTCACTGTTGTCAGTGCAAAACGGATTCAGAGATACCTTTGGACAGGGGTTAGATGAGGAGAATGGCCCCAATTGGCAAGAACTAAATGAAACCGCCCATAGATATGTGGAGGATACCGAAAATCACAATAGAGCCCCCGGCCCCGAAAAGGAAAGCACCCGCATCACCGACTGCACAGGCAGCACACACACCCATGAATCCAGTCACCACACAGCGCAGGTCATCGGATCGGGATGAGCCTGACTTTGTGTACACCACCCCACTAACCATCACCCAATTGAGAGATGCCTGCGCCAAAATTGAACCAATCGAACCCACAGCAGACCCACATAATTTATTTGAGAGAGTACGACGGCAAACGGTTATGTACGGTCTGCACGAAAGGGAGGAAGTTAAGCTTACAACCATGAGCCTTGACCCGTCCGTTAGCTCAGCTTTACCAGAACCACAGGATGTAGGAGGAGAACCTCTACAAGAAATGAAAACAGCTAATTTAGATCCGATTGTACAACAAGGGAGACCCCATAGAATGTTTGAACCGCAGTAAGCAAAAGAAGGGAGAGCATCCGACTGCATTTGCAGGTCGCCGCTGGGCCCATTTTAAAGCCGTATTTGGGGATTTGACCCACGCACACTTAGATTCCGACGACACAATTAAATGGGCTCGCACTTCTGTCTCCCACGCCCCAGAAGCAGGTAAAAAGGCTTGTGTAAATTACCACCCCGCAGACGCCACACATAATGAAGCTTGGGTGTTAAAGCGACTCTCCAGAGTTTGGGGATAATCCCTACATAGGAAGGCAGATCAGGAAAAGGCAGAGGCGAATATGCACCCAGTCCGGACTAATCAGGACACAGCATGGGTAAAAGAGAGCGGACATGAAGGACAGCATCCCAGAGAACAGGCACCACCAGGTTGCTGTAACTGTGGACACATGGGACATTACGTCCGCTAATGCAGACAAAACCCCCGAACCAGCAATGGCACCAGCAATCGAACGCCCCAACTCGGAACAATGTTAGGCCCATACATTGCATCAGCGCCCGTTCAGATAATGCATTAATCATCACCACAGATTGACGGTGTTCGGACTCTCCAACTTGGGTCTGCGACACACTCTGGACAAATCAGGCAGACCAGAAGTCACAGGCACAGTCCGGGGACACCAGTAGGACATTCCTTTGGGACACAGGAGGGTTCTGCACCACTTTAAACTCCTCCGCAATGTTTCAGTGCGACACATGGCCCACCACAGACACCATCACCCTTAGTGGATTTACAGGACATTACAGCAGGGATAGATATTCCCCCGTAGATATTCAGATAGGAACCATAAACACCAGGCACTCCGTTGTTTTGTCGACTTGCCCCAAATAGCCGAGCACATTCTAGGAATCGACTATATGAGCTCCCACAACATTTCCTTTGACCCCGTGAATTGGTGTGTATGGAAAATGGCCAAAACAGCGGGAGCCCTCCCACGCTCACAGTCGGGGACTACGAACATAGGATTTGCTCAGTAGGAGACTATTGGTTTGGTCCACAAACAATTAGTACAGACCAGACAATTAGAGAGGTCCTGAGAAAACATAAAGCATCCTTCGCCCAACACAAACACGATTGTGGGACGATCTCTGGCATGGTCATAATTTCAGGTCCCGATCCCAAGTCCCAGAAGCAATACGGTTTCCCACAGCAAGCCGAAGGTGAGATCTGAAAAGTCATCAATAGCTTACTAGATCAAGGAATAATTCGGCCCGTAGCCTCAACAAACAACGCCCCAATTTGGAGCGTAAAGAAACCCGACGGTTCATGGAGATTAATCATTGACTACCGAGAGCTCATCAAGGTCACGCCATGAGCATCCCCCACCGTTGCCACGGGTCACGAAACCATGTTCAAACAGGGGGTACACGCAAAGTACTTTACAGTGCTGGACATTAGCAATGGCTTCTGGCCCATCCCCTTAGATAAGGCCTGTCAATACAAGTTCGCGTTCACATTTCAAGGGCAGAAGTATACGTGGACATGTCTGCCGCAAGGTTTCCACAACTCCCCCTCCGTTTTTCACCGACATTTGGCCAACGAACTTTCCAATTTTTCCAGCCCCGACTGCCTTATTCAGTATGTGACCGACTTACTCCTACAGATGGACACAAAGGAAGTGCATGTTAAGCTTCTTTCAGAATTGCTAGGTCTCTTACAATCAATTGGATGCAAGGTTTACCCGAAAAAATTCCAGATCCTAAAATGAAAGGTCCTTTATTTAGGCACCATTAGGTTAGGCACTTCTCTACCCACGGGTATAGAGAGATTGAACAAACTAATTGAGTCAATATTTAAATTGCCCCTCCCCACAATGTCACTGCACTCCGGTCATTCTTAGGAATAGTTGGATATAGTAGGAACTGCATAGATGGTTTTGCCACAAAAGCAGCCCCACTCTCAGAGCTCCTTAAAAAGAACGCCCCATGGGAATGGCTTCCTCAGCACACGGACGCCATCGATGAATTAAAAGGCGCCCTGGGCAGAGCCACCGCTTTGCAAGTTCGAAACACACATTCTCCCTACGCCATAGTAGTAGCGACCATCGACCTAATCTATCAGCAATACTCCTACAGGAAAGACATGACTGCTTAGGACCCGTAGCCTATGCCTCACGAATTTTGGATCCTGTAGAGCAAGGATTATCAGCCTGCGAGCGGCACTTGCTCGCAGTCTTTTGGGCAGTGCAGTATTTTGATTATATCAAAGGCCTTAACCCAGTAAGGGTTTTAACTGAGCACACCCCAACGCAGCTGTTGTTTGATAGTAGGTTAAAGGGCGGTTCAGTCAGCAGGATTCGAGCAGGTGGCTGGCCAATGTTGTTACAGGGAAGGGACATGACAGTTAAACGTACAAAGACCCACACATTGTTAGTAGACAACCTTCAGTATGCAGGATCCCCACATGAGTGCCAGATCATTGCAGCCAAACACCACACAGGAACCTTTATTCCGAAGTCGCTACACTCACGAGCAAGCATCAGAACACAGAATCCCCAGACCACGGACAACACTTTAAAAATTTACTTAGGCTGTTCCTTCACCATTGTGAATGGAAAGAGAATGATTGGTTGTGGGATGTATGAGGAAGACGCCCAGGGAAGCGCATTAGAGGAAATTTCCGAAAAATTACTCGGCCACCAAGGATCACAAGCAGCCGAGTTAGCAGCTGTAGCATATGTAGTGCAGCAGCCAGATTCATTTCCGAGTCCAGCGGACATACATCCAGACAGGTTATATATCTGCAATAGTCTGACAGAATTCCTGCCCCTATGGGAATCTCGAGGATTCGTATCCGCTGATGGTAAACCACTACCCTCAGCCCCATTGTTGAAGCATATCCTTAAGACAGCAAGAGACCGCCCATATGGCATAATCAAAGCGAGAATCCATCATCGTTCCTCCCCATCGGGTAACGTAAAGGACTTAGCCAAGTCAGGATCACACCACGGACACTTTTTGTAACCCCCCCAAAAGTGAACTGATACACGCAGTCCAGGTTTAACAGACAAATATCGAAGATTTAGCCCAGGCCCAAAAGGCAGACGACACTCTAAAGCAGGTTTTAGACAGGGTAGCACGGTAGCATTGTGGATAGCACAATTGCTTCACAGCTCCAGGATCCCAGGTTCGATTCAGGCTTGGGACACTGTCTGTGCAGACTCTGCACATCCTCCCTGTCTGTGCGTGGGTTTCCTCCGGGTGCTCCGGTTTCCTCCCACAGTCCAAAGATGTGCGGGTCAGATGGATTGGTTGTTCTAAATTGCCCTTAGTGTCCAAAGTTGCCCTTAGTGTTGGGTGGTGTTGCTGGGTTATGGGGATGGGGTGGAGGTGTTGACCTTGGGTAGGGTGCTTTTTCCAAGAGCTGGTGCAGACTCGATGGGCCGAATGGCCTCCTTCTGCACTGTAAATTATGTGTAATGTCCCAGCCCCCTACGACAAATTCAAGGACACACTGACGGTACAGGACGGAATAATTTTGAAAAATAGAATTTATGTGGTCCCCACCCAGGACAGAAACCAGATAATTTACCAGTTTCGTGACGGACACGGACATCAGGAGATAGACAATACAATTGCCCATTTAAGACCTTTGTGCTATTCCCTCATTTAAAAGCCGACGTCATGCATTATGTTGAGAATTGTTTAATCTGTGCACAGAACAATTCTGAAAGGTAATTAAAGGAAGAACAATTGAGAAATACCCGACCTGTTAATGGGCTATGGGCAAATTTACAGTTCACCTACATTGGTGTCCCCCCGTTCCCCCCCCCCCCCCCCCCCCCCCCCCGCAGAAATGGTGTAAATATATATTAGTAGTCATCAACACCTTTACAAAATGGGTAGAAGCATTACATCCCGGACGAACATAGCGAAAGCCGGAGCTAAGATTTTGACCCAACAGATATTTACGCGCTGTGGTATTCCCGCAGCATTGAGTCAGACACAGGTTCCCATTTCACCGGCAGATCCATGCAAAATGTCCTAACGATTTTTGGAATCACGAAAAATTTCACATAGCGTATCACCCCAATCCAGTGGCATTGTTGAACGAATGAATCGCACCTTGAAAGCTACTATTAGGAAAATGGTGCAACAGCCTATCACCACATGGGACAAAGTCCTCCCATTCGCCCTCATGTTTATTAGGAACACAGTATCCAGTTCCAGAGGTTTCACCCCCCACACTCTCATGACCGGACGGCCCTTGAAAGGAACTGAATATTTATTAGGTCTCGATTTGGCAAGCCCCACAGTCACCGCCCTCCCCAGGAAAACGCAGTCCATCAAGTCACGGAAAATATTAAAGAAGCACAGCTCGCTGCAGCTGTCCGACTCGGCGCTAGGAAAAAGCAGAGTAAGGCCTGCATTGATAAAACAGTCCACCCGTAGACTATACAATGAGCAAATGATAGTTTCCGTGTACAATCCCATGTCGTACGTCTCCTCTAAATTTGCAGGACCCTACTCCATTTCGGACAAAGTGAGCCCCTCTGTGTACAACATAACATTAGCCAATTGTAAACCGGGTTGGTTCCACATCAACGACCTCAAAGTCGATGGAACCCAATGTAGCCACTCCCACTACGTCTCCTTGGCAATAGCAGACGGTTCCGCCCCGCCCATCGACAACCTAGTCCAACCCTCCCCCAGCCATGACAGCACGTCCACGCCCACGGACCAGACCTTGTCTCTGCCCACACGTATCACTTTCCACCTTGAGCTTGATTCAGACGATAGCGCCAGCCTTCCCGGATTGACCACGATCACTGACCACTGGTACAACCTCCCCGGCCCCAGTCACTCCAGCCCCTGGAACCAAGACCAGTACATGTTTGGCCCCCAATATTCCCTTCCAACGCCAGAGTCACCGCCACCGCGAGACAACTGTAAATTTCCCTTTGCTGATACCACCTCTCAAGACAAGTGAACCCCTCTTTGGCAGCGCGACAACTTTTGTAGACTCGTAAGACATGACGATTCGGATTCCACGACGGCCCACGCGGCCACGGCACGAAAACGGCAGACTCGAGTCTGTCAACCGAGAGATGGTGACGATTCCGAGTCTTCATCCCGTTACGGTTACCCTTTTACAACGCTTTTTGATACAGAACCCTATGGTGTCAGGGTGATGAGGAAAAAGGAGCAGCATAAGAATTAAGGTGGCCTACTTCCTGATGGAGCCTGCCCGCCTTATTTCCTTCTATCTTTCCTATTGCGACATGGTTATAATTAATGTCGGCCAAACACGCAATTTCTTGATACAGTCATACTTACTCTTCCGATGTAATTTACTGACCAATGGCCGTTAAACGAACAATTGTTGGATCTCACATGTATTACAAATTCTTTCCGCTCGTTTCGGTCACCCAGATAGTGGAGTAACGGCACTAATCCGCGCCCTGCCTGAGGACAACAAGTGCATCCGGCCAGTTAAGCTCGGGTATGGAGCAACGGCACTGACCACCGCCCGACACGGGAATCCCACCCAGTCTAGCCCTGCCGCGGCCCTCACCTACCTCATGTTCCAGTCACTTTGAGTACTCCGAAATGGTTCTTTACACTTTGCACTGTCTTTTGCGGGTCTTAGTATTCCCTGCTCTGCTCTTTATTGAGGTTTAAAGAATGCCCTTTGCCACAGTTTGTGCACTCATCCCTTTACCTTCCGCGACCCTCTGGTCGTTCCCCACCTGCTATTTACACGTTTGACACACTTGGTTGCCACAGATTCTGCTGTACGCGAACCACCTCTGGACCCTGGGACGAAGAAACTTTATAAAACAGGCCGCCCTAAAATTCGGCGAGTTAAGAATGAGCCTCAATCATCAATGGTTTTCGTAAAGAAAAGACTGGACGGTGAAATTGTCCACCCACTCCCCGCATCGACCACAAGCTGCGAGATTCTCTGCACTGAAAATGACTTTTTTTTTGTCGCGTGCCTTTTCTCTAAAAAACGTTATTTCTAAAGAAAAAAAATGAGGGAGTCACACATGGTGACCAATCTAACGGGTAATTGAAGTTCTGACAGGAACAGAAACAAAACGAGATGTTAACCAACGATAATAACAGATATTATGCTTGCACCCCCAGGAATATATGAAGAACGGAAGACAGAAGAAGACAGGAATGATGACCTCCATTGTGATCATGGCTGGGCTCCTACAACTGCGTGCGTTACAAGCCTCTGTACCCTACACTACACCAGCCCCGAACATGACCACGCAACATGATACCGCTAGCCCGGAAACCACACCACAAATAGAGATAAACACTGAAAGCCCCACTTAGTACGATAACATTGTTAAATGACATTCCCTTTCCTGCACACGATAACCTGCAGTGTCATCCAGACACTTAGACTCCGCAAATGGCGAAAAAGAGCCTCCGGCTTCCCGATATATACACCCCCAGCCCCCTTCTTCGGAATTCACCCAACCCAACAAACAATGTTACCACCGATAAAAATAAAGATTGTACATCTGTCATGCGAGAGTGCCTTTAAGAACTGGATGTGTAAGCAATGTAACTTTAAGAAAACAGTGATGTCATAGAGTGGGTGGAGCTCAGCTCAGTTCAGCCATTTTGCAGTTTAGTTTAGTTTTGCAGTTGGGAGGAAAAGAGCTGTGTGTGTGTCTGTGTTTTGCAGTGAGCTGGATCTCTGCCATGAAAGACTATCTCTGGATCATGTGGGTGATTTAAACTTGTAATAGTGAAGCCTTTAACCTGATGTGATTTTGTTTAAAGGTGTTCAGTCTCTTGGAAGTTTGAAGGAACATTTTCAGGAATTATTTACTTTTGCAATATTTTCAGAGTTACCTTTGAAGTAAGGGGTGTTAAGAGATCCAATGTTTATTTAAGATGTTAAGTTGGGTTCATGGAATAAACAGTGTTTAGGGAAAAACCCGTGTGCTAGGAAAAGCAACAAATCCATTAAAGGGAGAGATTGATTGAACTCCATGACACATTTTGGGTATCTGAAAACGCCTCACCCATAACAAATGGGAGCTCGTCCGGGATAAAAGTGTATCTATTGGATTGTCTTTTGTGAACTTAAAGACAGTGAAGGATTGTTGCTTTTCCAGTGTGGTATTTTAGTTTACGTGGGGAGGGTGTTGTCAACAATGGCTCTTTCAGAGGCGCAGACGTTTTTGAGGGTGAAGAATGTCACATGTAGTACTTTACGGACAGAAACGAAAAGCAGACTGTTAGATTTGGCAAGAACATTGCAGTTCACATTACCTGACAAAATGCGAAAAGATGAGGTAATTATGGCGGTGGTTAAGCATTTCAAATTGCCTGAGAAAGAGTTTGACTCATTGGAAATGGCAAAAATTCAGTTGCAAATTAAACAAAGGGAACATGAGAAAGAATTAAAGCGGCTTGCATACGAGAGTGAGAGAGAGGAAAACGAAATAGAAAGAGAGAGTGAGGAAAAAGAAAAGGAGAGAGAAGAAAGGAGAAAAGAAAGAATGGCTCAAGCAGAATAAAAAGAAAAAGAAAGGGAGATACAGATCAGGGAAAAAGATAAAGAGAGGGAGTTTGAACTTCAGAAAATGGCCATGAAACATGACAATCAGTTAAAATTGGTAGACGTCAAGGGAAACGTACAGTTGGATGATAGTGACGAGGATAGTGAGAAAGAGCGTCATAGTCGAAGGCTTGGTGGGAATCTATTTAAATATGTCCAAGCATTGCCAAGATTTGACGAAAAGGAATTGGTAGTCTTTTTCATTTCATTTGAGAAGGTAGCTAAACAAATGAAATGGCCACAGGACATGTGGGTGTTACTGATTCAAACAAAGCTGGTACTTAGAGCGAGTGAAATGTTTGCATCACTACCGGAGGAGGTATCTGGAACGTATGAGGAGGTGAAGAAATCCATCTTAAGTGCATATGAGCTAGTGCCTGAAGCTTACAGAAAAAGTTTTAGAAATTTAAGGAAAGAATTTGGTCAAACGTTCATGGAGTTTGAAAGGCTCAAACAGAGTCATTTTGATAGGTGGATAAGGGCTTTGAAAATAGACCGAACGTATGAAGCTCCCACAGAAATTATACTTTTTAAGGAGTTTAAAAATTCAATTCCTGATGTAGTGAGAACTCATGTGGAAGAACAGAGGGTTAAAACTGCGAGATTAGCAGCGGAAATGGCAGATGATTATGAATTAGTTCATGAATCAAAGATGGGTTTCCGACATCAGTTTCAGCCGGTGAGGGATAGAAACTGGGGACATGAGAAATACTCAAGTAGTAAAGGTAAAGGTGATCTGATGGGAGACAATAAAGAGAATGTATCTCAGAATAACAAAGAAATCCAAGAGGGTGGAAATAAATGAAAACCTTCAGATATGTTCACTGTAATAAACCAGGCCATGTAAAATCACCATAAGACCATAAGACACAGGAGCGGAAATAAGGCCATTCGGCCCATCGAGTCCACTCCACCATTCAATCATGGCTGATTTCAACTCCATTTACCCGCTCTTTCTCCGTAGCCCTTAATTCCTCGAGAAATCAAGAATTTATCAACTTATGTCTGAAAGACACTCAACGTCCCGGCCTCCACCGTCCTCTGTGGCAATGAATTCCACAGACCACCACTCTCTGGCTGAAGACATTTCTCCTCATCTCTGTTCTAAAGTGACTCCCTTTTATTATAAGGCTGTGCCCCCGGGTCCTATTCTCCCCTGCTAATGGAAACAACTTCCCTACGTCCACCCTATCTAAGCCATTCATTATCTTGTAAGTTTCTATTAGACCTCCCCTCAACCTCCTAAACTCCAATGAATATAATCCCAGGATCCTCAGATGGCCATCGTATGTTAGGTCTACCATTCCTGGGATCATCCGTGTGAATATCCGCTGGACCCGCTCCAGTGCCAGTATGTCCGTCCTGAGGTGTGGGGCCCAAAATTGTTCACAGTATTCTAAATGGGGCCTAACTAATGCTTTATAAAGCTTCAGAGGTACATCCCTGCATTTATATTCCAAGCCTCTTGAGATAAATGACAACATTGCATTTGCTTTCTAAATTACGGACTCAACCTGCAAGTTTACCTTTAGAGAATCCTGGACTAGGACTGCCAAGTCCCTTTGCACTTCAGCATTATGAATGTTGTCACCATTTAGAACATAGTCCATGCCACTATTCTTTTTTCCAAAGTGCAAGACCTCGCACTTGCCCACGTTGAATTTCATCAGCCATTTCATGGACCACTCTCCTAAACTGTCTAAATCTTTCTGCAGCCTCCCCACCTCCTCCATACTACAAGCCCCTCCACCTATCTTTGTATCATCGGCAAACTTAGCCAGAATGCCCCCAGTCCTGTCATCTAGATCGTTAAGAAACAAAGAGAACAGCTGTGGCCCCAACACTGAACCCTGCGGGACACCACTCGTCACCGGTTGCCATTCCGAAAAAGAATCTTTTATCCCAACTCTCTGCCTTCTGCCTGACAGCCAATCGTCAATCCATGTTAGTACCTGGCCTCGAAAACCATGGGCCCTTATTTTACTTAGCAGTCTCCCGTGAGGCACCTTATCAAAGGCCTTTTGGAAGTCAAGATAGATAACATCCATTGGCTCTCCTTGGTCTAACCTATTTGTTATATCTTCAAAGACCTCTAGCAGGTTTGTCAGGCACGACCTCCCCTTACTAAATCCATGCTGACTTGTCCTAATCCGACCCTGCACTTCCCAGAATTTAGAAATCTCATCCTTAACAATGGATTCTAGAATCTTGCCAACAACCGAGGTGAGGCAAATTGGCCTATAATTTTCCATCTTTTTCCTTGTTCCCTCCTTGAACAGGGGGGTTACAACAGCGATTTTCCAATCCTCTGGGACTTCCCCTGACTGCACTGACTTTTGAAAGATCATAACTAAAGCATCCACTATTTCTTCAGCTATATCCTTTAGAACTCTAGGATGTAGCCCATCTGGGCCCGGAGATTTATCAATTTTTAGACCTCTTAGTTTCTCTAGCACTTTCTCCTTCGTGATGGCTACCATATTCAACTCTGCCCCCTGACTGTCCTGAATTGTTGGGCTATTACTCATGTCTTCTACTGTGAAGACTAATGCAAAGTACGCATTTAGTTCCTCAGCTATTTCCTTGTCTCCCATCACGAGATTACCAGCGTCATTTTGGAGCGGCCCAATGTCAACTTTTGCCTCCCGGTTGTTTTTACTGTATTTAAAGACAATTTTACTGTCATTCCTAATGTTACTGGCTAGCCTACCTTCATAATTGATCCTCTCTTTCCTTATTTCTCTCTTTGTTATCCACTGTTTGTTTTTGTAGCCTTCTCAACCTTCTGACTTCTCACTACTCTTTGCCACATTATAGGGTTTCTCTTTTGCTTTGATGCATTCGCTGAATTCCTTTGTCAGCCATGGCTGCCTAATCCACCTTCTGAAAACCTTTCTTTTCTTTGGGATGAACCTCTGTACTGTGTCCTCAATTACTCCCAGAAACTCCTGCCATTGCTGTTCTACTGTCTTTCCCAATAGGCTCTGCTCCCAGTCGATTTTCGTCAGTTCCTCCCTCATGCCCCTGTAGTTACCTTTATTTAACTGTCACACCTTTACATCTGATTCTACCTTCTTTCTTTCAAATTGGAGATTGAATTCTACCATATTATGATCACAGCCTCCTAAGTGCTCCCTTACTTTAATATCTTTAATCAAGTCTGGCTCATTACATAACACTAAGTCCAGCACAGCCTGTTCCCTGGTGGGCTCCATCACAAGCTGGTCCAAAAAACCCTCCTGTAAACATTCAATGAATTCCCTTTCCTTGGGTCCACTGGCAGCATTATTTACCCAGTCCACCTGCATATTGAAGTCCCCCATGATCACTGTGACCTTGCCTATCTGGCATGCACTTTCTATTTCGTGGTGCATTTTGTGCCCCTGGTCCTGACCACTGTTAGTAGGCCTGTACATAACTCCCATTATGTTTTTTTTGCCTTTGTGGTTCCTCAACTCTACCCACACAGACTCCACATCATCTGACCCTATGTCGTTTAGTGCGATTGATTTAATTTCATTCCTAATTAACAAGGCAACCCCGCCCCCTCTGCCCACCTCTCTGTCTTTTCGATAGGTTGTGAATCCCTGGATGTTTAAATGCCAGTCCTGAACCCCCTGCAACCACGTCTCTGTGATGCCTACCACATCATACCTGCCAGTCACAATCTGGGCCACAAGCTCATCTACCTTGTTCCGTACACTGCGCGCATTTAAATATAGCACCTTTAATTCTCTATTGAACAACCCTTTTTGTTTTCTTAGTGTGGTGGACCTTGGTTTACTGAGCCTTTCCATACACTGTGTCATATTTTGTGGGATGGGGACTATCGTAACCTCTCCTGAGTTTTGTCTTTTCATGCTTTTTTGTATTCCTAAGCAGCTACTCTTTCCACTGATTACTTCACCTCTTGGTTCCCTGACTTTCCCTCCCCCCCCCCCCCCCACCCACCCCCCTTACCAATCTCTAGATTGAACTCCTATTGACCACC
The DNA here is from genome assembly GCF_047496885.1 of Scyliorhinus torazame. Lineage (NCBI taxonomy): Eukaryota > Metazoa > Chordata > Chondrichthyes > Carcharhiniformes > Scyliorhinidae > Scyliorhinus > Scyliorhinus torazame. The sequence goes on along the minus strand of NC_092726.1, from coordinate 135,457,092 downwards.
CTATTTACTCTTTGCGCCAAAACACTGGTCCCAGCTCGGTTCAGGTGGAGACCATCCCAACGGTATAGGTCCCCCCGTCCCAAAACTGACGACAGTGTCCAATGAAAATGAACCCCTCTTTCCCACACCTCTCTTTCAGCCACGTGTTAACTTCCCTTATTCTTGCCTCCCTATGCCAATTTGCACGTGGTTCGGGTAGTAATCCGGAGGTTATGACCCTTGAGGACCTGTTTTTCAATTTGAATCCTACCTCTTTATAATCTCTAAACAGGTCCTCGTTTCTAGTCTTGCCTATGTTGTTGGTACCGACATGACCACAACAACTGGATCCTCCTCCCTCCCTCTCCAGTACCTTTTCAAGCCGGTCAGAGATGTCCCGCACCCTAGCACCGGGCAGGCAACATACCATGCGGGACTCTTTATCCTGCTCACAAAGGATACTATCTATCCCCCTGATAATAGAATCCCCAACAACTATAACTTGCCTATTTACTCCCTCCCCTTGAATGGCCTGCTGAACCATGGTGCCTTGGTCAGCTAACTCATCCTTCCTGCAGCCCTGTTCACCATCCACACAGGGAGCAAGTGCCTCATACCTGTTGTACAGGGTCAAGGGCTGTGGCTCATGAGTTCCTGACTGCTGGTTCCCTTTACCTGCCTGACTTGCAGTCACACCCTGCTGTCCCTGGCCACTGGAAGGATTTAAACTACTTACACTGACAGGTGTGACTGTCTCCTGAAACACAGTGTCCAGGTAAGTCTCCCCCTCCCGGATGTGCCTCAGTGTTTGAAGCTCAGCCTCCAGCTCATCAACTCTGAGCCGGAGCTCTTCAAGCAGCCAACACTTACTGCAGATGTGGTCGCTGCAGCGCGCAATAGGATCTGCCAGCTCCCACATCAAGCAGCTCCAGCACATCACCTGACCAGCCATCACTAATTAATTAATTACTTTAATTTAAGTTTACGAGTTTAGCTGTGTTTTTAAAAAAATTTGGGGCAGATTTGCTATCAACCAATCAGATCACAGCTTCCCTCTGACATCACTTTTGGTTAAAAAAAATGGGAAACAGGAAGTTACCATTAGGTTTTTATCCACACAGAGACTGGTCCTCCTCCTCCGAACGGCTCCCGAAATTAGGCCCGGAGAAAGAGAGAGAATAAAACAGTAGGGAAAAAGCACCTTCTCCCACTCTTCACCGAATTACTTCACTGTACCAAGTTAACAAACTCTCACTCTGTCTGTGTCTCACTCACTCAGGCTGTGTCTCTTTGACCTGCGCAATGCTGGTGTTATGGCGCAATCACAGTGTTGGTGGTTGAAGAAAAGCACTGGGAAGGCTATTGTGGTAAAACAGGATAAGACTGGGATTTGTTAGAGCGGAAAAGGAAAGCCCAAGGGAAGCGAATGAGGTGCAAACGATTGTACAGCCTGTTCAAAAAGTAATTGTTAAGAAGGTGCCAGATGTGTTTAAAGAATTTACTTGTGTGGGTAAAGTTTACTCATGTGTATCAGGAGGAGCAGGTAAAGAAGTCACAATTTCGAGCGAGCGAGGGAACCGTGGTTTACCAAAGAAGTGGAATCTCTTGTTAAGAGGAAGAAGGAGGCCTATGTGAAGATGAGGTGTGAAGTTTCAGTTGGGGCTCTTGATAGTTACAAGGTAGCGAGGAAGGATCTAAAAAGAGAGCTAAGACGAGCAAGGAGGGGATATGAGAAGTATTTGGCAGGCAGTATCAAGGAAAACCCAAAAGCTTTATATGGGTATGTCAGGAATAAAAGAATGACTAGTGTAAGAGTAGGGCCAGTCAAGTACAGGAATGGGAAGTTGTGTGTGGAGTCTGAAGAGATAGGCGAGATACTAAATGAATATTTTTCGTCAGTATTCACTCAGGAAAAAGAGAATGTTGCGGAGGAGAATGCTGAGACCCAGGCTATTAGAATAGATGGCATTGAGGTACGTAGGGAAGAGGTGTTGGCAATTCTGGTGAACAGGCTGAAAATAGACAAGTCCCCGGGGCCTGATGGGATTTATCCTAGGATTCTCTGGGAGGACAGGGAAGAGATTGCTGGGCCTTTGGCTTTGATTTCTATGTCATCATTGGCTACAGGAATAGTGCCAGAGGGCTGGAGGATAGCAAATGTGGTCCCTTTGTTCAAGAAGGGGAGTAGAGACAACCACGGCAACTATAGACCGGTGAGCCTCACGTCTGTTGTGGGTAAAGTCTTGGAGGGGATTATAAGAGACAAGATTTATAATCATCTAGATAGGAATAATATGATTAGGGATAGTCAGAATGGCTTTGTGAAGGGTAGGTCATGCCTCACAAACCTTATCGAGTTCTTTGAGAAGGTGACTGACCAGGTAGACTAGGGTAGAGCAGTTGATGTGGTGTACATGGATTTCAGTAAAGCGTTTGATAAGGTTCCCTACGGTAGGCTATTGCAGAAAATACGGAGGCTGGGGATTGAGGGTGATTTAGAGATGTGGATCAGAAACTGGCTAGCTGAAAGAAGACAGAGGGTGGTGGTTGATGGGAAATGTTCAGAATAGAGTTAAGTTACAAGTGGCGTACCACAAGGATCTGTTCTTGGGCCGTTGCTGTTTGGCATTTTTATAAATGACCTAGAGGAGGGCGCAGAAGGGTGGGTGAGTAAATTTGCAGACGACACTAAAGTCGGTGGTGTTGTCGACAGTGCAGAAGGATGTTGCAGGTTACAGAGGGACATAGATAAGCTGCAGAGCTGGGCTGAGAGGTGGCAAATGGAGTTTAATGTAGAGAAGTGTGAGGTGATTCATTTTGGAAGGAATAACAGGAATGCGGAATATTTGGCTAATGGTAAAGTTCTTGGAAGTGTGGATGAGCAGAGGGATCTAGGTGTCCATGTACATAGATCCCTGAAAGTTGCCACCCAGGTTGATAGGGTTGTGAAGAAGGCCTATGGAGTGTTGGCCTTTATTGGTAGAGGGATTGATTTCCGGAGTCAGGAGGTCATGTTGCAGCTGTACAGAACTCTGGTACGGCCGCATTTGGAGTATTGCGTACAGTTCTGGTCACCGAATTATAGGAAGGGCGTGGAAGCTTTGGAACGGGTGCAGAGGATATTTACCAGGATGTTGCCTGGTATGGAGGGAAAATCTTATGAGGAAAGGCTGATGGACATGAGGTTGTTTTCGTTGGAGAGAAGAAGGTTAAGAGGAGACTTGATTGAGGCATACAAAATGATCAGAGGGTTACATATGGTGGACAGTGAGAGCCTTCTCCCGCGGATGGAAATGGCTAGCACGAGGGGACATAGCCTTAAACTGAGGGATAATAGATATAGGACAGAGGTCAGAGGTAGGTTCTTTACGCAAAGAGTGATGAGGCCGTGGAATGCCCTACCTGCAACAGTAGTGAACTCGCCAACATTGAGGGCATTTAAAAGTTTATTGGATAAGCATATGGATGATAATGGCATAGTGTAGGTTAGATGGCTTTTGTTTTTTGACTTCCCATGTGGGTGCAACATCGTGGGCCGAAGGGCCTGTACTGCGCTGTATCGTTCTATGTTCTATGTTCTAATTTTAAGAGATACAGGGGCATATCAATCTTTAATGGTAAAAGATAAGGAATTATGTAGTTTGGGAAGAATGTTGCCAGAAAAGGTGGTGCTATGTGGAATTCAGGGTGAGAGGAGTAGCGTTCCATTGTCTAAGGTAAGTTTGTAAAGTCCAGTGAAGAGTGGTGAAGTGGTAGAAGGAGTAATAGATAAACTATCTTGTCCAGTAATACAGTTGATCTTGGGTAATGATATAGCTGGAGCGCAGGTGCGAGTGATGCCTACTGTGGTTGATAAGCCAGTGGAAAATCAGTCAACTGAATTGTTGAAGGACGAACATCCTGGGATTCTTCCGGATTGTGTAGTAACAAGGTCGCAAAGTCACAGGTTAAGACAAGAGGAGAAATCAAAGAGTGAAGATGAAGTTGAAGTGCAATTATCAGAACCGAGTATTGATCAGACAGTTGAAAAAGAACAAGAACAGGTGGAGGATGAGGCGGATATTTTTAGTTCAGGAAAATTGGCGGAATTACAACAGAGAGATGTAGAAATAAAAGGTATATATCAGAAAGCATATACGGAGAGGAATCTGAGAGTATACCATAGTGTTATTACCGTAACAATGATGTCTTGATGAGAAAATGGAGACCTGTACATCTGCAGCCGAAGAAAAGTGGGCAGAAGTTCATCAAGTAGTATTGCCGGTAGGGTATAGAAAGGAGATATTGCGAGCTGCACATGAGGTACCAGTGGGAGGTCATTTGGGAATAAGGAAAACTCAAGCTAAAATCCAGAAATAGTTTAGTTGGCCTGGACTACATAAAGATGCAGTTAAATGTTGTCAATCATTTCACACATGTCAAGCGATAGGGTAATCTCAAGCAGTGATAAAACGAGCGCCCTTAATCCCCATTCCAGCATTTGAAGAACCTTTTCCAAGGTTCCTAATCGATTGTATAGGACCGCTTCCTAAAACAAAAAGTGGGAATCAATATCTTTTGACTATAATGGATGTGTCTACTAGGTTCCCAGAAGCCCTTCCAGTGCATAATATTACAGCTTAAAGGATTGTGGAGTAGTTACTTCAATTATTTACTGGATATGGACTACCCACAGAAATTCAGTTGGATCAAGGATCAAATTTTACTTTAAAGTTATGCAAATGATATATGGATAGCTTAGGAATAAAACAATTTAAATCAACTGCGTACCACCCAGAATCGCAGGGAGCGTTAGAAAGGTGGCATCAGGCATTAAAGACAATGTTGAGGGCTTAGTGTCACGATTATCCAGAGGATTGGGATAAAGGAATCCCATTCATATTGTTTGCAATTAGGGATGCACCTAATGTGTCTCCCAAATTTAGTCCTTTTGAACAAATTTTTGGCCATGAGGTAAGAAGACCAGTTAAATTGATTAAGGAGAAATATTTGGGTGAGAATTCGGAAATTACATTATTGGATTACGTGTCAAATTTTAGGGAACGAGAAAATAGAGAAGGTGAATTGGCTAGACAACATTTGAGAGTTGCACAAAATGTGATGAAACGGGTAACGGACAAGGAATCCAAAGTTCGTAGTTTTGTCAGTGGAGATAAAGTTTTAGTGTTGTTATCAGTGGTAGGTGAGCCTTTAAAAGCTAGGTTTTGTGGACCTTTTCAGATTGAAAGGAAATTAAGTGAGGTGAATTATGTGGTAAAACACGAGAAGAAGGAAGACTCGCCGAGTGTGTCATGTGAATATGCTTTAAAGGTACTTTGAAAGGGAAGGAAAGAAAAAGGAGTATGTTTTAATGATTCTAACTCAAAGTGACGAACCAAATCCAGATGACTGTGAATTTGACATACCTCAAATTAAAATTGGAAAATGAGGATGTTCTTAAAAATTGGGATGAATTTTTAAGTTACCTTCCAGAGGAAAAACAAACTGACCTGAAAGCGTTATTGATATCAGATGGGCAGGTTTGTAGAGATAAATTGGGAAGTACTAAAAATGGCTCTACATGATGTTGATGTGGGAAATGCTGTTCCCATCAAACAACATCCATGTAGACTTAATCCTTTAAAATTGGCACAGGTTAACAGAGAGATTGAGAGTATGCTGAAGAATGGCCTAATTGAAGTTGGTTGCAGCCAATGGAGCTCACTCATAGTGATGGTACCTAAACCAGATAGTACCCATCGGTTGTGTGTGGACTATAGAAAGGTGAATGCAGTTAGAAGAACGGACTCTTATCCTGTCCCACCATTGAAGGATTGCATGGAGAAACTGGGACAATCTGCTTTTATTGCCAATTTCCAGACATGAAAAGAACATTTAAAACATCGTATGGAGTTCTGCGGTCGACTTCAGGGGGCGGGTTTGGTGATGAACCGAGCAGAAAGTGAATTTGGAGAAGCGCGAACCACTTTCCTTGAGGAGTTTCCAATACCCTCAAGACGAAGTTAAATAATGAGATTTCTTAACATGAATGAATTTGATCGAACAGTTGTGCAAAAGTTTTGGGCGTGATTATTCCACCAATGGAATTGCTGAAGAAACGGAAAACGTTTCAATAGACAGCCGACTTTCAACAGGCATTTTACTGCCTGCAAGCTGTGATCACCAATGCTTGGGGGGATGTGTCATGCGAGAGTGCCTTTAAGAACTGGGTGTTTAAGCAATGTACCTTTAAGAAAACAGTGCTATCATAGAGTGGGTGGAGCTCAGCTCAGTTCAGCCATTTTGCAGTTTAGTTTAGTTTTGCAGTTGGGAGGAAAAGAGCTGGGTGTGTGTCTGTGTTTTGCAGTGAGCTGGATCTCTGCCATGAAAGACTATCTCTGGATCATGTGGGTGATTTAAACTTGTAATAGTGAAGCCTTTAACCTGATGTGATTGTGTTTAAAGGTGTTCAGTCTCTTGGGAGTTTGAAGGAACATTTTAAGGAATTATTTACTGTTGCAATATTTTCAGAGTTACCTTTGAAGTAAGGGGTGTTAAGAGATCCAATGTTTATTTAAGATGTTAACTTGAGTTCATGGAATAAACAGTGTTTTGTGTTTAAAAACCCACTTGTCCATATTTGTAATCCCACACCGAGGGAAAAAGCCGTGTGCAAGGAAAAGCAACAAATCCATTAAAGGGAGAGGTTGGTTGAACTCCATGGTACATATTGGTGTTCTGAAAACGCCTCGCTCATAACACACCTCTGTAACGTTGATAAGTTAAGTAGAAATGTGAAGCTGCCGTTGGTTTAAACATTTTGTATTGTACATAATGTCCAATTTATATTTGCCAGCAGCATGAGAGTACCTTAGATAGTGATGGGTAGATATTCCCTTTTGCGAATATGTAAAATGTGTAATAGTTAAACGTTTTAGAATGACCCCTTAGAGATTAGGAACGTATGATGTGTTAATAAAACTTAAGTAAATGCTCCAAAACATAGGACAGAGAAGTATAGAAACTGTCCTTGACCAAGGGTAACCGGCAGCCCAAGGACGGATGAGAGATCAACAGTGTAATCCACCATGCTTTGCGTTCAACATCAGGAGGGCGGGATGTAGCCATCTCAGATGGCCACCTGCAAAGGACCATGGGAATTATGGCCAACCCAGGGCTCAGACACACTCAGAGCTTGTGTGTGTATTTGTAACCCAGATAGCTAGACGCGATCGAAACACCCGCTCGTTTGCATTCTAATGGCCCATTTACCCAGAACAAAAGGACTGTACTAGATACAGATGCAGATTAAATGGCGCCACGCCCTTTGCTAAGAAAGCCCAAACTACCAAGGTGAATGACCGCTCAGGACACGCCCAGCAATCAAGGTACCCGCCCCTTTGTTGGCCAAAATCGAAGGCAGTGATCGAAGCATTTCGAATTATTGGGTCCAAAGCTAAGGACCGCCCCAAAGAGCGCGAAGTCCTACTCCTATAACCAAGTGTAGCATTACGACCAGAAGACAAGTTCAAGACCAACGATCGCTATCGGATGAGCCCAGGAGAAACAAAGCCACTTCTTCTACCAAGCCACGCAAGATCCGAACAAAGGCCTTGTTCATCTGCAAAGAGCCGGTTGCCCTGAAGTTAAGTTTAGGTTATTGTAGTTGTTAGGTGTAGTTTAACTTATATTGTTTTATTTTGCGTGTCGAAGTAATCCTTGTGTATAAATAAACTATCTTGGAACTTGAACTGACTAACTGGTTGATTGGACTTTGATCGATATCCGGTAAAGCCTTATGGTGGTATCATTTGATACATGGCGACTCCGAAAAGCAATATTATCATTGCTAAGTGCCATATCTAGTTAGTTTGCCAACACTGGCTAGGGGGATCACTGGCAGGGCTGTCTGGCGTGGGGGGAAACTGACAGGGATAGCTGGGAAGCACTGACTGGGCTGGCGGGCAGGGCACTGGCAGAGCTGGCTGGGGGTTCTCTGGCAGGGATTCCTGGGTGAGGGGGCATTTGCAGGGCTGGCTGGAGGGAGGTGGAGGCACTGGCATGGATGGCTGGGAGGCACTGGCAGGTCTGGCGAGTGTGTGCTGGCAGGGTTGGTTGTGGGCACTGGCCGGGATGGCTGGGAGGCACTGGCAGGTCTGGCGAGTGTGTGCTGGCAGGGTTGGTTGCGGGCACTGGCCGGGATGTCTGGGGGCACTGGCAGATGTGGCTGGGAGCACTCGCAGGGATGGATGGGGGGACTGGCAGGGATGGCTGGGGGCACTGGCAGGGGTAGCTGGGGGCACTGCCAGAGATGGCTGGGGCACAGTCAGGGATGGCATGCGGCACTGGCAGGGATCGCGGGCGGCACTGGCAGGGTTGCCTGGGGCCACTGGTATGGGTTGCTGAGGGCAGTAGCAGGGATGGCTAGGCGCACTGGCAGGGATGGCTGGGGGCACTGGCAGTGATGGGTGGGGGCACTGGCAGGGGTGGCTGTGGGCTCTGGCAAGGATGGCTAGGCGCACTGGCAGGGAAGGCTGGGGGAACTGGCAGGCGTGGCTGGGGACACTGCCAGTGATGGCTGGGGGCACTGGCTGGGGTGGGTGGGGGCACTGGCATGGGTGGCTGGCGGCACTGGCAGGGATGGCTAGGGACACTGCCAGTGATGGCTGGGGGCACTGGCTGGGGGGGGGGGGGGGGTTGGGGGCACTGGCAGGGATGGCTTGAGAGGGTACGCCTACACTCCAGCTCCTCACCCTCCACACCCTGCGATATCCCCCCTCACAACCTGCTGGCACCCACCAGTGGCGCAGCACACGACCTACCTAATGCAAAGCCCACAATTGTCCCTACAGGAGGGCGCCGGACAGGGGCTGCAGAATGTTACGCTGGGTAGTTCCAGACAACGGCACCCCTGGGTGCACGGATGTCCCACGGCCTGAGGCCCCCACGGTGGCCGGGCACCAACAGATCCACGGGTGCGGAGGTCAGGTTGCTCGGGATGAGCAGGGGCGTGGGAATTGGGAATGGTGGAGGGGTACATGCGGGGACAGGATGTGAAGTGCTGGCCGGGATCACCATGTAGCCCGCTGGACCTGGTTGGGCCGTGTGTACTCTCCATGTTAACATGTCTGCCTGTCATCCCCTGCAGTCAATAGACTTGGGAATCCAAGCTGGCATGCAAGCCTTTTTCCTGGCCGCCCAACAGGCCGAGTGGGAGATGGGAAGGAGGCACTGCATTAGGCTTCATGTGTACCGGCAGCGCCTGTCATTCGAGGACCTGCCGTTCCGGGCATACCGTCCAAGATTTCGGATGAGCAAGGGAACAGTCCATCCTATCTGCCAGATGATGGCGCACTGGCACCGCGGAGGTATCGGGCGGGGGTGAGGTGTGGGGGGGGGGGGGGGGGGGGTGGAACTCACTCGCCGTGGCCGCCAGGGCGAAGATCTCCATAAACATTGATACCACGGGCCCCTTCCAGGACCTGTTCGGGATCTCGTGGCCTCAGTGCACAGGTGCATCCTCGCTGTCACGGATGCTCCAGATGACCGTTGGCCACAATATAGCAAACTCACTGAGGGCCGAGCCCAACAGGATTCCCGCGGCGCGTGGTTCGCTGCCATCACCGAGACACCTTAGGTCCAGGGGGCAATCGACAGGATGCATGTTCCCCTCCGAGCACCTGCCTTTGACAGGCCGCTCTACACAAACGGAAAGGGACTCCACTCGATGACCATACAGCTGGTTTGCAATCATGAGATGAGCATCGTGTACGTTTGTGCCCGGTATCCGGGCAGCGCGCATTAGCCCCTCAACTAGCCGGTTCCTGGCCTTTCGGAGGTGCACTCTTAGCTGACGGGTTGACTCCTCAGCGACACGGGGATACCTGCTGTGGTCATAGCTGATGACGCCTATCTGAGGACACAGACCGACGCGGAGACCCGCCACAACCCCGCCCACCCATCCTTGCAGCGACCAGGGGCACGATCGAGCTGTGCTTCGGCCTCCTGAAGATGTGGTTGACGTGTCTGGACCGCCTGGGGTAGGGGCCCTTCAGTATAGTATTAGAGTTTTCCACAGCAGGGTGGAATGCTGCATCATCGACAACATTGCACAGCGCGGGGTGGGGGGGGGGGGGGGGCATGAGGAGGAACGCCAGGGCTCGTGCGATGATGCGAGGTCGAGGGCGAGGATGGGCAGGGCACGAGTCGTGGACAGTCACAGGAGGCAGTACAAATTGTGCACCTCGGCGAGCGGAGAAGATACGCAGTAATCGGATCCAGGTTCCCTGAATAGGTCGCCTGGACAGCAGCAATCACAATTACGGTAACCCCCCACCACAAACACACACCGAACCCCGCAGGGCAGATTAATTCCACGATGGACATGCTCCATGCCTCAACTTTTGCAACCCTTTCCGTGATTCCTACCTGCCTTAGTGCCGGGTGCGGGCCCTGGGTTGGCAGCAACAGTCGATCTGGCCCATGGGATGGACGATGAATATACCCAGCCCTGTGCTGAGCTCTGCTGCTCCACATTATCCAAGAACGTCTGTCACCAGCTCACAGTTACACATCCGCCATCCAGCAGGCTGATCCCTACATGCGAGCTGGCCATTCTATCACACTGTCCCCATCCACCTGGGGGAACCCTGCATGAGAGCTGGTCATTCTCTCACACTGTCCCCATCCACCTGGGTGATCCCTGCATGCGAGCTGGGCATTCTGTCACACAGTCCCCATCCACCTGGGTGATCCCTGCATGCGAGCTGGTCATTCTCTCACACTGTCCCCATCCACCAGGGTGATCTCTCCATGCGAGCTGGCCATTCTATCACACTGTCCCCATCCACCAGGGTGATCCCTGCATGCGAGCTGACCATTCTATCACACTGTCCCCATCCACCTGGGTGATCCCTGCATGCGAGCTGGCCATTCTATCACACTGTCCCCATCCACCTGGGTGATCCCTGCATGCGAGCTGGCCATTCTGTCACACTGTCCCCATCCACCTGGGCGATCCCTGCATGCGAGCTGGTCATTCTGTCACACTGTCCCCATCCACCTGGGGGAACCCTGCATGAGAGCTGGGCATTCTGTCACACAGTCCCCATCCACCTGGGTGATCCCTGCATGCGAGCTGGCCATTCTGTCACACTGTCCCCATCCACCTGGGTGATCCCTGCATGCGAGCTGGCCATTCTGTCACACTGTCCCCATCCACCTGGGTGATCCCTGCATGCGAGCTGGCCATTCTGTCACACTGTCCCCATCCACCTGGGTGATCCCTGAATGAGAGATGGCTATTCAATCACTGTCCCCATCCACCTGGGTGATCCCTGCATGAGAGCTGGCCATTCTGTCACACTGTCCCCATCCACCTGGGTGATCCCTGCATGCGAGCTGGCCATTCTATCACACTGTCCCACCACCTGAGTGATCACTGCATGCGAGCTGAGCCATTCTATCACACTGTCCCCATCCACCTCGGTGATCCATGCATGCGGGTTGGCCTTTCTATCACACTGTCCCCACCCACCTGCGTGATCCCTGCATTCGAGCTGGCCATTCTATCACACTGTCCCCATCCACCTGGGTGATCCCTGCATATGAGTTGGCCATTCTATCACACTGTCCCCATCCACCTGCGGGATCCCTGCATGAGAGCTGGTCATTCTATCACACTGTCCCCATTCACCTGTGTGACCCCTGCATGCGAGCTGGTCATTCTATCACACTGTCCCCATCCACCAGGGTGATCCCTGCATGCGAGCTGGTCATTCTATCACACTGTCCCCATCCACCTGGGGGAACCCTGCATGAGAGCTGGCCATTCTATCACACTGTCCCCATTCACCTGGGTGACCCCTGCATGCGAGCTGGTCATTCTGTCACACAGTCCCCATCCACCTGGGTGATCCCTGCATGCGAGCTGGCCATTCTGTCACACTGTCCCCATCCACCTGGCTGATACCTGCATGCGAGCTGGCCATTCTGTCACACTGTCCCCAGCCACCTGGGTGATCCCTGCATGAGAGCTGGCCATTCTATCACACTGTCCCAACCACCTGGGGGAACCCTGCATGAGAGCTGGGCATTCTGTCACACTGTCCCCATCCACCTGGGTGATCCCTGCATGCGAGCTGGCCATTCTGTCACACTGTCCCCATCCACCTGGGTGATCCCTGCATGCGAGCTGGCAATTCTGTCACACTGTCCCCATCCACCTGGGTGATCCCTGAATGAGAGATGGCTATTCAATCACTGTCCCCATCCACCTGGGTGATCCCTGCATGCGAGCTGGCCATTCTATCACACAGACCCCATCCACCTGGGTGATCCCTGCATGAGAGCTGGCCATTCTGTCACACTGTCCCCATCCACCTGGGTGATCCCTGCATGCGAGCTGGCCATTCTATCACACTGTCCCACCACCTGAGTGATCACTGCATGCGAGCTGAGCCATTCTATCACACTGTCCCCATCCACCTCGGTGATCCATGCATGCGGGTTGGCCATTCTATCACACTGTCCCCACCCACCTGCGTGATCCCTGCATTCGAGCTGGCCATTCTATCACACTGTCCCCATCCACCTGGGTGATCCCTGCATATGAGTTGGCCATTCTATCACACTGTCCCCATCCACCTGTGGGATCCCTGCATGAGAGCTGGTCATTCTATCACACTGTCCCCATTCACGTGGGTGACCCCTGCATGCGAGCTGGTCATTCTATCACACTGTCCCCATCCACCAGGGTGATCCCTGCATGCGAGCTGGTCATTCTATCACATTGTCCCTATCCACCTGGGTGATCCCTGCATGCGAGCTGGTCATTCTATCACACTGTCCCCATCCACCTGGGGGAACCCTGCATGAGAGCTGGGCATTCTGTCACACAGTCCCCATCCACCTGGGTGATACCTGCATGCGAGCTGGCCATTCTGTCACACAGTCCCCATCCACCTGGGCGATCCCTGCATGCGTGCTGGTCATTCTATCACACTGTCCCCATCCACCTGGGGGAAGCCTGCATGAGAGCTGGGCATTCTGTCACATTGTCCCATCCACCTGGGTGATCCCTGCATGCGAGCTGGCCATTCTATCACACTGCCCCCATTCACCTGGGGGAACCCTGCATGAGAGCTGGGCATTCTGTCACACTGTCCCCATCCACCTGGGTGATCCCTGCATGCGAGCTGGCCATTCTGTCACACTGTCCCCATCCACCTGGGTGATCCCTGCATGCGAGCTGCCCATTCTATCACACTGTCCCTATCCACCTGGGTGATCCCTGCATGCGAGCTGGCCATTCTGTCACACTGTCCCCATCCACCTGGGTGATCCCTGCATGCGAGCTGGCCATTCTGTCACACTGTCCCCATCCACCTAGGTGATCCCTGCATGCGAGCTGCCCATTCTATCACACTGTCCCTATCCACCTGGGTGATCCCTGCATGCGAGCCGGCCATTCTGTCACACTGTCCCCATCCACCTGGGTGATACCTGCATGCGAGCTGGCCATTCTGTCACACTGTCCCCAGCCACCTGGGTGATCCCTGAATGAGAGATGGCTATTCAATCACTGTCCCCATCCACCTGGGTGATCCCTGCATGCGAGCTGGCCATTCTATCACACAGACCCCATCCACCTGGGTGACCCCTGCATGCGAGCTGGTCATTCTATCACACTGTCCCCATCCACCAGGGTGATCCCTGCATGCGAGCTGGTCATTCTATCACATTGTCCCTATCCACCTGGGTGATCCCTGCATGCGAGATGGCCATTCTGTCACACTGTCCCCATCCAACTGGGTGATCCCTGCATGCGAGCTGGCCATTCTATCACACTGTCCACATCCACTTGAGGGATCCCTGCATGAGAGCTGGTCATTCTATCACACTGTCCCCATCCAACTGGGTGATCCCTGCATGCGAGTTGGCCATTCTGTCACACTGTCACCATCCACCTGGGTGATCCCTGCATGCGAGCTGGCCATTCTATCACACTGTCCCCATTCACATTGGTGATCACTGCATGCGAGCTTGTCATTCTATCACCCTGTCCCCATCCAACAGGGGGATCCCTGCATGAGAGCTGGTCATTCTATCACACTGTCCCCATTCATCTGGGTGATCCCTGCATGCCAGCTGGCCATTCGCTCACACTGTCCCCATCCATCTGGGTGATCCCTGAATGCGAGCTGGCCATTCTATCACACTGTCTCCATCTACATGGGTGATCACTGCATTCGAGCTGACCATTCTATAACACTGTCCCCATCCTGTTGGGTGATCCCAGCATGCGATCTGGCCATTCTATCACACTGACCCCATCCTGTTGGGTGATCCCTGCATGCGAGCTGGCCATTCTGTCACACTGTCCCGATCCACCTGGGTGATCCCTGCATACGAGCTGGCCATTCTATCACACTGTTCCCATCCACCAGGGTGAACACTGTATGCGAGCTGACCATTCTGTCACACTGTCCCCATCCATCTGGGTGATACCTGCATGCGAGCTTGTCATTCAATCACACTGTCCCCATCCACCTGGGTGATCCCTGCATGCGAGCTGGCCATTCTTTCACACTGTCCCCATCCATCTGGGTGATCCCTGCATGCAAGCTGGTCATTCTATCACACTATCCCCATCCACCTAGGTGATCTCTCCATGCGAGCTGTCCATTCTATCACACTGTCCCCATCCACCTGGGTGATCCCTGCATGCGAGCTGGCCATTCTATCACACTGACCCCATCCACATGGGTGATCCCTGCATGCGAGCTGGTCATTCTATCACACTATCCCCATCCACCTGGGTGATCTCTCCATGCGAGCTGGACATTCTATCACACTGTCCCCATTCACCTGGGTGACCCCTGCATGCGAGCTGTCCATTCTATCACACTGTCCCTATCCACCTGGGTGATCCCTGCATGCGAGTTGGCCATTCTGTCACACTGTCACCATCCGCCTGGGTGATCCCTGCATGCGAGCTGGCCATTCTATCACACTGTCCCCATTCACATTGGTGATCACTGCATGCGAGCTTGTCATTCTATCACACTGTCCCCATCCACCAGGGGGATCCCTGCATGAGAGCTGGTCATTCTATCACACTGTCCCCATTCATCTGGGTGATCCCTGCATGCCAGCTGGCCATTCGCTCACACTGTCCCCATCCATCTGGGTGATCCCTGAATGCGAGTTGGCCATTCTATCACACTGTCTCCATCTAGGGTTTAAACTAGTATGGCAGGGGGGTGGTCACGGGAGCAATAGGTCAGAAGGTGAGAGCATTGAGGGAGAACTAGGGAATAGGGACAGTGTGGCTCTGAGGCAGAGCAGACGGGGAGAAGTTGCTGAACACAGCGGGTCTGGTGGCCTGAAGTGCATATGTTTTAATGCAAGGAGCATTACGGGTAAGGCAGATGAACTTAGAGCTTGGATTACTACTTGAAACTATGATGTTGTTGCCATTTCAGAGACCTGGTTGAGGGAAGGGCAGGATTGGCAGCTAAACGTTCCAGGATTTAGATGTTTCAGGCGGGAGAGTGGGGGATGTAAAAGGGGAGGCGGAGTTGCGCTACTTGTTCGGGAGAATATCACAGCTATACTGCGAGAGGACACCTCAGAGGGCAGTGAGGCGATATGGGTAGAGATCAGGAATAAGAAGGGTGCAGTCACAATGTTGGGGGTATACTACAGGCCTCCCAACAGCCAGCGGGAGATAGAGGAGCAGATAGGTAGACAGATTTTGGAAAAGAGTAAAAACAACAGGGTTGTGGTGATGGGAGACTTCAACTTCCCCAGTATTGACTGGGACTCACTTAGTGCCAGGGGCTTAGACGGGGCGGAGTTTGTAAGGAGCATCCAGGAGGGCTTCTTAAAACAATATGTAAACAGTCCAACTAGGGAAGGGGCGGTACTGGACCTGGTATTGGGGAATGAGCCCGGCCAGGTGGTAGATGTTTCAGTAGGGGAGCATTTCGGTAACAGTGACCACAATTCAGTAAGTTTTAAAGTACTGGTGGACAAGGATAAGAGTGGACCGAGGATGAATGTGCTAAATTGGGGGAAGGCTAATTATAACAATATTAGGCGGGAACTGAAGAACATAGATTGGGGGCGGATGTTTGAGGGCAAATCAACATCCGACATGTGGGAGGCTTTCAAGTGTCAGTTGAAAGGAATACAGGACAGGCATGTTCCTGTGAGGAAGAAAGATAAATACGGCAATTTTCGGGAACCTTGGATGACGAGTGATATTGTAGGCCTCGTCAAAAAGAAAAAGGAGGCATTTGTCAGGGCTAAAAGGCTGGGAACATACGAAGCCTGTGTGGCATATAAGGAAAGTAGGAAGGAACTTAAGCAAGGAGTCAGGAGGGCTAGAAGGGGTCATGAAAAGTCATTGGCAAATAGGGTTAAGGAAAATCCCAAGGCTTTTTACACGTACATAAAAAGCAAGAGGGTAGCCAGGGAAAGGGTTGGCCCACTGAAGGATAGGCAAGGGAATCTATGTGTGGAGCCAGAGGAAATGGGCGAGGTACTAAATGAATACTTTGCATCAGTATTCACCAAAGAGAAGGAATTGGTAGATGTTGAGTCTGGAGAAGGGGGTGTAGATAGCCTGATCACATTGTGATCCAAAAAGACGAGGTGTTGGGTGTCTTACAAAATATTAAGGTAGATACGTCCCCAGGGCCTGATGGGATCTACCCCAGAATACTGAAGGAGGCTGGAGAGGAAATTGCTGAGGCCTTGACAGAAATCTTTGGATCCTCGCTGTCTTCAGGGGATGGTCCGGAGGACTGGAGAATAGCCAATGTTGTTCCTCTGTTTAAGAAGGGTAGCAAGGATAATCCCGGGAACTACAGGCCGGTGAGCCTTACTTCAGTGGTAGGGAAATTACTGGAGAGAATTCTTCGAGACAGGATCTACTCCCATTTGGAAGCAAATGGACGTATTAGTGAGAGACAGCACGGTTTTGTGAAGGGGAGGTCGTGTCTCACGAACTTGAGAGAGTTTTTGGAGGAGGTCACTAAGATGATTGATGCAGGTAGGGCAGTAGATGTTGTCTATATGGACTTCAGTAAGGCCTTTGACAAGGTCCCTCATGGTAGACTAGTACAAAAGGTGAAGTCAGACGGGATCAGGGGTGAACTGGCAAGGTGGATACAGAACTGGCTAGGCCATAGAAGGCAGAGGGTAGCAATGGAGGGATGCTTTTCTAATTGGAGGGCTGTGACCAGTGGTGTTCCACAGGGATCAATGTTGGGACCTTTGCTGTTTGTAGTATATACAAATGATTTGGAGGAAAATGTAACTGGTCTGATTAGTAAGTTTGCAGACGACACAAAGGTTGGTGGAATTGCGGATAGCGATGAGGACTGTCTGAGGATACAGCAGGATTTAGATTGTCTGGAGACTTGGGTGGAGAGATGGCAGATGGAGTTTAATCCGGACAAATGTGAGGTAATGCATTTTGGAAGGGCTAATGCAGGTAGGGAATATACAGTGAATGGTAGAACCCTCAAGAGTATTGAAAGTCAAAGAGATCTAGGAGTACAGGTCCACAGGTCATTGAAAGGGGCAACACAGGTGGAGAAGGTAGTCAAGAAGGCATACGGCATGCTTGCCTTCAATGGCCGGGGCATTGAGTATAAGAATTGGCAAGTCATGTTGCAGCTGTACAGAACCTTTGTTAGGCCACACTTGGAGTATAGTGTTCAATTCTGGTCGCCACACTACCAGAAGGATGTGGAGGCTTTAGAGAGGGTGCAGAAGAGATTTACCAGGATGTTGCCTGGTATGGAGGGCATAAGCTATGAGGAGCGATTGAATAAACTCGGTTTGTTTTCACTGGAACGAAGGAGGTTGAGGGGCGACCTGATAGAGGTATACAAAATTATGAGGGGCATAGACAGAGTGGATAGTCAGAGGCTTTTCCCCAGGGTAGAGGGGTCAATTACTAGGGGGCATAGGTTTAAGGTGAGAGGGGCAAGGTTTAGAGTTAATGTACGAGGCAAGTTTTTTACGCAGAGGGTAGTGGGTACCTGGAACTCGCTACCGGAGGAGGTAGTGGAAGCAGGGACGATAGGGACATTTAAGGGGCATCTTGACAAATATATGAATAGGATGGGAATAGAAGGATACGGACCCAGGAAGTGTAGAAGATTGTAGTTTAGTCGGGCAGTATGGTCGGCACGGGCTTGGAGGGCCGAAGGGCCTGTTCCTGTGCTGTACATTTCTTTGTTCTTTGTTCTTTGTACATGGGCGATCACTGCATGCGAGCTGACCTTTCTATCACACTGTCCCCATCCTGTTGGGTGATCCCAGCATGCGATATGGCCATTCTATCACACTGTCCCCATCCACCTGGGTGATCCCTGCATGCGAGCTGGCCATTCTGTCACACTGTCCCGATCCACCTGGTTGATCCCTGCATGCGAGTTGGCCAATCTATCACACTGTCCCCATGCACCTGGGGGATCCCTGCATGCGAGCTGGCCATTCTATCACACTGTTCCCATCCACCAGCGTGAACCCTGTATGCGAGATGGTCATTCTATCACACTATCCACATCCACCTAGGTGATCTCTCCATGCGAGCTGTCCATTCTATCACACTGTCCCCATCCACCTGGGTGATCCCTGCATGCGAGCTGGCCATTCTATCACACTGTCCCCATCCACATGGGTGATCCCTGCATGCGAGCTGGTCATTCTATCACTCTATCCCCATCCACCTGGGTGATCTCTCCATGCGAGCTGGACATTCTATCACACTAACCTCATCCACCAGAGTGAACCCTGCATGCGAGCTGACCATTCTATCACACTGTCCCCATCCACCTGGGTGATACCTGCATGCGAGCTGGCCATTCTATCACGTTGTCCCCATCCATCTGGGTGGTCCCTGCATGCGAGCTGGCCATTCTATCGCACTGTCCCCATCCACCTGGGTGATCCCTGCATGCGAGCTGGTCATTCTATCACACTATCCCCCTCCACCTGGGTGATCTGTCCATGCGAGCTGGTCATTCTATCACACTCTCCCCATCCACCTGGGTGGTCCCTGCATGCGAGCTGGCCATTCTATCACACTGTCCTCATCCACCTGGGTGATCCCTGCATGCGAGTTGGCCATTCTATCACAATGTCCCCATCCACCTGGGTGATCTCTGCATGCGAGCTGGCCATTCTGTCACACTGTCCCCATCCACCTGGGTGATCCCAGCATGCGAGCTGGTCATTCTATCACACTGTCCCCATCCACCTGGGTGATCCCTGCATGCGAGATGGCCATTCTATCACACTGTCCATATCCACCTGGGTGATCTCTCCATGCGAGCTGGCCATTCTATCACACTGTACCCATCCCCCTGGGTGATCACTGCATGCGAGCTGGCCATTCTATCACACTGCCCCCATCCACCTGGGTGATCCCTGCATGCGAGCTGGCCATTCTCTCACACTGTCCCCATCTACCTGGGTGATCCCTGCATGCCAGCAGGCCATTCTCTCACACTGTCTCCATCCGCCTGGGTGATCCCTGCATGCGAGTTGGCCATTCTGTCAGACTGTCCCCATCCACCAGGGTGATCCCTGCATGCCAGTTGGCCATTCTATCACACTATCCCCCTCCACCTGGGTGATCCCTGCATGCGAGCTGGCCATTCTATCACACTGTCCCCATCCATCTGGGTGATCCCTGCATGCGAGGTGGCCATTCTGTCACACTGCCCCCAATCACCAGGGAGATCCCTGCATGCGAGCTGGCCAATCTATCACACTTTCCCATCCACCTGGGTTATCCCTACATGCGAGCTGGCCATTCTGTCACACTATCCCCATCCACCTGGGGGATCCCTGCATGCGAGCTGGCCATTCTATCACACTGTCCCCATCCCTCAGGGTGTACCCTGTATGCGAGCTGACCATTCTGTCACACTGTCCCCATCCATCTGGGTGATCCCTGCATGCGAGCTGGCCATTCTATCACAGTGTCCCCATCCACCTTGGTGATTTCTCCATGCGAGCTGGCCATTCTATCACACTGTCTCCATCCGCCTGGGTGATCCCTGCATGCGAGTTGGCCATTCTGTCAGACTGTCCCCATCCACCAGGGTGATCCCTGCATGCCAGTTGGCCATTCTATCACACTATCCCCCTCCACCTGGGTGATCCCTGCATGCGAGCTGGCCATTCTATCACACTGTCCCCATCCATCTGGGTGATCCCTGCATGCGAGGTGGCCATTCTGTCACACTGCCCCCAATCACCAGGGAGATCCCTGCATGCGAGCTGGCCAATCTATCACACTTTCCCATCCACCTGGGTTATCCCTACATGCGAGCTGGCCATTCTGTCACACTATCCCCATCCACCTGGGGGATCCCTGCATGCGAGCTGGCCATTCTATCACACTGTCCCCATCCCTCAGGGTGTACCCTGTATGCGAGCTGACCATTCTGTCACACTGTCCCCATCCATCTGGGTGATCCCTGCATGCGAGCTGGCCATTCTATCACAGTGTCCCCATCCACCTTGGTGATTTCTCCATGCGAGCTGGCCATTCTATCACACTGTCCCCATCCACCTGGTGATCCCTGCATGAGAGCTGGCCATTGTGTCACACTGTACCCATCCATCTGGGTGATCCCTGCATCCGAGCTGGTCATTCTATCACACTATACCCATCCACCTGGGTGATCTCTCCATGCGAGCTGGCCATTCTATCACGCTGTCCCCATCCACCTGGGTGACCCCTGCATGCGAGCTGGCCATTCTATCACACTGTCCCCATCCACCTGGGTGATCCCTGCATGCGAGCTGGCCATTCTATCACACTCTCCCCATCCACCTGGGTGATCCCTGCATGCGAGCTGGTCATTCTATCACACTGTCCCACCATCCACCTGGGTGATCCCTGCATGCGAGTTGGTCATTCTATCACATTATCCCCATCCACCTGGGTGATCTCTCCATGCGAGCAGGCCATTCTGTCACACTGTCCCCATCCACCTGGGGGAGCCCTGCATGAGAGCTAGCCATTCTATTACACTGTCCAACATCCACCTGGGTGAACCCTGCATGCGAGCCGGTCATTCTATCACACTATCCCCATCCACCTGGGTGATCTCTCCATGCGAGATGGCCATTCTATTACACTGTCCCCATCCACCTGGGTGATCCCTGCATGCGAGCTGGCCATTCTATCACACTATCCCCCTCCACATGGGTGAGCTCTCCATGCGAACTGGCCATACTATCACAATGTCCCCATCCAGCTGGGTGATCCCTGCATGCGAGCTGGCCATTCTATCACACTATCCCCCTCCACATGGGTGAGCTCTCCATGCGAGTTGGTCATTCTATCACATTATCCCCATCCACCTGGGTGATCTCTCCATGCGAGCAGGCCATTCTGTCACACTGTCCCCATCCACCTGGGGGATCCCTGCATGCGAGCTGGCCATTCTATCACACTGTCCCCATCCCTCAGGGTGTACCCTGTATGCGAGCTGACCATTCTGTCACACTGTCCCCATCCATCTGGGTGATCCCTGCATGCGAGCTGGCCATTCTATCACAGTGTCCCCATCCACCTTGGTGATTTCTCCATGCGAGCTGGCCATTCTATCACACTGTCCCCATCCACCTGGTGATCCCTGCATGAGAGCTGGCCATTGTGTCACACTGTACCCATCCATCTGGGTGATCCCTGCATCCGAGCTGGTCATTCTATCACACTATACCCATCCACCTGGGTGATCTCTCCATGCGAGCTGGCCATTCTATCACGCTGTCCCCATCCACCTGGGTGAGCCCTGCATGCGAGCTGGCCATTCTATCACACTGTCCCCATCCACCTGGGTGATCCCTGCATGCGAGCTGGCCATTCTATCACACTCTCCCCATCCACCTGGGTGATCCCTGCATGCGAGCTGGTCATTCTATCACACTGTCCCACCATCCACCTGGGTGATCCCTGCATGCGAGTTGGTCATTCTATCACATTATCCCCATCCACCTGGGTGATCTCTCCATGCGAGCAGGCCATTCTGTCACACTGTCCCCATCCACCTGGGGGAGCCCTGCATGAGAGCTAGCCATTCTATTACACTGTCCAACATCCACCTGGGTGAACCCTGCATGCGAGCCGGTCATTCTATCACACTATCCCCATCCACCTGGGTGATCTCTCCATGCGAGATGGCCATTCTATTACACTGTCCCCATCCACCTGGGTGATGTCCTGCATGCGAGCTGGCCATTCTATCACACTATCCCCCTCCACATGGGTGAGCTCTCCATGCGAACTGGCCATACTATCACAATGTCCCCATCCAGCTGGGTGATCCCTGCATGCGAGCTGGCCATTCTATCACACTATCTCCCTCCACATGGGTGAGCTCTCCATGCGAGTTGGTCATTCTATCACATTATCCCCATCCACCTGGGTGATCTCTCCATGCGAGCAGGCCATTCTGTCACACTGTCCCCATCCACCTGGGGGAGCTCTGCATGAGAGCTGGTCATTCTATTACACTGTCCAACATCCACCTGGGTGAACCCTGCATGCGAGCCGGACATTCGGTCACACTGTCCCCATCCACCTGGGTGATCCCTGCATGTGAGCTGGCCATTCTGTCACAATGTCCCCATCCACCTGGGTGATCTCTCCATGCGAGCTGGCCATTCTATCACACTGTCCCCATCCAACTGGGGGATCCCTGCATGCGAGCTGGCCATTCTATCACACTGTCCCCATCCACCTGGGTGATCCCTGCATATGAGCTGGCCATTCTATCACACTGTCCCCATCCACCTGGGTGATCCCTGCATGCGAGCTGCACATTCGGTCACACTGTCCCCATCCACCTGGGTGATCCCTGCATGTGAGCTGGCCATTCTGTCACACTGTCCCCATCCACCTGCGTGATCCCTGCATGTGAGCTGGCCATTCTGTCACACTGTCCCCATCCACCTGGGTGATCCCTGCATGTGAGCTGGCCATTCTATCACACTGTCCCCATCCACCTGGGTGATCCCTGCATGCGAGCTGCCCATTCAGTCACACTGTCCCCATCCACCTGGGGGATCCCTGCATGCGAGCTGGCCATTCTATCACACTGTCCCAATCCACCTGGGTGATCCCTGCATGCGAGTTGGTCATTCTATCACACTGTCCCCATACACCTGGGTGACCCCTGCATGCGAGTTGGTCATTCTATCACACTGTCCCCATACTCCTGGGTGACCCCTGCATGCGAGCTGGCCGTTCTATCACACTGTCCTCATCCACCTGGGTGGTCACTGCATGCGAGCTGGCCATTCTGTCACACTGTCCTCATTCACCTGGGTTATCTCTCCATGCGAGTTGGCCATTCTGTCACACTGGCCCCATCCACCAGGGCGAGCCCTGCATGCGAGCTGGCCATTCTGTCACACTGTCCTCATCCACCTGGGTGATCCCTGCATGTGAGCTGGTGATTCTATCACACTGTCCCCATCCACCTGGGTGATCCGTGCATGTGAGCTGGCCATTCTATCACCCTGTCCCCATCCACCTGGGTGATCACTTCAAGCGAGCTGGCCATTCTGTCACACTGTCCCCATCCACCAGGGTGATCCCTGCATGAGAGCTGGTCATTCAATCACACTGCCCCCATTCACCTGGGTGATCCCTGCATGCGAGCTGGTCATTCTATCACACTGTCCCCATCCACCTGGGTGAACTCTCCATGCGAGCTGGCCATTCAATCACACTGTCCCCATCCACCTGGGTGATGCCTGCATGCGAGCTGGCCATTCTATCACACTGTCCCCATCCACCTGGGTGATCCCTGCATGCGAGTTGGTCATTATATCACACTATCACCATTCACCTGGGTGATCTCTCCATGCGAGCTGGCCATTCTATCACACTGTCCCCATCCACCTGGGTGATCCCTGCATGCGAGCTGGCCATTCTATCACACTGTCCCCATCCATCTGTGTGATCCCTGCATGCGAGCTGCCCATTCTATCACACTGTCCCCATCCACCTGGGTGATCCCTGCATGCGAGCTGACCATTCTGTCACACTGTCCCCATCCACCTGGGTGATCCCTGCATGCGAGCTGGCCATTCTGTCAATCTGTCCCAATCCACCTGGGTGGTCCCTGCATGCGAGCTGGCCATTCTATCACACTGTGCCTCCCACCTGGGTGATCCCTGCATGCGAGCTGGCCATTTTTTCACACTGTCCCCACCGACATGGGTGATCCCTCATGCAAGCTGGCCATTCCATCACACTGTCCCCAGCCACCAGGGTGATCCCTGCATGCGAGATGGCCATGCTATCACACTGTCCCCATCCATCTGGGTGATCCGGGCATGCGAGCTGGCCATTCTATCACACTGTCCCCATCCACCAGGGTGATCCCTGCATGCGAGCTGACCATTCTGTCACAGTGTCCCCATCCACATGGCTGATCCCTGCATGCGAGCTGGCCATTCTATCACACTGTCCCCATCCACCTGGGCGATCCCTGCATGCGAGCTGTCAATTCAGTCACACTGTCCCCATCCACCTGGGCGATCCCAGCATGCGAGCTGGTCATTCTGCCACACTGACCCCATCCACCGGGGTGATCCCTGCATGCGAGCTGGTCATTCTATCACACTGTCCCCATCCACCTGGGTGATCCCTGCATGCGAGCTGGTCATTCTATCACACTGTCCATACGACCTGGGTGATCCCTGCATGCGAGCTGGTCATTCTATCACACTGTCCCTACGACCTGGGTGATCCCTGCATGCGAGCTGGCCATTCTATCACACTGTCCCCACGACCTGGGTGATCCCTGCATGCGAGCTGGCCATTCTATCACACTGTCCACACGACGTGGGTGATCCCTGCATGCGAGCTGGCCATGCTATCACACTGTCCCCATCCACCTGGGTAATCTCTCCATGCGAGCTGGCCATTCTATCACACTGTCCCCATCCAGCTGCGTGATCCCTGCATGCGAGCTGGTCATTCTATCACACTGTCTCCATCCACCTGGGTGATCCCTGCATGCGAGCTGGCCATTCTATCACGCTGTCCCATCCACCTGGGTGATCCCTGCATGCGAGCTGGCCATTCTATCACACTGTCTCCATCCACCTGGGTGATCCCTGCATGCGAGCTGGCCATTCTATCAAACTGTCCCATCCACCTGTGTGATCCCTGCATACGAGCTGGCCATTCTATCCCACTGTCCACCATCCACCTGGGGGATCCCTGCATGCGTGCTGGTCATTCTATCAAACTGTCCCATCCACCTGTGTGATCCCTGCATACGAGCTGGCCATTCTATCACACTGCCCCCATCCATCTGGGTGATCCGGGCATGCGAGCTGGTCATTCTATCACACTGACCCATCCACCAGGGTGATCCCTGCATGCGAGCTGGCCATTCTATCACACTGTCCCCATCCACCTGGGTGAGCCCTGCATGCGAGCTGGTCATTCTATCACACTGTCCCCATCCACCTGCTTGATCCCTGCATGCGAGCTGGCCATTCAGTCACACTGTCCCCATCCACCGGCGTGATCCCTGCATGCGAGCTGGCCATTCTATCACACTGTCCCCATCCAACTGGGTGATCCCTGCATGCGAGCTGGTCATTCTATCACACTGTCCCTACGACCGGGGTGATCCCTGCATGCAAGCTGGTCATTCTATCACACTGTCCCTACGACCTGGGTGATCCCTGCATTCGAGCTGGCCATTCTATCACACTGTCCCCACGACCTGGGTGATCCCTGCATGCGAGCTGGCCATTCTATCACACTGTCCCCCCGACCTGGCTGATCCCTGCATCCGAGCAGTCGATTCTTTCACACTGTCCCCATCCACCTGAGTGAGCCCTGCATGCGTGCTGGCCATTCTATCACACTGTCCCCATCCACCTGAGTGATCCCTGCATGCGAGCTGGCCATTCTATTAAACTGTCCCCATCCACCTGGGTGATCCCTGCATGCGAGTTGGCCATTCTATTACACTGTCCAACATCCACCTGGGTGAACCCTGCATGCGAGCCGGTCATTCTATCACACTATCCCCATCCACCTGGGTGATCTGTCCATGCGAGTTGGCCATTCTGTCACACTGGCCCCATCCACCAGGGCGAGCCCTGCATGCGAGCTGGCCATTCTGTCACACTGTCCTCATCCACCTGGGTGATCCCTGCATGTGAGCTGGTCATTCTATCACACTGTCCCCATCCACCTGGGTGATCCGTGCATGTGAGCTGGCCATTCTATCACCCTGTCCCCATCCACCTGGGTGATCACTTCAAGCGAGCTGGCCATTCTGTCACACTGTCCCCATCCACCAGGGTGATCCCTGCATGAGAGCTGGTCATTCAATCACACTGCCCCCATTCACCTGGGTGATCCCTGCATGCGAGCTGGTCATTCTATCACACTGTCCCCATCCACCTGGGTGAACTCTCCATGCGAGCTGGCCATTCAATCACACTGTCCCCATCCACCTGGGTGATGCCTGCATGCGAGCTGGCCATTCTATCACACTGTCCCCATCCACCTGGGTGATCCCTGCATGCGAGTTGGTCATTATATCACACTATCACCATTCACCTGGGTGATCTCTCCATGCGAGCTGGCCATTCTATCACACTGTCCCCATCCACCTGGGTGATCCCTGCATGCGAGCTGGCCATTCTATCACACTGTCCCCATCCATCTGTGTGATCCCTGCATGCGAGCTGCCCATTCTTTCACACTGTCCCCATCCACCTGGGTGATCCCTGCATGCGAGCTGACCATTCTGTCACACTGTCCCCATCCACCTGGGTGATCCCTGCATGCGAGCTGGCCATTCTGTCAATCTGTCCCAATCCACCTGGGTGGTCCCTGCATGCGAGCTGGCCATTCTATCACACTGTGCCTCCCACCTGGGTGATCCCTGCATGCGAGCTGGCCATTTTTTCACACTGTCCCCACCGACATGAGTGATCCCTCATGCGAGCTGGCCATTCTATCACACTGTCCCCAGCCACCAGGGTGATCCCTGCATGCGAGCTGACCATTCTGTCACAGTGTCCCCATCCACATGGCTGATCCCTGCATGCGAGCTGGCCATTCTATCACACTGTCCCCATCCACCTGGGCGATCCCTGCATGCGAGCTGTCAATTCAGTCACACTGTCCCCATCCACCTGGGCGATCCCAGCATGCGAGCGGGTCATTCTGCCACACTGACCCCATCCACCGGGGTGATCCCTGCATGCGAGCTGGTCATTCTATCACACTGTCCCCATCCACCTGGGTGATCCCTGCATGCGAGCTGGTCATTCTATCACACTGTCCATACGACCTGGGTGATCCCTGCATGCGAGCTGGTCATTCTATCACACTGTCCCTACGACCTGGGTGATCCCTGCATGCGAGCTGGCCATTCTATCACACTGTCCCCACGACCTGGGTGATCCCTGCATGCGAGCTGGCCATTCTATCACACTGTCCACACGACCTGGGTGATCCCTGCATGCGAGCTGGCCATGCTATCACACTGTCCCCATCCACCTGGGGGAGCTCTGCATGAGAGCTGGCCATTCTATTACACTGTCCAACATCCACCTGGGTGAACCCTGCATGCGAGCCGGTCATTCTATCACACTATCCCCATCCACCTGGGTGATCTGTCCATGCGAGTTGGCCATTCTATTACACTGTCCCCATCCACCTGGGTGATCCCTGCATGCGAGCTGGCCATTCTATCACACTATCCCCCTCCACATGGGTGACGTCTCCATGCGAACTGGCCATACTATCACAATGTCCCCATCCACCTGGGTTATCCCTGCATACGAGCTGGTCACTCTATCACACTATCCCCATCCAGCTGGGTGATCCCTGCATGCGAGCTGCCCATTCAGTCACACTGTCCCCATCCACCTGGGTGATCCCTGCATGCGAGCTGGACATTCTGTCACACTGTCCCCATCCACCTGGGTGATCCCTGCATGAGAGCTGGCCATTCTGTCACAATGTCCCCATCCACCTGGGTGATCTCTCCATGCGAGCTGGCCATTCTATCACACTGTCCCCATCCAACTGGGGGATCCCTGCATGCGAGCTGGCCATTCTATCACACTGTCCCCATCCACCTGGGTGATCCCTGCTTATGAGCTGGCCATTCTATCACACTGTCCCCATCCACCTGGGTGATCCCTGCATGCGAGCTGCGCATTCGGTCACACTGTCCCCATCCACCTGGGTGATCCCTGCATGTGAGCTGGCCATTCTGTCACACTGTCCCCATCCACCTGGGTGATCCCTGCATGTGAGTTGGCCATTCTATCACACTGTGCCCATCCACCTGGGTGATCCCTGCATGCGAGCTGCCCATTCAGTCACACTGTCCCCATCCACCTGGGGGATCCCTGCATGCGAGCTGGCCATTCTATCACACTGTCCCCATCCACCTGGGTGATCCCGGCATGCGAGTTGGTCATTCTATCACACTGTCCCCATACACCTGGGTGACCCCTGCATGCGAGTTGGTCATTCTATCACACTGTCCCCATACACCTGGGTGACCCCTGCATGCGAGCTGGCCGTTCTATCACACTGTCCTCATCCACCTGGGTGATCACTGCATGCGAGCTGGCCATTCTGTCACACTGTCCACATTCACCTGGGTTATCTCTCCATGCGAGTTGGCCATTCTGTCACACTGGCCCCATCCACCAGGGCGAGCCCTGCATGCGAGCTGGCCATTCTGTCACACTGTCCTCATCCACCTGGGTGATCCCTGCATGTGAGCTGGTCATTCTATCACACTGTCCCCATCCACCTGGGTGATCCGTGCATGTGAGCTGGCCATTCTATCACCCTGTCCCCATCCACCTGGGTGATCACTTCAAGCGAGCTGGCCTTTCTGTCACACTGTCCCCATCCACCAGGGTGATCCCTGCATGAGAGCTGGTCATTCAATCACACTGCCCCCATTCACCTGGGTGATCCCTGCATGCGAGCTGGCCATTCTATCACACTCTCCCCATCCACCTGGGTGATACCTGCATGCGAGCTGGCCATTCTATCACACTTACCCCATCCACCTGGGTGATCCCTGCATGCAAGCTGGTCATTCTATCACAATGTCCCCATCCACCTGGGGGATCACTGCATGCGAGCTGGCCATTCTATCACACTGACCTCACCCACCTGGGTGATCCCTGCATGCGAGCTGGTCATTCTATCACACTGTCCCCATCCACCTGGGTGATCCCTGCATGCGAGTTGGTCATTCTATCACACTGTCCCCATACACCTGGGTGACCCCTGCATGCGAGTTGGTCATTCTGTCACACTGTCCCCATCCTGCTGGGTGATCCCTGCATGCGAGCTGCCCATTCTATCACACTGTCCCATCCACCTGGGTGATCCCTGCATGCGAGCTGGCCATTCTATCACACTGTCCCATCCACCTGGGTGATCCCTGCATGCGAGCTGGTCATTCTATCACACTGACCCATCCACCTGGGCGAGCCCTGCATGCGAGCTGGCCATTCTGTCACACTGTCCTCATCCACCTGGGTGATCCCTGCATGTGAGCTGGTCATTCTATCACACTGTCCACATCCACTTGGGGGATCCCTGCATGCGAGCTGGCCATTCTGTCACAGTGTCCCCATCCACCTGGGTGATCCCTGTATGTGAGCTGGCCATTCTGTCACACTGTCCCCATCCACCTGGGTGATCCCTGCATGAGAGCTGGCCATTCTATCACCCTGTCCCCATCCACCTGGGTGATCACTCCAAGCGAGCTGGCCATTCTGTGTCACTGTCCCCATCCACCTGGGTGATCCCTGCATGTGAGCTGGCCATTCTATCACACTGACCCATCCACCTGGGTGACCCCTGCATGCGAGCTGGCCATTCTATCACACTGTCCTCATTCACCTGGGTTATCTCTCCATGCGAGTTGGCCATTCTGTCACACTGTCCCCATCCACCTGGGCGAGCCCTGCATGCGAGCTGGTCATTCTATCACACTGTCCCCATCCACCTGGGTGATCTCTCCATGCGAGCTGGCCATTCTATCACAAAGTCCCCATCCACCTGGGTGGTCTATGCATGCGAGCTGCGCATTCTGTCACACTGTCCCCATCCACCTGGGTGATCCCTGCATGCGAGCTGGTTATTCTATCACACTGTCCCCATCCACCTGGGTGATCCCTGCATGAGAGCTGGCCATTCTATCACACTCTCCTCATCCACCTGGGTGATCCCTGCATGCGAGCTGGTCATTCTATCACACTGCCCCCATCCACCTGGGTGATCCCTGCATGCGAGCTGGTCATTCTATCACACTGTCCCCATCCACCTGGGTATTCCTGCATGCGAGCTGGTCATTCTATCACACTGTCCACATCCACCTGGGTGATCCCTGCATGCGAGCTGGTCATTCTATCACACTGTCCACATCCACCTGGGTGATCCCTGCATGCGAGCTGGTCATTCTATCAAACTGTCCCCATCCACCTGGGTGAACTCTCCATGCGAGCTGGCCATTCAATCACACTGTCCCCATCCACCTGGGTGATGCCTGCATGCGAGCTGGCCATTCTATCGCACTGTCCCCATCCATCTGGGTGATCCCTGCATGCGAGTTGGTCATTATATCACACTATCACCATCCACCTGGGAGATCTCTCCATGCGAGCTGGCCATTCTATCACACTGTCCTCATCCACCTGGGTGATCCATGCATGCGAGCTGGCCATTCTATCACACTGTCCCCAGCCGCCTGGGTGATCCCTGCATGCGAGTTGGCCATTCTATCACACTGTTCTCATCCACCAGGGTGAACCCTATATGCGAGCTGACCATTATGTCACACTGTCCCCATCCATCTGGGTGATCCCTGCATGCGAGCTGCCCATTCTATCACACTGTCCCCATCCACCTGGGTGATCCCTGCATGCGAGCTGGCCATTCTATCACACTGTGCCTCCCACCTGGGTGATCCCCACATGCGAGCTGGCCATTCTATCACACTGTCCTCACCGACATGGGTGATCCCTGCATGCGAGCTGGCCATTCTATCACACTGTCCCCAGCCACCAGGGTGATCGCTGCATGCGAGATGGCCATTCTATCACACTGTCCCCATCCACCTGGGTAATCTCTCCATGCGAGCTGGCCATTCTATCACACTGTCCCCATCCACCTGGGTGATCCCTGCATGCGAGCTGGTCATTCTATCACACTGTCCCCATCCACCTGGGTGATCCCTGCATGCGAGCTGGTCATTCTATCACACTGTCCACATCCACTTGGGTGATCCCTGCATGCGAGCTGGTCATTCTATCACACTGTCCACATCCACCTGGGTGATCCCTGCATGCGAGCTGGTCATTCTATCACACTGTCTCCATCCACCTGGGTGATCCCTGCATGCGAACTGGTCATTCTATCACACTGTCCCTACGACCTGGGTGATCCCTGCATGCGAGCTGGTCATTCTATCACACTGTCTCCACGACCTGGGTGATCCCTGCATGCGAGCTGGCCATTCTATCACACTGTCCACACGACCTGGGTGATCCCTGCATGCGAGCTGGCCATTCTATCACACTGTCCCCATCCACCTGGGTAATCTCTCCACGCGAGCTGGCCATTCTATCACACTGTCCCCATCCACCTGGGTGATCCCTGCATGCGAGCTGGTCATTCTATCACACTGTCCCCATCCGCCTGGGTGATCCCTGCATGCGAGCTGGTCATTCTATCACACTGTCCACATCCACTTGGGTGATCCCTGCATGCGAGCTGGTCATTCTATCACACTGTCCACATCCACCTGGGTGATCCCTGCATGCGAGCTGGTCATTCTATCACACTGTCTCCATCCACCTGGGTGATCCCTGCATGCGAGCTGGTCATTCTATCACACTGTCCCCATCCACCTGGGTGAACTATCCATGCGAGTTGGTCATTATATCACACTATCACCATTCACCTGGGTGATCTCTCCATGCGAGCTGGCCATTCTATCACACTGTCCCCATCCACCTGGGTGATCCCTGCATGCGAGCTGGTCATTCTATCACACTGTCCACATCCACCTGGGTGATCCCTGCATGCGAGCTGGTCATTCTGTCACACTGTCCCCATCCACCTGGGTGATCCCTGCATGCGAGCTGGCCATTCTGTCAATCTGTCCCAATCCACCTGGGTGGTCCCTGCATGCGAGCTGGCCATTCTATCACACTGTGCCTCCCACCTGGGTGACCCCTGCATGCGAGCTGGCCATTTTTTCACACTGTCCCCACCGACATGGGTGATCCCTCATGCGAGCTGGCCATTCTATCACACTGTCCAGAGCCACCTGGGTGATCCCTGCATGCGAGATGGCCATGCTATCACACTGTCCCCATCCATCTGGGTGATCCGGGCATGCGAGCTGGCCATTCTATCACACTGTGCCCATCCACCAGGGTGATCCGTGCATGCGAGCTGACCATTCTGTCACAGTGTCCCCATCCACATGGCTGATCCCTGCATGCGAGCTGGCCATTCTATCACACTGTCCCCATCCACCTGGGCGATCCCTGCATGCGAGCTGTCCATTCAGTCACACTGTCCCCATCCACCTGGGCGATCCCAGCATGCGAGCTGGTCATTCTGCCACACTGACCCCATCCACCGGGGTGATCCCTGAATGCGAGCTGGTAATTCTATCACACTGTCCCCATCCACCTGGGTGATCCCTGCATGCGAGCTGGTCATTCTATCACACTGTCCATACGACCTGGGTGATCCCTGCATGCGAGCTGGTCATTCTATCACACTGTCCCTACGACCTGGGTGATCCCTGCATGCGAGCTGGCCATTCTATCACACTGTCCCCACGACCTGGGTGATCCCTGCATGCGAGCTGGCCATTCTATCACACTGTCCACACGACCTGGGTGATCCCTGCATGCGAGCTGGCCATGCTATCACACTGTCCCCATCCACCTGGGTAATCTCTCCATGCGAGCTGGCCATTCTATCACACTGTCCCCATCCTGCTGCGTGATCCCTGCATGCGAGCTGGTCATTCTATCACACTGTCTCCATCCACCTGGGTGATCCCTGCATGCGAGCTGGCCATTCTATCACGCTGTCCCATCCACCTGGGTGATCCCTGCATGCGAGCTGGCCATTCTATCACACTGTCTCCATCCACCTGGGTGATCCCTGCATGCGAGCTGGCCATTCTATCACACTGTCCCATCCACCTGTGTGATCCCTGCATACGAGCTGGCCATTCTATCCCACTGTCCACCATCCACCTGGGGGATCCCTGCATGCGTGCTGGTCATTCTATCACACTGTCCCCATCCACCTGCGTGATCCCTGCATGCGAGTTGGTCATTATATCACACTATCACCATCCACCGGGGAGATCTCTCCATGCGAGCTGGCCATTCTATCACACTGTCCCCATCCACCTGGGTGATCCATGCATGCGAGCTGGCCATTCTATCACACTGTCCCCAGCCGCCTGGGTAATCCCTGCATGCGAGTTGGCCATTCTATCACACTGTTCTCATCCACCAGGGTGAACCCTGTATGCGAGCTGACCATTATGTCACACTGTCCCCATCCATCTGGGTGATCCCTGCATGCGAGCTGCCCATTCTATCACACTGTCCCCATCCACCTGGGTGATCCCTGCATGCGAGCTGGCCATTCTATCACACTGTGCCTCCCACCTGGGTGATCCCCACATGCGAGCTGGCCATTCTATCACACTGTCCTCACCGACATGGGTGATCCCTGCATGCGAGCTGGCCATTCTATCACACTGTCCCCAGCCACCAGGGTGATCCCTGCATGCGAGATGGCCATTCTATCACACTGTCCCCATCCACCTGGGTAATCTCTCCATGCGAGCTGGCCATTCTATCACACTGTCCCCATCCACCTGGGTGATCCCTGCATGCGAGCTGGTCATTCTATCACACTGTCCCCATCCACCTGGGTGATCCCTGCATGCGAGCTGGTCATTCTATCACACTGTCCACATCCACTTGGGTGATCCCTGCATGCGAGCTGGTCATTCTATCACACTGTCCACATCCACCTGGGTGATCCCTGCATGCGAGCTGGTCATTCTATCACACTGTCTCCATCCACCTGGGTGATCCCTGCATGCGAACTGGTCATTCTATCACACTGTCCCTACGACCTGGGTGATCCCTGCATGCGAGCTGGTCATTCTATCACACTGTCCCCACGACCTGGGTGATCCCTGCATGCGAGCTGGCCATTCTATCACACTGTCCACACGACCTGGGTGATCCCTGCATGCGAGCTGGCCATTCTATCACACTGTCCCCATCCACCTGGGTAATCTCTCCATGCGAGCTGGCCATTCTATCACACTGTCCCCATCCACCTGGGTGATCCCTGCATGCGAGCTGGTCATTCTATCACACTGTCCCCATCCGCCTGGGTGATCCCTGCATGCGAGCTGGTCATTCTATCACACTGTCCACATCCACTTGGGTGATCCCTGCATGCGAGCTGGTCATTCTATCACACTGTCCACATCCACCTGGGTGATCCCTGCATGCGAGCTGGTCATTCTATCACACTGTCTCCATCCACCTGGGTGATTCCTGCATGCGAGCTGGTCATTCTATCACACTGTCCCCATCCACCTGGGTGAACTCTCCATGCGAGTTGGTCATTATATCACACTATCACCATTCACCTGGGTGATCTCTCCATGCGAGCTGGCCATTCTATCACACTGTCCCCATCCACCTGGGTGATCCCTGCATGCGAGCTGGTCATTCTATCACACTGTCCACATCCACCTGGGTGATCCCTGCATGCGAGCTGGTCATTCCATCACACTGTCCCCATCCACCTGGGTGATGCCTGCATGCGAGCTGGCCATTCTATCACACTGTCCCCATCCACCTGGGTGATCCCTGCATGCGAGTTGGTCATTATATCACACTATCACCATTCACCTGGGTGATCTCTCCATGCGAGCTGGCCATTCTATCACACTGTCCCCATCCACCTGGGTGATCCCTGCATGCGAGCTGGCCATTCTATCACACTGTCCCCATCCATCTGTGTGATCCCTGCATGCGAGCTGCCCATTCTATCACACTGTCCCCATCCACCTGCCTGATCCCTGCATGCGAGCTGACCATTCTGTCACACTGTCCCCATCCACCTGGGTGATCCCTGCATGCGAGCTGACCATTCTGTCACACTGTCCCCATCCACCTGGGTGATCCCTGCATGCGAGCTGGCCATTCTGTCAATCTGTCCCAATCCACCTGGGTGGTCCCTGCATGCGAGCTGGCCATTCTATCACACTGTGCCTCCCACCTGGGTGATCCCTGCATGCGAGCTGGCCATTTTTTCACACTGTCCCCACCGACATGGGTGATCCCTCATGCGAGCTGGCCATTCTATCACACTGTCCCCAGCCACCAGGGTGATCCCTGCATGCGAGATGGCCATGCTATCACACTGTCCCCATCCATCTGGGTGATCCGGGCATGCGAGCTGGCCATTCTATCACACTGTCCCCATCCACCAGGGTGATCCCTGCATGCGAGCTGACCATTCTGTCACAGTGTCCCCATCCACATGGCTGATCCCTGCATGCGAGCTGGCCATTCTATCACACTGTCCCCATCCACCTGGGCGATCCCTGCATGCGAGCTGTCCATTCAGTCACACTGTCCCCATCCACCTGGGCGATCCCAGCATGCGAGCTGGTCATTCTGCCACACTGACCCCATCCACCGGGGTGATCCCTGCATGCGAGCTGGTAATTCTATCACACTGTCCCCATCCACCTGGGTGATCCCTGCATGCGAGCTGGTCATTCTATCACACTGTCCATACGACCTGGGTGATCCCTGCATGCGAGCTGGTCATTCTATCACACTGTCCCTACGACCTGGGTGATCCCTGCATGCGAGCTGGCCATTCTATCACACTGTCCCCACGACCTGGGTGATCCCTGCATGCGAGCTGGCCATTCTATCACACTGTCCACACGACCTGGGTGATCCCTGCATGCGAGCTGGCCATGCTATCACACTGTCCCCATCCACCTGGGTAATCTCTCCATGCGAGCTGGCCATTCTATCACACTGTCCCCATCCAGCTGCGTGATCCCTGCATGCGAGCTGGTCATTCTATCACACTGTCTCCATCCACCTGGGTGATCCCTGCATGCGAGCTGGCCATTCTATCACGCTGTCCCATCCACCTTGGTGATCCCTGCATGCGAGCTGGCCATTCTATCACACTGTCTCCATCCACCTGGGTGATCCCTGCATGCGAGCTGGCCATTCTATCACACTGTCCCATCCACCTGTGTGATCCCTGCATACGAGCTGGCCATTCTATCCCACTGTCCACCATCCACCTGGGGGATCCCTGCATGCGTGCTGGTCATTCTATCACACTGTCCCCATCCACCTTCGTGATCCCTGCATGCGAGTTGGTCATTATATCACACTATCACCATCCACCGGGGAGATCTCTCCATGCGAGCTGGCCATTCTATCACACTGTCCCCATCCACCTGGGTGATCCATGCATGCGAGCTGGCCATTCTATCACACTGTCCCCAGCCGCCTGGGTGATCCCTGCA
Organism: Scyliorhinus torazame; assembly: GCF_047496885.1. NCBI lineage: Eukaryota > Metazoa > Chordata > Chondrichthyes > Carcharhiniformes > Scyliorhinidae > Scyliorhinus > Scyliorhinus torazame. The sequence continues at coordinate 135,420,442 of NC_092726.1, read as the reverse complement.
TGCGAGTTGGCCATTCTATCACACTGTTCTCATCCACCAGGGTGAACCCTGTATGCGAGCTGACCATTATGTCACACTGTCCCCATCCATCTGGGTGATCCCTGCATGCGAGCTGCCCATTCTATCACACTGTCCCCATCCACCTGGGTGATCCCTGCATGCGAGCTGGCCATTCTATCACACTGTGCCTCCCACCTGGGTGATCACCACATGCGAGCTGGCCATTCTATCACACTGTCCTCACCGACATGGGCGATCCCTGCATGCGAGCTGGCCATTCTATCACACTGTCCCCAGCCACCAGGGTGATCCCTGCATGCGAGATGGCCATTCTTTCACACTGTCCCCATCCACCTGGGTAATCTCTCCATGCGAGCTGGCCATTCTATCACACTGTCCCCATCCACCTGGGTGATCCCTGCATGCGAGCTGGTCATTCTATCACACTGTCCCCATCCACCTGGGTGATCCCTGCATGCGAGCTGGTCATTCTATCACACTGTCCACATCCACTTGGGTGATCCCTGCATGCGAGCTGGTCATTCTATCACACTGTCCACATCCACCTGGGTGATCCCTGCATGCGAGCTGGTCATTCTATCACACTGTCTCCATCCACCTGGGTGATCCCTGCATGCGAACTGGTCATTCTATCACACTGTCCCTACGACCTGGGTGATCCCTGCATGCGAGCTGGTCATTCTATCACACTGTCCCCACGACCTGGGTGATCCCTGCATGCGAGCTGGCCATTCTATCACACTGTCCACACGACCTGGGTGATCCCTGCATGCGAGCTGGCCATTCTATCACACTGTCCCCATCCACCTGGGTAATCTCTCCATGCGAGCTGGCCATTCTATCACACTGTCCCCATCCACCTGGGTGATCCCTGCATGCGAGCTGGTCATTCTATCACACTGTCCCCATCCGCCTGGGTGATCCCTGCATGCGAGCTGGTCATTCTATCACACTGTCCACATCCACTTGGGTGATCCCTGCATGCGAGCTGGTCATTCTATCACACTGTCCACATCCACCTGGGTGATCCCTGCATGCGAGCTGGTCATTCTATCACACTGTCTCCATCCACCTGGGTGATCCCTGCATGCGAGCTGGTCATTCTATCACACTGTCCCCATCCACCTGGGTGAACTCTCCATGCGAGTTGGTCATTATATCACACTATCACCATTCACCTGGGTGATCTCTCCATGCGAGCTGGCCATTCTATCACACTGTCCCCATCCACCTGGGTGATCCCTGCATGCGAGCTGGTCATTCTATCACACTGTCCACATCCACCTGGGTGATCCCTGCATGCGAGCTGGTCATTCCATCACACTGTCCCCATCCACCTGGGTGATGCCTGCATGCGAGCTGGCCATTCTATCACACTGTCCCCATCCACCTGGGTGATCCCTGCATGCGAGTTGGTCATTATATCACACTATCACCATTCACCTGGGTGATCTCTCCATGCGAGCTGGCCATTCTATCACACTGTCCCCATCCACCTGGGTGATCCCTGCATGCGAGCTGGCCATTCTATTACACTGTCCCCATCCATCTGTGTGATCCCTGCATGCGAGCTGCCCATTCTATCACACTGTCCCCATCCACCTGCGTGATCCCTGCATGCGAGCTGACCATTCTGTCACACTGTCCCCATCCACCTGGGTGATCCCTGCATGCGAGCTGACCATTCTGTCACACTGTCCCCATCCACCTGGGTGATCCCTGCATGCGAGCTGGCCATTCTGTCAATCTGTCCCAATCCACCTGGGTGGTCCCTGCATGCGAGCTGGCCATTCTATCACACTGTGCCTCCCACCTGGGTGATCCCTGCATGCGAGCTGGCCATTTTTTCACACTGTCCCCACCGACATGGGTGATCCCTCATGCGAGCTGGCCATTCTATCACACTGTCCCCAGCCACCAGGGTGATCCCTGCATGCGAGATGGCCATGCTATCACACTGTCCCCATCCATCTGGGTGATCCGGGCATGCGAGCTGGCCATTCTATCACACTGTCCCCATCCACCAGGGTGATCCCTGCATGCGAGCTGACCATTCTGTCACAGTGTCCCCATCCACATGGCTGATCCCTGCATGCGAGCTGGCCATTCTATCACACTGTCCCCATCCACCTGGGCGATCCCTGCATGCGAGCTGTCCATTCAGTCACCTGTCCCCATCCACCTGGGCGATCCCAGCATGCGAGCTGGTCATTCTGCCACACTGACCCCATCCACCGGGGTGATCCCTGCATGCGAGCTGGTAATTCTATCACACTGTCCCCATCCACCTGGGTGATCCCTGCATGCGAGCTGGTCATTCTATCACACTGTCCATACGACCTGGGTGATCCCTGCATGCGAGCTGGTCATTCTATCACACTGTCCCTACGACCTGGGTGATCCCTGCATGCGAGCTGGCCATTCTATCACACTGTCCCCACGACCTGGGTGATCCCTGCATGCGAGCTGGCCATTCTATCACACTGTCCACACGACCTGGGTGATCCCTGCATGCGAGCTGGCCATGCTATCACACTGTCCCCATCCACCTGGGTAATCTCTCCATGCGAGCTGGCCATTCTATCACACTGTCCCCATCCAGCTGCGTGATCCCTGCATGCGAGCTGGTCATTCTATCACACTGTCTCCATCCACCTGGGTGATCCCTGCATGCGAGCTGGCCATTCTATCACGCTGTCCCATCCACCTGGGTGATCCCTGCATGCGAGCTGGCCATTCTATCACACTGTCTCCATCCACCTGGGTGATCCCTGCATGCGAGCTGGCCATTCTATCACACTGTCCCATCCACCTGTGTGATCCCTGCATACGAGCTGGCCATTCTATCCCACTGTCCACCATCCACCTGGGGGATCCCTGCATGCGTGCTGGTCATTCTATCACACTGTCCCCATCCACCTTCGTGATCCCTGCATGCGAGTTGGTCATTATATCACACTATCACCATCCACCGGGGAGATCTCTCCATGCGAGCTGGCCATTCTATCACACTGTCCCCATCCACCTGGGTGATCCATGCATGCGAGCTGGCCATTCTATCACACTGTCCCCAGCCGCCTGGGTGATCCCTGCATGCGAGTTGGCCATTCTATCACACTGTTCTCATCCACCAGGGTGAACCCTGTATGCGAGCTGACCATTATGTCACACTGTCCCCATCCATCTGGGTGATCCCTGCATGCGAGCTGCCCATTCTATCACACTGTCCCCATCCACCTGGGTGATCCCTGCATGCGAGCTGGCCATTCTATCACACTGTGCCTCCCACCTGGGTGATCCCCACATGCGAGCTGGCCATTCTATCACACTGTCCTCACCGACATGGGTGATCCCTGCATGCGAGCTGGCCATTCTATCACACTGTCCCCAGCCACCAGGGTGATCCCTGCATGCGAGATGGCCATTCTTTCACACTGTCCCCATCCACCTGGGTAATCTCTCCATGCGAGCTGGCCATTCTATCACACTGTCCCCATCCACCTGGGTGATCCCTGCATGCGAGCTGGTCATTCTATCACACTGTCCCCATCCACCTGGGTGATCCCTGCATGCGAGCTGGTCATTCTATCACACTGTCCACATCCACTTGGGTGATCCCTGCATGCGAGCTGGTCATTCTATCACACTGTCCACATCCACCTGGGTGATCCCTGCATGCGAGCTGGTCATTCTATCACACTGTCTCCATCCACCTGGGTGATCCCTGCATGCGAACTGGTCATTCTATCACACTGTCCCTACGACCTGGGTGATCCCTGCATGCGAGCTGGTCATTCTATCACACTGTCCCCACGACCTGGGTGATCCCTGCATGCGAGCTGGCCATTCTATCACACTGTCCACACGACCTGGGTGATCCCTGCATGCGAGCTGGCCATTCTATCACACTGTCCCCATCCACCTGGGTAATCTCTCCATGCGAGCTGGCCATTCTATCACACTGTCCCCATCCACCTGGGTGATCCCTGCATGCGAGCTGGTCATTCTATCACACTGTCCCCATCCGCCTGGGTGATCCCTGCATGCGAGCTGGTCATTCTATCACACTGTCCACATCCACTTCGGTGATCCCTGCATGCGAGCTGGTCATTCTATCACACTGTCCACATCCACCTGGGTGATCCCTGCATGCGAGCTGGTCATTCTATCACACTGTCTCCATCCACCTGGGTGATCCCTGCATGCGAGCTGGTCATTCTATCACACTGTCTCCATCCACCTGGGTGAACTCTCCATGCGAGTTGGTCATTATATCACACTATCACCATTCACCTGGGTGATCTCTCCATGCGAGCTGGCCATTCTATCACACTGTCCCCATCCACCTAGGTGATCCCTGCATGCGAGCTGGTCATTCTATCACACTGTCCACATCCACCTGGGTGATCCCTGCATGCGAGCTGCTCATTCCATCACACTGTCCCCATCCACCTGGGTGATGCCTGCATGCGAGCTGGCCATTCTATCACACTGTCCCCATCCACCTGGGTGATCCCTGCATGCGAGTTGGTCATTATATCACACTATCACCATTCACCTGGGTGATCTCTCCATGCGAGCTGGCCATTCTATCACACTGTCCCCATCCACCTGGGTGATCCCTGCATGCGAGCTGGCCATTCTATCACACTGTCCCCATCCATCTGTGTGATCCCTGCATGCGAGCTGCCCATTCTATCACACTGTCCCCATCCACCTGGGTGATCCCTGCATGCGAGCTGACCATTCTGTCACACTGTCCCCATCCACCTGGGTGATCCCTGCATGCGAGCTGACCATTCTGTCACACTGTCCCCATCCACCTGGGTGATCGCTGCATGCGAGCTGGCCATTCTGTCAATCTGTCCAAATCCACCTGGGTGGTCCCTGCATGCGAGCTGGCCATTCTATCACACTGTGCCTCCCACCTGGGTGATCCCTGCATGCGAGCTGGCCATTTTTTCACACTGTCCCCACCGACATGGGTGATCCCTCATGCGAGCTGGCCATTCTATCACTCTGTCCCCAGCCACCAGGGTGATCCCTGCATGCGAGATGGCCATGCTATCACACTGTCCCCATCCATCTGGGTGATCCGGGCATGCGAGCTGGCCATTCTATCACACTGTCCCCATCCACCAGGGTGATCCCTGCATGCGAGCTGACCATTCTGTCACAGTGTCCCCATCCACATGGCTGATCCCTGCATGCGAGCTGGCCATTCTATCACACTGTCCCCATCCACCTGGGCGATCCCTGCATGCGAGCTGTCCATTCAGTCACACTGTCCCCATCCACCTGGGGGATCACTGCATGCGAGCTGGTCATTCTGCCACACTGACCCCATCCACCGGGGTGATCCCTGCATGCGAGCTGGTAATTCTATCACACTGTCCCCATCCACCTGGGTGATCCCTGCATGCGAGCTGGTCATTCTATCACACTGTCCATACGACCTGGGTGATCCCTGCATGCGAGCTGGTCATTCTATCACACTGTCCCTACGACCTGGGTGATCCCTGCATGCGAGCTGGCCATTCTATCACACTGTCCCCACGACCTGGGTGATCCCTGCATGCGAGCTGGCCATTCTATCACACTGTCCACACGACCTGGGTGATCCCTGCATGCGAGCTGGCCATGCTATCACACTGTCCCCATCCACCTGGGTAATCTCTCCATGCGAGCTGGCCATTCTATCACACTGTCCCCATCCAGCTGCGTGATCCCTGCATGCGAGCTGGTCATTCTATCACACTGTCTCCATCCACCTGGGTGATCCCTGCATGCGAGCTGGCCATTCTATCACGCTGTCCCATCCACCTGGGTGATCCCTGCATGCGAGCTGGCCATTCTATCACACTGTCTCCATCCACCTGGGTGATCCCTGCATGCGAGCTGGCCATTCTATCACACTGTCCCATCCACCTGTGTGATCCCTGCATACGAGCTGGCCATTCTATCCCACTGTCCACCATCCACCTGGGGGATCCCTGCATGCGTGCTGGTCATTCTATCACACTGTCCCCATCCACCTGCGTGATCCCTGCATGCGAGATGGCCATTCTATCACCCTGTCCCCATCCAACTGGGTGATCCGGGCATGCGAGCTGGTCATTCTATCACACTGTCCCCATCCACCTGCGTGATCCCTGCATGCGAGATGGCCATTCTATCACACTGTCCCCATCCATCTGGGTGATCCGGGCATGCGAGCTGGTCATTCTGTCACACTGACCCATCCACCAGGGTGATCCCTGCATGCGAGCTGGCCATTCTATCACACTGTACCCATCCACTGGGTGAGCCCTGCATGCGAGCTGGTCATTCTATCACACTGTCCCCATCCACCTGCGTGATCCCTGCATGCGAGCGGGCCATTCAGTCACACTGTCCCCATCCACCGGCGTGATCCCTGCATGCGAGCTGGCCATTCTATCACACTGTCCCCATCCAACTGGGTGATCCCTGCATGCGAGCTGGTCATTCTATCACACTGTCCCTACGACCGGGGTGATCTCTGCATGCAAGCTGGTCATTCTATCACACTGTCCCTACGACCTGGGTGGTCCCTGCATTCGAGCTGGCCATTCTATCACACTGTCCCCACGACCTGGGTGATCCCTGCATGCGAGCTGGCCATTCTATCACAGTGTCCCCCCGACCTGGCTGATCCCTGCATCCGAGCTGTCCATTCTTTCACACTGTCCCCATCCACCTGAGTGAGCCCTGCATGCGAGCTGGCCATTCTATCACACTGTCCCCATCCACCTGAGTGATCCCTGCATGCGAGCTGGCCATTCTATTAAACTGTCCCCATCCACCTGGGTGATCCCTGCATGCGAGTTTGTCATTCTATCACACTGTCCCCATCCACCTGGGCGATCCCTGCATGCGAGCTGGCCATTCTATTACACTGTCCCCATCCACCTGTGTAATCTCTCCATGCGAGCTGGCCATTCTATCACACTGTCCCCATCCAGCTGCGTGATCCCTGCATGCGAGCTGGTCATTCTATCACACTGTCTCCATCCACCTGGGTGATCACTGCATGCGAGCTGGCCATTCTATCACGCTGTCCCATCCACCTGGGTGATCCCTGCATGCGAGCTGGCCATTCTATCACACTGTCTCCATCCACCTGGGTGATCCCTGCATGCGAGCTGGCCATTCTATCACACTGTCCCATCCACCTGTGTGATCCCTGCATACGAGCTGGCCATTCTATCCCACTGTCCACCATCCACCTGGGGGATCCCTGCATGCGTGTTGGTCATTCTATCACACTGTCCCCATCCACCTGCGTGATCCCTGCATGCGAGATGGCCATTCTATCACCCTGTCCCCATCCAACTGGGTGATCCGGGCATGCGAGCTGGTCATTCTATCACACTGTCCCCATCCACCTGCGTGATCCCTGCATGCGAGATGGCCATTCTATCACACTGTCCCCATCCATCTGGGTGATCCGGGCATGCGAGCTGGTCATTCTATCACACTGACCCATCCACCAGGGTGATCCCTGCATGCGAGCTGGCCATTCTATCACACTGTACCCATCCACCTGGGTGAGCCCTGCATGCGAGCTGGTCATTCTATCACACTGTCCCCATCCACCTGCGTGATCCCTGCATGCGAGCTGGCCATTCAGTCACACTGTCCCCATCCACCGGCGTGATCCCTGCATGCGAGCTGGCCATTCTATCACACTGTCCCCATCCAACTGGGTGATCCCTTCATGCGAGCTGGTCATTCTATCACACTGTCCCTACGACCTGGGTGATCACTGCATTCGAGCTGGCCATTCTATCACACTGTCCCCACGACCTGGGTGATCCCTGCATGCGAGCTGGCCATTCTATCACAGTGTCCCCCCGACCTGGCTGATCCCTGCATCCGAGCTGTCCATTCTTTCACACTGTCCCCATCCACCTGAGTGAGCCCTGCATGCGAGCTGGCCATTCTATCACACTGTCCCCATCCACCTGAGTGATCCCTGCATGCGAGCTGGCCATTCTATTAAACTGTCCCCATCCACCTGGGTGATCCCTGCATGCGAGTTTGTCATTCTATCACACTGTCCCCATCCACCTGGGCGATCCCTGCATGCGAGCTGGCCATTCTATTACACTGTCCCCATCCACCTGTGTAATCTCTCCATGCGAGCTGGCCATTCTATCACACTGTCCCCATCCAGCTGCTTGATCCCTGCATGCGAGCTTGTCATTCGATCACACTGTCTCCATCCACCTGGGTGATCCCTGCATGCGAGCTGGCCATTCTATCACACTGTCCCATCCACCTGGGTGATCCCTGCATGCGAGCTGGCCATTCTATCACACTGTCCCATCCACCTGTGTGATCTCTGCATACGAGCTGGCCATTCTATCCCACTGTCCACCATCCACCTGTGGGATCCCTGCATGCGAGCTGGTCATTCTATCACACTGTCCCCATCCACCTGCGTGATCCCTGCATGCGAGCTGGCCATTCTATCACACTGTCCCCATTCACCTGGGTGAACCCTGCATGCGAGCTGGCCATTCTATCACACTGTCCCCATCCACCTGGGTGAGCCCTGCATGCGAGCTGGCCATTCTATCACACTCTCCCCATCCACCTGGGTGATCCCTACATGCGAGCTGGCCATTCTATCACACTCTCCCAATCCACCTGGGTGATCCCTGCATGCGAGCTGACCATTCTGTCACACTCTCCCCACCGACCTGGCTGCGGAGGACCGGGCTGCAGAGGACTGAGCTGCAGAGGTATGGGCTGCAGAGAACCGAGCTGCAGAGGACCGGGCCGCAGAGGATCGAGCTGCAGAGGACCGTACAGTACAGGACCGAGCTGTAGAGAAACAGGCTGTCGAGAACGGTGGGGTAGACGAGCGGGCTACAGAGGACCGGGCTGCAGAGGACCGGGCTGCAGAGGACCGGGCTGCAGAGGACCGGGCTGCAGAGAACCGGGCTGCAAAGGATCGAGCTGCAGAGGACCGTGCAGTAGAGGACCGAGCTGCAGAGAGACAGGGTGTCGTGAACCGTGCGTTAGAGGACCGGGCTGCAGAGGAACGGGCTGCAGAGGACCGGGCTGCAGAGGACCGGGCTGCAGAGAACTGGGCTGCAGAGGACTGGGATGCAGAGGACCGAGCTGCAGAGGAACGGGCTGCAGAGGACCGGGCTGCAGAGGACCGGGCTGCAGAGGACCGGGCTGCAGAGGACCAGGCTGCAGAGGACCGGGATGCAGAGGACCGGGCTGCAGAGGACCGGACTGCAGAGGACCGGGCTGCAGAGGACCGGGCTGCAGAGGACCGGGCTGCAGTGGACCGGGATGCAGAGGACCGGACTGCAGGGGACCGGGCTGCAGAGAACCGAGCTGCAGAGGACCGAGCTGCCGAGGACCGGGCTTCAGAGGGCCGGGATGCAGAGGACCGGGCTGCAGAGGATCGGGCTGCAGAGGACCGGGCTGCAGAGAACCGAGCTGCAGAGGACCGAACTGCCGAGGACCGGGCTTCAGACGGCCGGGCTGCAGAGGATCGGGCTGCAGAGGACCGGAATGCAGAGAACCGAGCTGCAGAGGACCGAACTGCCGAGGACCGGGCTTCAGAGGGCCGGGCTGCAGATGATCGGGCTGCAGAGAACCGGTCTGCAGGGGACCGGGCTGCAGGGGACCGAGCTGCAGAGGACAGGGTGCAGAGGACCAAGCTGCAGAGGACAGGGTGCAGGGGATCGGGCTGAAGAGGGCCGGGCTGCAGAGGACCGGACTGCAGAGGACCGGGCTGCAGGGGACGGAGCTGCAGAGAAACGGCCTGCAGTGGACCGGGCTGCAGAGGACCGGGCTGCAGAGGACCCAGCTGCAGAGAATCGGTCTGCAGGGGACCGGGCTGCAGAGGACCGAGCTGCAGAGGACCGAGCTGCAGGGGACCGTGCTGCAGAGGACCGAGCTGCAGAGGACCGAGCTGCAGAGGACCGGGTTGCAGAGTAAATGGTTAACTATATACAGCACAGAGGTCACTGAAACAGCTTTTTAATTGGGGGCACCCGAGGCCACACTGCCTGTCCCCTGCTCCCAGGGATTATTGAGCAGTAAATGGTTAACCATATACAGCACAGAGGTCTATGAAACAGCTTTTTATTTGGGGGCTCCCGAGGCCACACTGCCTGTCCCCTGCTCCCAGGGACAATGGAGAAGTAAATGGTTAATTATATACAGCACAGAGGTCTCTGAAACAGCTTTTTAATTGGGGGCTCCCAAGGTCACACTGCCTCTCCCCTGCTCCCAGGGGTTATTGAGCAGTAAATGGTTAACTATATACAGCACAGAGGTCTGTGAAACAGCTTTTTAATTGGGGGCTCCCGGACCACTCTGCCTGACCCCTGCTCAAAGGGATTATTGAGCCGTTAAAGGTTAACTATTTACAGGCACAGAGGTCTCTGAAGTAGCTTTTTAATTGGAGGCTCCCGGACCTCACTGTCTGTCCCCTGCTCATAGGGATTATTGAGAAGTAAATGGTTAACTATATACAGCACATTGGTCTCTGAAACAGCTTTTTAATTGGGGGCTCCGGAGGCCACACCCCCTGTCCCCTGCTCCGAGGGATAATTGAGAGAAAGCAAATGGTTAACTACAGACAGACACAGAGGTCACTGAAACTGCTTTTTAATGGGGGGCTCCCGAGGCCACACTGCCTCTCCCCTGCTCCCAGGGATTATTGAGCAGTAAATGGTTTCCTATATACAGCACAGAGGTCTCTGAAACAGCTTTTTAATTGGGGTCTCCTGAGGCCACACTGCCTGTCTCCTGCTCCCAGGGATTATTGAGCAGTAAATGGTTAACTATATACAGAAGAAAGGTCTCTGAAACAGCTTTTTAATTGCGGGCTCCCGAGGCCACACTGCCTGTCCCCTGCTCCCAGGGATTATTGAGCAGTAAATGGTTAACTATATACAGCACAGTGGTCTCTGAAACAGCTTTTTAATTGGGAGCTCCCGGTCCATACTGTCTGTTCCCTGCTCCCACGGACTATTGAGCAGTAAATGTTTAACTATATACGGCACAGAGGTCTCTGAAACAGCTTTTTAATTGGGGACTCCCGAGGCGACACTGACTGTCCCCTGCTCCCAGGGATTATTGAGTAGGAAATGGTTAACTATATACAGCACAGAAGTCTCGGAAACAACTTTTTAATTGGGGGTTCCAGAGACCACACTGCCTGTCCCCTGCTCCCAGGGATTATTGAGCACAAAATGGTCAACTTTCCAGCACAGAGGTCTCTGAAACATCTTTTTAATAGGGGGCTCCCGAGGCCACACTGCCTGTGCCCTGCTCCCAGGGATTATTGAGCAGTAAATGGTTAACTATATACAGCACAGAGTATCTGAAACAACCTTTTAATTGGGGGCTCCAGAGGCCACACTGCCTGTCCCCTGCTCCAAGGGATTATTGAGAAGTAAATGGTTAACTATATACAGCACAGAGGTCTCTGAAACAGCTTTTTAATTGGGAATTCCCGAGGCCACACTGTCTGTCCCCTGCTCCCAGGGATTATTGAGCAGTAAATGGTTAACTACATACAGCACAGAGGTCTCTGAAACAACTTTTTAATTGGGGACTCCCGAGGCCACACTGCCTGTCCCCTGCTCCCAGGGATTATTGAGCAGTAAATGGTTAACTATATACAGCACAGAGGTCTCTGAAACAGCTTTTTAATTGGGGTCTCCCGAGGCCACACTGCCTGTCCCCTGCTACCAGGGATTATTGATCAGTAAATGGTTAACTATATACAGAAGAGAGGTCTCTGAAACAGCTTTTTAATTGGGGGCTCCCGAGGCCACACTGCCTGCCTCCTGCACCCAGGGATTATTGAGCAGTAAATGGTTAACTATATACAGCACAGTGGTCTCTGAAACTGCTTTTTAATTGGGAGCTCCCGGACCACACTGTCTGTCCCCTGCTCCCAGGGATTATTGAGCAGAAAAAGGGCAAATTTCCAGCACAGAGGTCTCGGAAACATCTTTTTATTTAGGGGCTCCCAAGGCCACATTGCCTGTCCACTGCTCCCAGAGATTATTGAGCAGTAAATGGTTAACTATATACAGCACAGAGGTCTCTGAAACAGCTTTTTAATTGGGGACTCCAAAGGCCACACTGCCTGTCTCCTGCTCCCAGGGATTATTGAGCAGTAAATGGTTAACTATATACAGTACAGAAGTCTCGGAAACAGCTTTTTAATTGGGGGCTCCCGAGGCCACTCTGCCTGTCCACTGCTCCCAGAGATTATTGAGCAGTAAATGGTTAACTATATACAGCACAGATGTCACTGAAACAGCTTTTCCATTGGGGGCACCCGAGGCCACACTGCCTGTCCCCTGCTCCCAGGGATTATTGAGCAGTAAATGGTTAACTATATACAGCACAGAAGTCTCGGAAACAGCTTTTTAATTGGGGGCTCCCGAGGCCACACTGCCTGTCCACTGCTCCCAGAGATTATTGAGCAGTAAATGGTTAACTATATACAGCACAGAGGTCACTGAAACAGTTTTTAATTGGGGGCACCCGAGGCCACACTGCCTGTCCCCTGCTCCCAGGGATTATTGAGCAGTAAATGGATAACCATATACAGCACAGAGGTCTCTGAAACAGCTTTTTAATTGGGGGCTCCCGAGGCCATACTGCCTGTCCCCTGCTCCCAGGGATTATGGAGAAGTAAATGGTTAACTATATACAGCACAGAGGTCTCTGAAACAGCTTTTTAATTGGGGGGTCCCGAGGCCACACTGCCTGTCCCCTGCTCCCAGGGATTACGGAGAAGTAAATGGTTAACTATATACAGCACAGAGGTCCCTGAAACAGCTTTTTAATTGGGGGCTCCCGGATCACACTGCCTGACCCCTGCTCCCAGGGATTATTGAGCAGTAAATGGTTAACTATATACAGCACAGAGGTCTGTGAAACAGCTTTTTAATTGGGGGCACCCGGACCACACTGCCTGACCCATGCTCCCAGGGATTATTGAGAAGTTAAAGGTTAACTATTTACAGGCACAGAGTACTCTGAAGTAGCTTTTTAATTGGGGGCTCCCGGTCCGCACTTCCTGTCCCCTGCTCCAAGGGATTACGAAGAAGTAAATGGTTAACAATATACAGCATAGAGGTCACTGAAACTGCTATTTAATGGGGGGCTCCCGAGGCCACACTACCTGTCCCCTGCTCCCAGGGATTGTTGAGCAGTAAATGGTTAACCATATCCAGCACAGAGGTTTCTGAAACAGCTTTTTAATTGGGGGCTCCCGAGGCCACACTGCCTGTCTCCTGCTCCCAGGGATTATGGAGAAGTAAATGGTTAACTATATACAGCACAGAGGTCTCTGAAACAGATTTTTAATTGGGGGCTCCCGAGGCCACACTGCCTGTCCCCTGCTCCCAGGGATTACGGAGAAGTAAATGGTTAACTATATACAGCACAGAGGTCCCTGAAACAGCTTTTTAATTGGGGGCTCCCGGATCACACTGCCTGACCCCTGCTCCCAGGGATTATTGAGCAGTAAATGGTTAACTATATACAGCACAGAGGTCTGTGAAACAGCTTTTTAATTGGGGGCTCCCGGACCACACTGCCTGACCCATGCTCCCAGGGATTATTGAGCAGTTAAAGGTTAACTATTTACAGGCACAGAGTACTCTGAAGTAGCTTTTTAATTGGGGGCTCCCGGTCCGCACTGCCTGTCCCCTGCTCCAAGGGATTGCGGAGAAGTAAATGGTTAACTATATACAGCACAGAGGTCACTGAAACTGCTATTTAATGGGGGGCTCCCGAGGCCACACTACCTGTCCCCTGCTCCCAGGAATTGATGAGCAGTAAATGGTTTCCTATATACAGCACAGAGGTCTCTGAAACAGCTTTTTAATTGGGGACTCGCGAGGCCACACCCCGTGACACCTGCTCCGAGGGATAATTGAGAGGAGGTAAATGGTTAACTACAGGCAGACACAGAGGTCTCTGAAACTGCTTTATAATTGGGGTCTCCCGAGGCCACATTGCCTGTCCACTGCTCCCAGAGATTATTTTTCAGTAAATAGTTAATTATATACAGCTCAGAGTTCTCTGAAACAGCTTTTTAATTGGGGACTCCCGAGGACACACTGCCTTTCCCCTGCTCCCAAGGATTATTGAGCAGTAAATGGTTAACTATATACAGCACGGAGGTCTCTGAAACAGCTTTTTGATTGGGGACTCCCGAGGCCACACTGCCTGTTCCCTGCTCCCCGGGATTATTGAGAAGTAAATGGTTAACTATATACAGCACAGATGTCTCTGAAACAGCTTTTTAATTGAGGACTCCCGAGGCCACACTGCCTGCCCCCTGCTCCCAGGGCTTATTGAGCAGTAAATTGTTAACTATATACAGCACAGAGGTCACTGAAAAAGCTTTTTAATTGGGGGCACCCGAGGCCACACTGCCTGTCCCCTGCTCCCAGGGATTATTGAGCAGTAAATGGTTAACTATATACAGCACAGAAGTCTCAGAAACAGCTTTTTAATATGGGGCTCCCGGACAGCACTGCCTGTCCCCTGCTCCAAGGGATTATTGAGAAGTAAATGGTTAACTATTTACAGCACAGAGGTCTCTGAAACAGCTTTTTAATTGGGGGGCTCCCGAGGCCACACCCCGTGACCCCTGCTCAGAGGGATAATTGAGAGGAAGTAAATGGTTAACTACAGACAGACACAGAGGTCTCTGAAACTGCTTTTTAATGGGGGGCTCCCGAGGCCATACTGCCTGTCCCCTGCTCCCAGGGATTATTGAGCAGGAAATGGTTCACTATATATAGCACAGAAGTCTCGGAAACAGCTTTTTAATTGGGGGCTCCAGAGACCACACTGCCTGTCCCCTGCTCCCAGGGATTATTGAGCAGAAAATGGTCAACTTTCCAGCACAGAGGTCTCTGAAACAGCTTTTTAATTGGGGGCTCCCGAGGCCACATTGCCTGTCCACTGCTACCAGAGATTATTTTGCAGTAAATGGTTAACTATATACAGCACAGAGGTCTCTGAAACAGCTTTTTAATTGGGGACTCCCGAGGCCACACTGCCTGTCCCCTGCTCCCAGGGATTATTGAGCAGTAAATGGTTAACTATATACAGCACGGAGGTCTCTGAAACAGCTTTTTAATTGGGGACTCCCGAGGCCACATTGCCTGTCCCCTGCTCCCAGGGATTATTGAGCAGTAAATGGTTAACTATATACAGCACAGAGGTCTCTGAAACAGCTTTTTAATTGGGTCTCCCGAGGCCACACTGCCGGTCCCCTACTACCAGGGATTATTGAGCAGAAAATGGTCAGCTTTCCAGCACAGAGTTCTCTGAAACAGCTTTTTAATTGGGGGCTCCCGAGGCCACATTGCCTGTCCACTGCTCCCAGAGATTAGTGAGCAGTAAATGGTTAACTATATACAGCGCAGAGGTCTCTGAATCAGCTTTTTAATTGGGGACTCCCGAGGCCACATTGCCTGTCCCCTGCTCCCAGGGATTATTGAGCAGTAAATGGTTAAATATATACAGCACAGAAGTCTCGGAAACAGCTTTTTAATTGGGGGCTCCCGAGGCCACACTGCCTGTCCACTGCTCCTAGGGATTATTGAGCAGTAAATGGTGAACTATATACAGCACAGAAGTCTCGGAAACAGCTTTTTTATTGGGGCTCCCGAGGCCACACTGTCTGGCCACTGCTCCTAGAGATTATTGAGCAGTAAATGGTTAACCATATACAGCACAGAGGTCACTGAAACCGCTTTTTAATTGGGGTCACCCGAGCCCACACTGCCTGTCCCCTGCTCCCAGGAATTATTGAGCAGTAAATGGTTAAACATATACAGCACAGAGGTCTCGGAAACAGCTTTTTAATTGGGGGCTCCCGTGGCCACACTGCCTGTCCCCTGCTCCCAGGGATTATGGAGAAGTAAATGGTTAACTATACACAACACAGATGTCTCTGAAACAGCTTTTTAATTGGGGGCACCCGAGGCCACACTGTCTGTCCCCTGCTCCCTAGGATTATTGAGCAGTAAATGGTTAACCATATTCACCACAGAGGTCTCTGAAAAAGCTTTTTAATTGGGGGCTCCAGAGGCCACATTGCCTGTCCACTGCTCCCAGACATTATTTTGCAGTAAATGGTTAACTATATACAGCACGGAGGTCTCTGAAACAGCTTTTTAATTGGGGACTCCCGAGGCCACACTGCCTGTCCCCTGCTCCCAGGGATTATAGAGCAGTAAATGGTTAACTATGTACAGCACAGAGGTCTCTGAAACAACTTTTTAATTGGGGTCTCCCGAGGCCACACTGCCTGTCCCCTACTACCAGGGATTATTGAGCAGTAAATGGTTAACGATATAGAGCACAGAAGTCTCGGAAACACCTTTTTAATTGGGGGTTCCAGAGACTAAACTGCCTGTCCCCTGCTCCCTGGGATTATTGAGCAGAAAATGGGCAACTTTCCAGCACAGAGTTATCTGAAACAGCTTTTTAATTGGGGGTTCCCGAGGACACACTGCCTGTCCACTGCTCCCAGAGATTATTGAGCAGTAAATGGTTAATTATATACAGCACAGTGGTCTCTGAAACAGCTTTTTAATTGGGGACACCCGAAGCCACATTGCCTGTACCTTGCACCCAGGGATTATTGAGTAGGAAATGGTTAACTATATACAGCACAGAAGTTTCGGAAACCGCTTTTTAATTGGGGGTTCCAGAGACCACACTGCCTGTCCCCTGCTCCCAGGGATTATTGAGCACAAAATGGTCAACTTTCCAGCACAGACTTCTCTGAAACATCCTTTTAATCGGGGGCTCCCGAGGCCACACTGCCTGTACCCTGCTTCCAGAGATTATTGAGCAGTAAATGGTTAACTATATACAGCACAGAGTATCTGAAACAGCTTTTTAATTGGGGACTCCCGAGGCCACACTGCCTGTCCCCTGCTCCCAGGGATTATTGAGCAGGAAATGGTTAACTATATACAGCACAGAAGTCTCGGAAACAGCTTTTTAATTGGGGGTTCCAGAGACCACACTGCCTGTCCCCTGCTCCCAGGGATTATTGAGCAGAAAAAGGTCAACTTTCCAGCACAGAGGTCACGGAAACAGCTTTTTATTTGGGGGCTCCCGAGGCCACATTGCCTGTCCACTGCTCCCAGAGATTATTGAGCTGTAAATGGTTAACTATATACAGCACAGAGGTCTCTGAAACAGCTTTTTAATTGGGGACTCCCGAGGCCACACTGCCTGTCCACTGCTCCCAGAGATTATTGAGCAGTAAATGGTTAACGATATACAGCACAGAGGTCACTGAAACAGTTTTTAATTGGGGGCTCCCGGTCCGCACTGCCTGTCCCCTGCTCCAAGGGATTACGGAGAAGTAAATGGTTAACTATATACAGCACAGAGGTCACTGAAACTGCTATTTAATGGGGGGCTCCCGAGGCCACACTACCTGTCCCCTGCTCCCAGGGATTGTTGAGCAGTAAATGGTTAACCATATACAGCACAGAGTCTCTGAAACAGTTTTTTATTGGGGGCTCCCGAGGCCACACTGCCTGTCCACTGCTCCCAGAGATTATTGAGCAGTAAAAGGTTAACTATATACAGCACAGAGGTCCCTGAAACAGCTTTTTAATTGGGGGCTCCCGGATCACACTGTCTGACCCCTGCTCCCATGGATTATTGAGCAGTAAATGGTTAACTATATACAGCACAGAGGTCTGTGAAACAGCTTTTTAATTGGGGGCTCCCGGACCACACTGCCTGACCCATGCTCCCAGGGATTATTGAGCAGTTGAAGGTTAACTATTTACAGGCACAGAGTACTCTGAAGTAGCTTTTTAATTGGGGGCTCCCGGTCCGCACTGCCTGTCCCCTGCTCCAAGGGATTGCGGAGAAGTAAATGGTTAACTATATACAGCACAGAGGTCACTGAAACTGCTATTTAATGGGGGGCTCCCGAGGCCACACTACCTGTCCCCTGCTCCCAGGGATTGATGAGCAGTAAATGGTTTCCTATATACAGTACAGAGGTCTCTGAAACATCTTTTTAATTGGGGACTCCCGAGGCCACACCCCGTGACCTCTGCTCCGAGGGATAATTGAGAGGAAGTAAATGGTTAACTACAGACAGACACAGAGGTCTCTGAAACCGCTTTTTAATTGGGGGCACCCGAGCCCACACTGCCTGTCCCCTGCTCCCAGGAATTATTGAGCAGTAAATGGTTAAACATATACAGCACAGAGGTCTCGGAAACAGCTTTTTAATTGGGGGCTCCCGTGGCCACACTGCCTGTCCCCTGCTCCCAGGGATTATGGAGAAGTAAATGGTTAACTATACACAACACAGATGTCTCTGAAACAGTTTTTTAATTGGGGGTACCCGAGGCCACACTGCCTGTCCCCTGCTCCCAAGGATTATTGAGCAGTAAATGGTTAACCATATTCAGCACAGAGGTCTCTGAAAAAGCTTTTTAATTGGGGGCTCCAGAGGCCACATTGCCTGTCCACTGCTCCCAGACATTATTTTTCAGTAAATGGTTAACTATATACAGCACGGAGGTCTCTGAAACAGCTTTTTAATTGGGGACTCCCGAGGCCACACTGCCTGTCCCCTGCTCCCCGGGATTATTGAGCAGTAAATGGTTAACTATGTACAGCACAGAGGTCTCTGAAACAACTTTTTAATTGGGGTCTCCCGAGGCCACACTGCCTGTCCCCTACTACCAGGGATTATTGAGCAGTAAATGGTTAACTATATAGAGCACAGAAGTCTCGGAAACAGCTTTTTAATTGGGGGTTCCAGAGACTACACTGCCTGTCCCCTGCTCCCAGGGATTATTGAGCAGAAAATGGGCAACTTTCCAGCACAGAGTTATCTGAAACAGCTTTTTAATTGGGGGTTCCCGAGGACACACTGCCTGTCCACTGCTCCCAGAGATTATTGAGCAGTAAATGGTTAATTATATACAGCACAGTGGTCTCTGAAACAGCTTTTTAATTGGGGACACCCGAAGCCACATTGCCTGTACCTTGCACCCAGGGATTATTGAGTAGGAAATGGTTAACTATATACAGCACAGAAGTTTCGGAAACAGCTTTTTAATTGGGGGTTCCAGAGACCACACTGCCTGTCCCCTGCTCCCAGGGATTATTGAGCACAAAATGGTCAACTTTCCAGCACAGACTTCTCTGAAACATCTTTTTAATAGGGGGCTCCCGAGGCCACACTGCCTGTACCCTGCTTCCAGAGATTATTGAGCAGTAAATGGTTAACTATATACAGCACAGAGTATCTGAAACAACCTTTCAATTGGAGGCTCCAGAGGCCATACTGCCTGTCCCCTGCTCCAAGGGATTATTGAGAAGTAAATGGTTAACTATATACAGTACAGAGGTCTCTGAAACTGCTTTTTAATTGGGGATTCCCGAGGCCAGACTGTCTTTCCACTGCTCCCAGGGATTATTGAGCAGTAAATGGTTAACTATATACAGCACAGAGGTCTCAGAAACAGCTTTTTAATTGGGGACTCCCGAGGCCACACTGCCTGTCCCCTGCTCCCAGGGATTATTGAGCAGGAAATGGGCAACTTTCCAGCACAGAGTTATCTGAAACAGCTTTTTAATTGGGGGTTCCCGAGGACACACTGCCTGTCCACTGCTCCCAGAGATTATTGAGCAGTAAATGGTTAATTATATACAGCACAGTGGTCTCTGAAACAGCTTTTTAATTGGGGACACCCGAAGCCACATTGCCTGTACCTTGCACCCAGGGATTATTGAGTAGGAAATGGTTAACTATATACAGCACAGAAGTTTCGGAAACCGCTTTTTAATTGGGGGTTCCAGAGACCACACTGCCTGTCCCCTGCTCCCAGGGATTATTGAGCACAAAATGGTCAACTTTCCAGCACAGACTTCTCTGAAACATCCTTTTAATCGGGGGCTCCCGAGGCCACACTGCCTGTACCCTGCTTCCAGAGATTATTGAGCAGTAAATGGTTAACTATATACAGCACAGAGTATCTGAAACAGCTTTTTAATTGGGGACTCCCGAGGCCACACTGCCTGTCCCCTGCTCCCAGGGATTATTGAGCAGGAAATGGTTAACTATATACAGCACAGAAGTCTCGGAAACAGCTTTTTAATTGGGGGTTCCAGAGACCACACTGCCTGTCCCCTGCTCCCAGGGATTATTGAGCAGAAAAAGGTCAACTTTCCAGCACAGAGGTCACGGAAACAGCTTTTTATTTGGGGGCTCCCGAGGCCACATTGCCTGTCCACTGCTCCCAGAGATTATTGAGCTGTAAATGGTTAACTATATACAGCACAGAGGTCTCTGAAACAGCTTTTTAATTGGGGACTCCCGAGGCCACACTGCCTGTCCACTGCTCCCAGAGATTATTGAGCAGTAAATGGTTAACGATATACAGCACAGAGGTCACTGAAACAGTTTTTAATTGGGGGCTCCCGGTCCGCACTGCCTGTCCCCTGCTCCAAGGGATTACGGAGAAGTAAATGGTTAACTATATACAGCACAGAGGTCACTGAAACTGCTATTTAATGGGGGGCTCCCGAGGCCACACTACCTGTCCCCTGCTCCCAGGGATTGTTGAGCAGTAAATGGTTAACCATATACAGCACAGAGTCTCTGAAACAGTTTTTTATTGGGGGCTCCCGAGGCCACACTGCCTGTCCACTGCTCCCAGAGATTATTGAGCAGTAAAAGGTTAACTATATACAGCACAGAGGTCCCTGAAACAGCTTTTTAATTGGGGGCTCCCGGATCACACTGTCTGACCCCTGCTCCCATGGATTATTGAGCAGTAAATGGTTAACTATATACAGCACAGAGGTCTGTGAAACAGCTTTTTAATTGGGGGCTCCCGGACCACACTGCCTGACCCATGCTCCCAGGGATTATTGAGCAGTTGAAGGTTAACTATTTACAGGCACAGAGTACTCTGAAGTAGCTTTTTAATTGGGGGCTCCCGGTCCGCACTGCCTGTCCCCTGCTCCAAGGGATTGCGGAGAAGTAAATGGTTAACTATATACAGCACAGAGGTCACTGAAACTGCTATTTAATGGGGGGCTCCCGAGGCCACACTACCTGTCCCCTGCTCCCAGGGATTGATGAGCAGTAAATGGTTTCCTATATACAGTACAGAGGTCTCTGAAACATCTTTTTAATTGGGGACTCCCGAGGCCACACCCCGTGACCTCTGCTCCGAGGGATAATTGAGAGGAAGTAAATGGTTAACTACAGACAGACACAGAGGTCTCTGAAACCGCTTTTTAATTGGGGGCACCCGAGCCCACACTGCCTGTCCCCTGCTCCCAGGAATTATTGAGCAGTAAATGGTTAAACATATACAGCACAGAGGTCTCGGAAACAGCTTTTTAATTGGGGGCTCCCGTGGCCACACTGCCTGTCCCCTGCTCCCAGGGATTATGGAGAAGTAAATGGTTAACTATACACAACACAGATGTCTCTGAAACAGCTTTTTAATTGGGGGTACCCGAGGCCACACTGCCTGTCCCCTGCTCCCAAGGATTATTGAGCAGTAAATGGTTAACCATATTCAGCACAGAGGTCTCTGAAAAAGCTTTTTAATTGGGGGCTCCAGAGGCCACATTGCCTGTCCACTGCTCCCAGACATTATTTTTCAGTAAATGGTTAACTATATACAGCACGGAGGTCTCTGAAACAGCTTTTTAATTGGGGACTCCCGAGGCCACACTGCCTGTCCCCTGCTCCCCGGGATTATTGAGCAGTAAATGGTTAACTATGTACAGCACAGAGGTCTCTGAAACAACTTTTTAATTGGGGTCTCCCGAGGCCACACTGCCTGTCCCCTACTACCAGGGATTATTGAGCAGTAAATGGTTAACTATATAGAGCACAGAAGTCTCGGAAACAGCTTTTTAATTGGGGGTTCCTGAGACTACACTGCCTGTCCCCTGCTCCCAGGGATTATTGAGCAGAAAATGGGCAACTTTCCAGCACAGAGTTATCTGAAACAGCTTTTTAATTGGGGGTTCCCGAGGACACACTGCCTGTCCACTGCTCCCAGAGATTATTGAGCAGTAAATGGTTAATTATATACAGCACAGTGGTCTCTGAAACAGCTTTTTAATTGGGGACACCCGAAGCCACATTGCCTGTACCTTGCACCCAGGGATTATTGAGTAGGAAATGGTTAACTATATACAGCACAGAAGTTTCGGAAACAGCTTTTTAATTGGGGGTTCCAGAGACCACACTGCCTGTCCCCTGCTCCCAGGGATTATTGAGCACAAAATGGTCAACTTTCCAGCACAGACTTCTCTGAAACATCTTTTTAATAGGGGGCTCCCGAGGCCACACTGCCTGTACCCTGCTTCCAGAGATTATTGAGCAGTAAATGGTTAACTATATACAGCACAGAGTATCTGAAACAACCTTTCAATTGGAGGCTCCAGAGGCCATACTGCCTGTCCCCTGCTCCAAGGGATTATTGAGAAGTAAATGGTTAACTATATACAGTACAGAGGTCTCTGAAACTGCTTTTTAATTGGGGATTCCCGAGGCCAGACTGTCTTTCCACTGCTCCCAGGGATTATTGAGCAGTAAATGGTTAACTATATACAGCACAGAGGTCTCAGAAACAGCTTTTTAATTGGGGACTCCCGAGGCCACACTGCCTGTCCCCTGCTCCCAGGGATTATTGAGCAGGAAATGGTTAACTATATACAGCACAGAAGTCTCGGAAACAGCTTGTTATTTGGGGGTTCCAGAGACCACACTGCCTGTCCCCTGCTCCCAGGGATTATTGAGCAGAAAAAGGTCAACTTTCCAGCACAGAGGTCACGGAAACAGCTTTTTATTTGGGGGCTCCCGAGGCCACACTGCCTGTCCACTGCTCCCAGAGATTACGGAGAAGTAAATGGTTAACGATATACAGCACAGAGGTCCCTGAAACAGCTTTTTAATTGGGGGCTCCCGGATCACACTGTCTGACCCCTGCTCCCATGGATTATTGAGCAGTAAATGGTTAACTATATACAGCACAGAGGTCTGTGAAACAGCTTTTTAATTGGGGGCTCCCGGACCACACTGCCTGACCCATGCTCCCAGGGATTATTGAGCAGTAAATGGTTTCCTATATACAGTACAGAGGTCTCTGAAACATCTTTTGAATTGGGGACTCCCGAGGCCACACCCCGTGACCTCTGCTCCGAGGGATAATTGAGAGGAAGTAAATGGTTAACTACAGACAGACACAGAGGTCTCTGAAACAGCTTTTTAATTGGGGGCACCCGAGGCCACACTGCCTGTCCCCTACTACCAGAGATTATTGAGCAGTAAATGGTTAACTATATACAGCACAAAGGCTCTGAAACAGCTTTTTAATTGGGGGCTCCCGAGGCCACACTGCCTGTCCACTGCTCCCAGAGATTACTGAGCAGTAAATGGTTAACTATATACAGCACAGAGGTCACTGAAACAGTTTTTAATTGGGGGCGCCCGAGGCCACACTGCCTGTCCCCTGCTCCCAGGGATTATTGAGCAGTAAATGGTTAACCATATATAGCACAGAGGTCTATGAAACAGCTTTTTATTTGGGGGCTCCCGACGCCACACTGCCTGTCCCCTGCTCCCAGGGACTATGGAGAAGTAAATGGTTAATTATATACAGCACAGAGGTCTCTGAAACAGCTTTTTAATTGGGGGCTCCCAAGGTCACACTGCCTGTCCCCTGCTCCCAGGGATTACGGAGAAGTAAATGGTTAACTATATACAGCACAGAGGTCGCTGAAACAGCTTTTTAATTTGGGGCTCCCGGATCACACTGCCTGACTCCTGCTCCCAGGGGTTATTGAGCAGTAAATGGTTAACTATATACAGAAGAGAGGTCTCTGAAACAGCTTTTTAATTGGGGGCTCCCGAGGCCACACTGCCTGTCTCCTGCACCCAGGGATTATTGAGCAGCAAATGGTTAACTATATACAGCACAGTGTTCCCTGAAACAGCTTTTTAATTGGGGGCTCCTGGACCACTCTGCCTGACCCCTGCTCCAAGGGATTATTGAGCCGTTAAAGGTTAACTATTTACAGGCACAGAGGTCTCTGAAGTAGCTTTTTAATTGGGGGCTCCCGGACTTCACTGTCTGTCCCCTGCTCCAAGGGATTATTGAGAAGTAAATGGTTAACTATATACAGCACAGTGGTCTCTGAAACAGCTTTTTAATTGGGGGCTCCGGAGGCCACACCCCCTGTCCCCTGCTCCGAGGGATAATTGAGAGAAAGCAAATGGTTAACTACAGACAGACACAGAGGTCACTGAAACTGCTTTTTAATGGGGGGCTCCCGAGGCCACACTGCCTGTCTCCTGCTACCAGGGATGATTGAGCAGTAAATGGTTAACTATATACAGAAGAAAGGTCTCTGAAACAGCTTTTTAATTGCGGGCTCCCGAGGCCACACTGCCTGTCCCCTGCTCCCAGGGATTATTGAGCAGTAAATGGTTAACTATATACAGCACAGTGGGCTCTGAAACAGCTTTTTAATTGGGAGCTCCCGGACCACACTGTCTGTTCCCTGCTCCCACGGACTATTGAGCAGTAAATGGTTAACTATATACAGCACAGAGGTCTCTGAAACAGCTTTTTAATTGGGGGTTCCAGAGACCACACTGCCTGTCCCCTGCTCCCAGGGATTATTGAGCACAAAATGGTCAACTTTCCAGCACAGAGGTCTCTGAAACATCTTTTTAATAGGGGGCTCCCGAGGCCACACTGCCTGTACCCTGCTTCCAGAGATTATTGAGCAGTAAATGGTTTACTATATACAGCACAGAGTGTCTGAAACAACCTTTTAATTGGGGGCTCCAGAGGCCACACTGCCTGTCCCCTGCTCCAAGGGATTATTGAGAAGTAAATGGTTAACTATATACAGCACAGAGGTCTCTGAAACAGCTTTTTAATTGGGGATTCCCGAGGCCACACTGTCTGTCCCCTGCTCCCAGGGATTATTGAGCAGTAAATGGTTAACTATATACAGCACAGAGGTCTCTGAAACAACTTTTTAATTGGGGACTCCCGAGGCCACACTACCTGTCCCCTGCTCCCAGGGATTATTGAGCAGTAAATGGTTAACTAAATACAGCACAGAGGTCTCTGAAACAGCTTTTTAATTGGGGTCTCCCGAGGCCACACTGCCTGTCCCCTGCTACCAGGGATTATTGATCAGTAAATGGTTAACAATATACAGAAGAGAGGTCTCTGAAACAGCTTTTTAATTGGGGGCTCCCGAGGCCACACTGCCTGTCTCCTGGACCCAGGGATTATTGAGCAGCAAATGGTTAACTATATACGGCACAGAAGTCTCGGAAACAGCTTTTTAATTGGGGGTTCCAGAGACCACACTGCCTGTCCACTGCTCCCAGGATTATTGAGCAGAAAAAGGGCAAATTTCCAGCACAGAGGTCTCGGAAACAGCTTTTTATTTGGGGGCTCCCGAGGCCACATTGCCTGTCCACTGCTCCCAGAGATTATTGCGCAGTAAATGGTTAACTATATACAGCACAGAGGTATCTGAAACATTTTTTTAATTGGGGGCTCCCGAGGCCACACTGCCTGTCCCCTGCTCCCAGGGATTGTTGAGCAGTAAATGGTTAACCATATCCAGCACAGAGGTCTCTGAAACAGCTTTTTAATTTGGGGCTCCCGAGGCCACACTGCCTGTCTCCTGCTCCCAGGGATTATGGAGAAGTAAATGGTTAACTATATACAGCACAGAGGTCTCTGAAACATTTTTTTAATTGGGGCACCCGAGGCCACACTGCCTGTCCCCTGCTCCCAGGGATTACGGAGAAGTAAATGGTTAACTATATACAGCACAGAGGTCCCTGAAACAGCTTTTTAATTGGGGGCTCCCGGATCACACTGCCTGACCCCTGCTACCAGGGATTATTGAGCAGTAAATGGTTAACTATATCCAGCACAGAGGTCTGTGAAACAGCTTTTTAATTGGGGGCTCCCGGACCACACTGCCTGACCCATGCTCCCAGGGATTATTGAGCAGTTAAAGGTTAACTATTTACAGGCACAGAGTACTCTGAAGTAGCTTTTTAATTGGGGGCTCCCGGTCCGCACTGCCTGTCCCCTGCTCCAAGGGATTGCGGAGAAGTAAATGGTTAACCATATACAGCACAGAGGTCACTGAAACTGCTATTTAATGGGGGGCTCCCGAGGCCACACTACCTGTTCCCTGCTCCCAGGAATTGATGAGCAGTAAATGGTTTCCTATATACAGCACAGAGGTCTCTGAAACAGCTTTTTAATTGGGGACTCGCGAGGCCACACCCCGTGACACCTGCTCCGAAGGATAATTGAGAGGAGGTAAATGGTTAACTACAGACAGACACAGAGGTCTCGGAAACAGCTTTTTAATTGGGGACTCCAGAGACCACACTGCCTGTCCCCTGCTCCCAGGGATTATTGAGCAGAAAATGGTCAACTTTCCAGCACAGAGGTCTCTGAAACAGCTTTATAATTGGGGTCTCCCGAGGCCACATTGCCTGTCCACTGCTCCCAGAGATTATTTTGCAGTAAATGGTTAACTATATACAGCACAGAGTTCTCTGAAACAGCTTTTTAATTGGGGACTCCCGAGGCCACACTGCCTTTCCCCTGCTCCCAAGGATTATTGAGCAGTAAATGGTTAACTATATACTGCACGGAGGTCTCTGAAACAGCTTTTTGATTGGGGACTCCCGAGGCCACACTGCCTGTTCCCTGCTCCACGGGATTATTGAGAAGTAAATAGTTAACTATATACAGCACAGAGGTCTCTGAAACAGCTTTTTAATTGGGGACTCCCGAGGCCACACTGACTGGCCCCTGCTCCCATGGGATTATTGAGCAGAAAATGGTTAACTATATACAGCACAGAAGTCTCGGACACATCTTTTTAATTGGGGGTTCCAGTGACCACACTGCCTGTCCCCTGCTCCCAGGGATTATTGAGCAGAAAATGGTCAACTTTCCAGCACAGAGGTCTCTGAAACAGCTTTTTAATAGGTGGCTCCCGAGGCCACACTGCCTGTACCCTGCTCCCAGAGATTATTGACCAGTAAATGGTTAACTATATACAGCACAGATGTCTCTGAAACAGCTTTTTAACTGGGGACTCCCGAGGCCACACTGTCTGTCCCCTGCTCCCAGGGATTATTTAGCAGTAAATGGTTAACTATATACAGCACAGAAGTCTCGGAAACAGCTTTTTAATTGGGGGATCCCGAGGCCACACTGTCTGTCCACTGCTCCCAGAGATTATTGAGCAGTAAATGGTTAACTATATACAGCACAGAGGTCACTGAAACAACTTTTTAATTGGGGGCACCCGAGGCCACACTGCCTGTTCCCTGCTCCCAGGGATGATTGAGCAGTAAATGGTTAACTATATACAGCACAGAGGTCTCTGAAACAGCTTTTTAATTGGGGACTCCCGAGGCCACACTGCCTGCCCCCTGCTCCCATGGATTATTGAGCAGTAAATGGTTAACTATATACAGCACAGAGGTCACTGAAAAAGCTTTTTAATTGGGGGCACCCGAGGCCACACTGCCTGTCCCCTGCTCCCAGGGATTATTGAGCAGTAAATGGTTAACTATATACAGCACAGAAGTCTCAGAAACAGCTTTTAAATTTGGGGCTCCCGGACCGCACTGCCTGTCCCCTGCTCCAAGGGATTATTGAGAAGTAAATGGTTAACTATTTACAGCACAGAGGTCTCTGAAACATCTTTTTAATTGGGGGCTCCCGAGGCCACACCCCGTGACCCCTGCTCCGAGGGATAATTGAGAGGAAGTAAATGGTTAACTACAGACAGACACAGAGGTCTCTGAAACTGCTTTTTAATGGGGGGCTCCCGATGCCACACTGCCTGTCCCCTGCTCCCAGGGATTATTGAGCAGGAAATGGTTAACTATATACAGCACAGAGGTCTCTGAAACAGCTTTTTAATTGGGGACTCCCGAGGCCACACTGCCTGTCCCCTGCTCCCGGGGATTATTGAGCAGTAAATGGTTAACTATATACAGCACGGAGGTCTCTGAAACAGCTTTTTAATTGGGGACTCCCGAGGCCACACTGCCTGTCCCCTGCTCCCAGGGATTATTGAGCAGTAAATGGTTAACTATATACAGCACAGAGATCTCTGGAACAGCTTTTTAATTGGGGTCTCCCGAGGCCACACTGCCTGTCCCCTACTACCAGGGATTATTGAGCAGAAAATGGTCAACTTTCCAGCACAGAGTTCTCTTAATACAGCTTTTTAATTGTGTGCTCCCGAGGCCACATTGCCTGACCACTGCTCCCAGAGATTATTGAGCAGTAAATGGTTAACTATATACAGCGCAGAGGTCTCTGAAACACCTTTATAATTGGGGACTCCCGAGGCCACATTGCCTGTCCCCTGCTCCCAGGGATTATTGAGCAGTAAATGGTTAAATATATACAGCACAGAAGTCTCGGAAACAGCTTTTTAATTGGGGGCTCCCGAGGCCACACTGCCTGTCCACTGCTCCCAGAGATTATTGAGCAGTAAATGGTTAACTATATACAGCACAGAGGTCACTGAAACAGCTTTTTAATTGGGGTCACCCGAGGCCACACTGCCTGCCCCTGCTCCCAGGGATTATTGAGCAGTAAATGGTGAACTATATACAGCACAGAAGTCTCGGAAACAGCTTTTTTATTGGGGCTCCCGAGGCCACACTGCCTGGCCACTGCTCCTAGAGATTATTGAGCAGCAAATGGTTAACCATATACAGCACAGAGGTCACTGAAACCGCTTTTTAATTGGGTTCACCCGAGCCCACACTGCCTGTCCCCTGCTCCCAGGAATTATTGAGCAGTAAATGGTTAAACATATACAGCACAGAGGTCTCTGAAACAGCTTTTTAATTGGGGGCTCCCGTGGCCACACTGCCTGTCCCCTGCTCCCAGGGATTATGGAGAAGTAAATGGTTAACTATATACAGCACAGAGGTCTCTGAAACAGCTTTTTAATTGGGGACTCCCGAGGCCACACTGCCTGTCCCCTGCTCCCAGGGATTATTGAGAAGTAAATGGTGAACTACATACAGCACGGAGGTCTCTGAAACAGCTTTTTAATTGGGGACTCCCGAGGCCACACTGCCTGTCCCCTGCTCCCAGGGATTATAGAGCAGTAAATGGTTAACTATGTACAGCACAGAGGTCTCTGAAACAACTTTTTAATTGGGGTCTCCCGAGGCCACACTGCCTGTCCCCTACTACCAGGGATTATTGGGCAGTAAATGGTTAACTATATAGAGCACAGAAGTCTCGGAAACAGCTTTTTAATTGGGGGTTCCAGAGACTACACTGCCTGTCCCCTGCTCCCAGGGATTATTGAGCAGAAAATGGGCAACTTTCCAGCACAGAGTTATCTGAAACAGCTTTTTAATTGGGGGTTCCCGAGGACACACTGCCTGTCCACTGCTCCCAGAGATTATTGAGCAGTAAATGGTTAATTATATACAGCACAGTGGTCTCTGAAACAGCTTTTTAATTGGGGACACCCGAAGCCACATTGCCTGTACCTTGCTCCCAGGGATTATTGAGTAGGAAATGGTTAACTATATACAGCACAGAAGTTTCAGAAACAGCTTTTTAATTGGGGGTTCCAGAGACCACACTGCCTGTCCCCTGCTCCCAGGGATTATTGAGCACAAAATGGTCAACTTTCCAGCACAGATTTCTCTGAAACATCTTTTTAATAGGGGGCTCCCGAGGCCACACTGCCTGTACCCTGCTTCCAGAGATTATTGAGCAGCAAATGGTTAACTATATACAGCACACAGTATCTGAAACAACCTTTTAATTGGGGGCTCCAGAGGCCATACTGCCTGTCCCCTGCTCCAAGGGATTATTGAGAAGTAAATGGTTAACTATATACAGCACAGAGGTCTCTGAAACAGCTTTTTAATTGGGGATTCCCGAGGCCACACTGTCTTTCCCCTGCTCCCAGGGATTATTGAGCAGTAAATGGTTAACTATATACTGCACAGAGGTCTCTGAAACAGCTATTTAATTGGGGACTCCCGAGGCCACACTGCCTGTCCCCTGCTCCCAGGGATTATTGAGCAGTAAATGGTTAACTATATACAGCACAGAGGTCTCTGAAACAGCTTTTTAATTGGGGTCTCCCGAGGCCACACTGCCTGTCCCCTGCTACCAGGGATTATTGATCAGTAAATGGTTAACTATATACAGAAGAGAGGTCTCTGAAACAGCTTTTTAATTGGGGGCTCCCGAGGCCACACTGCCTGTCTCCTGCTCCCAGGGATTATTGAGCAGTAAATGGTTAACTATATACAGCACAGTGGTCTCTGAAACAACTTTTTAATTCGGAGCTCCCGGACCACACTGTCTGTTCCCTGCTCCCACGGACTATTGAGCAGTAAATGGTTAACTATGCACGGCACAGAGGTCTCTGAAACATCTTTTTAATTGTGGACTCCTGAGGCCACACTGCCTGTCCCCTGCTCCCAGGGATTATTGAGCAGGAAATGGTTAACTATATACAGCACAGAAGTCTCAGAAACAGCTTTTTAATTGGGGGTTCCAGAGACCACACTGCCTGTCCCCTGCTCCCAGGGATTATTGAGCAGAAAAAGGTCAAATTTCCAGCACAGAGGTCACGGAAACAGCTTTTTATTTGGGGGCTCCCGAGGCCACATTGCCTGTACACTGCTCCCAGAGTTTATTGAGCAGTAAATGGTTAACTATATACAGCACAGAGGTCTCTGAAACAGCTTTTTAATTGGGGCTCCCGACGCCACACTGCCTGTCCACTGCTCCCAGAGATTATTGAGCAGTAAATGGTTAACCATATACAGCACAGATGTGTCTGAAACAGCTTTTTAATTGGGGGCTCCCGAGGCCACACTGCCTGTCCCCTGCTCCCAGGGATTATGGAGAAGTAAATGGTTAACTATATACAGCACAGAGGTCTCTGAAACAGCTTTTTAATTGGGGGATCCCGAGGCCACACTGCCTGTCCCCTGCTCCCAGGGATTACGGAGAAGTAAATGGTTAACTATATACAGCCCAGAGGTCGCTGAAACAGATTTTTAATTGGGGGCACCCGAGGCCACACTGCCTGTCCCCTGCTCCCAGGAATTAATGAGCAGTAAATGGTTAACTATATACAGCACAGAAGTCTCAGAAACAGCTTTTTAATTTGGGGCTCCCGGACCGCACTGCCTGTCCCCTGCTCCAAGGGATTGATGAGCAGTAAATGGTTTCCTATATACAGAACAGAGGTCTCTGAAACAGCTTTTTAATTGGGGACTCCCGAGGCCACACCCCGTGACCCCTGCTCCGAGGGATAATTGAGAGGAAGTAAATGGTTAACTACAGACAGACACAGTTGTCTCTGAAATTGCTTTTTAATGGGGGGCTCCCGAGGCCACACTGCCTGTCCCATGCTCCCAGGGATTGTTGAGCATGAAATGGTTAACTATATATAGCACAGACGTCTCGGAAACAGCTTTTTAATTGGGGGATCGAGAGACCACGCTGCCTGTCCACTGCTCCCAGAGATTATTGAGCAGTAAATGGTTAACTATATACAGCACAGAGGTCTCTGAAACAGCTTTTTAATTGGGGACTCCCGAGGTCACACTGCCTGTCCCCTGCTCCCAGGGATTATTGAGCAGTAAATGGTTAACTATATTCAGCACGGAGGTCTCTGAAACAGCTTTTTAATTGGGGTCTCCCGAGGCCACACTGCCTGTCCCCTACTACCAGGGATTATTGAGCAGTAAATGGTTAACTATATACAGCACAGAAGTCTCGGAAACAGCTTTTTAATTGGTGGTTCCAGAGACCACACTGCCTGTCCCCTGCTGCCAGGGATTATTGAGCAGAAAATGGTCAACTTTCCAGCACAGAGTTCTCTGAAACGGCTACCAGAGATTATTTTGCAGTAAATGGTTAACTATATACAGCACAGAGGTCTCTGAAACAGCTTTTTATTTGGGGACACCCGAGGCCACATTGCCTGTCCCCTGCTCCCAGGGATTATTGAGCAGTAAATGGTTAAATATATACAGGACAGAAGTCTCGGAAACAGCTTTTTAATTGGGGGCTCCCGAGGCCACACTGCCTGTCCACTGCTCCCAGAGATTATTGAGCAGTAAATGGTTAACTATATACAGCACAGAGGTCACTGAAACAGCTTTTTAATTGGGGTCACCCGAGGCCACACTGCCTGTCCCCTGCTCCCAGGGATTATTGAGCAGTAAATGGTCAACTATATACAGCACAGAAGTCTCGGAAACAGCTTTTTTATTGGGGCTCCCGAGGCCACACTGCCTGTCCACTGCTCATAGAGATTTTTGAGCAGTAAATGGTTAAGCCATATACAGCACAGAGGTCACTGACACAGCTTTTTAATTGGGGTCACCCGAGGCGACACTGCCTGTCCCCTGCTCCCAGGGATTATTGAGCAGTAAATGGTTAACTATATACAGCACAGAGGTCACTGAAACAGCTTTTTAATTGGGGTCACCCGAGGCCACACTGCCTGTCCCCTGCTCCCAGGGATTATTGAGCAGTAAATGGTGAACTATATACAGCACAGAAGTCTCGGAAACAGCTTTTTTATTGGGGCACTTCGAGGCCACACTGCCTGTCCACTGCTCCTAGAGATTTTTGAGCAGTAAATGGTTAAGCCATATACAGCACAGAGGTCACTGAAACAGCTTTTTAATTGGGGTCACCCGAGGCGACACTGCCTGTCCCCTGCTCCCAGGGATTATTGAGCAGTAAATGGTTAAACATATACAGCACAGAGGTCTCTGAAACAGCTTTTTAATTGGGGGCTCCCGTGGCCACACTGCCTGTCCCCTGCTCCCAGGGATTATGGAGAAGTAAATGGTTAACCATATACAGCACAGAGGTCTCTGAAACAGCTTTTTAATTGGGGGCTCCCGGATCACACTGCCTGACCCCTGCTCCCAGGGATTATTGAGCAGTAAATGGTTAACTATATACAGCACAGAGGTCTGTGAAACAGCTTTTTAATTGGGGGCTCCCGGACCACACTGCCTGACCCATGCTCCCAGGGATTATTGAGCAGTTAAAGGTTAACTATTTACAGGCACAGAGTACTCTGAAGTAGCTTTTTAATTGGGGGCTCCCGGTCCGCACTGCCTGTCCCCTGCTCCAAGGGATTGCGGAGAAGTAAATGGTTAACTATATACAGCACAGAGGTCACTGAAACTGCTATTTAATGGGGGGCTCCCGAGGCCACACTACCTGTCCCCTGCTCCCAGGGATTGATGAGCAGTAAATGTTTTCCTATATGCAGTACAGATGTCTCTGAAACAGCTATTTAATTGGGGACTCCCGAGGCCACACCCCGTGACCCCTGCTCCGAGGGATAATTGAGAGGAAGTAAATGGTTAACTACAGACAGACACAGAGGTCTCTGAAACTGCTTTTTAATGGGGGGCTCCCGAGGCCACACTGCCTGTCCCATGCTCCCAGGGATTGCTGAGCATGAAATGGTTAACTATATATAGCACAGACGTCTCGGAAACAGCTTTTTAATTGGGGGCTCCAGAGACCACACTGCCTGTCCACTGCTCCCAGGGATTATTGAGCAGAAAATGGTCAACTTTCCAGCACAGAGGTCTCTGAAACAGCTTTATAATTGGGGTCTCCCGAGGCCACATTGCCTGTCCACTGCTCCCAGAGATTATTTTGCAGTAAATGGTTAACTCTATACAGCACAGAGTTCTCTGAAACAGCTTTTTAATTGGGGACTCCCGAGGCCACACTGCCTGTCCCCTGCTCCCAGGGATTATTGAGCAGTAAATGGTTAACTATATACAGCACGGAGGTCTCTGAAACAGCTTTTTGATTGGGGAATCCCGAGGCCACACTGCCTGTTCCCTGCTCCCCGGGATTATTGAGAAGTAAATGGTTAACTATATACAGCACAGAGGTCTCTGAAACAGCTTTTTAATTGGGGACTCCCGAGGCCACACTGACTGGCCCCTGCTCCGAGGGATTATTGAGCAGAAAATGGTTAACTATATACAGCACAGAAGTCTCGGAAACATCTTTTTAATTGTTCCAGTGACCACACTGCCTGTCCCCTGCTCCCAGGGATTATTGAGCAGAAAATGGTCAACTTTCCAGCACAGAGGTCTCTGAAACAGCTTTTTAATAGGTGGCTCCCGAGGCCACACTGCCTGTACCCTGCTCCCAGAGATGATTGAGCAGTAAATGGTTAACTATATACAGCACAGATGTCTCTGAAACAGCTTTTTAACTGGGGACTCCCGAGGCCACACTACCTGTCCCCTGCTCCCAGGGATTATTTAGCAGTAAATGGTTAACTACATACAGCACAGAAGTCTCGGAAACAGCTTTTTAATTGGGGGCTCCCGAGGCCACATTGCCAGTCCACGGCTACCAGAGATTATTTTGCAGTAAATGGTTAACTATATACAGCACAGAGGTCTCTGAAACAGCTTTTTAATTGGGGACTCCCGAGGTCACACTGCCTGTCCCCTGCTCCCAGGGATTATTGAGCAGTAAATGGTTAACTATGTACAGCACGGAGGTCTCTGAAACAGCTTTTTAATTGGGGTCTCCCGAGGCCACACTGCCTGTCCCCTACTACCAGGGATTATTGAGCAGTAAATGGTTAACTATATACAGCACAGAAGTCTCGGAAACAGCTTTTTAATTGGGGGTTCCAGTGACCACACTGCCTGTCCCCTGCTGCCAGGGATTATTGAGCAGAAAATGGTCAACTTTCCAGCACAGAGTTCTCTGAAACAGCTTTTTAATTTGGGGCTCCCGAGGCCACATTGCCTGTCCACTGCTCCCAGAGATTATTGAGCAGTAAATGGTTAACTATATACAGCACAGAGGTCTCTGAAACAGCTTTTTAATTGGGGACTCCCGAGGCCACATTGCCTGTCCCCTGCTCCCAGGGATTATTGAGCAGTAAATGGTTAAATATATACAGGACAGAAGTCTCGGAAACAGCTTTTTAATTGGGGGCTCCCGAGGCCACACTGCCTGTCCACCGCTCCCAGAGATTATTGAGCAGTAAATGGTTAACTATATACAGCACAGAGGTCACTGAAACAGCTTTTTAATTGGGGTCACCCGAGGTCACACTGCCTGTCCCCTGCTCCCAGGGATTATTGAGCAGTAAATGGTGAACTATATACAGCACAGAAGTCTCGGAAACAGCTTTTTTATTGGGGCTCCCGAGCCCACACTGCCTGTCCACTGCTCCTAGAGATTATTGAGCAGTAAATGGTGAAGCCATATACAGCACAGAGGTCACTGAAACAGCTTTTTAATTGGGGTCACCCGAGGCGACACTGCCTGTCCCCTGCTCCCAGGGATTATTGAGCAGTAAATGGTTAAACATATACAGCACAGAGGTCTCTGAAACAGCTTTTTAATTGGGGGCTCCCGTGGCCACACTGCCTGTCCCCTGCTCCCAGGGATTATGGAGAAGTAAATGGTTAACTATACACAGCCCAGCTGTCTCTGAAACAGCTTTTGAATTGGGGGCACCCGAGGCCACACTGCCTGTCCCCTGCTCCCAGGGATTATTGAGCAGTAAATGGTTAACCATATACAGCACAGAGGTCTCTGAAAAAGCTTTTTAATTGGGGGCTCCAGAGGCCACATTGCCTGTCCACTGCTCCCAGACATTATTTTGCAGTAAATCGTTAACTATATACAGCACAGAGGTCTCTGAAACAGCTTTTTAATTGGGAACTCCCGAGGCCACACTGCCTGTCCCCTGCTCCCAGGGATTATTGAGAAGTAAATGGTTAACTACATACAGCACGGAGGTCTCTGAAACAGCTTTTTAATTGGGGACTCCCGAGGCCACACTGCCTGTCCCCTGCTCCCACGGATTATAGAGCAGTAAATGGTTAACTATGTACAGCACAGAGGTCTCTGAAACAGCTTTTTAATTGGGGTCTCCCGAGGCCACACTGCGTGTCCCCTACTACCAGGGATTATTGAGCAGTAAATGGTTAACTATATACAGCACAGAAGTCTCGGAAACAGCTTTTTAATTGGGGGTTCCAGAGACTACACTGCCTGTCCCCTGCTCCGAGGGATTATTGAGCAGAAAATGGTCAACTTTCCAGCACAGAGTTATCTGAAACAGCTTTTTAATTGGGGGTTCCCGAGGCCACAATGCCTGTCCACTGCTCCCAGAGATTATTGAGCAGTAAATGGTTAATTATATACAGCACAGTGGTTTCTGAAACAGCTTTTTAATTGGGGACTCCCGAAGCCACATTGCCTGTCCCTTGCTCCCCGGGGTTATTGAGCAGTAAATAGTTGACTATATGCCGCACAGAGATCTCTGAAACAGCTTTTTAATTGGGGCTCCCGAGGCCACACCCCCTGTCCCATGCTCCCAGGGATTATTGACAGTAAATGGTTAACTATATACAGCACAGAGATCTCTGAAACAGCTTCTTAATTGGGGTCTCCCGAGTCCACACTGCCTGTCCCTTGCTCCCAGGGATAATTGAGCAGTAAATGGTTAACTATATACAGAAGAGAGGTCTCTGAAACTGCTTTTTAATTGGGAGCTCCCGGACCACACTGTCTGTTCCCTGCTCCCAGGGACTATTGAGCAGTAAATGGTGAACTATATACAGCACAGAGGTCCCTGACACAGCTTTTTAATTGGGGGCTCCCGAGCCCACACAGCCAGTCCCCTGCTCCCAGTTTTTATTGAGAAGTAAATGGTTAACAATGTACAGCACAGAGGTCTCTCAAACAGCGTGTTACTTGGGGGCTCCGGAGGCCACACTGCCTGTCTCCTGTTCCCAGGGATTTTGAGCAGTAAATGCTTAACTATATACAGCACAGTGGTCTCGCAAACAGCTTTTTAATTGGGAGCTCCAGGACCACACTGTCTGTTCCCTGCTCCCAGGGACTATTGAGCAGTAAATGGTGAACTATATACAGCACAGAGGTCTCTGAAACAGCTTTTTAATTGGGGTCTCCCGAGGTCACACTGCCTGTCCCCTACTACCAGGGATTATTGAGCAGTAAATGGTTAACTATATACAGCACAGAAGTCTCGGAAACAGCTTTTTAATTGGGGGTTCCAGAGACCACATTGCCTGCCCCCTGCTCCCAGGGATTATTGATAAGTAAATGGTTAACAATATACAGCACAGAGGTCTCTGACACAGCTTTTTAATTGGGGGCTCCGGAGGCCACACTGCCTGACCCTGCTCCCAGTTTTTATTGAGCAGTAAATGGTGAACTATATACGGTACAGAGGTCTCTGAAACAGCTTTTGAATCGGGGGCTCCTGGACCACACTGCCTGACCCCTGCTCCCAGGGATTATTGAGAAGTAAATGGTTAACGAGATACAGCACAGAGGTCTCTGATACAGCTTTTTAATTGGGGGCTCCCGAGGCCACACTGCCTGTCCCCTGCTCCCAGGGATTATTGAGCTGTAAATGGTTAACTATATACAGCACAGAGGTCTCAGAAACAGCTTTTTAATTGGGGGCTCCCAGATCACACTGCCTGACCCCAGCTCCCAGGGATTATTGAGCAGCAAATGGTTAACTATATACAGCACAGAGGTCTCTGAAAGATCTTTTTAATTGGGGGCTCCCAGATTACACTGCCTGACCCCAGCTCCCAGGGATTATTGAGCAGTAAATGGTTAACTATATACAGCACAGAGGTCTCTGAAACAGCTTTTAAATTGGGGACTCCCGAGATCACACTGCCTGTCCCCTGCTCCCCGGGATTATTGAGCAGTAAAGAGTTGACTATATACCGCACAGAGATCTCTGAAACAGCTTTTTAATTGGGGGCTCCCGAGGCCACACCCCCTGTCCCCTGCTCCCAGGGATTATTGAGCAGTAAATGGTTAACTATATACAGCACAGAGGTCTCTGAAACAGCTTCTTAATTGGGGTCTCCCGAGTCCACACTGCCTGTCCCCTGCTCCCAGGGATTATTGAGCAGTAAATGGTTAACTATATACAGAAGAGAGGTCTCTGAAACAGCTTTTTAATTGGGGGCTCCCGAGGCCACACTGCCTGTCTCCTGCTCCCAGGGATTATTAAGCAGTAATTGGTTAACTATATACAGCACAGTGGTCTCTTAAACAGCTTTTTAATTGGGGGCTCCCGAGGTCACACTGCCTGTCCCCTGCTCCCCGGGATTGTTGAGCAGTAAATAGTTGACTATAGACAGCACAGAGATCTCAGAAACAGCTTTTTAATTGGGGCCTCCCGAGGCCACACCCCCTGTCCCCTGCTCCCAGGGATTATTGTGCAGTAAATGGTTAACTATATACAGCACAGTGGTCTCTGCAACAGCTTTTTAATTGGGAGCTCCCGGACCACACTGTCTGTTCCCTGCTCCCAGGGACTATTGAGCAGTAAATGGTGAACTATATACAGCACAGAGGTCCCTGACACAGCTTTTTAATTGGGGGCTCCCGAGCCCACACAGCCAGTCCCCTGCTCCCAGTTTTTATTGAGAAGTAAATGGTTAACAATGTACAGCACAGAGGTCTCTCAAACAGCGTGTTACTTGGGGGCTCCGGAGGCCACACTGCCTGTCTCCTGTTCCCAGGGATTTTGAGCAGTAAATGCTTAACTATATACAGCACAGTGGTCTCGCAAACAGCTTTTTAATTGGGAGCTCCAGGACCACACTGTCTGTTCCCTGCTCCCAGGGACTATTGAGCAGTAAATGGTGAA
Source organism: Scyliorhinus torazame (assembly GCF_047496885.1). NCBI lineage: Eukaryota > Metazoa > Chordata > Chondrichthyes > Carcharhiniformes > Scyliorhinidae > Scyliorhinus > Scyliorhinus torazame. Next base: position 135,381,565 of record NC_092726.1, on the reverse strand, counting down.
CTATATACAGCACAGAGGTCTCTGAAACAGCTTTTTAATTGGGGTCTCCCGAGGCCACACTGCCTGTCCCCTACTACCAGGGATTATTGAGCAGTAAATGGTTAACTATATACAGCACAGAAGTCTCGGAAACAGCTTTTTAATTGGGGGTTCCAGAGACCACATTGCCTGCCCCCTGCTCCCAGGGATTATTGATAAGTAAATGGTTAACAATATACAGCACAGAGGTCTCTGACACAGCTTTTTAATTGGGGGCTCCGGAGGCCACACTGCCTGACCCTGCTCCCAGTTTTTATTGAGCAGTAAATGGTGAACTATATACAGTACAGAGGTCTCTGAAACAGCTTTTGAATCGGGGGCTCCTGGACCACACTGCCTGACCCCTGCTCCCAGGGATTATTGAGAAGTAAATGGTTAACGAGATGCAGCACAGAGGTCTCTGATACAGCTTTTTAATTGGGGGCTCCCGAGGCCACACTGCCTGTCCCCTGCTCCCAGGGATTATTGAGCTGTAAATGGTTAACTATATACAGCACAGAGGTCTCAGAAACAGCTTTTTAATTGGGGGCTCCCAGATCACACTGCCTGACCCCAGCTCCCAGGGATTATTGAGCAGCAAATGGTTAACTATATACAGCACAGAGGTCTCTGAAAGATCTTTTTAATTGGGGGCTCCCAGATTACACTGCCTGACCCCAGCTCCCAGGGATTATTGAGCAGTAAATGGTTAACTATATACAGCACAGAGGTCTCTGAAACAGCTTTTAAATTGGGGACTCCCGAGATCACACTGCCTGTCCCCTGCTCCCCGGGATTATTGAGCAGTAAAGAGTTGACTATATACCGCACAGAGATCTCTGAAACAGCTTTTTAATTGGGGGCTCCCGAGGCCACACCCCCTGTCCCCTGCTCCCAGGGATTATTGAGCAGTAAATGGTTAACTATATACAGCACAGAGGTCTCTGAAACAGCTTCTTAATTGGGGTCTCCCGAGTCCACACTGCCTGTCCCCTGCTCCCAGGGATTATTGAGCAGTAAATGGTTAACTATATACAGAAGAGAGGTCTCTGAAACAGCTTTTTAATTGGGGGCTCCCGAGGCCACACTGCCTGTCTCCTGCTCCCAGGGATTATTAAGCAGTAATTGGTTAACTATATACAGCACAGTGGTCTCTTAAACAGCTTTTTAATTGGGGGCTCCCGAGGTCACACTGCCTGTCCCCTGCTCCCCGGGATTGTTGAGCAGTAAATAGTTGACTATAGACAGCACAGAGATCTCAGAAACAGCTTTTTAATTGAGGCCTCCCGAGGCCACACCCCCTGTCCCCTGCTCCCAGGGATTATTGTGCAGTAAATGGTTAACTGTATACAGCACAGTGGTCTCTGCAACAGCTTTTTAATTGGGAGCTCCCGGACCACACTGTCTGTTCCCTGCTCCCAGGGACTATTGAGCAGTAAATGGTGAACTATATACAGCACAGAGGTCCCTGACACAGCTTTTTAATTGGGGGCTCCCGAGCCCACATCGCCAGTCCCCTGCTCCCAGTTTTTATTGAGAAGTAAATGGTTAACAATGTACAGCACAGAGGTCTCTCAAACAGCGTGTTACTTGGGGGCTCCGGAGGCCACACTGCCTGTCTCCTGTTCCCAGGGATTTTGAGCAGTAAATGCTTAACTATATACAGCACAGTGGTCTCGCAAACAGCTTTTTAATTGGGAGCTCCAGGACCACACTGTCTGTTCCCTGCTCCCAGGGACTATTGAGCAGTAAATGGTGAACTATATACAGCACAGAGGTCTCTGAAACAGCTTTTTAATTGGGGACTCCCGAGGCCACACTGCCTGTCCCCTGCTCCCAGGGACAATAGAGCTGTAAATGGTTAACTATATTCAGCACAGAGGTCTCTGAAACAGCTTTTTAATTGGGGTCTCCCGAGGCCACACTGCCTGTCCCCTACTACCAGGGATTATTGAGCAGTAAATGGTTAACTTTATACAGCACAGAAGTCTCGGAAACAGCTTTTTAATTGGGGGTTCCAGAGACCACACTGCCTGCCCCCTGCTCCCAGGGATTATTGATAAGTAAATGGTTAACAATATACAGCACAGAGGTCTCTGACACAGCTTTTTAATTGGGGGCTCCGGAGGCCACACTGCCTGACCCTGCTCCCAGTTTTTATTGAGCAGTAAATGGTGAACTATATACAGTACAGAGGTCTCTGAAACAGCTTTTGAATCGGGGGCTCCCGGACCACACTGCCTGACCCCTGCTCCCAGGGATTATTGAGAAGTAAATGGTTAACGAGATACAGCACAGACGTCTCTGATACAGCTTTTTAATTGGGGGCTCCCGAGGCCACACTGCCTGTCCCCTGCTCCCAGGGATTATTGAGCTGTAAATGGTTAACTATATACAGCACAGAGATCTCAGAAACAGCTTTTAAAATTGGGGGCTCCCAGATCACACTGCCTGACCCCAGCTCCCAGGGATTATTGAGCAGCAAATGGTTAACTATATACAGCACAGAGGTCTCTGAAAGATCTTTTTAATTGGGGGCTCCCAGATCACACTGCCTGACCTCAGCTCCCAGGGATTATTGAGCAGTAAATGGTTAACTATATACAGCACAGAGGTCTCTGAAACAGCTTTTAAATTGGGGACTCCCGAGGTCACACTGCCTGTCCCCTGCTCCCCGGGATTATTGAGCAGTAAAGAGTTGACTATATACCGCACAGAGATCTCTGAAACAGCTTTTTAATTGGGGGCTCCCGAGGCCACACCATCTGTCCCCTGCTCCCAGGGATTATTGAGCAGTAAATGGTTAACTATATACAGCACAGAGGTCTCTGAAACAGCTTCTTAATTGGGGTCTGCCGAGTCCACACTGCCTGTCCCCTGCTCCCAGGGATTATTGAGCAGTAAATGGTTAACTATATACAGAAGAGAGGTCTCTGAAACAGCTTTTTAATTGGGGGCTCCCGAGGCCACACTGCCTGTCTCCTGCTCCCAGGGATTATTAAGCAGTAATTGGTTAACTATATACAGCACAGTGGTCTCTTAAACAGCTTTTTAATTGGGGGCTCCCGAGGTCACACTGCCTGTCCCCTGCTCCCCGGGATTGTTGAGCAGTAAATAGTTGACTATAGACAGCACAGAGATCTCTGAAACAGCTTTTTAATTGGGGGCTCCCGAGGCCACACCCCCTGTCCCCTGCTCCCAGGGATTATTGTGCAGTAAATGGTTAACTATATACAGCACAGTGGTCTCTGAAACAGCTTTTTAATTGGGAGCTCCCGGACCACACTGTCTGTTCCCTGCTCCCAGGGACTATTGAGCAGTAAATGGTGAACTATATACAGCACAGAGGTCCCTGACACAGCTCTTTAATTGGGGGCTCCCGAGCCCACACTGCCAGTTCCCTGCTCCAGTTTTTATTGAGAAGTAAATGGTTAACAATGTACAGCACAGAGGTCTCTGAAACAGCGTGTTACTTGGGGGCTCCCGATGCCACACTGCCTGTCCCCTGCTCCCAGGGATTATTGAGCAGTAAATGGTTAACTATATACAGAAGAGAGGTCTCTGAAACAGCTTTTTAATTGGGGGCTCCGGAGGCCACACTGCCTGTCTCCTGCTCCCAGGGATTATTGAGCAGTAAATGGTTAACTATATACAGCACAGTGGTCTCTGAAACAGCTTTTTAATTGGGAGCTCCCGGACCACACTGTCTGTTCCCTGCTCCCAGGGACTATTGAGCTGTAAATGGTGAACTATATACAGCACAGAGGTCACTGAAGCATCTTTTTAATGGGGACTCCCGAGGCCACACTGTCTGTCCCCTGCTCCCAGGGATTATTGAGCAGGAAATGGTTAACTATATACAGCACAGAAGTCTCGGAAACAGCTTTTTAATTGGGGGTTCCAGAGACCACACTGCCTGTCCCCTGCTCCCAGGGATTATTGAGCAGAAAATGATCAACTATATACAGCAAAGAGGTCACTGAAACAGCTTTTTAATCGGGGTCTCCTAAGGGCACACTGCCTGTCGCCTGCTCCCAGGGATTATTGAGCAGTAAATGGTTAACTATGTACAGCCCAGAGGTCTCTGAAACAGCTTTTTAATTGGGGGCTCCCGAGGCCACACTGCCTCTCCCCTGCTCCCCGAGATTATTGAGCAATAAATGGTTAAATATATACAGCACAGAGGTCTCTGAAACAGCTTGTTAATTGGGGTCTCGCGAGTCCACACTGCCTGTCCCTTGCTCCCAGGGATAATTGAGCGGTAAATGGTTAACTATATACAGGCACAAAGGTCTCTGAAATAGCTTTTTAATTGGGGGCACCCGGACCACAATGCCTGTCCCGTGCTCCCAGCGATTATTGATAAGTAAATGGTTAACAATATACAGCACAGAGGTCTCTGAGACAGCTTTTTAATTGGGGGCTCCCGAGGCCACACTGCCTGACCCTGCTCCCAGTTTTTATTGAGCAGTAAATGGTGAACTATATACAGTACAGAGGTCTCTGAAACAGCTTTTGAATCGGGGGCTCCCGGACCACTCTGCCTGACCCCTGCTCCCAGGGATTATTGAGAAGTAAATGGTTAACTAGATACAGCACAGAGGTCTCTGACACAGCTTTTTAATTGGGGGCTCCCGAGGCCACACTGCCTGTCCCCTGCTCCCAGGGATTATTGAGCAGTAAATGGTTAACTGTATACAGCACAGAGGTCTCAGAAACATGTTTTTAATTGGGGGCTCCCAGATCACACTGCCTGACCCCAGCTCCCAGGGATTATTGAGCAGTAAATGGTTAACTGTATACAGCACATAGGTCTCAGAAACAGCTTTTTAATTGGGGGCTCCCAGATCACACTGCCTGACCCCAGCTCTCTGGGATTATTGAGCAGTAAATGGTTAACTATATACAGCACAGAGGTCTCTGAAACAGCTTTTAAATTGGGGGCTCCCGAGGTCACACTGCCTGTCCCGTGCTCCCCGGGATTATTGAGCAGTAAAGAGTTGACTATATACCGCACAGAGATCTCTGAAACAGCTTTTTAATTGGGGGCTCCAGAGGCCACACCCCCTGTCCCCTGCTCCCAGGGATTATTGAGCAGTAAATGGTTAACTATATACAGCACAGAGGTCTCTGAAACAGCTTCTTAATTGGGGTCTCCCGAGTCCACAATGCCTGTCCCCTGCTCCCAGGGATTATTGAGCAGTAAATGGTTAACTATATACAGAAGAGAGGTCTCTGAAACAGCTTTTTAATTGGGGGCTCCCGAGGCCACACTGCCTGTCTACTGCTCCCAGGGATTATTGAGGAGTAAATGGTTAACTATATACATAAGAGAGATCCCTGAAACAGCTTTTTACTTGGGGGCTACCGAGGCCACACTGCCAGTCTCCTGCTCCCAGGGATTATTAAGCAGTAATTGGTTAACTATATACAGCACAGTGGTCTCTGAAACAGCTTTTTAATTGGGAGCTGCCGGACCACACTGCCTGTCCCCTGCTCCCAGGGATTATGGAGAAGTAAATGGTTAACTATACACAGCATAGATGTCTCTGAAACAGCTTTTTAATTGGGGGCACCGGAGGCCACACTGCCTGTCCCCTGCTCCCAAGGATTATTGAGCAGTAAATGGTTAACCATATTCAGCACAGAGGTCTCTGAAAAAGCTTTTTAATTGGGGGCTCCAGAGGCCACACTGCCTTTCCCCTGCTCCCAAGGATTATTGAGCAGTAAATGGTTAACTATATAAAGCACGGAGGTCTCTGAAACAGCTTTTTGATTGGGGACTCCCGAGGCCACACTGCCTGTTCCCTGCTCCCCTGGATTATTGAGAAGTAAATGGTTAACTATATACAGCTCAGAGGTCTCTGAAACAGCTTTTTAATTGGGGACTCCCGAGGCCACACTGACTGGCCCCTGCTCCCATGGGATTATTGAGCAGAAAATGGTTAACTATATACAGCACAGAAGTCTCGGAAACATCTTTTTAATTGGGGGTTCCAGTGACCACACTGCCTGTCCCCTGCTCCCAGGGTTTATTGAGCAGAATATGGTCAACTTTCCAGCACAGAGGTCTCTGAAACAGCTTTTTAATAGGGGGCTCCCGAGGCCACACTGCCTGTACCCTGCTCCCAGAGATTATTGAGCAATAAATGGTTAACTATATACAGCACAGATGTCTCTGAAACAGCTTTTTAACTGGGGATCCCGAGGCCACACTGCCTGTCCCCTGCTCCCAGGGATTATTTAGCAGTAAATGGTTAACTATATACAGCACAGAAGTCTCGGAAACAGCTTTTTAATTGGGGGATCCCGAGGCCACACTGCCTGTCCACTGCTCCCCGAGATTATTGAGCAGTAAATGGTTAACTATATACAGCACAGAGGTCACTGAAACAACTTTTTAATTGGGGGCACCCGAGGCCACACTGCCTGTTCCCTGCTCCCAGGGATGATTGAGCAGTAAATGGTTAACTATATACAGCACAGAGGTCTCTGAAACAGCTTTTTAATTGGGGACTCCCGAGGCCACACTGCCTGCCCCCTGCTCCCAGGGATTATTGAGCAGTAAATGGTTAACTATATACAGCACAGAGGTCACTGAAAAAGCTTTTTAATTGGGGGCACCCGAGGCCACACTGCCTGTCCCCTGCTCCCAGGGATTATTGAGCAGTAAATGGTTAACTATATACAGCACAGAAGTCTCAGAAACAGCTTTTTAATTTGGGGCTCCCGGACCGCACTGCCTGTCCCCTGCTCCAAGGGATTATTGAGAAGTAAATGGTTAACTATTTACAGCACAGAGGTCTCTGAAACAGCTTTTTAATTGGGGGCTCCCGAGGCCACACCCCGTGACTCCTGCTCCGACGGATAATTGAGAGGAAGTAAATGGTTAACTACAGACAGACACAGAGGTCTCTGAAACTGCTTTTTAATGGGGGGCTCCCGAGGCCACACTGCCTGTCCCCTGCTCCCAGGGATTATTGAGCAGGAAATGGTTAACTATATACAGCACAGAGGTCTCTGAAACAGCTTTTTAATTGGGGACTCCCGAGGCCACACTGCCTGTCCCCTGCTCCCAGGGATTATTGAGCAGTAAATGGTTAACTATATACAGCACGGAGGTCTCTGAAACAGCTTTTTAATTGGGGACTCCCGAGGCCACACTGCCTGTCCCCTGCTCCCAGGGATTATTGAGCAGTAAATGGTTAACTATATACAGCACAGAGATCTCTGAAACAGCTTTTTAATTGGGGTCTCCCGAGGCCACACTGCCTGTCCCCTACTACCAGGGATTATTGAGCAGAAAATGGTCAACTTTCCAGCACAGAGTTCTCTGAAACAGCTTTTTAATTGGGGGCTCCCGAGGCCACATTGCCTGTCCACTGCTCCCAGAGATTATTGAGCAGTAAATGGTTAACTATATACAGCGCAGAGGTCTCTGAAACAGCTTTTTAAATGGGGACTCCCGAGGCCACATTGCCTGTCCCCTGCTCCCAGGGATTATTGAGCAGTAAATGGTTAAATATATACAGCACAGAAGTCTCGGAAAAAGCTTTTTAATTGGGGGCTCCCGAGGCCACACTGCCTGTCCACTGCTCCCAGATATTATTGAGCAGTAAATGGTTAACTATATACAGCACAGAGGTCACTGTAACAGCTTTTTAATTGGGGGCACCCGAGGCCACACTGCCTGTCCCCTGCTCCCAGGGATTATTGAGCAGTAAATGGTGAACTATATACAGCACAGAAGTCTCGGAAACAGCTTTTTTATTGGGACTTCCGAGGCCACACTGCCTGGCCACTGCTCCTAGAGATTATTGAGCAGTAAATGGTTAACTATACACAGCATAGATGTCTCTGAAACAGCTTTTTAATTGGGGGCACCCGAGGCCACACTGCCTGTCCCCTGCTCCCAAGGATTATTGAGCAGTAAATGGTTAACCATATTCAGCACAGAGGTCTCTGAAAAAGCTTTTTAATTGGGGGCTCCAGAGGCCACATTGCCTGTCCACTGCTCCCAGACATTATTTTGCAGTAAATGGTTAACTATATACAGCACAGAGGTCTCTGAAACAGCTTTTTAATTGGGACTCCCGAGGCCACACTGCCTGTCCCCTGCTCCCAGGGATTATTGAGAAGTAAATGGTTAACTACATACAGCACGGAGGTCTCTGAAACAGCTTTTTAATTTTGGACTCCCGAGGCCACACTGCCTGTCCCCTGCTCCCAGGGATTATAGAGCAGTAAATGGTTAACTATGTACAGCACTGAGGTCTCTGAAACAACTTTTTAATTGGGGTCTCCCGAGGCCACACTGCCTGTCCCCTCCTACCAGGGATTATTGGGCAGTAAATGGTTAACTATATAGAGCACAGAAGTCTCGGAAACAGCTTTTTAATTGGGGGTTCCAGAGACTACACTGCCTGTCCCCTGCTCCCAGGGATTATTGAGCAGAAAATGGGCAACTTTCCAGCACAGAGTTATCTGAAACAGCTTTTTAATTGGGGGTTCCCGAGGACACACTGCCTTTCCACTGCTCCCAGAGAGTATTGAGCAGTAAATGGTTAATTATATACAGCACAGTGGTCTCTGAAACAGCTTTTTAATTGGGGGTTCCAGAGACCACACTGCCTGTCCCCTGCTCCCAGGGATTATTGAGCACAAAATGGTCAACTTTCCAGCACAGAGTTCTCTGAAACATCTTTTTAATAGGGGGCTCCCGAGGCCACACTGCCTGTACCCTGCTTCCAGAGATTATTGAGCAGTAAATGGTTAACTATATATAGCACAGAGTATCTGAAACAACCTTTTAATTGGGGGCTCCAGAGGCCATACTGCCTGTCCCCTGCTCCAAGGGATTATTGAGAAGTAAATGGTTAACTATATACAGCACAGAGGTCTCTGAAACAGCTTTTTAATTGGGGATTCCCGAGGCCACACTGTCTTTCCCCTGCTCCCAGGGATTATTGAGCAGTAAATGGTTAACTATATACAGCACAGAGGTCTCTGAAACAGCTTTTTAATTGGGGTCTCCCGATGCCACACTGCCTGTCCCCTGCTACCAGGGATTATTGATCAGTAAATGGTTAACTATATACAGAAGAGAGGTCTCTGAAACAGCTTTTTAATTGGGGGCTCCCGAGGCCACACTGCCTGTCTCCTGCTCCCAGGGATTATTGAGCAGTAAATGGTTAACTATATACAGCAGAGTGGTCTCTGAAACAGCTTTTTAATTCGGAGCTCCCGGACCACACTGTCTGTTCCCTGCTCCCATGGACTATTGAGCAGTAAATGGTTAACTATGCACGGCACAGAGGTCTCTGAAACATCTTTTTAATTGTGGACTCCTGAGGCCACACTGCCTATCCCCTGCTCCCAGGGATTATTGAGCAGGAAATGGTTAACTATATCCAGCACAGAAGTCTCAGAAACAGCTTTTTAATTGGGGGTTCCAGAGACCACACTGCCTGTCCCCTGCTCCCAGGGATTATTGAGCAGAAAAAGGTCAACTTTCCAGCACAGAGGTCACGGAACCAGCTTTTTATTTGGGGGCTCCCGAGGCCACATCGCCTGTCCACTGCTCCCAGAGATTATTGAGCAGTAAATGGTTAACTATATACAGCACAGAGGTCTCTGAAACAGCTTTTTAATTGGGGACTCCCGACGCCACACTGCCTGTCCCCTGCTCCCAGGTATTATGGAGAAGTAAATGGTTAACTATATACAGCACAGAAGTCTCTGAAACAGCTTTTTAATTGGGGGCTCCCGAGGCCACACTGCCTGTCCCCTGCTCCCAGGGATTACGGAGAAGTAAATGGTTAACTATATACAGCACAGAGGTCCCTGAAACAGCTTTTTAATTGGGGGCTCCCGGATCACACTGCCTGACCCCTGCTCCCTGGGATTATTGAGCAGTTAAAGGTTAACTATTTACAGGCACAGAGTACTCTGAAGTAACTTTTTAATTGGGGGATCCCGGTCCGCACTGCCTGTCCCCTGCTCCAAGGGATTACGGAGAAGTAAATGGTTAACTATATACAGCACAGAGGTCACTGAAACTGCTATTTAATGGGGGGCTCCCGAGGCCACACTACCTGTCCCCTGCTCCCAGGGATTGTTGAGCAGTAAATGGTTAACCATATACAGCGCAGAGGTCTCTGAAACAGTTTTTTAATTGGGGGCTCCCGAGGCCACACTGCCTGTCTCCTGCTCCCAGGGATTATGGAGAAGTAAATGGTTAACTATATACAGCACAGAGGTCTCTGAAACAGCTTTTTAATTGGGGGCTCCCGAGGCCACACTGCCTGTCCCCTGCTCCCAGGGATTACGGAGAAGTAAATGGTTAACTATATACAGCACAGAGGTCCCTGAAACAGCTTTTTAATTGGGGGCTCCCGGATCACACTGCCTGACCCCTGCTCCCAGGGATTATTGAGCAGTAAATGGTTAACTATATACAGCACAGAGGTCTGTGAAACAGCTTTTTAATTGGGGGCTCCCGGACCACACTGCCTGACCCATGCTCCCAGGGATTATTGATAAGTTAAAGGTTAACTATTTACAGGCACAGAGTACTCTGAAGTAGCTTTTTAATTGGGGGCTCCCGGTCCGCACTGCCTGTCCCCTGCTCCATGGGATTGCGGAGAAGTAAATGGCTAACTATATACAGCACAGAGGTCTCTGAAACAGATTTTTAATTGGGGACTCCCGAGGCCACACCCCGTGACCCCTGCTCCGAGGGATAATTGAGAGGAAGTAAATGGTTAACTACAGACAGACACAGAGGTCTCTGAAACTGCTTTTTAATGGGGGGCTCCCGAGGCCACACTGCCTGTCCCATGCTCCCAGGGATTGTTGAGCATGAAATGGTTAACTTTCCAGCACAGAGGTCTCTGAAACAGCTTTATAATTCGGGTCTCCCGAGGCCACATTGCCTGTCCACTGCTCCCAGAGATTATTTTGCAGTAAATGGTTAACTATATACAGCACAGAGGTCTCTGAAACAGCTTTTTAATTGGGGACTCCCGAGGCCACACTGCCTGTCCCCTGCTCCCAGGGATTATTGAGCAGTAAATGGTTAACTATATACAGCACGGAGGTCTCTGAAACAGCTTTTTGATTGGGGACTCCCGAGGCCACACTGCCTGTTCCCTGCTCCCCGGGATTATTGAGATGTAAATGGTTAACTATATACAGCACAGAGGTCTCTGAAACAGCTTTTTAATTGGGGACTCCCGAGGCCACACTGACTGGCCCCTGCTCCCAGGGATTATTGAGCAGAAAATGGTTAACTATATACAGCACAGAAGTCTCGGAAACAGCTTTTTAATTGGGGGTTCCAGTGACCACACTGCCTGTCCCCTGCTCCCAGGGATTATTGAGCAGAAAATGGTCAACTTTCCAGCACAGAGGTCTCTGAAACAGCTTTTTAATAGGTGGCTCCCGAGGCCACACTGCCTGTACCCTGCTCCCAGAGATTATTGAGCAGTAAATGGTTAACTATATACAGCACAGATTTCTCTGAAACAGCTTTTTAACTGGGGACTCCCGAGGCCACACTGCCTGTCCCCTGCTCCCAGGGATTATTTAGCAGTAAATGGTTAACTACATACAGCACAGAAGTCTCGGAAACAGCTTTTTAATTGGGGGATCCCGAGGCCACGCTGCCTGTCCACTGCTCCCAGAGATTATTGAGCAGTAAATGGTTAACTATATACAGCACAGAGGTCCCTGAAACAACTTTTTAATTGGGGACACCCGAGGCCACACTGCCTGTACCCTGCTCCCAGGGATTATTGAGCAGTAAATGGTTAACTATATACAGCACAGAAGTCTCGGAAACAGCTTTTTAATTGCGGGCTCCCGAGGCCACACTGCCTGTCCACTGCTCCCAGAGATTATTGAGCAGTAAATGGTTAACTATATACAGCACAGAGGTCACTGAAACAGCTTTTTAATTGGGGCTCCCGAGGCCACACTGCATGTCCCCTGCTCCCAGGGATTATTGAGAAGTAAATGGTTAACTATATACAGCACAGAGGTCTCTGAAAAATCTTTTTAATAGGGGGATCCCAAGGCCACACTGCCTGTTCCCTGCTCCCAGGGATTATTGTGAAGTAAATGGTTAACTATATACAGCACAGAGGTCTCTGAAACAGCTTTTTAATTGGGGACTCCCGAGGCCACACTGCCTGCCCCCTGCTCCCAGGGATTATTGAGCAGTAAATGGTTAACTATATGCAGCACAGAGGTCACTGAAACAGCTTTTTAATTGGGGGCACCCGAGGCCACACTGCCTGTCCCCTGCTCCCAGGGATTATTGAGCAGTAAATGGTTAACTATATACAGCACAGAAGTCTCAGAAACAGCTTTTTAATTTGGGGCTCCCGGACCGCACTGCCTGTCCCCTGCTCCAAGGGATTATTGAGAAGTAAATGGTTAACTATTTACAGCACAGAGGTCTCTGAAACTGCTTTTTAATGGGGGGCTCCCGAGGCCACACTGTCTGTCCCCTGCTCCCAGGGATTTTGAGCAGGAAATGGTTAACTATATATAGCACAGAAGTCTCGGAAACAGCTTTTTAATTGGGGGCTACAGAGACCGCACTGCCTGTCCCCTGCTCCCAGGGATTATTGAGCAGAAAATGGTCAACTTTCCAGCACAGATGTCTCTGAAACAGCTTTTTAATTGGGGGCTCCCGAGGCCACATTGCCTGTCCACGGCTACCAGAGATTATTTTGCAGTAAATGGTTAACTATATACAGCACAGAGGTCTCTGAAACAGCTTTTTAATTGGGGACTCCCGAGGTCACACTGCCTGTCCCCTGCTCCCAGGGATTATTGAGCAGTAAATGGTTAACTATATACAGCACGGAGGTCTCTGAAACAGCTTTTTAATTGGGGTCTCCCGAGGCCACACTGCCTGGCCCCAACTACCAGGGATTATTGAGCAGTAAATGGTTAACTATATACAGCACAGAAGTCTCGGATACAGCTTTTTAATTGGGGGTTCCAGAGACCACACTGCCTGTCCCCTGCTGCCAGGGATTATTGAGCAGAAAATGGTCAACTTTCCAGCACAGAGGTCTCTGAAACAGCTTTTTAATTTGGGGCTCCCGAGGCCACATTGCCTGTCCACTGCTCCCAGGGATTATTGAGCAGTAAATGGTTAACTATATACAGCACAGAAGTCTCGGAAACAGCTTTTTAATTGGGGGTTCCAGAGACTACACTGCCTGTCCCCTGCTCCCAGGGATTATTGAGCAGAAAATGGTCAACTTTCCAGCACAGAGTTATCTGAAACAGCTTTTTAATTGGGGTTTCCCGAGGCCACACTGCCTGTCCACTGCTCCCAGAGATTATTGAGCAGTAAATGGTTAACTATATACAGCACAGAGGTCTCTGAAACAGCTTTTTAATTGGGGACTCCCGACGCCACACTGCCTGTCCACTGCTCCCATAGATTATTGAGCAGTAAATGGTTAACGATATACAGCACAGAGGTCACTGAAACAGTTTTTAATTGGGGGCACCCGAGGCCACACTGCCTGTCCCCTGCTCCCAGGGATTATTGAGCAGTAAATGGTTAACCATATACAGCACAGATGTGTCTGAAACAGTTTTTAATTGGGGGCTCCCGAGGCCACACTGCCTGTCCCCTGCTCCCAGGGATTATGGAGAAGTAAATGGTTAACTATATACAGCACAGAGGTCTCTGAAACAGCTTTTTAATTGGGGGCTCCCGAGGCCACACTGCCTGTCCCCTGCTCCCAGGGATTACGGAGAAGTAAATGGTTAACTATATACAGCACAGAGGTCCCTGAAACAGCTTTTTAATTGGGGGCTCCCGGATCACACTGCCTGACCCCTGCTCCCAGGGATTATTGAGCAGTTAAAGGTTAACTATTTACAGGCACAGAGTACTCTGAAGTAACTTTTTAATTGGGGGCTCCCGGTCCGCACTGCCTGTCCCCTGCTCCAAGGGATTACGGAGAAGTAAATGGTTAACTATATACAGCACAGAGGTCACTCAAACTGCTATTTAATGGGGGGCTCCCGAGGCCACACTACCTGTCCCCTGCTCCCAGGGATTGTTGAGCAGTAAATGGTTAACCATATACAGCACAGAGGTCTCTGAAACAGTTTTTTAATTGGGGGCTCGCGAGGCCACACTGCCTGTCTCCTGCTCCCAGGGATTATGGAGAAGTAAATGGTTAACTATATACAGCACAGAGGTCTCTGAAACAGCTTTTTAATTGGGGGCTCCCGAGGCCACACTGCCTGTCCCCTGCTCCCAGGGATTACGGAGAAGTAAATGGTTAACTATATACAGCTCAGAGGTCCCTGAAACAGCATTTTAATTGGGGGCTCCCGGATCACACTGCCTGACCCCTGCTCCCAGGGATTATTGAGCAGTAAATGGTTAACTATATACAGCACAGAGGTCTGTGAAACAGCTTTTTAATTGGGGGCTCCCGGACCACACTGCCTGACCCATGCTCCCAGGGATTATTGAGCAGTTAAAGGTTAACTATTTACAGGCACAGAGTACTCTGAAGTAGCTTTTTAATTGGGGGCTCCCGGTCCGCACTGCCTGTCCCCTGCTCCAAGGGATTGCGGAGAAGTAAATGGTTAACTATATACAGCACAGAGGTCACTGAAACTGCTATTTAATGGGGCGCTCCCGAGGCCACACTACCTGTCCCCTGGTCCCAGGGATTGATGAGCAGTAAATGGTTTCCTATATACAGTACAGAGGTCTCTGAAACAGCTTTTTAATTGGGGACTCCCGAGGCCACACCCCGTGACCCCTGCTCCGAGGGATAATTGAGAGGAAGTAAATGGTTAACTACAGACAGACACAGAGGTCTCTGAAACTGCTTTTTAATGGGGGGCTCCCGAGGCCACACTGCCTGTCCCATGCTCCCAGGGATTGTTGAGCATGAAATGGTTAACTATATATAGCACAGACGTCTCGGAAACAGCTTTTTAATTGGGAGCTCCAGAAACCACACTGCCTGTCCCCTGCTCCCAGGGATTATTGAGCAGAAAATGGTCAACTTTCCAGCACAGAGGTCTCTGAAACAGCTTTATAATTCGGGTCTCCCGAGGCCACATTGCCTGTCCACTGCTCCCAGAGATTATTTTGCAGTAAATGGTTAACTATATACAGCACAGAGGTCTCTGAAACAGCTTTTTAATTGGGGACTCCCGAGGCCACACTGCCTGTCCCCTGCTCCCAGGGATTATTGAGCAGTAAATGGTTAACTATATACAGCACGGAGGTCTCTGAAACAGCTTTTTGATTGGGGACTCCCGAGGCCACACTGCCTGTTCCCTGCTCCCCGGGATTATTGAAATGTAAATAGTTAACTATATACAGCACAGAGGTCTCTGAAACAGCTTTTTAATTGGGGACTCCCGAGGCCACACTGACTGGCCCCTGCTCCCAGGGATTATTGAGCAGCAAATGGTTAACTATATACAGCGCAGAAGTTTCGGAAACAGCTTTTTAATTGGGGGTTCCAGTGACCACACTGCCTGTCCCCTGCTCCCAGGGATTATTGAGCAGAAAATGGTCAACTTTCCAGCACAGAGGTCTCTGAAACAGCTTTTTAATAGGTGGCTCCCGAGGCCACACTGCCTGTACCCTGCTCCCAGAGATTATTGAGCAGTAAATGGTTAACTATATACAGCACAGATGTCTCTGAAACAGCTTTTTAACTGGGGACTCCCGAGGCCACACTGCCTGTCCCCTGCTCCCAGGGATTATTTAGCAGTAAATGGTTAACTACATACAGCACAGAAGTCTCGGAAACAGCTTTTTAATTGGGGGATCCCGAGGCCACGCTGCCTGTCCACTGCTCCCAGAGATTATTGAGCAGTAAATGGTTAACTATATACAGCACAGAGGTCCCTGAAACAACTTTTTAATTGGGGGCACCCGAGGCCACACTGCCTGTACCCTGCTCCCAAGGGATTATTGAGCAGTAAATGGTTAACTATATACAGCACAGAAGTCTCGGAAGCAGCTTTTTAATTGCGGGCTCCCGAGGCCACACTGCCTGTCCACTGCTCCCAGAGATTATTGAGCAGTAAATGGTTAACTATATACAGCACAGAGGTCACTGAAACAGCTTTTTAATTGGGGCTCCCGAGGCCACACTGCCTGTCCCCTGCTCCCAGGGATTATTGAGAAGTAAATGGTTAACTATATACAGCACAGAGGTCTCTGAAAAATCTTTTTAATAGGGGGATCCCAAGGCCACACTGCCTGTTCCCTGCTCCCAGGGATTATTGAGAAGTAACTGGTTAACTATATACAGCACAGAGGTCTCTGAAACAGCTTTTTAATTGGGGACTCCCGAGGCCACACTGCCTGCCCCCTGCTCCCAGGGATTATTGAGCAGTAAATGGTTAACTATATACAGCACAGAAACAGCTTTTTAATTTGGGGCTCCCGGACCGCACTGTCTGTCCCCTGCTCCAAGGGATTATTGAGAAGTAAATGGTTAACTATTTACAGCACAGAGGTCTCTGAAACTGCTTTATAATGGGGGGCTCCCGAGGCCACACTGCCTGTCCCCTGCTCCCAGGGATTTTGAGCAGGAAGTGGTTAACTATATATAGCACAGAAGTCTCGGAAACAGCTTTTTAATTGGGGGCTCCCGAGGCCACATTGCCTGTCCACGGCTACCAGAGATTATTTTGCAGTAAATGGTTAACTATATACAGCACAGAGGTCTCTGAAACAGCTTTTTAATTGGGGACACCCGAGGTCACACTGCCTGTCCCCTGCTCCCAGGGATTATTGAGCAGTAAATGGTTAACTATATACAGCACGGAGGTCTCTGAAACAGCTTTTTAATTGGGGTCTCCCGAGGCCACACTGCCTGTCCCCTACTACCAGGGATTATTGAGCAGTAAATGGTCAACTTTCAAGCACAGAGTTATCTGAAACAGCTTTTTAATTGGGGGTTCCCGAGGCCACACTGCCTGTCCACTGCTCCCAGAGATTATTGAGCAGTAAATGATTAATTATATACAGCACAGTGGTCTCTGAAGCAGCTTTTTAATTGGGGACTCCCGAAGCCACTTTGCCTGTCCCTTGCTCCCCGGGATTATTGAGCAGTAAATAGTTGACTATATGCCGCACAGAGATCTCTGAAACAGCTTTTTAATTGGGGCTCCCGAGGCCACACCCCCTGTCCCATGCTCCCAGGGATTATTGCCAGTAAATGGTTAACTATATACAGCACAAAGATCTCTGAAACAGCTTCTTAATTGGGGTCTCCCGAGTCCACACTGCCTGTCCCCTGCTCCCAGGGATAATTGAGCAGTCAATGGTTAACTATATACAGAAGAGAGGTCTCTGAAACTGCTTTTTAATTGGGGGCTCCCGAGGCCACACTGCCTGTCTACTGCTCCCAGGGACTATTGAGCATTAAATGGTTAACTATATCCAGAAGAGAGGTCTCTGAAACAGCTTTTTACTTGGGGGCTACCGAGGCCACACTGCCTGTCTCCTGCTCCCAGGGATTATTAAGCAGTAATTGGTTAACTATATACAGCTCAGTGTTCTCTGAAACAGCTTTTTAATTGGGGGATCCCGAGGTCACACTGCCTGTCCCCTGCTCCTCGGGATTGTTGAGCAGTAAATAGTTGACTATAGACAGCACAGAGATCTCAGAAACAGCTTTTTAATTGGGGCCTCCCGAGGCCACACCCCCTGTCCCCTGCTCCCAGGGATTATTGTGCAGTAAATGGTTAACAATATACAGCACAGTGGTCTCTGCAACAGCTTTTTAATTGGGAGCTCCCGGACCACACTGTCTGTTCCCTGCTCCCAGGGACTATTGAGCAGTAAATGGTGAACTATATACAGCACAGAGGTCCCTGACACAGCTTTTTAATTGGGGGCTCCCGAGCACACACTGCCAGTCCCCTGCTCCCAGTTTTTATTGAGAAGTAAATGGTTAACAATGTACAGCACAGAGGTCTCTGAAACAGCGTGTTACTTGGGGGCTCCCGATGCCACACTGCCTGTCCCCTGCTCCCAGGGATTATTGAGCAGTAAATGGTTAACTATATACAGAAGAGAGGTCTCTGAAACAGCTTTTTAATTAGGGGCTCCGGAGGCCACACTGCCTGTCTCCTGTTCCCAGGGATTTTGAGCAGTAAATGCTTAACTATATACAGCACAGTGGTCTCGCAAACAGCTTTTTAATTGGGAGCTCCAGGACCACACTGTCTGTTCCCTGCTCCCAGGGACTATTGAGCAGTAAATGGTGAACTATATACAGCACAGAGGTCTCTGAAACAGCTTTTTAATTGGGGACTCCCGAGGCCAGACTGCCTGTCCCCTGCTCCCAGGGACTATAGAGCAGTAAATGGTTAACTATATTCAGCACAGAGGTCTCTGAAACAGCTTTTTAATTGGGGTCTCCCGAGGCCACACTGCCTGTCCCCTACTACCAGGGATTATTGAGCAGTAAATGGTTAACTATATACAGCACAGAAGTCTCGGAAACAGCTTTTTAATTGGGGGTTCCAGAGACCACACTGCCTGCCCCCTGCTCCCAGGTATTATTGATAAGTAAATGGTTAACAATATACAGCACAGAGGTCTCTGACACAGCTTTTTAATTGGGGGCTCCCGAGGCCACACTGCCTGACCCTGCTCCCAGTTTTTATTGAGCAGTAAATGGTGAACTATATACAGTACAGAGGTCTCTGAAACAGCTTTTGAATCGGGGGCTCCCGGACCACACTGCCTGACCCCTGCTCCCAGGGATTATTGAGAAGTAAATGGTTAACGAGATACAGCACAGAGGTCTCTGATACAGCTTTTTAATTGGGGGCTCCCGTGGCCACACTGCCTGTCCCCTGCTCCCAGGGATTATTGAGCAGCAAATGGTTAACTATATACAGCACAGAGGTCTCAGAAACAGCTTTTTAATTGGGGGCTCCCAGATCACACTGCCTGACCCCAGCTCCCAGGGATTATTGAGCAGCAAATGGTTATCTATATACAGCACAGAGGTCTCTGAAAGATCTTTTTAATTGGGGGCTCCCAGATCACACTGCCTGACCCCAGCTCCCAGGGATTATTGAGCAGTAAATGGTTAACTATATACAGCACAGAGGTCTCTGAAACAGCTTTTAAATTTGGGGCTCCCGAGGTCACACTGCCTGTCCCCTGCTCCCGGGGATTATTGAGCAGTAAAGAGTTGACTATATACCGCACAGAGATCTCTGAAACAGCTTTTTAATTGGGGGCTCCCGAGGCCACACCCCCTGTCCCCTGCTCCCAGGGATTATTGAGCAGTAAATGGTTAACTATATACAGCACAGAGGTCTCTGAAACAGCTTCTTAATTGGGGTCTCCCGAGTCCACCCTGCCTGTCCCCTGCTCCCAGGGATTATTGAGCAGTAAATGGTTAACTATATACAGAAGAGAGGTCTCTGAAACAGCTTTTTAATTGGGGGCTCCCGAGGCCACACTGCCTGTCTCCTGCTCCCAGTGATTATTAAGCAGTAATTGGTTAACTATATACAGCACAGTGGTCTCTGAAACAGCTTTATAATTTGGGGATCCCGAGGTCACACGGCCTGTCCCCTGCTCCCCGGGATTGTTGAGCAGTAAATAGTTGACTATAGACAGCACAGAGATCTCTGAAACAGCTTTTTAATTGGGGGCTCCCGAGGCCACACACCCTGTCCCCTGCTGCCAGGGATTATTGTGCAGTAAATGGTTAACTATATACAGCACAGTGGTCTCTGAAACAGCTTTTTAATTGGGAGCTCCCGGACGACACTGTCTGTTCCCTGCTCCCAGGGACTATTGAGCAGTAAATGGTGAACTATATACAGCACAGAGGTCCCTGACACAGCTTTTTAATTGGGGGCTCCCGAGCCCACACTGCCAGTTCCCTGCTCCAGTTTTTATTGAGAAGTAAATGGTTAACAATGTACAGCATGAGTTCTCTGAAACAGCGTGTTACTTGGGGGCCCCCGATGCCACACTGCCTGTCCCCTGCTCCCAGGGATTATTGAGCAGTAAATGGTTAACTATATACAGAAGAGAGGTCTCTGAAACAGCTTTTTAATTGGGGCTCCGGAGGCCACACTGCCTGTCTCCTGCTCCCAGGGATTATTGAGCAGTAAATGCTTAACTATATACAGCACAGTGGTCTCTGAAACAGCTTTTTAATTGGGAGCTCCCGGACCACACTGTCTGTTCCCTGCTCCCAGGGACTATTGAGCAGTAAATGGTGAACTATATACAGCACAGAGGTCACTGAAGCATCTTTTTAATGGGGACTCCCGAGGCCACACTGTCTGTCCCCTGCTCCCAGGGATTATTGAGCAGGAAATGGTTCACTATATACAGCACAGAAGTCTCGGAAACAGCTTTTTAATTGGGGGTTCCAGAGACCACACTGCCTGTCCCCTGCTCCCAGGGATTATTGAGCAGAAAATGATCAACTATATACAGCAAAGAGGTCACTGAAACAGCTTTTTAATCGGGGTCTCCCAAGGGCACACTGCCTGTCCCCTGCTCCCAGGGATTATTGAGCAGTGAATGGTTAACTATGTACAGCCCAGAGGTCTCTGAAACAGCTTTTTAATTGGGGGCTCCCGAACCACTCTGCCTGACCCCTGCTCCCAGGGATTATTGAGAAGTAAATGGTTAACTCGATACAGCACAGAGGTCTCTGACACAGCTTTTTAATTGGGGGCTCCCGAGGCCACACTGCCTGTCCCCTGCTCCCAGGGATTATTGAGCAGTAAATGGTTAACTGTATACAGCACAGAGGTCTCAGAAACAGCTTTTTAATTGGGGGCTCCCAGATCACACTGCCTGACCCCAGCTCCCAGGGATTATTGAGCAGTAAATGGTTAACTGTATACAGCACAGAGGTCTCAGAAACAGCTTTTTAATTGGGGGCTCCCAGATCACACTGCCTGACCCCAGCTCCCAGGGATTATTGAGCAGTAAATGGTTAACTATATACAGCACAGAGGTCTCTGAAACAGCTTTTAAATTGGGGGCTCCCGAGGTCACACTGCCTGTCCCCTGCTCCCCGGGATTATTGAGCAGTAAAGAGTTGACTATATACAGCACAGAGGTCTCTGAAACAGCTTCTTAATTGGGGTCTCCCGAGTCCACAATGCCTGTCCCCTGCTCCCAGGGATTATTGAGCAGTAAATGGTTAACTATATACAGAAGAGAGGTCTCTGAAACAGCTTTTTAATTGGGGGCTCCCGAGGCCACACTGCCTGTTCCCTGCTCCCAGGGATTATTAAGCAGTAATTGGTTAACTATATACAGCACAGTGGTCTCTGAAACAGCTTTTTAATTGGGAGCTGCCGGACCACACTGCCTGACACTTGCTCCCAGAGATTATTGAGCAGTCCATGGTTAACTATATACAGCACAGAGGTCGCTGAAACAGCTTTTTAATTGGGGTCTCCCGAGGCCACACTGCCTGTCCCCTGCTCCCAGGGATTATTGAGCAGGCAATGGTTAACTATATACAGCACAGAGGTCTCTGAAACAGCTTTTTAATTGGGGGCTCCCGAGGTCACACTGCCTGTCACCTGCTCCCCGGGATTGTTGAGTAGTAAATAGTTGACTATAGACAGCACAGAGATCTCTGAAACAGCTTTTTAATTGGTGGCTCCCGAGGCCACATCCCCTGTCCCCTGCTCCCAGGGATTATTGATCAGTAAATGGTTAACTATATACAGCACAGAGGTCTCTGAAAGAGCTTTTTAATTGGGGTCTCCCGAGTCCACACTGCCTGTCCCCTGCTCCCAGGGATTTTTGAGAAGTAAATGGTTCACCATATACAGCACAGAGGTCTCTGACACAGCTTTGTAATTGGGGGCTCTCGAGGCCACACTGCCTGTCCCCTGCTCCCAGTGATTATTGAGCAGTAAATGGTTAACTATATACAGCACAGAGGTCTCAGAAAGATATTTTTAATTGGGGGCTCCAAGATCACACTGCCTGACCCCAGCTCCCAGGGATTATTGAGCAGTAAATGGTTAACTATATACAGCACAGAGGTCTCTGAAACAGCTTTTAAATTGGGGGCTCCCGAGGTCACACTGCCTGTCCCCTGCTCTCCGGGATTATTGAGCAGTAAAGAGTTGACTATATACCGCACAGAGGTCTCTGAAACAGCTTTTTAATTGGAGGCTCCCGAGGCCACACTGCCTGCCTACTGCTCCCAGGGATTATTGAGCAGTAAATGGTTAACTATATACAGAATAGAGGTCTCTGAAACAGCTTTTTACTTGGGGGCTACCGAGGCCACACTGCCTGTCTCCTGCTCCCATGGATTATTAATCAGTAATTGGTTAACTATATACAGCACAGTGGTCTCTGAAACAGCTTTTTAATTGGGAGCTCCCGGGCCACACTGTCTGTTCCCTGCTCCCAGGGACTATTGAGCAGTAAATGGTTAACTATATACAGCACAGAGATCTCTGAAACAGCATTTTAATAGGGGACTCCCGAGGCCACGCTGCCTGTCCCCTGCTCCCAGGGATTATTGAGCAGTAAATGGTTAAACATATGCAGCACAGAGGTCACTGAAGCAGCTTTTCAATTGGGGCTCCAGGACCACACTGCTTGTCCCCTGCTCCAAGGTATTATTGAGCAGAAAGTGGTTAACTATATACAGGCAGAGAGGTCACTGAAACAGTTTTTTAATTGGCGACTCCTGAGGCCACACTGCCTGTCCCCTGCTCCCAGTTTTTATTGAGCAGTAAATGTTTAACTATGTACAGCACAGAGGTCTCTGAAACAGCTTTTTAATTGGGGGCTCCCGGACCGCACTGCCTGTCCCCTGCTCCAAGGGATTATTGAGAAGTAAATGGTTAACTATATACAGCACAGAGGTCTCAGAAACAGCTTTTTAATTGGGGGCTCCCGAGGCCACACTGTCTGTTCCCTGCTCCCAGGGATTATTGAGCAGTAAATGGTTAACTATATACAGCATGGTGGTCTCTGAAACAGCTTTTTAATTGGGAGCTCCCGGACCACACTGTCTGTTCCCTGCTCCCAGGGACTATTGAGCAGTAAATGGTTAACTATATACAGAAGAGAGGTCTCTGAAACAAGTTTTTAATTGGGGGCTCCCGAGGCCACACTGCCTTTCTACTGCTCCCAGGGATTATTGAGCAGTAAATGGTTAACTATATACATAAGAGAGGTCTCTGAAACAGCTTTTTACTTGGGGGCTACCGAGGCCACACTGCCTGTCTCCTGCTCCCAGGGATTATTAAGCAGTAATTGGTTTACTATATACAGCACAGTGTTCTCTGAAACAGCTTTTTAATTGGGAGCTTCCGGACCACACTGCCTGTTCCCTGCTCCCAGGGAATATTGGGCAGTAAATGGTTAACTATATACAGGCAGAGAGGTCACTGAAACAATTTTTTAATTGGGGCCTCCCGGCCCACACTGCCTGTCCCCTACTCCCAGGGATTATTGAGCAGTAAATGGTTAAATATATACAGCACAGAGGTATCTGAAACGGCTTTTTAACTGGGGGCTCCCGAGGCCACACTGCCTGTCCCCTGCTCCCAGCGATAATTGAGAGTGTCGTCTTTTAAAAATTTTCCTACTCCAAGACTGTGAAGAAAACAACTTTACAACTCAGTTTCGATAAATAACTTTGTCTTTATTGACCAAAGTCTGCATGCAGATGGCTACAGGTTAGAGAGAGAGAGAGCTGTTAAGGTAAACCTGCTCATTCTTTCTCAAGCTCGCAAAGACATGGAGAAAACGTTCAATATTAATACAAAAGCTGTATCATTTTACAAAAACAGACCTTGTTCAAAAATGTCAATACAGTCATAACTTCTGACCAATCATGTTGTCATGGAAAGACCCTGACTCGGCTTATTTGTAGTATTTTGTCTTTAGAGGGTATAAGACGTGGTCCTATTTTGTTTTTACCTCTGCCCTCATGATGCCTTGACGCAGATGGACCTAGGTCATGAGGAGGTTGTGTTAGTAGGACATTCCTAGATCGTGGCTTTGTTATCAGGTTTTACTAAGGTCAGGCACTATTTTCCCTCTTCTGGCCTTGTATGATACAATTATGTGGATTCTTTGCTTTGTCTAGTTTGTCAGGGTCTGGTCTTGGCACTAGCTGACACAGCTGACCTACACTTGGTTACATAAGTTGGCTATTTTTCCCATCATGCTATTGCTGAGTTTGTACACTTTCACATTCCCTCCTGTTGTCCCATCAGGACAACCACTCAATTTGTTCAAATAGGGATATTCAGGAGACGGGTGTAAATACATTGACACAAGCATCCAAACAATCCTATTGCTAATAGTAATAATATGAAGGCCTTAAAGATCCAATCGAACAATCCGTGTCGCAGCCAACCTAACCAACCTGGTGGGTTATAATTGTGAAATTCTTGGCCAATTTCTTGAAGTTGATCCGCCTGTCTTCTTATATGGTCAGCTAGGTTGGTAATATTTTCAGAGGCATCTGGGATATAAGTACAGCATTCCTGACCTATAATGGCACACGTTCCTCCCTGCGAGGCTAACAGATAATCCAGAACCATTCGATTTTGTAATGCCACAGTCCGGACAGCCACCAGCTCAGCCGAGACCTCGGCTAGTGCCCGTCCGGTTGCCCTGGATTCTGCTGCTGTTATGTTCGATAGTTGTTCCAATGCCGAGGCCATAAGGATCAGTTCGTTTGCTGCCTTGCCTGTTCCGTATTGTGGAAAGGCGATCATAAAGAACTCCTCGGTTTTACTAATGGTCCTCCTGATTCGTGAGGAGTGTTGTTTAAGGGAGAGTGGGTGGTGCATGCAGGGTACGACATATCCAATTTCTGGGAAGCCAGGAGTATGCTTTAGTGCCACATATGAAATAGGTCCCGTTATAGGCCGTAAAATTCTCAGCCATTGTCATCCAGGGTACCTGGGAATTATGCGGTCATGAGCTATTTGATGTTTTATTCCACACCCTGGACCAATCAAGAACAAACATACCCTTGTTGGAGGGTTTGGTATCGGGCCCTGCCATTCAGTTGTAAGATTACACCTACTCTGCCCCATTGATGGTCCTTCTCCTTATTTACTAAAACATAGGGATCCTTGCGCAGTGCTCGATGGGATGGTAAGGGCAGGGGAATTCGAGACATGGGGATATCCAGGTTGATGCCAGGCTGAAAATCTAGTCATCCCATAGCCAGCCGATCTCCAAATTTTCATATCTCCACCGAACCCCTGTGTTCGGTTTTGACGCAGTATCCACTCAACTGTTTCTGCTAAGTGGAATGGGAGTGATTGGAGAGGTAGCCCCTCCTTGGAATGGATGGGGATACGGGTACAAACCCAACAGTTACTTACATTTAATCTGTCAGCATAAATATATGACATATATAGAAAGCTATTAGCACGCAGCTCTTGGTCAGTTTGTTCGCCTACTGTCGAATGGCCATTAAGACCAATTAGTCCAAATAGTCCAAATGTGATAATGAAGATCCTCATTCTGCGTCCTCGTTGGGGCTGTAACCAATCTTCTTACAATCCGATAGGTGTACCCAACTCGAACGCCCTTCGAGTTTAACGGCAGTCGGTGTAGTCAGCAATACTTGAAAAGGGCCGCCCCAGCGTTGCCCTAACTTCTCTCTGTCCCAATTCTTTATCAGCACGTAGTCTCCTGGTTTGACTACTGGATATCGAGGGATCTTTGTTCCGGCTGTTGCTGGGAGATGGGCCTGTTTTACCTGCGAGTGGAGAAACTTCAAAGAAAATGTTAATTACTTCAAATAACTCAGCATTTTATCTCCCATAACGTGGAGGTCTACTCCCTCTAGGGGTTCTTCATGGGCATCCTAGGGAGTGCTCATTGGCCGACCGTAGACTATCTCTGCAGCTGACAGTCCGGACCGCGAATGTGGAGTAACCCTCATGTGAAACAGTGCCAAAGGCAATATCTTTAGCCAATTTAATCCAGTTTCTTCGGTCAATTTAGATAATTTTTCTTTTAAGGTCCCATTTGCTCTTTCTACAATTCCTGCTGCCTGTGGATGATACGCGCAGTGCAGTTGTTGTTTAATTTTGAGTGCTTTGCACAATTCAGAATTGATTCGAGCCACAAAATGTGTTCCATTGTCTGAGCTCATCGTTCTGGGAATCCCAAACCGGGGAATAATTTCTGCCAATAGTAATTTTACCACCATATGTGCAGTCCAGTTGGTGGTGGGGAAGGCTTCAATCCATTTACTAAATACATCAATGATCACTAAACAATATTTATAGCATTGTACTTTAGGTAATTCAATAAAATCAAGCTGTATGCAGGCAAAACGACCATCTGGCAAGGGGGTTGTTCCGGGAGGGCATTTAATGCCTTTACCCTTATTATTTTTCATGCAAATAAGACATCGATCCAGCCGCATTTGTGCTGCTGTATTCAGATCTGGGTGCCACCAAGTTTGCAAAGGTAGCTGTACCATTCCCTCCTTGCCAAGATGTGTACAAGAATGCAAATAATCAATAAGTATCGGCAATAACGAATCTGGAACACAAACTTGACCTACTGGGGTAAGCCAGAGGTTTTGTGTCAACGAGTGCGAACACCCCATTGACTTCCATAGTGTGCGCTCAGAATCAGAGGCGTCCCTCTGTAACCTTTGAATTTCAGCTGACTCTGGCATGCCCTTTGTTGCTAGAATAGGTAGCTGATTTAAAGCCTGTGTACCCCCATCGGGAACAATCATAGAGGCTGATGAAGACTTAGCGGCTGAATCCGCACGGGCGTTTCCTAATTGCACAGGAGTGTCCCCGGAAGTGTGCGCAGCACATTTAATGATAGTCAATTGACGAGGAAGTTGAATAGCAACGAGGAGATTTTTTAACCCAAATAGCATTTAGAATGGGAGAGCCTGCAGAGGTAAGGAATCCGCGTTGCTGCCAGAGGCGGCCAAAATCGTGGGTGACACCAAAAGCGTACCTAGAGTCTGTGTACACATTCGCACTTTGGTCTTTGGCCAGAACACAAGCTCTAGTAAGGGCGAATAGCTCGGCTTTCTGCGCCGAGACTGGAATCTGGAAAGCAGCTGCTTCCAGAATGTCAGTGTCTGTAACAATGGCATATCCCGATTGCGGGACACCCATTTGGGAAATAGAAGAACTGCCATCAACATAAAAAGTGAGATCAGGATTATCAAGAGGGTGGTCAGTTAAATTGGGACGAGGTGCGGTAAGGAAGTGATTCCTAAGCAAACAATCATGTGGTGGATTAACAAGTACGTCAGGGGGATGTTCGAGGAATGCTGCGGGATTTAAAGTGGAACAGTAATGGAAAGACAGATATGGATTCTGTAATAGTGAAACCTCATATCGGCTCAAGCGGGCCTGTGTCAGATGCTGGGTCTGCTGAGATGTAAGGAGAGCCACAACAGAGTGTGAGGTATACACATGCACGGGCTGATGAAGGGTCAATTTAGAGGCTGCCTGAGCTAACACATGTACAGCAGTGAGAATTTGAGTGCAGGGGGGCAAACCACAAGCTACTGGATCCAATTTAGTAGAATAATAGGCAACCGGACGGCGTTGGTCACCATGTTCCTGTGTCAAGACACCCGTGGCACATAGGTCAAGGACATTAAATACAACTGGAAGGGCCTGTCATAAAGAGGTCGTCCTAGAGCCGGGGCGGAAGCCAGCGCGTTCTTGAGAGTAACAAAAGATTGCTGTGCTAAATCGCGTAGTTCAAACTTAAGGGGTGAATTCTGGGAGGAATAAGGAGTAAGCTCCTTGGTATGAGCAGTAACATTCGGAATGCATTGTCTGCAAAAGTTCACTCAACTTAAAAAGGCTCTCATCTGCTTTGGCGAGGTAGGAAGTGCGGTTTTCAAAATGGGAGTAATACGATCCTGCGTAAGGGAACGTTCAGTAGCGCTTATCAGAACGCCCAGAAATTTAACCTGCCTCTGTCCTTTGTGTACTTTATTAGGCGGTATTACATATCCCCAGGAATACTGGGATTCAGCGGCAAGGGGTATCGCAAAAAAGGCGTGTAGTAAGTCCACAAGGGTAAAGACAGCTGCCTCAGGCGGGATATTACTGAGGATTGTAGCTGGGTTAGGGACCAGGGGATGCAAGGGTTCAACGATCTGATTGATACGGCGGAGGTATCAATGGACCAAACGCCATTCAGACGGCCGCCCAACCTTAGGAACGGGAAGAATAGGGGTGTTACAGGGCGATTGGCACGGAACCAAAATTCCCTGTTGAAGGAAGGACTGTATCATGCTGGAGATTCCCTCCTCAGCGTCAGGGCGCATAGGGTACTGAGAAATGGAGGGCAGGGGCACACCGGACTTAACCTCAATGAGAACTGGAGGCACATTGGTAAGACCAACTTCGTGTTTGAAAGCAGCCCATAGGTCTGCAGGAATCTCTGGGGATGGGGAACGATTGGTCCGATGGTGGTTCAATGTACCATCAACACAAAAGGGCTGTGAAAAATACTGCAACGTGCCTTCAGGGAAGGTCTGTCGTCCAGTATAAAAAGGATGACATTTTCCTTGGAGGGTAGCAACCAGAAAGCCCAGTGACCTGCCACTGTAGACTGCATTGACAGTGAGAGTAACGTGAGGTGCCACTAGTCCAGACTGATTCCAGAATACTCGGGGCACTTCAACAAGAAATGCAGAGCCCTCTTTTCCCTCAGCATGAGCGATTAAAGTAACCGCCACCGTGGACCCGAGAGAGTCCTGGTAGACGGTCTCCAAATCGGGCGAGCACCCCATGTGGTCATAGCAAAGGGTCATGTGAGGATGAGGAACATGCAAGGGAGGCGAAAAATTGGAGGGATCAAAATAAACGGACCACCATTGGGGAGTGAAGAAAAGTGGTAAATTTCGAGGCTGGACTTGTGGAGCCGTGGAGATCGCGACGCCGTCGTCAAGGCAAACAATCTCAACTTGTAAGGGACATAACAGATCACGGCCAGCAAGATTAACACCGAGGGTACGCGTGACAGTGAAGGGGAATACAACATTTACGGTCATTAAATTGAACCAGAAGGGGTTTCGTGAGTTGGTATATAGCCCCCCTCACCCATAAAACCAGAAGGTTCCACATAATCGTCTGAGAGAGGGAAACAATATTGTTTAACTAACGTCAAATTCAACGCAGAAGCAGTTGCCCCTGTGTCAATGAGGAAGGGGATGGGAATACCCTCAATGTGAATTGTAGCTGTGGGTTCCTCAGAGTGGTCGCCAGAGAGAACCGGGAAATTGGAGCGGGCCAGTCAATAGGGGTGGGAGTCAGTGAAGGGAGCATACCGCCGTGGAGGGGGTGCTCTGTCTCTGCGTGGAGCAGGGCAATCCCTAGCGTAGTGACCCGTCCGTCTGCAATTAAAGCAAGTGACACTGTCTAAGGTTGGAGGACAAGGCCGGGGAGGGACATGGTGACGTTCATATGGTGGGGGGTTCCTGCGAGGGGGTCGCTGGACAAACTCCGACTTTATTTTGGGTATAGGAGGGTCCCTTCCGAAAGCTTCTCGGTCACGGCCATTGCTCCAGTAATAAGAGATAGCACGTCGCATGTGGGATTTGGAGCTATCATACCAATCCATATTATTAGTTTTAATACTGGTCGCTATGCGGTCAGGCACAGCCTGCATAAGCAGCGCATTGAACTGGGGAGATTTCAAGCCCGTTTTAAAAGTCTCATCACCGGAATAAAGAGTGTAAATTCCACAAAAGCGGTCAAAAAATTCAGGCCCCTCCTCCTTAGGAGTGGGTGTACAATCAAGAATTTTGGAGATATCTACAGGTTTACGGAGAGCACGCTTAAGTGCTGGGAACATTAAAGTGAGTTGAGCCTCATCTGATGGATTGTTGGTCTTAAACGCATCCCATGTGGTCCCATGATCCCCTAATTCCCGTTTCCATTTCTCACCTAAATCTGGGGGAAGGGACGAAAAAATAAGGGAATACTGATCCCTAGGGGTAGCACCATACACGGTCGCAGTTCTCCTCAGATATTCAGTAAAGCCCTCTGGGTCCGTTTTATGTGACGGACAGTGAGCCATGATCAAACAGAGCTCCTGAGGTTTAAAAGCCTGCCATGTCTCAATAAATTGGTCGTCGCTCGAGGGTTAACGAGACGTCGGATTGGAAAATTTGCAGGGGGAGGCGGTGGTGGAAAAGGCTCCTCTACCGGTGCTGTGCGGATAGATAATTCTTGGAAAGCCTGACTAACAGAGGTGACGGGCTGTTCGAGGAAGGGGGGGGTGCTTTTGAGCGAGTGCGTGTTACAACGGGAGAAATAGCAGCAGGGAGATTATCGGCAGCAAGGTTGTTACAAGGGGGAGGGGGAGAACGGGGCTGCCGCACCGTCGAGGTGGGAAGAGGCGGATATAGGGGCATCGTGGGATTTAATTCCTCCTCCTCCTCCTCTGTATCAACCGAATAGGGAAACAACGGCATGCCAGAGTTAGTGGGAGGATCCTCCTGCTTATCACCCGATGCAGTATTATCCCCCCTTGTTTCTTAGGATCTTTCCTGTCCCATAGTTCACATTCGAATTTCAATGTTTCCCAGTCTTTGGTTTGTCCGTCTATATAATCAGCAATCCCTCTCCTACGGGCATTGTCCCTCCAACTCATTAATAAGGACAGTTTGCGTCGTCTGTCTGATTCTTTTTGCCATTTGTTGATTAATTTCTTCCATCTGGCTCCGGCATTCCTAGTCCAAATGGCTGTCTCTGCAGCGGTGCAGTTTTCTAAATTCCAGGTACCACCTAGTGGCCAAACTTCAGATCCGAATGTCCTATTGGGGAAAAACTGCCTTGTAAATTTAAAAGTCAAAAATCAAAATCTGGTCCCTGACCCTAGCCAAGCCTCTGTATCCCTGTCCTGGGGGGGGGGGGGGTAACAAGAGCAGGGAGTCCCTGACCTTAGGCTACGAACGACAACCGGGTCCCAGACCCTAAGAACTTTACTCACAGTCAAATTTAGATTCGAACACCGTCACCTGTCAGCGTTCTCCGTCAGGGACGAGTGGTCACAGCACCGATCCGAGAGAGAGAGAGAGACCAAGGTTAAAGCTTACCTTGTTGCGCCGTCCGTCTCCACTCTCAGGGTCGCTGCTCGATCACTTGTTCGGTCCCCCACGGAAGTCACTTAGGGTATTGGTGAGTGCTCGCAGCGCCAATGTTGAATTGGAAATCTTTCCTACTTCGAGACTGTGGAGAAAACAACTTTACAACTCTGTTTCGATAAAAATAACTTAGTCTTTATTGACCAAAGTCTGCATGCAGTACGGCTACAGTTTGGAGTCAGAGAGCAGTTAATGCAAAACTGCTAATTCTTCCTCAATCTCGCAAAGACATGGAGAAAACGTTCAATATTTATACAAAAGCTGTATCATTTTACAAAAACAGACCTTGTTCAAAATGTAATCAGTAGTAAGGAATCAGTAGTAAGGACATCAATACAGTCATAACTTCTGACCAAACATGTTGTCATGGAAAGACCCTGACTTGGCTTATTCACAGTATTTTGTCTTTAGAGGGTTTAAGACGTGGTCCTATTTTGCTTTCACCTCTGCCCTCATGATGCCTTGACGCAGATGGTCCTAGGTCAGGAGGAGGTTGTGTTATCAGGACATTCCTAGGTCGTGACTTAGTTATCAGGTTTTACTAAGGTCAGGCTTTCTTTTTCCTCTTCTGGTCTTGTATGATACGATTATGTGGATTCTTAGCTTTGTCTAGTTTGTCAGGGTCTGGTCTTGGTAATAGCTGACACAGCTTTCTTATACATGGTTACATAAGTTGGCTATTTTTCCCATCATGCTATTGCTGAGTTTGTACACTTTCACACCTATGTAGTATATCAATATTAACAGTGGTCCCTGTATAGTGAATCATTATTTACAGTGGTCTCTGGGCAATGTATCATATTTACAGTGGTCCCTGGGTAGAACATCATTATTTGCAGTGTTCCCTGGGATGTTAATTATTATTTACAGTGTTCCTGGGTAGTATATCAGTATCTATAATGGTCCCTGGGTAGTATATCATTATTTAACCATGAACCCTGGGTCGTATCTCATTATTTACAGTGGACTCTGCATGGTGTATCTTTAATTACAGTGGTCCCTCGGTAGTATATCTTTATTTATAGTTGTCACTGGATAGTCCATCAAAGAATAAAGAACAAAGAAATGTACAGCACAGGAACAGGCCCTTCGGCCCTCCAAGCTCTTGCCGACCATGCTGCCCGAAAAAACTACAATCTTCTACACTTCTTGGGTCCGTATCCCTCTATTCCCACCCTATTCATGTATTTGTCAAGATGCCCCTTAAATGTCACTATCGTCCCTGCTTCCACCACCTCCTCCGGTAGCGAGTTACAGGCACCCACTACCCTCTGTGTAAAAAACGTGCCTCGTACATCTACTCTAAACTTTGCCCATCTCACCTTAAACCTATGCCCCTAGTAATTGACCCCTCTACCCTGGGGAAAATTCCCTGACTAGCCACTCTGTCTATGCCCCTCATAATTTTGTAGACCTCTATCAGGTCGCCCCAAACCTCCGTCCTTCCTGTGAGAACAAACCGAGTTTATTCAACCGCTCCTCATAGCTAGTGCCCTCCATACCAGGCAACATTCTGGTACATCTCTTCTGCACCCTCTCTAAAGCCTCCGCATT
Organism: Scyliorhinus torazame; assembly: GCF_047496885.1. NCBI lineage: Eukaryota > Metazoa > Chordata > Chondrichthyes > Carcharhiniformes > Scyliorhinidae > Scyliorhinus > Scyliorhinus torazame. The sequence goes on along the minus strand of NC_092726.1, from coordinate 135,348,824 downwards.
CTTCTGGTAGTGTGGCGACCAGAATTGAACACTATACTCCAAGTGTGGCCGAACTAAGATTCTATACAGCTGCAACATGACTTTCCAATTCTTATACTCAATGCCCAGGCCAATGAAGGCAAGCATGCCGTATGCCTTCTTGACTACCTTCTCCACCTGTGTTGCCCCTTTCAGTGACCTGTGGACCTGTACTCCTAGATCTCTCTGACTTTCAATACTCTTGAGGGTTCTACCATTCACTGTATATTCCCTACCTGCATTAAACCTTTCAAAATGCATTACCTCACATTTGTCCGGATTAAACTCCATCTGCCATCTCTCCGCCCAAGTCTCCAAACAATCTAAATCCTGCTGTATCCTCTGACAGTCCTCGTCGCTATTCGCAATTCCACCAACCTGTGTGTCGTCTGCAAACGTACTAATCAGACAAGTTATATTTTCCTCCAAGTCATTTATATATACTACAAACAGCCAAGGTCCCAGCACTGATCCATGCGGAACACCAGTGGTCACAGCCCTCCAATTAGAAAAGCATCCTTCCATTGCTACTCTCTGCCTTATATGACCTAGCCAGTTCTGTATCCACCTTGTCAACTCACCCCTGATTCCGTGTGACTTCGCCTTTTGTACTAGTCAAAGGCCTTACTGAAGTCCATATAGACAACATCCACTGCCCTACCTGCATCAATCATCTTTGTGACCTCCTCGAAAAACTCTATCAAGTTAGTGAGACACGACCTCCCCTTCACAAAACCATGCTGCCTCTCACTAATACGTCCATTTGCTTCCAAATGGGAGTAGATCCTGTCTCGAAGTATTCTCTCCAGTAATTTCCCTACCACTGACGTAAGGCTCACCGGCCTGTAGTCCTGGACTATCCTTGCTACCCTTCTTAAACAGAGGAACAACATTGGCTATTCTCCAGTCCTCCGGGAGATCACCCGAAGACAGTGAGGATCCAAAGATTTCTGTCAAGGCCTGAGCAATTTCCTCTCCAGCCTCCTTCAGTATCCCTGGGTAGATCCCATCAGGCCTTGGGGACTTAGCTACCTTAATATTTTTTAAGACGACCAACACCTCGTCTTTTTGGATCTCAATGTGACCCAGGCTATCTACAAACCCTTCTCCAGAATCAACATCTACCAATTCCTTCTTTGGTGATTACTGATGCAAAGTATTCATTTCGTACCTCGCCCATTTCCTCTGGCTCCACACACAGATTCCCATGTCTATCCTTCAGTGGGCCAACCCTTTCCCTGGCTCATTATTTACAGTGGTCCCACGGTGGTATATCATTATTTACCGTGGTCCCTGTGCAGAATATCATTATTTACCGTGCTCCCTGTGGAGAATATCATTATTTACAGTGGTCCCTGGGTAGTATGGCATTATTTACACTGGTTGCTAGGTAGTATGTCATTATTTACAGTGGTCTCTGTGCAGTATATCAATACTTACAGTGATCCCTGTGCAGCATATATTTATCTACTGCGGTCCCATGGTAAAATATCATTATTTGCAGTGGTCCCTGGGTAGAATATCGTAATTTGAAGTGGTCCCAGGGTAGTATAGCATTATTTACAGTGGCTCCAGGGTAGTGTGCAATTTTTTGCATTGGCCTTGGGTAGGTATCATCATTTACAGTGGTTACTGGATGACATTTCATCAGTTACAGTGGTCCCAGGATAGTGTATCATTATTTACAGTGGTCTCTGGATAGTGGATGATTATTTACAGTTGTCCCTATGTAGTTATATCATTATTTACAGTGCTCCCTGGTTAGAATATCATTATTTACAGTGGTCCCGGGGTAGGATATCATTATCTACACTGGTCCCTTGGCCATTAATTATTATTTACAGTGGTCCTTGGGTAGTATATCAATATTTCCAGTGGTCCCTGGGTAGTATATCAATATTTACAGTGATCCCTGGGTAGTATATCAATATTTACAGTGGACCCTGGGTAGTATATCATTATTTACAGTGGCCCCTGGGTAGTATATCAATACTTACAGTGATCCCTGTGCAGCATATATTTATCTACTGCGGTCCCATGGTAAAATATCATTATTTGCAGTGGTCCCTGGGTAGAATATCGTAATTTGAAGTGGTCCCAGGGTAGTATAGCATTATTTACAGTGGCTCCAGGGTAGTGTGCAATTTTTTGCATTGGCCTTGGGTAGGTATCATCATTTACAGTGGTTACTGGATGACATTTCATCAGTTACAGTGGTCCCAGGATAGTGTATCATTATTTACAGTGGTCTCTGGATAGTGGATGATTATTTACAGTTGTCCCTATGTAGTTATATCATTATTTACAGTGCTCCCTGGTTAGAATATCATTATTTACAGTGGTCCCGGGGTAGGATATCATTATCTACACTGGTTCCTTGGCCATTAATTATTATTTACAGTGGTCCTTGGGTAGTATATCAATATTTACAGTGGTCCCTGGGTAGTATATCAATATTTACAGTGATCCCTGGGTAGTATATCAATATTTACAGTGGACCCTGGGTAGTATATCATTATTTACAGTGGCCCCTGGGTAGTATATCAATATTTACAGTGGTCCCTGGGTGGTATATCATTGTTTACAGTGATCCCTGGGTAGTACATCATTATTTACAGTGGTTCCTGGGCAGTATATCGTTATTTACAGTGGACCCTGGGTAAGATATCATTATTTACAAAGGTCCCTGTGTTGTATATCATTATTTACAGTGGGCCCTGGGTAGTATTTCATTATTTACAGGGTTCCCTGTGCAGTACATCATAATTTGCAGTGGTCCATGAGCAGTATATCATTATTTACAGTTCTCCCTAGGTAGGATATCATTATTGACAGTGTTCCCTGGATCGTAGATCTTTATTTACTGTGGTCCCTGGGTAACTTAACATGATTTACAGTGGTCCCCAGACAGCATGCCATCAATTATAGTGTGCGCTGTGTAGTACATCTTTATTTACTTTGGTCTCTGAATAGTATTTAATTATTTACAGTGTCCCTGGGGAATATATCTATATTCACAGTGGCCCCTGGGTAATATATCATTATTTACAGTCGTCCCTGGGAAATATATCATTAATCACAGTGGTCCATGGACAGTATATCATTGTTTACAGTTGTCCCTGGGTAGTATATCAATATTTACATTAATCACTGGGTAGTATATCATTATTTACAGTGGTTCCTGGATAGCATATCATTATGTACAGTGGTCCCTGGGTAGTATATCATTATTTACAGTGGTCCCTGGTAGCATATCATTATGTACAGTGGTCCCTATGCAGAATATCATTATTTACAATGGTCCCTGGGTAAAACGTCAGTGGTCCCTGGATTGTATATCATTATTTACAGTGGTCCCAGGGTGGAATATGATTATTTGCCGTGGTCCCTGTGTAGTATACCATTTCTTTCAGTGGTCGCAGAGTAGTATATCATTTCTTACAGTGGTCCCGGGGTAGTACATCACTGTTTACAGTGGACTCTGTGCAGTATATCACTTTTGCAGTCATCCCTGGGCAGTATATCATAATTTACAGTTGTTCCTGGGTAGTTCATCATTACTTACAGTGGTCCCCGGGTAGCATGTCATTATTAGCAGTGGTCCTGGGTAGTATATCTTTATTTACAGTGGTCTCTGTGTAGTATGTCATTATTTACAGTGGTCTCCGTGCAGTATTTTATTATTTAGAGTGGTCCTGGGTAGTATATCATTATTTACAGTGGTCTTTGCGTAGTATTTCGTTATTTACAGTGGTCCCTGGGTAGTACATCATTATTTACGATGTGGAGATGGCGGCGTTGGACTGGGGTGAGCACAGTACGATGTCTTACAACACTAGGTTAAAGTCCAACAGGTTTGTTTAGATGTCACTAGCTTTCGGAGCGCTGCTCCTTCCTCAGGTAAATGAAGAGGTATGTTCCAGAAACATATATATAGACAAATTTAAAGATGCCAGACAATGCTTGGAATGCGACCATTAGCAGGTGATTAACTCTTTACAGATCCAGAAGATGGGGTAACCCCAGGTTAAAGAGGTGTGAATTGTGTCACGCCAGGACAGTTGGTAGGATTTCGCAGGCCAGATGGTGGGGGATGAATGTAATGCGACATGAATCCCAGGTCCCGGTTGAGGCCGCACTCATGTGTGCGGAACTTGGCTATAGGTTTCTGATCGGCGATTCCGCGTTGTCGCGCGTCCTGAAGGCCGCCTTGGAGAACGCTTACCCGGAGATCAGAGGCTGAATGCCCTTGACTGCTGAAGTGTTCCCCGACTGGAAGGGAACATTCTTGCCTGGTGATTGTTGCGCGATGCCCGTTCATTCGTTGTCGCAGCGTCTGCATGGTCTCGCCCGCAACCTCACGATGCTCCACTTCTCCAGCTTCCACCCTACACACATTAAAGAAGCCATCCCCTATTGACAAGCTCTCCCTATACTCCGGATATTCTCAGACGAGGAGGAGCGTAACAGACATCTACAGACGTTGAAAGATGCCCTCATACTAACGGGATATGGCGCTCGACTCATCGATCGACAGTTCCAACGCGCCACAGCGAAAAACCGCACCGACCTCCTCAGAAGACAAACATGGGACACAACCGACAGCATATCCTTCGTCGTCCAGTACTTCCCCGGAGCGGAGAAACTACGTCATCTTCTTCACAGCCTTCAACACGTCATTGATGACGATGAACATCTTGCCAAGGTCATCCCCATACCCCCACTACTTGCCTTCAAACAACCGCGCAACCTCAAACAAACCATTGTTTGCAGCAAACTACCTAGTCTTCAGAACAGTGACCACGACACCACTCAACCCTTCCATAGTACATCATTATTTACAGTGGTCTCTGTGCAGTATTTCATTATTTACAGTGGTCCCTAGGCAGTATATATAATTTACAGTGGACTCTGGGTAGAATCTCATTATCAAAAGTGGTCCCTGGGTGATATATAAATATTAACAGCGGCCCCTGGGTAGAATACCATTATTGACAGTGTTCCCTGGGTAGCACATCATTATTTACAGTGTGTATAATGATATACGACTGTTCCCCATATACGTAGTATATAATTATTTACAGTGGTCCCTGGGTGGTATGTCATTATTTCCAGTGTTTGCTTGGTAGTATATAATTATTTACAGTGTTACCTATGTAGTATATAATTATTTACTGTGGTCCCTGGGTTGAATATCATTATTTCCAGCGGTCCCTGGGTAGAATATCATTATTTACAGCGGTCCCTGGGTAGAATATCATTATTTACAGTGGTCCCTGGGTAGTTAATCATTATTTACAGTGGGCCCTGGGCAGCATATCTTTATTCACTGTCGTCCTTCGGAAGTATATAATTATTTACAGTGACCCTGGTTTGTATATCATTATTTACAGCGATCTGTGGTTAGTACATCATTATCTGCAGTGGTCTCTGGGCAGTATATCATTATTAACAGTGGTGCTTATGTAGAAAGTCATTAATCACAGTTGTCCATGGGTAGTATATCATTATTTACAGTGGTCCCTGAGTAGTATATCTTTACTTGCAGTGGTCCCAGTGCAGTGCCTCATTATGTAGAGAGACCCGTGGGCAGTATACCATGATTTACAGTGGTCCCTGGGCAGTCCATCTTTATTCACAGTGGTCTCTGGTTAGTTTACCATTATTTACAGTGGACCCTGGGTAGAAAATCATTATTTCCAGTGGTCTCTGGGTAGAACATCATTAGTTACAGTGGTCCCTGGTACAGTATTTCATTATTTACAGTCCTCCTGGGTAGTTTATCATTATTTACAGTGGCCCCTGGGTAGTACATCATTATTTACAGTGGTCTCTGTGCAGTATTTCATTATTTACAGTGGTCCCTAGGCAGTATATATTATTTTCAGTGGTCTCTGTGCAGTACCTCATAGTTTACAGTGGTCTCTGGGTAGAATATCATTATCACAGTGGTCCCTGGGTGATATATAAATATTAACAGCGGCCCCTGGGTGGAATACCATTATTTACAGTGTTCCCTGGGTAGCACATCATTATTTACAGTGGTACCTACGTAATCTATAATTATTTACAGTGGTCCCTGGGTAGTATGTCATTATTTCCAGTGTTTGCTTGGTAGAAAATAATTATTTACAGTGGTACCTATGTAGTATATAATTATTTACTGTGGTCCCTGGGTAGAATATCATTATTTACAGCGGTCCCTGGGTAGAATATCATTATTTACAGTGGTTCCTGGGTAGTTAATCATAATTTACAGTGGGCCCTGGGCAGTATATCTTTATATACTGTCGTCCTTCGGAAGAATAGCATTATTTACAGTGACCCTGGGTTGTATATCATTATTTACAGAGATCTGGGGTTAGTATATCTTTATCTGCAGTGGTCTCTGGGCAGTATACCGTCATGTACAGTGGTCCCTGGGCAGTCCATCTTTATTCACAGTGGTCTCTGGTTAGTTTACCGTTATTTACAGTGGACGCTTGGTAGAAAATCATTATTTCCAGTGGTCCCTGGGTTGAATATCATTATTTAGTGTGGTCCCTGGGTAGTATATCATTATTTACAGCTGTCCTTGTGTGGAAAATTATTATTTACAGTGGGCCCAGTGCAGTATATCGTTATTTACAGTGGTCACTGCGTAGTGTATCATTATTTACAGTGGTCCCAGTGTAGTATATCATTATTGACAGCTGCCCCTGTGTAGTATGTCATTAGTTAAAGTGGTCCCTGGGTAGTACATCATTATTTACAGTGGTCATTGTACAGTATTTCATTATTTACAGCGGTCCTGGGTAGTATATCATTATTTACAGTGGTCCCAGTGTAGTATATCATTATTGACAGTGGCCCCTGTGTAGTATGTCATTAGTTAAAGTCGTCCCTGGGTAGCATATCATTATTTACAGTGGTCTTTGTGGAGTATTTCATTATTTACAGTGGCCCCTGGGTAGTACATCATTATTTACAGTGGTCTCTGTGCAGTATTTCATTATTTACAGTGGTCCCTAGGCAGTATATATTATTTTCAGTGGTCTCTGTGCAGTATTTCATAGTTTACAGCGGCCCCTGGGTAGAATATCATTATTTACAGTGTTCCCTGGGTAGCACATCATTATTTACAGTGGTACCTACGTAGTCTATAACTGTTTACAGTGGTGCCTGGGTAGTATGTCATTATTTCCAGTGTTTGCTTGGTAGTATATAATTATTTATAGTGGTACCTATGTAGTATATAATTATTTAGAGTGGTCCCTGGGTAGAATATCATTATTTACAGTGGTCCCTAGGTAGAATATCATTATTTACAGTGGTCCCTGGGTAGAATATCATTATTTACAGTGGGACCTGTGCAGCATATCGTTATTTACAGTGGTCACTGGGCAGTATATCATTATTTACAGTGGGCCCTGTGCAGCATATCTTTATTTACCGTGGTCCCAGTGTAGTATATCATTATTTACAGTGGGCCCTGTGCAGCATATCACTGTTTGCTGTCGACCCTGAGGCAGTATATCTTTTTTGCAATGGTCACTGAGTAGTCTATCATTATTTACATTGGACCTTTCGGGGTATATCATTCTCTACATTGGTCCTTGGGTAGTATATCATTACTTACATTGGACCTTGGGTCGCATATCATTATCTACAGTGGTCCTTGGGTAGTATATCATTATTTACAGTGGTCACTGGGTGGTAAGTCATTATTTACAGTGACCCTGGGTTGAATATCATTATTTTCAGCGATCTGTGGTTATTATATCATTATCTGCAGTGGTCCCAGGGTAGTATATCGTTATTTAAAGTGGTCCCGGGATAGTATAGCATTATTTAAAGTGGCCCATGGGTAATATATCATTATTTACAGAGGTCCCTGGGTAGTGTATCATTATTTAAAGTTGTCCCTGGGCAGTATATCATTTTTACAGTGGTACCTGGGTAGTATTTCATTATTTTCCGTGATCCCTGATCAGGAAATCATTATTGACAGTGGTCCCTGGGTAATATATCATTATTTACAGTGGTCACTTTGTCGTATAGCATTATTTACAATAGTCCCTGAGCTGTATGTCTTTATTTACAGTGGTCCCTGGGCAGTATACCTTTATTTACAGTGGTCCCTGGTAGTATAACATTATTGACTGTTGTTTCTGATTAGAATATCATTATTTACAGTGGTCACTGGGTAGTTTATCATTATTTCCAGTGGCCCTGGGAAGTATATCATTATTACCAGTGGTCCCGGATGATATTTATATATTAACAGCGGTCCCGGCGCACAATATCATTATTTACAGTGGTCCCTGGGTAGCATATTATTATTTGCAGTGGCCCCTAGGCAGTATTTTATTATTTACAGTGGTCCCTGGGTAGAATATCATTATTAACAGTGGTCCCTGTGTGATATATAAATATTAACAGCGGCCCCTGGGTAGAATACCATTATTTACAGTGTTCCCTGGGGAGCATATCATTATTTACAGTGGTACTTGTGTAGTATATAATTATTTACAGTGGTCCTTGGGTAGTATATATATATTTACAGTGTTCCCTGGGTAGTACATAATTATTTACAGTGGTACCCATGGAGTATATTATTATTTACAGTGGTCACTGGGCAGAATATCATCATTTACAGTGGTCCATGGCGAGTATATCATCATTTACAGTGGTCCCTAGGTTGAATATCATTATTTACAGTTGTCCCTGGGAATAATATCATTATTTACAGTCGTCCCAGGATAGTATATCTTAATTTTCAGTGGTCCATTGTTAGTATATCATTATTTACAATGTTCCCTGTGTAGAATATCATTATTTACAGTGGTCCGTGGGTAGAATATCATTATTTACAGTGGTCCTGGGTAGATTATCATTATTTCCAGTGGTCCCTGGGGAGAATATCATTATCTGCAGTGGTGCCTGGGTAGCATATCATTATTTAGAGTGTGTGGCTGGGTAGTATATCATTCTTTACAGTTGTGCTTGGGTAGAAAATCTTTATTTATAGTGTTCCCTGGTCAGTATATCTTTATTTACAGTGGTCGCTTGGTAGTATATCATTAATTACAGTGGTCCCAGGGTAGTATATCATTATTTTCAGTGGTTCCTGGGTAGTTTATCATTAATTGCAATGGTCCCTGGGTGGTAGATCTTTATTTACAGTGGTCCCTGTTAAGTATATCATTATTGAGAGTGGTCCCGGGTGATATATAAATATTAACAGCGGTCCCGGTGTACAATATCATTATTTACAGTGGTCCCTGGGTAGAATATCATTATTTACATTGGTCCCCCGGTAGGATATCATTATTTACATTAGTCCCTGGGGAGTAAATCATTATTTATTGAAGTCCCAGGTAGAATATCATCATTCACAGTGGTCTCTGGGCAGTATATCATTATTTACATTGGTCCCTCGGTAGAATATCAATGTTTACATTAGTCCCTGTGTCGTAAATCATTATTTACTGTGGTCCCTGGTAGAATATCATTATTTACAGTGGTCCCTGGGCAGAATGTCATTCTTTACAGAGGTTCCTGGGAAGTTTATCATTATTTAAAGTGGTCCCTGGGTAGAATTGCATTATTTAATTTCGTCCATGTGCTGAATACCATTATTCATAGTGTTCCCTGGGGAGTTTAACAACATTTACAGTGGTCTTTGGGTAGTATATCTTTATTTCCAGTGGTTCCTGCGTAGTATATCATTATTTACAGTGGTCCCTGGGCAGTATATCTTTAACAGTGGTCCCTGTGTAGTATATAATTATTTATAGTGGTCCCAGGGTAGTATATCATTTTTACAGTGGTCACAGGGTAGTACATCACTATTTAGAGTGGACTTTGTGCTGTATGTCACTTTTGCAGTCGTCTTTGCGCAGTATATCTTTATTTACAGTTGTTCCTGGGTAGTTTATCATTATTTACAGTGGTCCCCGGGTAGTTATCATTATTTACAGTGGCCCCTGGGTAGGACATCATTATTTACAGTGGCCCCTGTGTAGTATGTCATTATTTACAGTGGTCTCTGTGCAGTACTTCATTATTCACAGTGGTCCTGGGTAGTACATCATTATTTACAGTGGTCTCTGTGCGGTATTTCATTATTTACAGTGGACCCTAGGCAGTATATATTATTTACAGTAGTCTCTGTGCAATATTTCATTATTTACAGTGGTCTCTGGGTAGAATATCATTATCAACAATGGTCCCTGGGTGATATATAAATATTAACAGCGGCCCCTGGGTAGAATACCATTATTTTCAGTGTTCCCTGGGTACCACATCATTATTTACAATGATACCCACGTAGTATATAATATTTACAGTGGTACCTATGTAGTATATAATTATTTACAGTGGTCACTGGATAGAATATCATTATTTTCAGTGGTACTTAGTTAGTATATCATTATTTAGAATGGTCCCTGGGTAGAATATCATTATTTGCAGTGGTCCCTGGGTAGAATATCATTATTAACAGTGGCCCTGGGCAGTATATGTTTATTTACAGTGGTCCCTCGGCAGTATATCTTGATTTACAGTGACCCTGGGTAGTATGTCATTATTTTCAGTGTTTGCTGGGTAGTATATAATATTTACAGTGGTACCTATGTAGTATATAATTATTTACAGTGGTCACTGGATAGAATATCATTATTTTCAGTGGTCCATGGTTAGTATATCATTATTTACAATGGTCCCTGGGTAGAATATCATTATTTACAGTGGTCCCTGGGTAGAATATCATTATTTACAGCAGTCTCTGGGTAGAATATCAGTATTTACAGTGACCCTGGGTTGTATATCATTATTTACAGCGAACTGTGTTTAGCGTATCTTTATCTGCAATGGTCTCTGGGCAGTATATCATTATTTACAGTGGTCCTTAGGTAGAAATTCATTAATTACAGTTGTCCATGTGTAGTATATCATTATTTACAGTGGTCCCTGTGTAGTATATATTTATTTGCAGTGGTCCCAGGGCAGTACATCATTATGTAGAGAGGCCCGTGGGCAGTATACCATGATTTAAAGTGGTCCCTGGGCAGTCCATCTTTATTCACAGTGGTCTCTGGTTAGTTTACCATTATTTACAGTGGACCATGGGTAGAAAATCATTATTTCCCGTGGTCCCTGGGTAGAATATCATTATTTACAGTCGTGACTGGGTAGCATATCATTATTTAGGGTGGTTTCTGGGTAGTATATTATTATTTTCAGCTGGCCTTGTGTGGAAAATCTTTATTTACAGTGGTCCCTGTGCAGTATATCTTTATTTATAGTGGTCACTGGGTAGTATATCATTATTTACAGTGGTCCCAGTGTAGTATATCATTATTTACAGTGGGCCCTGTGCAGTAAATCACTGTTTGCTGTCGTACCTGAGGCAGTACATCTTTATTTACAGTGAACCCTGAGTATCTATCATTATCTACAGTGGTCCTTGGGTAGTATTTCATTATTTACAGTGGTCACTGGGTAGTAAATCATTATTTACAGTGGTCCCTGGATAGTCTGTCTTTATTCACAGTGATCCCGCGAAAGTATACTTTTATTTACAGTGGTCCCTGGGTAGTATATCATTATTTACAGAGGTCACTGGGCAGCATGTCATTATTTCCCGTGATCCCTGATCAGGATATCATTATTGACAGTGGTCCCTGGGTAATATATCATTATTTACAGTGGTCACTGTGTCGTTTATCATTATTTATAATAGTCCCTGGGTAGTATGTCTTTATTTACAGTGGTCCCTGGGCAGTATATCATTATTTACTGTTGTCTCTGATTAGAATATCATTATTTACAGTGGTCACTGGTTATTACATCATTATTTACAGTCGGCCCTGTGCAGTATATCTTATTTACAGTGGTCCCTGGGTGGTATATCTTTATTTACAGTGGTCCCTGGGAAGGATATCATTATTAACAGTGGTCCCGGGCGATATATAAATATTAACAGCGGTCTCGGCGTACAGTGTTCTCTGGGTAGCATATCATTATTTATAATTGTACCTGCGTTGAATATCATTATTTACAGTTGCCCCTGGGAAGAATATCATTATTTACAGTGGTCCCTGGATTGTTTATCTTAATTTGTAGTGGTCCGTGCGTTGTATATCATTATTTACAGTGCTGCCTGGGTAGAATATCATTATTTACAGTGGTCCCTGGTAGTATATCATTATGAACAGTGGCCCTGGGCAGTATATGTTTATTTGCAGTGGTCCTTTGGCAGTATCTCATTATTTACAGTGACCCTGGGTAGTATATCATTGTTTACAATGATCACTGGCTTGTATATAATTATCATTGCCTGCAGTGGTCCCTGGGTAGTATATCATTATTTGCAGTGGCTCTTGTGTAGAAAGCCTTTATTTACAGTGGCCACTGGGTAGTATATCATTATTTAAAGTGAACCCTGGGTTGTATATCACTATTTGCAGTGGTCCCTGGGCAGTATATCTTTATTTACAGTGGTCCCTGGGTAGAATATCATTATTTACAGTGTGCCTGTGTAGTATATCATTATTTACAGTGGCCGTGGGCAGTATATGTTTATTTACAGTGGTCCCTCGGCAGTATATCATTATTTACAGTGACCCTGGGTAGTATATCATTATTTACAGTGGCCCTGGGCAGTATATGTTTATTTACAGTGGTCCCTCGGCAGTATATCATTATTTACAGTGACCCTGGGTAGTATATCATTATTTACAATGATCACTGGGTAGTATATCATTTCCTGCAGTGGTCCCTGGGTAGTATATCATTATTTTCAGTGGTTCTTGTGTAGAACGTCTTTATTTACAGTGGCTCGTGAGCGGTATATCTCTATTGACAGTGGTCACTGGGTAGTATATCATTATTTACAGTGGACCCTGGGTAGTATATCTCTATTTGCAGTGGTCCCTGGGCAGTATATCTTTATTTACAGTGGTCCCTGGGTAGAATATCGTTATTTACAGTGTGCCCTGTGTAGTATATCATTATTTCCAGTGGTCCCTGGGCAGTATATCTTTATTTACAGTGGCACCTGGGTAGAATATCATTATTAACAGTGGTCCATGTATGATATATAAATATTAGCAGCGACCCCGGGGTAGAATATCATCATTCACAGTGGTCTCTGGGCAGTATATCATTATTTACATTGGTCCCTCGGTAGAATATCAATGTTTACATTAGTCCCTGTGTCGTAAATCATTATTTACTGCGGTCCCTCGTAGAATATCATTATTTACAGTGGTCCCTGGGCAGAGTGTCATTCTTTACAGAGGTTCCTGGGAAGTTTTTCATTATTTAAAGTGGTCCCTGTGCAGTATATTATTATTTACAGTGGTCCCTGGGCAGTATATTATTATTTACAGTGGTCCCTGGGCAGAATGTCAATCTTTACAGTGGTCCCTGGGCAGACTGTCATTCTTTACCGTGGTCCCTGGGCAGTATTTCATTATTTACAGTGGTGCCTGCACAGTATATCATTATTTACACTGGACTCTGGGTATTATATCATTATTTACACTAGTCCCTGGGTAGAATGTCATTATTTACACTGGTCCCTGGGTAGACTGTCATTATTTACAGTGGTCCCTGGGTAGAATTTCATTATTTAATTTAGTCCATGTGCTGAATATCATTATTCATAGAGTTCCCTGGGGAGTTTAACAACGATTACAGTGGTCTTTGGGTAGTCTATCTTTATTTCCAGTGGTTCCTGCGTAGTATATCATTATTTACAGTGGTCCCTGGGCAGTATATCTTTATTGACAGTGGTCCCTGTGTAGTATATAATTATTTATAGTGGTCCCAGGGTAGTATATCATTTTTACAGTGGCCCCTGGGCAGGAAATCATTATTTACAGTGGCCCCTGGTTAGAATATCATTATTTTCAGTGGCCCCTGTGTAGTATGTCATGATTTACAGTGGTCTCTGTGCAGTACTTCATTATTCACAGTGGTCCTGGGTAGTACATCATTAATTACAGTGGTCTCTGTGCGGTATTTCATTATTTACAGTGGTCCCTAGGCAGTATATATTATTTACAGTAGTCTCTGTGCAATATTTCATTATTTACAGTGGTCTCTGGGTAGAATATCATTATCAACAATGGTCCCTGGGTGATATATAAATATTAACAGCGGCCCCTGGGTAGAATACCATTGTTTTCAGTGTTCCCTGGGTACCACATCATTATTTACAATGATACCCACGTAGTATATAATATTTACAGTGGTACCTATGTAGTATATAATTATTTACAGTGGTCACTGGATAGAATATCATTATTTTCAGTGGTACTTAGTTAGTATATCATTATTTAGAATGGTCCCTGGGTAGAATATCATTATTTGCAGTGGTCCCTGGGTAGAATATCATTATTAACAGTGGCCCTGGGCAGTATATGTTTATTTACAGTGGTCCCTCGGCAGTATATCTTGATTTACAGTGACCCTGGGTAGTATGTCATTATTTTCAGTGTTTGCTGGGTAGTATATAATATTTACAGTGGTACCTATGTAGTATATAATTATTTACAGTGGTCACTGGATAGAATATCATTATTTTCAGTGGTCCATGGTTAGTATATCATTATTTACAATGGTCCCTGGGTAGAATATCATTATTTACAGTGGTCCCTGGGTAGAATATCATTATTTACAGCAGTCTCTGGGTAGAATATCAGTATTTACAGTGACCCTGGGTTGTATATCATTATTTACAGCGAACTGTGTTTAGCGTATCTTTATCTGCAATGGTCTCTGGGCAGTATATCATTATTTACAGTGGTCCTTAGGTAGAAATTCATTAATTACAGTTGTCTATGTGTAGTATATCATTATTTACAGTGGTCCCTGTGTAGTATATATTTATTTGCAGTGGTCCCAGGGCAGTACATCATTATGTAGAGAGGCCCGTGGGCTGTATACCATGATTTAAAGTGGTCCCTGCGCAGTCCATCTTTATTCACAGTGGTCTCTGGTTAGTTTACCATTATTTACAGTGGACCATGGGTAGAAAATCATTATTTCCCGTGGTCCCTGGGTAGAATATCATTATTTACAGTCGTGACTGGGTAGCATATCATTATTTAGAGTGGTTCCTGGGTAGTATATTATTATTTTCAGCTGGCCTTGTGTGGAAAATCTTTATTTACAGTGGTCCCTGTGCAGTATATCTTTATTTATAGTGGTCACTGGGTAGTATATCATTATTTTCAGTGGTCCCAGTGTAGTATATCATTATTTACAGTGGGCCCTGTGCAGTAAATCACTGTTTGCTGTCGTACCTGAGGCAGTACATCATTATTTACAGTGAACCCTGAGTATCTATCATTATCTACAGTGGTCCTTGGGTAGTATTTCATTATTTACAGTGGTCACTGGGTAGTATATTATTATTTACAGAGGTCACTGGGCAGCATGTCATTATTTCCCGTGATCCCTGATCAGGATATCATTATTGACAGTGGTCCCTGGGTAATATATGATTATTTACAGTGGTCACTGTGTCGTTTATCATTATTTATAATAGTCCCTGGGTAGTATGTCTTTATTTACAGTGGTCCCTGGGCAGTATATCATTATTTACTGTTGTCTCTGATTAGAATATCATTATTTACAGTGGTCACTGGTTATTACATCATTATTTACAGTCGGCCCTGTGCAGTATATCTTATTTACAGTTGTCCCTGGGTGGTATATCTTTATTTACAGTGGTCCCTGGGAAGGATATCATTATTAACAGTGGTCCCGGGTGATATATAAATATTAACAGCGGTCTCGGCGTACAGTGTTCTCTGGGTAGCATATCATTATTTATAATTGTACCTGCGTTGAATATCATTATTTACAGTTGCCCCTGGGAAGAATATCATTATTTACAGTGGTCCCTGGATAGTTTATCTTAATTTATAGTGGTCCGTGCGTTGTATATCATTATTTACAGTGCTGCCTGGGTAGAATATCATTATTTACAGTGGTCCCTGGTAGTATATCATTATGAACAGTGGCCCTGGGCAGTATATGTTTATTTGCAGTGGTCCCTTGGCAGTATCTCATTATTTACAGTGACCCTGGGTAGTATATCATTGTTTACAATGATCACTGGCTTGTATATAATTATCATTGCCTGCAGTGGTCCCTGGGTAGTATATCATTATTTGCAGTGGCTCTTGTGTAGAAAGCCTTTATTTACAGTGGCCACTGGGTAGTATATCATTATTTAAAGTGAACCCTGGGTTGTATATCACTATTTGCAGTGGTCCCTGGGCAGTATATCTTTATTTACAGTGGTCCCTGGGTAGAATATCATTATTTACAGTGTGCCTGTGTAGTTTATTATTATTTACAGTGGCCCTGGGCAGTATATGTTTATTTACAGTGGTCCCTCGGCAGTATATCATTATTTACAGTGACCCTGGGTAGTATATCATTATTTACAATGATCACTGGGTAGTATATCATTGCCTGCAGTGGTCCCTGGGTAGTATATCATTATTTTCAGTGGTTCTTGTGTAGAAAGTCTTTATTTACAGTGGCTCGTGAGCGGTATATCTCCATTGACAGTGGTCACTGGGTAGTATATCATTATTTACAGTGGACCCTGGGTAGTATATCTCTATTTGCAGTGGTCCCTGGGCAGTATATCTTTATTTACAGTGGTCCCTGGGTAGTATATCTCTATTTGCAGTGGTCCCTGGGCAGTATATCTTTATTTACAGTGGTCCCTGGGTAGAATATCGTTATTTACAGTGTGCCCTGTGTAGTATATCATTATTTCCAGTGGCCCTGGGCAGTATATTTTTATTTAAAGTTGTCCCTCGGCAGTATATCATTATTTACAGTGACCCTGGGTAGTATATCATTATTTTCAATGATCACTGGGTAGTATATCATTGCCTGTAGTGGTCCCTGGGTAGTATATCATTATTTTCAGTGGTTCTTGTGCAAAAAGTCTTTATTTACAGTGGCTCGTGAGCGGTATATCTCTATTGACAGTGGTCACTGGGTAGTATATCATTATTTACAGTGGACCCTGGTTAGTATATCTCTATTTGCAGTGGTCCCTGGGCAGTATATCTTTATTTACAGTGGCACCTGGGTAGAATATCAATATTATCAGTGGTCCATGTATGATATATAAATATTAGCAGCGACCCCGGGGTAGCATACCATTATTTACAATGGTCCCTGGGTAGAATATCATTATTTACAGTGGGGGAAGGAGCGTTGGGCGTGAGGGAGAAATGCACAAGCGTGTCAAGAATGGACGGTCCATGAGGAATGCAGAAAATGTTAGGTGCAGTTGGAGAGAGGTGAACATGTGTTTCGTGGTTGCATCGTGCTGGAGTTGGCGGAAATGATGGAGGATTTTCCTTTCAATGCAGAGGCCGGTGCTGTGGAAAGTGGGGGTAGGAGGTCACTGTAATGTTTCCGGGAGCGAAGGGGACGTGTGAGGACAGAGATGCGACAAATGAATTGAACACGGTTGAGAGTCCTCTTAACCAAAGGACGGAAGTTGGAGTAGTCCCGGTAAGGAAAAAGCAGACATGCCAGACGGGCTATTTTCAAACACTTTATCATCACAGCAGAGGCGATGGTGGCGGAAAAGCTGGGAGAATGGGACTCAGTCCTTGCAGGAGCAGGACGTCAGGATCTGCACACGAGGTAGCTTTCGTTTCGCTGGGTTGTCATGAATGTAGGTGTTCCGTCTATCGCTGGAAATGGAGACAGACAGGTAAAGGAATGGAAGTGACGGAGAGGGACCACGTGAAGGTGAGAGAGAGGGGGTAGCGAATTGGAAGCAAAATCGATTCTTGTTTCCAGGTGCAGACAGAAACATAAAGTGTTACCAATGCAGTCATCATTGTAACAGGAACTGAGTTGTGGGGCCTGCGTAGAACATGGTGTGGCTTTTATTTGCAAGAAGTGAGACAGTTTAAAGGAGAAATGATTGAGTGACAGAATGGCGAAAGAAGGTGGTGGTCGCAGATTGTCCCAGTCTCTGATCAAGGAAGAAGCTGAGAGCCCTCAGACTCTCCTGGGGAAGGGAGGGTGGAGCGGGATTAAAAAGAACAAAGAACAAAGAGAATTACAGCACAGGAACAGGCCCTTCGGCCCTCCCAGCTTGCACCGATCCAGATCTTTTATCTAAACCTGTCTTCTATTTTCCAAGGATCTACTTCTCTCTGTTCCCCGCCCATTCATATATCTGTCTAGATGCAGCTTAAATGATGCTACCGTGCCCGCCTCTACCACCTCCGCTGGCAAAACGTTCCAGGCACCCACCACCCTCTGCGTAAAAAGAAATTCCACGCACATCTCTCTTAAACTTTCCCCCTCTCACCTTGAAATCGCGACACCTTGAAATTGACACCCCAACTCTTGGAAAAAGCTTGTTGCTATCCACCCTGTACATACATCTCATAATTTTGTAGACCTCAATCAGGTCCCCCCTCAACCTCGTCTTTCCAACAAAAACAATTCTAAACCACTCAACCTTTCTTCATAGGTTCAACCATCCCTCCATACCAGGCAACGTCCTGGTGAACCTCCTCTGCACCCTCTCGAAAGCATCCACATCCTTACGATAATGTGGCGACCAGAACTGCACGCAGTATTCCAAATGTGGCCTAACCAAAGTCCTATACAACTATAACATGACCTGCCGACTCTTGTACTCAATACCCCGTCCGATGAAGGCAAGCATGCTGTATGCCTTCTTGATCGCTCTATCGACCTGCGTTGCCACCTTCAGGGTACAATGGACCTGAACTCCCAGATCTCTCTGTACATCAATTTTACCAGGACTATTCAATTGACCGTGTAGTCCTCTCTTGAATTAGATATTCCAAAATGCATCACCTCGCATTTGCCTGGATTGAAGTCTATCTGCTATTTCTCTACCCAACTCTCCAATCTATCTATATATTGCTGTATTCTCTGACAGCCCTCCTCGCTTTCTGCAACTCCACCAATCTTAGTATCATCTGCAAACTTGCTAATCAGACCACCTACACCTTCGTCCAGATCATTTATGTTTATCACAAACAACAGTGGTCCGAGCACGGATCCCTGTGGAACACCACGAGTCACCTTTCTCCATTTTGAGACACTCCCTTCCACCACTGCTCTCTGTCTCCTGTTGCCCAGCCAGGTCTTTATCCATCTACTTAGTACACTCTGAACCCCTTACGACTTCACTTTTTCAATGAATCTGCCATGGGAAACTTTATCAAACGCCTTACTGAAGTCCATGCATATGACATCTACAGCCCTTCCCTCATCAATTAACTGTGTCACTTCCTCAAAGAATTCTATTAGGTTTGTAAGACATGACCTTCCCTGCACCAAACCATGCTGCCTATCACTGATAAGTCTATTTTCTTCCAAATGTGAATAGATCCGGTCCCTCAGTGTCTTCTCCAACTGTTTGCCTACAACTGACGTCAAGCTCACAGGTCTATAATTCCCTGGATTATCCCTGCTACGCTTCTTAAACAAAGGGACAACATTAGCAATTCGCCAGTCCTCCGGGACCTCACCTGTGCTCAAGGATGCTGCAAAGATATCTGTTCAGGACTCAGCAATTTCGTCCCTCGCATCCCCCAGTAACCTGGAATAGATCCCATCCGGACCTGAGGACTTGTCCACCTTAATGCCTTTTAGAATACACAAAAGTTTCCCCTTCCTTATGCCGACTTGACCTGGAGGAGTTGAACATCCATCCCTAGCCTCAACATCCATTATGTCCCTCTCCTTGGTGAATAACGATGCAAAGTGCTCATTAAGAATCTCACCCATTTCCTCTGACTCCACGCATAAATTCCCTCTTTTGTCTTTGAGTGGGCCAATCCTTTCTCTAGTTACCCTCTTGCTCCTTATATACGAAAAGAAGGCTTTGGTATTTTCCTTAACCGTATTAGCCATAGGTATTTCATGACCCCTTTTAGCCCTCTTTATTGCGCGTTTGAGATTTGTCCTACATTCCCGATATTCCTTCAAAACTTCATCAGTTTTAAGTCGCCTATATCTTATGTATGCTTTCTTTTTCATCTTAGCTAGTCTCACAATTTCATCCGTCATCCATGGTTCCCTAATCTTGCCATTTCTATCCCTCATTTTCACTGGGACATGTCTGTCCTGTACGCGAATCAACCTTTACTTAAAAGACTCCCACATTTCAAATGTGGATTTACCCTTAAACAGCTGCTCCCAATCCACATTCCCTAGCTCCTGCCGAATTTTGTTATACTTGGCCTTTCCCCAATTTAGCACTCTTCCTTTGGGACCACTCTCGTCTTTGTCCATGAGTATTCTAAAACTTACGGAATTGTGATCCCTATTCCCAAAGTTATCACCGACTGAAACTTTAACCACCTGGCGGGATCATTCCCCAATACCAGGTCCAGTATGGCCCCTTCCCGAGTTGGACTAGTTCCACGCTGCTCTGCCAAACGCTCCTGGAAGCTCCTTAGAAATTCTGCTACATCTACATCTCCAACACTACATGAGTCCCATTCAATGTTGGGGAAGTTAAACTCTCCCTTCACGACCACCCTATTGCTCCGACATTTTTCTATAATCTGTGTACATATTTGTACCTATACTTCACGCTCGCTTTTTGGAGGCCTGTAGTAAAACCCCAACAATGTTACTGCACCATTCCTATTTCCTAGCTCTACCCATGTTGCCTCAGTGCACGAATCCTCCATCGTACGCTCCTTAATCACAGCTGTGATATCATCTCTGACCAGTAATCCAACTCCTCCACCCTTTTTACCTCCCTCTCTATCCCTCCTGAAACATCTATATCCTGGGATATTTAGTTGCCAATCTTACCCTTCCCTCAATCAAGTCTCAGTAATACCAATAACATCATATTCCCAGGTACTAATCCAAGCCTTCAGTTCATCTGCCTTACCTGCTGCACTTCTCGCATTGAAACAAATGCACATCAGACCACCTGCCCCTTTGCATTTATCATCTCTTCCCTGTTTAATCTTCCTCTTAGTCACATTGAATTTATTATCTAGTACCTTATGGCATTAGTTGCTGCCTCTTTACTGACCTCTAACTTCCTAATCTGGTTCCCATCATTGTGGAATTTTCGCTGTCTTTCGCTGGTTTGACTGAATATTTTACAGTCTCTATGCTCTCTGTTTTTGTAGCCAGCGTTATTTTCTTTCTTTTGCTTGTCCCCACTTCCAGTGGATCTGGAAACAACCATTAACATTTTGTACCGCCCACTACCGGAAGCATTTAGAACTCAATACATTCTGTGTCGAATCCAATGATCATAATCAAGCTAACTCACGCTACTTGGTAAAATAAAGACAATTGGGTAACCAAGAATTTCCTATTGGACTGTATGACGTATTTTCGTCATCATTTTGCATGCATTCGATTTTTAAAAAAATTACATCTTTGAATACGGATTATTGCAAACACTGATGTTCTGTTAATTTCTCTGTTCTTATTTGAAACGCGCTTTTCTCGTTTTTAATTAGTTGTCTATTGATATTGTGACACTATTTCATTGTCTATTCACTTCTTCATTGTTTGTGTCATCTAAGTCCACTGGCCGTGACATTACTCATGGGTCTGTTATGTCGGATCTGACTGATGACATTTAGAAAATCAAGTTGTTTAAAATCTATCATACTAATCAATTCTATTATTTCTGATAGTTATTGAAACAATAATAGGTGGTTAATTGGATCAAATATATCACTCTGGTGAGAGATACAATTCTGCACTGATAGATGTTTCCTGTCATGCTTTTCTCACTGCTGCCAGATCGTCCACTCTTGTGAGTGACCACAGTCAGTACTATTCTATACTGGCAGATACTTCCAGTTTCCTTTTCACTGCAGTCAGATATTCCACCGTGGTGAGAGACCCACAAGCAGTAAAATTCTACACTAATAGAAACTGGAATTAAAAGAGAAAATGCTGGAAAATGTCAGCTTTGACAAAATGACATCTGGAGTCGAAACGTTCGCTCTTTTCTCTACATGTGAAATCCATCCGCCTCTAGTAATCTCCCTCTCGCTGGACCCCACAGTCTGGCCTCCTATCTGTTCTTGATCTTTTCATTGAGATCTGTCAGTGCGACATCGACCATCGGAATGTCTCTGCCCCTCTCACCCACACTACCCCGCCTCCCTCTGAAATTGTTCCAATCCTCTCTCAAATAGCCAATCCTGACCTGGTGATCTAAGCTGCACACAGGGTGGTGGCTTTATTCTCTGGTGTACTGACCTCTTCCTCACAGAGGCTGAGTGCCTACTCTCAGGCCCACCTTTCTACTTCCCCCTGCATCAAATGAGTTGATGTCGCAAATCACCGTGAATGACTATGATGTAGTGGTCATTACTGAAACATTGTTAAAGGATGGTCACGACTGGGAGTTAAATATCCGAGGGTATCAAACTATTCAGAAGGACAGAATGGATGGTAAGGGAGGTGGTGGAGCTCTGTTATTTAAGGATGACACCTGGGCAGTCGTGAGGGATGACATTGGTGCTAAGGAGGATAAGTTGAATACATTTGGGTAGAAATCAGGAATAGTAAGGCGAAAACGTCACTGATAGGAGTGGTCTATATGCTACCTGTCATGTGAGAGTACTTTTAAGACATGGATGTTTAAGCAATGTACCTTTAAGAAAGCTGTGATGTCAGAGAGTGGGTGGAGCTGGGCTTTAGATCGGCCATTTTGAAGTGTCAGTTTTGAAAAAACAGCTTGTGTGTGTCTGTGTGTTTCCAGAGAGTTGCAGTTTTTGTTGCAGTTTGAAAAGAGCTTGGGAGTGACTATGTTTGCAGTGAGCTGGATCTTTGCCATGAAAGACTATCTCTGGATCATTTGGGTGATTTAAACTCATAACAGTAAAGCCTTTAACCTGATGTGATTCTGTTTAAAGGTGTTAAGTCTCTTGGAAGTTTGAAGGAACATTTTGAGGAATTATATACTGTTGCAATATTTTCAGAGTTATCTTTGAAGTAAGGGGTGTTAAGAGATCCAATGTTTATTTAAGATGTTAAGTTGAATTCATGGAATAAATATTGTTTTGTGTTTAAAAACCTACGTGTCCATAATTGTAATCCCACACCGAGGGAAGAAGCTGTGTGCTAGGAAAAGCAATAAAGACATTAAAGGGGGAGGTTGGTTGAACTCCATGATACATTTTGGTGTTCTGGAAACGCCTCGCCCATAACCATTGTGGGCTCGAGGGGGATACAAGTCTATCTATTGGATTGACTTATGTGAACTTGAAGACAGTGAAGGATTGTTGCTTTTCCGGTGTGGTAATTCAGTTTAAGTGGGGAGTGTGTTATGGACAACGGCTCTTTCAGACACTCAGAAGTTTTTGGGGGTGGAGACTGTCACACGCAGTACTTTACGGACAGAGACGAAAAGCAGACTGTTGGGCCTGGCAAAAAGATTGCAGTTAACATTACCTGACAAAATGCGAAAAGATGAGGTAATTATGGCGGTGGTTAAGCATTTAAAGTTGCCCCAGATACAGTTTGACTCATGGGAAATGGCAAAAATTCAGTTGCATATTAAACAAATGGAACATGAGAAATATTTCAAGCTGTCCATGTGCCTGTCAAAGAGACGTTTAAATGTCCCTAATGACTCTGACTCCACTACCGCTTGCGGTAGTGCATTCCACGCATGAACCACTCTTTGTGTCAACACCCTAACTATGATATCTCCCCTATACCTTTCTCCAATCACCTTAAAATTATTGTCATGTGAGAGTACCTTTAAGAAATGGGTGATTCAGAAATGTACCTTTAAGAAATGGGTGTTTACTACTGCAGTGATGTCAGAGAGTGAGTGGAGCTGGGCTGTCTGTCAGCCTTTTACTTTCGTTTCTGGCTGTTTGCTGCAGGGCTTGTTTTAGTTTCGTTTTCAGTGTTGGAGCTGAAGCCAGACGGAGCAGGTGTACTGTTGATCTCTCTGCCATGAAAAGACTATCTCTTGATCATTTGGTGAATTCAGAATTATAAATGTTCTCAGTAGTGAATGAAGTGCTTCTGTTAAAACGTATGTATTTTGTCTTCTGGATGTTGTTTGGGATGTTATTAAGGATTACATAGTGTTGTATTCTTTTGGGGTTGTATTTGACTTAATGGTTGCTATGACGTTTACTGTATGTTTTAAAAAGGTTAACTTGAGTTCATAGAATAAACATTGTTTTGCTTTAAACAATACTTTTCCATTTCTGCTGTACCACACCTGTAGAGTGGGCCGTGTGCTCCCCATACCACAATCTATTAAAAGTTGTGGGCCAGGTGATCTCCATGATACACTTTGGGGTTCTCTATACCCTGGCCAATAACATATTGGCGGCTCGTCCGGGATGAAAGTCTATCTATTGGATTGGCTTGGTGAACTTCAAGACAGTAAGGGGTGAGCATATTGTGGTTGCTTTTCAGGTGTGGTATCCTAGTTTGAATACGGAGTGTGTTGTGGACAATGGCTCTTTCAGAGGCTCAGCAGTTTTAGAGGGTGGAGACGGTCATACGCAGTACCTTACGTACAGAGACTCAAAGCAGACTGTTAGATTTGGCAAAAAAATTGCAGTTAACATTACCTGACAAAATGCGAAAAGATTAGGTAATTACGGCAGTTGCTAAGCATGTAAAGTTGCCTGACATACAGTTTGACTCATTGGAAATGGCAAAAAGTTAGTTACAACTTGAACAAATGGAACATGAGAAGGAATTGAAGCAACATGAATACGAAAGAGAGAGAGAGAGGAAAAAGATAAGGATAGAGAAGAAAGAAGAAAAGAAAGAATAGTCCGAGCAGAACAAAATGAAAGAGAAAGGGAGATACAGATCAGGGAAAAAGACAGAGAGAGAGTTTGAAATTCAGAAGATGGTCGTGAAACATGACAGTCAGTTAAAATTGACAGACGTAAAGGGAAACATACAGTTGGATGATAGCGATGAGGATAGTGAGAAAGAACGTCATTGTCGAAGGCTTGGTGGGGATCTATTAAAATATGTCCAGCATTGTCAAGTTTTGATGAGAAGGAGTTGGAAGCATTTTTCATTTCATTTGAGAAGGTAGCAAAACAAATGTAATGGCCACAGGACAGGTATTTATTACTGATTCAAAAAAACTGGTAGGTAGGGCTAGTGAAGTGTTTGCATCACTACCGGAGAAGGTATCTGGGTCGTATGAGGAGGTGAAAAAATCCATCTTAAGTGCGTATGAACTAGTGCCTGAAGCCTACAGACAAAGGTTTAGAAATTTAAGGAAATAATTTGGTCAAACATACATGGAGTTTGAAAGGATAAAACAGAGTAATTTTGATACGTGGATAGGGGCTTTGAAAATAGACCAAACGTATGAAGCTCTCAGAGAAATTATACTTTTGGAGGAATTTACAAAATAAATTCCTGATATAGTGAGAATTCATGTGGAAGAGCAGAGGGTTAAAACTGCGAGATTAGCAGCAGAAATGGCTCATGATTCTGAATTAGTTCATAAATCACAGCTTGGTTTCCGACATCAGTTTCATCCTGTGAAGGATGGAAACTGGGGAAATGATAAATACTCAAGTGATAAAGGCAAAGGTGATGGATGGGAGATAATAAGGAGAGTGTAACTCAGATTTGAAAAGAAATCCCAGAGGGTGGAAAAGAAATGTAAAGTTTCAAATGTTTTCACTGCAATAAACTAGGCCATGCAAAGTGACAGTGTTGGTGGTTGACGAAAAGCACTGCGAAGGCTGATGTGGTAAAACAGGATAAGACAGTGGGGTTTGTTGAAGTGGTAAAGGAAAGCCCAAGTGAATCAAAGGAGTTGCAAAAGATTGTACAGCCTGATCAAGAGGTGATTTATAAGAAGGTGTCAGATCTCTTTAAGAATTTACATGTGTGGGTAAAGTTTACTCGTGTGTATTAGGACGAGCAGGTTAAGAAGTCACAATTTTAATAGATAAGGGAGCTAGTCAATCTTTAACGTTAAGAGATGAGGAGTTATGTAGGTTGGGAAGAATTTTGGCAGAAAAGGTGGTGATATGTGGAATTCAGGGTGAGAGGGTTAGTGTTCCATTATATAAGGTAAGGTTGGAAAGTCCAGTGTAGTTGTGGTGAAGTGGCAATAGGAGTAATAGAGAAAATATCCTGCCCTGGAATACAGTTTATCTTGGGTAATGATATAGCTGGATCACAGGTGGGATTGATGCCTACTGTGGTTGATAAGCCAAACGGAAAATCCGACAATAGAAGTTTTGAAGGACGAATATCCTGGGATTTTCCGGATTGTGTAGTAACAAGATCTCAAAGTCACAGATTAAGACAAGAGGAGAAATCAGAGAGTGAAGATAAAGTTGAAGAAAAACCAGAAACGATTTTTGATCAGATGGTTGAAAAAGAACAAGAACAGGTGGAGGATGAGGCGGATATTTTTTGTTCAGGAAAGTTGGCGGAGTTACAAACAAAGATATAGAAATAAACCGGATGTATCAGAAAGCATGTACGGAAGAGTAATTTGCGTGC
The DNA here is from genome assembly GCF_047496885.1 of Scyliorhinus torazame. NCBI lineage: Eukaryota > Metazoa > Chordata > Chondrichthyes > Carcharhiniformes > Scyliorhinidae > Scyliorhinus > Scyliorhinus torazame. The sequence goes on along the minus strand of NC_092726.1, from coordinate 135,322,274 downwards.
ATACCAGAGTGTTATTACAGTAAAAGTGATGTCTTGATGAGAAAATGGAGGCCCTTACAAATGCAGGGGGATGAAAAGTGGGCAGAGGTTCAAGTAGGGTTGGGCATATAAAGGAGGTGTTGCGAGTTTCACATGAGGTACCACTGGGAGGTCATTTGGGATTAAGGAATAATAAAAATACATTTTTATTGGCCTGGACTACATAAAGATGTAGTTACATTTTGTCAATCATGTCACACATGTCAAGTGATAGGGAAACCTCAAGCAGTGATAAGACCAGCGCCCTGAATATCCATTCCAGCATTTGAGGAACCTTTTACACGGGCCGTAATTGATTGCATAGGACCGCTTCCTAAAACGAAAATTGGGAATCAATATCTTTTGAGTGTAATGGATTTGTCTACTAGGTTTCCAGAGGCCACTCCAGTACGTAATATTACAGCTAAAAGGATTGTGGAGGAGTTACTTAAATTCTTTACTAGATATGGACTACCCATAGAAATACAATAGGATCAAGGATCACATTTTACCTCAAGGTAATTCAAAGAAGTTATGGATAGCTTTGGAATAAAACAATTTAAATCAACTGCGTACCATCCAGTTTTGCGGGGAGCGTTAGAAAGGTGGCATCGGACATTAAAGACATTAAGGGGCCATTCGTACTGTTTGCAATTCGGGATGCACCTAATGAGTCAACCAAATTTAGTTCCCTTTGAATCAATTTTTGGTCATGAGGTAAGAGGACCACTTAAATGAATTAAGGAAAAATTGGTGAGTGAGAAATCAGAAATTACATTATTGATTACGTGTCAAATTTTAGGGATCGATTAATTAGTGCAGGTGAATTGGTAGACAACATTTAAAAGTTGCACAAATTGTGATCAAACGGATAGCGGACAAGAAATCCAAAGTTCATAGTTTTGTCAGTGGAGATAACGTTTCCGTATTGTTACCAGTGGTAGGTGAACCTTTAAAAGCAAGGTTTTGTTGGCCTTATCAGATTGAAAGGAAATTAAGTGAGCTGAATTATGTGGTAAAAATACCAGATACAAGGAAGACTCACCGAGTGTGTCATGTGAATATGCTTAAAAGGTACTTTGAAAAGGATGGAGAGAAAAAGGAGGTTTTCATGATTCTAACTCAAAGTGACGAACCAAATCCAGATGACTGTGAATTTGACATATCTCAACTTAAATTGGAAAACGAGAATGTTCTTAAAAATTTGGATAATTGTTGAGTTACCTTCCTGAGGAAAAACGGGCTGACCGGAAATATTGATATCACATGGGCAAGTTTGTGGAGATAAATTAGGAAGTACTAAAATGGCTATACATGATGTAGGTGTGGGCAATGCTGTTCCTATCAAACAACATCCATACAGACTTAACTATTTAAAATTGGCACAGGTTAACAAAGAGATTGACAGTATTCTTAATAATGGCATAATTGAAGTGGGCTGCTGCCAATGGACCTCACCCATAGTGATGGTACCAAAACCAGAGGGTACCAAACGGTTGGTGTGTGGACTGTAGAAAGGTTAATGCAGTTACAAGAATGGACTCTTATCCTACCCCACGTTCCGAGGATTGCATTGAAAAGAGAGAGAATCTGCTTTTATTTCTAATCTGGATTTACATAAAGGTTACTGGCAGGTATCTTCCGGGAGTCTCGTTGGCGAACACAGAGTCTCCTATCCGTTTCCCTCACCATTGAATCTCCTATCACAATTGCTTTTCTATTCTCTCCCTTCTCATCTGAGCCACAGAGGCAGGCTCAGTGCCAGAGACCCGGACTCTAGGTCCTTCCCCCGGTAGGTCATGCTCCCCAACAGCATCCAAAACGGTATACGGGGACAGGGTGGAGGTGTGGGCTTGGGTAGGGTGCTCTTTCAAAGAGCCAGTGCAGACTCGATGGGCCGAATGTCCTTCTTCTGCACTGTAAATTCTATGAAATCTATGAAATCTTCTTGTTTTGAAGGCGAAAGCCCACGAGGGATCCCTGCACTGTCTGCCTGTTCCTTTTTGTTCCACTGACTGTAACCCAGCTACTCTTGTCCTGCACCTTCGGCGTGGTTACCTCCCTGTAACTCTTCTCTTCATGCCCTCTGCCTCCTGGATGATCCGAACTTCATCCAGCTCCAGCTTCAGTTCCCTAACGCAGGTATAGTCAGCGGGGACAGCGGTGATATCCCTCACCACCCACATTCTACAGGAGGAGCATGCAACTGCCCCAGCTTCCATCCTCTCTGATCTGAATTGCCAAAGAGATTTAAAGGGAGGGGGGGGGGGGGGGAGAAAATATTAAACACCCGTTGCGCCCTTTAAATGGATATATATCTATATATGTATATACTGTTGCTACTCCCCCAAGTGAACCCTGAAAATTGGCGATTCTGCCAAATAATACAATGATAGAATTCTGCACGCAAAAAACAAAACAAACACCAAACATAAAATGTTAACCAAAATTTAAAAACAAAACTAAAGAACCCCAAAACAAACAACTCTTACCTTACATAATTTGGCTGCCCTTTGAACCAACTGGAACTCCGCCCTCCGACTCTGCTCCCAGTCAGCTGCACTCTCTGTAAACTCCCGGCTCCCTTCTCGCTCTTTGAGGAAATGTAGGAAATGAAATGAAAGGAACACCTTACTTCCCCCTCACCTAACTCCCTCAATCACCAAACTCTCACTATAGCACGCAAACACATCCAGATTCAGCACTCAGCTCAAACAGAGTCAGCATTGTGAGATGGCACACCTTAATACTGTCTGATTCTCGCCTCTGAACACTGGCCTGATTATCTAATTAATAAGCTGCAGCTGCAAGTAGCTGCATGTAGAAACTGTTTAAAACTGATTGAAAACTCATGTTCTTCTGAACCCAAACAATAACTTTAAAGTTAATTAACTAAATAAAAGAAAGACTAGACGATAGATAAAAATGAACCCTTAATGTCCCTCAGTCAACAAACCCTCACTCGAGCACTAACATACCCCCAAATTCAGCACTGAGTGCAAACCGATAGTATATGCGATAGTTTCCCAGAACAGTATGTAATGGAACCTAGGAGGGAACAAGTGGTATTAGATCTGGTCCAGCCCATTGAGACAGGATAGATTAATGATCTCATAGTTAGGGATCCTCTTGGAAGGATCGATCACAATATGGTGGAATTTAAACTAGAGATGGATGGTCAGAAGGCAAAATGAATCACGGGTGTTTTGTGCTTAAAGAAAGGAGATTACAATGGGATGATAGAAGGTAGAGTGGGAGAAAAAACTTTATTGTGAAACAGTTGAGGAACAGTGGAGAACCTTCCAAGTGATTTTTCACAGTGCTCAGCAAAGGTTTATACCAACAAAAATGAAGGGCGGTAGAAAGAGGGAAAATCGACCGTGGATATCTAAGGAAATAAGGAAGAGTATCAAATTGAAGGAAAAAGCAGACAAAGTGGCAAAGCTTAGACGGAGACTAGAGGATTGGGAAATCTTTTGTGGACACCTAAAAGCTATAAAGAAGAGCAAGATAAATTATGAGAGTAAACTCGCTCAGAATATAAAGACATATAGTAAAGGTTTCTATAAATATATGAAACAAAAAAGAGAGGTTCAGGTAAACATCCACATGTTGCATCAGAGGATGAGAAGGGAGATTTAATAATGGGAGATGAGAAGATGGCTGAGGAACTAAACAGGTTTTTTGGGTCGGTCTTCACAGTGGCAGACACAAATAACATCCCAATGACTGATGGAAATGAGGCTATCACAAGTGAGTACCTTGAGACGATGATTATTATCACTTAGGAGGTAGTGATGGGCAAGCTAAAGGGGTTAACAGTAGACAAGTCTCCTGGCCCAGATGGAATGCATCCCGGAGTGCTAAAGGAGATGGCCACGGAAATTGCAAATGCACTAGTGATAATTTACCAAAATTCACTCGACTATGTAGTGGTCCAGGCGGATTGAAAATTAGCAAACGTGACACCACTGTTTAAAAAAGGAGGTCGGCACCAAACGGGTAATTATAGTCCAGTTAGATTAACTTCGGTTGTAGGGAAGATGATGGAATCTATCTTCAAGGAAGAAACAGCAAGGCATCTAGATGGAAATTGTCCCATTGGACAGGGTTCATAAAGGGCATTTTTTTAAAGACATTACCAGTGGGGAAGACAACGGGGAGCCAATGGATGTGGTATATCTGGATTTCCAGAAAGCTTTTGACAAGATGCCACACAAAAGGTTGCTGCATAAGATAAAGATGCATGGCGTTAAGAGTAAAGTGGTAGCATGGATGGAGGATTGGTTAATGAATGGAAAGCAAAGAGTGGGGATTAATGGGTGTGCCTCAGGTTGGCAATCATTAGCTAGTGGTATCCTTGAGTGATCAGTATTGGGCCATAATTGTTGACAATTTATATAGATGATTTGGAGTTGGGGACCAAGGGCAATGTGTCCAAGTTTGCAGACGACACTAAGATGAGTGGTAAAGCAAAATGTGCAGAGGATACTGGAAGTATGCAGAGGGATTTGGATCGTTTAAGTGAATGGGCTAGGGTTTCGCAGATGGAAGACAATTTTGACAAATGTAACGTTGTCCATTTTGTTAGGAATAACAGCAAAATGAATTATTATTCAAATGATAAAATATTAAAACGTGCTGCTGTGCAAAGGGACCTGGGTGTCCTAATGCATGAGTCGCAAAAAGTTGGGTTGCAGGTGCAACAGGTGATTAAGAACGCGATTGGAGCGTTGTCCTTCATTGCTAGAGGGATCGAATTTATCGTGTTCAATTAATTTTTGGCACCTCTACCCTCACACACCACACCCCCCCCCCCCCCCACGCCCCCACCCCCCACGCCCCCGCCTCCGGAAATATGGCATTGTCCCCTTATCCTCACTTTACACACCACCGCCTCCGCATTGATAAGATCGTCCTCCACCATTTCTGCTAATCCAGAATGATGTCACCACGCAACACATCTTCACCTATCTCCTACCGCCCAAACCCCTCCCCTGATTTTTTTTTTTATTCCTCAGTTACTGCTGACTATGACTCCACCAGGTCCGCTGGCAATGCATTCCACGCAACCGCCACTCTCCTTGTAAATAGCTTACCTCTGGCATCTCCCCTATACCCTCCAATCACATTAACATTATGTCCCCTCGTGACAGCCATTCCCGACCTGGGGAAAAATCGCTGGCTATCCACTCCATCCATGACTCTCGTCACCTTTTACACCCCTATCAAGTCACCTCTCTTCCTTCTTCGCTCCAGCCTTCATAAGACATCGGTTCCAGTCCAGGTAATATCCTGGTAAATCTCCTCAGCACCCTTTCCGAAGCATCCACATGTTTCCTATAACGATGAGGCCAGAACTGGACACAATATTCCAAGTGTGACCGAACCAACATTTTATGAAGCTGCAGCAAAACCTCGCGGTTCTTAAACTCAACCCCTCTGTTCATGAAAGTGAACTCACGAGACGCATTCTGAACAACAATATCAACCTTTGTGGTAACTTTAAGGGTCTCTGTACGTGGACCGCAAGATCTCTCTATAATCTCCACTCTTCCAAGAATCCTGCCTTCAACCCTGTATTCTGCATTCAAATTCGACATTCCAAAATTAATCACTTCACATTTATCTAGGCTGAACTGCATCTGCCACTTCTCATCCCAGCTCTGCATCATGCCAATGTCCTTTTGTCACCTGCAACAGCCCTCGACACTATCTAGACCTCCACCAATCTTCGTAACATCGATAAACGTATTAACCCACCGTTCCATTTCCTTATCCTTATCCAAGTCATTAAGAAAATTCACGAAGTGCAGATTCCCAGAGCAGAACCCTGCGGGACACCACTGGTCAACGACCTCCAGGCGGAATGCACTCCATCCACTACCACTAGGTGGCTTCTTTTGCAGCCAACTTTGTATCCAAAAAGCCAAATGTCCCTGTACCCCATGCCCCCTGATATTTTGAACGAGCCTACCATGGGGAACCTTATCAAATGCCTTACTGAAATCTGTATGCAACATGTCCACTGCCCGAACTTCATCAATGTGCCTTATCGTATCCTCAAGGAATTCAATCGGGTTTGTGAGGCATGACCTGCCTCTCACGAAGCCATGCTGACTATCTTTTCTCAAACTATGCTTTTCTGAATAATCATAAATCCTCTCTCTTAGACTCCTTTCACGTACTTTGCTCACCACAGATGGAAGACTGACCGATCTGCAATTCCCAGTGATTTCCCTATTCCCTTTCTTGAACAGTGGACAACACTCGCCTCCATCCAATCATCTTGTACTACTCCAGTGGAGAGAGAGGACCAAAGACAATCGCAAACGGGCAGCAACCTCCTCTCTCGCTTCCCGTAGTTACCTTGGATAAATCCCCTCTGGGGATTATCTACCCTGATGAATTTCAAAATGTCCAGCACATCCTCCTTCTTAATATCAACCTGTTTGAGCCTATTTATCTGGTTCACGCCGTTCCCACGAGCAGCAAGGTTGCGTCTCTGGTGAATACTGCAGCAAAATACACATTTAGGGCCTACTCCATCTCCTCAGACAAGACCCTTCAACTATGGATGATTGGCCTTACTCTCACTCTTATCATCTTCATATTTCTCACATAAGTGTAGAATGCCTTGGGATTTTCCCTAATCCTTGCCGCCAGGGATTTTTCATGCCCCCTTCTAGCTTTCCTAAATCAATTTTAGTTCCTCCCTGGCTACCTTTTAACACTCTAGAACCCTGCCAGATCCTTGTTTCCTCAACCTTACGCAAGCTCACTTCTGCCTCTCAATTAGAATCCTCACTTCTCTTGTCATCTAAGACTGCATTACCTTTCTATTCCTTCCTTGTCTCCGGGGGGCAAAACTCACCAACACTCGCAGAAAGTGCTCCTTCAACAACGCCAACATTACTGTTCGCATTGCCCTGAGAAGAACTGTTCACAATTTATGCTCCTCAGTTCATTGTTGTTATTTGCTTTGGGAAACCTGGCCGATCTGATTTAATCCTGTAAATTAGACTGAATAAGAAATGTAACCTCCCACAAAGGTATTTGCATTTTTTACATATATATTTACAGTACCCAATTATTATTTTCTTTCCAATTAAGGGCTATTTGGCGTGCCCAACCCACCTACTCGGCACATATTTGGGGTCTAGGGGTGAGACCAACATACGCAGGGGAGGAATATGCTAACTCCACACGTATTGACACCTGGGGCCACGATCGACTCCGGAGCCACGGAGCCACGGCGCCACGAGGCAGCAGTGTTAACCACTGCGCCCACCGTACTGCCCTGAAGCTATTTGAATTATGAACGTTTTCCTCCTTCTGCCAAACAAACTGACAGGGCTCCAATTCACACTTTCCTTCTTCCCACGATTTAAGCACATGGGTTACATTTGCTACTTCCCTCTTTCCATTGTTAATCTCTGCCCCCACTCCTCTACCAACACGCCAACCCACTGCCGGCTTAATTTATGCTGAAATCCTATCCTAGTTCAGACACGGAGAATGATTAATCAGTAATTTGCAGGATATTCTCTCTTCTCTCTCTGGTAGTTAATTTACTGGGAATTGAGATTAGGTATCGGGGAAATGTGGCCTCTCTACCTGCATCACTCGCTACCTGGTGGCCATGGCAACGGCGGACCTGCTGTTTGTTATCACTAACCCCATACTGAAAATGATCAACATGTATTAATTCCCCTTGAATGTCCTGGACCTGACCGCTGTGTGTCGTTTTCACCATGTCCTGATGGTTGCAGTGGTGCAATGTTTGTCTGGTTCACCCTCACTTTCTCCTTTGATCGATCTGTTGCCATTGGATGCCTGAAACTGAAAACTAAATACTCATAGAAATCATAGAATTTACAGTGCAGAAGGAGGCCATTCGTCCCATCGAGTCTGCACCGGCTCTTGGAAAGAGCACCCAACCCAAGGTCAACACCTACACCCCATCCCCATAAACCAGTAACCCCACCCAACACTAAGGGTAATTTTGGACACTAAGGACAATTTATCATGGCCAATCCACCTAACCTGCACATCTTTGGTCTGTGGGAGTAAACCGGAGCACCTGCAGGAAACCCACGCACACACGGGGAGGATGTGCAGACTTCGCACAGACAGTGACCCAAGCCGGAATCGAACCTGGGACCCTGGAGCTGTGAAGCAATTGTGCTATCTACAATGCTACCGTGCTGCACCGGGAAAACTGCGTCTGTGGTTCTTTCAACAACTGGCCTCCTGTTCTGCTTTAAAAAATACCCCACGATACTTTGCAAATCAACCTGCATACATAATCTACAATGTCCAGATGGGCTGTGACACAAAGATCAGCTATTGGACTGACCACTGATGGATTGTATTTAACTGGTTCGATCATGGTTCAACCCCATTGATCCCATTTTTCGCAATGCTGTTGATCAACACTTTGACAGTCAGACACATTTTACTCACGAGTCTGGAAGGCACTGAGGGCTCAGAGTCAGGGAACCAATAGCACAGACCCAGAGATGGACAGCAGAACGAAATCAATGATATTACTTTTCAGCATCTCCGGAACATTCATTCTCCTCTGGACCGTGGTTGTTATTATTTTTTTCCATTTGGATTTGGCAGATTTTTATCCCCTCACCCTTCCTCAAATTAATGTACAGAAAGTCGGATTTATGTTGCGAGATTTAGACTGCTGCACACACACATTTATTTATTTGGTGACTCAGTCCGGGTTCAGGGAGCAGATCAAGATCACGGTGATGTATCTTGTAACATCAGTGGTTAAATTAATCTATAAATAAAACTGACTGACAGATCCTCAGCCAATCAGGAGCTCCAGCCTTGACTGACAGTCCCTGAGCCAATCAGGAGCTCCAGCTTCAGAGTGAACGCTCTTCAGCGAATCAAGAGATCCGTCTGCAGGCTGAAACTCGCCTCACCAAATCATAGGTCGTTCATACTGCCTGACATCACAGTCAAGCCAATCGGGAGCACGAGCCTCTGGCTCACAGCAGGGTGAGCCAAACAAGGAACTCGTAACACTGACTGTGAAAATTTTCCCAAATCAGAGACTCCACTTTCCGACTGATTGGAGCTTGGACCTGGAGAGGCACGGCTATGGGCTAGAGTTCTGACTGGAGGTCTGTGGCTAGGCGTACATTGGGTTGAGTGTGTGGCTGGGCGTACATTGGGTTGAGTGGGCACTGGCACGGTTGGCGTGGTGTGCATTGACAGGTCTGGGGCCGCAGCAGCACGCCTAGCTGGGTGGCAGGCATTGGGGGGCTGGTTCGGGAGGACACTTGAGGACTGGCTCTGGGGAGTCACTGGCAGTGGTGGATCGGGGTGGTACTGGCAGGACTGGCTGTGGGGGAACTGGCAGGACTGGCTGGGGGGTTCTGACAGTGCTGGCTGTGGGGGTGGAGGGTGCATTGGCCGGACCAGTTACGGGGAGTTACTAGCAAGTCTCGCTTGGGGAGGGCTGCACCTGTGGGGCTTGCTGGGGTGGAGGGAACTGGAAGCGCGGCACTAGCATAGGTGGCGGGGGCACTGGCAGGGCTGACTGAGGGTGGGGGCTGTGGCAGTGCGGGTAATGGAATGGATGGCTGGGGGTAGGGGGCACTGGCAGCAGGGATAATGGTCGGGCTGTCTGCGAGGGATCACTGATAACGCTGGCTATGGAGGGGGCGCCTGCACCCTACTATCGCACCAATCACCCGCACACCGCAGCACGCCACCCATGCCAACTGTCTCCCCCTAGCCCCAGCCAGCGGCCACCAACACGCGGGCTGCAATTCAACCAAGGGCAATATCCACAGAGTCCCCTATAGGAGGGCGCCGGATCTGGGCAACGGAACTTCATGCTTGCGTGAGTCGTGCGAGCCAATGGGTTCCCTGGAAGTAGGGATGGGCCGGGACCAAAGGCTCATGGTGATGGAGCGTCGGAAGAACCAGGGATGTAGTGGACAGAGCGCGAGGGAGAACGGCCGAGGACATGGGAAGTGGGGACTTGTGGGGCAGGAGCTGAAGTGCAGTCCGGGGACAACATGTAGCCCGGTGGACCTGGTTGGGCATGGGTGTACACATTATGTTAACATGTCTGCATTTCACTCCTTGCAGACAATGGACTTCGGAATCCAGGCTAGCATGGTGGCCTTTAACGTCGCCATGTCAGCACTGCGAGATGCGGTGAGGCTGTACGAGCACGAGCTGGTTGAGACGGACCTTGCAGAACAGTGTGATGTTCTTTGTTCTGTCTTTCAGCATGTCCTGAGTACGTAGTGTTGAACAGGGAACATCAAGCTAAGTAAATGAACAAAGATCGGTGTCAACCTTTGACCACGGGGTTTTTCCAAGATTATGGATCGTCAATGTTTATTTTTGTTTCTGTGACTTGTTGTGTTGACATGCTTTACATTCTGACATGAGGTCAGGAATGTCTGCATCAATACCTGGCCTGTAGACTGTCTGGCGAGCTCTACATTTGCACTTTATCGGTTCCCGAGTGTCCTTCGTGTACTTTGGTTCGGATCATGTGCCTCATCGTTGTTGGAATGACGATTTATTGCCGAAGCAGGAATCCATTGATGTTGCTGAGATCAGCTCGAAAGTTCCAATTACGAGAACAACTTCCTTTAGGCCAGCCATCTCTGATATAACGCAGCACACGCTGCAATGTGTCATCCTTGGTTGTTTATTCTTTCTAATCATTTCATTTTTTCATCCGCGACAGGTAGATTTTCTACTAATAGGTTAACTGGAGCATCTACTACCTGAAGTATATCGTTCATCCCAGCATCTTCTTCAGTTGCACTTGACAGTGAATCAGTTACCACAAGGTCCTTATCGGGTGTAAATACAAGCTCGAATTCATAACGTCGAGGTTCATTATGATTCGTTGTAGTCTCGGTGACATAGCATTCAAACTATTTTTTGATGATTTATATAAGTGGACGATGATCCGTTTCTATCGTAAAGCTCGGTAACCTGTGCACATAGTTGTGGATTTTCTCCATTCCTGATAGAAGACATAGACATTCTTTCTCTAAAGACAAAAGTAAGCACCACTACAGACAGAAAGAGGAGAATGCAAAATAAGGGGCAAAGAAATTGCTGAGCAATTGTATACATGCTTCGCTTCTGCCTCCACAATAGGGGAGTTCAATCACATATCAGAAATGTTGGAGCATGGAAGGTTTAGGGAAGGTGAGGGAAGGACTAAGGGAGATCAATATGACTAGAGAAATGTTGTTGGGAAAATTAATTGCATTGAAGCCTCTGGAAATCGTGGATGCATTGGTGGTCATCTTTCGGGATTCTATAGACTCTGGAACAGTCCCAAGAGGTTGGAGGGTTGCTTATCTCTCCCAATATTGTAAAACGGAAGTGGAAAGCAAGCAGGGAATTATAGACAAACATCGGTAGCGGCGCAAATGTTTGAATCCATTTTCAAGCACTTTATAAAGGAACATTTAGAAAGCAGTGGCAGGATCAGACAGAGCTAGCATGGATTTATGAAGCGGAAATCGTGCTCGACAAATCAGTGGAAATTATTTGAAGATGTACCCAGTACAGTTGAAAAGATTAGCCAGTCGAAGTGGTATATTTGGACTTTCAGAAGGCGTTTGACAAAGTCCCGCACAAGAGATTGTTGTGCAAAATTAAAGAGCATGGGATTGGGGAAGAGTATTGAGGTGGATAGGAAAATGGTTGGCAGAGAGGAAACAAATAGTAGAATTTAGCAGGCAGTTACTAGCGGGGTGCCCTATGGATAGGTGCTGGGACCTCAGCTATTCACAATATATATAAATGGTTTGGATGCGGGAACAAAATGTAACACATAAAAGTTTGCATATGGTAGCAAGTTGGGTGGGAGGGTGAGCTATGACGAGGATGCACGGGTCATACAGCATGATCTGGACAGGTAGGGAAAGTGGGCAAATCAATGGCAGATGCAGTATAATTTGGATAAGTGTGAGGTTATTCACTATGTTAGCACAAACAGGAAGGCAGATTACTACCGAAATGGTTGTACATTGGGGAGAGGGGTGTGCAGCGGGACCTTGGGCACCAGACGCTGAAGGTAAGCATGCAGGTACAGCAGGTGGTAAAGAAGACTAATGGTATGTTGGCCTTCATTGCGAGGGGTTTCAAGTACAGAAGCTGGGGTGTGTTGCTGCAATTATACAATGCTTGGTGAGGCTTCACCTAGAATATTGTGTGCAATTTTGGTCTCCTTCTCTGAGGAAGGGAGTTCTTGCACTCGAGGGAGTGCAGCAACGGTTTTTCAGACTGAATACAAGGTGGTGGGACTGTCATATGAGGAGAGATTGACTAGGATAGGATTGTTCTCGCTGGAGTTCAGAAGAATGACGAGTGATGTCATAGAGACTGATACAATTTTAACGGGATTAGAAAGGGTAGATGCAGGGAAGATGTTTCCAATGATGGCTGTGTCCAGAACCAGCGTTCACAGTCTGAGGATTCAGGGTAAACAATTTCGGACAGAGATGAGGAAACATTTCTTCACCCAAAGATTGGTGAGGCTGGGGAATTCTTTACCACAGGAAGTAGTTCATGCTAAAACATTTAATATATTCCAGAGACGGCAGATATTGCATTTGGGTTGAATGGGGTCAATGGCTATGGGGAGAAATCAGGATAAAGCTATTGAGTTGGATCATCAGCCATGATCGTGATAAATAACGGACATGCTCGAAGGCCAAAAGGCCTCCTCCTGCTCACAACTTCCCTGTATCTATGTACCAGTGCATAGCGCTGTTCAGTCGCTAGCATTGCTCTTGACGTTCAGGCTATGGGTTGCAATTGCCCGTCAGGAATTTTCTGAAGTAACGCAGCTCCTATCCCATCCTTACTTTCATCGGTCGAGTCCTACGTTTCACTCATTGGGTTGAAGAATGATAGAACTGGTAAGTGCTGTCTTCAAGTCAGGCCACGCCTTTTCATGTTCTTCCGACCACGTAAACAGAACATTCTTCTTTATCAGCTGTCTCAAAGCGGTTGCTTTTGAGGGTATGTTAGAATAAACTTGCTAAGAATTTTACGACACCCAGCAGTCTGAGAACCGCTTTCTGTCCTGAGGCAAAGACATATCGTTAATTGCTGCAACTTTTGAGGTGGGCGGAACAGTAGCACAGTGGTTAGCACTGTTGCTTCACAGCTCCCGGGTCCCAGGCCTTTGGTCACTGTCTGTGTGAAGTCTGCATGTACTCCCTGTGCCTGCTTGGGTTTCCTCCACGTGCTCCGGTTTCCTCCCACTCGTCCAGCAAGACGTGCTGTTCGGTAATTTGGCCATTCTCAATTCTCCCTCTGTGTATCCTAACAGGCGTCGGAATATGGTGACGAGGAGCTTTTCACAGTAACTTTATTGCAGTGTTCATGTACGCTTCCTTGTGACAATAAAGATTGTTATGTACCTGGCTGCACTCGTCGTGTGGAAATCTGGTCACACAGAAACATGAGTTTGGATGTAACAAATTGTCATTTGGTCCGAATGAGCTTCAAATCAAACTTGTCTATTTGTTGAAGAAGTCTTGCGTATGTTACTCCGTGTTGGTGACCATATAATTATATCGCCAGCGGAGACTCTGGCTCCTTCAATACCTTCAGTTATTTGCTCCATTGAACGATGAAATATCTCTGCGGCTAATGTACCAATAGGCATTTGTTTGAAATAATACCAACCAGAGGGAAGAGTGAATTTGCAAAACGTTCTGCAGGTTCCACCCAGTTTCAGTTGCCAGAACACTCCAGAGGCATCTAGTTTCGAAAAAGCTCTTGGCGTGTGCTATTTCACTTGTAATCGGTTCACGTTTTGGAATAGGGTAATGATCCCTTTCTGTTTGAGATCTGTGAGATCAATGCAGACTCGGAGCTCTCCGTTCGGCTTCTGACGCATAACACTGAACTAACCCAATCAGTGGGCTCTATTTCTTTTGTGATAATTCCCAGCTGCTGCATGTGGTTGAGTTCATGTTTGAGGCGTTCTTTCAAAGGAACAGGTACCCGCCACGGTGAGTGTGAATAACAGGCTTGGCATTCTCCTTCAGCTGTATTTTGTACTTAAATTGGAACGTACCCATTCCATGAAATACGCTTGGAAGTGTTTAAATTCTGACATCTATTTGATCTTCTGCATTGACTGAGATTTTGTCTGTGCTGTGAATTCTCCTCACCAGCTGCAGTAACTCGCTTGCCTGCAGACCGAGTAGTGATGAAAGCTTCGGAACCTCTATCTTGGATTGTAAAGGCATCCCAATGACTTTAACTTGTTCAGTGAGAAAACATGTACCCAATGTATCAATGACATTGCCGCTAGAGTCTCTAAACTGACACTCCTTGTCATGTATTTGAGGCTGTTGGTTTAATTTGGCTAGGTTACATGTATTATTCAAATTAGCATGAGCAGCGGTATCGAATTTCAATTGAATACCCGTTCCATTAATCTTCAATGAAATTGTCCACTCATCTTTCTGTTTGAGAATCGATATTGGCTTTGAGTTTCTCTTTGTAGAAGTAACCATTGGAATAACATGCATTTTTTCTACAATGCCGGCAAAGAATGTGCCTTCCAAGTCTTACTCATCTGGAATAGTGCAGGGTTTACTCGCTTTAATTGCACAGTGATTTTCATTTCCGACTTGCACAGTATAAAAACAAATTACTGCCGATGCTTGAATCTGAAGCCTAAAGAGAGAATGATGGAAACTCTCAGCAGGTCTGGCAGCATCTCGAAGGAGAGAAAAGAACCAACGTTTCGAGTCCAGATGACGTTTTGACAAAGGTCATCTGGACGAGAAGCGGTCGCACTTTTCTCTCCTGACAGATGCTTCCAGATCGGCTGAGACTATCCAGCATTTTCTCTTTTGATTTCCTCCGTGTACAGTTCTGTCTTTGGTAACTGAACTTCTCTGTTTATACTGTTGCGATGTAGCTCCCGTTCTAAATGATTCTGACTGTGACACTTTGTACATACTTTCCCGACGGCTGTGGATTTGTTCACAGGGCGGACGTGGCCACCACGTTTGAAAGTCATGACACTGTTTGCGTCATGTGGCGCGCTGTCTTTTCAAGTCTGCCACAGCTGTAGCCTCGTTGTTCGTTGTCGCCCCACTTTTGCGAGCCAACATTTTGGTGGATTGATTCTTTGCAAGAATGCTCGCACGAAACATCCTAATAGCTTCTTCGAGCGTTGATTTCTGTTGCCTGAGCAACTTTCACACAGCTTTTCATTTTAAATACCGAATACAATCTGATCACGTAGAACAGTATAACAATAGCGAAACATTAAAGGTCTGCGCCTTGAGCCTGAGATCCGTTAGAAAACAGATACGTTGGAAAACAGAAACAAGAAAACCCAAACTAGTGTTGGGGTTTGTTTCAGGACTATGGGGGCGGGGGGGGAAGGGGGGAGCGGGACAGTGACATTAGTTTGGGGAATTATACATGGCTATGGATAGAGAGTGGATCAGTGGAATTAGTTTGGGTATTGATACAGGGCTATGGGGAGAGAGTGGATCCGTGGAATTAGTTTGGGTATTGATACAGGGCTATGGGGAGAGAGCGGGCAGTGGGATTAGTTTGATACTGGACTAGACAGAGAGAGTGGGACAATGGGATTACTTTGGGATTGATACTGATCTATCAGGAGAGCGTGGGCCAGTTGGATTAGTTTGGGCACTCATCGAGCGCGATGGGGAGAACGTGAGACAGTGGGATTAGAATGAGGATTTATGCAGCGCTACGGAACATAGAACATACAGTACAGAAGGAGGCCATTCGGCCCAACGAGTCTGCACCGACCTACTAAAGCCCTCACTTCCACCCTGTCCCCATTAACCAATAACCCCTCCTAATCTTTTTGGTCACTAAGGATAATTTATCATGGCCTATCCACCTAACCTGCACGTCTTTGGACTGCGGGAGGAAACCTGAGGAGTGTGGGTTGTGAATTATTTTAGGGATTGATACAGGGCTATGGGGAGAGCATGGGTAGTGGAACTAGTTTTAGGACCGATACAGGGCTATGGGGAGAGCACTGAGGCAGTGGATTAGTTTGAGGATTGACAAAGGTCTATGGGAGAGCATGATGCAGTGAGATTAGTTTGGGCATGGATACAGGGCGATGCGGTGAGAGTGGCACAGGCGATTTTTTAATGATTCATACAGGGCTATGAGGAGAGAGGGAGGCAGTGGGATTAGTTTTCAGATTGATTCATCGTGATGGGCACAGCGTGGAGCAACGGATTAGTTTGTAGATTAATATAGGGTTATGGGGAGAGCATGTGGTTGTGGGTTTAGTATGCGGATTGATACAGAGCTTTGGCGAGAGAGTGGGGCAGTGGGATCCGTTTGCACATTGACACAGGGCTATGGGGAGAGATTGAGGCAGTGGGATTAGTTTGGGGTTTGATACAGGGCTATGGGGAGAGAGCGGAGCAGTGGGATTATTTTGGGGATTGATACAGGGCTACGGGGAGAGAGTGGGACAGTGGGATCCGTTTGCACATTGATACAGGGCTATGGGGAGAGAGTGGGGCAGTGGGATTAGTTTGCAGATTGATATGGGTCAACGGGGTGAGAATGGGATTTGGGATTAGTTTCGTTATTGATACAGTGCGATGGGGAGACTGTATGGCAGTGTGATTTTTTTGTGCTTTGATACAGGGCGACGGGAAGGGAGCGGGACATTGATGTTCTATTGGTGATTTCCCCATCATTCAACTTATAAGTCGAAATGGCTCCAAATCTCTCCAGTCATGTCATGAATATGCCCATGCTTTCGAATGGGTCTGACACGAGCATCAACTGGTCATCAGCATATTGCGACACCCGTGTTGCGTTCTGGTGCTTGGCCGATTGGAATAAATGTAATAAAGTGTGCCTGGGTCTTAGACTAGTTGAAGTTTTATTATTTAGTAATTGCCTGGTGAAGATAACTACACGAGTGCAATCAAAAACTACTAACTATACAAAATTAATTACGAGCTACTACAAAATATGACTATCCACTTCCAAGTCCCTCTATCAACTCCCCGAGGTAATAGTTACACGTGGTTGTTCTCTCCTGCCACCTGCTGGTCTGGGGTCTTGTATATTATTATGTGCATGTTTGCTGATGCATATCATCACATCCCCTTTCCTTTGGAAATGTAAAGATATGCATACATTGCCTCAATTTGCTATATAATATACATGAAAGGCATAATTCCACAGTATTTTCACAGTGATCTAATTGCAGTGTCAATGTAAGTCTACTTTTGACAATAATAACTTTTTTTTTATTTTTATTATTCCTTATAATGTGTTCTTATTTACAAGTTGGCAGTCCATCACAAGTTCAATCTGTCTGGGTGTCGACCGTCTGAGCATTGGTTGGACCTGTGAGTTTGCTTGGTTGTCATTTGTTGTCGAAGATGATTCTTGCTGTTTTTCTTGACTTTGCACATTTTCATCTTGCTCTGCTTCTGTACACAGGGGGTTCTCTTGTCCCGCTCACAATGTCATCTTGTGGTTCCGTAACAATAGGTTGCTGAACCTCCCCATAGCCCTGTTACTTCTTATTTGTTAAATTTTTTTTAATGGTTTCAAGCTCTTGTCGTTTTGTCATAATACTTTTTTTTTTGAAATGTGAGTTTCCTCACACGGTTTCGATTTGTTTGTTCCAATGGATTGTATGGTGAGTTAGTTGTAAACTCTCTGTTCTGAAATGTTCTACAGATTGCACAGTTTTCGATCATGACTTGGCTTTCTTGATTGATACCCGGCCAGTATAGCATCAATCTGGCTCCTTTTATATTTCTCTGTGCCTCAGTACCTTTCATGAATTTTTTTAAGAGTCGTTAGTCGTAATGATTTTGGAATTACTAATCTATTTTGCCTTAGCAAAATCCCATTAGCGGCACTTAGCTCTGCTCTGATATTACAGTAGTTAGAGCATGATCCTTTCGGACATCACTCATTGAGATATTTCATTATCTTTTATAAGATTTCATCTTTAGTCGTTTCATAATTTATAAGTTTTGACTTCTCACCTGAGGCTCCGTCACAAAATGTAAATGTGCTTGTCTGTTCTCATCCAAATGGTGGTTTTCTTTCATGTCCATAGCACGAGATAATGCATCCGCTACAACAAGATATTTACCGGGTGTGTAAATTAGAACAAAATCATATCTTTGTAACTTCATTATCATGCGTTATATCTTGGGTGACATCTCATTTAGATTATTTTACACTATTGCCACAAGTGGTCTATGGTCAGCATCCACTAAACATGGCGGTAGGCCATACACGTCGTCATGGAATTCATTCAATCCATTAATCAAGCCCAACATTCTTTTTCTATTTGAGCATATCGCCGTTCTGTGTCAGTCATTGACCTGGAGGCACAGCGTTAGCCAATTCTCTGCTGCAATAATACTGCTCACAACCCACCTTTCGATGTGTCTGTCAATATCGTTGTCCTCTTCGTAGGATAAAGAAGCGTTAACACATGTGCCGTAATTAATGCTTCTTGTAACACTTGCCATTGATGTTCATGTCTGTCCGACCACGGGAACACAGCATCTTTCTTTATTGACTCTCTGTGGCAAGTTGTTTTCACTGACAGATTCGGAATAAACTGTTCCACAAAATGTACCATGCCAAGCATGCTGAGGACTTCGTGTTTGTCTTTCGAACGCCTTTCGTCATGCTCTTCTCTTGTCGAGCGTCATAGAATAATATCGTCACCGTATAGTCTGACGCCTGGAATGCTTTCTACAATGTGTTCCATTGCCCGCTGGAAACTTTCAGATGCTGAAATTATACCAAGTTGCATTCTGAGAAAAATCTATTCCCTGAATGGTGTATTGAAGATTCTCAACTCTGTGCTCTCCTCATCTAACCTGAGTTGCCAAAACCCCTGTGTTGCATCTAGATTGCTAAAATATCTAGCTCCTGACATCTCACGTGTGAGGTCTTCTCTCTTTAGCTTGGGATGGTGCTCTCTTTAAATATTTGAATTTCGATTCTTCGGATGGATCTCGGTACATAGATCATGATTACTATTTTTTACGCAAGTTATGGAGTTCACCCAATCAGTTAGTTCTCTGATGCAACTTAGTTTTGTCATTCTCTCCAGCTCATTCTTAAATCGTCCCTTCTGGGGAACTGGTACACGTTTTGGTGCGTGTATAACTCGTCGTGCATTATTTTTCAATTCTATGCGATACGTGAATGCTTGAAAAATTTCAGGAATTTATTTCAAGATTTCATTCATCGACGTCTGTTGTGTATTTATATTACAGTTTGCAGTGTAACTCTTTTCACTAGCGCAAGTGCTTCACATGCTTTCACTCTCAATAAAGATTCACACTCTGCGTCCACAATTGCAAACATTAATGAGCGCACCTTGTTCTTTGCACAGACCTCTCTTTCACAGATGCCTACTGCATGAATGATTTTGGCAAAATCATCTTTTAATAGTGTAGCTTACTGTAGTGTGGCTTAACCTTCGTTTCTTGAAAATCGGATATCCTGTTTTAATTAGCTCTCGCTCCCGTGGCTAGCTTGAGATCGATTAATGTTTCATTATTCATCAACGGAACTGCCCAGTTATATTTTTGAACACTGACATCTGCATTGTTGTTACTGCAAATCATGTTTCACGCCTGTTGAACTTGCATGCTGTCACAATGCGTATTTTCACTAGAAATCATAACAGTGGAAAAAGTGTCTTCGAAATTTATTTCATCCGTCATGTTGATTGACTTGGTTATTTCCGATTTTTTCAGTAGTAAAGGATTGTTTCGCAAAATGATTTTTGCCTTTGCTTGCACCTGGATCAGATTTTACCAAATGCTACACATGCCATGGCAAATGTTTGCGGCCACACCACTTTCATTCAATGGAGGTTTCGATTTCTTGCTTAAACTGGCCGCCGCTGCTGGGAACTCATTTTGCTTTTGGGTGCTTCCCAACACTAATGGCGCCGGCTGCCTCTCTCAGCTTCGCGCCAAAATTCTTCAGGTTTGGAGTGTTGATCTGTCGCGCAGTGAGCTGATTGACGTGGCAAATTTTAATAGCATCAACGACTGAAGGTAGGCCTTCCGTGCCTTGTTGTTACAAATCCCAAGCATGGTTTGATTGCGGATCATTGACCCTGCAAGGCAGAAGAATTACATGACTGAGCCTTCAATCGCAAATCGGTCAAAAACTCTCAAACAATTCCGCTGCTTTCTGGGTGCGTGTGCAAAAATTACAGTGCTCAAACGTCTCGTTTTTCTTTAGTGTGCAATGCCGTTTGAATTTCTTTACACATTTATTGACGTTTTTGCTATAAGCATCGTTGTCAAAATGAATGGATTAAATAATTCTATCACATACGGGACTGCGACAGTGTGTAGCAACGCTATGCACCTCTCCTCAGGCTGTGCCTGCAGACCGAGTGTTGAAACGGAGATTGTGATTTGCTGCTTATAAACGTTCCAATTCTCATCTTTAGCACCAGTGACTCGAAGCTGGTCTGGTGCCTTCAGACATTCATACTGGACTTTCAAGTCTTGCTGTGCGTTGAGTACGAGTTGCCAGTAGTTCACAAAGATTTCTTTTATTTTCTCAGCTTTTATTCTCAGCTGCTCAGATCATCAAAGAATTGGATTGCATTGGATTGGATTGGACTTGTTTCTTGTCACGTGTACCGAGGTACAGTGAAAAGTATTTTTCTGCGAGCAGCTCAACAGATCATTAAGTACATGAGAAGAAAAGGGAATTAAAGAAAATACATAATAGGGCAACACAACATATACAATGTAACTACAAAAGCACTGGCATCGGATGAAGCAGACAGGGTGTAGTGTTAATGAAGTCAGTCCATGAGAGGGTCATTTAGGAGTCTGGTGACTGGGGACGAAGCTGTTTTTGAGTCTGTTCGTGCGTGTTCTCAGACTTCTGTATCTCCTGCCCGATGGAAGAAGTTGGAAGAGTGAGTAAGCCGGGTGGGAGGGATCTTTGATGATACTGCTCGCTTTCCCCAGGCAGCGGGAGGTGTCGATGGAGTCAATGGATGGGAGGCAGGTTCGTGTGATGGACTGGGCGGTGTTCCCGACTCTCTGAAGTTTCTTGCCGTCCTGGGCCGAGCAGTTGCCATACCAGGCTGTGATGCAGCCAGATAGGATGCTTTCTATGGGCCATCTGTAAAAGTTGGTAAGGGTTAATGTGGACATGCCGAATTTCCATAGTTTCCTGAGGAAGTATAGGCGCTGTTGTGCTTTCTTGGTGGCAGCGTCGACGTCGGTGGACCAGGACATATTTTTGGAGATGTGCACCCCTCGGAATTTTAAACTGCTAACCATCTCCACCTCGGCCTCTTTGATGCTGACAGGGGTGTGTACAGTACTTTGCTTCCTGAAGTCAATTGCCAGCTCTTTAGTTTTGCTGGCATTGAGGGAGAGATTGTTGTCGCTACACCACTCCGCTAGGTTCTCTATCTCCCTCCTGTATTCGGACTCATCGTTATTCGAGATCCGGCCCACTATGGTCGTATCGTCAGCAAACTTGTAGATGAGTTGGAACCAAGTTTTGCCACGCAGTCGTGTGTGTACAGGGAGTAGAGTAGGGGGCTAAGCACGCAGCCTTGCGGGGCGCCAGTGTTGAGGACTATTGTGGAGGAGGTGTTGTTGTTAATTCTTACTGATTGTGATCTGTTGGCCAGAAAATCGAGGATCCAGTTGCAGAGTGGGGAGCCAAGTCCTAGGTTTTGGAGCTTTGAGCTTGGCTGGGATAATGGTGTTGAAGGCGGAGCTGTAGTCAATAAATAGGAGTCTGATGTAGGCGTCCTTGTTTTCGAGCTGCTCTAGGGATGAGTGTAGGGCCAGGGAAATGGTGTCTGATGTGGACCGGTTGCAGCGGTATGCGAATTGAAGTGGATCAAGGCGTTCTGGGGGTATGGAGGTGATGCGCTTCATGATCAACCTCTAGAAGCACTTCATTATGACTGAAGTCAGGGCCACTGGTCGGTAGTCACTGAGGCACGTTGCCTGGTTCTTCTTTGGTACCGGTATGATGGTGGTCTTCTTGAAGGAGGTGGGGACCACGGAGTGGAGTAGGGGCAGGTTAAAGATGTCCGCGAATACCTCTGCCAGCTGGTCCGTGCAGGCTCTGATTGCAATCTTGTTTTCTCAGTCGATCTTGAATCCTGGTACTATGTTACGTCCTGGTGCTTGGCCGATTGGAATAAATACACTGAAGAACCTCTCGTTCTTAACAGGTCAGAATGTTGTTATTTAACAATTACGTGGTAAAGATAACTATAAGAATACTGTCAGAAGCCTGCAACTATCATAAATTAATGGCGAATTACGGCAAATTATACATATCCACTACGAAGACCCTCTGTCAACGCCCTGTGGTAACAGTAAAAGTGGGTATCCTCCACTGTCAGCTGCTCAATGGAGGTCTTGCCTATCACTATGTACATGACGTGTTATACATCTCATCACAACCCGGTGCTCCCAATCCATCTCAGAATCTCCCGCCAAACAGCCGAGGCCGGAAATGTCATCGCCAAGGGCTCAAGCGCGAACGCAAATAATTGCACCGACAGGGAGCTCCGCTGCCTCGTCCCGCTGTGCAACTTAAAATACCCTGAGGTCATCCCATTCGTTCGCATGGGAGGCGCATGCAACAAATGGACCCCCGCCACAAACCACGAACCTCGGCCCAAACACTAACCTCTTCTCTCACTTTTCCAAAACGTCCACATTCTTCTGCTGGTGTGGTGAACCGAATTTTACGCAATATTCCAAGTGTGGCCTAAATAAGGTTATGTAGAGCTGAAGCACAATTTGTCAATTTCTATGCGCAATGCCTTGATCAATGAAGACAATCGTCATATGCCTCCTTGACTAACCTTATCCACCTGCGTTTCTGCTTTCCGTGATCTGTGGAATTGTCCGCCCAGATCTCTCTGCTGTCAATACTCCAATGGATTCTGCCGATTCGTGTGATGATCCTGTGCTGCATCTGTGTTGGGAGTGTTTGATGGGGACAGAAGAGAGGGAATTTTACTCTCTTTCTATTACATTCTATAACTTTGCTCGTAGTGTTTAATGGAGTTTCTAAATTTCGACTCAACGTGTTCTGTCAGTCTCCCCGTCTCTCTCGTCTTTGTACCTCTCTATCTCTCTGGGAATCTGTCAATATAAAATCTACAATCAGCAGTCACGCATCTTAAAGTAATTTTGTGGTGGCCATTTCATCTGAACACAAGACTGAGGCATTGTTAACAGTTGAACATGTTGGTGCTAAAAAATTGAAAGAAAGATTATAATTGAAACGGTGATCTGCTGGGGAATGTGGATCTACAAAGCGATATGGGGGTCCTTGCACGCCAGTCAATGAAAGTGGGATGTTGGATGTAGTGAGCAGTTAAGAAGGACAGTGATACGTTGACCTTCGTTTCAAGAGGGATTGGAGTTCAGAAGTGAGATGTTTTACTGCAATTATGCAAGGCCACGGTGAGACTACACCGTGTGTATTGCGGTCAGTTTTGGTCTCCATAACTAAGAAAGGACGACGTTTTCAGAGCGGGAGCGTAACGGAGGTTCAGTCAGCTGGTAGTGAGGCTGCCGTGCTGTCTGACAGGGAGAGATTGGTTCGACTGGGTCTGTATTGACTGGAATATACAAGGATGAGGGAAGATCTGATTCAAATGTACTTTATTCTAACAGTGCTGGACAGACAATATACAGACATTATGATTTCCATATTATACTGTCTTTGTCATCTATTTATCACTCACTGAACTTGTCCAAATCAAATCCAGACCACTCAAACCCCCATTAAGGTTCATGTTGTTAGGAAACTGAAGGGGAAATATTTACCGGGATGTGGGGAGAGGGTGAAGGAATGGAAATAGTGAAGTTGCCCTTAAAAAGTGTCGATACTGGTGCGACGGGCTGTCATTTAATCGTGGACACCTCTTGAAAATCATCACTCAAGGGAACAAGCCCCGTTTCTCCAAAATAACCCTGGAGATAAACGCGTACATTCCTGGTGATGCTGCCACTCTCAAATATGCTAAAAATATTGACTCGATTTAAAGCAGCGATTGAGAGGTTTCTAAATCCCAATGACATAAAGGCTAATGTTGGGGGAAAATCCATTGAAGTGGATGGTCAGCCATGATCGTATTGTATAACACAGCATGCTCACCGGCTGAATGTCCTCCTCTGTACCTGAGTATTGTATAGAACAGCATGCTCACCGGGCTGAATGGCCTCCTCTGTACCTGCGTATTGTATAGCACAGCATGCTCACGGGGCTGAACGGCCTCCTCTGTACCTGCGGATTGTAAAGCACTGCATGCTCACCGGGCTAAATGGCCGCCTCTGTACCTGCGTATTGTATAGCACAGCATGCTCACTGGGCTGAATGGCCTCCTCTGTACCTGAGTATTGTATAGCACAGCATGCTCACAGGACTGAATGGCCTCCTCAGTACCTGCGTATTGTATAGCACAGCATGCTCACGGGGCTGAATGGCCTCCTCTGTACCTGCGTATTGTAAAGCACAGCATGCTCACCGGGCTGAATGGCCTCCTCTGAACCTGCGCATTGTATAGCACAGCATGCTCACCGGGCTGAATGGCCTCCTCTGTACCTGCGTATCGTATAGCACAGCATGCTCACGGGGCTGAATGGCCGCCTCTTTACCTGCGTATTGTAAAGCACAGCATGCCCACCGGGCTGAATGGCCTCCTCTGTACCTGCGTATTGTGTAGCACAGCATACTCACCGGGCTGAATGGCCTCCTCTGTACCTGCGTATTGTAAAGCACAGCATGCTCACCGGGCTGAATGGCCTCCTCTGCACCTGCGTACTGTATAGCACAGCATGCTCACCGGGCTGAATGGCCTCCTCTATAACTGCGTATTGTATAGCACAGCATGCTCATCGGGCTGAATGGCGTCCTCTGTACCTGCGTATTGTAAAGCACAGCATGCTCACCGGGCTGAATGGCCTCCTCTGTACCTGCGTATTGTAAAGCACAGCATGCTCACCGGGCTGAATGGCCTCCTCTGTACCTGCGTATTGTATAGCACAGCATGCTCACCGGGCTGAATGGCCTCCTCTGTACCAGTGTATTGTATAGCACAGCATGCTCGCCGGGCTGAATGGCCTCCTCTGTACCTGTGTATTGTATAGCACAGCATGCTCACCGGGCTGAATGGCCTCCTCTGTACCTGCGTATTGTATAGCACAGCATGCTCACCGGGCTGAATGGCCTCCTCTGTACCTGCGTATTGTATAGCACAGCATGCTCACCGGGCTGAATGGCCTCCTCTGTACCTGCGTATTGTAAAGCACAGCATGCTCACCGGGCTGAATGGCCTCGTCTGCACCTGCGTATTGTATAGCACAGCATGCTCACCGGGCTGAATGGCCTCCTCTGTACCTGCGCATTGTATAGCACAGCATGCTCACCGGGCTGAATGGTCTCCTCTGTACCTGCGCATTGTATAGCACAGCATGCTCACCGGGCTGAATGGCCTCCTCTGTACCTGCGCATTGTATAGCACAGCATGCTCACCGGGCTGAATGGCCTCCTCTGTACCTGCGTATTGTATAGCACAGCATGCTCACCGGACTGAATGGCCTCCTCTGTACCTGCGCATTGTATAGCACAGCATGCTCACCAGGCGGAATGGCCTCCTCTGTACCTGTGCATTGTATAGCACAGCATGGTCATCGGGCTGAATGGCCTCCTCTGTACCTGTGTATTGTAAAGCATAGCATGCTCACCGGGCTGAATGGGCTCCTCTGTACCTGCGTATTGTATAGCACAGAATGGTCACCGGGCTGAATGGTCTCCTCTGTACCTGTGTATTGTATGGCACAGCATGCTCACCGGGCTGAATGGCCTCCTCTGTACATGTGTATTGTATAGCACAGCATGCTCACCGGGCTGAACGTCCGCCTTTGTACCTGTGCATTGTACATCACAGCATGCTCACCGGGCTGAATGGCCTCCTCTGTACCAGCGTATTGTAAAGCACAGCATGCTCACCGGGCTGAATGGCCTCATCTGAACCTGCGTATTGTATAGCACAGCATGCTCGCCGGGCTGAATGGCCTCCTATGTACCTGTGTATTGTATAGCACATCATGCTCATCGGGCTGAATGGCCGCCTCTGTACCTGCGGATTGTAAAGCACAGCATGCTCACCGGGCTGAATGGCCTCCTCTGTACCTATGTATTGTATTGCACAGCATGCTCACAGGGCTGAATGGCCTCCTCTGTACCTGCGTATTGTAAAGCACAGCATGCTCACCGGGCTGAATGGCCTCCTCTGTACCTGTGTACTGTATAGCACAGCATGCTCACCGGGCTGAATGGCCTCCTCTGTACCTGCTTATTGTATAGCACAGCATGCTCACCGGGCTGAATGGCCTCCTCTGTACCTGTGTATTGTATAGCACAGCATGCTCACCGGGCTGAATGGCCACCTCTGTACCTGTGTATTGTAAAGCACAGCATGGTCACCGGGCTGAATGGCCTCCTCTGTACCTGTGTATTGTAAAGCAAAGCATGCTCACCGGGCTGAATTGCCTCCTATGTTCTTGTGTACTGTATAGCACATCATGCACACCGGGCTGAATGGCCTCCTCTGTACCTGCGTATCGTATAGCACAGCATGCTCACAGGGCTGAATGGCCGCCTCTGAACCTGCGTATTGTAAAGCACAGCATGCTCATCGGGCTGAATGGCCTCCTCTGTACCTGCGTATCGTATAGCACAGCATGCTCACCGGGCTGAATGGCCTTCTCTGTACCTGTGTATTGTATAGCACAGCATGCTCACCGGGCTGAATGGCCTCCTCTGTACCTGCGTATCGTATAGCACAGCATGCTCACAGGGCTGAATGGCCGCCTCTGTACCTGCGTATTGTAAAGCACAGCATGCCCACCGGGCTGAATGGCCTCCTCTGTACCTGCGTATTGTGTAGCACAGCATGCTCACAGGGCTGAATGGCCGCCTCTGTACTTGCATATTGTAAAGCACAGAATGCTCACCGGGCTGAATGGCCTCCTCTTTACCTGTGTATTGTATAGCACAGCATGCTCACCGGGCTGAATGGCCTCCTCTGTACCTGCGTATTGTAAAGCACAGCATGCTCACCGGGCAGAATGGCCTCCTCTGTACCTGCGTATTGTAAAGCACAGCATGCTCACCGGGCAGAATGGCCTCCTCTGTACTTGTGTACTGTATAGCACAGCATGCTCACCGGACTGGATGGCCTCCTCTGTTCTTGTATACTGTATAGCACAGCATGCTCACCGGGCTGAATGGCCTCCTCTGTACCTGTGTATTGTATAGCACAGCATGCTCACCGGGCTGAATGGCCTCCTCTGTACCTGTGTATTGTATAGCACAGCATGCTCACCGGGCTGAATGGCCTCCTCTGTACCTGTGTATTGTATAGCACAGCATGCTCACCGGGCTGAATGGCCTCCTCTGTACCTGTGTATTGTACATCACAGCATGCTTACCGGGGTGAATGGCCTCCTCTGTACCTGCGTATTGTAAAGCACAGCATGCTCACCGGGCTGAATGGCCTCCTCTGTACCTGTGTATTGTATAGCACAGCATGCTCACCGGGCTGAATGGCCTCCTCTGCACCTGCGTACTGGATAGCACAGCATGCTCACCGGGCTGAATGGCCTCCTCTATAACTGCGTATTGTATAGCACAGCATGCTCATCGGTCTGAATGGCCTCCTCTGTACCTGCGTATTGTAAAGCACAGCATGCTCACCGGGCTGAATGGCCTCCTCTGTACCTGCGTATTGTAATGCACAGCATGCTCACCGGGCTGAATGGCCTCCTCTGTACCTGCGTATTGTATAGCACAGCATGCTCACCGGGCTGAATGGCCTCCTCTGTACCAGTGTATTGTATAGCACAGCATGCTCGCCGGGCTGAATGGCCTCCTCTGTACCTGTGTATTGTATTGCACAGAATGCTCACCGGGCTGAATGGCCTCCTCTGTACCTGCGTATTGTATAGCACAGCATGCTCACCGGGCTGAATGGCCTCCTCTGTACCTGTGTGCTGTATAGCACATCATGCGCACCGGCTGAATGGCCTCCTCTGTACCTGCGTATCGTATAGCACAGCATGCTCACAGGGCTGAATGGCCGCCTCTGTACTTGCGTATTGTAAAGCACAGCATGCCCACCGGGCTGAATGGCCTCCTCTGTACCTGCGTATTGTGTAGCACAGCATGCGCACAGGGCTGAATGGCCGCCTCTGTACTTGCGTATTGTAAAGCACAGCATGCCCACCGGGCTGAATGGCCTCCTCTGTACCTGCGTATTGTGTAGCACAGCATGCCCACCGGGCTGAATGGCCTCCTCTATAACTGCGTATTGTATAGCACAGCATGTTCACCGGGCTGAATGCCCACCTCTGTCCCTGCGTATTGTAAAGCACAGCATGCTCACCGGGCAGAATGGCCTCCTCTGTACCTATGTATTGTATAGCACAGCATGCTCACCGGCCTGAATGGCCTCCTCTGTACCTGCGTATTGTAAAGCACAGCATGCTCACCGGGCTGAATGGCCTCCTCTGTACCTTTGTATTGTATAGCACAGCATGCTCACCGGGCTGAATGGCCTCGTCTGCACCTGCGTATTGTATAACACAGCATGCTCACCGGGCTGAATGGCCTCCTCTGTACCTGCGTATTGTATAGCACAGCATGCTCACATGGCTGAAAGGCCTCCTCTGTACCTGCGTATTGTATAGCACAGCATGCTCACCGGGCTGAATGGCCTCCTCTGTACCTGCGTATTGTATAGCACAGCATGCTCACCGGGCTGAATGGCCTCCTCTGTACCTGCGCATTGTATAGCACAGCATGCTCACTGGGCTGAATGGCCTCCTCTGTACCTGTGTGTTGTATAGCACAGCATGCTCACCGGGCTGAATGGCCTCCTCTGTACCTGTGTATAGTATAGCACAGCAAGCTCACAGGGCTGAATAGCCTCCTCTGTACCTGCGTTTTGTATAGCACAGCATGCTCAACGGGCTGAATGGCCTCCTCTGTACATGTGTATTGTATAGCACAGCATGCTCACCGGGCTGAATGGCCTCCTCTGTACCTGTGTACTGTATAGCACAGCATGCTCACCGGGCTGAATGGCCTCCTCTGTACCTGCGTATTGTATAGCACAGCATGCTCACCGAGCTGAATGGCCTCCTCTGTACCTGCGTATTGTATAGCACAGCATGCTCACCGGGCTGAATGGCCTCCTCTGTACCTGTGTATTGTATAGCACAGCATGCTCACCGGGCTGAATGGCCTCCTCTGTACCTGCCTATTGTAAAGCACAGCATGCTCACCGGGCTGAATGCCCTCCCCTGTACCTGTGTATTGTAAAGCACAGCATGCTCACAGGGCTGAATGGCCTCCTCTGTACCTGTGTATTGTAAAGCACAGCATGCTCACCGGGCTGAATGCCCTCCTCTGTACCTGTGTAGTGTATAGCACAGCATGCTCACCGGGCTGAATGGTCTCCTCTGTACCTGTGTATTGTATAGCACAGCATGCTCACCGTGCTGAATGGCCACCTCTGTACCTGCGTATTGTATAGCACAGCATGCTCACCGGGCTGAATGGCCTCCTCTGTACCTGTGTACTGTATAGCACAGCATGCTCACAGGGCTGAATGGCCTCTGTAACTGTGTATTGTATAGCACAGCATGCTCACCGGGCTGAATGGCCACCTCTGTACCTGCGTTTGTATAGCACAGCATGCTCACCGTGCTGAATGGCTACCTCTGTACCTGCGTATTGTATAGCACAGCATGCTCACCGTGCTGAATGGCTACCTCTGTACCTGTGTACTGTATAGCACAGCATGCGCACAGGGCTGAATGGCCTCCTCTGTACCTGTGTATTGTATAGCACATCATGTTCACCAGGCTGAATGGCCTCCTCTGTACCTGTGTATTGTATAGCACATCATGCTCACCGGGCTGAATAGCCTCCTCTGTACCTGTGTACTGTATAGCACAGCATGCTCACAGGGCTGAATGGCCTCTGTAACTGTGTATTGTATAGCACAGCATGCTCACCGGGCTGAATGGCCACCTCTGTACCTGCGTATTGTATAGCACAGCATGCTCACAGGGCTGAATGGCCTCCTCTGTACCTGTGTATTGTATAGCACAGAATGCTCACCGGGCTGAATGGCCTCCTCTGTACCTGCGTATTGTACATCACAGCATGCTCACCGGGCTGAATGGCCTCCTCTGTACCTGTGTATTGTATAGCACATCATGCTCACCAGGCTGAATGGCCTCCTCTGTACCTGTGTATTGTATAGCACATCATGCTCACCGGGCTGAATGGCCGCCTCTGTACCTGCGTAATGTAAAGCACAGCATGCTCACCGGGCTGAATGGCCTCCTCTGTACCTGTGTATTGTATAGCACAGCATGCTCACCGGGCTGAATGGCCTCCTCTGTACCTGTGTATTGTAAAGCACAGCATGCTCACCGGGCTGAATGGCCTCCTCTGTACCTGCGTATTGTAAAGCACATCATGCTCACCGGGCTGAATGGCCGCCTCTGTACCTGCGTATTGTAAAGCACAGCATGCTCACCGGGCTGAATGGCCTCCTCTGTTCCTGCGTGTTGTATAGCACAGCATGCTCACCGGGCTGAATGGCCTCCTCTGTACCTGCGTATCGTATAGCACAGCATGCTCACCGGGCTGAATGGCCTCCTCTGTACCTGCGTGTTGTATAGCACAGCATGCTCACCGGGCTGAATGGCCTCCTCTGTACCTGTGTACTGTATAGCGCAGCATGCTCACAGGGCTGAATGGCCTCTTCTGTACCTGTGTATTGTATAGCACAGCATGCTCACCGGCAGAATGGCCTCCTCTGTACCTGTGTATTGTATAGCACAGCATGCTCACCGGGCTGAATGGCCTCCTCTGTACTTGTGTACTGTATAGCACAGCATGCTCACCGGACTGGATGGCCTCCTCTGTTCTTGTGTACTGTATAGCACATCATGCTCACCGGGCTGAATGGCCTCTTCTGTACCTGTCCTGAAGTGTAAACAGTGCAATGGGAGATTTACTCTGTATCTAATCCTGTGTTGCAGCTGTCCTGGGTAAGATTTCAGAGGACTTTGCAGGGGGAGATTTTCCCTGTCGATATACCAGAAAGGTGTCAGGGTTGGAAGTATTTGATGGGGACATTGTACAGGAGTTCTATTCTCTGCCTAATCCTGCGCTGTGTCTGTCCTGAGACTATTTCGGGAGGTGGCAGATGGAGTTTTACTCTGAGTCTATTCCCGTGCTGTACTTGTCCTGCGTTTGTTTGATTGTGACAGCATGGATGTATGTAAAGCCGTGCTACTGTATTGGAAACTCACCGCATCTCGGCCCAGGAAATAGACTATCACAGTTACCTCTGTCCCAACAGTTGGACCCATCTCTCCCGACCTCAACCCACCTCTCTCCCTCTGTATCTGTGTGGCAATTGTGCATAGTCGCTCTTAAACGGTTAGAAAGTGTGGACGGCACCTTGGAGAGGGTTAGCATTGCTGCCTCACGGCGCCGTGGACTCTGGTTCAATCCCGGCCCCAGGTCACTGTCCATTTGGGTATGACAATTCCTCCTTGCGACTACATGAATTTTCTCCAGGTGTTCTGGTTTCCTCCTACAGTCCAACTATGAGCAGGTTAGGAGGATTGTCCAATGCTAAACGATTGCCTCTTGTCGAGGGAATTTTACTCTTAATCTAACAGCGTGTTGTACGTATCCTGTGAGTGTTGTTTGGGGGCAGCGCAGAGAAAGCTTTACTCTGCAGCTGGCCCCGTGCTGAACCTGTCCTTGGAATGTTTCATGGGGGCAGTGAAGAGGGAGCTTTACTCTGTAACTAACACCGTGCTGTACCTGTCCTGGGAGTATTTGATGGGGACAGTGAAGAGGGAGATTTACTCTGTATTTATCCCCGATTTCGATCCGACCGGGACCTTGGAGCGCCCCACCTGGCCTAGGTACCGACGCCAATTAATGACCGCTCGATCCACTCCGCGGAGCACCCATCCCGGCCACCGACCACGAGACCCGGCCCGACCCGACCCGGAGAGGCCTGGCCTGGCTTCTCCAAGTCTTGTCTAATGATGGAGGAAAGAAGAATCCACATGCAGGCCCGGCCCAGGCCTGCTCCAAGGCTCCATTCCAGGAGCACCCGACTGGGCCACCAAGGATTGAGCAGCCCTGCCTGCGACCCAAGATCCTTGAAATGGTGTAGACTCTGTCCGAGGACACGAATGCAGCGCAATGAACACGGGTATTCGCAGAACGCCGGGAGCCGAATGGATCGAAAACATGCACCTCACCAACACCCTCGCAGCACACCCAATACCGCAGCCATCATCCGAGACCCTGCCAGACACTATAACCTACATTCCAGAAGTTCCCACTTCTCGCATCGGATCCCGGTGCCATCCAGACACAGCCGCTGAGGAAGCATGGCGCTCTGCAGGTGAGACTAAAGCAATGTAGTTTCAAGTATCCTCTCCACTTGATACTCCTGGCAAACTTTCAAGCGATCAAAAATAAGCTGGACAAGCTTGGTGCTCGACGTCTCTCTCAGCGGGAAGTAAGGGACTACTCTATGCTGTGTGTCGCAGAAAGAAGCCTTGAAACACCAGCTTCAAGTCCAACAGATTTATTTGGAATCACTAGTTTTCGGAGCACAACTCCATCATCAGATGAATGAAGAGGTGGGTTCCACAGCCACATCTATAGACAACGTTAATGATGCTAGGTGATACTTTAAATGCGACTCTTTATTGTTAATTAAGCATTTACAGGTCTAGACGGTGCAACTGGAGAGAGAGATAATCATAGATTGAAGAGGTGTTAATTGTCTCAAGCGAGGACAGTTGGAAAGATTTCGCAAGCCCAGGCCAGATGGTGGGGGCTGAATGTCGTGCGACGTGAATCAACTGTTGAGGCTGTACTCATGCGTGCGGAATCTGGCTATCAGCTTCTGCTCGGCCCTTCTGCGTTCTCGTGCGCCCTGAAAGCCTCCTTGGAGAACGCATACCCGGAGATCATAGGCTGAATGCGCTTCACTGCTGAAGAACTTCCCAATTGGAAATGGACATTCCTGCCTGGTGATTGTCGCGTGATGTCCGTTCATCCATTGCCTCAGCGTCTGCATGGTCTCGGCAATGTACCACGCTTCGGGACATCCTTTCCTGCAGCGTTTGAGGGAGACAATGTTGGCCGAGCCGCACGAGTATGTACCGCGTACATGATGGGTGGTGTTCTCATGTGCAATGGTGGTATCCATGCCGATAACCTGGCATATCTTACAGAGATTGCCATGGCAGGGTTGTGTGGTTTCGTGGTCACTTTTCTCCTGAAAGCTGGGAGGTTTGCTGCAAACAATGGTATGTTTTAGGTGGCGCGGTTGTTTGAAGGCAAGTAGCGGGGTTGTGGGGATAGCCTGGCAAGATGTTCATCATAATCGATGACGCGCTGAAAGCTGCGAAGAAGATGTTGTCGTTTCTCCGCTCCGTCGAAGTACTGGAAGACAAAGGGTACTCTGTCGGCTGTCTCGTGTTTGTGTTGTGACGAGGTCAGTACGTTTATTTGCTGTGGAGCATTGGAACTGTCGATCGATGAGTAAAATGAAATGAAAATGAAAATCGCTTATTGTCACAAGTAGGCTTCAATGAAGTTACTGTGAAAAGCCCCTACTCACCACATTCCGGCGCCTGTTCGGGAAGGCTGGTACGGGAACGTCATATTCCATTCTGATGTAAGATTCGGGAACATGATAAGAATAATAATCTCTGTTATTGTCACAAGTTGGCTTCCATTAACACTGCAATGAAGGTACTGTGAAAATTACCTGGTCGCCATATGTCGGCGCCTGCTGAGGTACACTGAGGGAGAATACAGAATGTCCAATTCACCCAACAAATACATATTTTGGGACCTGTGGGAGGAAATAGGAACAACCGGAGGAAAGCCATGCAGACACAGGGAGAACGTGGAGACGCTGCACAGACAGTGATCTAAGTCGCGAATCGAGCCCGGGTCTCTGGCACTGTGAAGCACGAAACACGGTGCTACTGTGCCGCTGATTAGAGTGTCGTGCGACCCAGGTACCCAATTAGTGCAGCCTCCTGTGCCAGCCCAGGACCCATGTGCTGCCCATCCTCGCCAAACCCCTCATCCTTCTTATCCAACGAGGCATGACGTTCATCCTCCTCCTCCAGCCAGTCGCGCCTCTGCTACGCAATGTTGTGGTGAATGCAGGAGGCCACCAAGGTGCGGGAAACTCGAGCGCTGTACTGAAGAGCCCCTCCAGAGTAGTCAGACACCTGAACCGCATCTTCAGGAACCCAAAGCACTGATCGGTCCCGCGGCTGACGCTCGGGGCTTATCATAGTAACTTCACTTGAAGTCTACTTGTGACAATAAGCGATTTTTATTAAATTTCATTTTTTAACGGGCGTCATTGCAGCGAGTCTCCGCGTCAGTCTGTGGCCCCTGGTTAGGCGTCATCAGCCACGACCACAGCAGATAAGCCCTGTCGACAAGGAGCCCAGCCCTCAGCCGGGAATGCCTCTCGAATAGGCAAGGAATCAGCGAGTGTGCCAGGATGGACGATGCATGCACGCTGCCGGCCTATTGGTTGTAGACGTGCATGATGCGCATCTGATGGTCACACACCAACTGCCCGTTCATTGAGTGGAATCCCCTTTGGTTTGAGAAGACAGGTTTGCAATGGGCTGCCGGTATCCCATGGGGAACATGCATCCCATCGATCACCCCCTGGACCTGCGACATCTCGGCTATGGCAGTGAACCGCGCTTCCCGGGCATCCAGGCTGTAGAGACTCAATGCATCCCCCTGGACTGAGGCGACCAGGATAAAGATCACCATGCCAGCTTGGATTCCCAAATCCATTGTCTATATGGGGTGAAACACAGAGATATTAACATGGTGCGTACATCGGGCCCAACCAGGTCCACTGGGCTACATAATGGCCTCGGTCTGCCCTGCAGCTCTTTCCCCCGCATGTCACCCCATCCCCAATTCCCACGTCAACCACCCGCAGTACCCCCTCGCACATTGCCCTTCGCATCCCTGGCTCATTCCAAGCCCGCACACGATGGGGATCTCCCTGCTGCCAGCCCTGCTGGCTGGCACTACATGTGCTGGTGCGCCATTCCGCTGCATCCGTCCGGCGCCCTCCTCAAGGGGCCAATGAGTCCCTTGACTTGGGTGGGTCGTGTGCTACCCCATCGGTGGGTGGCTGCCGGTTTTCGGGGGGAGATTGGCAGGGTGGGCGCTGGCGTAGTGGGGTGGTTGATGTGATGGTTTGGTGGGCTGCAGGGACAGAGGGTGCGGCGCTAGGGTGAGGGGTATAGGATGCGGAACTGTGGTGTTAGCGGGTGGAGGGTGTAGTGCTGCCGTGCGGGGGCTGGATGGTGCGGCGCTGCGGAATTATTGTGGAGGGTGCGATATTTGGTTTGGGGTGGATTCTGCGTTTCTAGGGTGTGAGGGTGGAGGGTGTGATACAGGGGTTGAGGGTTTGTTGGCGTGATATTGGTATGCAGATTTGGTAAATGCAGTGCTGGTGTGTGGAGGCAAAGGGTTTGCCACTGGGGTGTGGGGATGAAGAGTGCGATACTTGGGTCTGGCGGGCTGGCGGTACTGTACTGGCTGTGGGCTTGTTCGGTGTGGTGTGGGATTGGAATTTGTGTGACTGCATTGCGGGTGTGGTGGGGAGGGGCACCTAAATGGCCTGCATCAATCTGCATTGCCAGTGCCACACATAGCCAGCCGTGCGGGTGCCCCTACCAGCCTTCGTTGCCAGTGCCCCTAACCCTGCCAGTGTTCCCATCAGCGAGCCCTGACAGTGCCCCTCCCAGCGAGCCGTGCAAGTGCCCGCCACATACTGCCCAGCCAGTGCCTCTCCCCAGCGAGCCCTTCCAGTGGCCTCCTGCCAGCCCTGCCAGTGTCCTCCTTATATAGCCTTGCTAGTGGCCCCCTACCAGACTTGCCAGTGCTACCCAGCCAGACCTGCCAGCCCCGTAGCCATCCCTGCCAGTGTCTCCCCAATCATCCCTGCCAGTGCCCCCATCCTCGCCAGTGACAAGCCCCAGCCGTTCCAGTGCTCCCACACAACCACCCCTGCCATTGCCTCCCTAGACAGCTCGAAATGCCAGTGCGCACCCCCCCCCCCCTCCCCCAGCCAGCGCTGCCCGGGCCTCTGCAGCTCCCAACTGTTGTATCAGTCTGAACGCGTTGTCTGTGATTGGCATGTCAGTCAGTCAGTAAGTGCTTCGAGATCCCTCATTGGCTCACCGGGCTGAGTCGGCGTTGGTGACACGGTATTGTCAGTCAGTACGGAGACCACTGATTGCCTGAGGCGACATTTAGGAAGGTGGAGCACCAGATCGGCTGAGATGCCGTCGATCGCCGGCTGGAGCTCCTGACTGGCCTGGCTCTTGATCTGCTGCGAGGGGCACTGGCAGGGCTCGCTGACGGGAACATTGTGTGTGTCTGTCAGTTTTATGTATTGATTTATTTAATAATTGATGTAACCGGATATTTCACTACGATCTTGATCTGCCCCCTGAACCGAGACTGAGTCACCACATCAATAAATGTGTTTGTGCAGAAATATAAATCCTGCAGCATTAATCAGACTTGATGTAAGTTATATTGAGGAAGGGTGAGCGAATTAAAATCTGCCAAATCCAAATAGAAAAATGTAAGAACCGATACGGTCCAGAGGAGAATGAAAGTCACAGAGATGCTGAAGAGTAAATTCATTGACCTCCTTCTGCTCTCCATCTCTGGGTCGGTGCGATTGTCTCCCTGACTCTGAGCCCTCAATGCCTTCCGGACCCGACTGCTGAGTAAAATGTGTCTGACTGTCAGAGCGTTGATCAACAGGATTGAGAAGAATGGGGTCAATGGGGTTAAAACCTGATCGAACGACTTCCAGGGGCGGTTATGAAGGAGTAAGTCGCTCATTTGGTCGCTCCCGCACGGGTCGGACTTTTGGACCTTCCTCCGATTTTTTTTAGGACTTGATTTGAAAAATTCATGACAGAGGCAATTGTGAACTCAATTGCCACATCGGTGCGTGGAGAGGAGGACGAGAAGTGCTCGTGGAGGCAGAAACACCAAGACGGAGAAGGTGTGTGCTGCAGCTGCAGTGGGAGACAGCATGGCGGAGGACCGGACCTCTGGTAAGTCGACCCAGTGGTCAACAGAGCAGTTGATGCAAGTTGTCCGGGGGGGGGGGGGGCTTCGCCAGGCAGCCGCAAGACTGCTTAGACCAGATTAAAGAGGCAATTTCGCGGCTGGAACTTAGATTGGATGCCCAAGATCGGGCGATCCAGAAAGTAGAGAAGACGCTGGCTGACCAGGAGGAACATCAAACAGCGGTGGAGTTGGAGGTGGGGATGTTAAGAGACCAACAGGAAAGGCTCCTGGAGAAGGTGGAGGGGCTAGAGAACAGGTCCCGCCGGCAGACACTGAGGATCATTGAGCTGCCGGAGGGATCCGAAGGAGCGGTCGCTGGGCATATATAGCGGCCATTTACGGGAAGCTGCAGGGGGATGGGGCACTCGCCCGACCTTTTGAGGTGGACAGGACTCACAGAGTGCTTGCGAGGAATTCGCGAATGGGAGACCCCCCCCCGAGA
This sequence comes from Scyliorhinus torazame, assembly GCF_047496885.1. Lineage (NCBI taxonomy): Eukaryota > Metazoa > Chordata > Chondrichthyes > Carcharhiniformes > Scyliorhinidae > Scyliorhinus > Scyliorhinus torazame. The sequence continues at coordinate 135,284,485 of NC_092726.1, read as the reverse complement.
GCAATGCTGGTGAGATTCCACAGCGATCTGTCTGAGGAGCGTGTTTTACAGCGGGCAAAGCAGACACGGAGCTTCAACTGGGACAACAGTATCCTACGGATCTATCAAGACCTGAGTGCGGAGGTGGCCAGGAGAAGAGCGGGATTCAATCAGATCATGGACACAGTTTTCAAGAAAAAGGTGAAGTTCTGTCTGTTGGACCCGGCCCGCCTCTCGGTCACATACGTGGAACAACATTTCTATTTCGAATCGCCAGAGGAAGCACCGGACTTCGCGAAAACGAAAGGACTCGTGTCAGACTGAGAACTTGGAACTTGGAATTTGGCTGTAGCGTTTGTGTTTTGCAAATAAAAAGTTTCTTGTTTCTTGTGGGGGTGGGGGAGGGGGCGGGTTCCGGACCTGATTTGTATTGCCTGCTGTATGGATCTGGGACCAGCTGCAGAGCTGAGGGAGGTCAACTTTTGTATTTGCACTGCTGGGGGATGCAGGTGTGTTTGTTCAGATGCTGGATATTTTGCTTGACCTCTTCCTTTGTTTGAGTTCAACTGGTTTTTTTTTTTAAATCTCTGTCAGACAGTTGTGTTGAGATTGTTTTTAATTTGAATAAAAATGTATGAGGGTGGGGGACGGGGTGGGGGGGGGGGACGGACAATAGGTGGGAGATTGTCTGGCGCCAGGGGCGAGGGCCACCAAGCTAGGTGGGCGGGCTAGCTTACGGAAGCGTAGTGGGGGGGGGGTGAACAGATGGTGAGCTTATCAAAGGAATTGATTAATTTAGAGCTGTTACTGGGGAGGGGGGGCGGAGGGAGACAAATGTTCTGCTGACGAGGGAGGGACTGTTGCTGAGGGACAGAGAGAAGGTCGGGGGGGAGAATGCTGCCTGGGGGCAGGTCGGTGGAGGCGTGGGGAGCGGGCTGGTGACTGGCCCAAGAGAGGGGATGGCTAATCGGCGAAGGGGGGGGGGGCGCGATGAGCTCTCCAAGTAGACTGATCACCTGGAATGTAAGAGGGCTCAATGGGCCAGCCAAGTGGGCACGCGTGTTCGCGCATCTGAGAGGACTGAAGGTGGACATGGTAATGCTGCAGGAGGTGCACCATAGAAAGCTGATCAGACTAGGTTAAGTAAAGTTTGGGTCGGACTGGTTTTCCACTTGGGACTGGACTCAAAGACAAGACGTGTCGCGATCCTGATCAACAACCGAGTGGCGGTGTTTGAGGGCGGTAAAATAGTTTCAGATGGGGGAGTCCGGTGCATTATGATCAGTGGGAAATCGGAGGGGGTGCAGGTGGTATTAATAAATGTATATGCGCCAAACTGGGATGATGTGGAATTTATAAAGAGGACGTTGGGGAATATACCGGACTTGGACTCGCACAGGTTGGTCATGGGAGGGGACTTCAATACAGTTAATGACCCTGGTTTAGACCGGTCAAGCTCAAAAACGGGCAGGGTGCCAGCAATGGCTAAGGAAGTGAACGGGTTCATGGAACAGATGGCGGGGGTGGGGGGGGGGGGCAGGGAGGGGTGGACCCATGGAGATTTTGCAGCCAAGTGTAAAGGAGTTCTCCTTCTACTCACACCTGCAAAACGTGTACTCCCGGATCGATTTCTTCATTCTGAGCAGGGCTTTACTGAAGGGGGTGGTGGACACGGTGTATTCGGCGATACAATCTCAGACCATGCCCCGCACTGGGTTCACCTACAGGTTAGTAAAGACAATTACCAGCGCCCACACTGGAGGTTCGACGTGGGGCTCTTACCGGACGAGGAGGTGTGTGGGCGGTTGAGGAAATGTATTCAGAATTACCTGGAGGTCAATGACACGGGGCAAATTTCAGCAGCGGAGGTCTGGGAGGCATTAAAGGCGGTGGTTAGAGGGGAGCTGACCACGATACGGGCCCACAGGGAGAAGGTAAACAGGACAGAGACGGATCGACTGGTAAATGAGATACCACAGTTCGACAGGAGGTATGGGGAGAGCCCAGAGGCAGGGCTTCGAAGGGAACGGCGGGCGCAAAAGGCGGAGTTCGGCTTGTTAACCACAGGGAAAGCGATGGAGCAGCTTAGAAAGGCGAGGGTGGCGATCTATGAGTATGGAGGGAAGGCCAGCAGAAGGCTTGCACAGCAGCTTAGAAAGAGGCAGACAGCCAGGGAGAACACGAAAGTACAGGATGGAGACGGGAACCTGGTGGGAGACTCGGCAGGGGTGAATAAGGCGTTTAAGGATTTTTACAGTAGGCTGTATGGGTCGGAACTCCCACCGGGGCCAGAGAGGATGAGGCACTTCCTAGGGGAGGCTGATTTGGACGGAGAGCTGGTAGAAGGGCTGGGGGCCCCGATCAGGTTGGAAGAGATAGTGGAGGGGCTTAAGGCCATGCAGTCGGGTAAAGCCCCGGGGCCGGACGGGTACCCAGCGGAGTTCTGCAAAACGTTATCTGGTATAATGGGGCCGTTGTTGATGAGGATATTGAATGAGGCAAGGGAGAGAGGGGTACTTCCCCCGACGATGTCACTGGCCACGATATCGCTGATTCGGAAGCGGGATAAGCTGTGTGGATCCGAAGGGCCGATATCCCTATTGAGTGTGCACGCCAAACTGCTGGCCAGAATTTTGGCCTCTCGGATTGAAGATTGTGTTCCGGATGTGATTGAGGAGGAGCAGACGGGGTTCGTTCAGAGAAGGTAGTTGGTGTCCAATGTGAGAAGGTTGCTAAATGCGATCATGATGCCCCCAGAAGGTAGGGAGGTGGAGGTAGTGGTTGCAATGGACGCAGAGAAGGCTTTTGATCGAGTAGAATGGGAATATATGTGGGAGGTGCTGGGACGGTTCGGATTTCGACGGGGCATTATTGACTGGGTGAGGTTGCTGTATCAGGCTCCTGTGGCGAGCGTACGGGCGAACAGGACGACATTGGACAATTTTAGGCTACACCGGGGGACGAGGCAGGGGTGCCCCCTCACCCCACTGTTGTTCGTGCAAGCTACAGAGCCACTGGCAATTACGCTAAGAGCCTCAAGAAGCTGGAAGGGGTTATTCCGGGGAGGTGGTAGCTGGAAGGGGTTATTCTGGGGAGCGGGGGAGATGGACGTTGTTATTCCGAGGAGGGGAGGGGGGGAGCTGGAAGGGGTTATTCAGGGGAGGATGGGGGGGGGGAGCTGGAAGGGGTTATTCCGGTGAGGGGGAAGCTGGAAGGGGTTATTCCGGTGAGGGGGTGGCAGCTGGAAGGGATTATTCCGGGAAGGGGGGGGGGCTGGAAGGGTTTTTTCCGGGAATGGGGGGAGCTGTAAGTGGTTATTCCGGGGAGGGGGAGCTGGAAGGGGTTATTCCGGGGAGGGGAGGGGGGAGCTGGAAGGGGTTATTCCGGGGGGGGGGGCTGGAAGTGCTTATTCCGGGAAGGGGGGAGCTGGAAGGGCGTATTCCGGGGAGGAGGAGTGGAAGGGGTTATTCCGGGAGGGGGCGGAGCTGGAAGGTGTTATTCCGGGGACGGGGGAGCTGGAAGGGGTTATTCCGGGGAGGGGAAGCTGTAAGGGGTTATTCCGGGGAGGGTAGGAGGGAGCTGGAAGGGGTTATTCCGGGGGCGGGGGGGGAGCTGGAAGGGGTTATTCCGGGTATTGGGGAGCTGGAAGGGGTTATTCCGGGGAGGGGGGAGCTGGAAGGGGTTATTCCTGGGAGGGGGGAGCTAGAAGTGGTTATTCCGGGAGGGGGGGTGGAAGGCGATATTCCGGGGAGGTGGGAAGATGGAAGGGGTTATTGCGGGGAGGGGGTGGGAGCTGGAAGGAGTTATTCCGGGGAGGGGGAGCTGGAAGGGGTTATTTCGGGGGGAGGGGGAGCTGGAAGGGGTTATTCCGGGGAGAGGGAGGGGGGGAGCTTGAAGGGGTCATTCCGTGGAGGGGGTGGAGCTGGAAGGGGTTATTCCGGGGAGGGGGGGAGCTGGAAGGGGTTATTCCGGGGAGGGGGGAGCTGGAAGGCGTTATTCCGTGGACGGGGGAGCTGGAAGGGGTTATTCCTGGAATGGGGGAGCGGGAAGGGGTTATTCCGGAGATGGGGGGAGCGGGAAGGGGTTATTCCGGGGGAAAGGGAGCTGGGAGGGGTTATTCCGGGGAGATGGGAGCTGGAAGTCGTTATTCCAGGGAGGGGGGAGCTGGAAGGGGATATTCCGTGGAGGGGGAGCTGGAAGGGGTTATTCCGGGGAGGGGGAGCTGGAAGGGGTTATTCCGAGGAGGGGGAGCTGGAAGGCGTTATTCCGTGGACGGGGGAGCTGGAAGGGGTTATTCCTGGAATGGGGGAGCGGGAAGGGGTTATTCCGGAGATGAGGGGAGCGGGAAGGGGTTATTCCGGGGGAAAGGGAGCTGGGAGGGGTTATTCCGGGGAGATGGGAGCTGGAAGTCGTTATTCCGGGGAGGGGGGAGCTGGAAGGGGATATTCCGGGGAGATGGGGGGGGGGGAGCTTGAAGGGGTCATTCCGTGGAGGGGGTGGAGCCGGAAGGGGTTATTCCGGGGAGGGGGGAGCTGGAAGCGGTTATTCCGGGGAGGGGGGAGCTGGAAGGCGTTATTCCGTGGACGGGGGAGCTGGAAGGGGTTGTTCCTGGATTGGGGGAGCGGGAAGGGGTTATTCCGGAGATGGGGGGAGCGGGAAGGGGTTATTCCGGGGAGATGGGAGCTGGGAGGGGTTATTCCGGGGAGATGGGAGCTGGAAGGGGATATTCCGGGGAGAGGGGGGGGGGAGCTTGAAGGGGTCATTCCGTGGAGGGGGTGGAGCCGGAAGGGGTTATTCCGGGGAGGGGGGAGCTGGAAGCGGTTATTCCGGGGAGGGGGGAGCTGGAAGGCGTTATTCCGTGGACGGGGGAGCTGGAAGGGGTTATTCCTGGAATGGGGGAGCGGGAATGGCTTATTCCGGAGATGGGGGGAGCGGGAAGGGGTTATTCCGGGGGAAAGGGAGCTGGGAGGGGTTATTCCGGGGAGATGGGAGCTGGAAGTCGTTATTCCGGGGAGGGGGGAGCTGGAAGGGGATATTCCGTGGAGGGGGAGCTGGAAGGGGTTATTCCGGGGAGGGGGAGCTGGAAGGGGTTATTCCGAGGAGGGGGAGCTGGAAGGGGTTATTCCGGGGAGGGGGGAGCTGGAAGCGGCTATTCCGGGGAAGGGGGGAGCAGGAAGTGGTTATTCCGGGGAGGGGGGGAGCGGGAAGTGGTTATTCCGGGGGTAAGGGAGCTGGAAGTCGTTATTCCGGGGAGGGGGAGCTGGAAGGGGATATTCCGGGGGGGGCTGGAAGGGGTTGTTCTGGGGAGGGGGAGGGAGCTGGAAGGGGTTATTCCGGGGAGAGGGAGCTGGAAGGGGTTATGCCGGGCAGGAGGGAGCTGGAAGGGGTTATTCCGGGGAGGGGGGGAGCTGGAAGGGGCTATTCCGGGGAAGGGGGAGCTGGAAGTGGTTATTCCGGGGAGGGGGGAGCGGGAAGTGGTTATTCCGGGGGAAAGGGAGCTGGAAGTGGTTATTCCGGGGAGTTGGGAGCTGGAAGTCGCTATTCCGTGGAGGGGGGAGCTGGAAGGGGTTATTCCGGAGAGGGGGGAGCTGCAAGGGGTTATTCCGGGGAGTGGGGGGAGCTGGAAGGGGTTATTCCGGGGAGGGGGAGCTGGGAGGGGTTATTCAGGGGAGGTGGTGGTGATGGAAAGAGTTATTCAGAGGAGAGGGGGCGCTGGAATCGGTTATTACGGGGATGGGGGAGCTGGAAGGTGGTATTCCGGGGAGGGGGGAGCTGGAAGTGTTTTTTCCGGGGAGGGGGTGAGCTGGAAGTGGTTATTCCGGGGAGTGGGGAGCGGGAAAGGGGTTATTCCGGGGAGGAGGGAGCTGGAAGGGGTTATTCCGGGGAGGGGAGAGCTGGAAGTCGTTATTCCGGGGAGGGAGGAGCTGAAAGGGGTTAATCCGGGAAAGGGGAGCTGGAAGGGGTTATTCCGGGGAGGTGGGAGCTGAGAGTCGCTATTCAGTGGAGGGGGAGCTGGAAGGGGTTATTCCGGGGAGGGGGGAGCTGGAAGGGGTTATTCCGGGGAGGGGGGGAGCTGGAAGGGGTTATTCCGGGGAGGGGGAGCTGGAAGGGGTTATTCAGGGGAGGTGGTGGAGATGGAAAGAGTTATTCCGGGTAGAATGGAATGGGTTATTACGGGGAGGGATAGCTAGAAGGTGGTATTCCGGGGAGGGGGGAGCTGGAAGTGGTTTTTCCGGGGAGGGGGTGAGCTGGAAGTGGTTATTCCGGGGAGTGGGGAGCGGGAAGTCGTTATTCCGGGGAGGGAGGAGCTGGAAGGGGTTATTCCAGGGAGGGTAAACTGGAAGGGGTTACTCCGGGGAGGGGGAGCTGGAAAGGGTTTATCCGTGAAAGGTGGGAACTGGAAGGGTTTAGCCGTGGGAGGGGGTAGCTGGAAGTGGTTATTCCGGGGTGGCGGAGCTGGAAGGGGTTATTCCGGGGAGGGGGTTAGCTGTAAGGGGTTATTCCGAGGAGGGGGGGGAGCTGGAAGTGGTTATTCCTGGGAGGGGGGAGCGGGAAGTGGTTATTCCGGGGGAAAGGGAGCTGGAAGTCGTTATTCCGGGGAGAGGGGAGCTGGAAGGGGTTATTCCGGGGAGGGGGGAGCTGGAAGGGGTTATTCCGGGGAGGGGGAGCTGGAAGGGGTTATTCCGGGGAGGGGGGAGCTGGGAGGGGTTATTCCGGGGAGGGGGGGAGCTGGAAGGGGCTATTCCGGGGAAGGGGGAGCTGGAAGTGGTTATTCCGGGGCGGGGGGGGGGAGCGGGAAGTGGTTATTCCGGGGGAAAGGGAGCTGGAAGTGGTTATTCCGGGGAGGTGGGAGCTGGAAGTCGCCATTCCGTGGAGGGGGAGCTGGAAGGGGTTATTCCGGGGAGGGTGGGGGAGCTGGAATGTGTTATTCCGGGGAGGGGGAGCTGGGAGGGGTTATTCAGGGGAGGTGGTGGAGATGGAAAGAGTGATTCCGAGGAGAGGGTTGCTGAATTGGTTATTACGGGGATCGGGGAGCTGGAAGGTGGTATTCCGGGGAGGGGGGAGCTGGAAGTGTTTTTTCCGGGGAGGCGGTGAGCTGGAAGTGGTTATTCCGGGGAGTGGGGAGCGGGAAAGGGGTTATTCCGGGGAGGAGGGAGCTGGAAGGGGTTATTCCGGGGAGGGGGAGCTGGAAGTCGTTATTCCGGGGAGGGAGGTGCTGGAAGGGGTTACTCCAGGGAGGGGGAGCTGCAAGGGGTTAATCCGGGATAGGGGGAGCTGGAAGGGGTTATTCCGGGGAGGTGGGAGCTGAAAGTCGTTATTCAGTGGAGGGGGAGCTGGAAGGGGTTATTCCGGGGAGGGGGGAGATGGAAGGGGTTATTCCGGGGAGGGGGAGCTGGAAGGGGTTATTCAGGGGAGGTGGTGGAAATGGAAAGAGTTATGCCGGGTAGAGGGGGCGCTGGAATGGGTTATTACGGGGAGGGGGGAGCTGGAAGGTGGTATTCCGGGGAGGGGGGAGCTGGAAGTGGTTTTTCCGGGGAGTGGGGAGCGGGAAGCCGTTATTCCGGGGAGGGAGGAGCTGGAAGGGGTTATTCCAGGGAGGGTAAACTGGGAGGGGTTACTCCGGAGAGGGGGAGCTGGAAAGGGTTAATCCGGGAAAGGGGGGAACTGGAAGAGGTTAGCCCGGGGAGGGGGTAGCTGGAACGGGTTATTCCGGGGAGCCGGAGCTGGAAGGGGTTATTCCGGGGAGGGGGGTAGCTGGAAGTGGTTATTCCGGGGACGGGGGAGCTGGAAGGGATTATTCCGAGGAGGGGGAGCTGGAAGGGGCTATTCCGGGCGGGGGGAGCTGGAAGGGGTTATTCCGGGGAGGGTGGGGGTAGCTGGAAGGGGTTATTCCGGGGAGGGGGGAGCTGGAAGGGGTTATTCCGGTGAGGAGGGGGGAGTGGAACACAGAGTATAGCTTGCCGCAGAGGACCTGTCCTGTAGGTATCGGACCCATTGGGGCGGTGGAAGAAGTCCTGAAGACCCTGGGGGAATTTGACCGGTTCTCAGGGTACAATCTAAATATGAGGAAAAACGATATATTGTGATCCATGCAAGGGGGCCGGAGAGGCGATTGGGGTATCTGCCGTTGAGTGGTAGTGGGAGGATTTAGGTAACTAGGCATACAAGGGCCGCGGCAACGGGAAGGATTACACAAACTTCATCTGCCCCGTCTGGTGGACTAAATAAAGGACGATCTGCGGAGATGGGACGCGCTCCCGCTGTGACTGTCTGGGAGGATCCACACGGTGAAGATGATGGTCCTTCCGAGACTCCTGTTTGTGTTCCAGTGTCTCCACATCTTTATTCCGCGCTGCTCCTTTAAACTAGTCAACAAAGTTATAACGGGCTTTGTATGGCTGGCCAAGACACCGCGAGTAAAAAAGGGGATGCTTGAGCGGAGCCGGGGAGAGGGCAGGCTGGCGCTGCCAAACTTCATAACTATTATTGGGCGGCGAATATAGCCATGATCAGGAAGTGGGTGGTGGGTAAAGGGTCGGCATGGGAGCGTATGGAAGCGGCTTCATGTAACGGCACCAGTTTGGGGGCGCTGATAACGGCGCCTCTGCCATTCCCGCGGGCACGGTACTCCAAGAGCCCCGTGGTGGTGGCAGCCCTGAGAGTCTGGGTGCAATGGAGGAAGCATGTGGGAGCAGAGAGCGCATCGGTCTGGGCCCCAATTTGTAACCACCGGTTTGCCCGGGGAAAGATGGACGGGGGATTTCGGAGATGGCAGAGGGCAGAAATTGAGAGGTGGGGGATATGTTTGTAGATGGGAGCTTTCCTAGCTTGGCGGAGCTGGAGAACAACTTCAGATTGGCGAGGCGAAACAAATTTAGGTACCTCCAGATGCAGGACTTCCTACGTGGACGCTTCTCAACCTTTCCACTCCAACACCAAAGGGTATTCAGGATAGGGTAGTTTCTAGCGTGGGGGTGGGAGAAGGGAAAGTCTCCGACATCTATAGGTAACTAATGGGGTCATAGGACACGCAGACTAAGGAGCTGACGTGCAAATGGGAAGAGGAGTTAGGAGGAGAGTTAGATGGAGGTCTCTGGGCGGACGAGTTGAGTAGAGTCAACACGTCCACAACATGTTCCAGGCTCAGCCTGATACAGTTCAAGGTCGTTCACCGGGCTCACATGACAGTGTCCCGGATGAGCAGATACTTTGGTGTAGAAGATGCAAGGTGTGTTTGTGTGTTTGTGTGTGTGTGTGGGGGGGGGGGGGCGGTGCAGCGAACCATGTCCAGATGTTCTGGGCATACCCAAAGCTCAGCGGATTCTGGCAGGGGGTTGCAGACGTCATTTCCATGGTGTTAAAAACAAGGGTGGCACCGAGTCCGGAGGCGACGAATTTCGGGGTGTCGGGAGATCCGGGAATCCAGGAGGAGAAAGAGGCAGACGTTCTGGCCTTTGCTTCCGTTGTAGCCCGGAGGCGGATACTATCAGTTGCACCCATACAGGCATGCCAGTGTCCCCAGTCAGCCTTCCCTGTGCGGCCACAGTCCTGACATTTCCCATCACAGCCCTACCAGTGCCCCTACCAGCGATGCCAGTGAAACGCACAGCCAGCCCTGCATTGACGCTGCCAGCCATCCCTGCCAGTTAACGACCCAGCCAGCCCAGCGAGTGCTCCCCCCCATCCAAGCCTGTGGTCCTCCATATGAAACCCTGCCAGTGCCCCCATGCCATTCCTGCTAGTGCCTCTGTAGGTCCTACCTCCTGTCAGTCTGAAAACGGAGCCTCTAATTGTCTACACATGTGTAAGTCAGTGTTCCGAGTTCCCTGATTGGCTCATCCGGCTGTGAGTTGCGATTCGTGCTCCAGATTGGCGACACTGCGTCGTCCGTCAGTACGAGAGACGTCTGATTGGTGAGGCGACATTTAGATTGAAGAAGAAGTTCTTCATTGGTTGAGAGGCTATCGGACTGTGGCTGGAGCCCCTTATTGGCTCAGGGTCTGTCAGGCAGTTTTATTTATAAATTAATTTAATAATTGATGTCACTGGATATTTCACCGCGATCTTGATCTGCTCCCAGTACCGAGACTGTCATCACATCAATAAAAGTGTTTGTGCAGCAATTTAAATCCCGCAGCATAAATGTGACTTCTTGTAATTTATATTGAGGAACGGTGATTTAATAAAAAATTGCCAAAGTCAAATAGAAAAAAATAATGACATACACGGTCCAGAGGAGAAGAAAAGCTCTGTCGATGCTGAAGTGTAAAATCATTGACTTCCTTCTGCTCTCCATCTCTGGGTCTCTGCGATTGCCTCCCTGACTCTGAGCCCTCAGTGTCTTCCGAACTCGACTGGTGAGTAAAATGTCTCTAACTGTCAGTGTTCATTAACAGGATTTAGAATAATCAGATCAATGGGGTTAAAACCTGATCGAACCAGTTTAAGACATTCCATCCCGGATCAGTGACAACGCTGCTCTTTGACCGAAAGTACCAGTGGACATGATCACTTATCTCTCCATGTTGATATATAAAGTACGCAGGGAGCTTTGTTTGCACTGACAAGCCCCAGCCTGCCAGTGCCCGCTCACAATCATTCCTGCCAATGACACCCCAGACAGCCAGACTTGCCACTGCACCCCTCTCAACCCCCCCCCCCCGCCTCCCGGCCAGCCCTGCGCATGTCCCTGCAGGTCCCAACTCGTGGTAATCTGAAAGGGAGCCTCTGATTGGCTGATCGGCCTGTTAGTCAGTATTCCGAGTTCCCACATTTGCTCTCCCAGCTGTTAGGCGTTGGTTCGTGCTCTTGGTTGGCGACACTGTGCTGTCCGTCAGTACGGAGGCCCCAGATCGGCCGAGGCGTCTTTTAGCATGAAGATGGAACTCCTGATTGGCTGCGAGCCGGTCGGTCAGCGGCTGTAGCTCCTGAATGACTGATGGGCTTATCAGTCATCCGGTTGGAGCTCCTGATTGGCTAAGGGTATATCGGTCAGTTTTATTCATTAATTCATTTAACAATCGATGTAATCAGGTATTTCAAGGCGACCTTGATCTGCTCCCTGAACCGGGACTGAGACGCCACATCAATAAATGTCTTTGTGCAGCAATATAAATCCCGCAGCATAAATCCGACTTGTTGTCAGTAATATTGATGTGGAGGAAGGGTGAGGTACCAAAAATATGCTGAATACAAATAGAAAAATGTAATAACAGACACGGTCCAGAGGAGAATGAAAGTTCCAGGGATGCTGAAGAGTAAAATCATTGACTTCCCTGTGCTCTCCATCTCTGGGTCTGTCCCAGTGCCTCCCTGACTCTGAGCCTCAGTGCCTTACGGAATCGACTGGTGAGTAAAATGTGTCTGACTGTCAGAGCGTTGATCGACAGGATTTAGAAGAATGGGATCAATGGGGTGAAAATCTGATCGAACAGTTTAATACAAGCCATCCCGTGTGAGTGACAAAGTTGCTCTTTGGTCGACAAACCACTGGACATTGGCGAGCGCCCCGACCAGCCAAGACAGTGCCTCCTGGTTCATATATCAAGTACCAGGGGTTGTTTTTGTCACAGAGCAGGGGGACAGTTGTTGACAGAACAACAGCAGCAGTTTACTTGGTGCAATATTACGTTTTCAGTTTCTGCCAGGGCCTCTCCAGTCAGCACTGCCAGTGCGCCTTGCCAGCCAGTCCTGCCAGTGCCCCCTCACCACAGACTGTCCTGATCGTGCTGCCCCAGCAAGCCCTGCCAGTACCACCTCCGTGCAACCATGCCAGTGACCAACCCCAGCCAGCCATGCCAGTGCTCCCAATGTCTTTCCAGTTTCCAGCCCAAACTTGCCAGTGCCCCTACCAGCACTGTCAGTGATCCCACCAGCTAACCCTGCCAGTTACTCTCCAGACGGCCCTGCCAGTGAACCCCCTAGCAAGCACTGCAAGTGCGCCAACACAGATAGCCCAGCGAGAGACCCGACAAGCCAAGCCAGTACCCCAAAGTCTTGCCAGACACCAGCCCAACCCTGCCAGTGCCCCCACCAGCCATGCCAGCGCTCCTCCGAAGCCAGACCTGCCAGTACCCCCATAGCCAGCCCTGCCAGTTTACCCACAACCAGCCCTGTCAGTGCCCTCCAGAAATCCCTGCCCGTGCCCCACACCAGCCAGCCCAGCCAGTACCCCCGGTCTTCCCGGCCAGTGCACCCTACCAGCCATACCAGTGCTCCTCCGCAGCCAGACCAGCCTTTGCCCCAAGACAGCCCTGCCAGTGCCCCCAGCATTTCCCGGTACATATCCTATCTGCACGTGATCTGCAACCATCCCTGCTACTACCTCGGCAGGTCCCACCTCATGCCAGTCTGAAAAAGGAGACTCTGATTAGCTGAACGTTCTGACATTCAGTATTCCGAGTTTCCTGACTGGCTCACCCGGCTGTGAGTCGGTGGTTCGTGCTCCTCATTGGCGACACGGTGTTGTCAGGCAGAGCGGGAGACCTCTGATTGGCTGAGGCGGCATTTAATCTGACAATGAAACTCCTGATTGGCTGGGAAGCTGTCTGTCAGCAGCTGTTTCTTCTGATTGAATGACATTTGTCAGTCAGCGGCTGGAGCTCCTGATTGGCTAAGGGTGTATCAGTGAGTTTTATTTACTGAATCATTTAATAATTGATGTAACCGGATATTTTACCGCGATCTTGATCTGCTCCCTGAACCGGGCTGAGTTAACACATAAATAAATGGGTTGGATTAGCAATTTAAGTCCCGCAGCATACTCCAACTTGTAGCAAGTTATGTTGCAGAAGGGCGAGGTAATAAAATTTGCCAAATGCAAGTAGAAAAATGTAATAACAGACACGGTCCTGAGGAAAATTAAAGCTCTCGAAATGTTGAAGAGTCAAATCATTGACTTCATTCTGCTATTCATCTCTGTGTCTGTGCAATTGTCTCCCTGACTCTGAGCCCTCCGTGCCTTCCGGAATTGAGTGGTGAATAATATGTGTGTTACTGTCAGTGTTGATCAACAGGATTTAGAATAATCAGATCAATGGGGTTAAAACCTCATCGAACCAGTTAAATGCAATCCATCCGGGGTCAGTGGCAAAGCTTATCTTTGACCGACAGAACCAGTGGACATTGTCGCTCATCTCTCCATTCATATATAAAGTACACATGGATGTTTTTTGCACAGAGCAAGAAGCCACTTGTTGACAGTACCACAGCCGCAATTTTCCCGGTGAAATTTGAGTTTTCAGTTTCTGAGGACAGCACTGTCGCTCAGTGGTTAGCACAGCCGTCTCACGACGCCGAGGTCCGAGGTTCGATCCCGCATCTGGATCACTGTGCGTGTGGAGTTTGTACATTCTCCGCGTGTTTGCCTGGGTTTCGCACCCGACCACCCAAAGGTGCGCACGGCGGATGGATTGGCCACGCTAAATTGCCCCTTAGTTGGAAATAATTAATTGGGCACTCTAAATTTACCAAAACCCGGACAGCACAGCCATCCCTGCCAGTGGTCCCCGTACGCCTGTCAGCCTTGATCGTGTCCCCACATCCAGCCGTGCCGGTGCCGCCCAAATCCTTCCCGTTCCACTCCAGCCCTGTCAGTAAGACCCCAGCCACTCCTGCCAATGACTCATCCAGGTAGCCCTGTCAGTGCCCCCACACAGCTCAGACGTCAGTCCCCCCCACAGCCGTGCCAGTGACACCCCCAAGGTAGCCATGCCAGTGCCCCCCCACAACCAGTCATGCGAGTGCACCTCCAGCATGCACAGCCGGTGACCCCATCAGCCAGCCTTGCCTGTGCACCCCCCAGTCCTGCCAACCCCCCGCAGCCCTGCCAGTGCATCGCCAAGCCCTGCCTTTGATCCCGCCAGCCAGCACTGCCAGTAAAATCCACCCAGCCAGCCATGTCAGTGACCCGCCCCAGCCAGAGCACCTACCCAGCACTGCCAGAGTTCCCCAGCCAGCTCTGTTAGTACCCCTCCCATCCTGCCCTGCCAATGACGCCTAATCCCAGCCAGATCTGCCAGTGATCGCTCAATCCTGTAAGTGTCCGCACAGCCCTGCCAGAGCCAGCCAAGCAAGCACTGTGAGTGCCCCCCAGCCCTGCCAGAGCCAGCCAAGCAAGCACTGTGAGTGCCCCCAGCCAGCCCTGCCAGAGCCAGCCAAGCAAGCACTGTGAGTGCCCCCCAGCCCTGCCAGAGCCAGCCAAGCAAGCACTGTCAGTGCCCTCCCCCGCCAGCCCTGCCAGAGCCAGCCAAGCAAGCACTGTGAGTGCCCCACAGCCCTGCCAGAGCCAGCCAAGCAAGCACTGTGAGTGCCCCCAGCCAGCACTGCCAGAGCCAGCCAAGCAAGCACTGTGAGTGCCCCCCCAGCTCTACCAGAGCCAGCCAAGCAAGCACTGTGAGTGCCCCCAGCCAGCACTGCCAGAGCCAGCCAAGCAAGCACTGTGAGTGCCCTCCCCCGCCAGCCCTGCCAGAGCCAGCCAAGCAAGCACTGTGAGTGCCCCCCAGCCCTGCCAGAGCCAGCCAAGCAAGCACTGTGAGTGCCCCCAGCCAGCACTGCCAAAGCCAGCCAAGCAAGCACTGTGAGTGCCCCCAGCCAGCCAGCCCTGCCAGAGCCAGCCAAGCAAGCACTGTGAGTGCCCCCCAGCCAGCACTGCCAGAGCCAGCCAAGCAAGCACTGTGAGTGCCCCCCAGCCAGCACTGCCAGAGCCAGCCAAGCAAGCACTGTGAGTGCCCCCAGCCAGCCAGCCCTGCCAGAGCCAGCCAAGCAAGCACTGTGAGTGCCCCCCAGCCAGCACTGCCAGAGCCAGCCAAGCAAGCACTGTGAGTGCCTCCCAGCCAGCACTGCCAGAGCCAGCCAAGCAAGCACTGTGAGTGCCCCACAGCCCTGCCAGAGCCAGCCAAGCAAGCACTGTGAGTGCCCCCAGCCAGCACTGCCAGAGCCAGCCAAGCAAGCACTGTGAGTGCCCCCCAGCCCTGCCAGAGCCAGCCAAGCAAGCACTGTGAGTGCCCCCAGCCAGCACTGCCAGAGCCAGCCAAGCAAGCACTGTGAGTGACCCCCCCCAGCCAGCCCTGCCAGAGCCAGCCAAGCAAGCACTGTGAGTGCCCCCCAGCCAGCACTGCCAGAGCCAGCCAAGCAAGCACTGTGAGTGCCCCCAGCCAGCCAGCCCTGCCAGAGCCAGCCAAGCAAGCACTGTGAGTGCCCCCCAGCCAGCACTGCCAGAGCCAGCCAAGCAAGCACTGTGAGTGCCCCCCAGCCCTGCCAGAGCCAGCCAAGCAAGCACTGTGAGTGCCCCCCAGCCAGCACTGCCAGAGCCAGCCAAGCAAGCACTGTGAGTGCCCCCCAGCCAGCCCTGACAGTGCCCGCCCCTCAGCCCGCCGTCTCTTCCAGAGCCCGCTCTAGCCAGACACTCCATTGCCCGCCAGTCCTGCCACTGCCCCAGCAGCCCGGCCACTGCAACACCAAACCCTGCCAGGGACTCCCAAAGCCTTCCCTTCCAGTGGTCTCCCAGCCAGTACTGCCAGATTCCCTACCCAGCCAGACTTGTAAGTGTCCATACCAGCCGTCCTGCCAGTTTCCCCAGCCCGGCCGGTGCTCTTCCTATCCATTCCGCCAGGGAGCCCACAGCCCGCCCCCTGTCTATGCCCCCACCATCCATCCCTGGCACTACCCTCCCCAGATAGGCATGCCAGTGCCCCTCTCACCCAATCTATCCCTGGAAGTTCACGCATAGAAATCCCAGTTTCCCTCTCCGCCAGCCCTATCTGTGCCATTCCTGCCAGTGCCGTCTCACCACAGCCAACACTGCCTCTGCCCGCCAACAAACCTTTCTAGTGCCTCCAGGCCTGCCAGTGCAACAACCAGCCCTGGCAGTGACCCCCGCCCCCAGCCAGCATTCCCAGAGCCGCCAGCCAGACCTATCAGTGGCCCTACCCTGTCAGCCCTGCCACTGCCCTACCAGCATTTCTTGCCAGTGCCTCCACCAGCCCCACCAATGCTCCTTTTAGCCAACCCTGCAAGTGGCTTTCCCAGCCGGCCGGCCCAGCCCCCATTGAGCTCAGTACTCACCCAGCAAGCACTGCTAGTGCCCACAGCCGCACTGACAGTGCCCCCTCCCCTGCCAGACATGCTAGTGCGTCCCAGCGTTGGCTGACAGCCCCAGCCATCACTGACAGTACCCCCACAGCCCTGCCACTGACACGCCAGATCCCTGCCATCTTCCACCAAACAGCACTGCCAGTTTCCAAGCCCAACCAGCATTGCCAGTGCACCTAGATCCATCACTGCCAGTGCCCCTGCCAGCCAGCCCTGCCAGTGCTCTCCACAGCCAGCCCTCCCAGTGACCCCCCAGCTAAATCTGCCAGTATCCCGCATACAGACCTGCCATTGTACTCCATCACCAGTCAGACCTGTCATTGACCCCCAAAGCCAGCAGTGGCAGTGTCCCCTCCCAACCAATACTACTGGCACAGCCAGCTCCCCCCCAGCGCCCACGCTCGTACCTCTGCAGGTCCCATCTCCTGTCAGTCTGAATGCGGAGCCTCTTATTGGCTGACCGTTCTGTCATTCAATGTTCCGAATTCCCTAATTGGCTCACCCGGTTCTGACTTTGTTTTTCGTTCTCCTCATGGGCTCCACAGTGTAGCCAGGCAGCACGAGAGGCATCCGATTGGCTGAGGTGATATTTAGCCTGAAGATGGAGCTTCTAATTTGCTGCGAAGTTGTCGATCAGCGGCTGGAGGTCTTGATTGGCTAAGGGCTTGTTCGTCAGTTGTATTTATTGATTAATTTAATAATTGATGTAACCGGATATTTCACCGCGATCTTGATCTGCTCCCTGAACCGTGACTGAGTCACCATATAAATAAATGTGTTTGTGCAGCAATTTAAATCCCGCAGCATAAATCCGACTTGTTGGAAATTATATTGAAGAAGAGTGAGGTAATAAATATCTGACAAATCCAAATAGAAAAATTTGATAACATACACGGTCCAGAGGAGAATGAAAGTTCCGGAGATGCTGAAGAGTAAAATCATCGACTTCCTTCTGCTCTCCATCTCTGGGTCTATGCGAATGCCCCTCTGATTCTGAGTCCTCAGTGCCTTGCGGACCCGACTGCTGAGTAAAATGTGTCTGACTGTGAGAGCGTTGATCAACAAGATTGTAAAGAATGGGAGCAATGGGGTTAACACCTGATCAAACCAGTTAAATACAACCCATCCGGAGTCAGTGACAAAGCTGCCCTTTGTCCAACAGAACCACTGGACATTGTCGGATATCTCTCCAGGTTCATATATAAAGTACCAGGGGATGTTTTTTACACAGAGCAGGAGGCCACTTGTTGAGAGAACCACAGTAGCAGTTTTCCCGGTGCAATATTTAGTTTTCAGTTTCTGGCAGCGAATGGCAACAAATCGATCAAAGGAGAAAGTGAGGGTGAACCAGACAGAACAGTCCGCGGCTGAAGACACCAAGGCAAGATTAACACTACACACAGGGGTGAGATACAGGAAATTCCGAGGGAAAAAATAACCATTGATCTTGTTCAGTATAGGGTTCGTGACAATAAACAGCAAATCTGCCGCCGCCATGGCCACCAGGTAGCGAGTGGTGCAGGTAGAGAGGCCACACTTGCCCCGACACAGGATCGCAATTCCCAGTAAATTAACTGTTAGAGAGAGGATGGAGAATAGCCTGTAAATTACTGATTAAACATTCTCCGTGTCTGAACCACGATTGGATTTCAGCATCTATAAAACGCGCAGCGGGTGGATGGCAGTGTTGGTAGAAATGTGGGCACAGGGATTAACATTGCAGAGGGGGAAGTAGCAAATGTAACCCAAGTGTTTAAGAAGTGGGAGAGGGGAAAGTGTGCATTGAAACCCTATCAGTTTGATGGCAGTTGGATGAAAATGTTCATGATTCAAGTATCTTTCGGAGAGGACATTTCTCATTTAGTCGGATTTACAGGATTAACTGAGAATGGCCAAGTTTCCCAAACCGGATATAAACATACCAGAGATTGTTATCCCTCCTCACTCTGAATTATTGGACCACAGCGCATATTGGACCATTCCCTGCTCTTTATTCCTGATTGAGTTGCACTACACGCCAGGATTATTGAAATCCTCCACGATCAATGGAAAAAATAAAATAAGCCCAGGATCTCCCCAGTTCATAATTATCGAACGAATAGAGCCTGTGCAGTCTCCAGAACATTCCCAGGGCAGACATTCCCAGGTACTGTAATTCATAAGGCACCCTCTCCCAGAAATACTCCATTATCATGTTACTAATACCCCACATAACACTATTCCCTGGAATACATCCTCTCCCAGTGTCGAAACAGTCCCTGACAAGCTGTCCTCAGCAATATTCTCTCTCCAGCATTGGCCATTTCCCAGGGTTCACTTGCCAGGAATAGACTCTCTCCAGACTCGGATTCATTTCATTCGATTAAATATATGGGATATTACAAAATCAAGGGCGTTAAGATGGAGGAGAAAGTTTCCAGTCTAAAGTTGTTGAACTGAAAGTTGAGCACTGAGAGCTGTGACGTGTACAATTAGAAGGCGAGATGCTGCTCCTCCAGCTTGCATTGGGCTTCCCTGGTTTCTTGCAGCAGGCCACGGACAGACATGTGGGCAGGAGAGCAAGGTGCTGAGATAAAATGGCCGCATCATGAAGGTTGGAGTCATGCTTGCGGGCTGAGGGAAGGTGGTTCAGAAAAGCGGTCACCCAGTCTGTGTTTAGTTTCCCCAATGCAGAGGAGACGGTATTGGGAGCAGCGGATGCTGGAGACCAGATTGAAGGAAGTACAAGTGAAATACTGCTTCACCAGAAAGGACAGTTTGCTGCCTGCGACCATGAGACGGGAGGATGTAAAGGGACAGTTGTATCACCGTCTGCGATTGCAAGGGAAGGTGCCGTGGGAAGGAGCGTTGCGTGTGGTGGAGGAGTGGATAAGTGTGTCAAGGAGGGAACAGTGCCTGAGGAATGCAAAATAATGTGGGGGTGGTTCGAGGGAGTGGAAGATGTGTTTCGTGGAGGCGTTTTCGATACGATGAGCGTGAGGTCAGGTGCAATGCCGGGATCTGATATATTCTCTTCTTCCATGAATTGGATCCTATTTGAACTGATTTTTGGAGCTGGCAAGGAGCTGGATTAGGGATTTTTCGCTGTCCACACTTTGAGCTCTAGTTTTGTAACTCTGATAAAGTAATGAAACAATGGTGGAGGTTTATCCTTTGAATGCGGAGGCCGGTGGTATAGAAAGTGAGAATTTTGAACCCAATCTAGTCGTATGCCTTCTTGACGACCTTTTCCCCCTGCGTTGACACTTTCAGTGATCTGTGTACCTGTACACCCAGATCCCTCTGCCTATCAATATTCTAAAGGGTTCTGCCACTTTCAGTCTATTTCCCATCTGTCTTAGACCTTCCGAAATGCATTAAATCACATGTTTCCTGATTAAACGCCATCTGCCATCTCCCCGTACAAATCTCCAACCGATCTATACGCTGTTATACTCTGACCGTTCATAAATTCATAACTTCATCCGAAAAATAATCGGAATTTGGACATTCGATCCATCGAGTCTGCTCCGCCAGTATATAATGGCTGATATGTTCCTCATCTGTAACATACCAAGAACTGGATTGCGAAGTCATCCAAAGCTTCTCCTGCCTAGAACACATGACCGAAGTGCAGGAGTAGACCATTTAGCCTTCCGAAACAAACACCCACAACGTGATCATGGCTGGTCCCATTCTGGCCTCAAATCCACCGTCCTGCCCGTTCTCCAAAGTGCTTCAACCCATTACCAATTTAAAATCTGTCTACCTCTTTAAATTTACTCACTGTCCCTGCATCCATCACAGTCTGGAATAGCGAATTCCACAGATTCACAACCCTTTGGAGAAATAGTTTTTTCTCAAATCTATTTTCAATTTGCTACCTCTAATTCTAAGTAAGAAGTCTTACGGCACCAGGTTAAAGTCCAACAGGATTGTTTCAAACAGTAGCTTTCGGAGCGCTGCTCCTTCCTCCTAGCTCCGAAAGCTCGTGTTTGAAACAAACCTGCTGGACTTTAACCTGGTGTTGTAAGACTTCTTTCTGTGCTCACCCCAGTCCAACGCCGGCATCACCTCATCTTATTCTAAAATCATGGCATCTCGTTTTGGAATACCGCACAAGAGGAAGTATCAACTCTACGTCTATTTTATCCATGCCTTTTGGCATCTCTACTTCAATT
Source organism: Scyliorhinus torazame (assembly GCF_047496885.1). Classification (NCBI taxonomy): domain Eukaryota; kingdom Metazoa; phylum Chordata; class Chondrichthyes; order Carcharhiniformes; family Scyliorhinidae; genus Scyliorhinus; species Scyliorhinus torazame. Next base: position 135,264,254 of record NC_092726.1, on the reverse strand, counting down.
TGATCTTCCCTCAATCTTCTAAACTCTAGAGAGTACAGGCCGAAACTGTTAAATCCCTCCTCAGACGACAAACCCTCATTTCTGGAATGAATCTAGTGAACCTCTTCTGAAATGGCCCGACGTCACTACATATTTCCTCAAATAAGGCTCCAAAACTGTGTACGATACTCCAGGTGCGGTCTTACCAATGCATTGTGTAGTTGCGGTAACATTTCCTTGCCTTTGTACTCAATTCCTTTTGCCATAAATGCTAACATTCAATTTATTTTCCTTTTTACGTGCTGCACATGCATGCTCGTTTTCTGTGATTCATGCACGACTACATCCAGATCCTACTGCATCGGAGCTCCCGAAATCTCTTCCCATTGAGATAATAAGTTTCCTTTATATTATTTCGACCAAAATGCATGACCTCACACTTATCCACGTTACCTCCATCTGCCACATTTTGGCCCACTCTCCTCACCTATCTCTTTCAATTTGTAACGTTGTTACTTCCTTATTAATATTACTGTTCCAACTATTTAAGTGCCATCTGAAAATTTGGCAATCGAAACGTCTATCCCTGTAAGCAATTCGTTAATATACATTGTAAATTTCTAGGGTCAAAGGACCTAACCATATGCCACCCCGTTAGTTACATTCTGCCATCCAGAAATCGAATCTATTCATCCCGCCTCTGTCTCCTGTCAGTCAGCCAGTCTTCTATCCAAGCCAACAAATTACACCTACACTCATGTGATCTCAGCATGTGAATCAAGCTCCTGTGCGGCACCTTATCAAATACCTGCTGGAAGTCCAAATATACAACATCGACATAATCGCCATTATCCACTTTGCTCGTTACATAGAATTTTCATAGAATTTACAGTGCAGAAGGAGGCCACGTGGCCTATCGAGTCTGCACCGGCTCCTGTAAAGAGCACCTCCTGTAAAGAACACCTCCACAATGCGACCGTGCTGCCCTTCTGGAATCAAATAATAATTGCACCTTCATGTAATAATTACATCTTCAAAAAACTCAGCAAAATTGTCAAACATGATTTGCCCTTCATAAAACATGCTAATGCTGATGGAGAACGTTTTTGCTTTGCAAAGGTCCTGATATTACAGCATTGATAACTGATTCTCACAATTTTGCAACAACAGATGTTAAAGTAACTGGTCTGTAATTTCCCTCATTCTGCCTCCCTCCATCTTTGAATAAGGATGTTAACATTTTTCCAATCCACTGGAACCTTCCACATGTCCATGTTATTTTGGAATATCATAACCACTGGATCCACTATCTCTGCTGCCACTTTCTTCAACACCCTAGGATGTAGGACATAAGGCCCCGGGGACTTGTCTTCCCTCAATCCCAAGAGTTTGTTGAGGGTCCCCTTTCGCTATTGAAGCTTTGTTCCAAGTTCCAACCTTTCAATTAACTCTGAAATGCTTGTTCCCACAGGAATGGTACCGGTGTCCTCCACCGTGAAAACTGAGGCAAAGTATTGCTTCAGCACCTCTACATTTCTGTGTTCCCCACTTTTAACTCACCAGTTTCATCTTCCAAGTGGCCGACATTCACATAAGCGACTCGATTCCCTTTTATGTACCTGTAGAAGCTTTGCCATCCTTTTTGATATTCTAATCTCGTTTGTTGTCGAAATTTACCTTAGTTGTTTTTATTATTATTTTAGTATTCCTCTGTTTATGTTTGAAAGTGTCCCAATCTTCCAGTCTGCCAGTGGCTTTCGCAATATGATGTAAGTTCTTTTTTTGTCTTTATAATGGCCTTCATCTCGTTGTTTAGCCATTGATGTTTTTTTATTTCCTTCTCCCATATTTCTTCTTCACGGGGATATATTTTAGTTGTGAGGAATTGAGTATCTGCTGAAACAACTGCCACTGCTCATCAGCTGCGCTACCTCTTAGCCTTCTTGCCCAGTATGTGGGCCCAATCTGACCATAAGTCGATGCAATTTCCTTTGTTTAATTCCCGAAGAATAGTGTGGGACTCCACGTTTTCGCCTCCAAACTTGATCATTAATTCTACCATACTATGGTCACTCTTTCCGAGTGGATCCTTAGCTATGAGGCCATTAATTAATCCGGCCTCATTACAAAATACCAAATTGGAAGTCGCCTCCTCCCTGGTTGGTTCCCTATCATTACTGTTCCAGGAAACAATCTCGAATGCATTCAATGAACTCTGCCTCCAGGCCACTCTTGTTAATTTGATTCCTCAAGTCTTTGTGCATATTAATATTATCCTTTTTTATTGCCGTCCCTTTCTTACAAGCCCGCAGTATTTGCTGATGTATAATGTGCCCTACTGCAGAACTAGTGTTTGGGGACCTACAGAAGACTCGTACCAAGGACTACTTCCCTTTGATATTTCTTATTTCTGCCCAGACATTCGACATCTTGATCTCCACTGCTTATGGAATTTCTCAGTACAGCAATGGTCCCTTTCATCACCAGCAGGGAGACGCAATATCCTTTTCCTTTCAGCATATCATTCCGAAATACTGTGTACTCTTGAATAATCAATTCCGAAATCTGGTCTCCACGTAACCACGTTTTAGTAATCCCCAACTCGTCATAATCTTCTGTTTTTATTTGCGCTGGGAGCTCATTAATTATGTTACGACTGCTTCTTGGATTTAGACACAAAGCTTTTAAATTTGTTGTACAGTTAGATTTCTCAACCCTTCTACTATTCCTTGGTGCAGAAAGACAGTCGCCTGTTCTGTCCCTCATTTTGATTTCCTGGTGACCATCCACCACATTGCTAAATTGAACTCTTGCCTCCTCCTTCGAATTTGGTTTTCCAGTTTCCCCTACAACAGAAGCCCCTCCCCCCACCCCCGCGCATCTCTAGCCACAATTCCACCAACTTTTGTGTCGTCCACAAACGTACGAATCAAACCAGTTAAAGTCTCCTCCAAATCATTTGATTTATTACAAATAGCAAAGGTCCCAGCATTGATCCTTGAGAATCACCACACGTCACAGCCCTCCATTCAGAATTGCTTACTTCCACACGCACCCTCTGTCCTCCATCGCCTACCCAGTTAAGTATCCATCTTGCCAGCTCACCTCCGATCCCGTATGATATCACCTTCGGGACCAGTCTGGCATAAGGGACCTTGAAAAATGCCATTCCGAAGTACATGTAGGCAACATCCACTGCCCTATCCTTATCAATCAGAGGCCATGGATGCGGAGGAACTGGGAGAATGGGTGTGAGGATCTGTATACGAGGTAGCATGGATTCGGCGGGTAGGTATGAATATAGGTGCACAGTCAATCGCTGAAAATGGGGACAGACAGGTCAAGGAAGGTAAGGGGAGGGTCGCTAAAGGACTCTGTAAAGGTGAGAGAGAGGGGGGAATTGGAAGCAAAGTCTATTCATGTTTCCAGGTTAAGACAGAAACATGAAGTGTCACGAATACAGTCAACGTTGTAATAAAAATTGAGTTGTGGGAGGGGACTTGACTGGAATTGGAATAAGGGGTGTTCACATAATCCACAATATGACAGACATAGCGTACCCATCGTCACCCCTTTTATTTGGAAGAAGTAATGTAAGTTAAAGGAGAAATGATTGATTAACAGAAAGGTGGAGGAATATTGTGGAGGTCGCGGATTGTCCCGGCCTGCGATCAAGGAAGAAGCTGGGAGTCCTCAGGCCCACCTGTTGCGAAACAGAAGTTTAGAGGGATAGGACAACCACAGTAACGATTAGGCGGTTATGGCCACGGAAATGGACTTTGTTTATAAGACATACGGCCCCAGAGGAATCTGGAATTATAGAATCCCTACAGTGAAGAAGGTGGTCATTCGGCCATTTACATCTGCAGGAAACCTCTGAAAGAGTACTTCACCCAAGCCCAGTTCCCCGCCCTATTCCAGTAACTCCTTAGTCTTACCTACACATGATTTTGGACAATGAGGAGTAATTTAGCGTGGTCCGTCCACCTAACCTACACATATTTTGTCGGGGCATCCGGAAGAAAACCAAGCAGATATGGGGAGAAGGTGTAACCTCCACACAGACAGTCACCCAAGGCGGGAATTGAACGCGTGTCCCAGGTTCTGTGAGTCAGCATCGGTTCTAGCGTGCCATGGGGTGGGAATAGACAGTCACAGTGGAGAGAGGATGAAGTCAAGAAAGGAAGAATTCAGTTTGGTGGGGCTGGAGGAGACTGAGATAATGGATATATTGGGACTTGGGTTACATAGAACATAGAACAATACAGCGCAGTACAGGCCCTTCGGCCCACGATGTTGCACCGAAACAAAAGCCATCTAACCTACTCTATGCCATTATTATCCATATGTTTATCCAATAAACTTTTAAATGCCCTCAATGTTGGCGATTTCACTACTGTAGCAGGTAGGGCATTCCACGGCCTCACTACGCTTTGCGTAAAGAACCTACCTCTGACCTCTGTCCTATATCTATTACCCCTCAGTTTAAAGTTATGTCCCCTCGTGCCAGCCATATCCATCCGCGGGAGAAGGCTCTCACTGTCCACCTTATCCAACCCCCTGATCATTTTGTACGCCTCTATTAAGTCTCCTCTTAACCTTCTTCTCTCCAACGAAAACAACCTCAAGTCCATCAGCCTTTCCTCATAAGATTTTCCCTCCATACGAGGCAACATCCTGGTAAATCTCCTCTGCACTCGCTCCAAAGCCTTCACCCTCTTCCTATAATGCGGTGACCAGAATTGTAGGCAATACTCCAAATGCGGCCGTACCAGAGTTCTGTACAGCTGCAACATGACCTCCCGACTCCGGAACTCAATCCCTCTACCAATAAAGGCCAACACTCCATAGGCCTTCTTCACAACCCGATCAACCTGGGTGGCAACTTTCAGGGATCTATGTACATGGACACCTAGATCCCTCTGCTCATCCACACTTTCAAGAACTTTACCGTTAGCCAAATATTCCGCATTCCTGTTATTCCTTCCAAAGTGAATCACCTCACACTTCTCTACATTAAACTCAATTTGCCACCTCTCAGCCCAGCTCTGCAGCTTATCTATATCCCTCTGTAACCTGCTACATCCTTCCACACTATCGACAACACCACCGACTTTAGTATCGTCTGCAAATTTACTCACCCACCCTTCTGCGCCTTCCTCTAGGTCATTGATAAAAATGACAAACAGCAACGGCCCCAGAACAGATCCTTGTGGTACTACACTTGTGACTGTACTCCATTCTGAACATTTAGATTGAATTGAATTTGTTTATTTCCCCTGTCCCAAGGTGCAGTGAAAAATATTGTTCTGCATGCAGCCCAGACGGACCATCCCATACATGATAGAAATACAGAGGGAAAACATAACATATACAATGTAAACACCTAGACACTGGAATCGTGCGAAGTAAATAGGAGTGTGCTACTATGTGTGAATAAACCGGATCAGTTCTCTTTCTGGATTTTGGGAAAGAGGTAGAAGCTGGAGATTGATGCAGGATGTGTGGGATTGCGAGACTACGATGAACGAGGATGTGAACGGAAGTTTCCCAGATTCGATGAGGTCAGTTAAGGTCCAAGAAACAACATCATGTTGTTTGGTGGTGGGGCCCTGGTGCTGGAGGAGGTAGCAGGATGGTCCTGAGAGTTGATTTTCACCCTCTGTGAGGAAGAGGTCAGTACACCAGACAATAAAGGCATCACCCTTGTGAGCAGCTTAGGTGACCAGGTCAGGGTTGGATATCATAGATAGAATATCATAGAATTTACAGTGTAGTAGGAGGCCATTCGGCCCATCGAGTTTGCACCGGCTCTTGGAAAGAGCACCCTGCCCAAGGTCAACACCTCCACCCTATCCCCATAACCCAGTAACCCCACCCAACACCAAGGGCAATTTTGGACACTAAGAGCAATTTATCATGGCCAATCCACCTAACCTGCACATCTTTGGACTGTGGGAGGAAACCGGAGCACCCGGAGGAAACCCACGCACACACGGGGAGGATGTGCAGACTCCGCACAGACAGTGACCAAAGCCTGAATCGTACCTGGGACCCTGGAGCTGTGAAGCAATTGTGCTATTCAGGATGTTGCCTGGTATGGAGGGAAAATCTTATGAGGAAAGGCTGATGGACTTGAGGTTGTTTTCGTTGGAGAGAAGAAGGTTAAGAGGAGACTTAATAGAGGCATACAAAATGATCAGCGGGTTGGATAGGGTGGACAGTGAGAGCCTTCTCCCGCGGATGGAAATGGCTGGCACGAGGGGACATAGCTTTAAACTGAGGGGTAATAGATATAGGACAGAGGTCAGAGGTAGGTTCTTTACGCAAAGAGTAGTGAGGCCGTGGAATGCCCTACCTGCTACAGTAGTGAACTCGCCAACATTGAGGGCATTTAAACGTTTATTGGATAAACATATGGATGATAATGGCATAGTGTAGGTTAGATGGCTTTTGTTTCGGTGCAACATCGTGGGCCGAAGGGCCTGTACTGCGCTGTATCGTTCTATGTTCTATGTTCTATCCACAATGCTACCGTGCTGCCCTATATTGGAGAGAGGATTGGAGAATGTTCAGAGGGAGACAGGATACAGTGGACGGGATTGGCAGAGAAATTGAGACGGTCGATGCCATACTGACAGATCTCAATGAAAAGATCAAGAGCAGCTAGGAGGCCAGAGGACGGGGTCCAGGTAGAGGGAGATTATTGGAGACGGATGGATTTCAAGCACAAATATTCATAAAATTGACAGTGAGAATCAGCAGAGACATTATTATCTATTCACTAATCACCATCAGAATGTGACCAAAAACCTGAAAAGCAGCAGTCAGTTTCTGTTATTCTTGAACTGAAAACAGAAAATAAATTAACTCCTGAAAAGAACTCGCAGTCACAACGTCAATAGTAGGAAAAATAGGGGCAGCACGGTGGCGCAGTGGTGAGAACTGCTGCCTCATGGCGCTGAGGGACCGAGTTCGAACCCGGGTCTGGGTAACTGTCCATGTCGACTTTACACATTCTACCCGTGTTTGCGTGAGTTTCTCCCCCACAACCCAACGATGTAACGGCTAGGGGGATTGGCCACACTAAATTGCCCCTTAATTGGAACAAAATGATTTGGGTACTCTAAATTTATAAAAATTAAATAAAAAGAAAGAAATAGCAGAAAATTTGGAATTTAATTATGAGAAAATATCTAGTAACACAGAGTAGAATAAGTATTCTGCACATATTCCAAAGTCAACATTGTTCCTGATGTGGAGATGCCGGCGTTGGACTGGGGAGAGCACAGTACGAAGTCTTGGACACCAGGTTAAAGTCCAACAGGTTTGTTTCGATGTCACTAGCTTTCGGAGCGCTGCTCCTTCCTCAGGTGAATGAAGAGGTATTATTCCTTGCAGATTCTTATGAATTATTTTGATAACTGCCAGAAATGATAGATTTGATTAGTATGATAGATTTTCGACAATTTTATTTTCTGAACGCCTTCAGCAAGGTCCAAAATAACAGCCTCATGAGTAATGTGTGAGCAAGTGGAGTTAGGGGACACAGCAGCAGAATGGACAGCAACCTGGAGAAAGACACTGAGGCGTTAAAGGGATTTAGTCTAACAGGTGGAAGGTGAGCAGTTGTGTCCACAGTACAAGCACTTGGATCACTCTCCTCCATCATTTACATCAAAAAATGGAATCGGGACTCAGAATGATCATTACAGAGTTTACAGACAACTACAAATTGAGAGTGACAGTGAATAAAGAGGAAGAATGCAACGAAATACAGTCACACATTCATCATCAACCATAAACTTGCAAAGTGTTTGCTCAATGGGAAATTAATTTTCCGACAACTTAGTGTCCGTTGCTACATTTGATCAGAACAAAAGGTCGGCCAATCACTCCTTGGAAACAAATGTCTGAATGGACAGGAGGTGTTTCCGAGTTTAGTTGAACAAATTCACATATCGTTTCAATCAGCAATTGAGCGAACATTAGAGTTCATGTCAGGGTGAAAATAAATGAGTAATCCTATTGGAATCCTGGATTGTTGGTTTTATTAAACTTCTGGATGTGGGAGAGAACTGTTGCTGGTGGAGCAGTTCAATAGATAACACAGATACCGAGACACTTCACTTCATACAATACATTTAAAATATCTTCAAAACAGAGCCAATCTATTTCAATTACAAAAACAGAGAGAGAGAGCTGCATAGAATGGAGTGATTACTCAGGAATAAAAAAACATAATTTCAAATCAGAATCAAACTTATGTCAGTCCAGTTCCTGACCCACACAGGACGGGTAGTCCCGTTAAAAACTGCCTAGTTTTGTCATATATTCCTCTCTCGTTAGTAATCGACATTCATACACTTCTGCACTGACAAATATCCTCTGCAATAGATGGATAATTTGATCATATATTCCACTCTGGTTAGTGATCCTCAATCAGTACAACGCTACACTGACAGATACTTACAGCAATACGTATTCACTACTGCCAGGTCAGCGCTCTGAGGAGTGCCCACACTCAGTACAATTCTACACTAACAGATGAATACAGTAATACTTGTTCACCGCTGTCAGATATTCCAATCTGATTAGTGACCCACATTCAGTATATTTCAACATTGACACATTCCACTGCAACAGCTGGAAAATTTCATCATGTATTCCACTCTGGTGAGAGACCCACATTCACTATAATTCTACACTGACAGATACTTCCAGTAATCCATATTCACTGCTGCGAGATATTCTACTCTGGTGACATACCCACATTCAGTACAATTCTACACTGACAGATGCTTCCAGTAATACTTATTCATTACTGTCAGATATTCCACTCTGGTTAGTGAGTCACATTCAATACAATTCTACACTGACAGATATTTGCCGTTCAGTTTTTCAGTGCTGTCAGATATTCCACTCTGGTTAGTCACACGCAGTGTGGTTTCATTCTTACTCTAACTGAACTTCCCTTCCGCGAGATTGCCTTCACTGAAATCCAATCTACCATTTTACAAAATTCCACCCAATATAATAATTTTATTGATCAGAGCTTCGGTGAGCTACAAATAGAGGTTTATTGTCACTGACGAAAAGGAATCAAACCACAGGCATGTTTAAAGACATTTGACTTCAGTGAATTAAATCAGGTGTCTGTATAACAGTGAACACGAGATCAGCATCAACATTTTCAGTCTCAGTTTCAAATGAGGGAGCCGCTCACACACACATTTACACAACTTGAATACTGATAGTCACTTACCAGGAACACCAACAATAGCAAGGATAGGGTAGACACATTTCTCAGCAACATCAATTGGATCAAGCATGTTCAGTGTGAAGTGATGTGTCCCTTCGTGCTCCTGGCAGTCTCTCAGTCTTAAGATCTGAGATTATATATTCCCAAAGCCTTTAATTTAGGTCCTGAAGAACTACCTCAGGGGTATTGAGGTTGCAACATCATTTGACTTCTTTTTTAAAGATATGAACAAACATATTACGACATTGGGTTCAGTGAAAGAAAATATTTCTAATTGAGTGAGTGATCACTTTCCAAACACTAAACTGCGTTGATCACATTGATCACCTAACAATAACTGAAAGGGTGATATCCACTCAAATACCATCAGTCCCATTCCTAGATCCCAGATTGTTTCAGTGATATCCATCACTCGAATGTGCCCATTCAGTGACTCAGTTCCAATTATTCGTGTGTTGCTCTGTGTGGTTGCACTGCAGTCTGAAGTGTAGCTGACTCTTTAACTGAACATTCAGTGAATCGGTTTCTATTGTCAGTATGTTTCTGTGGGTGGTTCCACTGCACTCTGGGGTGTAGCTGTCTCTGTAACTGTGACCATTCAGTGATTCAGTTCCAATTGTCCGTGTGTTTCTCTGGGTGCAGGTACCTACCCATGCTGCAAGTTCACCCACCTTATTGCGCATTCTCCTGGTGTTTAAGTAACACTTCAAACCACCTTCCTGCCTGCCGGTACACTCTTGCGACCTTCAAACCTTATTCATGACCTTTCTACTCTCAACCTACTGTACACTGGAGTTACAATTCAGGTTCCCATCTCTCTGCTGAATAAGTTTTAACCCTCCCGAGGAGCATTAGCAAATCTCCAGCTCAGGATATTGGTACAGGTGCAGACCATTCCGTTTGTAGAGGTCCACCTCCCCCAGAATGAGCCCCAATTATCCAGGAATCTGAATCCCTCCCTCCTGCAGTATTTCTGTAGCCACGTGTTCAACTTCTCTCTCTCCCTAGTCCTCGTCTTGCTAGCACGTGGCACGGGTAACAACCCAGAGATAATAACTCTGTTTGTTCTAGCTCTAAGATTCCACCCTAGCTCCCTGAATACCTGCCTTACATCCCTATCCCTTTTCCTACCTATGCCATTGGTACCTATGTGGACTACGACTTGGGGCTGCTCCCCTTAAGGATCCCGAAAACATGATCAGAGACATCACGGATCCTGGCATCGGGGAGGCAACACACCAACCGCGAGTCTCTCTCGACCCCACATAATCTCCTATCTATCCCCCTAACTATGGAGTCGCCAATGACTAATGCTCTACTCCTCTCCCCCCCCCTTCCCTTCTGTGCAACAGGGAGATACTCTGTGCCAGAGACCTGTACTCCATGGCTTAACCCTGGAAAGTCATCGTCCCCACCAATATCCAAAGCGGTATACGTGTTACTAAGAGGAACTACCACAGGGGATCCCTGTACTGACTGCTTCCTCCCAGCTCCTCTCACCTTCACCCATTTACCTTCATTCTTCGGAGTAACTACATCCCTGAAGCTTCTATCCATAACCACCTCTGCCTCCCGAATGATCCGAAGTTCATCCAGCTCCAGCTCCAGTTCCCTAACGCGGTTTCTGAGGAGCTGGAGATGGGTGCACTTCCCACAGATGAAATCAGCAGGGATACTGACATTGTACCTCACCTCAAACATTCTGCAGGAGAATAATTGCACTGCCTTCCCGGCCATCCCCTCCAGATAACTTGCGGATAAAACAAGAAAAAGAAAGAAAGATCTTACCTGGTATTCGCTCAACCCCTTAGGTTAGACAAGGTAGCTGCTCTCCCGCGATTTTAAATCTCCGGCTCCTCTCCCGCTTGTATATCTCCGGCTCCTCTCCCACTTTTAAAACTCCGGCTCCTCTCCCGCTTTTAAATCTCCGGCCCCGCTCCGGTTTTAAAATCTCCGTCTGCTCTCCCGCTTTTATATCTCCGGCTCCTCTCCCACGCCAGAAATAAATACAAAGAGAGGAAAAGGAAAAAGAGAGACGATAAGAAAAAGTGAGAGAGTTTGATCTTCAGAAAATGTCCATGAAACATGACGATCAATAAAAATTGGAGGATGTAAAGGGAAGCGTACAGTTTGAGGGTAGTGATGAAGAGAAAGAGAAAGAGAGTCATAGTCCAAGGCTTGTTGGGGTTCAATTTAAATATGTTCAAGTATTGCCAAGGTTTGATGAGAAGGAGGTAGAAGCATTTTTCATTTCATTTGAGAAGTTAGCTAAACAAATGAAATGGCCACAGGACATGTGGGTATTACTGATTCAAACAAAGCTGGTAGGTAGGACTAGTGAAGTGTTTGCATCACTATCTGCGGATGTATCTGGGACGCATGAGTTTGAGAAAAAATCCATCTTAGGTGCATAGGAACTAGTGTATGAAGCCGACAGACAAAGGTTTGGAAATGTAAGGAAATAACCTGGTAAAATATACATGGAGTTCGAAAGGATCAAACAGAGTAATTTTGATAGGTGCATAAGGGCTTTGAAAATAGACCAAACGTATGAAGCGCTCAGAGAAATTATACTTTGGAAGGAGTTCAAAAAATCAATTTCTGATGTAGTGAGAACTCATGTGGAAGAGCAAAGGGTATAAACTGCGAGCCCAGCAACAGAAATGGCAGATCATTATGAATTAGTTCAGAAATCAGAGCTTGGTTTCCGACCTCAGTTTCAGCCTGTGAGTGACAGAAACTGGGAAAAGAGAAATACTCAAGTGGTAGAGTCAAATGAGATCTGATGGGAGATAATAAGGACAGTGTACCTCAGATTAAAACATAATTCTAGGTGGATTGAAGAGAAATTAAAAGTTTCAAATATTTTCACTGTTATAAACTGGCCACGTAAAGTCACAGTGTTGGTGGTTGAAGAAAAGCACAGGGAAGGCTGATGACATAAAGCAGCATAGTCAGTGGGGTTTGTTAAAGTGGTAAAGGAAAGCCCAAGTGAAGCGAAGGATGTGCAAAAGATTAGACAGCCTGATCAAGAGGAGATTGATAAGAAGGTGCCAGATGTCTTTAAAGAATTTACTTGTGCTTGTAAAGTCTACTCATGTGTACCAGAATGAGTAGGTAAAGAAGTCACCATTTTAAGAGATACGGGAGCTAGTCAATCGTTGATGGTAAGAGATGAGGAGTTATGCAGTTTGGGAGGAATATTGCCAGACAAGGTAGTAATACTTGGAATTCAGGGTGAGAAGAACATTCTTCCATTGTATAAGATAAGGTAGGATAGTCCAGTGAAGAGTGGTGAAGTGGTAGTCGGCGTGAATTTGTCCTGGAATGTGGTTTATCTTGGGTAATGATATGGCTGGATTGCAGGTGGGAGTGTTGCCTACTGTGGTTGAGAAGCCAGTGGAAAATCAGACAACTGCAGTGTTGAAGGATGAATACGCTGGGATTTTTCCGGATTGTGTAGTAACAAGATCGCAAAGTCACAGGTTAAGACAAGAGGAGAAATCAAAGAGTGAAGATAAAGTTGAAGTTCAATTATCACAAACGATTTTTGACAGATGGTTGGAAAAGAACAAGAACAGGAGGAATTTCCAGTCTAAAGTTGTTGAACTGAAAGTTGTGCCCTGAGAGCTGTGACGTGTATAATTAGAAGGTGAGATGCTGCTCCTCCAGCTTGCATTGGGCTTCCCTGGTTTCTTTCAGCAGGCCACGGACAGACAGGTGGGCAGGAGAGCAAGGTGCTGAGATAAAATGGCCGCATCATGAAGGTTGGAGTCATGCTTGCGGGCTGAGGGAAGGTGGTTCAGAAAAGCGGTCACCCAGTCTGTGTTTAGTTTCCCCAATGCAGAGGTGACGGTATTGGGAGCAGCGGATGCTGGAGTCCAGATTGAAGGAAGGACAAGTGAAATACTGCTTCACCAGAAAGGCCAGTTTGCTGCCTGGGGCCATGAGACGAGAGGAGGCAAAGTGACAGTTGTTTCACCGTCTGTGATTGCAAGGGAAGGTGCCGTGGGAAGGAGCGTTGCGTGTGGTCGAGGATTGGATAAGGGTGTCAAGGAGGGAACAGTACCTGAGGAATGTAAAAAAATTGTGGGGGTGTTTCGAGAGAGGGGAAGATGTGTTTCGTGGAGGCTTTTGCGATACGATGAGCGTGATGTCAGGTGCAATGCCGGGATCTGATATATTCTCTTCTTCCACGAATTGGATCCTATTTGAACTGATTTTTGGAGCTCGCAAGGAGCTGGACTAGGGATTTTTCGCTGTCCACAATTTGAGCTCTGTTTACCAATTTACGGAGATGATTGGGAGTTGGGGACCAAGTGCAATGTGTCCAAGTTTGCAAACGACACTAAGATGAGTGGTACAAAAACCGTGCAGAGGATACGGGAAGTCTGCAGAGGGATTTGGATCGCTGAAGAGGTTATGCTGGGGCTGTATAAAATGATGGTTAGACCACAGCTGGAGTATTGTGTACAGTCTGGTCACCACATTATAGGAAGGATGTGATTGCACTGGAGGGGGTGCAGAGGCGATTCGCCAGGATGTTGCCTGGGATGGAACATTTAAGTTATAAAGAGAGGTTGGATAGGCTTGGGTTGTTTTCACTGGAGCAGAGAGGACTCAGGGGCGACCTGATCGAGGTGTACACGATTCTGAGGAACATGCACAGCGTGGATAGGGAGCAGCTGTACCCCTTAGTTGAAGAGTCGGTTCTGACGGGGAGACAATTTCAAGGTGAGGGGTGGGATGTTTATGGGGGGTTTGAGGAAATTATTTTTTACCCAGAGGGTGGTGAGGGTCTGGAATGCGCTGCCTGGGAGGGTGGTAGAGGCGGGTTGCCTCACATCCTTGAAAAAGTACCTGGATCAGCACCTAGCACGTCACAACATTCCAGCCTCTGGGCCAAGTGCTGGCAAATGGGATTAGGTCGTCAGGACAGGGGTTTTTCATGTGTCGGTGCAGACTCGATGGATCGATGAGATTTCTGTGCACTGTATTGTTCTGTGATTCTGTGAAAGGGGGGTCGGGGCGGGAACCCTCACAGCATTTAAGTAACAGATGGCTGATGGCGTGAAATGCCACAGTTTACAAGGCTAAAGGCCAAAAGCTGGGAAATAGGATTAGAAAGGTTAGGAGCCTGATGGTCTGCACAGACTCGGTGGACCGAAGAACCTCATTCGCTGCTGTAAAACCCTGTGGCTCTGAGCTCTCACTGCAATCAAAACCACACTGAAATGGAGAGACAGGGTCGATGCGGCGGAGCTGTTTCCGCTGGTCGGCGAATCCAGAACCACCGGGCAAAAAAACAAAATAAGGGGAAGCCAAATAGGGCCGAGGGGGAGAGAGTTTTAAAAATGATAAAGTCACAGGGTTGCGACTGTTTGGAATTCTCTATCCCAGAGGCCTGTGGAAGCTGAGTCACCGGAGACATTTCAGGAACATGGCGATAGGGATTCGGGTGAATGGACTGAATGTCTGCTCACTAACTTTGCTGACGAAACAATGACAGTAAAGAGAGGAAATTGTGAGGACGTAATGAGGATATAAAGGGACATCTAGAGGGTAAATGTGGGGGCAGAAATCATCTGGAAAATGGAGTGTAACTTGGGAAAGTGGGAAACTGCATTTTGGCAGGAATAATAACAAAGAAGCTGATTATGGAAATGGTGAGAGATTGCAAAGCTCTGAGGCACAGAGGGATCTGGGGGTCCCAGTACATGCATCACAAAAGAGGCCCCAAATCTGGGGTCGGGTTTGGGGAATACCATGGGGGGGGGGGGGGGGTTGGAGGAGTCTGTTGTGGGGTCAGGAGGATGTGGAATGTCCCGTTGGGGACCAGTCTGGGTAGGGGTTACATTTAAATGATTGCAGAGGCTGTTTTACCTCCTCTCTCTCATTTGCTGAATTCTAGCAAGGGTTTGAAGTGGAGTTTGGTGATTGTGGAGAAGAATAAAGTACTCAGCATGTCTGGCAGTGTTTGTGGAGAGGCTTCTGGCCCTCGGATGACAACAGTTTCTCAAGCTGCAAGGCTCTCTGTTCCTCGCTCCACAGATGCTCCCAGATGTACTGACACTTTCCAGAAGCTTCCGAATGGCTTCAGATTCCCGGCACTTTCTTTATTTTGCTCTGATGTTAGGATTTTTTCCTCACTCATTGTCCCGCCTTTGTGTCCCTGATTTCCAGGTGAAACTGTCATTCTAACTCCGCCACCAGCACCAGAGACCACACTGCCATACACGCCAGAGACCACTCGCCAATCCAAACCAGAGTCCACTCGCCCATCCAAAACAGAGACCACTCGCCCACCCAAACCAGAGACCACTCTGCCATACACGCCAGAGACCACACGCCCATCCAAACTAGAGACCACTCGCCCACCCAAACCAGAGACCACTCTGCCATACACGCCAGAGACCACTCGCCCATCCAAACCAGAGACCACTCACCCACCCAAACCAGAGACCACTCGGTCACCAAAGCCTGAGCCCACTCGGCCACCCAAACCAGAGACTACTCAGTCACCCAAGCCAGAGATCACTCGGTCACCCAAGCCAGAGACCACTCGGCCACCCAAGCCAGAGACCACTCGGCCATCCAAGCCAGAGACCACTCGCCCATCCAAGCCAGAGACCACTCGCCCACCCAAACCAGAGACCACTCGCCCATCCAAACCAGAGACCACTCACCCACCCAAACCAGAGACCACTCGGTCACCAAAGCCTGAGCCCACTCGGCCACCCAAACCAGAGACTACTCAGTCACCCAAGCCAGAGATCACTCGCCCATCCAAGCCAGAGACCACTCGCCCACCCAAACCAGAGACCACTCGTTCACCAAAGCCAGAGACCACTCGCCCATCCAAGCCAGAGACCACTCGCCCACCCAAACCAGAGACCACTCGGTCACCAAAGCCTGAGACCACTCGGCCACCCAAACCAGAGACTACTCAGTCACCCAAGCCAGAGACCACTCGGTCACTCAAGCCAGAGACCACTCCGCCACCCAAGCCAGAGACCACACGGCCATCCAAGCCAGACACCACTCCGCCACCCAAGCCAGGGACCACTCGGCCACCCGAGCCAGAGACCACTCCGCCACCCACACCTTAGACCACCATGCCAACACGCCAGAGGCCACTCGGCCACCCAAGCCAGAGACCACTCGGCCACCCAAGCCAGAGACCAATCTGCCATACACGCCAGAGACCACTCGGCCACCCAAGACAGAGGCCACCCGGCCATCCAATCCAGAGGCCACTCGGCCACCCAAGTCAGAGACCACACGGCCACCCAAGTTAGAGACCACTCCGCCACCCAAGCCAGAGACCACTCGGGCACACAGCCAGAGACCACTCGGCCATCCAAGAAAGAGACTACTGAGCCACCCAAGCCAGAGACCACTCGGCCACCCAAGTTAGAGACCACTCCGCCAACCAAGCCAGAGACCACTCGGGCACACAAGCCAGAGGCCACTCGGCCACCCAAGCCAGAGACCACTCGGGCACACAAGCCAGATACCACTCGGCCACCCAAGTTAGAGACCACTCGGGAACACAAGCCAGAGACCACTCGCCCATCCAAACCAGAGACCACTCGGCCACCCAAGTTAGAGACCACTCCGCCAACCAAGGCAGAGACCACTCGGGCACACAAGCCAGATACCACTCGGCCACCCAAGTCAGAGAGCACTCGGCCACCCAAGTTAGAGAACACTCCGCCACCCAAGCCAGAGACCACTCGGGCACACAAGCCAGAGACCACTCTGCCACCCAAGCCAGAGACCACTCGGCCACCCAAGCCAGAGACCATTCGGCCACCCAAGCCAGAGACCACTCGGCCACCCAAGTTAGAGACCACTCTGCCACACAAGCCAGAGACCACTCGGCCATCCAAGCCAGAGACCACTCGGCCACACAAGCCAGAAAAAACTCTGCCATACACGCCAGAGACCACTCGGCCACCCAAGACAGAGGCCACTCGGCCATCCAATCCAGAGGCCACTCGGCCACCCAAGTCAGAGACCACACGGCCACCCAAGTTAGAGACCACTCCGCCACCCAAGCCAGAGACCACTCGGGCACACAGCCAGATACCACTCGGCCATCCAAGAAAGAGACTACTGAGCCACCCAAGCCAGAGACCACTCGGCCACCCAAGTTAGAGACCACTCCGCCAACCAAGCCAGAGACCACTCGGGCACACAAGCCAGAGACCACTCGGCCACCCAAGCCAGAGACCACTCGGGCACACAAGCCAGATACCACTCGGCCACCCAAGTTAGAGACCACTCGGGCACACAAGCCAGAGACCACTCGCCCATCCAAACCAGAGACCACTCGGCCACCCAAGTTAGAGACCACTCCGCCAACCAAGGCAGAGACCACTCGGGCACACAAGCCAGATACCACTCGGCCACCCAAGTCAGAGACCACTCGGCCACCCAAGTTAGAGACCACTCCGCCACCCAAGCCAGAGACCACTCGGGCACACAAGCCAGAGACCACTCTGCCACCCAAGCCAGAGACCACTCGGCCACCCAAGCCAGAGACCATTCGGCCACCCAAGCCAGAGACCACTCGGCCACCCAAGTTAGAGACCACTCTGCCACACAAGCCAGAGACCACTCGGCCATCCAAGCCAGAGACCACTCGGCCACACAATCCAGAAAAAACTCTGCCATACACGCCAGAGACCACACTGCCACCCAAGCCAGAGGCCACTCGGCCATCCAAGCCAGAGGCCATTCGGCCACCCAAGTCAGAGACCACCCGGCCACCCAAGTTAGAGACCACTCCGTCACCCAAGCCAGAGACCACTCGTGCACACAAGCCAGAGACCACTCGGCCATCAAATAAAGAGACCACTGAGCCACCCAAACCAGAGACCATTCGGTCACCCAAGCCAGCGACCAGTCTTCCACCCAAGCCAGAGACCACTCGGCCACCCAAGCCAGAGACCACTCGGCCACCCAAGCCAGCGACCACTCTTCCACCCAAGCCAGAGACCACTCGGGCACTCAAGCCAGTGACCACTCTGCCACTCAAGCCAGAGACCACTCCGCTACCAAAGACAGATAACAGGCCGCCACTCACACCACAGACCACTCGGCCACCCAAGCCAGAGACCACTCTACCACCCAAGCCAGAGGCCAATCTGCCACCTAAGCCAGAGACCACTCCGCCACCCACACCTTGACCACCCTGCCAACACGCAAGAGGCCACTCGGCCACCCAAGTTAGAGACAACTCCGCCAACATAGCCAGAGACCACTCGGGCACACAAGCCAGAGACTACTCCGCCACCCAAGCCAGAGACCACTCCGCCACCCAAGCCAGAGACCACTCGGCCACCCAAGCCAGAGTCCACTCGGGCACACAAGCCGGAGAGCACTCGGCCACCCAAGCCAGAGAAAACTCTGCCATACACGCCAGAGACCACACTGCCACCCAAGCCAGAGACCACTCGGGCACACAAGCCAGAGACCACCCGGCCACCCAAGTTAGAGACCACTCGGGCACCCAAGCCAGAGACCACTCGGCCATCCAAGCCAGAGACCACTCGGCCACCCAAGCCAGAGACCACTCTGCCACCCAAGCCAGAGACAATTCGGCCACCCAAGCCAGAAACCACTCGGCCACCCAAGGCAGAGACCACACTGCCACCCAAGCC
This sequence comes from Scyliorhinus torazame, assembly GCF_047496885.1. Classification (NCBI taxonomy): domain Eukaryota; kingdom Metazoa; phylum Chordata; class Chondrichthyes; order Carcharhiniformes; family Scyliorhinidae; genus Scyliorhinus; species Scyliorhinus torazame. The sequence continues at coordinate 135,245,345 of NC_092726.1, read as the reverse complement.
AGAGACCACTCCGGCACACAAGCCAGAGACCATTCGGCCACCCAAGCCAGAGACCACTGAGCCACCCAAGCCAGAGACCACTCGGCCTCCCAAACCAGAGACCACTCTGCCATACACGCCAGAGACCACTCGCCCATCCAAACCAGAGACCACTCGCCCACCCAAGCCAGAGTTCACTCGCCCACCCAAGCCAGAGACCACTCGCCCATCCAAACCAGAGACCACTCTGCCACTTAAGGCAGAGACCACTCCGACACCAAAGACAGATAACAGGCCGCCACTCACACCATAGACCACTCGGCCACCCAAGCCAGAGACCACTCCGCCACCCACACCTTAGACCACCCTGCCAACACGCCAGAGGCCATTCGGCCACCCAAGCCAGAGACAACTCTGCCACCCAAGCCAGAGACCACTCGGCCACCCAAGCCAGAGACCACTCGCCCATCCAAACCAGAGACCACTCGCCCACCCAAGCCAGAGTTCACTCGCCCACCCAAGCCAGAGACCACTCGCCCATCCAAACCAGAGACCACTCTGCCACTTAAGGCAGAGACCACTCCGACACCAAAGACAGATAACAGGCCGCCACTCACACCATAGACCACTCGGCCACCCAAGCCAGAGACCACTCCGCCACCCACACCTTAGACCACCCTGCCAACACGCCAGAGGCCATTCGGCCACCCAAGCCAGAGACAACTCTGCCACCCAAGCCAGAGACCACTCCGCCACCAAAGACAGATAACAGGCCGCCACTCACACCATAGACCACTCGGCCACCCAAGCCAGAGACCACTCCGCCACCCACACCTTAGACCACCCTGCCAACACGCCAGAGGCCATTCGGCCACCCAAGCCAGAGACAACTCTGCCACCCAAGCCAGAGACCACTCGGCCACCCAAGCCAGAGACCACTCGGACACCCAAGCCAGAGACCACTCTGCCATACACGCCAGAGACCACACAGCCACCCAAGCCAGTGGCCACTCGGCCATCCAATCCAGAGGCCACTCGGCCTCCCAATTCAGAGACCACACGGCCACCCAAGTTAGAGACCACTCCGCCACCCAAGCCAGAGGACACACGGGCACACAATCCAGAGACCACTCGGCCATCCAAGAAAGAGACTAATGAGCCACCCAAGCCAGAGGCCACTCGGCCACCCAAGTTAGAGACAACTCCGCCAACCAAGCCAGAGACCACTCGGGCACACAAGCCAGAGACCACTCGGCCACCCAAGCCAGAGACCACTCGGGCACACAAGCCAGATACCACTCGGCCACCCAAGTTAGAGACCACTCGGGCACTCAAGCCAGAGACCACTCGCCCATCCAAACCAGAGACCACTCGGCCACCCAAGTTAGAGACCACTCCGCCAACCAAGCCAGAGACCACTCGGGCACACAAGCCAGATACCACTCGGCCATCCATGACAGAGACCACTCGGCCACCCAAGCCAGAGACCACTCGGGCACACAAGCCAGATACCACTCGGCCACCCAAGTTAGAGACCACTCGGGCACACAAGCCAGAGACCACTCTGCCACCCAAGCCAGAGACCACTCGGCCACCAAAGCCTGAGACCATTCGGCCACCCAAGCCAGAGACCACTCGGCCACCCAAGTTAGAGACCACTCTGCCACACAAGCCAGAGACCACTCGGCCATCCAAGCCAGAGACCACTGAGCCACTCAAGCCAGAGACCACTCGGCCACACAAGCCAGAAAAAACTCTGCCATACACGCCAGAGACCACACTGCCACCCAAGCCAGAGGCCACTCGGCCATCCAAGCCAGAGGCCATTCGGCCACCCAAGTCAGAGACCTCCCGGCCACCCAAGTTAGAGACCACTCCGTCACCCAAGCCAGAGACCACTCGTGCACACAAGCCAGAGACCACTCGGCCATCCAATAAAGAGACCACTGAGCCACCCAAACCAGGGACCATTCGGTCACCCAAGCCAGCGACCACTCTTCCACCCAAGCCAGAGACCACTCGGGCACTCAAGCCAGTGACCACTCTTCCACCCAAGCCAGAGACCACTCGGACACTCAAGCCAGTGACCACTCGGCCACCCAAGCCAGAGACCACTCTGCCACTCAAGCCAGAGACCACTCCGCTACCAAAGACAGATAACAGGCCGCCACTCACACCACAGACCACTCGGCTACCCAAGCCAGAGACCACTCTACCACCCAAGCCAGAGGCCAATCTGCCACCTAAGCCAGAGACCACTCCGCCACCCACACCTTAGACCACCCTGCCAACACGCCAGAGGCCACTCGGCCACCCAAGCCAGAGACCACTCTGCCACCCAAGCCAGAGACCACTCGGCCACCCAAGTTAGAGACAACTCCGCTAACCAAGCCAGAGACCACTCGGGCACACAAGCCAGAGACTACTCCGCCACCCAAGCCAGAGAACACTCCGCCACCCAAGCCGGAGACCACTCGGCCATCTAAGCCAGAGACCACTCGGCCACCCAAGCCAGAGAAAACTCTGCCATACACGCCAGAGACCACACTGCCACCCAAGTTAGAGACCACTCGGGCACCCAAGCCAGAGACCACTCGGCCATCCAAGAAAGAGACCACTCGGCCACCCAAGTTAGAGACCACTCCGCCAACCAAGCCAGAGACCACTCGGGCACACAAGCCAGAGACCACTCGGCCATCCAAGCCAGAGACCACTCTGCCACCCAAGCCAGAGGACACACGGCCACCTAAGACAGAGGCCACACGGCCACCCAAGCCAGAGACCACTCGGGCACACAAGCCAGAGACCACTCGGCCACCCAAGACAGAGGCCACTCGGCCACCCAAGCCAAAGACCATTCGGCCACCCAAGCCAGAGACCACTCGGCCACCCAAATTAGAGACCACTCGGGCACACAAGCCAGAGACCACTCTGCCACCCAAGCCAGAGACCACTCGGCCACCAAAGCCTGAGACCATTCGGCCACCCAAGCCAGAGACCACTCGGCCACCCAAGTTAGAGACCACTCTGCCACACAAGCCAGAGACCACTCGGCCATCCAAGCCAGAGACCACTGAGCCACTCAAGCCAGAGACCACTCGGCCACACAAGCCAGAAAAAACTCTGCCATACACGCCAGAGACCACACTGCCACCCAAGCCAGAGGCCACTCGGCCATCCAAGCCAGAGGCCATTCGGCCACCCAAGTCAGAGACCTCCCGGCCACCCAAGTTAGAGACCACTCCGTCACCCAAGCCAGAGACCACTCGTGCACACAAGCCAGAGACCACTCGGCCATCCAATAAAGAGACCACTGAGCCACCCAAACCAGGGACCATTCGGTCACCCAAGCCAGCGACCACTCTTCCACCCAAGCCAGAGACCACTCGGGCACTCAAGCCAGTGACCACTCTTCCACCCAAGCCAGAGACCACTCGGGCACTCAAGCCAGTGACCACTCGGCCACCCAAGCCAGAGACCACTCTGCCACTCAAGCCAGAGACCACTCCGCTACCAAAGACAGATAACAGGCCGCCACTCACACCACAGACCACTCGGCTACCCAAGCCAGAGACCACTCTACCACCCAAGCCAGAGGCCAATCTGCCACCTAAGCCAGAGACCACTCCGCCACCCACACCTTAGACCACCCTGCCAACACGCCAGAGGCCACTCGGCCACCCAAGCCAGAGACCACTCTGCCACCCAAGCCAGAGACCACTCGGCCACCCAAGTTAGAGACAACTCCGCTAACCAAGCCAGAGACCACTCGGGCACACAAGCCAGAGACTACTCCGCCACCCAAGCCAGAGACCACTCCGCCACCCAAGCCGGAGACCACTCGGCCATCTAAGCCAGAGACCACTCGGCCACCCAAGCCAGAGAAAACTCTGCCATACACGCCAGAGACCACACTGCCACCCAAGTTAGAGACCACTCGGGCACCCAAGCCAGAGACCACTCGGCCATCCAAGAAAGAGACCACTCGGCCACCCAAGTTAGAGACCACTCCGCCAACCAAGCCAGAGACCACTCGGGCACACAAGCCAGAGACCACTCGGCCATCCAAGCCAGAGACCACTCTGCCACCCAAGCCAGAGGACACACGGCCACCTAAGACAGAGGCCACACGGCCACCCAAGCCAGAGACCACTCGGGCACACAAGCCAGAGACCACTCGGCCACCCAAGACAGAGGCCACTCGGCCACCCAAGCCAAAGACCACTCGGCCACCCAAACCAGAGACTACTCAGCCACAAAAGCCAGAGGCCACTCGGTCACTCAAGCCAGATACCACAACGCCACCCAAGCCAGAGACCACTCGGCCATACACGCCAGAGACCACTCGGCCATCCAAGACAGAGACCACTCGGCCACCCAAGCCAGAGACCACTCTGCCACCCAAGACAGAGAGCACTCGGCCACCCAAGCCAGAGACCACTCTGCCACCCAAGCTAGAGACCACTCGGCCATCTAAGACAGAGACCACTCAGCCATACACGCCAGAGACCACTCGGCCACCCAAGACAGAGACCAGTCGGGCACCCAAGCCAGAGACCATTGAGCCACCCAAGCCAGAGACCACTGAGCCACTCAAGCCAGAGACCACTCCGCCACCAAAGACAGAGAACAGGCCGCCCCTCACACCATAGACCACTCGGCCACCCAAGCCAGAGACTACGCTACCACCCAAGACATGGGCCACCTAAGCCAGAGACTACTCCGCCACCCACACCTTAGACCACCCTGCCAACACGCCAGAGACCACTCGGTCACCAAAGCCTGAGCCCGCTCGGGCACTCAAACCAGAGACTACTCAGTCACCCAAGCCAGAGACCACTCGGGCACTCAAGACAGAGACCACTCGGCCACCCAAGCCAGAGACCACTCGGCCATCCAAGCCAGAGACCATTGAGCCACCCAAGCCAGAGACCACTCCGCTACTAAAGACAGATAACAGGCCGCCACTCACACCATAGACCACTCGGCCACCCAAGCCAGAGACCACTCGGCCACCCAAGCCAGAGACCACTCGGCCACCCAAGCCAGAGACCATTGAGCCACCCAAGCCAGAGACCACTCTGCCACTCAAGCCAGAGACCACTCCGCTACTAAAGACAGATAACAGGCCGCCACTCACACCATAGACCACTCGGCCACCCAAGCCAGAGACCACTCGGCCACCCAAGCCAGAGACCACTCGGCCACCAAAGCCAGAGACCACTCTGCCACCCAAGCCAGAGACCACTCGGCCACCCAAGGCAGAGACCACTCGGCTACCCAAGTCAGAGACCACTCTGCCACCCAAGCCAGAGACCACTCGGGCCCACAAGCCAGAGACCACTCGGCCATCCAAGCCAGAGACCACCATGCCACCCTAGCCAGAGACCACTCGGCCACCCAAGCCAGAGGCCACTCGGCCATCCAAGCCAGAGGCAACTCGGCCACCCAAGTCAGAGACCACCCGGCCACCCAAGTTAGACTCCGTCACCCAAGCCAGATACCACTCGGGCACACAAGCCAGAGACCACTCGGCCATCCTAAAAGAGACCACTGAGCCACCCAAGCCAGAGACCACTCGGTCACCCATGCCAGAGACCACTCTGCCATACACGCCAGAGACCACTCTGCCACCCAAGCCAGAGGCCACTCGGCCACCCAAGCCAGAGGCTACTCGGCCACCCAAGACAGAAACCATTCGGCCACCCAAGCCAGAGGCCACTCGGTCACCCAAGCCAGAGGCCACTCGGCCACCCAAGACAGAGACCACTCGGCCACCCAAGTTAGAGACCACTCCGCCAACCAAGCCAGAGACCACTCGGGCACACAAGCCAGAGACCACTCCGCCACCCAAGCCAGAGACCACTCGGGCACACAAGCCAGAGACCACTCAGCCACCCAAGCCAGAGACCACTCGGGCACACAAGCCAGAGACCACTCCGCCACCCAAGCCAGAGACCATTCGGGCACACAAGCCAGAGACCACTCGGCCATCTATGCCAGAGACCACTCTGCCACCCAAGCCAGAGGCCACTCGGCCACCCAAGACAGAGAACACTCGGCCACCCAAGTTAGAGACCACTCCGCCACACAAGCCAGAGACCACTCGGGCACACAAGCCAGAGACCACTCGGCCATCCACGCCAGAGACCACTCGGGCACACACGCCAGGGACCACTCGGCCACCTAAGCCAGAGACCACTCGGTCACTCAAGCCACAGACCACTCGCCCATCCATACCAGAGACCAATCAGTCACTAAAGCCTGAGACCACTGGGCCACCCAAACCAGATACTACTCAGTCACCCAAGCCAGAGGTCTCTCGGTCACTCAAGCCACAGAACACTCCGCCACCCAAGCCCGAGACCACTCGGCCATCCAAGCCAGAGACCACTCGGCCATCCAAGCCAGAGACCACTCGGGCACACAAGCCAGAGACCATTGAGCCACCCAAGCCAGAGACCACACTGCCATACACGCCAGAGACCACGCGGCCACCAAAGACAGAGACCACTCGGGCACCCAAGCCAGAGACCATTGAGCCACGCAAGCCAGAGACCACTCTGCCACTCAAGCCAGAGACCACTCCGCCACCAAAGACAGATAACAGGCCGCCACTCACACCTTAGACCACTCGGTCACTCAAGCCACAGACCACTCCGCCACCCAAACCAGAGACCACTCGGTCACCAAAGCCTGAGACCACTCGGCCATCCAAACCAGAGACTACTCAGTCACGCAAGACAGAGACCACTCGGCCCTCCATGCCAGAGACCACTCTGCAATACACGCCTGAGACCACTCGGCCACCCAAGACAGAGATCACTCGGGCACACAAGCCAGAGGCCACTCGGCCATCCATGCCAGAGACCACTCGGGCACTCAAGCCAGAGGCCACTCGGCCAGCCAAGACAGAGACCACTCGGCCACCCACGTTAGAGACCACTCCGCCACCCAAGCCAGAGACCACTCGGCCACCCAAGCCAGAGACCACTCGGGCACACAAGCCAGAGATCACTCGGCCATCCAAGCCAGAGACCATTGAGCCACCCAAGCCAGAGACCACTCGGCCAGCCAAGTAAGAGGCCACTCTTCCACCCAAGCCAGAGACCACTCGGGCACACAAGCCAGAGACCACTCGGCCATCCATGCCAGAGACCACTCGGGCACCCAAGCCAGAGACCACTCGGCCAGCCAAGACAGAGACCACTCGGCCACCCAAGTTTGAGACCACTCCGCCACCCAAGCCAGAGACCACTCGGCCACCCAAGCCAGAGACCACTCGGGCACACAAGCCAGAGATCACTCAGCCATCCAAGCCAGAGACCACTGAGCCACCCAAGCCAGAGACCACTCTGCCACCCAAGCCAGAGACCATTGTGCCACCCAAGCCAGAGACCACTCAGCCATCCAAGCCAGAGACCACTCGGCCATCCAAGCCAGAGACCACTCGGCCACCCAAGCCAGAGACCATTGAGCCACCCAAGCCAGAGACCACTCAGCCATCCAAGCCAGAGACCACTCGGCCATCCAAGCCAGAGACCACTCGGCCACCCAAGCCAGAGACCACTCTGCCACTCAAGCCAGAGACCACTCCGCCACCAAAGACAGATAACAGGCCGCCCCTCACACCATAGACCACTCTGCCACCTAAGCCAGAGACCACTCCGCCACCCACACCTTAGACCACCCTTCCAACACGCCAGAGATCACTCGGTCACCCAAGCCAGAGACCACTCTGCCATACACGCCAGAGACCACTCCGCCACCCAAGCCGGAGCCCACTCGGCCACCCAAGCCAGAGACCACTCTTCCACCCAAGCCAGAGACCACTCGGGCGCACAAGCCAGAGACCACTCCGCCACCCAAGCCAGAGACCATTCGGGCACACAATGCAGAGACCACCCGGCCATCCAAGCCAGAGACCACTCTGCCACCCAAGCCAGAGACCACTCTGCCACCCAAGCCAGAGACCACTCCGCCACCCAAGCCAGAGACAACTCGGCCACCCAAGCCAGAGACCACTCTGCCATACACGCCAGAGACCACTCCGCCACCCAAGCCGGAGCCCACTCGGCCACCCAAGCCAGAGACCACTCTTCCACCCAAGCCAGAGACCACTCGGGCACACAAGCCAGAGACCACTCCGCCACCCAAGCCAGAGACCACTCTGCCACCCAAGCCAGAGACCACTCTGCCACCCAAGCCAGAGACCACTCGGCCACCCAAGCCAGAGACCACTCTGCCATACACGACAGAGGACACTATGCACCCAAGCCAGAGACAACCTCGCCACCCATACCAGAGACCACTCCGCCACCTAAGCCAGATAGCAGACCGCCAATCAAACCACAGACCACTCGGCCTCCCAAGCCAGATACCATTGCGCCATACACGCCAGAGACCACTCGGCCATCCAAGCCAGAGACCACTCTACCACCCAAGCCAGAGGCCACTCGGCCACTAAAGCCAGAGAACACCGCCACCAAAGCCAGATAACAGACCGCCACTCACACCACAGACCACACGGCCACACAAGCCAGAGACCACTCGGCCACCCAAGTTAGAGACCACTCCGCCACCTAAGCCTGAGACGACTCGGGCACAGAAGGCAGGGACCACTCGGCCATCCAAGCCAGAGACCACTGAGCCACCCAAGCCAGGGACCACTCGCTCACACAAGCCAGAGACCACTCGGCCACACAAGCCAGAGAACACTACGCCACCAACGCCAGATAACAGACCGCCACTCACAGCTTATACCACTCGGCCTCCCAAGGCAGATACCACTCCGTCATACACGACAGAGACCACTCTACCACACAAGCCAGAGACCACTCTGCCACCTAAGACAGAGACCACTCCGCCACCCACATCTTAGACCACCCTGCCAACACGCCAGAGGCCACTCGGCCACTCAAGCCAGATACCTCACCGCCACCACAGCCAGAGACAACTTCGCCACCCATACCAGAGACCACTCTGCCACCAACGCCAGATAACAGACCGCCACACACACCGTAGACCACTCGGCCATCCAAGCCAGATACAACTACGCCATACACGCCAGAGAACATTCTACTACCCAAGGCAGAGGCCACTCGGCCACCCAATCCAGAGGCCACTCTGCCACCCAAGCCAGAGGCCACTCTGCCACCCACACCAGATACCACTCTGCCACCCAAGCCAGAGGCCACTCTGCCACCCAGCCCAGAGGCCACACCGTCACCCACACCAGAGACCACTCGGCACACAAGCCAGATACCACGCTGCCATACATGACAGAGACCACGCGGCCACCCAAGCCAGAGACCACTCGGGCACACAAGCCAGAGACCACTCGGCCATCCAAGCCAGAGACCACTGAGCCAACCAAGCCAGAGACCACACTGCCACCCAAGCCAGAGGCCACTCGGCCATCCAACCCAGAGGCCACTCGGCCACCCAAGTCAGAGACAACTCGGCCACCCAAGCCAGAGACCACTCGGGCACACAAGCCAGACACCACTCGGCCATCCAAGAAAGAGACCACTGAGCCACCCAAGCCAGAGACCACTCGGTCACCCAAGCCAGAGACCATTCGGCCATCCAAGCCAGAGACCACTCTGCCACACAAGCCAGTGGCCACTCGGCCACCCAAGTTAGAGACCACTCCGCCACCCAAGCCAGAGACCACTCTGCCACCCAAGCCAGAGGCCACTCGGCCACCCATGACAGAGTCCACTCGGCCACCCAAGTTAGAGACCACTCCGCCACCCAAGCCAGAGACCACTCGGCCACCCAAGCCAGAGACCACTCGGGCACACAAGCCCGAGACCACTCAGCCACCCAAGCCAGAGACCACCCGGGCACACAATGCAGAGACCACTCCGCCACCCAAGTCAGAGACCATTCGGGCACACAATGCAGAGACCACGCGGCCATCCAAGCCAGAGACCACTCTGCCACCCAAGCCAGAGACCACTCGGCCACCCAAGCCAGAGACCACTCTGCCATACACGCCAGAGGACACACTGCACCCAAGCCAGAGTCAACCTCGCCACCCATACCAGAGACCACTCGGCCACCCAAGCCAGAGACAACTCCGCCACCTAAGCCAGATAAAAGACCAGCACTCACACCACAGACCACTCGGCCTCCCAAGACAGAGACCACTCCGCCATACACGCCAGAGACCACTCGGCCATCCAAGCCAGAGGCCACTCGGCCACCCAAGCCAGAGACCACCCTGCCACTATAGCCAGAGAACACTCCGCCACCAAAGCTAGATAACAGACCGCCACTCACACCACAGACCGCTCGGCCACCCAAGCCAGAGGCCACTCGGCCACCCAAGACAGAGACCACTCGGCCACCCAAGTTAGAGACCACTCCGCCACCCAAGCCTGAGACGACTCGGGCACAGAAGGCAGAGACCACTCGGCCATCTAAGCCAGAGACCACTGAGCCACCCAAGCCAGGGACCACTCGCTCACACAAGCCAGAGACCACTCGGCCACCCAAGCCAGAGACCACTCGGCCATCCAAGCCAGAGACCACTCCGCCACCCAATCCAGAGACTACTCGGGCACCCAAGTCAGATACCACTCCGCCATACACGCCAGAGACCACTCTGCCTTACACGCCAGGGGCCGCCCGGCCACCCAAGACAGAGGCCACTCTGCCAGCCATACCAGAGACCACTCCGCCACCAACGCCAGATAACAGACCGCCACTCACACGTTAGACCACTCGGCCTCCCAAGGCAGATACCACTCCGCCATACACGGCAGAGACCACTCTACCACACAAGCCAGAGACCACTCTGCCACCTAAGACAGAGACCACTCCGCCACCCACATCTTAGACCACCCTGCCAACACGCCAGAGGCCACTCGGCCACTCAAGCCAGATACCTCACCGCCACCACAGCCAGAGACAACTTCGCCACCCATACCAGAGACCACTCTGCCACCAACGCCAGATAACAGACCGCCACTCACACCGTAGACCACTCGGCCATCCAAGCCAGATACCACTCCGCCATACACGCCAGATAAAAGACCAGCACTCACACCACAGACCACTCGGCCTCCCAAGACAGAGACCACTCCGCCATACACGCCAGAGACCACTCGGCCATCCAAGCCAGAGGCCACTCGGCCACCCAAGCCAGAGACCACCCTGCCACTATAGCCAGAGAACACTCCGCCACCAAAGCTAGATAACAGACCGCCACTCACACCACAGACCACTCGGCCACCCAAGCCAGAGGCCACTCGGCCACCCAAGACAGAGACCACTCGGCCACCCAAGTTAGAGACCACTCCGCCACCCAAGCCTGAGACGACTCGGGCACAGAAGGCAGAGACCACTCCGCCATCTAATCCAGAGACCACTGAGCCACCCAAGCCAGGGACCACTCGCTCACACAAGCCAGAGACCACTCGGCCACCCAAGCCAGAGACCACTCGGCCATCCAAGCCAGAGACCACTCCGCCACCCAATCCAGAGACCACTCGGGCACCCAAGTCAGATACCACTCCGCCATACACGCCAGAGACCACTCTACCACCCAAGTCAGAGACCACTCCGACACCCACACCAGATACCACTCTGCCTTACACGCCAGGGGCCGCCCGGCCACCCAAGACAGAGGCCACTCTGCCAGCCATACCAGATACCACTCTGTCATCCACACCAGATACCACTCTGCCACCCACACCAGAGACCACTCCGCCACCAACGCCAGATAACAGACCGCCACCCACACCATAGACCACTCCGCCTCCCAAGGCAGATACCACTCCGCCATACACGACAGAGACCACTCTACCACACAAGCCAGAGACCACTCTGCCACCTAAGACAGAGACCACTCCGCCACCCACATCTTAGACCACCCTGCCAACACGCCAGAGGCCACTCGGCCACTCAAGCCAGATACCTCACCGCCACCACAGCCAGAGACAACTTCGCCACCCATACCAGAGACCACTCTGCCACCAACGCCAGATAAGAGACCGCCACACACACCGTAGACCACTAGGCCATCCAAGCCAGATACCACTCCGCCATACACCCCAGAGAACATTCTACTACCCAAGGCAGAGGCCACTCTGCCACCCACACTAGATACCACTCTGCCACCCAAGCCAGAGGCCACTCTGCCACCCAGCACAGAGGCCACACCGTCACCCACACCAGAGACCACTCGGCCACACAAGCCAGATGCCACGCTGCCATACGCGCCAGAGACCACTCGGCCATCCAAGCCAGAGACCACTCTGCCACCCAAGCCAGATACCACTCTGCCATACTGGCCAGAGACGACACGGCCACCCAAACCAGAGACCACTGTGCCACAAATTGCATCTTCAATGATTTTCCCAAATCCGACATCACCATCGTCCGGTATCAGCATTCGGAGGGGTTTTAAACTCAAACTTAAGCCGGAAAACTCCCGGAACAATCATCAAATCATCAACTGAGAGAGTGGCTTTTATCACTCTGCAGGGAGTGAGTGAGGGAATGGGATGGAGTGAGTGAGGGACGGGAGTGGGATGGAGTGAATGAGGGAAGGGATGGGGTAGTGTGAGTGAGTGAGGGGAGTGGGATGGAGTGAGTGAGGGTGGGGAGTGGGATGGAGTGAGTGAATGAGGGGAGTGGGATGGAGTGAGTGAGGGGAGTGGGATGGAGTGAGTGAGGGGAGTGGGGTTGAGTGAGTGACGGGAGTGGGATGGAGTGAGTGAGGGGAGAGGGGTGGAGTGAGTGAGTGAGGGGAGTGGGATGGAGCGAGTGAGGGGAGTGGGGTGGAGTGAGTGAGTGAGGGGAGCGGGATGGAGTGAGTGAGCGTAGTGGGGTGGAGTAAGTGAGTGAGGGGAGTGGTTTGGAGTGAGTGAGGGGAGTGGGGTGGAGTGAGTGAGGGGAGTGGGATGGAGTGAGTGAGTGAGGGGAGTGGGATGGAGTGAGTGAGTGAGGGGAGTGGGGTGGAGTGAGTGAGTGAGGGGAGTGGGGTAGAGTGAGTGAGGGGAGTGGGGTGGAGTGAGTGAAGGGAGTGGGGTGGAGTGAGTGAGGGGAGTGGGATGGAGTGAGTGAGGGGAGTGAGGTGGAGTGAGTGAGTGAGGGGAGTGGGATGGAGTGAGTAAGGGGAGTGGGGTGGAGTGAGTGAGTGAGGGGAGAGGGATGGAGTGAGTGAGTGAGGGGAGTGTGGAGGAGTGAGTGAGTGAGGGGAGTGGGGTGGAGTGAGTGAGTGAGGGGAGTGGGGTAGAGTGAGTGAGGGGAGTGGGGTGGAGTGAGTGAGTGAGGGGAGTGGGGTAGAGTGAGTGAGGGGAGTGGGGTGGAGTGAGTGAAGGGAGTGGGGTGGAGTGAGTGAGGGGAGTGGGATGGAGTGAGTGAGGGGAGTGAGGTGGAGTGAGTGAGTGAGGGGAGTGGGATGGAGTGAGTAAGGGGAGTGGGATGGAGTGAGTGAGTGAGGGGAGAGGGATGGAGTGAGTGAGTGAGGGGAGTGTGGAGGAGTGAGTGAGGGGAGTGGGGTGGAGTGAGTGAGGGGAGTGGGATGGAGTGAGTGAGTGAGGGGAGTGGGATGGAGTGAGTGAGTGAGGGGAGTGGGGTGGAGTGAGTGAGTGAGGGGAGTGGGATGGAGTGAGTGAGGGGAGTGTAGTAGAGTGAGTGAGGGGAGTGGGGTGGAGCGAGTGAGGGGAGCGAGGTGGAGTGAGTGAGTGAGGGGAGTGGGATGGAGTGAGTGACTGATTGGAGTGGGGTGGAGTGAGTGAGGGGAGTGTGGTGGAGTGAGTGAGGGGAGTGGGGTGGAGTGAGTGAGGGGAGTGGGGTGGAGTGAGTGAGGGGAGTGGGATGCAGTGAGTGAGGGGAGTGGGATTGAGTGAGTGAGTGAGGGGAGTGGGGTGGAGTGAGTGAGTGAGGGGAGTGAAATGGAGTGAGTGAGGTATGTGAGTGTGGTGGAGTGAGAGAGTGCGGGGAGTGGGATGGAGAGAGTGAGTGAGGGGAGTGGAATGGATTGAGTGAGTGAGGGGAGTGGAATGTAGTTTCTCTCTCTCTCGTACCTATTCTCTCTCTCTTGCTGTATTTCTCTCTCTCACTCATTCTCTCTATCTTGCTGTATCTCTCTCACACTCATTCTCTCTATCTTGCTGTATCTCTCTCTCACACACATTCTCTCTGTCTTGCTGTATCTCTCTCTCACACACACATTCTCTCTATCTTGCGGTTTCTCTCTCTCACACACATTCTCTCTTTCTTGCTGTGTCTCTCTCACACACACATTCTCTCTATCTTGCTGTATTTCTCTCTCTCACTCATTCTCTCTATCTTGCTGTATCTCTCTCACACTCATTCTCTCTATTTTGCTGTATCTCTCTCTCACACACATTCTCTCTATCTTGCTGTGTCTCTCTCACACACATTCTCTCTATCTTGCTGCATCTCTCTCTCATTCATTCTCTCTAGGTTGCTGTATCTCTCTCAAACACTCATTCTCTCTATCTTGCGTATCTCTCTCTCACACTCATTATCGATTTCATGCTGTATCTCTCACTCAGACACATTCTCTCTATCTTGCTGTATCTCTCTCTCACACACTCATTCTCACTATCTTGCTGTATCTCTCTCTCACACACATTATCTCTCTCTTTCTGTGTCTCTCTCACACACACATTTTCTATATTATGCTGTATCTCTCTCTCACACACATTCTCTCTATCTTGCTGTGTCTCTCACACACACACTTTCCCTATCTTTCTTATCGCTCTCTCACACACACATTCTCTCTATCTTGCTGCATTTCTTCTCTCTCACACATTCTCTCTATCTTGCAGAATCTCTCTCACACACACATTCTCTCTAACTTGCTGTATCTACCTCTCGCACACAAGTTCTCTCTATCTTGCTGTATCTCTCTCTCTCACTCATTCTCTCCATCATGCTGCGTCTCTCACTTACACACATTCTCTCTATCTTGCTGTATCTCTCTCTCACACACACATTCTCTCTATCTTGCTGCATCTCTCTCTCTCACTCATTCTCTCTATCTTGCTGTATCTCTCTCACACTCATTCTCTCTATTTTGCTGTATCTCTCTCTCACACACATTCTCTCTATCTTGCTGTGTCTCTCTCACACACATTCTCTCTATCTTGCTGCATCTCTCTCTCATTCATTCTCTCAAGGTTGCTGTATCTCTCTCAAACACTCATTCTCTCTATCTTGCGTATCTCTCTCTCACACTCATTATCGATTTCATGCTGTATCTCTCACTCAGACACATTCTCTCTATCTTGCTGTATCTCTCTCTCACACACTCATTCTCACTATCTTGCTGTATCTCTCTCTCACACATATTATCTCTCTCTTTCTGTGTCTCTCTCACACACACATTTTCTATATTATGCTGTAATTCTCTCTCACACACATTCTCTCTATCTTGCTGTATCTCTCTCTCACACACTCATTCTCACTATCTTGCTGTATCTCTCTCTCACACATATTATCTCTGTCTTGCTGTATCTCTCTCTCACACACACATTCTCTCTATCTTGCGGTTTCTCTCTCTCACACACATTCTCTCTTTCTTGCTGTGTCTCTCTCACACACACATTCTCTCTATCTTGCTGTATTTCTCTCTCTCACTCATTCTCTCTATCTTGCTGTATCTCTCTCACACTCATTCTCTCTATTTTGCTGTATCTCTCTCTCACACACATTCTCTCTATCTTGCTGTGTCTCTCTCACACACATTCTCTCTATCTTGCTGCATCTCTCTCTCATTCATTCTCTCTAGGTTGCTGTATCTCTCTCAAACACTCATTCTCTCTATCTTGCGTATCTCTCTCTCACACTCATTATCGATTTCATGCTGTATCTCTCACTCAGACACATTCTCTCTATCTTGCTGTATCTCTCTCTCACATACTCATTCTCACTATCTTGCTGTATCTCTCTCTCACACATATTATCTCTGTCTTGCTGTATCTCTCTCTCACACACACATTCTCTCTATCTTGCGGTTTCTCTCTCTCACACACATTCTCTCCTTCTTGCTGTGTCTCTCTCACACACACATTCTCTCTATCTTGCTGTATTTCTCTCTCTCACTCATTCTCTCTATCTTGCTGTATCTCTCTCACACTCATTCTCTCTATTTTGCTGTATCTCTCTCTCACACACATTCTCTCTATCTTGCTGTGTCTCTCTCACACACATTATCTCTATCTTGCTGCATCTCTCTCTCATTCATTCTCTCTAGGTTGCTGTATCTCTCTCAAACACTCATTCTCTCTATCTTGCGTATCTCTCTCTCACACTCATTATCGATTTCATGCTGTATCTCTCACTCAGACACATTCTCTCTATCTTGCTGTATCTCTCTCTCACACACTCATTCTCACTATCTTGCTGTATCTCTCTCTCACACACATTATCTCTCTCTTTCTGTGTCTCTCTCACACACACATTTTCTATATTATGCTGTATCTCTCTCTCACACACATTCTCTCTATCTTGCTGTGTCTCTCACACACACACTTTCCCTATCTTTCTTATCGCTCTCTCACACACACATTCTCTCTATCTTGCTGCATTTCTTCTCTCTCACACATTCTCTCTATCTTGCTGAATCTCTCTCACACACACATTCTCTCTAACTTGCTGTATCTACCTCTCGCACACACGTTCTCTCTATCTTGCTGTATCTCTCTCTCTCACTCATTCTCTCCATCATGCTGCGTCTCTCACTTACACACATTCTCTCTATCTTGCTGTATCTCTCTCTCACACACACATTCTCTCTATCTTGCTGCATCTCTCTCTCTCACTCATTCTCTCTATCTTGCTGTATCTCTCTCACACTCATTCTCTCTATTTTGCTGTATCTCTCTCTCACACACATTCTCTCTATCTTGCTGTGTCTCTCTCACACACATTCTCTCTATCTTGCTGCATCTCTCTCTCATTCATTCTCTCTAGGTTGCTGTATCTCTCTCAAACACTCATTCTCTCTATCTTGCGTATCTCTCTCTCACACTCATTATCGATTTCATGCTGTATCTCTCACTCAGACACATTCTCTCTATCTTGCTGTATCTCTCTCTCACACACTCATTCTCACTATCTTGCTGTATCTCTCTCTCACACATATTATCTCTCTCTTTCTGTGTCTCTCTCACACACACATTTTCTATATTATGCTGTAATTCTCTCTCACACACATTCTCTCTATCTTGCTGTATCTCTCTCTCACACACTCATTCTCACTATCTTGCTGTATCTCTCTCTCACACATATTATCTCTGTCTTGCTGTATCTCTCTCTCACACACACATTCTCTCTATCTTGCGGTTTCTCTCTCTCACACACATTCTCTCTTTCTTGCTGTGTCTCTCTCACACACACATTCTCTCTATCTTGCTGTATTTCTCTCTCTCACTCATTCTCTCTATCTTGCTGTATCTCTCTCACACTCATTCTCTCTATTTTGCTGTATCTCTCTCTCACACACATTCTCTCTATCTTGCTGTGTCTCTCTCACACACATTCTCTCTATCTTGCTGCATCTCTCTCTCATTCATTCTCTCTAGGTTGCTGTATCTCTCTCAAACACTCATTCTCTCTATCTTGCGTATCTCTCTCTCACACTCATTATCGATTTCATGCTGTATCTCTCACTCAGACACATTCTCTCTATCTTGCTGTATCTCTCTCTCACATACTCATTCTCACTATCTTGCTGTATCTCTCTCTCACACATATTATCTCTGTCTTGCTGTATCTCTCTCTCACACACACATTCTCTCTATCTTGCGGTTTCTCTCTCTCACACACATTCTCTCCTTCTTGCTGTGTCTCTCTCACACACACATTCTCTCTATCTTGCTGTATTTCTCTCTCTCACTCATTCTCTCTATCTTGCTGTATCTCTCTCACACTCATTCTCTCTATTTTGCTGTATCTCTCTCTCACACACATTCTCTCTATCTTGCTGTGTCTCTCTCACACACATTCTCTCTATCTTGCTGCATCTCTCTCTCATTCATTCTCTCTAGGTTGCTGTATCTCTCTCAAACACTCATTCTCTCTATCTTGCGTATCTCTCTCTCACACTCATTATCGATTTCATGCTGTATCTCTCACTCAGACACATTCTCTCTATCTTGCTGTATCTCTCTCTCACACACTCATTCTCACTATCTTGCTGTATCTCTCTCTCACACACATTATCTCTCTCTTTCTGTGTCTCTCTCACACACACATTTTCTATATTATGCTGTATCTCTCTCTCACACACATTCTCTCTATCTTGCTGTGTCTCTCACACACACACTTTCCCTATTTTCTTATCGCTCTCTCACACACACATTCTCTCTATCTTGCTGCATTTCTTCTCTCTCACACATTCTCTCTATCTTGCTGAATCTCTCTCACACACACATTCTCTCTAACTTGCTGTATCTACCTCTCGCACACACGTTCTCTCTATCTTGCTGTATCTCTCTCTCTCACTCATTCTCTCCATCATGCTGCGTCTCTCACTTACACACATTCTCTCTATCTTGCTGTATCTCTCTCTCACACACACATTCTCTCTATCTTGCTGCATCTCTCTCTCTCACTCATTCTCTCTATCTTGCTGTATCTCTCTCACACTCATTCTCTCTATTTTGCTGTATCTCTCTCTCACACACATTCTCTCTATCTTGCTGTGTCTCTCTCACACACATTCTCTCTATCTTGCTGCATCTCTCTCTCATTCATTCTCTCTAGGTTGCTGTATCTCTCTCAAACACTCATTCTCTCTATCTTGCGTATCTCTCTCTCACACTCATTATCGATTTCATGCTGTATCTCTCACTCAGACACATTCTCTCTATCTTGCTGTATCTCTCTCTCACACACTCATTCTCACTATCTTGCTGTATCTCTCTCTCACACATATTATCTCTCTCTTTCTGTGTCTCTCTCACACACACATTTTCTATATTATGCTGTAATTCTCTCTCACACACATTCTCTCTATCTTGCTGTGTCTCTCACACACACACTTTCCCTATCTTTCTTATCTCTCTCTCACACACACATTCTCTCTATCTTGCTGCATTTCTTCTCTCTCACACATTCTCTCTATCTTGCTGAATCTCTCTCACACACACATTCTCTCTAACTTGCTGTATCTACCTCTCGCACACACGTTCTCTCTATCTTGCTGTATCTCTCTCTCTCACACTCATTCTCGCTATCATGCTGCGTCTCTAACTTACACACATTCTCTCTATCTTGCTGTATCTCTCTCTCACACACACATTCTCTCTATCTTGCTGCATCTCTCTCTCTCACTCAGTCTCCCTATCTTGCTGTATCTCTCTCACACACACATTATCTTTATTTTGCTGTATTTCTCTCTCACACACATTCCCTCTATATTGCTGTAACTCTCTCTCACACATATTCTCCCTATCATGCTTTATCTCCCTCTCACCCTCATTCTCTATATTATGCTGTATCTCGCTCTCTCAATCACATTCTCTCTATCTTGCTGTGTCTCTCACACACACATTCTCCCTATCTTGAGTATCTCTCTCTCACACACTCATTCTCTCTATCTTGCTGTATCTCTCTCACCCTCATTCTCTATATTATGCTGTATCTATCTCTCTCAAACACATTCTCTCTTTCTTGCTGTGTCTCTCACACTCACATTCTCCCGATCTTGCTGTATCTCACTCTCACACACATTCTCTCCATCTTGCTGTATCTCACTCTCACCCTCATTCTCTATATTATGCTGTATATCTCTCTCACACAATCTCTCTATCTTGCCGTGTCTCTCACACACACACATTCTCCCTATCTTGAGTATCTCTCTCTTAGACACACATTCTATCTTTCTTGCTGTTTCTCTCTCTCACACACATTCTCTCTATCTTGCTGTATCTCTCGCTCACACATTCTCTCTATCTTGCTGTTTCTCTCTCTCACACACATTCACTCTGTCTTGCTGCATCTCTCTCACACACATTCTCTCTATCTTGCTGTATCTCTTCTCACACACATTCTCTCTATCTTGCTGTTTCTCTCTCTCACACACTTTCTCTCTCTCCTGCTGCATCTCTCTCACACACATTCTCTCTATCTTGCTGTATCTCTTCTCTCACACACATTCTCTCTATCTTGTTCTATCTCTCTCTCGCACACACATTCTCTCTATCTTACTGAGTCTCTCTCACACATATTCTCTCTATCTGGCTGTATCTCTCTCTCGCACGCACGTTCTCTCTGTCTTGCTGTATCTCTCTCTCTCTCACACTCATTCTTTCTATCTTGCTGTATTTCTCTCTCTCACTCATTCTCTCTATCTTGCTGTATCTCTCTCACACTCATTCTCTCTATTTTGCTGTATCTCTCTCTCACACACATTCTCTCTATCTTGCTGTGTCTCTCTCACACACATTCTCTCTATCTTGCTGCATCTCTCTCTCATTCATTCTCTCTAGGTTGCTGTATCTCTCTCAAACACTCATTCTCTCTATCTTGCGTATCTCTCTCTCACACTCATTATCGATTTCATGCTGTATCTCTCACTCAGACACATTCTCTCTATCTTGCTGTATCTCTCTCACACACTCATTCTCACTATCTTGCTGTATCTCTCTCTCACACACATTATCTCTCTCTTTCTGTGTCTCTCTCACACACACATTTTCTATATTATGCTGTATCTCTCTCTCACACACATTCTCTCTATCTTGCTGTGTCTCTCACACACACACTTTCCCTATCTTTCTTATCGCTCTCTCACACACACATTCTCTCTATCTTGCTGCATTTCTTCTCTCTCACACATTCTCTCTATCTTGCTGAATCTCTCTCACACACACATTCTCTCTAACTTGCTGTATCTACCTCTCGCACACACGTTCTCTCTATCTTGCTGTATCTCTCTCTCTCACACTCATTCTCTCCATCATGCTGCGTCTCTCACTTACACACATTCTCTCTATCTTGCTGTATCTCTCTCTCACACACACATTCTCTCTATCTTGCTGCATCTCTCTCTCTCTCACTCATTCTCTCTATCTTGCTGTATCTCTCTCACACTCATTCTCTCTATTTTGCTGTATCTCTCTCTCACACACATTCTCTCTATCTTGCTGTGTCTCTCTCACACACATTCTCTCTATCTTGCTGCATCTCTCTCTCATTCATTCTCTCTAGGTTGCTGTATCTCTCTCAAACACTCATTCTCTCTATCTTGCGTATCTCTCTCTCACACTCATTATCGATTTCATGCTGTATCTCTCACTCAGACACATTCTCTCTATCTTGCTGTATCTCTCTCTCACACACTCATTCTCACTATCTTGCTGTATCTCTCTCTCACACACATTATCTCTCTCTTTCTGTGTCTCTCTCACACACACATTTTCTATATTATGCTGTATCTCTCTCTCACACTCATTCTCTCTATCTTGCTGTATCTCTCTCACACACACATTCTCCCTATCTTGAGTATCTCTCTCTCACACACTCATTCTCTCTGTCTTGCTGTATCTCTCTCACACACACATTCTCTCCATCTTGCTGTATCTCTTTTCTCACACAAATTCTCCCTATCTGGTTCTATGTCTCTCTCGCACACACATTCTCTCTATCTTGCTGTATCTCTCTCACACACATTCTCTCTATCTGGCTGTATCTCTCTCTCGCATACACATTCTCTCTACCTTGCTGTATCTCTCTCTCATCCACATTCTCTCTATCTTGCTGTGTCTCTCACGCACACATTCTCCCTATCTTGAGTATCTCTCTCTCACACACTCATTCTATCTGTCTTGCTAAATCTCTCTCTCACACACACATTCTCTCTATCTTGCTGTATCTCTCTCTCACACACAATCTCTCTATCTTGCTGTTTCTCTCTCTCACACACATTCTCTCTATCTTGCTGTGTCTCTCTCACACCCACTCTCTCTATCTTGCTGTGTCTCTATCTCGCACACACATTCTCTCTATCTTGCTGCATCTCTCTCACACACACATTCTCTCTATCTTGCTGTGTCTCTCACAGACTCATTCTCTCTATCTTGCTGTGTCTCTCACAGACTCATTCTCTCTATCTTGCTGCTTCTCTCTCGCACACACATTCTCTCTATCTTGCTGCATCTCTCTCGCACACACATTCTCTCTATCGTGCTGTGTCTCTCACAGTCTCATTCTCTCTATCTTGCTGTGTCTCTCACAGACTCATTCTCTCTATCGTGCTGCTTCTCTCTCGCACACACATTCTCTCTATCTTGCTGCATCTCTCTCGCACACACATTCTCTCTATCTTGCTGTGTCTCTCTCATACCCACTCTCTCTATCTTTCTGTGTCTCTATCTCGCACACACATTCTCTCTATCTTGCTGTAACCCTCTCACACACACTCTCTCTATCTAGCTGTATTGCTCTCACACACATTCTCACCATCTTGCTGTATCGCTCTCACACACATTCTCTCTATCTTGCTGTATTGCTCTGACATACATTCTCCCTATCTTGCTGTATCTCTCTCACACACATTCTCTCTAGCTTGCTGTATCTCTCTCACACACATTCTCTCTATCTTGCTGTGTCTCTCTCACACACATTTCCCTATCTTGCTGTATCTCTCTCTCATTCTCACATTCTCTCTATCTTGCTGTATCTCTCTCTCATTCTCACATTCTCTCTATCTTGCTGTATCTCTCTCTCACACACTCATTCTATCTATCTTGCTGTATCTCTCTCTCACACACATTCTCTCTATCTTGCTGTGTCTCTCTCACACACATTCTCCCTATCTTGAGTATCTCTCTCTCACACACACATTTTCTCTATCTTGCTGTATCTCTCTCTCATACACATTCTCTCTATCTTGCTGTATCTCTCTCTCTCTCACACATTCTCTCTATCTTGCTGTATCTGCCTCTCGCACACTCATTCTCTCTATCTTGCCGTATCTCTCTCTTACACACATTCTCTCTATCTTGCTGTTTCTCTCTCTCACACACATTCTCTCTATCTTGCTGTATCTCTCTCTCACACTCATTCTCTCTATCTTGCTGTATCTCTCTCACACACACATTCTCCCTATCTTGAGTATCTCTCTCTCACACACTCATTCTCTCTGTCTTGCTGTATCTCTCTCACACACACATTCTCTCCATCTTGCTGTATCTCTTTTCTCACACAAATTCTCCCTATCTGGTTCTATGTCTCTCTCGCACACACATTCTCTCTATCTTGCTGTATCTCTCTCACACACATTCTCTCTATCTGGCAGTATCTCTCTCTCGCATACATATTCTCTCTACCTTGCTGTATCTCTCTCTCATCCACATTCTCTCTATCTTGCTGTGTCTCTCACGCACACATTCTCCCTATCTTGAGTATCTCTCTCTCACACACTCATTCTATCTGTCTTGCTAAATCTCTCTCTCACACACACATTCTCTCTATCTTGCTGTATCTCTCTCTCACACACAATCTCTCTATCTTGCTGTTTCTCTCTCTCACACACATTCTCTCTATCTTGCTGTGTCTCTCTCACACCCACTCTCTCTATCTTGCTGTGTCTCTATCTCGCACACACATTCTCTCTATCTTGCTGCATCTCTCTCACACACACATTCTCTCTATCTTGCTGTGTCTCTCACAGACTCATTCTCTCTATCTTGCTGTGTCTCTCACAGACTCATTCTCTCTATCTTGCTGCTTCTCTCTCGCACACACATTCTCTCTATCTTGCTGCATCTCTCTCGCACACACATTCTCTCTATCGTGCTGTGTCTCTCACAGTCTCATTCTCTCTATCTTGCTGTGTCTCTCACAGACTCATTCTCTCTATCGTGCTGCTTCTCTCTCGCACACACATTCTCTCTATCTTGCTGCATCTCTCTCGCACACACATTCTCTCTATCTTGCTGTGTCTCTCTCATACCCACTCTCTCTATCTTTCTGTGTCTCTATCTCGCACACACATTCTCTCTATCTTGCTGTAACCCTCTCACACACACTCTCTCTATCTAGCTGTATTGCTCTCACACACATTCTCACCATCTTGCTGTATCGCTCTCACACACATTCTCTCTATCTTGCTGTATTGCTCTGACATACATTCTCCCTATCTTGCTGTATCTCTCTCACACAAATTCTCTCTAGCTTGCTGTATCTCTCTCACACACATTCCTTCTATCTTGCTGTGTCTCTCTCACACACATTTCCCTATCTTGCTGTATCTCTCTCTCATTCTCACATTCTCTCTATCTTGCTGTATCTCTCTCTCATTCTCACATTCTCTCTATCTTGCTGTATCTCTCTCTCACACACTCATTCTATCTATCTTGCTGTATCTCTCTCTCACACACATTCTCTCTATCTTGCTGTGTCTCTCTCACACACATTCTCCCTATCTTGAGTATCTCTCTCTCACACACACATTTTCTCTATCTTGCTGTATCTCTCTCTCATACACATTCTCTCTATCTTGCTGTATCTCTCTCTCTCTCACACATTCTCTCTATCTTGCTGTATCTGCCTCTCGCACACTCATTCTCTCTATCTTGCCGTATCTCTCTCTTACACACATTCTCTCTATCTTGCTGTTTCTCTCTCTCACACACATTCTCTCTATCTTGCTGTATCTCTCTCTCACACACATTCTCTCTATCTTGCTGTGTCTCTCTCACACACATTCTCCCTATCTTGAGGATCTCTCTCTCACACACACATTCTCTCTATCTTGCTGTATCTCCATCTCATACACATTCTCTCTATCTTGCTGTATATCTCTCTCTCTCACACATTCTCTTTATCTTGCTGTATCTCTCTCTCGCACACTCATTCTCTCTATCTTGCTGTATCTCTCTCTCTCACACAATCTCTCTATCTTGCTGTTTCTCTCTCTCACACACATTCTCTCTATCTTGCTGCATCTCTCTCGCACACACATTCTCTCTATCTTGCTGTTTCTCTCTCACACCCACTCTCTCTATCTTGCTGTGTCTCTATCTCGCACACACATTCTCTCTATCTTGCTGTATCTTTCTCACACTCATTCTCTCTATTTTGCTGTATCTCTCTCTCACACACATTCTCTCTGTCTTGCTGTTTCTCTCTCACACACATTCTCTCTATCTTGCTGCATCTCTCTCTCATTCATTCTCTCTAGGTTGCTGTATCTCTCTCAAACACTCATTCTCTCTATCTTGCTTATCTCTCTCTCACACTCATTATCGATTTCATGCTGTATCTCTCACTCAGACACATTCTCTCTATCTTGCTGTATCTCTCTCGCACACACTCATTCTCACTATCTTGCTGTATCTCTCTCTCACACACATTATCTCTCTCTTTCTGTGTCTCTCTCACACACACATTTTCTATATTATGCTGTCTCTCTCTCTCACACACATTCTCTCTATCTTGCTGTGTCTCTCACACACACACTTTCCCTATCTTTCTTATCTCTCTCTCACACACACATTCTCTCTATCTTGTTGCATTTCTTCTCTCTCACACATTCTCTCTATCTTGCTGAATCTCTCTCACACACACATTCTCTCTAACTTGCTGTATCTACCTCTCGCACACACGTTCTCTCTATCTTGCTGTATCTCTCTCTCTCACACTCATTCTCTCTATCATGCTGCGTCTCTCACTTACACACATTCTCTCTATCTTGCTGTATCTCTCTCTCACACACACATTCTCTCTATCTTGCTGCATCTCTCTCTCTCACTCAGTCTCCCTATCTTGCTGTATCTCTCTCACACACACATTATCTTTATTTTGCTGTATTTCTCTCTCACACACATTCCCTCTATATTGCTGTAACTCTCTCTCACACATATTCTCCCTATCATGCTTTATCTCCCTCTCACCCTCATTCTCTATATTATGCTGTATCTCGCTCTCTCAATCACATTCTCTCTATCTTGCTGTGTCTCTCACACACACATTCTCCCTATCTTGAGTATCTCTCTCTCACACACTCATTCTCTCTATCTTGCTGTATCTCTCTCTCACCCTCATTCTCTATATTATGCTGTATCTATCTCTCTCAAACACATTCTCTCTTTCTTGCTGTGTCTCTCACACTCACATTCTCCCGATCTTGCTGTATCTCACTCTCACACACATTCTCTCCATCTTGCTGTACCTCTCTCTCACCCTCATTCTCTATATTATGCTGTATATCTCTCTCACACAATCTCTCTATCTTGCCGTGTCTCTCACACACACACATTCTCCCTATCTTGAGTATCTCTCTCTTACACACACATTCTATCTTTCTTGCTGTTTCTCTCTCTCACACACATTCTCTCTATCTTGCTGTATCTCTCGCTCACACATTCTCTCTATCTTGCTGTTTCTCTCTCTCACACACATTCACTCTGTCTTGCTGCATCTCTCTCACACACATTCTCTCTATCTTGCTGTTTCTCTCTCTCACACACTTTCTCTCTCCTGCTGCATCTCTCTCACACACATTCTCTCTATCTTGCTGTATCTCTTCTCTCACACACATTCTCTCTATCTTGTTCTATCTCTCTCTCGCACACACATTCTCTCTATCTTACTGAGTCTCTCTCACACACATTCTCTCTATCTGGCTGTATCTCTCTCTCGCACGCACGTTCTCTCTGTCTTGCTGCATCTCTCTCTCTCTCACACTCATTCTTTCTATCTTGCTGTATCTCTCTCTCTCACTCATTCTCTCTATCTTGCTCTTTTTCTCTCACACACATACTCTCTATCTTGCTGTATCTCTCTCACACACACATTCTCCCTATCTTGAGTATCTCTCTCTCACACATTCATTCTCTCTGTCTTGCTGTATCTCTCTCACACACACATTCTCTCCATCTTGCTGTATCTCTTTTCTCACACAAATTCTCTCTATCTGGTTCTATGTCTCTCTCGCACACACATTCTCTCTATCTTGCTGTATCTCTCTCACACACATTCTCTCTATCTGGCTGTATCTCTCTCTCGCATACACATTCTCTCTACCTTGCTGTATCTCTCTCTCATACACATTCTCTCTATCTTGCTGTGTCTCTCACGCACACATTCTCCCTATCTTGAGTATCTCTCTCTCACACACTCATTCTATCTGTCTTGCTAAATCTCTCTCTCACACACACATTCTCTCTATCTTGCTGTATCTCTCTCTCACACACAATCTCTCTATCTTGCTGTTTCTCTCTCTCACACACATTCTCTCTATCTTGCTGTGTCTCTCTCACACCCACTCTCTCTATCTTGCTGTGTCTCTATCTCGCACACACATTCTATCTATCTTGCTGCATCTCTCTCACACACACATTCTCTCTATCTTGCTGTGTCTCTCACAGACTCATTGTCTCTATCTTGCTGTGTCTCTCACAGACTCATTCTCTCTATCTTGCTGCTTCTCTCTCGCACACACATTCTCTCTATCTTGCTGCATCTCTCTCGCACACACATTCTCTCTATCTTGCTGTGTCTCTCTCACACCCACTCTCTCTATCTTGCTGTGTCTCTATCTCGCACACACATTCTCTCTATCTTGCTGTAACCCTCTCACACACACTCTCTCTATCTTGCTGTATTGCTCTCACACACATTCTCACCATCTTGTTGTATCTCTCTCACACACATTCTCTCTATCTTGCTGTATTGCTCTGACACACATTCTCCCTATCTTGCTGTATCTCTCTCACACACATTCTCTCTAGCTTGCTGTATCTCTCTCACACACATTCTCTCTATCTTGCTGTGTCTCTCTCACACACATTCTCCCTATCTTGCTGTATCTCTCTCTCATTCTCACATTCTCTCTATCTTGCTGTATCTCTCTCTCATTCTCACATTCTCTCTATCTTGCTGTATCTCTCTCTCACACAGTCATTCTATCTATCTTGCTGTATCTCTCTCTCACACACATTCTCTCTATCTTGCTGTGTCTCTCTCATACACATTCTCCCTATCTTGAGTATCTCTCTCTCAGACACACAATCTCTCTATCTTGCTGTATCTCTCTCTCATACACATTCTCTCTATCTTGCTGTATCTCTCTCTCTCTCACACATTCTCTCTATCTTGCTGTATCTGCCTCTCGCACACTCATTCTCTCTATCTTGCCGTATCTCTCTCTTACACACATTCTCTCTATCTTGCTGTTTCTCTCTCTCACACACATTCTCTCTATCTTGCTGTATCTCTCTCTCACACACATTCACTCTATCTTGCTGTGTCTCTCTCACACACATTCTCCCTATCTTGAGGATCTCTCTCTCACACACACATTCTCTCTATCTTGCTGTATCTCCATCTCATACACATTCTCTCTATATTGCTGTATCTCTCTCTCTCTCACACATTCTCTTTATCTTGCTGTATCTCTCTCTCACACTCATTCACTCTATCTTGCTGTGTCTCTCTCACACACATTCTCCCTATCTTGAGGATCTCTCTCTCACACACACATTCTCTCTATCTTGCTGTATCTCCATCTCATACACATTCTCTCTATATTGCTGTATCTCTCTCTCTCTCACACATTCTCTCTATCTTGCTGTATCTCTCTCTCGCACACTCATTCTCTCTATCTTGCTGTATCTCTCTCTCTCACACAATCTCTCTATCTTGCTGTTTCTCTCTCTCACACACATTCTCTCTATCTTGCTGCATCTCTCTCGCACACACATTCTCTCTATCTTGCTGTTTCTCTATCACACCCACTCTCTCTATCTTGCTGTGTCTCTATCTCGCACACACATTCTCTCTATCTTGCTGTATCTCTCTCACACTCATTCTCTCTATTTTGCTGTATCTCTCTCTCACACACATTCTCTCTATCTTGCTGTGTCTCTCTCACACACATTCCCTCTATCTTGCTGCATCTCTCTCTCATTCATTCTCTCTAGGTTGCTGTATCTCTCTCAAACACTCATTCTCTCTATCTTGCGTATCTCTCTCTCACACTCATTATCGATTTCATGCTGTATCTCTCACTCAGACACATTCTCTCTATCTTGCTGTATCTCTCTCGCACACACTCATTCTCACTATCTTGCTGTATCTCTCTCTCACACACATTATCTCTCTCTTTCTGTGTCTCTCTCACACACACATTTTCTATATTATGCTGTATCTCTCTCTCTCACACACATTCTCTCTATCTTGCTGTGTCTCTCACACACACACTTTCCCTATCTTTCTTATCTCTCTCTCACACACACATTCTCTCTATCTTGCTGCATTTCTTCTCTCTCACACATTCTCTCTATCTTGCTGAATCTCTCTCACACACACATTCTCTCTAACTTGCTGTATCTACCTCTCGCACACACGTTCTCTCTATCTTGCTGTATCTCTCTCTCTCACACTCATTCTCTCTATCATGCAGCATCTCTCACTTACACACATTCTCTCTATCTTGCTGTATCTCTCTCTCACACACACATTCTCTCTATCTTGCTGCATCTCTCTCTCTCACTCAGTCTCCCTATCTTGCTGTATCTCTCTCACACACACATTATCTTTATTTTGCTGTATTTCTCTCTCACACACATTCCCTCTATATTGCTGTAACTCTCTCTCACACATATTCTCCCTATCATGCTTTATCTCCCTCTCACCCTCATTCTCTATATTATGCTGTATCTCGGTCTCTCAATCACATTCTCCCTATCTTGCTGTGTCTCTCACACACACATTCTCCCTATCTTGAGTATCTCTCTCTCACACACTCATTCTCTCTATCTTGCTGTATCTCTCTCACCCTCATTCTCTATATTATGCTGTATCTATCTCTCTCAAACACATTGTCTCTTTCTTGCTGTGTCTCTCACACTCACATTCTCCCGATCTTGCTGTATCTCACTCTCACACACATTCTCTCCATCTTGCTGTATCTCTCTCTCACCCTCATTCTCTATATTATGCTGTATATCTCTCTCACACAATCTCTCTATCTTGCTGTGTCTCTCACACACACACATTCTCCCTATCTTGAGTATCTCTCTCTTACACACACATTCTATCTTTCTTGCTGTTTCTCTCTCTCACACACATTCTCTCTATCTTGCTGTATCTCTCGCTCACACATTCTCTCTATCTTGCTGTATCTCTTCTCACACACATTCTCTCTATCTTGCTGTTTCTCTCTCTCACACACTTTCGCTCTCTCCTGCTGCATCTCTCTCACACACATTCTCTCTATCTTGCTGTATCTCTTCTCTCACACACATTCTCTCTATCTTGTTCTATCTCTTTCTCGCACACACATTCTCTCTATCTTACTGAGTCTCTCTCACACACATTCTCTCTATCTGGCTGTATCTCTCTCTCGCACGCACGTTCTCTCTGTCTTGCTGTATCTCTCTCTCTCTCACACTCATTCTTTCTATCTTGCTGTATCTCTCTCTCTCACTCATTCTCTCTATCTTGCTCTATTTCTCTCACACACATTCTCTCTATCTTGCTGTATCTCTCTCTCACACACATTCTCCCTATCTTGAGTATCTCTCTCTCACACACTCATTCTCTCTGTCTTGCTGTATCTCTCTCACACACACATTCTCTCCATCTTGCTGTATCTCTTTTCTCACACAAATTCTCTCTATCTGGTTCTATGTCTCTCTCGCACACACATTCTCTCTATCTTGCTGTATCTCTCTCACACACATTCTCTCTATCTGGCTGTATCTCTCTCTCGCATACACATTCTCTCTATCTTGCTGTATCTCTCTCTCATACACATTCTCTCTATCTTGCTGTGTCTCTCACGCACACATTCTCCCTATCTTGAGTATCTCTCTCTCACACACTCATTCTATCTGTCTTGCTAAATCTCTCTCTCACACACACATTCTCTCTATCTTGCTGTATCTCTCTCTCACACACAATCTCTCTATCTTGCTGTTTCTCTCTCTCACACACATTCTCTCTATCTTGCTGCATCTCTCTCGCACACACATTCTCTCTATCTTGCTGTGTCTCTCTCACACCCACTCTCTCTATCTTGCTGTGTCTCTATCTCGCACACACATTCTCTCTATCTTGCTGCATCTCTCTCACACACACATTCTCTCTATCTTGCTGTGTCTCTCACAGACTCATTCTCTCTATCTTGCTGTGTCTCTCACAGACTCATTCTCTCGATCTTGCTGCTTCTCTCTCGCACGCACATTCTCTCGATCTTGCTGTATCTCTCTCTCTCACACCCATTCTCTATATCATGCTTTCTCTACTCTCACACACATTCTCTCTATCTTGCTGTAACTCTCCCTCACACACATTCTCTCTCTCTTGCTGTATCCCTCTCACACTCATTCTCTATGTAATGCTGTTTCTCTCCCTCTCAAACACATTCTCTCTCTCTTGCTGTATCTCTCACACACACATTCTCACCATCTTGCTGTACCTCTCTCTCACACACATTCTCTCTATCTTGCTGTATCTCTCTCTCGCACACACATTCTCTCTATCTTGCTTATCCCTCTCACACACACTCTCTCTATCTTGCTGTATTGCTCTCACACACATTCTCACCATCTTGCTGTATCTCTCTCACACACATTCTCTCTATCTTGCTGTATTGCTCTGACACACATTCTCCCTATCTTGCTGTATCTCTCTCACACACATTCTCTCTAGCTTGCTGTATCTCTCTCTCACACACATTCTCTCTATCTTGCTGTGTCTCTCTCACACACATTCTCCCTATCTTGCTGTATCTCTCTCTCATTCTCACATGCTCTCTATCTTGCTGTATCTCTCTCTCATTCTCACATTCTCTCTATCTTGCTGTATCTCTCTCTCACACACTCATTCTATCTATCTTGCTGTATCTCACTCTCACACACATTCTCTCTATCTTGCTGTGTCTCTCTCACACACATTCTCCCTATCTTGAGTATCTCTCTCTCACACACACATTCTCTCTATCTTGCTGTATCTCTCTCTCATACACATTCTCTCTATCTTGCTGTATCTCTCTCTCTCTCACACATTCTCTCTATCTTGCTGTATCTGCCTCTCGCACACTCATTCTCTCTATCTTGCCGTATCTCTCTCACACACACATTCTCTCTATCTTGCTGTTTCTCTCTCTCACACACATTATCTCTATCTTGCTGTATCTCTCTCTCACACACATTCTCTCTATCTTGCTGTGTCTCTCTCACACACATTCTCCCTATCTTGAGGATCTCTCTCACACACACACATTCTCCCTATCTTGAGTATCTCTCTCTTACACACACATTCTATCTTTCTTGCTGTTTCTCTCCCTCACACACATTCTCTCTATCTTGCTGTATCTCTCGCTCACACATTCTCTCTATCTTGCTGTTTCTCTCTCTCACACACATTCACTCTGTCTTGCTGCATCTCTCTCACACACATTCTCTCTATCTTGCTGTATCTCTTCTCACACACATTCTCTCTATCTTGCTGTTTCTCTCTCTCACACACTTTCTCTCTCTCCTGCTGCATCTCTCTCACACACATTCTCTCTATCTTGCTGTATCTCTTCTCTCACACACATTCTCTCTATCTTGTTCTATCTCTCTCTCGCACACACATTTTCTCTATCTTACTGAGTCTCTCTCACACACATTCTCTCTATCTGGCTGTATCTCTCTCTCGCACGCACGTTCTCTCTGTCTTTCTGTATCTCTCTCTCTCTCACACTCATTCTTTCTATCTTGCTGTATCTCTCTCTCTCACTCATTCTCTCTATCTTGCTCTATTTCTCTCACACACATTCTCTCTATCTTGCTGTATCTCTCTCTCACACACATTCTCCCTATCTTGAGTATCTCTCTCTCACACACTCATTCTCTCTGTCTTGCTGTATCTCTCTCACACACACATTCTCTCCATCTTGCTGTATCTCTTTTCACACACAAATTCTCTCTATCTGGTTCTATGTCTCTCTCGCACACACATTCTCTCTATCTTGCTGTATCTCTCTCACACACTTTCTCTCTATCTGGCTGTATCTCTCTCTCGCATACACATTCTCTCTATCTTGCTGTATCTCTCTCACATACACATTCTCTCTATCTTGCTGTGTCTCTCACGCACACATTCTCCCTATCTTGAGTATCTCTCTCTCACACACTCATTCTATCTGTCTTGCTAAATCTCTCTCTCACACACACATTCTCTCTATCTTGCTGTATCTCTCTCTCACACACAATCTCTCTATCTTGCTGTTTCTCTCTCTCACACACATTCTCTCTATCTTGCTGCATCTCTCTCGCACACAAATTCTCTCTATCTTGCTGTGTCACTCTCACACCCACTCTCTCTATCTTGCTGTGTCTCTATCTCGCACACACATTTTCTCTATCTTGCTGCATCTCTCTCACACACACATTCTCTCTATCTTGCTGTGTCTCTCACAGACTCATTCTCTCTATCTTGCTGTGTCTCTCACAGACTCATTCTCTCTATCTTGCTGCTTCTCTCTCGCACACACATTCTCTCGATCTTGCTGTATCTCTCTCTCTCACACCCATTCTCTATATCATGCTTTCTCTACTCTCACACACATTCTCTCTATCTTGCTGTAACTCTCCCTCACACGCATTCTCTCTCTCTTGCTGTATCCCTCTCACACTCATTCTCTATGTAATGCTGTTTCTCTCTCTCTCAAACACATTCTCTCTCTCTTGGTGTATCTCTCACACACACATTCTCACCATCTTGCTGTACCTCTCTCTCACACACATTCTCTCTATCTTGCTGTATCTCTTCTCTCACACACATTCTCTCTATCTTGTTCTATCTCTCTCTCGCACACACATTTTCTCTATCTTACTGAGTCTCTCTCACACACATTCTCTCTATCTGGCTGTATCTCTCTCTCGCACGCACGTTCTCTCTGTCTTGCTGTATCTCTCTCTCTCTCACACTCATTCTTTCTATCTTGCTGTATCTCTCTCTCTCACTCATTCTCTCTATCTTGCTCTATTTCTCTCACACACATTCTCTCTATCTTGCTGTATCTCTCTCTCACACACATTCTCCCTATCTTGAGTATCTCTCTCTCACACACTCATTCTCTCTGTCTTGCTGTATCTCTCTCACACACACATTCTCTCCATCTTGCTGTATCTCTTTTCACACACAAATTCTCTCTATCTGGTTCTATGTCTCTCTCGCACACACATTCTCTCTATCTTGCTGTATCTCTCTCACACACTTTCTCTCTATCTGGCTGTATCTCTCTCTCGCATACACATTCTCTCTATCTTGCTGTATCTCTCTCACATACACATTCTCTCTATCTTGCTGTGTCTCTCACGCACACATTCTCCCTATCTTGAGTATCTCTCTCTCACACACTCATTCTATCTGTCTTGCTAAATCTCTCTCTCACACACACATTCTCTCTATCTTGCTGTATCTCTCTCTCACACACAATCTCTCTATCTTGCTGTTTCTCTCTCTCACACACATTCTCTCTATCTTGCTGCATCTCTCTCGCACACAAATTCTCTCTATCTTGCTGTGTCACTCTCACACCCACTCTCTCTATCTTGCTGTGTCTCTATCTCGCACACACATTTTCTCTATCTTGCTGCATCTCTCTCACACACACATTCTCTCTATCTTGCTGTGTCTCTCACAGACTCATTCTCTCTATCTTGCTGTGTCTCTCACAGACTCATTCTCTCTATCTTGCTGCTTCTCTCTCGCACACACATTCTCTCGATCTTGCTGTATCTCTCTCTCTCACACCCATTCTCTATATCATGCTTTCTCTACTCTCACACACATTCTCTCTATCTTGCTGTAACTCTCCCTCACACGCATTCTCTCTCTCTTGCTGTATCCCTCTCACACTCATTCTCTATGTAATGCTGTTTCTCTCTCTCTCAAACACATTCTCTCTCTCTTGGTGTATCTCTCACACACACATTCTCACCATCTTGCTGTACCTCTCTCTCACACACATTATCTCTATCTTGCTGTATCTCTCTCTCGCACACACATTCTCTCTATCTTGCTTATCCCTCTCACACACACTCTCTCTATCTTGCTGTATTGCTCTCACACACATTCTCACCATCTTGCTGTATCTCTCTCACACACATTCTCTCTATCTTGCTGTATTGCTCTGACACACATTCTCCCTATCTTGCTGTATCTCTCTCACACATATTCTCTCTAGCTTGCTGTATCTCTCTCTCACACACATTCTCTCTATCTTGCTGTGTCTCTCTCACACACATTCTCCCTATCTTGCTGTATCTCTCTCTCATTCTCACATTCTCTCTATCTTGCTGTATCTCTCTCTCATTCTCACATTCTCTCTATCTTGCTGTATCTCTCTCTCACACACTCATTCTATCTATCTTGCTGTATCTCTCTCTCACACACATTCTCACTATCTTGCTGTGTCTCTCTCACGCACATTCTCCCTATCTTGAGTATCTCTCTCTCACACACACATTCTCTCTATCTTGCTGTATATCTCTCTCATACACATTCTCTCTATCTTGCTGTATCTCTCTCTCTCTCACACATTCTCTCTATCTTGCTGTATCTGCCTCTCGCACACTCATTCTCTCTATCTTGCCGTATCTCTCTCTCACACACATTCTCTCTATCTTGCTGTTTCTCTCTCTCACACACATTATCTCTATCTTGCTGTATCTCTCTCTCACACACATTCTCTCTATCTTGCTGTGTCTCTCTCACACACATTCTCCCTATCTTGAGGATCTCTCTCTCACACACACATTCTCTCTATCTTGCTGTATCTCCATCTCATACACATTCTCTCTATCTTGCTGTATCTCTCTCTCTCTCACACACTCTCTCTATCTTGCTGTATCTCTCTCTCGCACACTCATTCTCTCTATCTTGCTGTATCTCTCTCTCTCACACAATCTCTCTATCTTGCTGTTTCTCTCTCACACACACATTCTCTCTATCTTGCTGCATCTCTCTCGCACACACATTCTCTCTATCTTGCTGTGTCTCTCTCACACCCACTCTCTCTATCTTGCTGTGTATCTATCTCGCACACACATTCTCTCTATCTTGCTGTATCTCTCTCACACTCATTCTCTCTATCTTGCTGTATCTCTCTCTCACACACATTCTCTCTATCTTGCTGTGTCTCTCTCACACACATTCTCTCTATCTTGCTGCATCTCTCTCTCATTCATTCTCTCTAGGTTGCTATATCTCTCTCAAACACTCATTCTCTCTATCTTGCGTATCTCTCTCTCACACTCATTATCGATTTCATGCTGTATCTCTCACTCAGACACATTCTCTCTATCTTGCTGTATCTCTCTCTCACACACTCATTCTCACTATCTTGCTGTATCCCTCTCTCATACACATTATCTCTCTCTTTCTGTGTCTCTCTCACACACACATTTTCTATATTATGCTGTATCTCTCTCTCTCACACACATTCTCTCTATCTTGCTGTGTCTCTCACACACACACTTTCCCTATCTTTCTTATCTCTCTCTCACACACACATTCTCTCTATCTTGCTGCATTTCTTCTCTCTCACACATTCTCTCTATCTTGCTGAATCTCTCTCACACACACATTCTCTCTAACTTGCTGTATCTACCTCTCGCACACACGTTCTCTCTATCTTGCTGTATCTCTCTCTCTCACACTCATTCTCTCTATCATGCTGCATCTCTCACTTACACACATTCTCTCTATCTTGCTGTATCTCTCTCTCACACACACATTCTCTCTATCTTGCTGCATCTCTCTCTCTCACTCAGTCTCCCTATCTTGCTGTATCTCTCTCACACACACATTATCTTCATTTTGCTGTATTTCTCTCTCACACACATTCCCTCTATATTGCTGTAACTCTCTCTCACACATATTCTCCCTATCATGCTTTATCTCCCTCTCACCCTCATTCTCTATATTATGCTGTATCTCGCTCTCTCAATCACATTCTCTCTATCTTGCTGTGTCTCTCACACACACATTCTCCCTATCTTGAGTATTTCTCTCTCACACACTCATTCTCTCTATCTTGCTGTATCTCTCTCTCACCCTCATTCTCTATATTATGCTGTATCGATCTCTCTCAAACACATTCTCTCTTTCTTGCTGTGTCTCTCACACTCACATTCTCCAGATCTTGCTGTATCACACTCTCACACACATTCTCTCCATCTTGCTGTATCTCTCTCTCACCCTCATTCTCTATATTATGCTGTATATCTCTCTCACACAATCTCTCTATCTTGCTGTGTCTCTCACACACACACATTCTCCCTGTCTTGAGTATCTCTCTCTTACACACACATTCTATCTTTCTTGCTGTTTCTCTCTCTCACACACATTCTCTCTATCTTGCTGTATCTCTCGCTCACACATTCTCTCTATCTTGCTGTTTCTCTCTCTCACACACATTCACTCTGTCTTGCTGCATCTCTCTCAAACACATTCTCTCTATCTTGCTGTATCTCTTCTCACACACATTCTCTCTATCTTGCTGTTTCTCTCTCACACACACTTTCTCTCTCTCCTGCTGCATCTCTCTCACACACATTCTCTCTATCTTGTTCTATCTCTCTCTCGCACACACATTCTCTCTATCTTACTGAGTCTCTCTCACACACATTCTATCTATCTGGCTGTATCTCTCGCACGCACGTTCTCTCTGTCTTGCTGTATCTCTCTCTCTCTCACACTCATTCTTTCTATCTTGCTGTATCTCTCTCTCTCACTCATTCTCTCTATCTTGCTCTATTTCTCTCACACACATTCTCTCTATCTTGCTGTATCTCTCTCACACACACATTCTCCCTATCTTGAGTATCTCTCTCTCACACACTCATTCTCTATGTCTTGCTGTATCTCTCTCACACACACATTCTCTCCATCTTGCCGTATCTCTTTTCTCACACACATTCTCTCTATCTGGTTCTATGTCTCTCTCGCACACACATTCTCTCTATCTTGCTGTATCTCTCTCACACACATTCTCTCTATCTGGCTGTATCTCTCTCTCGCATACACATTCTCTCTATCTTGCTGTATCTCTCTCTCATACACATTCTCTCTATCTTGCTGTGTCTCTCACGCACACATTCTCCCTATCTTGAGTATCTCTCTCTCACACACTCATTCTATCTGTCTTGCTAAATCTCTCTCTCACACACACATTCTCTCTATCTTGCTGTATCTCTCTCTCACACACAATCTCTCTATCTTGCTGTTTCTCTCTCTCACACACATTCTCTCTATCTTGCTGCATCTCTCTCGCACACACATTCTCTCTATCTTGCTGTGTCTCTCTTACACCCACTCTCTCTATCTTGCTGTGTCTCTATCTCGCACACACATTCTCTCTATCTTGCTGCATCTCTCTCACACACACATTCTCTCTATCTTGCTGTGTCTCTCACAGACTCATTCTCTCTATCTTGCTGTACATCTCTCTCACACTCATTCTCTCTATCTTGCTCTATTTCTCTCTCACACACATTTTCTCTATCTTGCTGTATCTCTCTCTGTCTCACTCATTCTCTCTATCTTGCTGTATCTCTCTCACACACACATTCTCCCTATCTTGCAGTGTCTCTCGCTCACAAATTCTCCCTGTCTTGAGTATCTCTCTCTCACACACTCATTCGCTCTGTCTTGCTGTATCTCTCTCACACACACATTTGCTCTATCTTGCTGTATCTCTTTTCTCACACACATTCTCCCTATCTTGTTCTATGTCTCTCTCGCACACACATTCTCTCTATCTTGCTGTGTCTCTCTCACACACATTCACTCTATCTGGCTGTATCTCTCTCTCGCATACACGTTCTCTCTGTCTTGCTGTATCTCTTTTCTCACACACATTCTCTCTATCATGTTCTATCTCTCTCTCGCACACACATTCTCTCTATCTTGCTGTGTCTCTCTCACACACATTCTCTCTATCTGGCTGTATCTCTCTCTCTCACACACATTCTCTCTATCTTGCTGTATCTCACTCTCTCACTAATTGTCTCTATCTTGCTGTATCTATCTCTCACACTCATTCTCTCTATCTTGCTGTATCTCTCTCACACACGCATTCTCTCTATCTTGCTGTATCTCTCTCACACACACATTCTCCCTATCTTGAGTATCTCTCTCTCACACACTCATTCTCTCTGTCTTGCTGTATCTCTCTCACACACACATTCTCTCCATCTTGCTGTATCTCTTTTCTCACACACATTCTCTCTATCTGGTTCTATGTCTCTCTCGCACACACATTCTCTCTATCTTGCTGTATCTCTCTCACACACATTCTCTCTATCTGGCTGTATCTCTCTCTCGCATACACATTCTCTCTATCTTGCTGTATCTCTCTCTCATACACATTCTCTCTATCTTGCTGTGTCTCTCACGCACACATTCTCCCTATCTTGAGTATCTCTCTCTCACACACTCATTCTATCTGTCTTGCTAAATCTCTCTCTCACACACACATTCTCTCTATCTTGCTGTATCTCTCTCTCACACACAATCTCTCTATCTTGCTGTTTCTCTCTCTCACACACATTCTCTCTATCTTGCTGCATCTCTCTCGCACACACATTCTCTCTATCTTGCTGTGTCTCTCTCACACCCACTCTCTCTATCTTGCTGTGTCTCTATCTCGCACACACATTCTCTCTATCTTGCTGCATCTCTCTCACACACACATTCTCTCTATCTTGCTGTGTCTCTCACAGACTCATTCTCTCTATCTTGCTGTGTCTCTCACAGACTCATTCTCTCTATCTTGCTGCTTCTCTCTCGCACACACATTCTCTCTATCTTGCTGTTTCTCTCTCTTAGACACATTCTCTCTGTCTTGCTGTATCTCTCTCTCTCACACACATTCTCTCTATCTTGCTGTACATCTCTCTCACACTCATTCTCTCTATCTTGCTCTATTTCTCTCTCACACACATTTTCTCTATCTTGCTGTATCTCTCTCTGCCTCACTCATTCTCTCTATCTTGCTGTATCTCTCTCACACACACATTCTCCCTATCTTGCAGTGTCTCTCGCTCACAAATTCTCCCTGTCTTGAGTATCTCTCTCTCACACACTCATTTTCTCTGTCTTGCTGTATCTCTCTCACACACACATTTGCTCTATCTTGCTGTATCTCTCTCTCTCTCACACTCATTCTCTCTATCATGCTGCATCTCTCACTTACACACATTCTCTCTATCTTGCTGTATCTCTCTCTCACACACACATTCTCTCTATCTTGCTGCATCTCTCTCTCTCACTCAGTCTCCCTATCTTGCTGTATCTCTCTCACACACACATTATCTTTATTTT
The DNA here is from genome assembly GCF_047496885.1 of Scyliorhinus torazame. Lineage (NCBI taxonomy): Eukaryota > Metazoa > Chordata > Chondrichthyes > Carcharhiniformes > Scyliorhinidae > Scyliorhinus > Scyliorhinus torazame. Next base: position 135,205,043 of record NC_092726.1, on the reverse strand, counting down.
GCTGTATTTCTCTCTCACACACATTCCCTCTATATTGCTGTAACTCTCTCTCACACATATTCTCCCTATCATGCTTTATCTCCCTCTCACCCTCATTCTCTATATTATGCTGTATCTCGCTCTCTCAATCACATTCTCTCTATCTTGCTGTGTCTCTCACACACACATTCTCCCTATCTTGAGTATTTCTCTCTCACACACTCATTCTCTCTATCTTGCTGTATCTCTCTCTCACCCTCATTCTCTATATTATGCTGTATCGATCTCTCTCAAACACATTCTCTCTTTCTTGCTGTGTCTCTCACACTCACATTCTCCAGATCTTGCTGTATCTCACTCTCACACACATTCTCTCCATCTAGCTGTATCTCTCTCTCACCCTCATTCTCTATATTATGCTGTATATCTCTCTCACACAATCTCTCTATCTTGCTGTGTCTCTCACACACACACATTCTCCCTATCTTGAGTATCTCTCTCTTACACACACATTCTATCTTTCTTGCTGTTTCTCTCTCTCACACACATTCTCTCTATCTTGCTGTATCTCTCGCTCACACATTCTCTCTATCTTGCTGTTTCTCTCTCTCACACACTTTCTCTCTCTCCTGCTGCATCTCTCTCACACACATTCTCTCTATCTTGCTGTATCTCTTCTCTCACACACATTCTCTCTATCTTGTTCTATCTCTCTCTCGCACACACATTCTCTCTATCTTACTGAGTCTCTCTCACACACATTCTATCTATCTGGCTGTATCTCTCTCTCGCACGCACGTTCTCTCTGTCTTGCTGTATCTCTCTCTCTCTCACACTCATTCTTTCTATCTTGCTGTATCTCTCTCTCTCACTCATTCTCTCTATCTTGCTCTATTTCTCTCACACACATTCTCTCTATCTTGCTGTATCTCTCTCACACACACATTCTCCCTATCTTGAGTATCTCTCTCTCTCACACACTCATTCTCTCTGTCTTGCTGTATCTCTCTCACACACACATTCTCTCCATCTTGCCGTATCTCTTTTCTCACACAAATTCTCTCTATCTGGTTCTATGTCTCTCTCGCACACACATTCTCTCTATCTTGCTGTATCTCTCTCACACACATTCTCTCTATCTGGCTGTATCTCTCTCTCGCATACACATTCTCTCTATCTTGCTGTATCTCTCTCTCATACACATTCTCTCTATCTTGCTGTGTCTCTCACGCACCATTCTCCCTATCTTGAGTATCTCTCTCTCACACACTCATTCTATCTGTCTTGCTAAATCTCTCTCTCACACACACATTCTCTCTATCTTGCTGTATCTCTCTCTCACACACAATCTCTCTATCTTGCTGTTTCTCTCTCTCACACACATTCTCTCTATCTTGCTGCATCTCTCTCGCACACACATTCTCTCTATCTTGCTGTGTCTCTCTCACACCCACTCTCTCTATCTTGCTGTGTCTCTATCTCGCACACACATTCTCTCTATCTTGCTGCATCTCTCTCACACACACATTCTCTCTATCTTGCTGTGTCTCTCACAGACTCATTCTCTCTATCTTGCTGTGTCTCTCACAGACTCATTCTCTCTATCTTGCTGCTTCTCTCTCGCACACACATTCTCTCTATCTTGCTGTTTCTCTCTCTTACACACATTCTCTCTGTCTTGCTGTATCTCTCTCTCTCTCACACACATTCTCTCTATCTTGCTGTACATCTCTCTCACACTCATTCTCTCTATCTTGCTCTATTTCTCTCTCACACACATTTTCTCTATCTTGCTGTATCTCTCTCTGTCTCACTCATTCTCTCTATCTTGCTGTATCTCTCTCACACACACATTCTCCATATCTTGCAGTGTCTCTCGCTCACAAATTCTCCCTGTCTTGAGTATCTCTCTCTCACACACTCATTCTCTCTGTCTTGCTGTATCTCTCTCACACACACATTTGCTCTATCTTGCTGTATCTCTTTTCTCACACACATTCTCCCTATCTTGTTCTATGTCTCTCTCGCACACACATTCTCTCTATCTTGCTGTGTCTCTCTCACACACATTCACTCTATCTGGCTGTATCTCTCTCTCGCATACACGTTCTCTCTGTCTTGCTGTATCTCTTTTCTCACACACATTCTCTCTATCATGTTCTATCTCTCTCTCGCACACACATTCTCTCTATCTTGCTGAGTCTCTCTCACACACATTCTCTCTATCTGGCTGTATCTCTCTCTCTCACACACATTCTCTCTATCTTGCTGTATCTCACTCTCTCACTAATTCTCTCTATCTTGCTGTATCTATCTCTCACACTCATTCTCTCTATCTTGCTGTATCTCTCTCACACACGCATTCTCTCGATCTTGCTGTATCTCTCTCTCTCACACTCATTCTCTCTAACTTGCTGTATCTCTCTCACACACATTCTCTCTATCTTGCTGTATTGCTCTCACACACATTCTCTCCATCTTGCTGTAACTCTCTCTCACTCACATTCTCTCTATCTTGCTGTATCTCTCTCACACACATTTTCCCTATCTTGCTGTATCACTCTCTCTCACACGTTCTCTCTATCTTGCTGTTTCTCTCTCTCACACACACATTCTCTCTATCTTGCTGTTTTGCTCTCACACATATTCTCTCCATCTTTCTGTATCTCTCTCACACACACATTCTCTCTATCTTGCTGTGTCTCTCTCACACATATTCTCTCCATCTGGCTGTATCTCTCTCACACACACATTCTCTCTATCTTGCTGTATCTCTCTCACACACATTCTCTCTATCTTGCTGTACCTCTCTCTAGCACACATTCTCTCAATGTTATTGTATCTCTCTCTCTCACACATTCTCTCTCTCTTGCTGTGTCTCTCACACACACATTCTCTCTATCTTGCTGTATCTCTCTCTCGCACACACATTCTCTCTCTCTTGCTGAATCTCTCTCTCACACACACATTCTCTCTATCTTGTTGTATCTCTTCTCTCACGCACATTCACTCTATCTTGTTGTATCTCTCTCTCGCACACACATTCTCTCTATCTTGCTGTGTCTCTCTCTCACACATTCTCTCCATCTGGCTGTATCTCTCGCACACACGTTCTCTCTGTCTTGCTGTATCTCTCATCCTCTGACACTCATTCTCTCTCTCTTGCTGTATCTCTCTCACACTCATTCTCTATGTAATGCTGTTTCTCTCTCTCTCAAACACATTCTCTCTCTCTTGCTGTATCTCTCTCACACACATTCTCTCTATCTTGCTGTATCTCTCTCTCGCACACACATTCTCTCTATCTTGCTGTACCCCTCTCACACACACTCTCTCTATCTTGCTGTATTGCTCTCACACACATTCTCACCATCTTGCTGTATCTCTCTCACACACATTCTCTCTATCTTGCTGTATTGCTCTGACACACATTCTCCCTATATTGCTGTATCTCTCTCTCACACATTCTCTCTAGCTTGCTGTATCTCTCTCTCACACACATTCTCTCTATCTTGCTGTGTCTCTCTCACACACATTCTCCCTATCTTGCTGTATCTCTCTCTCATTCTCACATTCTCTCTATCTTGCTGTATCTCTCTCTCATTCTCACATTCTCTCTGTCTTGCTGTATCTCTCTCTCACACACTCATTCTATCTATCTTGCTGTATCTCTCTCTCACACACATTCTCTCTATCTTGCTGTGTCTCTCTCACACACATTCTCCCTATCTTGAGTATCTCTCTCTCACACACACATTCTCTCTATCTTGCTGTATCTCTCTCTCATACACATTCTCTCTATCTTGCTGTATCTCTCTCTCACACACATTCTCTCTATCTTGCTGTATCTGCCTCTCGCACACTCATTCTCTCTATCTTGCCATATCTCTCTCTCACACACATTCTCTTTATCTTGCTGTTTCTCTCTCTCACACACATTCTCTCTATCTTGCTGTATCTGTCTCTCACACACATTCTCTCTATCTTGCTGTATCTCTCTCTCGCACACTCATTCTCTCTATCTTGCTGTATCTCTCTCTCACACACATGCTCTCTATCTTGCTGTTTCTCTCTCTTACACACATTCTCTCTGTCTTGCTGTATCTCTCTCTCTCACACACATTCTCTCTATCTTGCTGTACCTCTCTCTCTCACTCATTCTCTCTATCTTGCTCTATTTCTCTCTCACACACATTTTCTCTATCTTGCTGTATCTCTCTCTGCCTCACTCATTCTCTCTATCTTGCTGTATCTCTCTCACACACAGATTCTCCCTATCTTGCAGTGTCTCTCGCTCACAAATTCTCCCTGTCTTGAGTATCTCTCTCTCACACACTCATTCACTCTGTCTTGCTGTATCTCTCTCACACACACATTTGCTCTATCTTGCTGTATCTCTTTTCTCACACACATTCTCCCTATCTTGTTCTATGTCACTCTCGCACACACATTCTCTCTATCTTGCTGTGTCTCTCTCACACACATTCACTCTATCTGGCCGTATCTCTCTCTCGCATACACGTTCTCTCTGTCTTGCTGTATCTCTTTTCTCACACACATTCTCTCTATCTTGTTCTATCTCTCTCTCGCACACACATTCTCTCTATCTTGCTGTGTCTCTCTCACACATTCTCTCTATCTGGCTGTATCTCTCTCTCTCACACACATTCTCTCTATCTTGCTGTATCTCACTCTCTCACTAATTCTCTCTATCTTGCTGTATCTATCTCTCACACTCATTCTCTCTATCTTGCTGTATCTCTCTCACACACGCATTCTCTCGATCTTGCTGTATCTCTCTCTCTCACACACATTCTCTCTATCTTGCTGTGTCTCTCTTACACACATTCTCCCTATCTTGAGGATCTCTCTCTCACACGCACATTCTCTCAATCTTGCTGTATCTCTCTCTCATACACATTCTCTCTATCTTGCTGTACCTCTCTCTCGCACACTCATTCTCTCTATCTTGCTGTATCTCTCTCTCACACACATTCTCTCTATCTTGCTGTTTCTCTCTCTTACACACATTCTCTCTGTCTTGCTGTATCTCTCTCTCTCTCACACATTCTCTCTATCTTGCTGTATCTCTCTCTCGCACACTCATTCTCTCTATCTTGCTGTATCTCTCTCTCACACACATTCTCTCTATCTTGCTGTTTCTCTCTCTTACACACATTCTCTCTGTCTTGCTGTATCTCTCTCTCTCACACACATTCTCTCTATCTTGCTGTACCTCTCTCTCTCACTCATTCTCTCTTTCTTGCTCTATTTCTCTCTCACACACATTTTCTCTATCTTGCTGTATCTCTCTCTGCCTCACTCATTCTCTCTATCTTGCTGTATCTCTCTCACACACACATTCTCCCTATCTTGCAGTGTCTCTCGCTCACAAATTCTCCCTGTCTTGAGTATCTCTCTCTCACACACTCATTCTCTCTGTCTTGCTGAATCTCTCTCACACACACATTTGCTCTATCTTGCTGTATCTCTTTTCTCACACACATTCTCCCTATCTTGTTCTATGTCTCTCTCGCACACACATTCTCCCTATCTTGCTGTGTCTCTCTCACACACATTCACTCTATCTGGCCGTATCTCTCTCTCGCATACACGTTCTCTCGATCTTGCTGTATCTCTCTCTCTCACACTCATTCTCTCTAACTTGCTGTATCTCTCTCACACACATTCTCTCTATCTTGCTGTATTGCTCTCAGACACATTCTCTCCATCTTGCTGTAACTCTCTCTCACTCACATTCTCTCTATCTTGCTGTATCTCTCTCACACACATTTTCCCTATCTTGCTGTATCACTCTCTCTCACACGTTATCTCTATCTTGCTGTATTGCTCTCACACATATTCTCTCCATCTTGCTGTATCTCTCTCACACACACATTCTCTCTATCTTGCTGTGCCTCTCTCACACATATTCTCTCCATCTTGCTGTATCTCTCTCACACACACATTCTCTCTATCTTGCTGTATCTCTCTCACACGCATTCTCTCTATCTTGCTGTATCTCTCTCTAGCACACATTCTCTCAATGTTACTGTATCTCTCTCTAGCACACATTCTCTCTCTCTTGCTGTGTCTCTGACACACACATTCTCTCTATCTTGCTGTATCTCTCTCTCGCACACACATTCTCTCTCTCTTGCTGAATCTCTCTCACACACACATTCTCTCTATCTTGTTGTATCTCTTCTCACACCCACATTCACTCTATCGTGTTGTATCACTCTCTCGCACACACATTCTCTCTATCTTGCTGTGTCTCTCTCACACACATTCTCTCCATCTGGCTGTATCTCTCGCACACACGTTCTCTCTGTCTTGCTGTATCTCTCATCCTCTGACACTCTTTCTCTCTATCTTGCTGTATCTCTCTTACACACACATCCTCTCTATTTTTCTGTATCTCTTCTCTCACACACATTCACTCTATATTGTTGTATCTCTCTCTCGCACACACATTCTCTCTATCTTGCTGTGTCTCTCTCACACACATTCTCTCCATCTGGCTGTATCTTTCTCGCACACACGTTCTCTCTGTCTTTCTGTATCTCTCTCTCTATGACACGCATTCTCTCTATCTTGCTGTATCTCTCTCTCACGCATTCTCTCTATCTTGCTTTATTTCTCTCTCACGCACATTCTCTCTATCTTGCTGTATCTCTCTCTCTCACTCATTCTCTCTATCATGCTGTATCTCTCTCCCACACTCATTCTCTCTATCTTGCTTTGTCTCTCTCACACACATTCTCTCTCTCAAACACATTCTCCCTATCTTTGCTGTATCTCTCTCACACACACATTATCTCTATCTTGCTGTATCTCTCACCCCCACTCATACTCTCAATCTTGCTGTATCTCTCTCACAAAATCATTCTCTCTCTCTTGCTGTGTCTCTCGCACACACATTCTGTCTCTCTTGCTGTATTGCTCTCACACACATTCTCTCCATCTAGCTGTATCTCTCTCTCTCACACATTCTCTCTATCTTGCTGTATCTCTCTCACACACATTCTCTCTCTCTTGCTGTATCTCTCTCTCACACACACATTCTCTCTAACTTGCTACATCTCTCTCACACACACATTCTCTCTATCTTGCTCTATCTCACCCTCCCACACACATAATATCTATCTTGCTGTATCTCTATCTCTCACTCATTCTCTCTATATTGCTGTATCTCTCGCTCACACACATTCTCTCTATCTTGCTGTATCTCTCTCTCATACACATTCTCTCTATCTTGCTGTATCTCTCTCTCATTCTCACATTCTCCCTATCTTGAGTATCTCTCTCTCACACACTCATTCTATCTGTCTTGCTGAATCTCTCTCTCACACACACATTCTCTCTATCTTGCTGTATCTCTCTCTCACACACACATTCTCTCTATCTTGCTGTATCTCTCTCTCACACACACATTCTCTCTGGCTTGCTGTATCTCTCCCTCACACACACATTCTCTCTGTCTTGCTGTATCTCTCTCTCACACACACATTCTCTCTATCTTGAGCATCTCTCTCTCTCACACACATTCTCTCCATCTTGCTGTGTCTCTCTCTCACACACAATCTCTCTATCTTGCTTTTTCTCTCTCTCACACACATTCTCTCTATCTTGCTGAATCTCTCTCTCACACACACATTCTCTCTATATTGCTGTATCTCTCTCTCACACACAATCTCTCTATCTTGCTGTTTCTCTCTCTCACACACATTCTCTCTATCTTGAGCATCTCTCTCTCACACACACATTCTCACTATATTGCTGTGTCTCTCTCTCACACACAATCTCTCTATCTTGCTTTTTCTCTCTCTCACACACATTCTCTCTATCTTGCTGTATCTCTCTCTCACACACACGTTCTCTCTCTCTTGCTGTTTCTCTCTCTCACACACATTCTCTCTATCTTGCTGTATCTCTCTCTCACACACTCATTCCATCTATCTTGCTGAATCTCTCTCTCACACACATATTCTCTCTATCTTGCTGAATCTCTAACACACACATTCTCTCTCTATTGCTGTATCTCTCTCTCACACACTATCTCTCTATCTTGCTGTTTCTCTCTCTCACACACATTCTCTCTATCTTGCTGTATCTCTCTCTCACACACTCATTCTATCTGTCTTGCTGAATCTCTCTCTCACACACTCATTCTCTCTATCTTGCTGTATCTCTCTCTCACACACAATCTCTCTATCTTGCTGTTTCTCTCTCTCACACACATTCTCTCTATCTTGCTCTATCTCACCCTCCCACACACATACTATCTATCTTGCTGTATCTCTATCTCTCACTCATTCTCTCTATATTGCTGTATCTCTCGCTCACACACATTCTCTCTATCTTGCTGTATCTCTCTCTCATACACATTCTCTCTATCTTGCTGTATCTCTCTCTCATTCTCACATTCTCCCTATCTTGAGTATCTCTCTCTCACACACTCATTCTATCTGTCTTGCTGAATCTCTCTCTCACACACACATTCTCTCTATCTTGCTGTATCTCTCTCTCACACACACATTCTCTCTATCTTGCTGTATCTCTCTCTCACACACACATTCTCTCTGGCTTGCTGTATCTCTCCCTCACACACACATTCTCTCTGTCTTGCTGTATCTCTCTCTCACACACACATTCTCTCTATCTTGAGCACCTCTCTCTCTCACACACATTCTCTCCATCTTGCTGTGTCTCTCTCTCACACACAATCTCTCTATCTTGCTTTTTCTCTCTCTCACACACATTCTCTCTATCTTGCTGAATCTCTCTCTCACACACACATTCTCTCTATATTGCTGTATCTCTCTCTCACACACAATCTCTCTATCTTGCTGTTTCTCTCTCTCACACACATTCTCTCTATCTTGAGCATCTCTCTCACACACACATTCTCTCTATATTGCTGTATCTCTCTCTCACACACAATCTCTCTATCTTGCTGTATCTCTCTCTCACACACACGTTCTCTCTCTCTTGCTGTTTCTCTCTCTCACACACATTCTCTCTATCTTGCTGTATCTCTCTCTCACACACTCATTCCATCTATCTTGCTGAATCTCTCTCTCACACACATATTCTCTCTATCTTGCTGAATCTCTAACACACACATTCTCTCTCTCTTGCTGTATCTCTCTCTCACACACTATCTCTCTATCTTGCTGTTTCTCTCTCTCACACACATTCTCTCTATCTTGCTGTATCTCTCTCTCACACACTCATTCTATCTGTCTTGCTGAATCTCTCTCTCACACACTCATTGTCTCTATCTTGCTGTATCTCTCTCTCACACACAATCTCTCTGTCTTGCTGTTTCTCTCTCTCACACACATTCTCTCTATCTTGCTGCATCTCTCTCGCACACACATTCTCTCTATCTTGCTGTGTCCCACTCACACCCACTCTCTCTATCTTGCTGCATCTCTCTCACACACATTCTCTCTATATTGCTGTATCTCTCTCTCACACACAATCTCTCTATCTTGCTGTATCTCTCTCTCACACACACGTTCTCTCTCTCTTGCTGTTTCTCTCTCTCACACACATTCTCTCTATCTTGCTGTATCTCTCTCTCACACACTGATTTCATCTATCTTGCTGAATCTCTCTCTCACACACACATTCTCTCTATCTTGCTGAATCTCTCTCTCACACACACTTTCTCTCTATCTTGCTGTATCTCTCTCTCACACACAATCTCTCCAACTTGCTGTTTCTCTCTCTCACACATATTCTCTCTATCTTGCTGTATCTCTCTCTCACACACTCATTCTATCTGTCTTGCTGAATCTCTCTCTCACACACACATTCTCTCTATCTTGCTGTATCTCTCTCTTACACACACTCTCTCTATCTTGCTGTTTCACTCTCTCACACACATTCTCTCTATCTTGCTGCATCTCTCTCGCACACACATTCTCTCTATCTTGCTGTGTCTCTCTCACACCCACTCTCTCTATCTTGCTGTATCTCTCGCTCTCACACACATTCTATCTATCTTGCTGCATCTCTCTCTCGCACACACATTCTCTCTATCTTGCTGCATCTCTCTCACACACATTCTCTCTACCTTGCTGTATCTCTCTCACACACTCATTCTCTCTATCTTGCTGTGTCTCTCTCACACCCACTCTCTATATTGCTGCATCTCTCTCACACACACTCATTCTATCTGACTTGCTGAATCTCTCTCTCACACACACATTCTCTCTATCTTGCTGTATCTCTCTCTCACACACAATCTCTCTATCTTGCTGTTTCTCTCTCTCACACACATTCTCTCTATCTTGCTGCAATTCTCTCGCACACACATTCTCTCTATCTTGCTGTTTCTCTCTCGCACACACATTCTCTCTATCTTGCTGTGTCTCTCTCACACCCACTCTCTCTATCTTGCTGTTTCCCTCTCTCACACACAATCTCTGTATCATGCTGCATCTCTCTCACACACGCATTCTCTCGATCTTGCTGTATCTCTCTCTTTAACACTCATTCTCTATATCATGCTTTATCTAGCTCTCACACTCATTCTCTCTATCTTGCTTTGTCTCTCACACACACATTCTCTCTATCTTGCAGTATCTCTCCCTCATACACATTCTCTCTCTCTTGCTGTATCTCTCTCCCACTCATTCTCTATGTTATGATGTTTCTCTCTCTCTCAAACACATTCTCTCTCTCTTGCTGTATCTCTCACACACACATTCTCACCATCTTGCTGTACCTCTCTCTCACACACATTCTCTCTATCTTGCTGTATCTCTCTCTCGCACACACATTCTCTCTATCTTGCTGTATCTGCCTCTCGCACACTCATTCTCTCTATCTTGCTGTATCCCTCTCACACACACTCTCTCTATCTTGCTGTATTGCTCTCACACACATTCCCACCATCTTGCTGTATCTCTCTCACACACATTATCTCTGTCTTGCTGTATTGCTCTGACACACATTCTCCCTATCTTGCTGTATCTCTCTCACACACATTCTCTCTCGCTTGCTGTATCTCTCTCTCACACACATTCTCTCTATCTTGCTGTGTCTCTCTCACACACATTCTCCCTATCTTGAGTATCTCTCTCTCACTCACACATTCTCTCTATCTTGCTGTATCTCTCTCTCATTCTCACATTCTCTCTATCTTGCTCTATCTCTCTCTCACACACTCATTCTATCTATCTTGCTGTATCTCTCTCACACACTCATTCTCTCTATCTTGCTGTGTCTCTCTCACACCCACTCTCTCTGTCTTGCTGCATCTCTCTCACACACACTTTCTATCTGTCTTGCTGAATCTCTCTCTCACACACACATTCTCTCTATCTTGCTGTATCTCTCTCTCACACACAATCTCTCTATCTTGCTGTTTCTCTCTCTCACACACATTCTCTCTATCTTGCTGCATCTCTCTCGCACACCCACTCTCTCTATCTTGCTGTATCTCCCTCTCTCACACACAATCTCTGTATCATGCTGCATCTCTCTCACAACACGCATTCTCTCGATCTTGCTGTATCTCTCTCTCACACACTCATTCTCTGTATCATGCTTTATCTAGCTCTCACACTCATTCTCTCTATCTTGCTTTGTCTCTCACACACATTCTCCCTATCTTGAGCACACATTCTCCCTATCTTGAGCATCTCTCTCTCACACACACATTCTCTCTATCTTGCTGTATCTCTCTCACACACATTCTCTCTATCTTGCTGTATCTCTCTCACACACATTCTCTCTATCTTTATGTTTCTCTCTCTCACACACATTCTCTCTATCTTGCTGTGTCTCTCTCGCACATACATTCTCTCTATCTTGCTGTTTCTCTCTCACACGCACATTCTCTCTATCTTGCTGTGTCTCTCTCACACCCACTCTCTCTATCTTGCTGTATTCTCTCACACACATTCTCTCTATCTTGCTGTATCTCTCTCACACACTCATTCTCTCTATCATGCTGCATCTCTCTTTCACACACACATTCTCTCTATCTTGCTGTGTCTCTCTCACACACATTCTCTCTATCTTGCTGTATCTCTCGCTCATGCCCTCTATCTTGCTATATCTCTCGCTCTCACACACATTCCCTCTATCTTGCTGCATCTCTCTCTCGCACACACATTCTCTCTATTTTGCTGTGTCTCTCGCACACACATTCTCTCTATCTTGCTGTATTGCTCTCACACACATTCTCTCTCTCTTGCTGTATCTCTCTCACACACATTCTCCGTATCTTGCTGTGTCTCTTGCTCACACATTCTCCCTATCTTGAGCATCTCTCTCTCACACACACATTCTCTCTATCTTGCTGTGTCTCTCTCGCACATACATTCTCTCTATCTTGCTGCGTCTCTCTCACACCCACTCTCTCTATCTTGCTGTGTCTCTCTCACACACGCATTCTCTCGATCTTGCTGTATCTCTCTCTCACACACACATTCTCTCTATCTTGCTGTATCTCTCTCTCACACTCATTCTCTATATCATGCTTTATCTAGCTCTCACACACATTCTCTCTATCTTGCTGTATCTCTCTCACACTCATTCTCTATGTTATGCTGTTTCTCTCTCTCTCAAACACATTCTCCCTCTCTTGCTGTATCTCTGACACACACATTCTCACCATCTTGCTGTACCTCTCTCTCACACACATTCTCTCTATCTTGCTGTATCTCTCTCTCGCACACACATTCTCTCTATCTTGTTGTATCCCTCTCACTCACACTCTCTCTATCTTGCTGTATTGCTCTCACACACATTCTCACCATCTTGCTGTATCTCTCTCACACATATTCTCTCTATCTTGCTGTATTGCTCTGACACACATTCTCCCTATCTTGCTGTATCTCTCTCACACACATTCTCTCTAGCTTGCTGTATCTCTCTCTCACACACATTCTCTCTATCTTGCTGTGTCTCTCTCACACACATTCTCCCTATCTTGAGTATCTCTCACTCACACATTCTCTCTATCTTGCTGTATCTCTCTCTCATTCTCACATTATCTCTATCTTGCTCTATCTCTCACTCACACACTCATTCTATCTATCTTGCTGTATCTCTCTCTCACACACATTCTTTCTATCTTGCTCTGTCTCTCCCACACACATTCTCCCTATCTTGAGTATCTCTCTCTCACACACACATTCTCTCTATCTTGCTTTATCTCTCTCTCATACACATTCTCTGTATCTTGCTGTATCTCTCTCTCTCTCACACATTCTCTCCATCTTGCTGTATCTGCCTCTCGCATACTCATTCTCTCTATCTTGCCGTATCTCTCTCTCACACATTCTCTCTATATTGCCGTATCTCTCTCTCGCACACTCATTCTCTCTATCTTGCTGTATCTCTCTCTCACACACATTCTCTCTATCTTGCTGTTTCTCTCTCTTACACACATTCTCTCTATCTTGCTGTATCTCTCCCTCACACACATTCTCTCTCCTTTGCTGTATCTCTCTCACACTCATTCTCTATGTTATGCTGTGTCTCTCTCTCTCAAACACATTCTCTCTCTCTTGCTGTATTGCTCTCACACACATTCTCACCATCTTTCTGTTTCTCTCTCTCACACACATTCGCTCTATCTTCCTGTTTCTCTCTCTCACACACATTCTGTCTATCTTGCTACATCTCTCTCTCGCACACACATTCTCTCTATCTTGCTGTGTCTCTCTCACACCCACTCTCTCTATCTTGCTGTGTCTCACTAACACACTCATTCTCTCTATCTTGCTGTGTCTCTCTCACACACATTCTCTCTATCTTGCTGTATCTCTCTCTCTCCTCATGCCCTCTATCTAGCTGTATCTCTCGCTCTCACACACATTCTCTCTATCTTGCTGCATCTCTCTCTCTCGCACACACATTCTCTCTATCTTGCTGTGTCTCTCGCACACACATTCTCTCTATCTTGCTGTGTCTCTCTCACACACACATTCTCTCTATCTTGCTGTATTGCTCTCACACACATTCTCTCTCTCTTGCTGTATCTCTCTCACACACATTCTCCCTATCTTGCTGTGTCTCTCGCTCACACACTCTCCCTAACTTGAGCATCTCTCTCTCACACACACATTCTCTCTATCTTGCTGTGTCCCTCTCACACACATTCTCTCTCTCTTGCTGTATCTCTCTCACACACATTCTCCCTATCTTGCTGTGTCTCTCGCTCACACACTCTCCCTAACTTGAGCATCTCTCTCTCACACACACATTCTCTCTATCTTGCTGTGTCCCTCTCACACACATTCTCTCTATCTTGCTGAAGCTCTCGCTCTCACACACATTCTCTCTATCTTGCTGCATCTCTCTCACGCACACACATTCTCTTTATCTTGCTGTGTCTCCCGCACACATTCTCTCTATCTTGCTGTGTATCTCTCGCACACACATTCTCTCTATCTTGCTGTGTATCTCTCGCACACACATTGTCTTTATCTTGCTGTGTCTCCCGCACACATTCTCTCTATCTTGCTGTATCTCTCTCTCACACACATTATCCCTATCTTGCTGTGTCTCTCGCTCGCACATTCTCCCTATCTTGAGCATCTCTCTCTCTCACACACATTCTCTCTATCTTGCTGTATCTCTCTCTCACACACTCATTCTATCTGTCTTGCTGAATCTCTCTCTCACACACTCATTCTCTCTATCTTGCTGTATCTCTCTCTCACACACAATCTCTCTATCTTGCTGTTTCTCTCTCTCACACACATTCTCTCTATCTTGCTGCATCTCTCTCGCACTCACATTCTCTCTATCTTGCTGTGTCTCTCTCACACCCACTCTCTCTATCTTGCTGCATCTCTCTCACACACATTCTCTCTATATTGCTGTATCTCTCTCTCACACACAATCTCTCTATCTTGCTGTATCTCTCTCTCACACACACGTTCCCTCTCTCTTGCTGTTTCTCTCTCTCACACACATTCTCTCTATCTTGCTGTATCTCTCTCTCACACACTCATTCCATCTATCTTGCTGAATCTCTCTCTCACACACACATTCTCTATATCTTGCTGAATCTCTCTCTCACACACACTTTCTCTCTATCTTGCTGTATCTCTCTCTCACACACAATCTCTCTATCTTGCTGTTTCTCTCTCTCACACATATTCTCTCTATCTTGCTGTATCGCTCCCTCACACACTCATTCTATATGTCTTGCTGAATCTCTCCCTCACACACACATTCTCTCTATCTTGCTGTATCTCTCTCTCACACACATTCTCTCTATCTTGCTGCATCTCTCTCGCACACACATTCTCTCTATCTTGCTGTGTCTCTCTCACACCCACTCTCTCTATCTTGCTGTATCTCTCGCTCTCACACACATTCTATCTATCTTGCTGCATCTCTCTCTCGCACACACATTCTCTCTATCTTGCTGCATCTCTCTCACACACATTCTCTCTACCTTGCTGTATCTCTCTCACACACTCATTCTCTCTATCTTGCTGTGTCTCTCTCACACCCACTCTCTATCTTGCTGCATCTCTCTCACACACACTCATTCTATCTGACTTGCTGAATCTCTCTCTCACACACACATTCTCTCTATCTTGCTGTATCTCTCTCTCACACACAATCTCTCTATCTTGCTGTTTCTCTCTCTCACACACATTCTCTCTATCTTGCTGCAATTCTCTCGCACACACATTCTCTCTATCTTGCTGTTTCTCTCTCGCACACACATTCTCTCTATCTTGCTGTGTCTCTCTCACACCCACTCTCTCTCTCTTGCTGTATCTCCCTCTCTCACACACAATCTCTGTATCATGCTGCATCTCTCTCACACACGCATTCTCTCGATCTTGCTGTATCTCTCTCTTTAACACTCATTCTCTATATCATGCTTTATCTAGCTCTCACACTCATTCTCTCTATCTTGCTTTGTCTCTCACACACACATTCTCTCTATCTTGCAGTATCTCTCCCTCACACACATTCTCTCTCTCTTGCTGTATCTCTCTCCCACTCATTCTCTCTGTTATGCTGTTTCTCTCTCTCTCAAACACATTCTCTCTCTCTTACTGTATCTCTCACACACACATTCTCACCATCTTGCTGTACCTCTCTCTCACACACATTCTCTCTATCTTGCTGTATCTCTCTCTCGCACACACATTGTCTCTATCTTGCTGTATCCCTCTCACACACACTCTCTCTATCTTGCTGTATTGCTCTCACACACATTCTCACCATCTTGCTGTATCTCTCTCACACACATTATCTCTGTCTTGCTGTATTGCTCTGACACACATTCTCCCTATCTTGCTGTATCTCTCTCACACACATTCTCTCACGCTTGCTGTATCTCTCTCTCACACACATTCTCTCTATCTTGCTGTGTCTCTCTCACACACATTCTCCCTATCTTGAGTATCTCTCTCTCACTCACACATTCTCTCTATCCTGCTGTATCTCTCTCTCATTCTCACATTCTCTCTATCTTGCTCTATCTCTCTCTCACACACTCATTCTATCTATCTTGCTGTATCTGCCTCACACACTCATTCTCTCTATCTTGCTGTGTCTCTCTCACACCCACTCTCTCTATCTTGCTGCATCTCTCTCACACACACTCATTCTATCTGTCTTGCTGCATCTCTCTCTCACACACTCATTCTCTCTATCTTGCTGTATCTCTCTCTCACACACAATCTCTCTATCTTGCTTTTTCTCTCTCTCACACACATTCTCTCTATCTTGCTGCATCTCTCTCGCACACCCACTCTCTCTATCTTGCTGTATCTGCCTCTCTCACACACAATCTCTGTATCATGCTGCATCTCTCTCACAACACGCATTCTCTCGATCTTGCTGTATCTCTCTCTCACACACTCATTCTCTGTATCATGCTTTATCTAGCTCTCACACTCATTCTCTCTATCTTGCTTTGTCTCTTACACACATTCTCCCTATCTTGAGCACACATTCTCCCTATCTTGAGCATCTCTCTCTCACACACACATTCTCTCTATCTTGCTGTATCTCTCTCTCACACACATTCTCTCTATCTTGCTGTATCTCTCTCACACACATTCTCTCTATCTTTATGTTTCTCTCTCTCACACACATTCTCTCTATCTTGCTGTGTCTCTCTCGCACATACATTCTCTCTATCTTGCTGTTTCTCTCTCACACGCACATTTTCTCTCTCTTGCTGTGTCTCTCTCACACCCACTCTCTCTATCTTGCTGTATTCTCTCACACACATTCTCTCTATCTTGCTGTATCTCTCTCACACACTCATTCTCTCTATCATGCTGCATCTCTCTCTCACACACACATTCTCTCTATCTTGCTGTGTCTCTCTCACACACATTCTCTCTATCTTGCTCTATCTCTCTCTCTCGCTCATGCCCTCTATCTTGCTGTATCTCTCGCTCTCACACACATTCTCTCTATCTTGCTGCATCTCTCTCTCGCACACACATTCTCTCTATTTTGCTGTGTCTCTCTCACACACATTCTCTCTATCTTGCTGTATCTCTCTCACACACATTCTCTCTATCGTTATGTTTCTCTCTCTCACACACATTCTCTCTATCTTGCTGTGTCTCTCTCGCACATACATTCTCTCTATCTTGCTGTTTCTCTCTCACACGCACATTCTCTCTATCTTGCTGTGTCTCTCTCACACCCACTCTCTCTATCTTGCTGTATTCTCTCACACTCATTCTCTCTATCATGCTGCATCTCTCTCTCACACACACATTCTCTCTATCTTGCTGTGTCTCTCTCACACACATTCTCTCTATCTTGCTGTATCTCTCTCTCTCGCTCATGCCCTCTATCTTGCTGTATCTCTCTCTCTCACACACATTCTCTCTATCTTGCTGCATCTCTCTCTCGCACACACATTCTCTCTATTTTCCTGTGTCTCTCGCACACACATTCCCTCTATCTTGCTGTATTGCTCTCACACACATTCTCTCTCTCTTGCTGTATCTCTCTCACACACATTCTCCGTATCTTGCTGTGTCTCTTGCTCACACATTCTCCCTATCTTGAGCATCTCTCTCTCACACACACATTCTCTCTATCTTGCTGTGTCTCTCTCGCACATACATTCTCTCTATCTTGCTGTGTCTCTCTCACACCCACTCTCTCTATCTTGCTGTGTATCTCTCACACACTCATTCTCTCTATCTTGCTGCATCTCTCTCGCATGCACATTCTCTCTATCTTGCTGTGTCTCTCTCACACCCACTCTCTCTATCTTGCTGTGTCTCTCTCACACACGCATTCTCTCGATCTTGCTGTATCTCTCTCTCACACACACATTCTCTCTATCTTGCTGTATCTCTCTCTCTCACACTCATTCTCTATATCATGCTTTATCTAGCTCTCACACACATTCTCTCTATCTTGCTGTATCTCTCCCTCACACACATTCTCTCTCTCTTGCTGTATCTCTCTCACACTCATTCTCTATGTTATGCTGTTTCTCTCTCTCTCAAACACATTCTCGCTCTCTTGCTGCATCTCTGACACACACATTCTCACCATCATGCTGTACCTCTCTCTCACACACATTCTCTCTATCTTGCTGTATCTCTCTCTCGCACACACATTCTCTCTATCTTGTTGTATCCCTCTCACTCACACTCTCTCTATCTTGCTGTATTGCTCTCACACACATTCTCACCATCTTGCTGTATCTCTCTCACACATATTCTCTCTATATTGCTGTATTGCTCTGACACACATTCTCCCTATCTTGCTGTATCTCTCTCACACACATTCTCTCAACTTGCTGTATCTCTCTCACACACACATTCTCACCATCATGCTGTACCTCTCTCTCACACACATTCTCTCTATCTTGCTGTATCTCTCTCTCGCACACACATTCTCTCTATCTTGTTGTATCCCTCTCACTCACACTCTCTCTATCTTGCTGTATTGCTCTCACACACATTCTCACCATCTTGCTGTATCTCTCTCACACATATTCTCTCTATCTTGCTGTATTGCTCTGACACACATTCTCCCTATCTTGCTCTATCTCTCTCACACACATTCTCTCTAGCTTGCTGTATCTCTCTGTCACACACATTATCTCTATCTTGCTGTGTCTCTCTCACACACATTCTCCCTATCTTGAGTATCTCTCTCTCACTCACACATTCTCTCTATCTTGCTGTATCTCTCACTCAATCTCACATTATCTCTATCTTGCTCTATCTCTCTCTCACACACTCATTCTATCTATCTTGCTGGATCTCTCTCTCACACACATTCTCTCTATCTTGCTCTGTCTCTCCCACACACATTCTCCATATCTTGAGTATCTCTCTCTCACACACACATTCTCTCTATCTTGCTTTATCTCTCTCTCATACACATTCTCTGTATCTTGCTGTATCTCTCTCTCACACATTCTCTCCATCTTGCTGTATCTGCCTCTCGCATACTCATTCTCTCTATCTTGCCGTATCTCTCTCTCACACACATTCTCTCTATCTTGCTGTTTCTCTCTCTCACACACATTCTCTCTATCTTGCTGTATCTCTCTCTCACACAAATTCTCTCTATCTTGCTGTGTCTCTCTCACACACATTCTCCCTATCTTGAGGATCTCTCTCTCACACACACATTCTCTCTATCTTGCCGTATCTCTCTGTCATACACATTCTGTCTATCTTGCTGTATGTCTCTCTCTCTCACACATTCTCTCTATCTTGCCGTATCTCTCTCTCGCACACTCATTCTCTCTATCTTGCTGTATCTCTCTCTCACACACATTCTCTCTATCTTGCTGTTTCTCTCTCTTACACACATTCTCTCTATCTTGCTCTATCTCTCCCTCACACACATTCTCTCTCCTTTGCTGTATCTCTCTCACACTCATTCTCTATGTTATGCTGTGTCTCTCTCTCTCAAACACATTCTCTCTCTCTGGCTGTATATCTAACACACACATTCTCCCTATCTTGCTGTATTGCTCTCACACACATTCTCACCATCTTTCTGTTTCTCTCTCTCACACACATTCTCTCTATCTTCCTGTTTCTCTCTCTCACACACATTCTGTCTATCTTGCTACATCTCTCTCTCGCACACACATTCTCTCTATCTTGCTGTGTCTCTCTCACACCCACTCTCTCTATCTTGCTGTGTCTCACTAACACACTCATTCTCTCTATCTTGCTGCATCTCTCTCTCGCACACACATTCTCTCTATCTTGCTGTGTCTCTCTCACACACAATCTCTCTATGTTGCTGTATCTCTATCTCTCGCACATGTTCTCTATCTTGCTGCATCTCTCTCACACACATTCTCTCTATCTTGCTGTATCTCTCTCACACACTCATTCTCTCTATCATGCTGCATCTCTCTCTCGCACACACATTCTCTCTCTCTTGTTGTATCTCTCTCTCACACTCATTCTCGTTTTTATGCTGTATCTCTCCCTCTCACACCCATGATCCCTATCTTGCTGTGTCTCTCGCTCACACATTCTCCCTATCTTGAGCATCTCTCGCTCACACACACCTTCTCTCTGTCTTGCTGTATCTCTCTCTAACACACAGTCTCTCTATCTTGCTGTATCTCTCCCACACACATTCTATCTATCTTTCTGTTTCTCTCTCTCACACACATTCTCTCTATCTTGCTGTTTCTCTCTCTCACACACATTCTGTCTATCTTGCTGCATCTCTCTCGCACACACATTCTCTCAATCTTGCTGTGTCTCTCTCACACCCACTCTCTCTATCTTGCTGTGTCTCTCTAACACACTCATTCTCTCTATCTTGCTGCATCTCTCTCTCGTACACACATTCTCTCTATCTTGCTGTGTCTCTCTCATACACAATCACTCTATGTTGCTGTATCTCTATCTCTCGCACATGCTATCTATCTTGCTGTATTTCTATCACACACATTCTCTCTATCTTGCTGTATCTCTCTCACACACTCATTCTCTCGATCATGCTGCATCTCTCTCTCACACACACATTCTCTCTATCTTGCTGTCTCTCTCACACACCCATTCTCTCTATCTTGCTGTATCTCTCTCGCTCATGCCCTCTATCTTGCTGTATCTCTCGCTCTCACACACATTCTCTCTATGTTGCTGCATCTCTCTCTCGCGCACACATTCTCTCTATCTTGCTGTGTCTCGCACACACATTCTCTCTATCTTGCTGTGTCTCTCTCACACACATATTCTCTCTATCTTGCTGTATTGCTCTCACACACATTCTCTCTCTCTTGCTGTATCTCTCTGACACACATTCTCCCTATCTTGCTGTGTCTCTCGCTCACACATTCTCCCTGTCTTGAGCATCTCTCTCTCACACACACATTCTCTCTATCTTGCTGTGTCTCTCTCGCACATACATTCTCTCTATCTTGCTGTGTCTCTCTCACACCCACTCTCTCTATCTTGCTGTGTATCTCTCACACACTCATTCTCTCTATCTTGCTGCATCTCTCTCGCATGCACATTCTCTCTATCTTGCTGTGTCTCTCTCACACCCACTCTCTCTATCTTGCTGTGTCTCTCTCACACACGCATTCTCTCGATCTTGCTGTATCTCTCTCTCACACACACATTCTCTCTATCTTGCTGTATCTCTCTCTCTCACACTCATTCTCTATATCATGCTTTATCTAGCTCTCACACACATTCTCTCTATCTTGCTGTATCTCTCCCTCACACACATTCTCTCTCTCTTGCTGTATCTCTCTCACACTCATTCTCTATGTTATGCTGTTTCTCTCTCTCTCAAACACATTCTCGCTCTCTTGCTGCATCTCTGACACACACATTCTCACCATCATGCTGTACCTCTCTCTCACACACATTCTCTCTATCTTGCTGTATCTCTCTCTCGCACACACATTCTCTCTATCTTGTTGTATCCCTCTCACTCACACTCTCTCTATCTTGCTGTATTGCTCTCACACACATTCTCACCATCTTGCTGTATCTCTCTCACACATATTCTCTCTATATTGCTGTATTGCTCTGACACACATTCTCCCTATCTTGCTGTATCTCTCTCACACACATTCTCTCAACTTGCTGTATCTCTCTCACACACACATTCTCACCATCATGCTGTACCTCTCTCTCACACACATTCTCTCTATCTTGCTGTATCTCTCTCTCGCACACACATTCTCTCTATCTTGTTGTATCCCTCTCACTCACACTCTCTCTATCTTGCTGTATTGCTCTCACACACATTCTCACCATCTTGCTGTATCTCTCTCACACATATTCTCTCTATCTTGCTGTATTGCTCTGACACACATTCTCCCTATCTTGCTCTATCTCTCTCACACACATTCTCTCTAGCTTGCTGTATCTCTCTGTCACACACATTATCTCTATCTTGCTGTGTCTCTCTCACACACATTCTCCCTATCTTGAGTATCTCTCTCTCACTCACACATTCTCTCTATCTTGCTGTATCTCTCTCTCAATCTCACATTATCTCTATCTTGCTCTATCTCTCTCTCACACACTCATTCTATCTATCTTGCTGGATCTCTCTCTCACACACATTCTCTCTATCTTGCTCTGTCTCTCCCACACACATTCTCCATATCTTGAGTATCTCTCTCTCACACACACATTCTCTCTATCTTGCTTTATCTCTCTCTCATACACATTCTCTGTATCTTGCTGTATCTCTCTCTCACACATTCTCTCCATCTTGCTGTATCTGCCTCTCGCATACTCATTCTCTCTATCTTGCCGTATCTCTCTCTCACACACATTCTCTCTATCTTGCTGTTTCTCTCTCTCACACACATTCTCTCTATCTTGCTGTATCTCTCTCTCACACAAATTCTCTCTATCTTGCTGTGTCTCTCTCACACACATTCTCCCTATCTTGAGGATCTCTCTCTCACACACACATTCTCTCTATCTTGCCGTATCTCTCTGTCATACACATTCTGTCTATCTTGCTGTATGTCTCTCTCTCTCACACATTCTCTCTATCTTGCCGTATCTCTCTCTCGCACACTCATTCTCTCTATCTTGCTGTATCTCTCTCTCACACACATTCTCTCTATCTTGCTGTTTCTCTCTCTTACACACATTCTCTCTATCTTGCTCTATCTCTCCCTCACACACATTCTCTCTCCTTTGCTGTATCTCTCTCACACTCATTCTCTATGTTATGCTGTGTCTCTCTCTCTCAAACACATTCTCTCTCTCTGGCTGTATATCTAACACACACATTCTCCCTATCTTGCTGTATTGCTCTCACACACATTCTCACCATCTTTCTGTTTCTCTCTCTCACACACATTCTCTCTATCTTCCTGTTTCTCTCTCTCACACACATTCTGTCTATCTTGCTACATCTCTCTCTCGCACACACATTCTCTCTATCTTGCTGTGTCTCTCTCACACCCACTCTCTCTATCTTGCTGTGTCTCACTAACACACTCATTCTCTCTATCTTGCTGCATCTCTCTCTCGCACACACATTCTCTCTATCTTGCTGTGTCTCTCTCACACACAATCTCTCTATGTTGCTGTATCTCTATCTCTCGCACATGTTCTCTATCTTGCTGCATCTCTCTCACACACATTCTCTCTATCTTGCTGTATCTCTCTCACACACTCATTCTCTCTATCATGCTGCATCTCTCTCTCGCACACACATTCTCTCTCTCTTGTTGTATCTCTCTCTCCCACTCATTCTCGTTTTTATGCTGTATCTCTCCCTCTCACACCCATGATCCCTATCTTGCTGTGTCTCTCGCTCACACATTCTCCCTATCTTGAGCATCTCTCGCTCACACACACCTTCTCTCTGTCTTGCTGTATCTCTCTCTAACACACAGTCTCTCTATCTTGCTGTATCTCTCCCACACACATTCTATCTATCTTTCTGTTTCTCTCTCTCACACACATTCTCTCTATCTTGCTGTTTCTCTCTCTCACACACATTCTGTCTATCTTGCTGCATCTCTCTCGCACACACATTCTCTCAATCTTGCTGTGTCTCTCTCACACCCACTCTCTCTATCTTGCTGTGTCTCTCTAACACACTCATTCTCTCTATCTTGCTGCATCTCTCTCTCGTACACACATTCTCTCTATCTTGCTGTGTCTCTCTCATACACAATCACTCTATGTTGCTGTATCTCTATCTCTCGCACATGCTATCTATCTTGCTGTATTTCTATCACACACATTCTCTCTATCTTGCTGTATCTCTCTCACACACTCATTCTCTCGATCATGCTGCATCTCTCTCTCACACACACATTCTCTCTATCTTGCTGTGTCTCTCACACACCCATTCTCTCTATCTTGCTGTATCTCTCTCGCTCATGCCCTCTATCTTGCTGTATCTCTCGCTCTCACACACATTCTCTCTATGTTGCTGCATCTCTCTCTCGCGCACACATTCTCTCTATCTTGCTGTGTCTGGCACACACATTCTCTCTATCTTGCTGTGTCTCTCTCACACACATATTCTCTCTATCTTGCTGTATTGCTCTCACACACATTCTCTCTCTCTTGCTGTAACTCTCTGACACACATTCTCCCTATCTTGCTGTGTCTCTCGCTCACACATTCTCCCTGTCTTGAGCATCTCTCTCTCACACACACATTCTCTCGATCTTGCTGTATCTCTGTCTCACACACAATCTCTCTATGTTGCTGTATCTCTATCTCTCTCACATGTTCTCTATCTTGCTGTATTTCTCTCACACACATTCTCTCAATCTTGCTGTATCTCTCTCACACACTCATTCTCTCTATCATGCTGCATCTCTCTCTCACACACACATTCTCTCTATCTTGCTGTGTCTCTCTCACACACATTCTCTCTATCTTGCTGTATCTCTCTCTCTCCTCATGCCCTCTATCTAGCTGTATCTCTCGCTCTCACACACATTCTCTCTATCTTGCTGCATCTCTCTCTCTCGCACACACATTCTCTCTATCTTGCTGTGTCTCTCGCACACACATTCTCTCTATCTTGCTGTGTCTCTCTCACACACACATTCTCTCTATCTTGCTGTATTGCTCTCACACACATTCTCTCTCTTTTGCTGTATCTCTCTCACACACATTCTCCCTATCTTGCTGTGTCTCTCGCTCACACATTCTCCCTATCTTGAGCATCTCTCTCTCACACACACATTCTCTCTATCTTGCTGTGTCTCTCTCACACACATTCTCTCTATCTTGCTGAATCTCTCGCTCTCACACACATTCTCTCTATCTTGCTGCATCTCTCTCACGCACACACATTCTCTTTATCTTGCTGTGTCTCCCGCACACATTCTCTCTATCTTGCTGTGTATCTCTCGCACACACATTCTCTCTATCTTGCTGTGTATCTCTCGCACACACATTGTCTTTATCTTGCTGTGTCTCCCGCACACATTCTCTCTATCTTGCTGTGTATCTCTCGCACACACATTGTCTTTATCTTGCTGTGTCTCCCGCACACATTCTCTCTATCTTGCTGTATCTCTCCCTCTCACACACATTATCCCTATCTTGCTGCGTCTCTCGCTCACACATTCTCCCTATCTTGAGCATCTCTCTCTCACACACACATTCTCTCTATCTTGCTGTATCTCTCTCACACACACATTCTCTCAATCTTGCTGTCTCTCTCTCTCACACACATTCTCTCTATCTTGCTGTATCTCTCTCACACTCATTCTCTCTATCTTTCTGTTTCTCTCTCTCACACACATTCTCTCTATCTTGCGGTTTCTCTCTCTCACACACATTCTCACCATCTTGCTGTGTCTCGCTCACACACATTCTCTCTACCTTGCTGCATCTCTCGCACACACATTCTCTCTATCTTGCTGTCTCTCTCTCACACCCACTCTCTCTATCTTGCTGTGTCTCTCTAACACACTCATTCTCTCTATCTTGCTGAATCTCTCTCGCACACACATTCTCTATATCTTGCTGTGTCTCTCTCACACACAACCTCTCTATGTTGCTGTATCTCTATCTCTCGCACATGTTCCCAATCTTGCTGTATTTCTCTCACACACATTCTCTCTATCATGCTGCATCTCTCTCTCACACACACATTCTCTCTATCTTGCTGTGTCTCTCTCACACACATTCTCTCTATCTTGCTGTATCTCTTCTCTCTCGCTCATGCCCTCTATCTTGCTGTATCTCGCGCTCTCACACACATTCTCTCTATCTTGCCGCATCTCTCTCGCACACACATTCTCTCTATCTTGCTGTGTCTCTCGCACACACATTCTCTCTATCTTGCTGTATCTCTCGCACACACATTCTCTCTATCTTGCTGTATTGCTCTCACACACATTCTCTCTCTCTTGCTGTATCTCTCTCACACACATTCTCCCTATCTTGCTGTGTCTCTCGCTCACACATTCTCCCTGTCTTGAGCATCTCTCTCTCACACACACATTATCTCTATCTTGCTGTATCTCTCTCTCACACACAATCTCTCTATGTTGCTGTATCTCTATCTCTCGCACATGTTCTCTATCTTGCTGTATTCTCTCACACACAATCTCTCTATCTTGCTGCATCCCTCTCTCGCACACACATTCTCTCTATCTTGCTGTGTCTCTCGCACACACATTCTCTCTATCTTGCTGTGTCTCTCTCACACACACATTCTCTCTATCTTGCTGTATTGCTCTCACACACATTCTCTCTCTCTTGCTGTATCTCTCTCACACACATTCTCCGTATCGTGCTGTGTCTCATGCTCACACATTCTCCCTATCTTGAGCATCTCTCTCTCACACACACATTCTCTCTATCTTGCTGTATCTGTCTCTCACACACATTCTCTCTATCTTGCTGTATCTCTCTCGCACACATTCTCTCTATCTTGCTTTATCTCCCTCTCTCGCTCATACCCTCTATCTTGCTGAATCTCTCGCTCTCACACACATTCTCTCTATCTTGCTGCATCTCTCTCACGCACACACATTCTCTCTATCTTGCTGTGTCTCTCGCACACACATTCTCTCTATCTTGCTGTGTATCTCTCGCACACACATTCTCTCTATCTTGCTGTGTCTCTCGCACACACATTCTCTCTATCTTGCTCGATTGCTCTCACACACATTCTCTCTCTCCTGCCGTATCTCTCTCACACACATTCTCTCTATCTTGCTGTATCTCTCTCTCTCACACACATTCTCCCTATCTTGCTGTGTCTCTCGCTCACACATTCTCCCTATCTTGAGTATCTCTTTCTCAAACACACATTCTCTCTATCTTGCTGTATCTCTCTCTCACACACATTCTCTCTATCTTGCTGTATCTCTCCCTCTCACATTCTCTCTATCTTCCTGTTTCTCTCTCACACACACATTCTCTCTATCTTGCTGATTCTCTCTCTCACACACATTCTGTCTATCTTGCTGCATCTCTCTTTCGCACACTCATTCTCTCTATCTTGCTGTGTCTCTCTCACCCCACTCTCTCTATCTTGCTGTGTCTCTCTAACACACTCATTCTCTCTATCTTGCTGTGTCTCTCTCACACACAATCTCTCTATGTTGCTGTATCTCTATCTCTCGCACATGTTCTCTATCTTGATGTATCTCTCTCACACACATTCTCTCTATCTTGCTGTATCTCTCTCACACACTCATTCTCTCAATCAGGCTGCATCTCTCTCTCGCACACGTTCTCTCTATCTTGCAGTGTCTCACTCACTCACATTCTCTCTATCTGGCAGTATCTCTCTCTCGCACACGCGTTCTCTCTATCTTGCTGTATCTCTCTCACGCTCTCACACTCATTCTCTCTATCTTGCTGTATCTCTCTCTCTCACACTCATTCTCTCTATCATGCTGTATTTCTCGCTCACACTCAATCTCTCTATCTTGCTGTATCTCTCTCTCTCTAAGACTTTCTCTCTATCTTGCTGTATCTGTCTCACACATATTCTCTCTATCTTGCTGTATCTCTCTCTCACACACATTCTCTCTATCATGCTGCATCTCTCTCTCGCACCCACATTCTCTCTCTCTTGTTGTATCTCTCTCTCACACTCATTCTCGTTTTTATGCTGTATCTCTCCCTCTCACACCCATGATCCCTATCTTGCTGTGTCTCTCGCTCACACATTCTCCCTATCTTGAGCATCTCTCGCTCACACACACCTTCTCTCTATCTTGCTGTATCTCTCTCTAACACACAGTCTCTCTATCTTGCTGTATCTCTCCCACACACATTCTATCTATCTTTCTGTTTCTCTCTCTCACACACATTCTCTCTATCTTGCTGTTTCTCTCTCTCACACACATTCTGTCTATCTTGCTGCATCTCTCTCTCGCACACACATTCTCTCAATCTTGCTGTGTCTCTCTCACACCCACTCTCTCTATCTTGCTGTGTCTCTCTAACACACTCATTCTCTCTATCTTGCTGCATCTCTCTCTCGTACACACATTCTCTCTATCTTGCTGTGTCTCTCTCATACACAATCACTCTATGTTGCTGTATCTCTATCTCTCGCACATGCTATCTATCTTGCTGTATTTCTATCACACACATTCTCTCTATCTTGCTGTATCTCTCTCACACACTCATTCTCTCGATCATGCTGCATCTCTCTCTCACACACTCATTCTCTCTATCTTGCTGTGTCTCTCACACACCCATTCTCTCTATCTTGCTGTATCTCTCTCGCTCATGCCCTCTATCTTGCTGTATCTCTCGCTCTCACACACATTCTCTCTATGTTGCTGCATCTCTCTCTCGCACACACATTCCCTCTATCTTGCTGTGTCTCTCGCACACACATTCTCTCTATCTTGCTGTGTCTCTCTCACACACATATTCTCTCTATCTTGCTGTATTGCTCTCACACACATTCTCTCTCTCTTGCTGTATCTCTCTGACACACATTCTCCCTATCTTGCTGTGTCTCTCGCTCACACATTCTCCCTGTCTTGAGCATCTCTCTCTCACACACACATTCTCTCGATCTTGCTGTATCTCTGTCTCACACACAATCTCTCTATGTTGCTGTATCTCTATCTCTCTCACATGTTCTCTATCTTGCTGTATTTCTCTCACACACATTCTCTCTATCTTGCTGTATCTCTCACACACACTCATTCTCTCTATCATGCTGCATCTCTCTCTCACACACACATTCTCTCTATCTTGCTGTGTCTCTCTCACACACATTCTCTCTATCTTGCTGTATCTCTCTCTCTCCTCATGCCCTCTATCTAGCTGTATCTCTCGCTCTCACACACATTCTCTCTATCTTGCTGCATCTCTCTCTCTCGCACACACATTCTCTCTATCTTGCTGTGTCTCTCGCACACACATTCTCTCTATCTTGCTGTGTCTCTCTCACACACACATTCTCTCTATCTTGCTGTATTGCTCTCACACACATTCTCTCTCTTTTGCTGTATCTCTCTCACACACATTCTCCCTATCTTGCTGTGTCTCTCGCTCACACATTCTCCCTATCTTGAGCATCTCTCTCTCACACACACATTCTCTCTATCTTGCTGTGTCTCTCTCACACACATTCTCTCTATCTTGCTGAATCTCTCGCTCTCACACACATTCTCTCTATCTTGCTGCATCTCTCTCACGCACACACATTCTCTTTATCTTGCTGTGTCTCCCGCACACATTCTCTCTATCTTGCTGTGTATCTCTCGCACACACATTCTCTCTATCTTGCTGTGTATCTCTCGCACACACATTGTCTTTATCTTGCTGTGTCTCCCGCACACATTCTCTCTATCTTGCTGTATCTCTCCCTCTCACACACATTATCCCTATCTTGCTGCGTCTCTCGCTCACACATTCTCCCTATCTTGAGCATCTCTCTCTCACACACACATTCTCTCTATCTTGCTGTATCTCTCTCACACACACATTCTCTCAATCTTGCTGTCTCTCTCTCTCACACACATTCTCTCTATCTTGCTGTATCTCTCTCACACTCATTCTCTCTATCTTTCTGTTTCTCTCTCTCACACACATTCTCTCTATCTTGCGGTTTCTCTCTCTCACACACATTCTCACCATCTTGCTGTGTCTCTCTCACACACATTCTCTCTACCTTGCTGCATCTCTCTCTCGCACACACATTCTCTCTATCTTGCTGTCTCTCTCTCACACCCACTCTCTCTATCTTGCTGTGTCTCTCTAACACACTCATTCTCTCTATCTTGCTGAAACTCTCTCGCACACACATTCTCTCTATCTTGCTGTGTCTCTCTCACACACAATCTCTCTATGTTGCTGTATCTCTATCTCTCGCACATGTTCCCAATCTTGCTGTATTTCTCTCACACACATTCTCTCTATCATGCTGCATCTCTCTCTCACACACACATTCTCTCTATCTTGCTGTGTCTCTCTCACACACATTCTCTCTATCTTGCTGTATCTTTTCTCTCTCGCTCATGCCCTCTATCTTGCTGTATTGCTCTCACACACATTCTCTCTCTCTTGCTGTATCTCTCTCACACACATTCTCCCTATCTTGCTGTGTCTCTCGCTCACACATTCTCCCTATCTTGAGCATCTCTCTCTCACACACACATTCTCTCTATCTTGCTGTGTCGCTCTCACACACATTCTCTCTATCTTGCTGAATCTCTCGCTCTCACACACATTCTCTCTATCTTGCTGCATCTCTCTCACGCACACACATTCTCATTATCTTGCTGTGTCTCCCGCACACATTCTCTCTATCTTGCTGTGTATCTCTCGCACACACATTCTCTCTATCTTGCTGTGTATCTCTCGCACACACATTGTCGTTATCTTGCTGTGTCTCCCGCACACATTCTCTCTATCTTGCTGTATCTCTCTCTCACACACATTATCCCTATCTTGCTGTGTCTCTCGCTCACACATTCTCCCTATCTTGAGCATCTCTCTCTCACACACACATTCTCTCTATCTTGCTGTATCTCTCTCACACACACATTCTCTCTATCTTGCTGTATCTCTCTCACACTCATTCTCTCTATCTTTCTGTTTCTCTCTCTCACACACATTCTCTCTATCTTGCGGTTTCTCTCTCTCTCACACACATTCTCACCATCTTGCTGTGTCTCTCTCACACACATTCTCTCTACCTTGCTGCATCTCTCTCTCGCACACACATTCTCTCTATCTTGCTGTCTCTCTCTCACACCCACTCTCTCTATCTTGCTGTGTCTCTCTAACACACTCATTCTCTCTATCTTGCTGAATCTCTCTCGCACACACATTCTCTCTATCTTGCTGTGTCTCTCTCACACACAATCTCTCTATCTTGCTGTATCTCTATCTCTCGCACATGTTCCCAATCTTGCTGTATTTCTCTCACACACATTCTCTCTATCATGCTGCATCTCTCTCTCACACACACATTCTCTCTATCTTGCTGTGTCTCTCTCACACACATTCTCTCTATCTTGCTGTATCTCTTCTCTCTCGCTCATGCCCTCTATCTTGCTGTATCTCGCGCTCTCACACACATTCTCTCTATCTTGCTGTATCTCGCGCTCTCACACACATTCTCTCTATCTTGCCGCATCTCTCTCGCACACACATTCTCTCTATCTTGCTGTGTCTCTCGCACACACATTCTCTCTATCTTGCTGTATCTCTCGCACACACATTCTCTCTATCTTGCTGTATTGCTCTCACACACATTCTCTCTCTCTTGCTGTATCTCTCTCACACACATTCTCCCTATCTTGCTGTGTCTCTCGCTCACACATTCTCCCTGTCTTGAGCATCTCTCTCTCACACACACATTCTCTCTATCTTGCTGTATCTCTCTCTCACACACAATCTCTCTATGTTGCTGTATCTCTATCTCTCGCACATGTTCTCTATCTTGCTGTATTCTCTCACACACAATCTCTCTATCTTGCTGCATCCCTCTCTCGCACACACATTCTCTCTATCTTGCTGTGTCTCTCGCACACACATTCTCTCTATCTTGCTGTGTCTCTCTCACACACACATTCTCTCTATCTTGCTGTATTGCTCTCACACACATTCTCTCTCTCTTGCTGTATCTCTCTCACACACATTCTCCGTATCGTGCTGTGTCTCATGCTCACACATTCTCCCTATCTTGAGCATCTCTCTCTCACACACACATTCTCTCTATCTTGCTGTATCTGTCTCTCACACACATTCTCTCTATCTTGCTGTATCTCTCTCACACACATTCTCTCTACCTTTATGTTTCTCTCTCTCACACACATTCTCTCTATCTTGCTGTGTCGCTCTCGCACAAACATTCTCTCTATCTTGCTGTTTCTCTCTCATACGCATATTCTCTCTATCTTGCTGTGTCTCTCTCACACACATTCTCTCTATCTTGCTTTATCTCCCTCTCTCGCTCATACCCTCTATCTTGCTGAATCTCTCGCTCTCACACACATTCTCTCTATCTTGCTGTCTCTCTCTCACACCCACTCTCTCTATCTTGCTGTGTCTCTCGCACACACATTCTCTCTATCTTGCTGTGTATCTCTCGCACACACATTCTCTCTATCTTGCTGTGTCTCTCGCACACACATTCTCTCTATCTTGCTCGATTGCTCTCACACACATTCTCTCTCTCCTGCCGTATCTCTCTCACACACATTCTCTCTATCTTGCTGTATCTCTCTCTCTCACACACATTCTCCCTATCTTGCTGTGTCTCTCGCTCACACATTCTCCCTATCTTGAGTATCTCTTTCTCAAACACACATTCTCTCTATCTTGCTGTATCTCTCTCTCACACACATTCTCTCTATCTTGCTGTATCTCTCCCTCTCACATTCTCTCTATCTTCCTGTTTCTCTCTCTCACACACATTCTCTCTATCTTGCTGATTCTCTCTCTCACACACATTCTGTCTATCTTGCTGCATCTCTCTTTCGCACACTCATTCTCTCTATCTTGCTGTGTCTCTCTCACCCCACTCTCTCTATCTTGCTGTGTCTCTCTAACACACTCATTCTCTCTATCTTGCTGTGTCTCTCTCACACACAATCTCTCTATGTTGCTGTATCTCTATCTCTCGCACATGTTCTCTATCTTGATGTATCTCTCTCACACACATTCTCTCTATCTTGCTGTATCTCTCTCACACACTCATTCTCTCAATCAGGCTGCATCTCTCTCTCGCACACGTTCTCTCTATCTTGCAGTGTCTCACTCACTCACATTCTCTCTATCTGGCAGTATCTCTCTCTCGCACACGCGTTCTCTCTATCTTGCTGTATCTCTCTCACGCTCTCAGTCATTCTCTCTATCTTGCTGTATCTCTCTCTCTCACACTCATTCTCTCTATCATGCTGTATTTCTCGCTCACACTCAATCTCTCTATCTTGCTGTATCTCTCTCTCTCTAAGACTTTCTCTCTATCTTGCTGTATCTGTCTCACACATATTCTCTCTATCTTGCTGTATCTCTCTCTCACACACATTCTCTCTATCTTGCTGTATCTCTCTCTCACACACATTCACACTATCTTGCTGTATCTCTCACACACACACACATTTCCTCTATGTTGCTGAACCTCTCTCACACACATTCTCCCTATCTAGCTGTATCTCTCTCACACACACCCATTCTCTCTATCTTGCTGTATCTCTCTCTCACACACATTCTCTCTATCTTGCTGTATCTCTCTCTCACACACATTCACACTATCTTGCTGTATCTCTCACACACACACACATTTCCTCTATGTTGCTGAACCTCTCTCACACACATTCTCCCTATCTTGCTGTATCTCTCTCACACACATTCTCT
Organism: Scyliorhinus torazame; assembly: GCF_047496885.1. Lineage (NCBI taxonomy): Eukaryota > Metazoa > Chordata > Chondrichthyes > Carcharhiniformes > Scyliorhinidae > Scyliorhinus > Scyliorhinus torazame. The sequence goes on along the minus strand of NC_092726.1, from coordinate 135,171,297 downwards.
CTCTCTTGCTGTATCTCTCTCTCACACACATTCTCTCTCTCTTGTTGTATCTCTCTCACACTCATTCTCCTTTTTATGCTGTATCTCTCGTTCTCACATACATTATCTCTATCTTGCTGCATCTTTCTCTCGCACACACATTCTCTCTATCTTGCTGTGTCACTCTCACACACATTCTCTCTATCTTGCTGTATCCCTATCTCTCGCTCATGCTCTCTATCTTGCTCGATCTGTCTCACACACATTCGCTCTATCTTGCTGTATCTCTCTCTCACACACATTCTCTCTATCTTGCTGTATCTCTCTCACACAGATTCTCTCTCTCTTGTTGTATCTCTCTCTCACACTCATTCTCCTTTTTATGCTGTATCTCTCGCTCTCACACACATTCTCTCTATCTTGCTGCATCTTTCTCTCGCAAACACATTCTCTCTATCTTGCTGTGTCTCTCTCACACACATTCTCTCTATATTGCTGTATCTCTCTCTCACACACATTCTCTGCATCTTGCTGCATCTTTCTCTCGCACACACATTCTCTCTATCTTGCTGTATCTCTCTCTCTCACACACATTCTCTCTATCTTGCTGTATCTATCACTCACACACATTCACTCTCTCTTGCTTTTTCTTTCTCTCACACACATTTTCTCTATCTTGCTGTGTCTCTCTCACACACATTCTCTCTATATTGCTGTATATCTCTCACACACACATTCTCTCTATCTTGCTGCATCTTTCTCTCGCACACACATTCTCTCTATCTTGCTGTATCTCTCTCTCACACACATTCTCTCTATCTTGCTGTATCTCTCTCACACACACATTCTCTCTATCTTGCTGTATCTATCACTCACACACATTCACTCTCTCTTGCTGTATCGCTCTCTCACACACATTCTCGCTCTCTTGTTGCATCTCTCTCTCTCCCTCATTCTCTATATTATGCTGTATCTCTCTCACACACATTCTCTCCATAATGCTGTGTCTCTCACACACACATTCTCCCTATCTTGAGTATCTCTCTCTCACACACTCATTCTCTCTGTCTTGCGGTATCTCTCTCTCGCACACACGTTCTCTCTATCTTGCTGTATCTCTCTCTCACACACACTCTTTCTCTCTATCTTGCTGTGTTTCTCTAACACACATTCTCTCTATCTTGCTGTATCTCTCTCTCTCGCTCATGCTCTCTATCTTGCTGTATCTCTCTCACACACATTCTCTCTATCTGGCTATATCTTTCTCTCTCGTTCATGCTCTCTATCCTGCTATATCTCTCTCACACACACATCCTCTCTATCTTGCTGTATCTCTTTTCTCACACACATTCTCCCTATCTTGTTCTATGTCTCTCTCGCACACACATTCTCTCTATCTTGCTGTGTCTCTCTCACACACATTCACTCTATCTGGCCGTATCTCTCTCTCGCATACACGTTCTCTCTGTCTTGCTGTATCTCTTTTCTCACACACATTCTCTCTATCTTGTTCTATCTCTCTCTCGCACTCACATTCTCTCTATCTTGATGTGTCTCACTCACACACATTCTCTCTATCTGGCTGTATCTCTCTCTCGCACACACGTTCTCTCAATCTTGCTGTATCTCTCTCTCTCGCACACACATTCTCTGCATCTTGCTGTGTCTCTCTCACACACATTCTCTCTATCTTGCTGTATCTCTATCTCTCGCTCATGCTCTCTACCTTGCTGTATCTCTCTCACACACATTCTCTCTATCTGGCTATATCTTTCTCTCTCGCTCATGCTCTCTATCCTGCTATATCTCTCTCACACACACATCCTCTCTATCTTGCTGTATCTCTTTTCTCACACACATTCTCCCTATCTTGTTCGATGTCTCTCTCGCACACACATTCACTCTATCTGGCCGTATCTCTCTCTCGCATACACGTTCTCTCTGTCTTGCTGTATCTCTTTTATCACACACATTCTCTCTATCTTGTTCTATCTCTCTCTCGCACTCACATTCTCTCTATCTTGATGTGTCTCACTCACACACATTCTCTCTATCTGGCTGTATCTCTCTCTCGCACACACGTTCTCTCAATCTTGCTGTATCTCTCTCTCTCGCACACACATTCTCTGCATCTTGCTGTGTCTCTCTCACACACATTCTCTCTATCTTGCTGTATCTCTATCTCTCGCTCATGCTCTCTATCTTGCTGTATCTCTCTCACACACATTCTCTCTATCTGGCTATATCTTTCTCTCTCGCTCATGCTCTCTATCCTGCTATATCTCTCTCACACACACATTCTCTCTATCTTGCTGCATCTCTCTCTCGCACACAGTTTCTCTCTATCTTGCTGTGTCTCTCTCACACACATTCTCTCTATCTTGCTGTGTCTCTCTCACACACTCATTCTGTCTATCTTGCTGCATCTGTCTCTCGCACACACATTCTCTCTATCTTGCTGTGTCTCCCTCACACACCAATTCTCTCTATCTTGCTTCATCTCTCTCTCGCACTCAAATTCTCTCTATCTTGCTGTGTCTCTCTCTCACACACATTCTCTCTATCTTGCTGTTTCTCTCTCACACACACATTCTCTCTATCTTGCTGTGTCTCTCTCTCACACATTCTCTCTATCTTGCTGTATCTCTCTCTCTCGCTCATGCCCTCTATCTTGCTGTATCTCTCGCTCTAACACTCATTCTCTCTATCTTGCTGAATCTCTCTCTCGCACACACATTCTTTCTATCTTGCTCTGTCCCTCTCACACACACATTCGCTCTATCTTGCTGTGTCTCTCTCACACACATTCTCTCTATCTTGCTGTGTCTCTCTCACACACTCATTCTGTCTATCTTGCTGCATCTCTCTCTCGCACACACATTCTCTCTATCTTGCTGTGTCTCCCTCACACACATTCTCTCTATCTTGCTGTTTCTCTCTCACACACACATTCTCTCTATCTTGCTGTGTCTCTCGCACACACATTCTCTCTATCTTGCTGTATTGCTCTCACACACATTCTCTCTCTCTTGCTGTATCTCTCTCACACACATTCTCCCTGTCTTGCAGTGTCTCTCGCTCACACATAACATCCCTATCTTGAGCATCTCTCTCTCACACACACATTCTCTCTATCTTGCTGTATCTCTCTCTCACACACATTCTCTCTATCTTGCTGTATCTCTCTCACACACATTCTCTCTATCTTTATGTTTCGCTCTCACACACATTATCTCTATCTTGCTGTTTCTCTCTCTCACACACATTCTCTCTATCTTGCTGCATCTCTCTCTCGCACACACATTCTCTCTATCTTGCTGTGTCTCTCTCACACCCACTCTCTCTATCTTGCTGTGTCTCTCTCACACACACATTCTCTCTATCTTGCTGCATCTCTCTCTCGCACACACATTCTCTCTATCTTGCTGTGTCTCTCTCACACACATTCTCTCTATGTTGCTGTATCTCTATCTCTCGCACATGCTATCTATCTTGCTGTATCTGTCTCTCTCTAACACGTTCTCTCTATCTTGCTGTATCGCTTTCTCACACATATTCTCTCTATCTTCCTGTATCTCTCTCTCTCACACACATTCTGTCTATCTTTCTGTATCACTCTCTCTCACACAAATTCTCTCTATCTTGCTGTATGTCTCTCACACACAGCTTCTCTATCTTGCTGTATCTCTCTCTCTCTCACACATTCTCTTTATCTTGCTGTATCTCTCTCTCACACTCATTCTCTCTATCTTGCTGTATCTCTCTCTCACACATCCTCCCTATCTTGCTGAACATTTCTCACACACATTCTCTCTATCTTGCTGTGTCTCTCACTCACACACACGTTCCCTCTATCTTGATGAACCTACCTCACACACATTCGCCCTATCTTGCTGTTTCTCTCTCACACACACTCATTCTCTCTATCTTGCTGTGTCTCTCCCTCACACATTATCCCTATCTTGCTGAACATCTCTCACACACATTCTCTCTATCTTGCTGTATCTCTCTCTCTCACTCATTCTCTCAATCTTGCTGTATCTCTCTCACACACTCATTCTCTCTATCTTGCTGTATCTCTCACTCTAAAACTCATTCTCTGTATCATGCTGTATCTCTCTCTCACACACATTCTCTCTATCTTGCTGTATCTCTCTCTCCCACACATTATCTCTATCTTGCTGTATCTCTCTCTCTCACACACATTCTCTCTCTCTTGCTGTATCTATCACTCACACACATTCACTCTCTCTTGCTTTTTCTTTCTCTCACACACATTTTCTCTATCTTGCTGTGTCTCTCTCACACACATTCTCTCTATATTGCTGTATATCTCACACACACACATTCTCTCTATCTTGCTGCATCTTTCTCTCGCACACACATTCTCTCTATCTTGCTGTGTCTCTCTCACACACATTCTCTCTATCTTGCTGTATCTCTCTCTCACACACATTCTCTCTATCTTGCTGTATCTCTCTCACACACACATTCTCTCTATCTTGCTGTATCTATCACTCACACACATTCACTCTCTCTTGCTTTATCGCTCTCTCACACACATTCTCGCTCTCTTGTTGCATCTCTCTCTCTCCCTCATTCTCTATATTATGCTGTATCTCTCTCACACACATTCTCTCCATAATGCTGTGTCTCTCACACACACATTCTCCCTATCTTGAGTATCTCTCTCTCTCACACACTCATTCTCTCTGTCTTGCGGTATCTCTCTCGCACACACGTTCTCTCTATCTTGCTGTATCTCTCTCTCTCACACAATCTTTCTCTCTATCTTGCTGTGTCTCTCTAACACAGATTCTCTCTATCTTGCTGTATCTCTCTCTCTCACTCATGCTCTCTATCTTGCGGTGTCTCTCTCACACACATTCTCTCTATCTGGCTATATCTTTCTCTCTCGCTCATGCTCTCTATCCTGCTATATCTCTCTCACACACACATCCTCTCTATCTTGCTGTATCTCTTTTCTCACACACATTCTCCCTATCTTGTTCTATGTCTCTCTCGCACACACATTCTCTCTATCTTGCTGTGTCTCTCTCACACACATTCACTCTATCTGGCCGTATCTCTCTCTCGCATACACGTTCTCTCTGTCTTGCTGTATCTCTTTTCTCACACACATTCTCTCTATCTTGTTCTATCTCTCTCTCGCACTCACATTTTCTCTATCTTGATGTGTCTCACTCACACACATTCTCTCTATCTGGCTGTATCTCTCTCTCGCACACACGTTCTCTCTATCTTGCTGTATCTCTCTCTCGCACACACATTCTCTGCATCTTGCTGTGTCTCTCTCAAACACATTCTCTCTATCTTGCTGTATCTCTATCTCTCGCTCATGCTCTCTATCTTGCTGTATCTCTCTCACACACATTCTCTCTATCTGGCTATATCTTTCTCTCTCGCTCATGCTCTCTATCCTGCTATATCTCTCTCACACACACATTCTCTCTATCTTGCTGCATCACTCTCTCGCACACAGTTTCTCTCTATCTTGCTGTGTCTCTCTCACACACATTCTCTCTATCTTGCTGTGTCCCACTCACACACTCATTCTGTCTATCTTGCTGCATCTGTCTCTCGCACACACATTCTCTCTATCTTGCTGTGTCTCCTTCACACACTCATTCTCTCTATCTTGCTTCATCTCTCTCTCGCACTCAAATTCTCTCTATCTTGCTGTGTCTCTCTCTCACACACATTCTCTCTATCTTGCTGTATCTCTCTCACACACATTCTCTCTATCTGGCTATATCTTTCTCTCTCGCTCATGCTCTCTATCCTGCTATATCTCTCTCACACACACATTCTCTCTATCTTGCTTCATCTCTCTCTCGCACTCAAATTCTCTCTATCTTGCTGTGTCTCTCTCTCACACACATTCTCTCTATCTTGCTGTTTCTCTCTCACACACACATTCTCTCTATCTTGCTGTGTCTCTCTCTCACACATTCTCTCTATCTTGCTGTATCTCTCTCTCTCGCTCATGCCCTCTATCTTGCTGTATCTCTCGCTCTAACACTCATTCTCTCTATCTTGCTGAATCTCTCTCTCGCACACACATTTTCTCTATCTTGCTGTGTCTCTCTCACACACATTCTCTCTATATTGCTGTATATCTCTCACACACACATTCTCTCTATCTTGCTGCATCTTTCTCTCGCACACACATTCTCTCTATCTTGCTGTGTCTCTCTCACACACATTCTCTCTATCTTGCTGTATCTCTCTCTCACACACATTCTCTCTATCTTGCTGTATCTCTGTCACACACACATTCTCTCTATCTTGCTGTATCTATCACTCACACACATTCACTCTCTCTTGCTGTATCGCCCTCTCACACACATTCTCGCTCTCTTGTTGCATCTCTCTCTCTCCCTCATTCTCTATATTATGCTGTATCTCTCTCACACACATTCTCTCCATAATGCTGTGTCTCTCACACACACATTCTCCCTATCTTGAGTATCTCTCTCTCACACACTCATTCTCTCTATCTTGCGGTATCTCTCTCTCGCACACACGTTCTCTCTATCTTGCTGTATCTCTCTCTCTCACACACTCTTTCTCTCTATCTTGCTGTGTCTCTCTAACACACATTCTCTCTATCTTGCCGTATCTCTCTCTCTCGCTCATGCTCTCTATCTTGCTTTATCTCTCTCACACACATTCTCTCTATCTGGCTATATCTTTCTCTCTCGCTCATGCTCTCTATCCTGCTATACCTCTCTCACACACACATCCTCTCTATCTTGCTGTATCCCTTTTCTCACACACATTCTCCCTATCTTGTTCTATGTCTCTCTCGCACACACATTCTCTCTATCTTGCTGTGGCTCTCTCACACACATTCACTCTATCTGGCCGTATCAATCTCTCGCATACACGTTCTCTCTGTCTTGCTGTATCTCTTTTCTCACACACATTCTCTCTATCTTGTTCTATCTCTCTCTCGCACTCACATTCTCTCTATCTTGATGTGTCTCACTCACACAAATTCTCTCTATCTGGCTGTATCTCTCTCTCGCACACACGTTCTCTCTATCTTGCTGTATCTCTCTCCCTCGCACACACATTCTCTGCATCTTGCTGTGTCTCCCTCACACACATTCTCTCTATCTTGCTGTATCTCTATCTCTCGCTCATGCTCTCTATCTTGCTGTATCTCTCTCACACACATTCTCTCTATCTGGCTAGTTCTTTCTCTCTCGCTCATGCTCTCTATCCTGCTATATCTCTCTCACACACACATTCTCTCTATCTTGCTGCATCTTTCTCTCGCACACAGTTTCTCTCTATCTTGCTGTGTCTCTCTCACACACATTCTCTCTATCTTGCTGTGTCTCGCTCACACACTCATTCTGTCTATCTTGCTGCATCTGTCTCTCGCACACACATTCTCTCTATCTTGCTGTGTCTCCCTCACACACACATTCTCTCTATCTGGCTATATCTTTCTCTCTCGCTCATGCTCTCTATCCTGCTATATCTCTCTCACACACACATTCTCTCTATCTTGCTTCATCTCTCTCTCGCACTCAAATTCTCTCTATCTTGCTGTGTCTCTCTCTCACACACATTCTCTCTATCTTGCTGTTTCTCTCTCACACACACATTCTCTCTATCTTGCTGTGTCTCTCTCACACACATTCTCCCTATCTTGCTGAACATCTCTCACACCCATTCTCTCGATCTTGCTGTATCTCTCTCTCACTCATTCTCTCAAACTTGCTGTATCTCTCTCGCACACTCATTCTCTCTATCTTGCTGTATCACTCTCTCGAAAACTCATTCTCTGTATCATGCTGTATCTCTCTCTCACACACATTGTCTCTATCTTGCTGTATCACTCTCTCACACACATTCTCTCTATCTTGCTGTATCTCTATCTCGCACACACGTTCTCTCTATCTTGCTGTCTTTCTCTCACACACATTCTCTCTATGTTGCTGTATCTCTCTCTCACACACATTCTCTCCATCTTGCTGTATCGCTCCCTCACACACATTCTCTCTATCTTGCTGTATCTCTCTCACACTCATTCTCTATATTCTGCTGTATCTCTCTCTCTCAAACACATTCTCCCTATCTTGCTGTATCTCTCTCTCACACACATTCTCTCTATCTTGCTGTTTCTCTCTCTCACGCACATTCGCTCTATCTTGCTGCATCTCTCTCTCGCACACACATTCTCTCTATCTTGCTGTATCTCTCTCACACACACATTCTCTCTATCTTGCTGTATCTCTCTCACGCACACACATTCTCTCTATCTTGCTGTGTCTCTCTCACACACATTCTCTCCATCTGGCTGTATCTCTCTCTCGCACACACCTTCTCTCTATCTTACTGTATCTCTCTCTCTCACACTCATTCTCTCTATCTTGCTGTACGTCTCTCTCTCACTCATTCTCTCTATCTTGCTCTATTTCTCTCTCACACATTCTCTCTATCTTGCTGTATCTCTCTCTCTCACTCATTCTCTCAACTTGATGTATCTCTCTCACACACTCATTCTCTCTATCTTGCTGTATCCCTCTCTCTAAAACTCATTCTCTGTATCATGCTGTATCTCTCTCTCACACACATTCTCTCTATCTTGCTGTATCTCTCTCTCACACACATTCTCTCTATCTTGCTGTGTATCTCTCACTCAAATTCTCTCTTTCTTGCTGTATCTCGCACACTCATTCTCGCTATCTTGCTGTATCTCTCACACACACATTCTCTCTATCTTGCTGTATCTCTCTCTCTCACACTCATTCTCTCTAACTTGCTGTTTCTCTCCCTCACATACATTCTCTCTATCTTGCTGTATCGCTCTCTCACACATTCTCTCTATCTTGCTGCATCTCTCTCTCACACACACGTTCTCTCTATCTTGCTATATCTCTCCCTCACACACATTCTCCCTACCTTGCTGTATCTCTCGCACACACATGCTCTCTATTTTGCTGCATCTCTCACTTACACATTCTCTCTATCTTGCTGTATTACTCTCTCGCTCATGATCTCTATCTTGCTGTATCTCTCTCACATACTCATTCTCTCTATCTTGCTGTATCATTCTCTCTAAAACTCATTCTCTGCATCATGCTGTATCTCCCTCTCACACACATTCTCTCTATCTTGCTGTATCTATCACTCACACACATTCTCTCTATCTTGCTGTATCTCTCTCTCACACACACATTCTCCCTATCTTGCTGTATCTCTCTCTCACACACGTTCTCTCTATCTTGCAGTGTCTCACTCACACACATTCTCTCTATCTGGCAGTATCTCTCTCTCGCACACGCGTTCTCTCCATCTGGCTGTATCTCTCTTTCGCACACACCTTCTCTCTATCTTACTGTATCTCTCTCTCTCACACTCATTCTCTCTATCTTGCTGTACGTCTCTCTCTCACTCATTCTCTCTATCTTGCTCTATTTCTCTCTCACACATTCTCTCTATCTTGCTGTATCTCTCTCTCTCACTCATTCTCTCAACTTGATGTATCTCTCTCACACACTCATTCTCTCTATCTTGCTGTATCCCTCTCTCTAAAACTCATTCTCTGTATCATGCTGTATCTCTCTCTCACACACATTCTCTCTATCGTGCTGTATCTCTCTCTCACACACATTCTCTCTATCTTGCTGTGTATCTCTCACTCACATTCTCTCTTTCTTGCTGTATCTCGCACACTCATTCTCGCTATCTTGCTGTATCTCTCACACACACATTCTCTCTATCTTGCTGTATCTCTCTCTCTCACACTCATTCTCTCTAACTTGCTGTTTCTCTCCCTCACATACATTCTCTCTATCTTGCTGTATCGCTCTCTCACACATTCTCTCTATCTTGCTGCATCTCTCTCTCACACACACGTTCTCTCTATCTTGCTATATCTCTCCCTCACACACATTCTCCCTACCTTGCTGTATCTCTCGCACACACATGCTCTCTATTTTGCTGCATCTCTCACTTACACATTCTCTCTATCTTGCTGTATTACTCTCTCGCTCATGATCTCTATCTTGCTGTATCTCTCTCACATACTCATTCTCTCTATCTTGCTGTATCATTCTCTCTAAAACTCATTCTCTGCATCATGCTGTATCTCTCTCTCACACACACATTCTCCCTATCTTGCTGTATCTCTCTCTCTCACACACGTTCTCTCTATCTTGCAGTGTCTCACTCACACACATTCTCTCTATCTGGCAGTATCTCTCTCTCGCACACGCGTTCTCTCTATCTTGCTGCATCTCTCTCACGCTCTCACACTCATTCTCTCTATCTTGCTGTATCTCTCTCTCTCACACTCATTCTCTCTATCATGCTGTATTTCTCGCTCACACACAATCTCTCTATCTTGCTGTATCTCTCTCTCTCTAAGAATTTCTCTCTATCTTGCTGTATCTGTCTCACACATATTCTCTCTATCTTGCTGTATCTCTCTCTCACACACATATTCTCTATCTTGCTGTATCTCTCTCTCACACACATTCACACTATCTTGCTGTATCTCTCACACACACACACATTTCCTCTATGTTGCTGAACCTCTCTCACACACATTCTCCCTATCTTGCTGTATCTCTCTCACACACACCCATTCTCTCTATCTTGCTGTGTCTCTCTCACACACATTCTCTCTCTCTTGCTGTATCTCTCTCTCACACACATTCTCTCTCTCTTGTTGTATCTCTCTCTCACACTCATTCTCTTTTTTATACTGTATCTCTCGCTCTCACACACATTCTCTCAATCTTGCTGTATCTCTCTCTCACTCACACATTCTCCCTATCTTGCTTTATCTCTCTCTCACACATTCTCTCTATCTTGCTGTGTCTCACTCACACACATTCTCTCTACCTGGCAGTATCTCTCTACGCACAAACGTTCTCTCTCTCTTGCTGTATCTCTCTCTCGCTCTCACACTCATTCTCTCTATCTTGCTGTATCTCTCTCTCTCACACTCATTCTCTCTATCATGCTGTATTTCTCGCTCACACACATTCTCCCTATCTTGAGTATCTCTCTCTCACACACACATTCTCTCTATCTTGCTGAATCTCTCTCTCACACACACATTCTCCCTATCTTGCTGAATCTCTCTCTCACACACACATTCTATCTAGCTTGCTGTATCTCTCTCTCTCACACACATTCTCTCTATCTTGCTGTATCTCTCTCACGCACAAACATTCTCTCTATCTTGCTGTTTCTCTCTCACACACATTCTCTCCATCTGGCTGTATCTCTCTCTCGCACACACCTTCTCTCTATCTTACTGTATCTCTCTCTCACACTCATTCTCTCTATCTTGCTGTACCTCTCTCTCTCATTCATTCTCTCTATCTTGCTCTATTTCTCTCTCACACACATTCTCTCTATCTTGTTGTATCTCTCTCTCTCACTCATTCTCTCAATCTTGATGTATCTCTCTCACACACTCATTCTCTCTATCTTGCTGTATCTGTCTCTCTAAAACTCATTCTCTGTATCATGCTGTATCTCTCTCTCACACACATTCTCTCTATCTTGCTGTATCTCTCTCTCACACACATTCTCTCTATCTTGCTGTGTATCTCTCACTCACATTCTCTCTGTCTTGCTGTATCTCGCACACACATTCTCTCTATCTTGCTGTATCTCTCGCACACTCATTCTCTCTATCGTGATGTATCTCTCTCTCTCACACACATTCTCTCTAACTTGCTGTTTCTCTCCCTCACACTCATTCTCTCTATCTTGCTGTACCTCTCTCTCTCATTCATTCTCTCTATCTTGCTCTATTTCTCTCTCACACACATTCTCTCTATCTTGCTGTATCTCTCTCTCTCACTCATTCTCTCAATCTTGATGTATCACTCTCACACACTCATTCTCTCTATCTTGCTGTATCTCTCTCTCTAAAACTCATTCTCTGTATCATGCTGTATCTCTCTCTCACACACATTCTCTCTATCTTGCTTTATCTCTCTCTCACACACATTCTCTCTATCTTTCTGTGTATCTCTCACTCACATTCTCTCTATCTTGCTGTATCTCGCACACACATTCTCTCTATCTTGCTGTATCTCTCGCACACTCATTCTCTCTATCGTGCTGTATCTCTCTCTCACACACATTCTCTCTAACTTGCTGTTTCTCTCCCTCACATACATTCTCTCTATCTTGCTGTATCGCTCTCTCACACACATTCTCTCTATCTTGCTGTTTCTCTCTCTCACACACATTCTCTCTATCTTGCTGCATCTCTCTCTCGCACACACGTTCTCTCTATCTTGCTATATCTCTCTCACACACACATTCTCCCTACCTTGCTGTATCTCTCGCACACACATGCTCTCTATTTTGCTGCATCTCTCACTTACACATTCTCTCTATCTTGCTGTATCTCTCTCTCGCTCATGATCTCTATCTTGCTGTATCTCTCTCACACACTCATTCTCTCTATCTTGCTGTATCACTCTCTCTAAAACTCATTCGCTGCACCATGCTGTATCTCTCTCACACACATTCTCTCTGTCTTGCTGTATCACTCTCTCACACACATTCTCTCTATCTTGCTGTATCTCTATCTCGCACACACGTTCTCTCTATCTTGCTGTCTTTCTCTCACACACATTCTCTCTATCTTGCTGTGTCTCTCACACACACATTCTCTCTATCTTGCTGTATCTCTCACACACACATTCTCTCTATGTTGTACACATGGTCGAAAGAAACAGTGCTCAACAGCAAACAAGGTCGATATGAAGAGTGCGCTACTGTAAACATAGTTCATTTAAACAGTGTCTGACAGTAACAGAGTCTTCGTAAACTGTGTCCGAATGTAAACAGAGTATATGTAAACAGCTCCTTATTGCAAACAAGGCCTATATGAACATTGGCCTGCAGTAAACAGAGCCTCTGTGAAAAGTGCCCCACAGTAAGCACAGTCTATTGAAACAGTGCACTCGAGTAAACAGTGTCAATGTAAAGCATGCCCTACATTCCAGAAAGTCTATGTACACATTGCCTACAGTGCACAGATTCTCTGTAATCAATATACTACAGAAAACAGTGTCAACGCAAACAGTGTCCAACAGTAAACAGTGTATCTCTAAAGAGTGCACTATAGTAACCGCAGTTTATTATAACCGTGTCCGGCAGAAAACAGAGTCTACGTAAACTGTGCCCTAAAATAATCATATTATATGTAAACAGTGCCCTACAGTAAACGGAGTCTATTGAATCTGTGTCCCAGAGTAAACAATGTTTAAGTAAACCATACACTGCTGTAAATAGACTCCATGTCAACAGTGACACACAGTAAACTCAATCTACGAAAACGGTACTCTATAATATGAATTTAAATAAACAGTCTTTTGAAGCAGATCTCTGCAGTAAACAGATTTCTTAACAGCGCTATGCCGTAAATGGAATCGATTTCAACAGTGCTCTACAGGAAACAGAAAGTATACTTAACCAGTGCCCGACAGTCGACAGTTCAGATTTAAACATTTTACCACACAAAACAGCCTTTTGACACAGTGCTTTTCAGTCTTCTTCAACAGTCCCCAGATTAAACAGTTTAAACAGCGCCCTATAGAAAACAGAGTATATTTCGACCTCCCTCTACATTAAACGTACTCCATTTAACAGATGTCCGACGTAAAAACGATTGTATTTAGCCAGAGCCGCACGCAAAACACAATCCAGAAAAACAGTAATTTACAATAAACAGCCTTTATTTCAATAGAGCTCTACAGTAAACAGAATGGATCTGAACAGTGACCAGAAACTATTTCAACAGTGCTCTACATTAAATCGAGTCGATTTAAACGGTGTCCCACTTTATACAAAGTCTACTTAACCAGCTGTCTATAGTAAAGTGTCTTTCAAAAGTGCGCTGCAGTAAATCTAGTTGATTTAATCCGTGTCCTACTACAAATAAAGTCTATTTAAGCAGCTCCCTATAGAAAAAAAAGTAGTTAACACAGTCTCTTTAAATCTAATCTACTTAAGCCGTCTCCGACTGGAAACAAAGTCTATTCAAAGCAGCTCTTAACAAAGTCTCTTTAAACAGAAGACTACATTAAACAGAATAGACTTTATCCGTATCCATATGAGAGCAGTGTCTGCTTGCACAGTGCCCGGCAGTAAATAGAATATAGCATGTTGAATTATTTGCCATTTGTTTTCAGAGAGGTGGACTTCATAATTTAGTACTTTTTAACAGACACGTATTTTGTAACAATAGTGATTTTCACATCGAATTAAGCTTTTTGAGTTATGATATTTGTTTTCAGAGACGCTGATATCATAATTTATTACTTTTTGCCACAGATTTATCCTGTAACTCAAGTGATGTTCCGATCGAGTAAAGCAATTTGAGTTCTTTGCCAGTTGGCATAAGAGACGTGGACTTCATAATTTACTACTTTTTAACCAGATATTAATTTTGCAACAAAAGTGATTTTTTTAATCTCATTTTGCTTACTTGCCGTTTGTTTTCAAAGTCGGTGAAATCAAAAGACCATAAGACGATAAGACATAGGAGCAGAATTAGGCCACTTGGCCCATCGAGCCTGCTCCGCCTTTCAACCATCGTTGATATTTTCTCATCCCCATTCTCCTGCCTTCTCCCCTGATCCCCTTATTAGTCAAGAACTTTTTGCGAGATGTTTATTTTGAAACCAAAGTGATTTTCTGATCTATTTAAGAATTTTGAGTTATGTCCCACTGGTTTTCGGAGAGTTGGACTTCATAAATTACTACATTTTGCATCCTGCTAATATTCTTATAAAATTAGTTTTCTCATCAAGTTAAGCAATTTGACATATTTGCCGTTTGCATTCAGAGAGGTTAATATGAGAATATCGTACACGGTTTACATATACTTTGTTTACCGTATGGCACTGTCTGCAGATATTCTGTTTCCTGTAGCGCACTGTTTACACAGACTCTTTGTACTGTAGTTCATTGTTTACACAGACTCTTTACTGTAGGGCACGGTTTATTTTGACTCTGTTTACTCTGGGGAACTGTTTACATAGACTCTTTTTAATATGGTGCACGATTTGCATAAACACTGGTTGCTGTATGGCTCTGATTAAATTGCGTCTGATTACTGTCGCGCACTGGTTAATCAGGCTGTTTATTGCAAGGGTCTGTTTAAGTAGGCTTTGTTTACTGTAGCACGCTGTGTGAAGTTTAGTTTAAAGTTTAAAGTGACTGTACTGCCGGCGTGGTTCATGTATGATCTGTTTACTGCAGGCAGGCCGTTTAAATAGACTCCGTTTTCTTTATTGAGCTGTTTAAATGGAGTCCGTTGACTGCAGGGCACTGTTTAACCAGATCCAATCCTCTGTGGTTGACTGTTTGAACAAAATGTTTACTATAGGGCACTGTTTATATACGTACAGACCACTGTAGGTGACTGTTTAAATAGACTTTATTCACTGTTGGGAATGTGTTTAAATAAATTCAATAGGATCACGATTCTTTGGTAAAACTCTACGGCAAGAGGAGGTCCGGAAGAGTAGCTTGAGAAAGAAATTCCTGCGAATTAGTGTTCATGCGCCAATCCCAACTTTGAAAACTCCTGCCGAGTGATGATTGAAGTTACGCATCTAGGATTAGGCCAATCAACGACACCAGGACCAAAGAAACCTTGACCAGCGAAGGTAGCCAACCTTACCCATAAGCGAGTGAGCACCGCTTCCTGTCCATTAGTTTCTGTAATGGAATTAGAAGCCTCTTAACAAACCCATTATTTAAAAAAGAAAAATACATATATGTTTATTTTCGCTTTAATTTTATTTTCTCTTATATGTATGTCTAAACGTAAAGAAGAAGAATAATAAACCTTAACCTATCGAAAAATGTCTCCCGAAGTCTCCTGCCTCCGACAGACCGAAAATATTCAGTGTAAATGAAAATTTGTAAAAACTCACCAGAAATGCGGGTACATTGACTAAGTTGGCGCTGCACCTGGATGGTTAATTCAGCAGCTCCAGCGCATCATAGCGCTTCGTGCAGGGGGCAATACCGTCCGGAAGGTAAAATGTGGATGCCTGAACGTCCGGACTTCCGGGAGGTCACGCTGTGTCTGTGCAGCGCGCCAGTCACTTAAATCGCTGAATGGAGAAGATCCAGACCATTGTGTCCAATTTAAACAATTGAACTTGTTGCCAATTAAACAATACCCGACAGTAAGCACGGTCTATTTCGCCCTCGAGTGTAAGGAACAGACTTCAAATGCCTCAAATTAAACAGAATCCATTTGAATAATAACCTACACAAGATAGAGTCTATTTAATCAATGCCCTATACTAAACGGAATCCATTGCAGCAGTGTCCTGCAGAATACAGAATCTATTTCAATTTAACCGTACAAGAAACACAGTGTAACTAATCAATGTTTTATACTAAACAGAATCCATTTCAGCAGTGTCCCACACTTTCCAGAATCGATTTCAATATAGCCCTGCAAGAAAGAGTGGAGCTAACCAATGTGTAATTAACCAATGTCCTCTACTAAACAGAATACAGTTCAGCAGTGCCCTACAGTATACAGAATCTATTTCAATGTAGCCGTACAAGAAACAGAGTGTAATTAACCAATGTCCTCGACTAAACAGAATACAGTTCAGCAGTGCCCTACAGTATACAGAATCTATTTCAATGTAGCCGTACAAGAAACAGAGTGTAATTAACCAATGTCCTCGACTAAACTGAATACAGTTCAGCAGTGCCCTATAGTATACAGAATCTATTTCAATGTAGCCGTACAAGAAACAGAGTGTAATTAACCAATCTTCTATACGAAACGGAATCCATTTCAGGAGTGTCCTACAGGATACAGAATATGTTTCATTATAGCCGTATATGAAACAGCATGTAATTAACCAATGTCCTCTACTAAACTGAATCCATTTCAGCAGTGCCCTACAGTATGCAGAATCTATTTCAATATAGCCGTGGAAGAAACAGAGTGTAACTAACTAATGAGGCATATTAACCATGATATTTTAAAGAAGTGTCAGACCTTATTAGCGTCGTCTACTAAAAATGACCGAAAGTAAAAAGTGTATCTAAGCAGTGCACAATAGGATAATCTGTTTAACCTGTGTCCGAAAGAAAGCGCAGTTTAATGACATTATCGAAGAGAATATACAGTCAGTTGAAACGGAGTCCTGAACTAACCGGGATCACTTTAACCAGTGCCCTACAGTAAACCGAGTCTATTGAAACAGTGTCCTACAGTACACAGTCTACTTAGGCAGTCTCCTCTAGGAAACAATGTAACTGAATCGTGCCATAAATACAGTCTGTTCAAAGAGCCGTGCAGAACAGAGAGCCAATTTAAACATAACCTTAGAGTAAACTGTGTCTATTTAACCGTGGTACATTGGCGAGACCGTGCAGACGCTGTGACAACGAATGAACGGCCATCGCGCAACAATCGCCAGGCAGGAATGTTCCCTTCCAGTCGGAGAACACTTCAGCAGTCAAGGGCATTCAGCCTCTGATCTCCGGGTAAGCGTTCTCCAAGGCGGCCTTCAGGACGCGCGTCAACGCAGAATCGCCGAGCAGAAACTTATAGCCAAGTTCCGCACACATGAGTGCGGCCTCAACCGGGACCTGGGATTCATGTCGCATTACATTCATCCCCCACCATCTGGCCTGCCAAAGCCTACCATTTGTCCTGGCTTGATACAATTCACAGCTCTTTAACCTGGGGTTACCCCATCTCTGGATCTGTAAAGATTTAATCACCTGCTAATGGTCGCATTCCTAGCATTGTTTGGCATCTTTGAATTTGTCTATATATGTGTTTCTGGAACATAACTCTTCATTCACCTGAGGAAGGAGCAGCGCTCTGAAAGCTAGTGACATCGAAACAAACCTCTTGGACTTTAACCTGGTGTTGTAAGACTTCGTACTGTGCTCACCCCTGTCCACCGCCGGCATCTCCACATCATGGCTACCATCGACACCGCAAACTGCCGGCTCAAAGTGGAGAGGATCTCCAGGAAGATCACGCATATAGACACTGACATTAAGTTTCTACAAAGATGCAAGAAAGCAGACAAGATCCCGAAAGGGCTACAGATCACAAACCGACCTACAACACAGACTACGCTGAGAGACTCTGCCGTCGCACCTCTCTCACACTCCTCAACCACCTCGTCCGCCAGCTCTACAGCAGACGACGCAACCTGGAAACCAAGATAGAGGCCATATTCTCAACTTGCGCTCAGGATGCAGCAGACCAGCTGCGGAACACCGCCAAACAGATGAGACAACAATACTATGCCACCTATATGCACACCAAGGACAGAAAGCTTGAGAAACTTGGCATCACCACCGGCAGCAACCAAGCCACCCCCGGTGTCACAGTAGAAAACAATACAGGGAAATCTATTGTCAACTTGTCAGACTACACCCTTCAACCAGACGAAATCGAAGTCCTCAGCAGAGGGCTCAATTTCTGCACCACCACCAAAATGGACCCCATCAGTCTCGCGGCAGACACGGAGGAATTCATCAGGCGAATGAAGCTCCGGGAATTCTTCCACAGACCCCAAGAGGCCAACAGCGAACCCAAGCAGACTATCAATGAACCGGAACAGCAGACCGAGAGACCTGCGGTGTGGCAACCGAAGAGGAAAGAGTCGAATTGGACTCCTCCGGAATGCCGCTGCCTTAGACTCGACATGTATGCTCAAGTCGTCAGGAGTCGCGTCAATGCCAGATTCATCAGTCGCATTCACAAGACAGCCTCGAACGTCACCCAAGCACAACGCAATGCCATCCGCGCTCTCAAGACCAACCGCAGCATCGTCATCAAACCAGCCGACAAAGGGGGGGCCACTGTCATACTGAACAGAACGGACTACTGCAAAGAAGTATACCGACAACTGAACAACCAAGAACACTACAGACAGTTACCCGCAGATCCGACCAAGGAACACATCCGCCAACTTAACAGACTGATCAAGACCTTGGATCCAGATCTTCAGAGCAGCTTACGTGCTCTCATCCCACGTACTCCCCGCATTGGAGCTCTCTATTGCCTCCCGAAAATACGTAAGGCCAACACACCAGGCCGCCCTATCGTTTCAGGCAATGGGACCTTGTGTGAGAACCTCTCTGGTTACATCGAGGGCATCTTCAAACCCAGCGTACAAGGTACGCCCAGCTTCTGTCGCAACACGACAGACTTCCTACAGAAACTCAGCAACTATGGACCAGTTGAACCAGGAACATTCCTCGTCACAATGGACGTCTCGGCACAATACACCAGCATCCCCCATGACGACGACAATGCTGCAACAGCCTCAGTACTCAACACCGACAACTGCCAATCTCCAGACGCAATTCTGCAACACATCCGCTTCATTCTGGATCACAACGTCTTCACCTTCTACAACAAGTTCTTCATCCAGACGCACGGAACAGCCATGGGGACCAAATTCGCAACCCAATACGCCAACATCTTCATGCACAAGTTTGAACAGGACCTCCTCACCGCACAGGACCTTCAACCGACGTTATATACCAGATACATCGATGACATTTTTTTCCTTTGGACCCACGGCGAAGAATCACTGAAACAACTACACGATAACATTAATAAGTTCCATCCCACCATCAGACTCACCATGGACTACTCTCCAAAATCAGTTGCATTCTTGGACACACTCGTCTCCATCAAGGACGGTCACCTCAGCACTTCGCTTTACCGCAAACCCACGGATAACCTCATGATGCTCCACTTCTCCAGCTTCTCAACACATTAAAGAAGCCATCCCTTATGGACAAGCGCTCCATATACACAGGATCTGCTCAGACGAGAAGGAGCGTAACAGACATCTACAGACGTTGAAAGGTGCCCTCGTACGAACGGGATATGGCACTCGACTCATCGATCGACAGTTCCAACGCGCCACAGCGACAAACCGCACCGACCTCCTCAGAAGACAAACATGGGACACAACCGACAGAATACCCTTCGTCATCCAGTACTTACCCGGAGCGGAGAAACTACGTCATCTTCTTCACAGCCTTCAACACGTCATTGTTGACGATGAACATCTTGCCAAGGTCATCCCCACACCCCCACTACTTGCCTTCAAACAACCGCGCAACCTCAAACGAACCATTGTTTGCAGCAAACTACCCAGTCTTCAGACCAGTGACCACACCACACAACCCTGCTATGGCAATCTCTTCAAGACGTGCCAGATCATCGACATGGATACCACTATTACACGTGAGAACACCACCCACCAGGTACGCGGTACAAACTCGGGCGACTCGGCCAACGTTGTCTACCTCATACGCTGCAGGAAAGGATGTCCCGAAGCGTGGTACATTGGCGAGACCATGCAGACGCTGCGACAACGAATGAACGGACATCGCGCAACAATCACCAGGCAGGAATGTTCCCTTCCAGTCGGGGAACACTTCAGCAGTCAAGGGCATTCAGCCTCTGATCTCCGGGTAAGCGTTCTCCAAGGCGGCCTTCAGCACGCGCGGCAACGCAGAATCGCCGAGCAGAAACTTTTAGCCAAGTTCCGCACACATGAGTACGGCCTCAACCGGGACCTGGGATTCATGTCACATTACATCCATTCCCCCACCATCTGGTCTGCGAAATCCTACCAACTGTTCTGGCTTGATACAATTCACACCTCTTTAACCTGAGGTTACCCCATCTCTGGATCTGTAAAGATGTAATCACCTGCTAATGGTCGCATTCCAAGCATTGCTTGGCATCTTTGAATTTGTCTATATATGTGTTTCTGGAACATACCTCTTCATTCACCTGAGGAAGGAGCAGCGCTCCGAAAGCTAGTGACATCGAAACAAACCTGTTGGACTTTAACATGGTGTTGTAAGACTTCGTACTGTGCTCACCCCTGTCCAACGCCGGCATCTCCAAATCATTTATATATATCCCTCGTTCTTTTTCCCTCTCCTTACCTTTTCTCCACTTTGCTTTGTCTCTCCAACCCCCCCCCCCCCGCCCTCACCCCCCCCCAGCCCCCTCCTCACCCCCGCACCCAACACGATCAAGCTAACCCTCTGATTTTAGGTTATCTGCTGTTTGGCCTTTCACACCTTGTATTCTCTCTGGGGACTGACCTTAGCTCTTTTTCCCCGGTTTCTGTGGTTGTTAGAACCCCGTTTCATTGGTTTATGTGGCTAATAGTCATCTTTCAGTCCGTCACCCCACAGTATAAGTATCTCAAACTTTCTCTGCCTTTTAGCTTTGACAATGGGTAATCTGGACTCGAAATGTTAGCTCTTTTCGCTCCCTACAAACGCTGCCAGACCTGCTGAGATTTTACAGCATTTTCTCGTTTGGTAACCGTTTGATGAACATTATTGCATCCCAGCTCGGTGCGTACACATTCACCAACACCACCGGTATCTCTTCTAACACGCCAGTTACCACAACATACCTCAATCCCGCATCTGCCAATACCTTCTCCGAATCAAACTGGGAACATTTTTAATGAGGATCGCCACCACCCGGGCCCTGCTGTCAAATCCTGAATAGAAAACTTTGCTCAACCAAGCCTTCCAATGCCACGCCTGACCTCAGTCGCGCATGCGGTTCTCCTGGAGGAATGTCACATCCGCTCCTAATTTCTATAAATAAGCAAAAGCCTGCGCTGTCTTGATTGTACCCCCCCCCCCCCACAGACCCGCACATTGCAGTTAACCAGACTTGTAGGCCGTCGCTTACCCCCTCCCCCAGTCTCGAGTCAGTCATTACAACCGCAAAATGTAATTGCTTCATCGATGATTCCCAGGCCGCATGCTCATATTAGATGGCGATCCAGCCACCTAGATAGTGAAGCAGAAAAAAAAAATAACTGATCACTGTCTGTTCCACCGCCGTCTTCCCAGTCAACAGATTCTGCTATTCGCTATTATAGACCAGTCGCTATCCCTCTCCCTTCTAGAGACATTTTGTGTGACAAAACTAGCTCGATAAGTCTCAGCCCCATATCCCACTTGACATCCGTTAACTAGCTAACTTTCTCGTGTTAGGAAGGTGACCATCCTACCCAAGGTCCAATCTAGCGGAATTCTTCTATGATGTAACTAGCAGTGTTCACAAGGCGGAATCCGTGGATGTTTTATATTTGGACTTACAGAAGGCTTTTGGCACAGTACAGCATAAGATCTTAGTGTGGAAAATGAAAGTGCATGGGAGTAGTGGTCGTGTATTGAGATGGATAGAAAACCGGCTGGCAGTCAGGGACAAAGGAGGAATTACCGGGTCTCCTTCAAATTGGCAGGCAGTGACTAGTGGAGGACCGCAAGGATCGGTGCAAGGACCCCAGTTATTCGCAATATATATATCATTTAGGCAGGGAACAAAATGTCATATCTCCAAATTAACAGATGACACCAAGTTGGGTGGGAGGGTGAGCGGTAAGAAGGATGCAGAGATCGTTCAATATGATTTGAACTAGTTGAGTGAGTGGGAAAATAAATGGCAGACGCCGTATCATTTTTTTAAATATCCACTTTCGCAGCAACACCGAGAAGCGGACTATTATCGGAATGGCCATAAATTAGGAGAGGGGAAAGAGACCTGGGTGTCCTCGTACACTAGTCACTGAAATTAAGCATGCAGGTCCAGCAAGTGCTAAAGAAGGAAAATGGTATATTGGCCTTCATAGCAAGAGAAATCGAGTACAGGAGCAGGGCTGTTTTGCTGCAATTATACAGAGCCTCACTGAGGCGGGAACTGATATATTTTGTGCAGCTTTGACTCCTTATTTGAGGAAGGATGTTTTGCTCAAGAAGAATTGCCGTGAAGGTATACCAGACTGATTCCTGCGATGGCGGAACTGAAATATGAGGCCATTTAGAATCGGTTTAAACTGTATTCGATGGAGTTCAGAGGAATGAATGGGAACCTCACAGAAACTGGTAACATTTTAACATGACTAGATAAGATTGATGCAGGAAGGATGTTCCCGATGATGGGTTTGTCCAGAAGGAAGGGTCACAATCTGACAATATGGGGTAGAACATTTAGGACAGTGATTCGGAGACATTTCTTCATGCATGGAGTGATTGGCCTGTGTAATACGTAACAATAGGGAGTAGTTGAGGCCAAAACATTCATTTTCAACAGTCAGATGTATCACTTAGAGTGAAAGAGATCAATGGATATTTAGGCAATTGAGGTAGATAATCAGCCATTGTCATAATGAATGGTGGAGTAGAATCGAAGGATCATTGGCCTCTTCCTGTTCCTATTTTCTATGTTTCTCTGTTTTTATACACACAGAGTGCTCTAATGAAGATTTTTTTCCCGATTTTGACTAGCGGACAGTGCCGGGACGGTATGTGGTTTAACGTTAGGATGGTGTATGGTTTTTAGTGGACTTGCAGGTAATGCCGTGCGTCTGACAGCCCTGATTTTCTAGGTGGTGGAGGTAATTGGTTTGGAACGGGCTATTGAAGAAACATTGCTGAGTTGCAGCATCCCTGCTGATGGCAGACACTGCTCCGCTATGCTTTTGCGGGCATGGACTGCACTGACAATGTCATGTATGGGGTCCGTAAAGTTGGCTGCTTTGTACTCGATGTGGACAAAAATGTTGAGGGTTTTGGGGAGCTGCACTCATCCAGGCATTTAGATAGAATTTCATCACACTCAAAACTTGTGGTTTGTCGATGGTGGACAGACTTTTTTAGTGACCACAGAATTGTCAGCCTTTTACCGGCTCTTTGAGACACGATATTATTGCTTTATATTCTTTTCAGCTCAGTTGTAACTGCAGAATCTTGATCGTGAAGTGTCCAGAGATGGTAATGCCATTGTATTTCAAATTAAGGTATTTAGCTTCTCTCTTTTTGAGATTACAATATCCATGCCGTTGTGTGGCGCGAACGCTACCTGTTACCCATCATCACAAGCCTGAATATTGATCAGGGATTGCTTCATGTGGATATTATTGCTTCGGTATCTGAGTACTAAACTGTTCTAAATAGTGTGCAAGCCTCGACGATCAGCATTTCTTCTTATCTCATGAGGAAAGAAACGAGCCTCTGAAGGACTTACGGGCAGGAGAGTGCCCTGAGGAACACGCAGCGCCTTGTCCCGGGACTGCGATGACTGGCCACCAACATCCATAACCACCTGTGCTGAATATGAGTCAAACCTGTGGAGAGCTACCAGCACTATTCCCCCGCCCCCACCGATTACCATTTTAAGGGAACTTTAATGCGTCAGTTGATCAAATGTTGCTGGTGTCAAAGGCAGTCACTCCCCCGGTCCCCTTTTTCGAGAAACGGAGATTATTACTGCAATGGATGACATCGGCCTGGTACACGCTTGTCCATAACTATGAAAAACACTGACACACTTTCTCCTGATATTCTACATCTTAAGCTGGAATTATCAACCGGGACCCCCAGAGTTGATCTGGGTAAAGCAGCGGCACGTATCTCATGGTATAAGTTACAAGTTACATGCAACGAAGCTGTGGAGATCGTCACCAGGAAGTATTGACCCCGAGCACGACAGTTCTGTTAGTACACAGGGAAAATATGATGACCGCAATTCAAAGATTTGGATGTCGAATAAATCTGATTTTAATTCTGCAATTCATTCACGGTGATATGACGACAACTGCTTCAATTGCCAGATGCGGAGACAAAACGTTTCAGAGTCTGGACAGTCAAAGTGATAACCACCCAACTCGCCACCGCACCCCTGCTCCATGCAATCTCGGTGACAGTGACCGTTGACTTCATCAATTATCACTGCCCTCTGGTGTAAAAATGAAATACCGCTTGGATGAAACCTCTTTTTGCCTCAACCATCTGCGGGACTAAATTGAGTTGGCCACTCCATAGATTTATCGTCTACAGTTTGTCAATGGTTGCTCTATTGTTGCTATCTCTGCGCCGCAGATTTACAAGTCCCAAGTATACAATATGCATTAATGATTTGAATGTAAGGGCCATATATAATACATGCCGTTTCGCGGATGGTACAATGCTGGGCACGAAATTGTTTCGTGAGGAAGATATAAAGCTGCTACCGGAGGTTTTGACAGATGTGGAGAGAGGTCAAGAATGTGGCAGTTGGGGAATCATTAGGTCATGCAATTTGGTAGATGGAATAGATGTGCAGATTATTTCGTCCATGGGAAGACATTAGAAAGTGTGGATGTGCAAGGAGACCTGCGTGCCCTTGTCCATAAGTCACTGAAGGCTAGCATGCAGGCGCAACAAGCTACTTGGTAGGTTGCCCGTTATCGGAAGAGTGTTTCAGTACAGGATAAGTGAGATCTTGCTACAATTGTAGGGGAAGATTATCAGACCGCACTTGGAATATTGTGTGCAGTTTTGGTCCCTTTACCGCACACACGATAACATTTTCAGAGAGGGAACACAACAAAGGTTCACCAGACTTATTCAGGAGATGGGAGGGCTGTCTTATGAACAGGGAATGTGCAAATTGGGCCTGTGTTCCCCAGAGTTTCGAAGAATGAGAAATTCTCTCATTGAAACATAGAAAATCGTTTCCTGAAAAGTCAGGGTAGATGCAGATAACGTGTTTACTGTTGTTGAGGAGACTAGAACCATGACGCAAAATTTAGAATATGGGAAAAAGCATTTGGAACTCATATGAGGAGAAGTTATTTTGCACACAAGGTTGTGACTCTTCTAATTTCTAAACACGATGCCTGCAGAAGAGCAGTCATTGTGCATGTTTAATGCTGAGGTTGATAGATAAAGAAGTGTCCGACCAGCGATCATTCTGTTAAGCGGAGGAAACGATTGGACAGGCCAGATGACCTTTTCCTGTTCCTGTGTTCCGGAAACATTTTTAACAACCCACAGCGAGTTTGTCAACCATTTCAGACCCTGTATATACTGAAGTGGAGACCCTGGGTTGTTTTAACGCTCCGGCTGCAACTCTCGACAGGTCAGCGATGAACAGGAGATTTAACAAAGGGAACAGCTGTTCCAGTTCAGACTAAAGCAAATTACAGAGGTGTTTGACTGGAAATTCTTCTTAAAGTCCACAAAAGGCCGAGTGTTTCTCAGTGTACAGAGCACAGGACGTCTCCCCACTTCTGATAAGCAGTGAGTTCTAGTCTGTGTATCACTGGCACATACCAACAACAATGTGTCCGTTGAATACGCAGATTTCAATGGGTGGCGTGCACTGCAGAATTCGAGTCTCGACCCTGAAGCCAATTCCACAAACATCCAGGAAAAACCTGAAGCAATGTCAGCTTCTGTGGTCTGACCACTGCATCCAGATTGTCTATAACGACATCCCATCAAGGTTCTGTTTTCTGAAAACAAAAGTAGCCAAAGTTCAGAGGGGCACGGGAATTGGGGGAGATGCGTCAAACGCTTCAAATGCATGCGTAGCTTCTTTGAAACATGAAGAAACTGAAGTTATGGTTTCTGCCAATGGATTCCAAGATTCCATTGATCCTGCACACCACTTAGATTCCTATGCAATGTTGCGGATCCTACCCCCACCCGCCTCCCCTCCTCACCACCACCAAAAGGCATTCATTTAGTTTCGTCTTGATTTGCCAAGTTGAAAATGAATGCATTATTCCTGATAGAACACAATATTTTGGGGGCCAATATTACAATCATGAATAAACCAAAATAATCGGTAGCGACACTGGCGCTTGAAAATGTGGCTGAATGTTTCCAAGAGTTATTTTGCAATTTTCAGGATATCGATTTGTAATTTCTTTATTTTTGACATTTCTTTCTGCTGACCAGCCGACTCCCCCACCCACTCCCCCAAATGAATATGTGTTGTCACGCTCAAGTGTGCTGCATCATTGATTTACAAATCAAAATAATTGACAAAATGGTTTGAACCAAATTCTTCCCAGCATTAGTTCTTCCTAATTCCCATTTCCGAATTCTACCACTCAGAACAACTATCTTTTACACACACTACTGTTTTAAAACGATCCACTTGTGCATTTCTGCTCCTTAACACTTGGTTCGGCATTATCTGGCATTCTCTATTATATTGGCAAAAATACACTGTGCATTTTCCGGATACAAATCCAATCACCTTCGCGCAAATGTTCATTCATTAAGACAGATGCGCATCTCCTTCCATCTACAGTTATTCCTGGAACAGGTCGCACGGAAATCGCCAGAGGCTTCGAGTTCGATGGGCAAATTGTGCATCGGGATTGGCTGATCATTGGCGTCCTGCAAGGATTTTACAGGTCGACACTCAACCTGATTTGCGACATCATGAGCGCATTATTTACCATCAATTCTAGGAGTGGATCACGAACGTAGGACTTCTTATCGAGAGGCAGGGACGCCAGGGGACCTCCGTTAGGTAATTTGGACAGTCTGAGTTCTCCCTCTGTGCAGCGGAACAGGCGCAGGAATCTGGCGGCTCGGTGTTTTTCACAGTAACTTCATTGCAATGTCAATGAAAGCCGACTTGTGACAATAAAGATTATTATTATCTGAGTGAACTCTGACAAACATGCAGCCTCCTTTCCAAGCGCCAGTTTCTCTATCGATTATTTTAGTTTGTTCACGATTATAATGTTGGCCTCAAAATATTGTGTTCTGTCAATAGTAATAATGTATTTATTTTCAACCATTTACATTCAATCAAGTTGTGGATAAATCCCTTGGCTTAACTGCTCATATCGACGGAAGAATGTACCAAATAGGGGCAGATTTTGTCTCCGAGTCTGCTTCACCATTCAATACGGTTACGGCTGATCTGTTGGTGTTGGGTTCCACACTTCCCACACCAAGACCTTTGATTCCCTTTCCTGAGAAGCATCTCGCAAACTCACCTTAAAAAAATATTCCGTAAGCTCGCTTCCATCGTTTCTGGACAGAGAGTTCCAAAGTCACCGAATCCTCTGAGAGAAATACTATTCTCATCTGTGTCCGATAGGGCCCCTAATTTGAAAGGAGTTACCGCTAGTTTTGGACTCAACCTCAAGAGGAAACATATTTCCTCCGTCCACCTTGTCAATACAGTTCTGGATCTAATAAGCGTCTATCAAGTCACACCTCACTTATATCCCGGTTTCGCATAAATAATAATTGTCTAAAAAGACTTTCCTATCAATTGATGTTGATGTATTCAACATCTGTGATAGGTGTGGTTAATCACCACAGGGACTTAACTCAGCTACCGTCATCTATATGCCCTTAACGAGCGATAAAAATACATTTTGCAGGATGTTGCAATCTCTGTCTCCCCGTGGATATTTGTCAGGATTTAAATTGGAGCTCCTGAAAATTCATGGAATCAGAATCCAAACGCAGGTCATTGCGTCCTGCTGTTAGGAACAACTCACTTCTCACACAAGACTATGGACCTATTTGAGCGGATTGATAAAATATTCTACCCAATCCTTGCTGTACTCGGTGTTCCAGGTAATTGAGTATAATCGTTGACATTTTCCAGTGTATTGAACCTAGATTGTGTTTCCCGCAGTGATAATAATCTGCTGGTTTAACAGACCGTTAAAAGGGTATCTGAACAATGGTATTGTTTTGTTCAGAAAAATGTCTCAAAGTATATATGTGCTTTATTCCCCCGTATCATTTTAAAATAAGTATGCCTGTTCTCACAGGTGAGCTTAATTGTTGATATATTCATTTCAGCAAAATACTGAGCACAAATGATTCCTCACTGAATAGAACTCTCTGAAGGAAGGCTTTTGTGCGATTCGAACGTTGCAGGATATTACTGACTATCACTAACGGGCTGCCTGCTACTTGAGCCCACTCGTCATTTATTAATAGTTTATGACAAAGAAAATGTTTACATGAGGTGGATCGTTAACGGAATGGAGCCCATTTTGCATTCTATTATTTTTCAATTAACTGACGATTTCACTCCATTGTGATATGTTTTCTGGATGCAATTTGTTGTAAAGAAAAATAGTTTAGTAATTCCGCAGCAAATTCATACAATGGTCGGCACGGTAGCACGGTGGTGTGCACTGCAATCTCACAGTGCCAGGGTCCGTGTTCAATACAGACCTTGGAACCTGTCTATGGGATTCTTCACTTTCTCCCTCTGTGTGGCTTTCCTCTCGGTCCTTCCTCCCACATTCCAAACAAATGCAGTTTGATCCATTGGTCGTCCTAAATTGTCCCTTAAAGTCAAAGGGATGTGCATGTTAGATGGGAAAATGGGGTTACGGGGATAGGGAGACTGAGTGAGTGAAGGTGGGGTACTCTTTCACAGTGTTGGTGCAGACTCGAGGGGCCGAATGGCCTCCATCTGCACTTTAGGGATTCTATGGTTCTAATTGGTAGGTGACGATTGCTAAGAAAGCGAAATATATTGATCTCAATCTGTTTCCGAATCATCGGTGGATACGGGAACAAATAATGGTTATCTATTAAAAGCTGGATAGAATATTTTATGTACTACCGCATTGATGATCCTCTGTATTCCCCAACAACGTTTTCACAATACATGCTTCGTGAGCGCTGAGCATCATTATCTTGTTGCTGCACGCATTAGTCATAGGCCTGCGGTGATTTACTTCTCATGTATTGTAGTGCAGTGGTTCGGGTCCCTGCCTCCGAAAAAGAAGCTCCCGGGTTCAGTACCACCCCAAGACTTGTTGGACAAGAATGTTGCGTTCAAAGTCGCTGTCAAACACGTTAAGGGTCAACCTGCAACTCCTTCCAAATTCGCCGAAGTCGGTGGTATGAACGGGAAGTCGCCTGGTCAGCCACTTTTAATGTGGAGTGGCGCGCGTGACGACAAGGTAGCGCCCTGTTCCAGCAATAACTAATTGTGAAAACAAACGGAATCTTCCCAAGTAAAGCACAAGGTGCTGTAAGAGAATTGTAATTGTTGACTTATCATAGAATTTACAGTGCAGAAGGAGGCCATTCGGCACATCGAGTCTGCACCGGCTCTTTGAAAGAGCACCCTACTGAAGGTGAACACCTCCACCCTATCCCCATAACCAAGTAAACCCCACCCAACACTAAAGGCAATTTTGGACGCTAAGGGCAATTTATCACGGCCAATCCACCTAACCTGCACATCTTTGGACTGTGGGAGGAAACCGGAGCACCCGGAGGAAACCCACGCACACACGGGGAGGATGTGCAGACTCCGCACAGAGAGTGACCCAAGCCAGGAATCGAAGCTGGGACCCTGGAGCTGTGAAGCAATTGTACTAACCACCATGCTACCGTGCTGCCCAAATTCAACTCATAGTGTATAAATGTAATTTACAGTGCAGAAGGAGGCCATTCGGCCCATCAAGCCCGCACCGGCCCTAGAAAGAGCACCCCACCCAAGCCCACAACTCCGTCCCATACCCGCAACCCAGTAACCCCTCGCAATCCCCCTGGACACTGAGTGCAATTTAGCATGGGCAATCCACCTAACATGCACGTTTTTGGACTGTTAGAGGAAACCGGAGCACCCGGAGGAAACCCATGCAGACACGGGGAGAATGCGCAGACTCCGCACAGACAATAACCCAAGCCGGCAATCGAACCTGGGACCCTGGCGCTGTGAACCGGCAATGCTAACCATTGTGTTATCGTGCCGCCCTAGGTTTAATGTTTGGTGCACAAGTTTTGATCGTCAGGGCACATGGAACATTCAGTGATCTTTAATTGAATAACAGTGAGCAATATATTTTCCTGGAGAAACGCTCATTAATGCTAAAAGCCCAGACCAAACAGGCAAAAAATGGTCAGGTGAATAGTATAAAATAATGCACTATAAATTTGGAATGAGGATCAAATGCATCATTTAGGTAATTAGCAGCGACATGAGAAAATACACAATTATTAAACATTATCTGGATTTACAGCACTTTAGCTATCCACATGGATCTGCGGATGTATTTATGTCAAATTTCATTCCATACTTGAATCATTCCAATTCTCTTCCCACGGTTAATCGTGCACTAGGCAGACTTCATCAGTTGTCGGTTGTTACATCTTGGTATGCCTGGAACAGGCCGCTAATCTGTTGCCAGTGTGTTATAGCTTGAAGGTCGACATTTCCCTTCCAGCGTGGCTTTTCGCGTGTCAAAAGTAGTTTTGGAGCCACACATTCCCCCGGATTGTCCACTTTAGAAAAGCACCTTCCTTGACCATCAGGTCATGAGGAGAGACTGGAAAAGTGACCTTCTAGCTTAGAGACAAGAATGATAATCACTGCGCCTGAAAACCACCTCTCATCCAGTATTGTACTGCCACATACCAGTCTCAACAATTATTTTAATCATATCTTCCAGTTCATGTGATCCCCTTAAATGCTAGTCATCGTAAAAACGTGATGTGAGACAATATTTCTCATTCTCACTCTGTATTGAGAAACTTTTATGTTTTCTTTTCCCCGTATCCATTCTTGGATCGATCCAGGTTTGAACTGCCTCGGAAGTTGAGGTATGTTCCTTTTTCCTGTGTAAATATTTGATGATTTTTAAAGTCTGTCTTTTTGAGTACTATTTTACTGCTGCAAACATGTACACAACTTTTGCAGCCGACTGTTGTCCAATAATTGTCCTCCCTGGCAGTTATACTCTCCGTCTCCTCGAATCATAATGTAAAAGAATTCTCCTTCTCAAACGCCCCGTTATTGTGAGCACCAGCACGACATACAAGGCGGTGATAACTCGGAACTAAAGTTAATTTTAATGTTAACTATAATCTGTTTGTTTTCAGTTCCTTTCGAGTAGAAATGAGATATGTTTTTTACTCCTTTTAAAATATATTTTATTCAGCTTTTCCAATATTTCTCATAACACAGGTAACAACAAGAACAGCCACAACGCGTCCCACACTCCTCTCCACCTCCCCCCCCCATCCCGAAAAGCAAACAGTGACCATCTTTTAATGTACAAAATGAACGGTCGCCATCTCAGATAAAACCCCTCAATTATGCCCCCCCCCCCACCCCGCCAAACGCACACATACACACAGTGAATTTAACTGTTTCAAGGTACAACAATTTCATACGATGCCCCAGTCATTCTGAAGCATTGGGTGGAGAAACTGACCTCTGTACCATCAGCAGCCGCCCACAGCGAGAAGAATACCTCAACAGCGGTTGTCGTACCCGTATTCAGCTGCAGCATGTCCGACACTCCAAATATTGCCACTACAGGACATGGCTTCAGCTCAGTTTATCGGATTGCCGACAAGTTGCTGAAGACGGAGACTCATAGCGTAGTATCTGCCCAGAACACAGGTGTATGGCTGGTCAGGTCCCTTCCACACACCTTGCACTCTGTATTGTATCCAGGTCTGCATACCTTATTTAGGGAAGAATGTTTATTCCTTGGAGAGAGTACAGGGGACATTTGCAAGAATAATACGAGGAATGAGGAAGTGTAGATACAAAAATAGGTTGGAGGAATTGATCTTGTTCTAGGAGCAGAGACGATTAAGACGTTAGTTTATTGAGGTGTTCAACATTATGAACAATTGTGATCGGCTAAAGCAGGTTATTGTGTTTTCACTAGTTGCCACGCCAGTAACGAAAGTTCCAATATCAAGAAGGTCAACAAGAGAGCTGGGAGTGAGACGAGAAGAGACGTCTTTACTCATAGTGTTGTTGGGTGTTGGAATTCACTGCCTGTGAGTGTGATGGAGGTGATTTCCATTGGAGGTTTCAAGAGAGCTGAATATATATTTGCAGGTGATTAATTTAGAGAGCCATGGAGATAGGAATGAGGATAGGAATACCGCAATAGCTCTTTTAGGAACCCATTCAGACACAACGTCCTCCATC
This sequence comes from Scyliorhinus torazame, assembly GCF_047496885.1. NCBI lineage: Eukaryota > Metazoa > Chordata > Chondrichthyes > Carcharhiniformes > Scyliorhinidae > Scyliorhinus > Scyliorhinus torazame. The sequence continues at coordinate 135,138,515 of NC_092726.1, read as the reverse complement.
TGTGCTGTAAATAAGAATAAAGAATCCTCCACTCCCACAAAAAAAAATCAACCTGGATTTGGTCAAATGGACCCTATACATCACCTGCAACTCTATCAGTCCTCACATTGCACATGATGATGTCACGTGCACCCTTTGCAGAGTCTTGCACCACATTCCCTCCTCCTGCTCTGATCCCAGGTCCTCTTCCCACTTGGTTATTATCAGAGGATGACGTCTCCTCTGCTCTTACTCTTCCTTAAAGCCTGAGGTGCTACTTTCCTTCATTCCCGCCAAAGACACAAGTCTCTCCAACGGCAAAGAAGGGGGCATCACCGTCAAAGACGGCAAAACATTACTTGCAACGTTATGCAGTTGCAAATGTCTAAACGTGTCTCTTCGCGCGAAAGCTAAAATATCCTTACCAACTACTCAATGCTCGTAAATCGGGCCTCACATACAATTCTTTCATTACAACGACCTCCTCCTCTTCCCATCTCCGGAATCTACCATCGAGCTGGTTTGCACACACCAGCTCCAGCCGCGATTCCGCCCCAATTTGCTGCCAAATTTCGCCATATCTTCAATGTGGAGGCTAGCACCAGATTCCGAGAATACGTCCCCGGAGAAAAGGATGAGGTCGCCGTCACCAGCGCCCGCCGCTCGGACTCTAAAAACAACCAGATTCATCCGTCCCCACTGCTCTTCCGAATCCCCATGCCATCCCAGCAACTCCTTTCCGTTCGACGCCGAGTAATAGTGAAACAAATTGGTAAAACCAGCAACCCTACCCCCACGCCCCGACTGCCAAGCCCTCTGGAGCACCGTTTTCCGGATCCTGATTAAGTTCTCAGTCAAAAGAACCGCGAAATCAGTCCACAGTTACAATTACAGTCTATCAGTCACAAAGAGGTTGTTTGTAACAATATCGGTAAGCACTGAGATAAAAACAGGAAAGGCGGCAGTATATTCATCCTCACCGATTATATTCTGCCACCCAGAGGAAGAGGGACGCTGTGCCACATCTGCAAATCTACTTTTTCCGCGCGAACGAGAATGGTAAAACTCAATTTTCCAATGTGACCCCAATCCCGGCCCACTTGAACGTACATACCGAAAATGTGAACCCGTCAGACGAAACGGCAATGCCCTGCAGATGAGCACTCTCCCCAGTTGGGTGACCGGGCAACGCTCACGTTCTCCCAATTTAATTGAAAGTTGAAACAGCCATGAATCGCTTCAGCAGTGAAATGACATTACCCAGTGTGAGGATCGGGCACATATTAAAGTCGATCTTCAGCGTACAGAGACACCCGTAATCCACCCGTCCTTTTGCTAGCCCCTCCACCTATCGGAGATCTTATAGCAATGACCAACTACTCAATTGCCAATGCAATCAAGAGGGGAGGGGCAAGCAGGACAGCCCTTCCTCCTTCTTCTGTGTACCTGCACACATCTCGATCTCGTATTGTTTGTGGGAACGTCAGCCATAGTTATCTTATATAGTAACCGATCCCATTTCGTGAATTTCGGCTCGATATCAACCACAACAGCATCTCCAGCCCTTTGCGATCTTCGTCCTCAACATTAGGCAACACATCTCATCCAGACACCTGCGCAAATCCGACTCCTTTACCGTCAGTTCCGAAATATAACGCTTCTTGTAAAAAGCCACAAATTGCTCATTGATTTTGCTCTCCTGGCTGTCACACATCTTCCGATTATCCAATCCATACTAACTCCCGAGAGGCAGTTTCCTCCCACCAGCAGGTGGCTGGCATTCTCCTCACATCCGCACACCAACCCCTCGCGCGCCGTAACTGCCGCGCACCTTAACAGAGGAAAGTAAGTAAAATTGCGTCTGCAACATCTTTCTACAGACAAAAGCTCTGGCGATGGGTCCCTTCGTTACATAAGAACATAAGAACTAGGAGCAGGAGTAGGCCATCTGGCCCCTCGAGCCTGCTCCGCCATTCAATGAGATCATGGCTGATCTTTTGTGGACTCAGCTCCACTTTCCGGCCCGAACACCATAACCCTTAATCCCTTTATTCTTCAAAAAACGATCTATCTTTATCTTAAAAACATTTAATGAAGGAGCCTCTACTGCTTCACTGGGCAAGGAATTCCATAGATTCACAACCCTTTGGGTGAAGACGTTCCTCCTAAACTCAGTCCTAAATCTACTTCCCCTTATTTTGAGGCTATGCCCCCTAGTTCTGCTTTCACCCGCCAGTGGAAACAACCTGCCCGCATCGATCCTATCGATTCCCTTCATAATTGTATATGTTTCTATAAGATCCCCCCCTCAACCTTCTAAATTCCAACGAGTACAGTCCCAGTCTACTCAACCTCTCCTCGTAATCCAACCCCTTCAGCTCTGGGATTAACCTAGTGAATCTCCTCTGCACACCCTCCAGTGCCAGTACGTCCTTTCTCAAGTAAGGAGACCACAACTGAACACAATACTCCAGGTTTAGCCTCACTAACACCTTATACAATTGCAGCATAACCTCCCTAGTCTTAAACTCCATCCCTCTAGCAATGAAGGACAAAATTCCATTTGCCTTCTTAATCACCTGTTGCACCTGAAAACCAACTTTCTGCGACTCATGCACGAGCACACCCAGGTCTCTCTGCACAGCAGCATGTTTTAATATTTTATCATTTAAATAATAATCCCTTTTGCCGTTATTCTTACCAAAATGGATAACCTCACATTTGCCAACATTGTATTCCATCTGCCAGACCCTAGCCCATTCACTTAGCCTGTCCAAATCCCTCTGCAGACTTCCAGTATCCTCTGCACTTTTTGCTTTACCACTTATCTTAGTGTCGTCTGCAAACTTGGACACATTGCCCTTGGTCCCCAACTCCAAATCATCTATGTAAATTGTGAACAGTTGTGGGCCCAAACTGATCCCTGAGGGACACCACTAGCTACTGGTTGCCAACCAGAGAAACACCCATTAATCCCCACTCTTTGCTTTCTATTAATTAACCAATCCTCTATCCATGCTCCTACTTTCCCCTTAATGCCATGCATCTTTATCTCATGCAACAACCTTTTGTGTGGCACCTTGTTAAAGGATTTCTGGAAATCCAGATATACCACATCCATTGGCTCCCCGTTATCTACCGCACTGTTAATGTCCTCAAAAAATTCCACTAAATTAGTTAGGCACGACCTGCCCTTTATGAACCCATGCTGCGTCTGTCCAATGGGACAATTTCCATCCAGATGCCTCGCTATTTCTTCATTGATGATAGATTCCAGCATCTTCCCTACTACCGAAGTTAAGCTCACTGGATTATAATTACCCACTTTCTGCCTACCTCCTTTTTTAAACAGTGGTGTCACGTTTGCTAATTTCCAATCCGCCGGGACCACACCAGAGTCTAGTGAATTTTGGTAAATTATCACTAGTGCATTTGCAATTTCCCTATCCATCTCTTTTAGCACTCTGGGATGCATTCCATCAGGGCCAGGAGACTTGTCTACCTTTAGCCCCATTCGCTTGCCCATCACTACCTCCTTGGTGATATCAATCCTCTCAAGGTCCTCATCTGTCATAGCCTCATTTCCATCAGTCACTGGCATGTTATTTGTGTCTTCCACTGTGAAGACCGACCCAAAAAACCTGTTCAGTTCCTCAGCCATTTCCTCATCTCCCATTATTAAATCTCCTTTCTCATCCTCTAAAGGACCAATGTTTACCTTAGCCACTCTTTTTTGTTTTATGTATTTGTAGAAACTTTTACTATCTGTTTTTATATTCTGAGCAAGTTTACTCTCATAATCTATCTTACTCTTCTTTATAGCTTTTTTAGTAGCTTTCTGTTGCCCCCTAAAGATTTCCCAGTCCTCTAGTCTCCCACTGATCTTTGCTACTTTGTATGTTTTTTCCTTCAATTTGATACTCTCCCTTATTTCCTTAGATATCCACGGTCGATTTTCCGTCTTTTTACCTCCCTTCCTTTTTGTTGGTATAAACCTTTGCTGGGCACTGTGAAAAATCACTTGGAAGGATCTCCACTGTTCCTCAACTGTTTCACCATAAAGTCTTTGCTCCCAGTCTACCTTAGCTAGTTCTTCTCTCATCCCATTGTAATCTCCTTTGTTTAAGCACAAAACACTAGTGCTTGATTTTACCTTCTCACCCTCCATCTGTATTTTAAATTCCACCATATTGTGATCGCTCCTTCCGAGAGGATCCCTAACTATGAGATCCTGAATCAATCCTGTCTCATTACACAGGACCAGATCTAGGACCGCTTGTTCCCTCGTAGGTTCCATTACATACTGTTCGAGGAAACTATCGCGGATACATTCTATAAACTCCTCCTCAAGGCTGCCTTGACCGACCTGGTTAAACCAATCAACATGTAGATTAAAATCCCCCATGATAACTGCTGTACCATTTCTACATGCATCTGTTATTTCTTTGTTTATAGCCTGCCCCACCATAATGTTACTATTTGGTGGCCTATAGATTACTCCTATCAGTGACTTTTTCGCCTTACTATTCCTGATTTCCACCCAAATGGATTCAACCTTATCCTCCATAGCACCGATGTCATCCCTTACTGTTGCACGGATGTCATCCTTAAATAACAGAGCTACACCACCTCCCTTACCATCCACTCTGTCCTTCCGAAAGGTTTGATACCCTCGGATATTTAACTCCCAGTCGTGACCATCCTTTAACCATGTTTCAGTAATGGCCACTAAATCATAGTCATTCACGATGATTTGCGCCATCAACTCATTTGCCTTATTCCGAATACTACGAGCATTCAGGTAAAGTACACTTATGTTGGCTTTTTTTACCTCTGTTCTTAATCTTAACACCTCGATCAGTAACCTCTCCTAAGTTATATTTCCTCTTAACCTTTCTCCTAATTTTCCTTGTCGTCGAACCCACATCTTCCTGTAACAACCTGCCGCATCGCTTACCATTAATGCTTTCACTTCCCGTTTTATTTATTTTAGTATTCCTGGTCCTATTCACTGAGCTCCCCTCAGTCACTGTACCTTGTACTGTCGCCCTTTTTGATTTTTGACTATGGCTTCTCTGCCTTACACTTTCCCCCTTACTGCCTTTATTTCTGTCCCTGTTTTACTACCTTCCAACTTCCTGCATCGGTTCCCATCCCCCTGCCACATTAGTTTAAACTCTCCCCAACAGCTCTAGCAAACACCCCCCCTAGGACATCGGTTCCAGTCCTGCCCAGGTGCAGACCGTCCGGTTTGTACTGGTCCCACCTCCCCCTGAATCGGTTCCAATGTCTCAGGAATTTGAATCCCTCCCTCTTGCACCATCTCTCGAGCCACGTATTCATCCTCTCTATCCTGACATTCCTACTCTGACTAGCTCGTGGCACTGGTAGCAATCCTGAGATTACTACCTTTGAGGTCCCACTTTTTAGTTTAACTCCTAGCTCCCTAAATTCAGCTTGTAGGACCTCGTCCCGTTTTTTACCTATATCGTTGGTGCGTACGTGCACCACGACAGCTGGCTGTTCACCCTCCCCCCCCCCCAGAATGTCCTGCAGCCGCTCCGAGACATCCTTGACCCTTGCACCAGGGAGGCAACATACCATCCTGGAGTCTCGATTTCGTCCGCAGAACCGCCTGTCTATTCCCCTTACAACTGAGTCCCCTATCACTATAGCCCTGCCATTCTTCTTCCTGCCCAGCTGCGCAGCAGAGCCAGCCATGGTTCCATGAACCTGGCTGCTGCCGCCTTCCCCTGGTGAGCCATCTCCCTCAACAGTATCCAAAGCGGTATATCTGTTTTGCAGGGAGATGACCGCAGAGGACACCTGCACTGCCTTCCTACTCTTGCTCTGTATTTTGGTCACCCATTTACTATCTCCCTATTTACCTTTCACCTGCGGTGTGACCAACTCTCTAAACGTGCTATCCACGACGTCCTCAGCATCGCGGACGCTCCAAAGTGAGTCCATCCGCAGCTCCAGAGCCGTCAAGCGGTCTAACAGGAGCTGCAACTGGACACACTTCTTGCACGTGAAGGAGTCAGGGACAGTGAACGTGTCCCTGAGCTCCCACATCGCACACGAGGAGCATGACACGGGTCTGAGATCTCCTGCCATGTCTTAAACCTTCGGTTAACTTGAACAATTTCAATTTCCCCCAAAAAAATTTAACTAAATAAATAAACAATGAAGAAAATATATATATATATATATACCAATGAAAAGAAACAGAAAAACAGAAACACTACTTACCAGTCACTTACCAGGGATAAAAAAACACTTCCTCCCCACCCAGCTTCGAATTCCCACCTCGATTCAAATTCCCAAACTCACTCTTTGCTGTCTCACTCTGGCTGTCTTCTCTGTCTCACTGGGAGAACTTACCTACCTTCAACTTCCAGAATTGCAATATCAAACGCTGATACTCCTCTGTTGCGTCTTTCTCTCTGTGTGTCTTAAACGAAATTGCCTCCCCTCGCAACACCGTCTTCAAAGCCTCCCACATTACAGTCCTTACTGAGCCCTACTAATCCATAAATCACTCGGTCCCCCTTAACACAAAATCCCAGCACAGCTAAAACAAACCACATCTAAATTCCACATTGGCCGATGGGACAGCTCCATCTCCATTACCACATCCACCAGATGCAGAGAGTGGTCTACTGTCGGCAGCATTCCTCAACCCAGCAACAAAAACATCAACATATGAATACCCATTATGTGCCGGAGAGGAAAATGACAATTCTGTGTCCCCAGGGTATATGAAAGACCAGGCAACTGCTTCCCATATCTCCTTCGCAAATGCAGCCAACACCTTCGCTATCTCCGAAGGGACCAGCGACTTCGACTTGGGCCAATCAAACCTGCGGCTCATAACCCAATTCATCTCCCCTCCTAAACTCAGCTTCTGTCCATCCAGGTCAAGTCTCGCAGTCAGCATCCTCTTTATACAACCTCCGTGATCCCAATTTAGGGCATAAACACTCACTACAACACCGATTTACCCTCTAATGTCCCCTTGACTATGAGGCATCGGCCCGGCTGACCTGCGACAACCTGCTCCATCTGGAAAAAAACTATTTTATTGCGAAGTATTGCTACCTCGCGGGCACTGTTGTTAAAGAACAAGTGGAATACTTGGGTAACCCACATTTTCTGAAGCCGAACCAGGTCTCTGAGTCGCAGATGGCTCTCATGCAACAGCATCTCATCGGCCTTCGAACGTTTCAAAAGAGTGAAATGTCTTATGCATTACTTTTGTGCCCCCCGAAACCTCGCATTCCACTTGAGCGATCGGATCTCCGATTATCATCCCCCCTCCCCTTTAAGTCAGCCAGTTCCACAGTGCCATAGAGTCCCTGCAGTGCAGAGCGAGGCCGCTCGGCCCATCGAGTCTTCACCGGCCCTTGCTCCGATAGCGCACCCTACCTAGGCCCAATCCCCCACCTAGACACGTTACCCCACCTAAATGTTGGGCAATCCATATATCGAGCACATATTTGGTGTGTGGGAGTTAACCGGAACACCGCAGGAAATCCACGCAGTCACGCGGAGAATGTGCAGACTCCACACAGACAGGAGTCTCGAGGTCAGAATCGAACCTGGGAACCTGGCTCTGTGAGACAACAGTGTTAACCACTGTGCTACTGTGCCGCCCCCTCTGTCCTCCAAACTGTTGGAATCCGAGCTCACACCTATGGCCGCCTGTTTCGGTCCGTTTGCAGAACAGCTTCCTGCTCCGTGACACCATCATCTCTCTGTCCACCTTCCCTGATTCCAAAAATCTCCCATCCACGTTCTCTTGAACAGCTGTGTCTCACTTCAATCTCCCTTTCCCGACCATTCACAGCTTCTATGCTGCATTAAACCAAACTGCACAGTCTCTGCAAGCCTCAGCCACTCCCCGCCCCCCACCTCACTGCCGTTCACGAGCCATCTTCAATAAGCTAGCATGGTAGCTACCCCGCCAGACCCCACAAAGAACAAAGCCAGACCTATAATCGAAACCATAACGTCCCCATCCCCCCATTCTCCATCGTCAAGAAACTGCGCGGCCCCCTGGAAAAAGGGGGAAAACGACCAAGGAACACAGAAATACAAACAACCTCCACAGACACAGATCCATCCCATGTACTAATAAAGCCTCACCTGAGACCCTTCAGTTCAGTCCACGTCCTTCAGCCCTGATAAGCTCCTCTGCTTTCTCCGCAATCTCACAAAAATGATCGTGGGTGTAATTCTCCGCCTCGCCAGGTAAACAACACCAAACCGCAACCAGCTCTGATAAAGTGCCTATTTAATTGAAGTGGAGATGCCGGCGTTGGACTGCGGTGAGCACAGTAAGAAGCCTTACAACTCCAGATTAAAGTCCAACACGTTTGTTTCGATGTCACTAGCTTTCGGAGCGCTGCTCCTTCCTCAGGGGAATATTTAATTGAAGGCCGTCCTCTTTCTCGTGAATTTCACCACAATATCTTGATACAGGTAGATAGTGATAGCTTTCCGTCGCAGCCACCTCCAATTTACTTGGCCCATTTTAAGACATACTGCTTCAACCGATAGCTGTGAAAACACGCTGTTACCAATCTCGGTGGTTCATTCTATCGTGGCTTCCCGCGAAGTGAGCAGTGGCCGATCAATCACGATTGGCGACGCTTGCTTCTCCTTTCCCACCAACCTCTCGATCATCGCCTCAAAGTATTCAATTGGCCTCGGACCTCCACCCCCTCAGGCAGCCCTACCATCCACAGGCCGTCTCGACCTAATCTCCAGGTCGACGTACTTTACACTCAGGCCATTATTTTCCTCTTCAATTGTCCACAGCGCAGCACTTAGCTAGGCTAGCTGGTCACTGTGCCGCGACAGCACCTCCGCCACCTCATTCCGCACCTCAGCATGCTGCTGCACTGATTGTCTGAGGCTTTCCTTCATTACCTTCTCATGTCGCTGATAATTCTTGCCGAATTGTTTGTCGAATTCGGAGGACAATCACCTCCGCCAATTTATGGACTGCAGTCGGCATTACTCCACCCGCTGAAACTCCCTTCGCCACCTTAGATGCCCCTGGGCTCCTCACGTGCCTCAATTCCTCTGACGGACTAATTATTTCCCTTTCGAAATTAGGCTTTTCTTTGTGGCCATGGGCCGCCTCACCCAGTATATTCATGGTCAGGCAGGATCTGTTCACCAAATAAACCCCCCAAAATAATCAATAATGGTCGACTCTGGTGGGTGCGACCTCCCATGCAGCCGCTCTCGACATCCGGAAAAAGGAAATGCATTTCAATGTGCTGTTTTTCACTGCCTCTAATTAAAACAATGTTTTGTTTCTAAACCCTGGAACACCTATGGCGGGATTCTCCATCACGCCGCACAGTTCAGTGCGCCTTGCCGGCCAATGAGGTTTCCATTATGGGCACTCCCAGGCCGTCCGGAATTCAGCGGGCGTGACTGCGCTTCCGGCGAAGTGCCGCCGGCAGATAGCCCAGCCCCTTGTACTTTCATTACTGGTAAAAGTAGCTGCCCCATACCTGAGGTAAATATATGCAGGTCCTTCGATAGAGTTAACCAGTTATTTCCTGAGGGCGACGTGCTCTCTCTCATTTTCTGCCACCACACAGTTGAAAATTCTCACTAACTGCTTCATTTGATGCCCGGCAGGCCAGAAAAATGCGTGGATTCCTTCATCCTGAGGTCGGAGCTACGTTCCTGATTATTTATGATTATATCCATTTCAAATTCAGTTCGACCTGACCAAAAGTGAAGCAGGAACTGACCTTAGACAAGCCGTGGACAGCTTCGGTCCTGATTATGGGCTTGATCTTGCCACCGAATTCCATTAACCGTCTGGGTTTCAGTTGGAAAGCATTTCTTCTGCTCATCATTCCTGTTGAACGTCTCACTCCTGACCGGCTATGGGAGGCTAAAGTTCCCGGCTTCACCTCTTCATATTGTCATAATAGTTTGTAGTTGGTGCGCATTGTACACGTCAACGTCCTTGGACATAAGGCGTGATTGAATGACATTGACTGATGTTTGAGTGCAGTCTATAATTCAAGGCAGTGGGCAGAGAATTCCCTTGTTTTTTCACTTTTTTTCTGCATGCCTATGGTGCCCTGATCTCTCTATCCTCTGCTTCCTGCAATGTGCCACGTGTAAGCTGACTGACATGAACCACCACACCTCTGGATTCAACAAGTGAATATCTTCCAGACTCCAAACTGGGATAGAAATAATCAGAATATAACCATTTTCTCAGACGGAAAGTGCTGTTCATGGAGTTTGGATGCTCTAGAATAACTGTGATTGTCCTGCTTGTGGGTTCGTGTCGTATTTTGTTTCTCATATCTGTCAACGATTCGTGAACTGCTCCATACACGTCATTTGTTCTCGTGCTTCTCGATCACATTCACGGATCGCTAAAGGATCCTTCCTTTGGTCAGATTTCCCAATGTTCCGTCGTTTACTGTGATTCTGCTGGAAACATATACACATCCACTGTAAACCTATTCTGTTCCTTAAATTGTCCATACAGCCTTGCGCCAGTATCATATTTATTGTCCAACCAGTTTATATTTCCCGAGGTTTTATTTCTGACGCACTCGTTCATTGCCTTAACGCAACGTTTAAAATATAATTCAATGCTATGTAAGTTGTAATGCCTGGGCCAATATTGAAAGCTGGGGTGGGGGCGGGTACACATCAGAGTCAACGGCATTGCTGTAATTGTGAATATCTATGTAAGCCAGGCCATTAAGGATGGGCTATCTCCATCCTTAAAGAGCTTTAGTGCGGGTGTCTACAATAGTGGACACCATGAGAATTTTAATTCAAAATGTAACAAATTGTTAGATTCGAACCATGGCTCCCAGCGAATTACCCTGGTCTCTTGATTATTAATCCAATGTCAGTCCCATTACCCTTTTGCCGAGCAATACATGTCTAATGAGACTCGAACTCCCGTGGAAACCCTAACGTATTCCAGGGTGGCGGCTGCCGGCCCGCTATTGGCCAGCAGCGGGACCTTCTATTGTCAACGGGCTTTCCGGTTGAATGCGTCCTTCACCGTCGTAAGATCCGTTCGACCGGAATATCCCGCTGGCATGAGCGACCGGAATGTCCCGGTTGTCTTACAATTCAGAATTTAGATGACCACGCAGAAGCGTTGACATTTTCCCTCTCTCCCCAGTTGCTGATTGGCCTGATCAATGTGTTATCTATTTGCTCTCTCTCTCTATCATATTTACAAATGGTTCAGCATTTCATTTCTCCACGAGCATTTGAACATGCCACTTAACATGAATGGGATACGTAGATACTGTGGAAGATCGGACGTCCAGAAGTCTAGAGGTTTTAACTCCTTGACTAATTCCCAGTGGAGATTCGCATTGGTTATGAGATAGGCAGAAGGAATCTAGAGCAGTGGCATTTATGTCCGATGTTAAAGCTACAGTTCAGTCAGATCCCAGGATGATTGGAACTCTGTGCGCCCGAACAGGCGCCGGAATGTGGCGACGAGTGACTTTTTACAGTAAATTAATTGCAGTGTTAATGTAAGCCTACTTGTGACAATACATATTATTATTTTAATCTGTGATACTTTAGACTCCTGTCACAAACAAGGTTTGTTCTCACGTTCAATATTGTGGGTGCAGTCAGAGTCATCCCTGTACCACGTGGCTCACAAGCATTGCTACAAAGTCATTTAAATTCTCTGAGAAACTGCGCTGAACTTTGCTCAGCTGTCTGAATTTCTCAAACCGTGGAATCACTAAAAGTCGATGTTAAGGCTTCAACCAGGTTACATCAGATCGGTAACGGTATATCCTTATTTACCATACCAACCCGCCTCTTTGCGAATATATTTTCTCACCCTTTATTCTGTTGTCCTGAACTAGATATGGGAGTGTTTGGCTGGTGGGTCAGACTTTGGTTGAAATAACAGCTGAAACGAACAGCATCAAAACATTTTTGACATAAAATCCATCAATCAGTGAGTGAGCTTAAACATGCAGAAATGTTTATTTTACAGTAAATTTCAGATTCTTATTTTATTTTTGTCTTAAAGTAAATTTAGTGGCAATTGTGATCCTGTCTCGGGAGAAGTGTGGCCTCTCCTCTTGTACCATTCGCTATTTGGTGGCCATGGCAACGGTGGATCTACTGGTCATTATTACTGAGGTAATATGGAGGCAGGTAAATCAATACTATACTCCAACATCATTCGTGAGCATCAGCCCTGAATGCAGTGTCCCAATTGTCCTGGTGCATGCGGCCTCAGACTGTTCTGTCTGGTTCACTGTCACTTTTGCCTTCGATCGTTTTGTCGCCATTTGCTGCCAGAAATTGAAAATTAAATATTGCACCGAGAAAACTGCAGTCACAATATTAGCAACAAGCAGCATTTTTCTCTGTTTGAAAAACATTCCGTTCTACTTTGCATATGAACCGTATGGAACATCTGATAATGTTCCATTTCTCTGCTACACCAAGTTAAGCTATTACACTGAACCCGCATGGTTTGCATTTGATTTGTTCGATAAGATGCTAAATCCTTTCATCCCGATTGCTTTAATTTTGTTGTTCGATGCTTTGACAGTCAGACACATTTTAGTCGTCAGTCGAGTCCGTAAGGGACTCTGGGATCAGGGAAATGGAGAGAATCGCAGTGACCCAGAGATGGAGAGCAGGAGGAAGTCTATGATTTTACTGTTCGCCATATCCGGCAGCTTCTTACTTCTGTGGTCCACATATGTTGTGGAATTTCTCTATTATAGCTTTTCCGGAATAGATCCCAATAATTACAGTGATTCTTTACTAATCTTGCAGCAGGTCGGAATCATGTTGGTGAATATAAAATGCTGCACCAACACTTTGATTTATGGAGCTACACAGTCCAAGTTCAGGGAGCATTTCAAGAGGGCAGTGAAATATTCGGTAATCTTAATGATTAAATTAATTTACAGGCTTTGCAACTGTGTCCCTAACAATACCATATGTTGATGTTTCACGACCAACAACTTAATATTAACTAGTATATATGTATCAATTTATTTGCATAATGTGTCGCTACGAATTTGAAAATATGGCACGCTTAGGTTACCGGGCTGATTCCCAGGATGGCGGGACGGACATATGAGGAGAGGTTGAAAAGGTTCGGATTCTTTTCGCTGGATTCAGACGAATGTTGGGGGGATCTCAGAGAGACTTATTAAATTTATATGAGGACTGGACCAGCTGGTTGCAGGGGGGATGATTCCATTGTGGATCTGTCCAGAACCAGGGTTCACAGTCTGAGGATGCAGGGTAGACAATTTAGGACAGAGATGAGGGGGCATTTCTTCACCCAAAGTGTGGTGAGCCTGTGGATTTCATTGCGATAGGAAGTAGCTGATACTAAAACATTGAATCTATTCAAGAGACAGCGAGATACAGCAGTTGGGACGAATGGGATCAAACAGTATGGGGAGAAAGCAGGATTAGGCTATTGAGTTGGACGAGCAGCCATGATCGTGAAGAACGGCGCAGCAGGCTCGAAGAGCCGAATGGCCTCTTCATGCTCCTGTCATCCATGTTTCTATGTTTCTCTGCTTCCTGGGGAACCACTGTGTTCCGTGGTGCCAATCCTGACGGACTTCAAGCAGTCTAGACAGCAATAATGATCAATTTCTGTCAGGAGAGGGTGATTAGTATCTCCCTCATAAGTTCCCGGACATTCCGCCCATGTGATTGGAAATTCCCACTAATGGGTGCCACAGCCGCATGTTTCTGGACGGCCTGCCATTCGTTGCCGGCCGGATTCTATCTTGACGCTTCATATAAATGGAATTTAACATTGGATTCAACCCACGCTGGGGGCGGGGTCGTGCTATCAGCTGGAAAAAGAGAAAGCCAACGACGGGAGAGTTTCAGCCATTGTTGACTGCGGCGTGGCTCCACCGGATTGCTGTCGCACGCCTCCACCGCCATGGTGGGGGTGGGGGGGGGGGTGGTGGCGGGGACGAGTTACTCTAGTCCCTCCAACTTTTCCCTTTCTTTAATTGTCAGTAAATGGGCTGAGGACATTTGTTCCTTCGCACTTCGCCGAGACAGAATCTGAGTAGGTAGACAAGCGTTATCTGGGCTGCGGTTTGGAACACTCTGTTTCCAACCTCCCATTCTCATCGCTGCTCGCCAAGAGACCGACATTTCCTGCCCGAAGTGAATGAGCTTGAAGGTGGATCAATACTTCCTTCCCGCCAGCGACGATTCCCGCGTCTGACGGATAGGAAGTTCTACCGTTTGAGAACTCGGTACCCAGAGGAAAAGGTGGCGACCCGGGACATTAGCAGCACCACTATCGGGAGACTATTTGAAAATACAAATGGCCCCAGTTGACCAAGAATCGCCATGCAAGTCAAAGCAGATAGATGGGCGGCGACAGTAGTCTGGAGGATCATGATTTATTAAAGCTGCAAATGGAGGCGGAAGCCATATTTGAGCTTCCGCATTTGGTGGAGTTGGCATTCCGTTACTCAGAGCGCTAATAAAAGGGACCATGCGTGGAATATAAAGAAGATGTAACTCTGGCACCATTGTTCAGAGGTGCCAGAAACATTAGTCGGGGAAACAAAGCAAAGGTTAATAAACTCTATGTGAGACGGCGACGAATCGGACAGCTAATGTTCACCAGGTTGCTCAAGATCGGTCAAATGAAGTATAAAAGTGCAATTCGTCTAGCAAAGTAGTTGAAGAGCTCTGCTCCCATTAATTGGTGGCGAGTTAGTTTCTCGTTCCCGACCCGCCACTAACCTGGGTGTAGTTTTCCGTACCGACCGAACGCTGGAATCGTCGTGGGCTGAATGAAATTTTAAAGGAATCTTTCAATGTCAGTTTACCTCTGGCGAAAATTTCCGGCCTTATGGGCGCCAGCGGAAACTCCCGCACCATACTGCAAATCGCAATATGTCCTAGGGGCATCACATTGATAGAGCCATAAAGTGCCACAGCCCAGAACTGGCCATCGAGTACTAATCTATCCAAATCCCATTTTCCACAACTTGTTCCGTAGCCTTATGTTCTGCGGCGTTTCAAGTGCTCATATAAATGGTTCTTAAATATTGGGAGGGATGCCGCGTCTACCACCTTTCCGACAGTGATTTCCACATTCCCGCCACCCACCGGGAGAATGCGATTTTCCACGTGCCCCCTGTAAATCTCCTGCACGTGAACCGTGTTTATTTATTTCTCTGCTGGGACACGGTCGTTTCGATCTAACTTATCTATGTTTCATAATTTTACATCCCTCAATGAGGCGTCCACGAGCCTTGGCTGCTCTAAGGGGAAAAAAAAGCCCCGCCTAACCACCTGATCTTGATTACTGAAGCCCCATCCCCGGCAGCGTCCTGGTGTATCTCCTCTTCACCGCCCCTTTTTAATCATAGAATCATACATTATCATAGAATTTACAGTGCCGAAGGAAGCCATTCGGCCCACCGAGTCTGCACCGGCTCTTGGAAAGAGCACCCTACCCAAGGTCAACACCTACACCCCATCCCCATAAACCAGTAACCCCACCCAATACTAAGGGCAATTTATCATGGCCAATTCACCTAACCTGCAATCACATCCTGCTTGTGCTGACCAGAACTGCACACTGTGCACTATCTGTATCCTAACGAGTGTTTACTACGGCTGCATCATAACCTCCCTGCCTCGTCAGTTGCCAGGCCGCGATTTTCAATTGAGGTCCACAGACCGTCGCACCTGGTTAAAAAAGGTCGGGCAAATGTCCACTTTATCAGTTTCGTTCGGAGGTAGAATGTGGTTCAAATCGGGGAGCGAATTACATAGAGCTCGCCTTCGAGGCAATATGTCCCCCAGGTGTTTCCCCAATGGAGAGTCACCACAGATTGTCCATTCTAAGAAGTTGGGCAGCCCATTCACATTTTGAAATGCTCTCCGGTGAGTCATGATTTGGGAGCACTGAGCATTTTACGGAATTGGAAATAAGCCTTTTAGTCGGGTAACGAGACCGTTCGCTTATTGAATGTTGCCTCGCTGCAACAGCCCGGCAGGCGATCCGTGCCAAACGTTGCAAAGCCCTGAATGGAACCAAATACAGTCAAAACAACTGGTACAGTTCCAAGACTGTACCTGGCATGTCTCCCCCTCCAGTACTCAGCACCCAATATGTTTTGAGATTTAAAAGCTGCCCTTCCAGACGTCTCTCTCCTTGTTCATCGACGACCATCCCTTCCGGTGTTACTGCAGAAGACATGGAGAAGCAGAATGGGTCAGATTAATCATCATTCTGACTGCCTTGCTCATTGGGGAGGTGGGTCTGTTTTAAATCGCTGGGACTGTTCTATGGCCGACACTTATGAACCGAGAACCTCCATTTCGTTCTGACATCTCCTACCCGCAATAACATTAACGCCATATCCCTGTCAAATGTCTTCTCTCTCCTCCTCACTGTCATATCTGGACTTGCATCAACACACACTCACACAGGAATTGTGACAGTTCTGAGAATAGTTTGCAAATTAAGTGTTGATCTCGCTGAAATGCAATTACTAGAAATAATCACAATAAATCGTGAGACAGTGGTCACTTGTGGGGAAGTTTCGCCATCTTTCTCCTCCAAAATTCAAGGAATACTCTCGGTCCTGCTGACGATAACATAGACACAGCATGTTAACTTGTAACTTTTTCTCCAGAAGCTGCTTATCGCCGTAATAACATTTTCTTCGGAATATGCATCATGTAAACATTCCTGAGTCATATAGGAAAAAACGGTTTGACCATTTACCCCACTAAATTAATGAGATACTCGTTCAGGATGTAAGTAATAAAATGGTAGGTAAAACGGAGCTGCTATTAGAAGGTATCCGGCAAATGATAATTGAACAGTTCGTTTGCAAGAGGCAGTTGAGTGATGTAGCTGGGATAGCAATCAAGTACTGATCATTAATTATATAAACGGAAATTAATCAGGATAAGGCACCTCTGAAGGCAGAAGATTATTCAGCCTTGCTAATGTTCTTTTGACAATCCGACGAGATTCAGGGTTTTAGCATATTTTTGTGAAAGGTGTTAAATTGTGCAATTGGCTTTATGTTCACGATCACTCATCACAATGTATTTGGTATTTGTGCTCTATTTTTTCAATAATCCACAATAAACATTAAAATTAAAATAACTGTGACTCCTGAGTATTGTAGAAATCTGTAACGGTACACAAATCCTGCAATTTACCCCTCAACAAAAAAACATTTATTTTATCAGCACCCAATCGAGGAAAAACACAAAGTTACCCATTGGCGAACATCTTCCATTCCCGCCCAGCTCGGGAAACGTCATGAGCACGACGGAAAATTTGACAGAACGTTGAAAGATCAGTTGATCGCAAGCCTGAATCTCGGGTTCGGGGCGGAGGAGGCCGGAAAATACCACCCACTGAATCCAAGTTAAAACTGTCTCTGCGCGGTCACACCAAACAGACTCTACACAGGCGCAGCCTGTGTAATATGAAGGATAAAGCGGTTCTATGGTTTGCTGTCAGAGCTTATCTGGACCAACAGAGTATCAATTAAATACTATATTCTATCTCCCTCTTCTCTGCCATGTCAACTATGTCCTTGGCCATTACTGCAGGTATTAGGCACATATTAACACATATTAATGACGCATGAAACAATAGGTTTTAAAATCAGTTAACTACAAACTGTTTTATAAATTTCAATTCCACGAAGTAATTATAAAAAGGGACTATATAAGATATGAAAAGGGTTTTAAAATGTGTCAAAGGGATATAAAGCTGCAGCGGTTCTGCCAGCTGGGTACCCTTGTTGATTCCCAAATTTCTTTCTCCGTCAGTCTGGCCTCAATAAAAGTCGAGATGGATTTGCAAGTAAAAAGAAGTTATTTTATTCAGCTTGCAAGCTACCTAGTCCACAGTGATACAGACAACATGTTGCTGTCTGCAGTCCCGGGATCTAAGTGAAGGTCCCAGACAAAGAGATCAGTACTCATACATTCAAATGGCATCAAGTTTCACATACTCGACACCCATAGGTCATCCTATGTCCCTCCTGACTTGTTTGATCTATTCTGATTGGCTCACTTCCAATCCCTTTCTCCGGCCCCTATCAATGCAGCATCACTCTCATAGACACACCTCTTCCTGCTTTTTCCACGTGGTCTCAAATCCCTTTGTCTCTACCTGCCAGAATCAAAGTGGCTTATTTCTACATTACATTAACTAATATCTCTAAAGTAACTATTTTATATCACATTCGACATTCCCTCCTTTTTTATCATTCCATGATAACCGAACTATCCAATCCATAGCTACGGTTCCTCAGCTAAAAAGATCCGTCGCTGCATTTCTAATTCCTGTCTTCATCTGCCTCACCCTCATGGATTTTAACAGTTAAATTTTTTTTTGCGGTGATTGGGGCGGTGATCTGTTCCAGTGCACCCCGCATTCTACCCATCACACATTTAAGGATGGCCAGGCCCACAAAGATTCAGCCGATAGCTACCACTAGATACATGGCCATATTTATCAACCAGTCCTTCCATCCTCCAAATCCCCAGTTACCCCAAGAGCCAGGATCCTGCATCCATTCCAAGTTATCCCGTATGCGATCCATAAATTTAGTGATGTTAGCGGTAAAGTCCTGAACTCCCATGATACACTTGCCCTGTACTATGGCGCATACCCCACCCTCACGGGCCAGAAGATAGTCAAGAGCAAACCGGTTCTGCATTGCAAACAACCGTAGCTGAGACAACTCCTTGGTTATTGCCCCGAGGGCTCCCAAGGTTTCATTTCCCAAGATGGAAAGGCCGCAAATAAAATAATTCCGATCACTGACAGCCAAGGAACCCCCCACACCTCCCAGTGTCAATACGCTCAGAATGCCCCACCCGGCTGAGTGGCCCCGGTTGGGTGCAATAACCTGAGGTTTTTTCCAGTTCTTGCAAAATTCAGCAGAGACTGCCCGGCGTGCTAACTGATTATGCAGGTTACACGCCGAAGGGCAGGGGACTGTGGTAGGGATTAGAGTCCCTATAGCAATTCGGCGGGGAAATGGGGGTGACAAAACGTTGGTTGCTGTACCATTAAATAAAAAGTAGTATCCTTGTTCCGTGTGCAGGCTAGCATCAAAATCAGCATATCGGTTGCGTAAGGACCCCCCAGTAGCCCAGTTTATCCAACTTTGAAATGCCCATTCGGGCCGCCCAGCAATGCAGAAAGCCCTAGTCCCAACAGTGATATGAGAGACATTCGCCCGGCCACAGAGGAGCTGGAGGCCGGCGTTCAATGGAACGCAAGTGGTGTTGTAACAAACGCATTGGCCAGACGCCTGGGTGATATGGCACCTCCTGTCCGTACAGGTGGGAAACAGACATGTTATATTTGTGCCCACCTCTACCAGCAAACAGCCGTATCCTTCACTGCTGAAGCAATTCTCGTACGACCGGGATTCCCTATTGGGAGTGAAGTGGCTAGGTATGTACGCCCTCCACCGTCGCAGCCTATCGTACTGTGAATGGGAATTATCCCGAGGAAGGGGAAGGCAAATAGCCGGTGGTGCTGAACCCGGATCATAAGGAAGAGTGAGCTGATCGGGCAGTGGTTCGGAATGCTGACAATGAACCACCGTTTGGGGAGTGCCCCAAAGCGGTGAAACAGAAAATAACCTAGACACCGGTGCGGGGTTTGGGTAGCAGACAACCCGTCCCTGGCCATACAAGCGGTGGTAAATCTGGTAGAAGAGATTCATACTACCCGGGTTTTCCTCAGTTTGGCCTTTAATTAACTTAAGTGTATCTCCCGGTAACCTACGTTCTAGCTGTACTTCCCTTCTCATACGCCCCGTCCTCTCTCTATTTCCTTTCTCTTTCTCATAGCCTCTTCCTACATTCTTCTGACAGCCTGATTTTACCTTTATTGTACCACTCTTAACACATCCAAAATCGAATATACATGTATTCCGAAAACAAGGCTATGTCCATATAATGTTCCCTTCCCATCGCCGGGACCGGTGCAACAGCTTCATGACTCCTGCATTCTCCTTAACTTTGATGACCTTCCATGAGTCGATACCATGTCCTCGTATATGGGGGCAGCGAAGAACATCACCTTTGCAGAGGTGATGTAACCTTGTAGATTGGTTGGGGCTACACAGATACATGATATTCCCCTTTTCCATGTCCATCGCCAATAACACGCCAAGCGAAGTGAGGCCAAATATCAGACAGACGATGCGTAGCCACTCCATCATGCTCCACACCTGTAAAATAGCACTGGAGAAGGGAGGCAGGTTAGTATCCGACCTTTTACAGTAGTGGAGATGGACTCAATTTACAGTGATGTAGGTGGACCCAAGCACTTCGCCCCTCCACTTTAAGTGCTGTGGGGGTGGTAAGGGAAAGTTGGAAGGGCCCGTCCCATCGCGGCTCCGACCCCTTCCTAGTCCAATTTTTGACCATGACATAACTACCGGGCTGGACTGAAAGTGAGCTAGGTACTGGGGGCAATGGCTGGTGAGCCGCGCGGACCTGGCCATGGAGTTCCTTGAGCACTTGCATGAGGGCTAGAACATAGGTGGTCATTTCTTCAGTCATCTGATGAAACTGAACCAGTCTGGGAACCTGCAGGCTCCAGGGAGTTCTAAGAGGCCTGCCATAAAGAATCTCGGCGGGAGAGAGCCGGGCCGGTCCCGCAGGTGTAACCCGCAGCTGGAAGAGGGCAACGGGGAGCAACTTAAGCCATGTCAGTCCCGTGTCTGCTCTTAATTTAGCCAATTTAGTTTTGAGGGTCTGATTGTGTCTCTCAACCAACCCGGCCGCCTGCGGTCTGTAAGCACAGTGTAACTGCTGGCGTATGCCCAACTGGGAGCAAAACTCCTTGTTAATTTGTCCAATAAAATGAGGCCCATTATCAGAACTTAACTGAGCTGGTATACCGTACCGGGGAATGATTTCCCTCATCAAGACTTTAACCACAGTAGCAGCTTTATTATCGATAGTCGGATATGCCTCAACCCATCTGCTGAACACATCCACAATGACCAAAACATTTTTATAACATTGACACCTTTCCAACTCAATGTAATCCATTCGGAGCGTCTCAAAGGGACCACTGGGCAACGGGGTTTGCCCCTTCCCACAAGGGATACCTTTTCCGGTGTTATATTGCTGACAAATCAAACACCGATTACTGATACTCTGGGCCAACCCCTGCATTTTAGGGTGCCACCAAGTGTCCAGCAACAAATCACTAGTCCCTCGAGCCCCACAATGAGTTGCAAAGTGTACACATTCAATGACCCATAAAGCCAGCACATCAGACATACAAGTCTGATGTACAGACGTGGTCCATAAAGAGGAAACAGAATCATATGTACAACCTAACCGTTTCTACATTTGTTTATCACTCTCAGGAGCGTCCTCCTGTAACCTTATGACGTCTTGGATGGTTGGCATTGGCTTGTCAGAAGCAGACATATTTATAGTAGATCGTTTAGTCTGACTTAACATCTTAGGCACCATCACTTGCTGAATTTGCGCGGCTGTTCGCGCTGCACAATCTGCTCGTTCATTACCAACATCAACTGGGGTTGTACCATTCGTGTGGGCAGCGCATTTAATAACGGAAATCTGCGCGGGCATAAGGAGGGCCTGCAGTAGGTCATTAACTAAACCCCGGTGGGATATTTGACCACACATAATCATGTCAGGTTGTTCTGACGAAATGTCACTCAAATCGCCCCTTATTGTGGTAGTTTCCTGAATCAAGGCTAAACAGTCGTGGCCAGGTGCGTCTTCATGGACAGGGGGACCACTAAGAAAACAGGCTGGATTGATAGTGGTACAGTATTTAAATGTCAGACGTGGATTGTTCAAAAGGTATATCTCATACCTATTCTGACGAGCTGCGGTAAGATGCTGAGTCTGCAGTTGCCTCAGTAGTGCGATGACCGAGTGGGAGCTATACACCGTAATATCCTGTTGGAGGGTGAGAGCATGTAATGGCTATGCGATGGCATTGATTGAACGTAAATCCTGTACTAATCGGTACTGGTCTGGTTTGGCTGGTTTAGGCACAGCAAGTATGGGGGTGTTACATTCTGATTGGCAAGGGACCAAAATACCCTGTTTCAACAGCTCTTGAATTAATTTATCTATTGATGGAGCAGCTTGAGATTTCAGGGGGTATTGTCGAATGGAAGGTAGCTTTACATGATCCTTAATCATCACCTTAATAGGTGTAACATTTGTCTTTCCCACTTGTGATGGGTATTCCGCCCAGACCTGTGGATTGACATAACAAAATCGGCTGTACCTTCTTTTCCCGTGACTGTGTCTGTAACCTTGACTGGCCATTCGGTCTCAAGTAATGGCCGGTATTTGTCCTCCAACTCCCTGTTTCGTCCCGTTTTGTCATAGGCCAGGGTAACGTGATGCAGTGACTGTTCAACGTCTAACGTCCACCACTTGGGGGGGGGGGGTAATAGAAATATAGCACTGTTGTCTCATCCTCCATGATTTAACCGTTACCCCCTCATCTCCGCATTCTAGCTGTAGCTGGAAGATACACAGTAAATCTCGGGCCAACAAGTTACAGTCCAATCCAGTCGTCACTACAAACTGATGATCTGCAGACTTATTCTCGTAAGTGACTGTCACAGGTTCAGAAATAGGCTACTCACACACCTGTCCTTGGAACCCTGACAATTGCTGCGTGTGGTCGGATAATGGTAATTTAAGTGCTGATTGCACAGAAGACATGGCTGCCCCGTCCTCTTCTTCCAGTAGACCAATGGCCCCTCAGAGGGGGCTGCGGTTGTAGAGCTATTGATTCGTTCGGTGGGCCATAAAAAGGGGGTGAGGGTCCCTTTTGGTGGGTTTGGGATCCTCCTCTTCGCTGATCCACCCACCCAAAGTCACTATATTGGGGCTCCTGCTGGTAAACTACCATTTCTGCCGCTTGTTGGGGTCGCAGATCATCCTTTTTCATTACATACTCAGTCTTAACCTTTGTAACTGAGCCTCCTTCTTGGCCTACACCCTCCTTCCAGTAACATCTGACTGCCCTTGCCATCTGGGAAGGGTCGTTCTCTGTCCAATTCATGTTATTACATTTCACAGCAGTAACCACAGAAGGTGGTAGGCAATGCATTAACATAGCACAGTATTGAGGGGATTTCTGACCATTTTGATACAGCAAATCGCCTGACTGCCCCCGGTAGATTTCATTAAAACGCTCCAGAAATTCCTCTGGCTCTTCAGTCTTCTTAGGTTTTAGGTCTAAGATAACAGAAAGATTTATGGGCCTTTGAAATGTGCTATTCAACGCATTCAAGATCTGTGTCCTTCTATCGTCGTCTAACGCATAGGCCTGCTGGAGTGCGGCATGACTAGCATAATTCAGGTGGTTAAGATAATTGCGGTACTCTGCTGGGGTTAAAATCTGCTGGACTAGGGCCCAGAGGTCCCTTGAATCAGCTTGATAACTTGAGATGGTAGTTCTCAAGGAATCCATGAAGGCAGCAGGAGATTTTTTCTATCTGGGATTGTAGACATAATAGCCATCATCTCACTGGGTGTCCATGGGAAGTAAACGTCTATCGTGGGGTTCGCTCCCGCAGTCACTGGGTCGGGGTTTCGCATCTTCCTAATCGGTAACTGTCTCCGAATGTCACCAGGGGGCACTCTAGCTATTTCCCCTGGTTGTTCCAAGACTTCAACGTCTCTCCCTGTCACTAGGGGGGGGGGGGGTTCTTTCTCTTCAAAAGAAGTTGTTTCAGCTTCCTTTGTTCCCGAATCGTGTGGTTTCTGCTTAGTTTGGAGAGACTTAGGTGATATGCTTACTTTTCCAAATTATTGAATTTTTCTTTTTCTGTCAATTCAAGGCCAGCCATTGAACTACGTAGCTCATCTCTTGTTTGACCCACGCCTTTCCTCTACTTGCGCTTTTTTTTTTAACTTAAAAATGTTTGAAAATTCAAATTGAATTACTGCAACTTGCAAGCTTAGCTCTGATCTCAACTCAGAACTAAATTTACAATTTGCTTAACACAAACTTGTATAACATTTACAACTTAATTATTTCTTTATCTTAACAATTTTTCTTTTAACAAGTTTTTTTCTTTTACATACACATAAGTATTAGCAAAATCAACTATCATCTCCAGATTGACACTTTTTAAAATGGTGTCCATGATCTTCTTTAAGTCTCTATTAATCTCCAGATAAAATGAGATAAACCTTATTTCAAGTAAGTAAAACTTAAGATTCTGGCAATTTCAATCAATTGCTTTCGAAAATAATAACTTTTATCAAAGAGGTGGAGAAACCCACTGGTTTCCTTTAATTAATTCAAAACGTAACTTTCCTGGTGTTCACTGACTCAAAGGAAAGGTATCCGATTACACTAGCGACTGGTGCTGTTATCTCAAGGCCTGAGTGAGAAGCACTGTCTGTCTTTAACTTTGCCTGCTGCTGTTAACCCTTTGAGAGACTTCTGCTTCAACCAACATGCAGCATTCCCCACAATCTCAACTAGTCCTCGGAACTGCGTTTTTCGCCAATACAGTCCAAGGCGACAATTTTAGCTTAATCAACTATATATTTAAAAAACTCACACATAGAGTTGAACCATCTTCAGATTTAAAAACAGTTATACTGGACTGAACCTTCAGTACTGAAGTCCCATCAGCCCCTGAACCCATATAATAGACTGAACCTTCATTACTGAAGTCCCATCAGCCCCTGAACCCATATAATAGACTGAACCTTCATTACTGAAGTCCCATCAGCCTCTGAACCCTTATACTTGGAATTGAATCATCATTTGAGATGTCACATCAACCCAAAACCCTAACCCAAGCCGAAACAACAATATGAAATCCCATCAATTAAATTGCTAATCCCCAGACTGACCTGTGATTTCGTCGAGGCGGTCTTTCTGTGCCAACCGCGAGTGACCAGACTAATCAGACGATAAGAAGAGGGGAACAATCAATGCGCGGTCGTTTTCCAGTTCTACATTGAGGGCCCTTTGTTCCCCATCCTCCTGTTCATAATCAGTCTAATTCTGATTTCGCAGTTGGATGAGGATCGCCCTGAGAAATCCCGGTTTTCGGCACCAAATGTTGATTCCCAAATTTCTTTCTCCGTCAGTCTGGCCTCAATAAACGTCGAGATGGATTTGCAAGTAAAAAGAAGTTATTTTATTCAGCTTGCAAGCTACCTAGTCCACAGTGATACAGACAACATGTTGCTGTCTGCAGTCCCGGGAACTAAGTGAAGGTCCCAGACAAAGAGATCAGTACTCATACATTCAAATGGCATCAAGTTTCACATACTCGACACCCATAGGTCATCCTATGTCCCTCCTGACTTGTTTGATCTATTCTGATTGGCTCACTTCCAATCCCTTTCTCCGGCCCCTATCAATGCAGCATCACTCTCATAGACACACCTCTTCCTGCGTTTTCCATACGGTCTCAAATCCCTTTGTCTCTACCTGCCAGAATCAAAGTGGCTTATTTCTACATTACATTAACTAATATCTCGAAAGTAACTATTTTATATCACATTCGTCACCCTGGCAGCGCCATCCTGGCACCCTGGAGGTGTCGCCTGAGTGCCATTCTGGCACTGCCAGTTGGCAGGGACACTGCCATGATGCAGGTTGGCATTGCCGAGGTTCGAAGCTGTTTTTCTTTGCGTGTGCGCGATTGAAAATATTCCCCAACTCTGAATCTCTTCTTTAAATCGCTCATCTCCCAGTAGAAAATTAATGAATGACTCAAGACACTGAGGGGTCTCACTGTGGATGTCGATAACATTTCTATGAACTAAGTTCCTTATGGAAGAGTAAATGTTTGACCTCCAGTCATGCATTTCCCCAATAACGTTAATGATCAATTATGCCATGCACCTTGACCCCAGTGATCATCCAAGCGATAAACTATAACCCCACTCATTCAACTCACTCTGGTTGAGGCCACAGACATAAATCAGAAGGCAGCCCAGCTTTGACCACTCCCTCCACACAGGAGTACCAGCCGCCATTTGGGCCCAGGCCTGAAATTAATTTTCCATCACACCCAGTTATACCCGGCGTTGCGTTCCTCACTTTGACCTCTGAAACTATCCACCGTTCCATGTCCACGCAATGAGGAAGAAGAACCCTCCCTCTCTCACTTGTAAATTCTTCCCCTCCACTTAGCCAGTAAACAAGCCCCAGTATGAATCTTCCTGGAAACGATTGGGCAAGCAGACGATCCATACCTGGCTTCACGCCTTCCCATTGGCCGGTAGATATATGCACGAAGGGATGAATGGCCCGATGATGTGTTCTAAGAATCTATGAATAATGTAAAAGGTAAACCCAATGGGAAAGGTAGACAAGTCATCTAGGTACGTTGTGAAGGAAGATCTGGTTCTTTGTTTCTATGATTCTTCAACTCAATCCCTCCGACATAGATGATGATCGCTGTCTAGCCTCTCAAAACTCACTCTACAAGATGTCACCCTTATTCTGAATATGAGCACGCTGAGAGTTTACTTTCATGAAGAATCGGACTCAGGGGTGATATAGAGAGTTTTTTTTTAAACCGGTCAGCGTAGCAAGAAGTGATGGGTGATGAATCGGTGCCCAACATTCGGCTCCGTCAATGACAAAAGTAACACTGACTAGTTCAAACATGATTGCAGGAGGGACCTTTCAATCGCAAGGAACAGTCGAGAAATAAAACATTTTAAGGCAAAACTAGACAAACATATGAGCGGAGATAAGTGGCATGATATTCTGGCAGTAATGCATTGGAGAGGAAGAGGCTCAGATGGAAAATACGCTCATTCAGCTTGAGCGTTGATTTCGTGCATTATATTATTTAGTCTTCCGCCACAAGAGGACTCCTCGTGTCCCTTAAAATAAAAGAGTACAATTTCCTTCTCTGACTATCAACGTGCAAAAGCACTGTCCCCAGGAAGAACTGTACTAATCAGTAAAGGCTTTATTCCCATTCCACTTTTCCCCCACATCCTCCCACCACGTCGAGCCAAAAACAGAAGGCTTTAAAATAACCAATGAAGTAATTCTGAAGTACAGTCGGTGTTGTAATAGAACATAGAACATAGAACGATATAGCACAGTATACCAGGCAACATCCTGGTAAATCTCCTCTGCACCCGCTCCAAAGCTTCCACGTTTTTCCTATAATGCGGTGACCAGAACTGTACGCAATACTCCAAGTGCGGCCATACCAGAGTTGTGTACAGCTGCAACATGACCTCATGACTCTGGAACTCAATCCCTCTACCAATAAAGGCCAACACTCCATAGGCCTTCTTCACAACCCTATCAACCTGGGTGGCAACTTTCAGGGATCTATGTACATGGACACCTAGATCACTCTGCTCCAACACACTTCCAAGAACTTTACCATTAGCCAAATATTCCGCATTCCTGTTATTCCTTCCAAAGTGAATCATCTCACACTTCTCTACATTAAACTCCATTTGCCATCTCTCAGCCCAGCTCTGCAGCTTATCTATGTCCCTCTGTAACCTGCTACATCCTTCCGCACTGTCCACAACACCACCGACTTTAGTGTCGTCTGCAAATTTACTCACCCACCCTTCTGCGCCCTCTAGGTCATTGATAAAAATGACAAACAGCAACGGCCCCAGAACAGATCCTTGTGGTACGCCACTTGTAACTGAACTCCATTCTGAACATTTCCCATCAACCACCACCCTCTGTCTTCTTTCAGCTAGCCATTTTCTGATCCACATCTCTAAATCACCCTCAATCCCAGCCTCCGTATTTTCTGCAATAGCCTACCGTGGGGAACCTTATCAAACGCTTTACTGAAATCCATATACACCACATCAACTGTTCTACCCTCGGCTACCTGTTCAGTCACCTTCTCAAAGAACTCGATAAGGTTTGTAAGGCATGACCTACACTTCACAAAGCCATGCTGACTATCCCTGATCATATTATTCCTATCTAGATGATTATAAATCTTGTCTCTTATACTCCCCTCCAAGACTTTACCCAAAACAGACGTGAGGCTCACCGGTCTATAGTTGCCGGGGTTGTCTCTACTCCCCTTTTTGAACAAAGGGACCACATTTGCTATCCTCCACTCCTCTGGCACTATTCCTGTAGCCAATGATGACATAAAAATCAAAGCCAAAGGTCCAGCAATCTCTTCCCTGGCCTCCCAGAGAATCCTAGGATAAATCCCATCAGGCCCCGGGGACTTATCTATTTTCAGCCTGTCCAGAATTGCCAACACCTCTTCCCTACGTACCTCAATGCCATCTATTCTAATAACCTGGGTCTCAGCATTCTCCTCATAAACATTATCTTTTTCCTGAGTGAATACTGACGACAAATATTCATTTGGTATCTCGCCTATCTCTTCAGACTCCACACACAACTTCCCATCCCTGTCCTTGACTGGTCCTTCTCTTACCCTAGTCATTCTTTTATATCTGACATATCTATAGAAAGCTTTTGGGTTTTCCTTGATCCTACCTGCCAAATAATTCTCATGTCCCCTCCTTGCTCGTCTTAGCTCTCTCTTTAGATCCTTCCTCGCTACCTTGTAACTATCAATCGCCCCACCTGAAACTTCACACCTCATCTTCACATAGGCCTCCTTCTTCCTCTTAACAAGAGATTCCACTTCCTTGGTAAACCACGGTTCCCTCGTTCTAAGCCTTCCTCCCTGCCTGTCCGGTAGGTACTTATCAAGAACACGCAGTAGCTGTTCCTTGAACAAGCTCCACTTATCCAGTGTGCCCAACACTTGCAGCCTACTTCTCCGACCTACCCCCCCTCCCCCCAAGTCATGTCTAATGGCATCTTAATTGCCCTTCCCCCAGGGAAGGTAACCGATTTGCGCACAGCATTACCCACAAACAAATACAGTGAACATCATGTAAAATACTTCTCCGATTTTGATTGAGGGGATAATATTTGCCAGGACACTGTGGACATCCCGGCCGCCCATTATTTAAAGTAGTGCCCTGAAAGAAATGTGTTGATATGCGAAGGAATACTGCGTCTCAGCTCAGAATGTACCGGAAATTAAAACATCTGTGACAATGGAGTCTACCATCATCCCTGCATTGAAGTATCAATCCTGAATCCGATGTTCACTTGCTGGAGTAACTTCGACATGAAAAACAAGTGTACTGCCAACTGCCGATGCTTCAAAATATGCGTTCATTACATTCATTGGTCTATAATACGGCACTTTATCGATGGACAACTGGAAATATTCCTGAATTAAAATCTGAGCAGTAACATGCTTGATTCCTTTTAAAAGTTTCTGATGATGTTGGTTCAGCAAGGCGTTTCATTTTTAAATGCATGTTGATGAGTCATTATTGTATATTTGTGTTGTTTTATGTTTTCTCGTATTCTGAATAGCAGAAGTTTCATTCCTTATCCCCTGTCAATATTAAACTGGATGTTTCATCGTTCCAAGGAGACATCTCATATCCATTTTCAATATTTCATTACTGATAGTTGTCTGACAGTACGGGCACTACATCATCATCTAATCAATTGTTAAACATCTGTAATGTTACTTTTCTTGCCTTTTTAGATTTAAAAATTGCATGCATATCCATTGCATGGATATTTTCCTCCTCAATTTAGTCAGTTTAATGTCTGCATTTACGTTTTAAGAGATTAAATCACTTCTAATCTAATCTTCCAATGTCATCTCCATTCATTTCCTCCAGGGTAAACACTGAAGAACGACAATGTTTGTTGTATCTCACTGTCAATGCTCGTTATTTACACGTGGATACAATTTGTAAATAAGATGCTTGCATTTAAGATTTCAGTGTGGTTGAATCTCTTTTTTCAGAAGGGTTTTTATCTTTGGATGTCGCTACCAGGGATATACTCTCGTTTCCAGGGAGCCAATATGCGTCATTGCATATTTTTGAGGATCCACACAACGGTTTGTTGAATCTGGGATTATGCACAGGCAGGAAAGAGGCGTCAATTTCACAATCATATCAGCTATAAGCTTTCTGGATGGTGAAAAAGTGTCAATGGGCTTTCTATGTTCCTATTATTTCCAACCTTTTGATTTCACAGTATTAGTAATTAATTGGTTCTAGCCTCATGCTGAATTTGTCGATTTTGTTCATGTTGCTGTGCAATATTATAGTATTTTGTTTAACGTTCCTTTTTAAATTAATCTCAATCCCTCCTGGATTATTTTTACAACTCTTCCAAGTTCCCAATATCCTTTGTTGCTCTGTGCCTCCAGCCATCAGCTATTCAGCCCTCCCCCACCATCCCCATCTCTGTTTTATTATGTACTTGGTACATGCTGCACTTCTTAAAATCCAGTTTTCGTTCTGATTCTATTCACCTATGTGTTCTTATTCGTGTTCAAATTATTCTCGCCTCCATAGAGCAGTTTAAAATGTTCCCATTGTTTTTCTTGCTGATTTGTCTGATTGTATTTTGTCATGCACGCTGCTGAAAATAATGATAAACAATTTCATATTATTGATATATGCCATTGCTTGTCAATGCTTTTGTCCATTTCAGTTTCCTCGAAATCGGTTCTTCTCCAATATAGTCCTGTCTTCGAAGTCTTTTGATGCAGTATATTAAGATCACTTATGTCCAGGTATTCCTCCATCTAACTCTTTCTTTCTCTCTCAGTCACCCTGCATTTTCCTCTCTCTTTGTTCCTCTCCAGAAGTATGCCTGCAGCTCAGTCGCTATCTCACTTTACAGATGATCTTATACACCTCAATTAAGTCGCCTGTCATCCTCCTTCGCTCCAATGAGAAAAGCGCTAGCTCCCTCAACCTTTCCTCATAAGACCCACCCACCATTCTAGGCAGCATCCTGGAATGATTTAAAAAACGCCGCAGCGGAGAGTCAGAGCGGATATTTAAAAAGATCGCGGCCTAGTTTCGGGAGCCGTTCGGAAGAGGAGGAGCAGTCTCTGTCAGGGAGACAACCTGAGAACATCTGGGTCCCTCAGAAGGTAAGTAAGTGATTTTTACTCATTTTTACTTTTATTACCTTTTCAAATTGTGTGTGTGTGTGTGTATGTGTGTGTGTAGGGGGGGGGTGGACTTAAGTGACATCACAGAAAAGCTGTGACCTGAGTGGCTGGTTGGGAATCTACACAAAATTTAAAAAACTAAGCATTGGTAACTAATTAAACATAATTACTTAATTATAATTTAGAGGGGTATCTAAGGCAGAGATCGGAGAGTACTATATTTAGCTTTCACATTTATAGTAGAAATCTAGTGCTGTGAAACAGATAGTTAACAGTAACTTTAAAAAACAAAATTTTTGAAACTTTTAATTTGAATTTACTAATTAATTGACGCAATGTCAGTCAGAGGGGTGCAGTGCTCTGACTGTGAGATGTGGCAGATCCGGGAGGCTTCCAGCGTCCTGGATGGCTTCATCTGCAGAAAGTGCACCCAACTGGAGCTCCTCACAGACCGCATGGTTCGTTTGGAGCGGCAATTGGATGCACTTATGAGCATGCAGGTGGCAGAAAGCGTCATAGATCGCAGTTATATAAATGTGGCCAAACCCAAGGTGCAGACAGAGAAATGGGTGACCACCAGATAGGGCAGACAGTCAGTGCAGGAATCCCCTGTGGTTGTCCCCTCTCGAACAGGTATACCCCTTTGGATACTGTCGGGGGGAATAGCCTATCAGGGGAAAACAGCAACAGCCACAGCAGTGGCGCCACGGCTGGCTCTGATGTTCAGAAGGGAGGGTCAATGCGCATAAGAGCAATAGTAATAGTGATCTCTATAGTCAGGGGCACAGATAGGCGCTTCTGTGGACGTGAAAGAGACTCCAGGATAGGATGTTGCCTCCCTGGTGCCAGGCTCCAGGAGGTCTCCGAACGGATAGAGGTCATACTGAAGGGGGGGGGGGGGAACAGGCAGAGGTCGTTGTACATATTGGTACTAACGACATAGGCAGGAAGGGGCATGAGGTCCTGCAGCAGGAGTTCAGGGAGCTAGGCAGAAAGTTAAAAGATAGGACCTCTAGGGTTGTAATCTCGGGATCACTCCCTGTGCCACGTGCCAGTGAGGCTGGAAATAGGAAGATAGAGCAGCTCAATACGTGGCTAAACAGCTGGTGTACGAGGGATGGTTTCCGCTATCTGGGCCACTGGGAGCTCATCCGGGGCAGGTGTGACCTATATAAGAAGGACGGGTTGCATCTAAACTGTAGAGGCATAAATATCCTGGCCGCAAGGTTTGCTAGTGTCACACGGAGGGTTTAAACTAGCATGGCAGGGGGGGTGGGTACGGGAGCAATAGGTCAGAAGGTAAGAGCATTGAGGGAGAACTATGGAATAGGGACAGTGTGGCTCTGAGACAGAGCAGACAGGGAGAGGTTGCTGAACACAGCGGGTCTGGTGGCCTGAAGTGCATACGTTTTAATGCAAGTATTACGGGTAAGGCAGATGAACTTAGAGCTTGGATTAGTAGTTGGAACTACGATGTTGTTGCCATTACAGATACCTGGCTGAGGGAAGGGCAGGATTGGCAGCTAAACGTTCCAGGATTTAGATGTTTCAGGCGGGGTAGAGGGGGGTGCAAAAGGGGTGGCGGAGTTGCGCTACTGGTTAGGGAGGATATCACAGCTGTACTACGGGAGGACACCTCAGAGGGCAGTGAGGCTATATGGGTAGAGATCAGGAATAAGAAGGGTGCAGTCACAATGTTGGGGTGTTTACTACAGGCCTCCCAACCACCAGTGGGAGATAGAGGAGCAGATAGGTAGACAGATTTTGGAAAAGAGTAAAAACAACAGGGTTGTGGTGATGGGATATTTCAACTTGCCCAATATTGACTGGGACGCACTTAGTGCCAGGGGCTTAGACGGGGCGGAGTTTGTAAGGAGCATCCAGGAGGGTTTCTGAAAACAATATGTCGACAGTCCAACTAGGGAAGGGGCGGTACTGGACCACGTATTCGGGAATGAGCCGGGCCAGCTGGTAGAAGTTTCAGTAGGGGAGCATTTCGGGGTCAGTGACCACAATTCAGCAAGTTTTAAAGTACTGGTGGACAAGGATAAGAGTGGTCTTAGGGTGAATGTGCTAAATTGGGGGAAGGCTAATTATAACAATGTTAGGCGGGAACTGAGGAACCTAGATTGGGGGCGGATGTTTGAGGGCAAATCAACATCTGACATGTGGGAGGCTTTCAAGTGTCAGTTGAAAGGAATTCAGGACCGGCATGTTCCTGTGAGGAAGAAGGATAAATACGGCAATTTTCGGGAAACCTGGATAACGAGAGATATTGTAGGCCGCGTCAAAAATAAAAAGGAGGCATTTGTCAGGGCTAAAAGGCTGGGAACAGGCGAAGCCTGTGTGGAATATAAGGAAAGCAGGAAGGAACTTAAGTAAGGAGTCAGGAGGGCTAGAAGGGGGTCACAAAATGTCATTGGCAAACAGGGTTAAGGAAAATCCCAAGGATTTTTAAACGTACATATAAAGCAAGAGGGTAGCCAGGGAAAGGGTTGACCCTCTGAAGGATAGGCAAGGGAATCTATGTGTGGAGCCAGTGGAAATGGGCGAGGTACTAAATGAATACTTTGCATCAGAATTCACCAAAGAGAAGGAATTGGGAGATGTTGAGTCTGGAGAAGGGTGTGTAGATAGCCATGGTCACATTGAGATCCAAAAAGACGAGGTGTTGGGCGTCTTAAATTTTTTTAAGCTAGATAAGCCCCCAGTGCCTGATGGGATCTACCCCAGAATACTGAAGGAGGCTGGAGAGGAAATTGCTGAGTCCTTGACAAAAATCTTTGGATCCTCACTGTCTTCAGGTGATGCCTCGGAGGACTGGCGAATAGCCAATGTTGTTCCTCTGTTTAAGAAGGGTAGCAAGGATAATCCAGGGAACTACAGGCCGGTGAGCCCTACTTCAGTGGTAGGGAAATTACTGGAGAAAATTCGTCGAGACAGGATCTACTCCCGTTTGGAAGCAAATGGACGTATTAGTGAGAGGCAGCATGGTTTTGTGAAGGGGAGGTCGTGTCTCACTAACTTGATAGAGTTTTTCGAGGAGGTCACAAAGATAATTGATGCAGGTAGGGCAGTGGATGTTGTCGATATGGACTTCAGTATGGCCTTTGACAAGGTCCCTCATGTGAGACTAGTACAAAAGCTGAAGTCACACGGGATCAGGGGTGAGCTGGCAAGGTGGATACAGAACTGTGGCCAGTGGTGTTCCGCAGGGATCAGTGCTGGGAACTTTGCTGTTTGTAGTATATATAAATGATTTGGAGGAAAATGTAACTGGTCTGATTAGTAAGTTTGCAGACGACACAAAGGTTGGTGGAATTGCGGACAGCGATGAGGGCTGTCAGAGGATACAGCAGGATTTAGATTGTTTGGAGACTTGAGCGCAGAGGTGGCAGATGGAGATTAATCCGGACAACAGTGAGGTAATGCATTTTGGAAGGTCTATTGCAGGTAGGGAATATACAGTGAATTGTAGAACCCTCAAGAGTATTGAAAGTCGGAGAGATCTAGGAATACAGGTCCACAGGTCACTGAAAGGGGCAACATAGGTGGAGAAGGTAGTCAAGAAGGCATATGGCATTCTTGCCTTCATTGGCCGGGGCATTGAGTATAAGAATTGGCAAGTCATGTTGCAGCTGTATAGAACCTTAGTTAGGCCACACTTGGAGTATAGTGTTCAATTCTGGTAGTCACACTACCAGAAGGATGTGGAGGCTTTAGAGCGGGTGCAGAAGAGATTTTCCAGAATGTTGCCCGGTATGGAGGGCATTAGCTATGAGGAGCGGTTGAATAAACTCGGTTTGTTCTCACTGGAACGACGGAGGTTGAGGGGCGACCTGATAGAGGTCTAGAAAATTATGAGGGGCATAGACAGAGTGGATAGTCAGAGGCTTTTCCCCAGGGTAGAGGGGTCAATTACTAGGGGGCATAGGTTTAAGGTGCGAGGGGCAAGGTTTAGAGGAGATGTATGAGGCAATTTGTTACACAGAGAGAAGTGGGTGTCTGGAACTCGCTACCGGAGGAGGTGGTGGAAGCAGGGACGATAGTAACATTTTAGGGGCATCTTGACAAATACATAAATAGGATGGGAATAGTGGGATACGGACCCCGGAAGTGCAGAAGATTTTAGTTTAAATGGGCAGCATGGCCGGCACAGGCTTGGATGGCCGAAGGGCCTGTTCCTGTGCTGTACTTTTCTTTGTTCTTTGTATTCCATCTGTCACTTCTTTGCCCACTCTCCTAGTCTGTCCAAGTCCTTCTGCAGCCCCCCTGCTTCCTCAGGATTACCTTTCTATTGTGGGTGAAATCTTACCAGCATAAAAGATGCAACTTGGGAGCTGAAAGAAAGCAATTTCAGAAAAGCTTGCATTGGAATAGGATTGCCTATTGATTTCTACTTGCAAACAATCCTGCCGGAGACAGAATCTAATGGCAACAACTAACTACCTGACAGCAGCGGGTAGCTAATTACTAATAATTAAGTGCTCAGTTAGAGACACATTGGTGATGCCACCGGATCAGATCTCAGGTAGATTGATTACCCACCTGAGGCCAAAGCCTAGCAGGTGCCTGAAAATGGGCTCACGGTGACAGTCCACAGGTGCCAGCGTGACCTCCAATGATAGCCTGGCAGCAGGGCCATACTTACTTGTTTGTAAAGATGCCACCACCGTGAGGGTATCCTCCCAGTCTTCTTCCCATAACGGCAGCACCTTGCTATCCCAGTGTTTACAGCTGCAGGCATTCCAATTGATTCTCCCATTGCCCTAAATTTGACACGGCTCCCAGGCGTGTCTTGTTAACGAACAAAGAACAATACAGCACAGGAACAGGCCCTTCGGCCCTCCAAGCCTCTACCGGTCATGATGCCAACTTTTGCAAAAACCTTGTGCCGTATCCCTCTATACCCATCCTTTCCATGTGTTTGAAACGATGCCTTTTGAACGCAGTTAATGTATCTGCTTCCACAACCTCCCCTGGCAAAGCGTTCCAGGTACTCACCACCTTCTGCGTAAAAACCCTGCCTCACACATCTCCTCTAAACTTTACCCCATGGACCTTAAACCTCTGCCCCCTGGTGACTGATCCCTCCACCGTGGGAAAGAGTGTCTGCCCATCCACTCTATCCATGCCTCTCATAATCTTGTAGGTCTTTTTCAGGTCACCACTCAACCGCCGTCTTTCTAATGAAAACAGTCCAAGTCTGTTCAGCCTCTCCACATAGTCAAACACCATCCTGGCCAGGCAATATCCTGGTAAACCTCCTCTGCACCCGCTCCAAAGCCTCCACATCCTTCTGGTTGTGTGGCAACCAGCAATATTCCAAGTGCGGCCATACCAACTGTACAACTTTAGCATGATTTGCCAGTTTTCATAGTCAATGCCCCGTCCGGTGAAGGCAAGCATTCCGTATGCTTTCTTGACTACCTTGTCCACTTGTGTTGCCACCTTCAAAGATCTATGGTCCTGCACGCCCAGATCTCTCTGACTTTCTATTCTTCTTAGAGATTTCCCATTTACGGTATACTTCCCCTTTATGTTCGACTTACCAAAATGCATTACCTCACATTTGTCCAGATTAAACTAATTTGCCATTTCTCTGCCGAAGTCTCCAATCTATCTATGTCCTGCTGTATCGTCTGACAATCCTCAAAACTATCTGCCACTCCACCAAGCTTACTAATCAGACCGGCTGCATTTTCCTCCAACTCGTTTATGTACACCACAAACGACAGTAGCCCAAACACCAATCCCTGTGGAACACCGCTAGTCTCAACCTTCCATTCAGAAAAACACCTTTCTACTGCCACCCTTTGCCTTCTGTGATCGAGCCAGTTCTGTATCCATCTTA
Source organism: Scyliorhinus torazame (assembly GCF_047496885.1). Taxonomy (NCBI): domain Eukaryota; kingdom Metazoa; phylum Chordata; class Chondrichthyes; order Carcharhiniformes; family Scyliorhinidae; genus Scyliorhinus; species Scyliorhinus torazame. Next base: position 135,101,618 of record NC_092726.1, on the reverse strand, counting down.
CCACCTCACCTCTGATCCCGTGTGACTTCACCTTTTGTACCAGTCTGTCATGAGGCGCCTTGTCAAAGGCTTTACTGAAGTCCATGTAAACAACATCCACCGCCCACCCCTCATCAATCATCTTTGTCACCTCCTCAAAAAACTCGATCAGGTTAAGTGAAGCACGACCTCCCCTTCACCAAACCATGATGCCTATCGCTTATGAGTCAATTTGTTTCCAAATGGGTATGAATCCTGTCCCTGATAATTCTCTCCAATAATTTACCTCCTACCGACGTGAGGCTCACCGGGCTGTAGTTTCCAGGATTATCCCTGCTACCTTTCTAAAACAGCGGTACCACATTAGCTATTCTCCAGTTCTCTGGGAACTCACATGTAGCCAACGAGGATACAAAAATGTCAGTCAAGGCCCCAGCAATTTCCTCCCTTGCTTTCTTCAGTATTCTGGGATAAATGCCATTCGGCCCAGGAGACTTATCTACCTTAATATCTTGTAAACGACTCAATACCTCCACCTTTTCGATGTTAACATGATCCAGACTGTCCACATATCCTACCGCAGAATCAACTTCTGCAAAGTCCCTTTCTTTAGTGAACACTGATGCAAGGTAATCATTCACTACCCAGCTCATTTCCTCTGGCACAAAACATAGATTTCTCCCACTGTCCTTCAGTGGTCCAATCCTTTCCCACGTCACTCTCTTACTTTTTACAAATGAATAAAATAAAAAGCTTTGCGGTTCATCTTCATCCTACTTGCCAAGGACTTTTCATGACCCCTCCTAATTTCCCGCTTCAGTACCTTCCTACTTTCTTTCTGCTCCTCGTGTTAATTGGCCACCTCCCAGGAATGTCATGCAGGTGGGAAGACCACAATAATCATTGGGGTCAGGAACCAATAATGGTCCGAGCTGTGGTTTAGAACTAAGGCAGCAAAATTCCTCTCAAAATGCTCAGAATTCTGTGAATATCCATGAAAATTATTAATTTTACTGATTGTGCAGAAATGTGTGTCAGGTTCCAATGCATTAACCTTAATTCTGCAATATCATCGTCCCAGTGAAGAAGCTGCTTTGTTCACTTGCACAGAATGTTCTTGAAAAAATAACACAAGTGTTTCTGGATCTTCCATCTTCTCACACTAGAACAACCTTAAAAATACATTAACTTATATGTACATAGGTACTGAATTAGAAAGGGATCCAATAGATTCCACTTAAAATCCAACTGTGCAGCAAGCAGTTTGTTTTGAAAGTTGTTTTCAGAGAAAAATGAAAACGTTTTATATGCAGATTTGTAAAATAGTGATCCTGCCCACAGGAGGGGGGAACTCAGATTGTTATGTCAAGCATGGTAGATCTCAGAAGCGTGGCAAGCTGGGCAGAACTCGGAAGAAGAATCTCCTGGCATCGACTGGCCGAGCCACTTTAAGTGCGCTCCCTTACTGTGGGATTGACTGGTGAGAACTCCCCAAGCCCCCCAAAAATGTGTGTGGGTGAATACAGGTCTGGATCACCCAAAGAGTTGGCGGGAAACACCCCGCCAAAGCCACCACAATTTTGGGTGAATTGCGCCTGACAATTCTTTAAAGATTGAACATTCAGGAACAAAATGGTTGGCTGCAATTCAGTGTACCCATCACACTAAGCAGGATTCACTTCAGCCTGAATGTTTTGAACCCTCCGATAAACCAGACAATGGCTGGGGAACACACCCTGAGCTACTCTGACCGGCCCACTGCTATTTCACGCTCAAATGAGCATTGATTGGCAGCAGACGTGACTTCTATCCAAACTTGGAAGTAAGTCCCGCCTTGGAGAGCTTTCTGTCAATCTGATTGGCCAAAAACTCTCCAGCACATCCAGGCACAGCGCTGCAGAGTCCGAAAGAGACACTGCAGCGCCATGCATGAAACTAAGTGCAGGGAGCCGATGTGAGGTAGGTTACAGGGGTCCAGTCGACGGTCTCGTAGCGGATGGCCTGAGGGTGAGAATTTTATTGGGGGAATAGGCTGGGGGAGGGGGGGCTAGCGGGAGGGGGGCCCGCAGATGTCCAATCCATGAATGGAGGGTGTCCCAATCAGAAGGAGTCTTTAGGTGGAGGAACTTGTCAAACATATACAATGCCACAATAAATTCATTGTAATGTAAAACTATTGGTGACATTAATAAATATTATTATTATTATTTCTTACTGGTTCCACTGCATAGAACTATTCAAACATCCAAGTCATCTCCTTTTCCATTCCCACCAAAAGCGCTTTCTTCCTGGTTCTCAGAGAGCAGTGGCACAAAGTTATGAATGTGTAGGTTTCTTCCATAGTTGACATGTGTCAGTGTATTGACTGGCCTCATTTGGTTGGCATTCCTCGCTGACAAACCTGACCTGGCTTACCTCTCACTGTCCGGTAGGTGTGACTGTCGTCAGATGCATCCCCCCAGTCCTAGACAGCTGACCACTTCCCGACTCGTACTCCACGTCAAGTGCAAGTGAATGTTGCGCTGGCTGTTGAGCAGGAACCGGGTAGGACATCCGCCCCATTTGAACTGTTCTGCCATTTAATAAAATCATTGTGATCTGATAGTTACCTCAAATCTGCATCCCACCTACCGCGATAACCTAGCACCTTATTACTCACCAAGAATCTACATACCTCGTCTTCAAAACATTCAAAGATTCTCTGTTTCCACTGTCTTCTCAGGAACAAATGCCAATGTAACGCCCTCATTCAAAAAGGGAGAGACGCAGAAAGTAAGAATACAGAGACCAGCTACTTTAAGAGCTGTAGTTGGAAAAGTGTTCGAATCCATTATTAAGGAAGTAATAACAGGCCATTTAGAAAGTCAAAATGCAAACCATCAGAGTCAGGCTGGTTTTATAAAGGGTAAATCGTGTTTGACTAATTTGCTCGAGTTCTTCGACTGTAGATGTAGAATATGTGGACTTATAGGAGACATTTGCTAAGATGCCACTCAAAAGTTTAATACACAATGTAATATCACATGGGATTAGGGGTAATTTATTAGCCTGGATAGAAGACTGGCTAACCGGCAGAAGGTAAAGAATCAGTAAAAGTGTTTTTTTCAGGTTGGCAAGATGTAACTAGTGGGGTGCCACAGGGTTTTGTCCGAGACACTTTTAGCCCTAAAATAGGCTGCTAAACCCAAATTTTAAAAGAATCCATCCTTCTACAACACCACCACAATGAACGAGACATGCCAGATAACAATTTGAGGAGCCGAAAGGAGGTAGAATCAGTAAAAGCCTGGAGAGAAACACTGAGGCGACAACAAACACGAGGGGCGATGAGGGATCGGCCGCACTCGAACGGGATGGGTCACCACGTCATATCATAGATTATCATAGATTATCATAGAATTTACAGTGCAGAAGGGGCCATTCGGCCCATCGAGTCTGCACCGGCTTTTGGAAAGAGCACCCTACCCAAGGTCAACACCGCCACCCTATCCCCATAACCCAGTAACCCCACCCAACACTAAGGGCAATTTTGGACACTAAAGGCAATTTATCATGGCCAATCCACCTAACCTGCACATCTTTGGACTGTGGGAGGAAACCGGAGCACCCGGAGGAAACCCACGCACACACGGGGAGGATGTGCAGACTCCGCACAGACAGTGACCCAAGCCGGAATCGAACCTGGGAACCTGGAGCTGTGAAGCAATTGTGCTATCCACAAGGCTACCGTGCTGCCCTCCGGGCTACCCTCCGATAAATGAATGGATGGACCTCCGAACACAGGAGGTCGCATTGCACAAATTAGAAATGACGGCAACGGTGAAGGCGGCAGTAGCAGAGGCATTGGTCCCGTTTCGCGCAGTGCTGGAAAAGGCACAGCAATGATTGGAGATACAGGAGGCGATGAACAGAGAGTTGGAGAAGGCTGTGACCGACCAGATGCCTCATTGGAGACGCAGATGGCAAGGTTGCTGGCTACACGAGACACTGAAGGTGAAATTCAAGGACCAAGAGAACCGGTTGCGCCGTGAAAACCCCCGCATTGTGGGCCTACTTGAGGGTACCGAGGGCAGCAACCCCACGGAGGACATGGCCCAGATGTTAAGTAATGGGTTAAGAGACATTCCAATTAGTTGCCTCATTTATGTTAAGTATCTAATAATTGAAACTGACATGTAAAGGGGCTTCAGGTGGCCTTTGTGTCAGGTGATGTGATGAGAGAGTTTTGTGCAGAGTCTGTTAAAGTGAAATAAAGGTGTTTGAGAAAAGGAGCAGAACCGTTGACTCTTTTTACAACAGCAGCTAAACGTCTAACAATGGTAGCAGAGGATGGTTGCTGTGCAAATGTGAAGGGTTGAAAGATACAACTTTTCCAGATCAAACCAAGGAGTGAGTGTGAAGAAAAAAAAAGAAGATATATGGCTGAACCAAGGATAAAGATGGCCGGAGATGACTACCCATCCCCCATTATTTTCTGAAAGGGGATCGTACGGCCAATGGAGAAGTGCAGTAGTTATGTGGACGAAGGTAACTGCCTTGGGAAAGAGAAAACAAGGTACGGCATTGGCTCTTTCTCTACCTTATGACAGTAACATCTGGAGCAAAGTGTTTTCTGAGCTGGAATTGGAAGAATTAGACTCAGAAGAAGGTCTGCAGACTCTATTACGTTATATGGATAAGATTTATGAAAAGGATGACTTGTTCAGTGCATGAAGCATGGATGGATTTTGATAGGTTCCGGAAAATAGCGGATTTCTCCATTGAAGACTATATAATGGATTTGCAGACTATATAAAAAGCTGCAGAAACACAACCTGGAATTTCCAGAGCCTGTGTTGGCCTTTAAATTACTTGACTGTGCTAGAGTGAGCAACATGGGTAGGCTCCTGGTTTTGACAGGAGTTCAGTTTACTGATAAGGATACCGTATTCGATCAGATGACAAAAGCTTTAAAAAACGTTTCTGTGGAAACATTCGATTCCGATGGCTCTGATGACCCAAATAGTTCAGCCTGCAATAAAGCAGAATATGGAAGATACACTACTAATAGGATGGCGAAATCGTACGGCTATGAACAGGTTCCAAAACTATAGGAGGATATCGGGACCCGGAAAGTATAAAGACAGAAACCCAGTTACAACCTACAATAGGAATATGAACCCCAGAAATGCACGGTGCATGATAAATCGATGTTTTCGATGTGACTCTCAATACCATTATGCTTTCCACTGTCCAACACGTTATAATAGTGTTTGAAGCGACACATAACATGGAAGAGTCAGAAGAGAAAACAGATAATGTCCAGAAAGAAGACATTGTCCTATTAACAAACAGTTTTACGCCGGTAATGAGGGTGTTGGTTGCAGAATCCTTCAACTGTGCTGTATTGGGCAGTGGCTGCACATCTACTGTCTGTGGAATTGACTGGTTAAAATATCTGGACTCCTTGAATGCTGAAAATCGTAACAAGGTTAAGGAATTTGAAAGTTCTACAGGTTTCAGGTTTGGGGATGATAATACTCTGAAGTTGCTGAAAAGAGTGGTGATCCCTTGGAATATTGCAGGAGTGAATCATTTCATAAGCACGGATGTTGTATCAAGTGAGATACCTTTGCTTCTGAGCAGACCGTCGATGAAGAAAGCACACATGAAACTGGATATGGAACAGGAGAAGGCAACAGCTTTTAGAAAGACGGTGGACTTACAATTTACACAGTCGGGACACAATTGTATTCCATTACTGATAAATAATATTTCAAGTAGCGTTGTTAAGGATGTGTCAATGGCAGTTGAAAATGGGACTTTAGCTGATAAAAAGCTTGTTGTATTAAAACTGCATAGGCAATTTGCTCATCCGTCTACTCGGAGGCTGAAAAATGTATTCGCAGGGGAAAGGGATGAAGACAATACTAAGCGGATAGAACAGGTTAGTGACCGCTGTGAAGTTTGTAGGAAGTACAGAAGGACACCAGCACGACCGATAGTAGCCCTACCTTTGGCCAGGGATTTTAACGACATTGTGGCCATGGACCTTAAGATCTGGGATAAAGTCAACAATATATTTATTTTGCATTTTATAGATTTAGCAACCAGATTTAGTCAAATGGGATACCTGTGGCTGCCACAACAGGTGTTAACAATGGGCCCAGATGCCCCTGTCTTGGTTTGCCCAGTGAGGTCTACTGTGGGTGTCCTCATTGAGTGATTGCTGTGCCTTCCTGCCAGAACAGTGGCAGCAGGTTGTGTGTTGGAGACTTTCATATTGTGCAGGCATGCAGCTCTATGCTGAGAGATTGGTGGGCAGGCTCATCCTACAGATGAAGATCACAGTGTGATGTGGAGCCTGGGTTTACCACAGATGTTGTGACAGGGAGCTGTCTAGTTTCCTAGGCTGGTCCAGTATCATACACTCATATACCATATGATGCCAATGGGGCACAGTTGGCCTACAGAGCCAGGAGAAATCACCTGATACCTAGGAGTGGTTTGGCTGATAGTCTCACATGTGAGGCTGTTACTCTGAGAGGGGCTGTCTGCCAGAGAGAGTTCCAGTGTCCATCAATGCATGTGTCCTTTTTGTGGTGTTAGCTCTATCAATCCCCTGCTTTCTGTGCTGTGGAGCTGTGCATCTAAAGAGAGCCAAGAGGAGTCTCAACACCTGGTGATCCAGTGATTGAGCATGGCTACGCCCATCCCCTTGATTATACTGCTGGGTTTCCAGAAGGGCGGGGCAGTTGAATCGCTACATGATCACGGGACCTCAGAGCATTTCAAGGATTCTGGCAACAGTCAACAGTTTAAACAGTTAGGAGCCTGTAAGTAATGCTTAAGGGGCATTGCTAGCAGCAATGGGAGGATCAGCCACAGCTTACCGATCCTGAGGGGGGCACCCCGAGTCCAAACTCTTGCTCACTAATCCCAGTTGCTCCCCACCAATCCCAGAGCTCAATGCATACACCCTCAGCAAGTCCACAGACAATGAAAATGGTTCCTATCTCTTTTCTCCTTCTCAAAAGCCAAAGCACCCAGGACCCCATTTGTAAATACCTGCACCAAATTACGCCTGCGTGAGTCCCGGCTGGTAGGGGTGCAGAACAATGGGGTGAGATGGAGATTCTGGCTACCAGTCCATTAATCGCATTCAATTGAATACAAATGAGCTGTTTGCATGGTCCTGCCAGCGTGGGGCAAGTAGCCGTTTTGGCTGGATTGAGGGCGACTCTGTCGGCTGGTGCCGATCCCGTCTTTGGATTCTCCACGCAATTGGGATTCCCAACTTCAGTGGCAGCGAGCAGAGAATCTCACCCCCTAAATCGCTGAATTGTGCACAGCAGTCCAATTTTATGGAGAGCACATGGGCCCGTCTGTGACATGAACATGGCTGAAATAAGTATAGCTGTGACTCGATGGCAGGATGAACTTTAGCCATTAAGTTCTTGTGATTTGAATAGCTGGTTGATCTTCCTGACGAAGAATGCTGGGAAGTCCTTTTGTATGCATTTGCAAGCCATGGATGCCCATCAAATGACCACCTCGCCAGAATAAATTTCCGCTTCCAAATTAAGTTCTCCACTGGTCAGAAATTAGAACGTTTACATTTACAATTATACATAAGTGTTGTGCACCTGGTGAGCTTAACTTATTCCTTGACTTTGAAGTGAGTAGATGCTGCTTTGGTTTCCAGGGACATCTCCCAACTCCTGTACATTTGTCCACTCCTCTTCCCCTCCCGCCCTCCCAGAAACGTGATAGGGTCCTCCTTGTTCTCACTTTTCACCCCACCAGAGTCCACGTTCAAAGGATCATTCTCCGTCATTTCCTCCAATTTCAGTATGATACCACCACGAAACACATCTTCCCAACATACCCCTCTCAGCATTCTGAATACCGTTCCCTCCGTGACATCCTGGCCCACTCCTTAGTCAACCCTGGTTCCTTATCCCTACCACACAGCACTTTCCCATGCAATCACAGAAGGTGCAAAACTTTGCCCCTTTACCTTCTCCTTTCTCACTGTCTCAGACCCCAAATACTCTTTTTAGGTGAAGCATCATTTCACTTGCAACTCGTTCAATTTTGTCTGCTGTATTTGCTGCTTCCAATGTGGTCTCCTTTACATTGAGCAGCCTAAAAACATACTGGGTGAGCGCTTTGCGGACCATCTTCACTCAGATCACAAGCATGACCTTAACCTTTATATTGCTCGCCGTCCCAATTCACCATGTTGCTCTCATACCCGCATGTTTGCCCTTGTCCTGCTGCAATCCACCAGTGAAGACCAATGCAAACTGGAGGAAAACACTTCATTTTCCAATTAGGCACAGTTACAGTCTTTTGGCGTCAGCATTGAGTTCAACAACTTTAGACTGAGAATTTTCCCCTCCACCTTGACCCTTTTTTGTGTTCTTTGTTAGTCCGAACGCCAACCCACCCATCCATCTTCACAACATGACCATTTGTCACTAGTTCTTGAGTTTTGTTTCACAACGCGCTAACCTTTGTTCTCCTATAAACACATTCTGCCACTATCAGCATTTCCTTTAGTTCTTAATACTACTATTAACACTCCTTTTGTCTTGTGTCATGGTATCTTTATCACTCTGCCCTTAACTCCCACCGATCCCTTACCTTTTACTCTGCTCCACATCCTCCATCCTCCCCTCCAACTATTTAATCTAAGATATTTCTACCCCTCTTCAGCTCTGAAGAAGAGTCATACGGACTTGAAACATGAGCGTTGTTTCTCTCTGTACAGATGCTGCAAGACCTGCCCAGTTTATCCGGCATTTCCCATTTTTATTTTATATGAGGTGAGAAATCAGATGATCAAAAGTCTGATCAAATATATAATTTTAAGATATGTCTTAAATGAGAAAAGTGAGGTAGAGAGATGGCGGAGAGGTGTAGGGAGATAATTCCACAACTTTGGGTCACTGGCTTCAAGTCACTAAAACTGCCGTCTGTCATCACCCTCTGTCTCCTGCAACTAAGCCAATTTTGAATCCACCGTATCAAATTACCCTGTATCCCATTGCATTTGCCTTCTTTATACATTTCCCATGTGGGACCTTGTCAAAGGCTTTGCTGAAATCAATATAAACCACAGCAACTGCACTATCCTCATCTTCACAGCTTAGATAGGGACAAAGGTGGATGATGTTATGGAGGTGGAAAAAGGTGGTCTTCGTAATGGCACAAATATGATGTTGGAAGCTCATCGCATGATCAATTTGACACCAAAGTTGCAAACTGATTGTTTAATATTTGACTGTTGCCAGGGAGAGGGTTGGATTCAGTGACGAAGGAACACAGATTGAGGTGGTGTCTAAAAACAATGGCCTCTGTAATGTGAGAGTACCTTTATGAAATGGGTGTTTATAAATGGGTGTGTATATAAATATCTGTAGTGAGAGTAACTTTAAGAAATGGGTGTTTATTACTGCAGTGATGTCAGAGAGTGGGTACAGCAGGGCTGTCTGTCATCTCTTTACTTTCGTTTTAGGCTGTTTGTTGCAGGGTGCGTTTTAGTTTCGTTTTCAGAGCTGGGTAGCTGCAGACACAGCAGAAGGTGTATGAATCACCCTCTGTAATCTAAAGACTGTAAATCGATCCTGGTGATTTAAAACTAATAACAGTAGCGACTTTAACCTGATGTGCTTCTGGTTAAAGGTGTTTTAAGTCTTATGGATGTTAAACGGAAAGCTTAAAGGATTACATAGTGTTGTATTCTTTGGGGGTTGTATTTGAATAAATGGTTGCTAAGATGTTCACTGTATGTTTTAAAAAGGTTAACTTGAGTTCATAGAATAAACATTGTTTTGCTTCAAAAAATATTTTTCCATTCCTGCTGTACCACACCTGTAGAGTGGGCTGTGGGCTCCCCACACCACAATCTAGTAAAAGTTGTGTGTCAGGTGAACTCCATGATACACTTTGGTTTTCTCTAAACGCAGGCCCATAAAACATTGGGGGATTGAGGGGGGTAAAAGTTTATCTATTGGATTGGCTTAGTGAACTTAAAGACAGTGAGGGGTGAGCGTATTGTGGTTGCTTTTCAGGTGTGGTATTTCAGTTTAAGTAGGGAGTGTGTAGAGGCTCTGAGGTTTTTGGGGGTGGAGACGGTCACATGCAGTACCTTACGGACAGAGACTAAAAGCAGACTCTTAAATTTGGCAAAAACATTGCAGTTAACATTACCTGACAAAATGTGAAAAGATGAGGTAATTATAGCGGTGGCTAAGCATTTAAAGTTGCCTGAGATACAGTTTGACTAATTGGAAATGGCAAAAATTCAGTTACAAATTAAACAAATGGAACATGAGAAAGAATTAAAGCAGCTAGAATATGAAAGAGAGAGAGGAAAAAGAAAGAGAGAGAGAGGAAAAGAGAGAGAAGAAAGGAGAAAGAAAGAATAGCCCTAGCAGAATAAAAACAAAGAGAAAGGGAGGTCAGATTAGAGAAAAAGATAAAGTGACAGAGTTTGAACTTCATAAAATGGCCATGAAACATGACAGTCAGTTAAAATTGGCAGACGTAAAGGGAAACGTACAGTTGATGGATTTTGATGAGGATAGTGAGAAAGAGTGTCATAGTCGAAGGCTTGGTGGGAATCTATTTCAATATGTCCTAGCATTGCCAAGGTTTGATGAGAAGGAGGTAGAAGCCTTTTTCATTTCATTTGAGAAGGTGACTAAACAAATGAAATGGCCACAAGCCATGTAGGTATTACTGATTCAAACAAAGCTCGTAGGTAGTGCTAGTGAAGTGTTTGCATCACTACCGGAGGAAGAATCTGAGACGTACGAAGAGGTGAAAAAATCCATCTTAGGTGCATATGAACTAGTGCCTGAAGTCGTCAGACAAAGGTTTAGAAATTTAAGGAAAGAATTTGGTCAAGCATACATGGAGTTTGAGAGGATGAAACAGAGTAATTCTGATAGGTGGATGAGGGCTTTGAAAATAGACCAAACATATGAAGCTCTCTGAGAAATTATACTTTTTGAGGAGTTTAAAAGTTCAATTCCTGATGTAGTGAAAACTCATGTGGAAGAGCAGAGGGTTAAAACTGCAAGATTAGCAGCAGAAATTGCAGATGATTAAGAATTAGTTCATAAATCATAGCTTGGTTCCGACATCAGTTTCAGCCTGTGAGGGATAGAAACTGGGGACATGAGAAATACTCAAGCGGTAAATGGGAGACAATAAAGAGAGTGTACCTCAGATTAAAAAAGAAATCCTGGAGGGTGGATGAGAAATGAAAAATGTCAAATGTTTTCACTGTAATAAACTAGGCCATGTAAAGTCACAGTGTTGGTTGTTGAAGAAAAGCATTGGGAAGGCTGATGTGGTAAAACAGGATAAGACAGTGAGGTTTGTGAAAGTGGTAAAGGAAAGGCCAAGTGAAACGAAGGAGGTGCAAAAGCTTGTACAGCCTGATCAATAGGTGATTGATAAGAAGATCCCAGATCTCTTTAAATAATTTACTTGTGTGGGTAAAGTTTACTCAGGAGGAGCAAGTAAAGGAGTCACAATTTTAAGAGATACGGGAGCTAGTCAATCTTTAATGGTAAGAGATGAGGAATTATGTAGTCTGGGAAGAATATTGCGAGAAAAGGTGATGATGTGTGGAATTCAGGGTGAGAGGAGTAGTGTTCCATTCTATAAGCAAAGGTTGGAAAGTCCAGTGAAGAGTGGTGAAGTGGTAGCAGGAGTAATAGAGACACTATCTTGTCCAGGAATACAGTTTATCTTGGGTAATGATATAGCGAGATCGCAGGTGGGAGCGATGCCACTGTGGCTGATAAGCCAGTGGAAAATCAGTCAACTGAAGTGTTGAAGGATGAATATCCTGGGATTTTGGATTGGATTGGGTTTGTTTATTTCCACGTGTACCGAGGTACAGTGAAAAGTATTTTTCTGCGAGCAGCTCCCCAGATCATTAACTACATGAGAAGAAAAGGAAATAAAAGAAAATACATAATAGGGCAACACAACATATACAATGTAACTACATAAGCACTGGCATCGGGTGAAGCATACAGGGTGTAGTGTTAATGAAGTCAGTCCATAAGAGGGTCATTTAGGACTCTGGTAACAGTGGGGAAGAAGCTGTTTTTGAGTCTGTTCGTGCGTGTTCTCAGACTTCTGTATCTCCTGCCCGATGGAATACGTTGGAAGAGTGAGTAAGCCGGGTGGGAGGGATCTTTGATTATACTGCCCGCTTTCCCCAGGCAGCGGGAGGTGTAGATGGAGTCAATGGATGGAACGCAGGTTCGTGTGATGGACTGGGCGGTGTTCACGACTCTCTGAAGTTTCTTGCGATCCTGGGCCAAGCAGTTGCCATACCAGGCTGTGATGCAGCCCAATAGGATGCTTTCTATGGTGCATCTGTAAACGTTGGTAAGAGTCAATGTGGACATGTGTAGTTTTTCCGGATTGTGTAGTAACAAGGTCGCAAAGGCACAAGTTAAGACAAGAGGAGAAATCAAAGAGTGAAGATGAAGTTGAAGTGCAATTATCAGAAACGATTTTTGATCAGATGGTTAAAAAGGAACAAGAGCAGGTGTCACAGGTTTTTTGAGGGGGTGACCAAGAAGGTAGATGAGGGCATTGCCGTAGACGTTGTCTACATGGACTTTAGCAAAGCCTTTGACAAGGTACCGCATGGTAGGTTGTCGCAGAAGGTTAAAGCTCACGGGATCCAGGGTGACGTTGCCAATTGGATTCAAAATTGGCTGGACGACAGAAGACAGAGGGTGGTTGTAGAGGGTTGTTTTTCAAACTGGAGGCCTGTGACCAGTGGTGTGCCTCAGGGATCGGTGCTGGGTCCACTGTTATTTGTGATTTATATTAATGATTTGGATGAGAATTTAGGAGGCATGGTTAGTAAGTTTGCAGATGACAACAAGATTGGTGGCACAGTGGATAGTGAAGGTTATCTAGGATTGCAACTGGATCTTGATCAATTAGGCCAGTGGGCCGACGAATGGCAGATGGAGTTTAATTTAGATAAATGTGAGGTGATGCATTTTGGCAGATCGAATCAGGCCAGGACCTACTCAGTTAATGGTATGGCGTTGGGGAGAGTTATAGAACAAAGAGATCTAGGAGTACAGGTTCATAGCTCCTTGAAGGTGTAGTCGCACGTGGACAGGGTGGTGAAGAAGGCATTCGGCATGCTTGGTTTCATTGGTCAGAACATTGAATACAGGAGTTGGGACGTCTTGTTGAAGTTGTACAAGACATTGGTACGGCCACACTTGGAATACTATGTGCAGTTCTGGTCACCCTATTATAGAAAGGATATTATTAAACTAGAAAGAGTGCAGAAAAGATTTACTAGAATGTTGCCGGGACTTGATGGTTTGAGTTATAAGGAGAGGTTGGATAGACTGGGACTTTTTTCCCTGGAACGTAGGAGGCTTAGGGGTGATCTTATAGAGGTCTGTAAAATAATGAGGGGCATAGATAAGGTAGATAGTCAACATCTTTTCCCAAAGGTAGGGGAGTCTAAAACTAGAGGGCATAGGTTTAAGGTGAGAGGGGAGAGATTCAGAAGGGCCAAGAGGGGCAATTTCTTCACACAGACGGTAGTGAGTGTCTGGAATGGGCTGCCAGAGGTAGTAGTAGAGGTGGGTACAATTGTGTCTTTTAAAAAGCATTTAGATAGTTACATGGGTAAGATGGGTAAAGAGGGTTATGGGCCAAGTGCGGGCAACTGGGACTAGCTTAAAGGTAAAAACTGGGCGGCATGGACTGGTTGGGCCGAAGGGCCTGTTTCCATGCTGTAAACTTCTATGATTCTATGATTCTATCTGAGGCGGATATGTTTAGTTCAGGAAAATTGCCGTAGTTAAAACAGAACGATGTAGAAATAAAATGGATGTATCAGAAAGCATACACGGAAGAGAAATCTGCGTGTATACCAGAGTTTTATTGCCTTAAAAGTAATGCTTTGATGAGAAAATAGAGACCTTTACATATGCAGGCGGATGAAAAGTGGGCAGTAGTTCATCAAGTAGTATTGCCGGAAGGGTGTAGAAAGGAGGTGTTGCGAGTTGCACATGAGGTACCAGTGGGAGGTCATTTGGGAATAAGGAAAACTCAAGCTAAAATCCAGAAACATTTTTATTGGCTTGGACTACATAAAGATGTAGTTAAATTTTGTCAATCATGTCACACATGTCAAGTGATAGGGAAACCTCAAGCGGTGATAAAACCAGCGCCCTTAATACCCATTTCAGCAATTGAGGAGCCTTTTACAAGGGTCCTAATTGATTGCGTAGGACCGCTTCCTAAAACAAAAAGTGGGAATCAATATCTTTTGACGATAATGTTGGGTCTACTAGGTTTCCAGAGGCCATTACAGTACGTAATATTACAGCTAAAAAGATTGAGGAGGAGTTACTTAAATTCTTTACTCGATATGAACTACCCACAGGTATACAATCGGATCAAGGATCAAATTTTACCTCAAATTTATTCAAATAAATTATGGATAGCTTAAGAATAAAACAATTTAAATCAACTGCGTACCATCCAGATCGCAGGGAGCGTTAGAAAGGTGGCATCAGACATTAAAGACAATGTTGAGGGCGTATTGTCAAGATTATCCAGAGGATTGGGATCAAGGAATTCCATTCGTACTGTTTGCAATTAGGGATGCACCTAATGAGTCTACCAAATTCAGTCTTTTGAACTAATCTTTGGTCATTTGATAAGAGGACCGCTTTAATTGATTAAGGAAAAGTTGGTGAGTGAGAAATCGGAAGTTACATTATTGGATTACGTGTCAAATTTTAGGGAACGATTAAATAGAGCAGGTGAACTGGCTAGACAACATTTAAAGGTTGCACAAAATGTGACGAAACGGGTAGCGGACAAGAAATCCAAAGTTCGTAGTTTTGCCAGTGGGGATAAAGGGCGTGATTCCCCACTCCCGCGCCGGTTGGGAGAATCGGCATGAGCCGCCAAATTTTACCGCGACGCCGGTCCGAAACCCTCCCGCGATTCTCCCAAGCGGCGAGAACGGCCTGTCGAGTTCCGCGCTGTGCAGGCCAGAGAATCGCCCGAGACACCCAAAATGGCGATTCGCCGGCACCCCTGCTATTCTCAGGCCCGGATGGGCCGAAGTCCCGACCGCGTGACCCCAGTTCATGCCGTCGCCGATCACATTCGTGCTGGCTGACGCTGAGCAGTGAGGAGGTGAGCTGACTGTGCCACAGCGCCCGGAGACCGGGTCGGCTTACCCGAGAAGGCTGCAACCAAAGGGGGGTTTGGGAGAGTGTGCAGGTGGGTGGGGGATGAGGGAGAGTGTGCACGTGGGAGGAGGGTGAGGGAGAGTGTGCAGGTGTGAGTGGGGGCGGGAGAGTGTGCAGGTAGGGGGGTGAGTGGGGGTGTGCAGGTGGGGAGGGGGGAGGGAGAGTGTGCAGGTGGGAGGGGGGATGAGGGAGAGTGTGCAGGTGGGGGGGGATGAGGGAGAGTGTGCACGTGGGAGGGGGGTGAGGGAGAGTGTGCAGGCGTGAGTGGGGGCGGGAGAGTGTGCAGGTGGGGGGGGGGTTGAGTGGGGGTGTGCAGGTGGGAGGGGGAGGGAGAGTGTGCAGGTGGGAGGGGGAGGGAGAGTGTGGATGATATAGTCCATCCGCGGATGCCACATGTCAGCCGCCCTGATATGGCAGGACGGTGACGAGGACATGGCCGCTGGGTGCGTGTGGCTGATGGGCACAGGCGAGTGGCACACTGGTGAGCAGTACGGTGTGAACTGACCGTTGGGCGCAGACAGTGACCAGGTGTTAGGCTGGCTGCGTATCTGCAGCGCGACCAGGCCACCGGGGCACACAGGGATCCCATGCAGCCCGGCTGGCGAGGTGTGGAAGAACCATGGTATAACATGCCGTTTCTCTGCCCCCCCCCCCCCCCCCACCACCCTCCTGCAGGTCATCATGTATGCCAACCAGACAGCGATGTTCACTGCCGTGGTTGGAGCAGCAGTTCTGGAGTTTGCCATCTGGCAGCGTAGAGTCAGACGGCCCACAGTGGCTGCACATGCAGCGGTTGGCGGTGCAGCAGAGGGGATGGCCGCGGAGTGGCCCGTCGTCGCCGCGCAGGCCACAGGCGCTCAGGACCCGACTGACATTGCCATGCAGAGGGGAGATGACCTGGTGGAGGAGCCGGAGGGAGGACCCGACGGCACCGGAGCCAACGCAAACGAGGGGATGGTGAAGAGGAGGATGCGGAGGATGAGGATGATGGCGCGCATCAGGGTGGGGGAGGGGCGCAGGACGCACACACTGCCCGGCTGCTGGTTACGCCCAGGAGGCTGCGCGACGGCACCGCCGCGGACAGCGGGCACGCGACGCGTTGCTGGCCGCACGGTTCACGCACCTTGGGGGTGGGATTCGCTGAACACTGCCACTTCCACCGTCAGTCCTGTACACGGGCACCACACAGCGCCCCCCCCCCCCGCCCCCGCACCCCCGCACTGCGTTCACGGCAACAATTCCACATCACCTTACCACTACGGCACTACGGGATTGCACAACAGTGCTGATTGGGTAAGCGGGTGTGATCAGTGCCATGTTGAATGATGACGGCCCGCTCTGCGATGAGCTGTGTGCTCAGATTCGCCAGCCGAGGTCTGACCCATGGCTATAGCTGAACCATGCACTCCGGTGGTCACAGCTTTCGTGACGAATATTTCACCACATGCCCGTGGGGTGGCTGGCGTCGGTGTACCGAGGACAACGGTGTCCGATTATGGGAAGCAGGGGGGAAAGGGCCAGCACATCCGGAACAGACCTTGAATGGCTCGCATACCACGACGCCAATCGGGCACCCTCACGAGCCCCCTTGCACCGGACATAGCACACAGTCTTACAAGTCAAATTCTACAGTGAGTTTATTCGTGTGGTTAACATAGGTGCCTAACCCACTTCAACTAGACTGTGCCCTGCACCCGTGCCAACTTCTTACGTGCCTAACGTCTTTGCCTTACGGGCCCTACTACTATGTCTAGGTGTGTTCCCAGATGGTACAGCAGGAGTGGAGGCGGACTGCTGAGAATCACGCCCTACCACATGGCTGCCCGTCGTCACACGTTTCCTGGGGCGGCCCAGCTTCGATGGGCCAGGCTGCTCGGCGCGCGTGCTGGCTGGCGTGGTGCCACCCTGACCTGCCCGCTCCACACCAGATGCGCCAGGGACAGAACGAGGGGAGGCCGAGTGTACCGAATGTCCCTTGTTGGAGCTACCGGGACAGGCCCCAGAACCTCCCCCTCCCTTGGGGAGCCCGGTGTCCCCCGGGCCTCACTGTGGGACGGAGATGCGTTGGGAGACATGCCCCGTCGCACCACCGACACCTGGCGCTGCCAGTCCTGGAGGCCTGCAGCGGTATCGTCCACGGTCCGAATGTTCGCCGAGACGGAGCCCAGGGAGTGCCACATTCCTGCCAAGGTCTGTGAGATCTCGACCTGTGAGTGCGCGATGCCATCCATCACGTGCTCGAGGCGGTCAATGCTCTCCGCGACCGACTGCTGGGACTGTGCCATCGCTTGCTGGGACCGGGCCATGGCCTGGTGAGACTCAGCCAGGGCCCCAAGAGCGGCGGCAATGTCCTGTTGGCTCTGTGAGATGGCTGTCTGTGAGAAGACAGCCCTCTCCTGGGACATGGATGACGCGTGCACGTTAAGCCCAACGCCTTGCAGAACCTGACCCATGGCCGAAACCCTTTCGCCCATTGCCTCCACCACGGACACCACCCGTGCGGTGTCGGCCTGAGTGGCTGCGATGAGCGGCACCACTCCCGGCTCCTGGACGCAGATAGACTCCTCCAGCTGCGTGTGCAGGTCCTGGAAGATGGCCCTCATCCCGTTACTCAGTCCCTGGGTGTCCACATGCATCGGTTGTCCGGGTGGGTCAATTACATCCAGGAACCCGGGAACCGTCTGGGTGGCAGCTGGTGGCTGGGCCTTGGCTGCCCTCCGACCGTCCAGCCCCTCGGCTGCTCCAAACTCCACCTGCTGTCCCGGCTCGGCTGTGGGGTGCGCACCAGACAGTGACCCGGGAGCCTCATCACTTATCTGCCCAACCGAGGTGGGTGTCTCTGTGATGGTGAATGGTGAGCAGTGCCGCAAGCTCGAGGTCATCATCCGTCAGGAAGTCTGGTGTGTACTGGTCCCGCTCATGGCCCGGCACAAGCTCCATGCGGGCCATGTCGTCTTGACCTCCAGGTGGATCCAGCGGGTGAGTGGCCGTGATGTGGGCTTCGGCATGACTGTCCACTATGTGCCCCACACTAATGTCTGTCTCGGTGATCTGAGTGTCCCGGTCCTGCGTTCGAGGCTGAGAGGTCTGCCCTCCTGTCCGACCGTCTGCCAACCTCTGGCGTGCGTCCCTAGGTGCAGTTGCGGTTGGCGATGTTGCGCTGTTTCCTGGGCGAGACGTCCCTGAAGGTTCGGCGGGTGGCCCTGGGGAACATAAAGATTCGGGGTTGGTTAGACACGGTGGCCCGGGTGTATGGTGGTGGTGGGTGCACACTGTGAGGGGGGATGGGATCGGGGGTGCAGTGGCCAGAGTGTGAGGGGGATGGGATCGGGATGCAGTGGCCAGAGTGTGGGGGGTGATGGGATCAGGGGTGCAGTGGCCAGAGTGTGAGGGGGGATGGGATCGGGGTGCAGTGGCCAGAGTGTGAGGGGGGAGGGGATCGGGGGTGCAGTGGCCAGAGTGTGAGCGGGGGATGGGATCGGGGGTGCAGTGGCCAGAGTGTGAGGGGGAGGGGATCGGGGTGCAGTGACCAGAGTGTGAGGGGGGATGGGATCGGGGTGCAGTGGCCAGAGTGTGGGGGGTGATGGGATCGGGGGTGCAGTGGCCAGAGTGTGAGGGGGGATGGGATCGGGGTGCAGTGGCCAGAGTGTGAGGGGGGAGGGGATCAGGGTGCAGTGGCCAGAGTGTGAGCGGGGGATGGGATCGGGGGTGCAGTGGTCAGAGTGTGAGGGTGGGTGGGATCGGGGTGCAGTGGCCAGAGTGTGAGGGGGAGGGGATCTGGGGTGCAGTGGGCAGAGTGTGAGGGGGGGTGGGATCGAGGGTGCAATGGCCAGAGCGTGAGGGGGGATGGGGATCGGGGGTGCAGTGGCCAGAGTGTGAGGGGGATGGGATCGAGGGTGCAGTGGCCAGAGTGTGGGGGGGGAGGGGATCGGGGTGCAGTGGCCAGAATGTGAGCGGATGGGATCGGGGGTGCAGTGGCCAGAGTGTGAGGGGTGGGGGTGGGGTCTGGTGTGCTGTGGCCAGAGTGTGAGGGGGGATGGGACGGGGGTGCAGTGGCAAGAGTGTGAGGGGGGGTGGGGTCTGGTGTGCTGTGGCCAGAGTGTGAGGGGGGTGGGATCGGGGGTGCAGTGGCCTGAGTGTGAGGTGGGAGGGGAGCGAGGGTGCAGTGGCCTGAGTGTGAGGGGGGAGGGGATCTGGGTTGCAGTGGCCAGGGTGTGAGGGGGGATGGGATCGGGAGTGCAGTGGCCAGAGTGTGAGGGGGGATGGGATCGGGGGTGCAGTGGCCTGAGTGTGAGGGGGGAGGGGATCGAGGGTGCAGTGGGCTGAGTGTGAGGGGGGAGGGGATCTGGGTTGCAGTGGCCAGAGTGTGAGGGGGTTGGGATCGGGAGTGCAGTGGCCAGAGTGTGAGGGGGGATGGGATCGGGGGTGCAGTGGCCAGAGTGTGAGGGGGGATGGGATCGAGGGTGCAGTGGCCAGAGTGTGAGGGGGATGGGATCGGGGGTGCAGTGGCCAGAGTGTGAGGTGGGGAGGGGATCGGGGGTGCAGTGGCCAGAGTGTGAGGGGGGATGGGATCGGGGGTGCAGTGGCCAGAGTGTGAGGGGGGATGGGATCGAGGGTGCAGTGGCCAGAGTGTGAGGGGGATGGGATCGGGGGTGCAGTGGCCAGAGTGTGAGGTGGGGAGGGGATCGGGGGTGCAGTGGCCAGAGTGTGAGGGGGGTGGGGTTGGGGGTGCAGTGGCCAGAGTGTGAGGGGGATGGGATCGGGGTGCAGTGGCCAGAGTGTGAGGGGGGTGGGTTCGGGGGTGCAGTGGCCTGAGTGTGAGGGTGGTGGGGTCGGGGGTGCAGTGGCCAGTATGTGAGGGGTGGGGCTCGAGGGTTCAATGGTCAGAGTGTGAGGGGGAGGGGATCGGGGGGTTCAATGGTCAGAGTGTGAGGGGGGATGGGATCGGGGGTACAATGGTCAGAGTGTGGGGGGGTGGGATCGGGTTTGCAGTGGCCAGAGTGTGGGGGGGATGGGATCGGGGGGTTCAATGGTCAGTGTGAGGGGGGTTGGGATCGGGGGTGCAATGGTCAGAGTGTGTGGGGGGATGGGATCGGGGGTGCAATGGTCAGAGTGTGGGGGGGATGGGATTGGGTTTGCAGTGGCCAGAGTGTGGGGGGGATGGGATCGGGGGGTTCAATGGTCAGAGTGTGAGGGGGGATGGGATCGGGGGTGCAATGGTCAGAGTGTGGGGGGGGGATGGGATTGGGTTTGCAGTGGCCAGAGTGTGGGGGGGATGGGATCGGGGGGTTCAATGGTCAGAGTGTGAGGGGGGATGGGATCGGGGGTGCAATGGTCAGAGTATGGGGGGGATGGGATCGGGTTTGCAGTGGCCAGAGTGTGAGGGGGGATGGGATCGGGAGTGCAGTGGCCAGAGTGTGAGGGGGGTGGGATCGGGGGTGCAGTGGCCAGAGTGTGAGGTGGGGAGGGGATCGGGGGTGCAGTGGCCAAAGTGTGAGGGGGGGTGGGGTCGGCGGTGCAGTGGCCAGAGTGTGAGGGGGGTGGGGTCGGGGGTGCAGTGGCCAGAGTGTGAGGGGGGATGGGATCGGGGGTGCAGTGGCCAGAGTGTGAGGTGGGGATGGGATCGGGGGTGCAATGGTCAGAGTGTGGGGGGGATGGGATCGGGTTTGCAGTGGCCAGAGTGTGAGGGGGGAGGTGATCGGGGGTGCATTAGCCAGAGTGTGAGGGGGAGGGGATCGGGGGGTTCAATGGTCAGAGTGTGAGGGGGGATGGGATTGGGGGTGCAATGGTCAGAGTGTGGGGGGATGGGATCGGGTTTGCAGTGGCCAGAGTGTGAGGGGGGAGGGGATCGGGGTGCAATGGCCAGAGTGTGAGGGGGTGGGGGGTGGGATCGGGGGTGCAATGGCCAGAGTGTGATGGGGAATGGGATCGGGGGTGCAGTAGCCAGAGTGTGAGGGGGAGGGGCTCGGGGGTGCAATGGTCAGAGTGTGAGGGGGGATGGGATCAGGGGTGCAATGGTCAGAGTGTGAGGGGGGATGGGATTGGGTTTGCAGTGGCCAGAGTATGAGGGGGGGAGGGGATCGGGGGTGCAATGGCCAGAGTGTGAGGGGGGATGGGATCGTGTTTGCAGTGGCCAGAGTGTGAGGGGGATGGGATCGGGTTTGCAATGGCCAGAGTGTGAGGGGGGATGGGATCGGGTTTGCAGTGGCCAGAGCGTGAGGGGGGGATGGGATCGGGTTTGCAATGGCCAGAGTGTGAGGGGGGATGGGATCGGGTTTGCAGTGGCCAGAGTGTGAGGGGGATGGGATCGGGTTTGCAATGGCCAGAGTGTGAGGGGGGATGGGATCGTGTTTGCAGTGGCCAGAGTGTGAGGGGGATGGGATCGGGTTTGCAATGGCCAGAGTGTGAGGGGGGATGGGATCGGGTTTGCAGTGGCCAGAGCGTGAGGGGGGATGGGATCGGGTTTGCAATGGCCAGAGTGTGAGGGGGGATGGGATCGGGTTTGCAGTGGCCAGAGTGTGAGGGGGATGGATCGGTGTGCAGTGGCCAGATTGTGAGGGGGGAATGGGTTCGGGGGTGCAGTGTCCAGGGTGTAAGGGGGAATGGGATCGAGGGTGCAATGGCCAGAGTGTGAGGGGGGCGATGACGGGTTGGAGGAGGGGAGGACATGCCGGGTTCTCTCATTTGCTTCTGCGCCTCCGACCTGGCATGGCGCGACCTCCCGGGTGGCGGGTCCCCCAGCGAGGTCCAGGGCCCTCTGCTCGGGAACGGTTAGGGGGTGCAGGACAGGAACAAAGAACAAAGAACAAAGAACGAAGTAATGTACAGCACAGGAACAGGCCCTTCGGCCCTCCAAGCCAATGCCGACCATGCTGCACGATAGCATTGTGTAAAGCACAATTGCTTCACAGCTCGAGGGTCCCAGGTTCGATTCCGGCTTGGGACACTGTCTGTGCTGAGTCTGCACATCCTCCCCGTGTGTGCATGGGTTTCCTCCGGGTGCTCCGGTTTCCTCCCACAGTCCAAAGATGTGCAGGTTAGGTGAATTGGCCATGAGAAATTACCCTTAGTGTCCAAAATTGCCATTAGTATTGGGTGAGGTTACTGGGTTATGGGGATAGGGTGGAAGTGTTGACCTTGGATAGGGTGCTCTTTCCAAGAGCCGGTGCAGACTCGATGGGCCGTATGGCCTCTTTCTGCACTGTAAAATCTATGATAAGCTACAATCTTCTACACTCCCTGTAACGTATCCCTCTATTCCCATCCTTTTCATGTGTTTGTCAAGGCGCCCCTTAAATGTCACTATCGTCCCTGCTTCCGCCACCTCCTCCGGTAGCGAGTTCCAGGCACCCACTACCCTCTGTGTAAAACACTTGTCTCGTACATCTACTCTAAACCTTGCCCCTCTTACCTTAAACCTATGTCCCCCTAGTAATTGACCACTCTACACTGGGGAAAAGTCTCTGACTATCCACTCTGTCTATGCCCCACATAATTTTGTAGACCTCTATCAGGTCGCCCCTCAACCTCCGTCGTGCCAGTGAGAACAAACCGAGTTCATTCAACTTCTCCTCATACCTAATGCCCTCCATACCAGGCGACATTTTGGTAAATCTCTTCTGCACCCTCTCTAAAGCCTCCACATCCTTCTGGTAGTGTGGCGACCAGAATTGAACACTATACTCCAAGTGTGGCCTAAATAAGATTATATACAGCTGCAACATGACTTGCCAATTCGTATACTCAATGCCCCGGCCAATGACGGCAGGCATGCCGTCTGCCTTCTTTACTACCTTCTCCACCTTTGCTGCCCCTTTTAGTGACCTGTGGACCTGTACTCCGAGATCTCTCTAACTTTCAATACTCTTGAGGGTTCTACCATTCACTGTATATTCCCTACCTGCATTAGACCTTCCAAAATGCATTACCTCACATTTGTCCGGATTAAACTCCATCTGCCATCTCTCCGCCCAAGTCTCCAAACAATCTAAATCCTGCAGTATCCTCTTACAGTCCTCATCGCTATCCGCAATTCCACTAACCTTTATGTCGTCTGCAAACTTACTAATCAGACCAGTTACATGTTCCTCCAAATCATTTATATATACTACAAACAGCAAAGGTCCCAGCACTGAGCCCTGCGGAACACCACTGGTCACAGCCCTCCAATGAGAAAAGCATCCTTCAATTGCTACTCTCTGCCTTCATTGACCTAGCCAGTTCTGTATCCACCTTGCCAGCTCACCCCTGATCCCGTGTGACTTCACCTTTTGTACTAGTCTACCATGAGGGACCTTGTCAAAGGCCTTACTGAAGTCCATATCGACAACATCCACTGCCCTACCTGCATCAATCATCTTTGTGACCTCCTCGGAAAACTCTACCAAGTTAGTGAGACACGACCTCCCCTTCACAAAACCATGCTGCCTCTCACTAATACGTCCATTTGCTTCCAAATGTGGGTAGATCCTGTCTCGATGAATTCTCTCCAGTAATCTCTACCACTGAATTAAGGCTAACCGGCCTGTAGTTCCCTGGATTATCCTTGCTACCCTTGTTAAAAAGAGGAACAACATTGGCTATACACCAGTCCTCCAGGACATCACCTGAAGCCAGTAAGGATCCAAAGATTTCTGTCAAGGCCTCAGCAATGTCCTCTGCAGCCTCCTTCAGTATTCTGGGATAGATCCCATCAGGCCCTGGGGACTTATCTACCTTAATATTTTTTAAGACGCACAACACCTCGTCTTTTTGAATCTCAATGTGACCCAGGCTATCTACACACCCTTCTCCAGACTCAACATCTACCATTTCCTTCTCTTTGGTGAATATTGCTGCAAAGTATTCATTTAGTACCTCACCCATTTCCTCTGGCACCACACATAGATTCCCTTGCCTATCCTTCAGTGGGCCAACCCTTTCCCTGGCTACCCTCTTGCTTTTTATGTACGTGTAAAAAGCCTTGGGATTTTCCTTAACCCTATTTGCCAATGACTTTTCGTGACCCCTTCTAGAACTCCTGACTCCTTGCTTAAGTTCCTTCCTACTTTCCTTATATTCCACGCAGGCTTCGTCTGTTCCCAGCCTTTTAGCCCTGACAAATGCATTCTTTTTCTTTTTGACGAGGCCTACAATATCTCTCGTTATCCAAGGTTCCCGAAAATTGCTGTATTTATCCTTCTTCCTCCAGGAACATGCCGGTCCTGAATTCCTTTCACCTGACACTTGAAAGCCTCCCACATATCAGATGTTGATTTGCCCTCAAACATCCGCCCTCAATCTAGGTTCTTCAGTTCCCGCCTAATATTATTATAATTAGCCTTCCCCCAATTTAGCACATTACCCAAGGACCACTCTTATCCTTATCCAACAGCAGTTTAAAACTTACTGAATCGTCGTCACATTTTCCGAAATACTCCCCTACTGAAACATCTACCAACTGGCCGGGCTCATTCCCCAATACCAGGTCCAGTACCGCCCCTTCCCTAGTTGGACTGTCTACATATTGTTTTAAGAAGCGCTCCTGGATGCTCCTTACAAACTCTGCCCCGTCTAGGCTCCTGGCACTAAGTGAGCCCCAATCAACATTGGGGAAGTTGAAGTCTCCCATCACCACAACTTTGTTGTTTTTACTCTTTTTCATAATCTGTCTCCCTATCTGCCCCTCTATCTCCCGCTGGCTGTTGGGAGGCCTGTAGTAAAACCCCAACATTGTGACTGCACCCTTCGAATTCCTGATCTCTACCCATATAGCCTCAGTGCCCTCTGAGGTGTCCTCCCGTAGTACAGCTGTGATATCCTCCCTAACCAGTAGCGGAACACAGCCACCCCCTTTATATCCCCCTCTATCCCGCCTGAAACATCTAAATCCTGGAACTTTTAGCTGCCAATCCTGCCCTTCCCTCAACCAGGTCTCTGGAATGGCAACAACATCATAGTTCCAAGTACTAAACCAAACTCTCAGTTCATCTGCCTTACCTGTAATACTTCTTGCATTAAAACATATGCACTTCAGGCCACCAGACCCGCTGTGTTCATCAACGTCTCCCTGTCTGCTCTGCCTCAGAACCCCACTGTCCCTATTCCCTAGTTCTCCCTCAATGCTCTCACCTTCTGACCTATTACCCCAGTGCCCACCCCCTGCCATAGTTTAAACCCTCCCGTGTGACACTAGCAAACCTCGCGGCGAGGATATTTATGCCTCTCCTGTTTAGATGCAACCCGTCCTTCTTATATAGGTCACACCTGCCCCGGAAGAGCTCCCAGTGGTCCAGATAACAGAAACCATCGCTCCTACACCAACTGTTTAGCACGTGTTTAGCTTCTCTATCTTCCTATTTCTAGCCTCACTGGCATGTGGCACAGGGAGTAATCCCGAGATTACAACCCTAGAGGTCCTATCGTTTACCTTTCTGCCTAGCTCCCTGAATTCCTGCTGCAGGACCTCATGCCCCTTCCTGCCTATGTCGTTAGTACCAATATGTACAACGACCTCTGCCTGTTTGCCCTCCCCCTTCAGGATGCCCTCTACCCGTTCGGAGACATCCTGGACCCTGGCACCAGGGAGGCAACATACCATCCTGGAGTCTCTTTCACGTCCACAGGAGCGCCTATCTGTGCCCCTGACTATAGCGTCCCCTATTACTATTGCTCTTCTGCGCTTTGACCCTCCCTTCTGAACATCAGAGCCAGCCGCGGTGCCACTGCTCTTGCTGCTGCTGTTTTCCCCTGATAGGCTACCCCCCCCCCCCGACAGTATCCAAAGGGGTATACTTGTTCGACAGGGGGACAACCACAGGGGATTCCTGCACTGACTGCCTGCCCTTTCTGGTGGTCACCCGTTTCTCTGCCTGCACCTTGGGTGTGACCACATCTATATAACCGCGATCTATGACGCTTTCCGCCACCTTCATGCTCCTAAGTGCATCCAATTGCTGCTCCAACCGAACCATGCGGTCTGTGAGGAGCTTCAGTTGGGTGCACTTTCTGCAGATGAAGCCATTCGGGACGCTGGAAGCCTCCCGGGCCGGCCACATCTCACAGACAGAGCACTGCACACCTCTAACTGACATTGCGTCAATTAATTAGTAAATTAAAGTTAAAAGTTAAAATTTAAATTTGTTTAAAAAAAGTTACTGTTAACTATCTGTTTCCCAGCACTAGGTTTCTACTATAAATGTGAAAGCTAAATATAGTACTCTCCGATCTCTGGCTTAGATGCCCCTCTAAATTATAATTAAGTAATTTTTTAAATTAGTTACCAATGCTTAATTTTTAAAATTTTGTGTAGATTCCAAACCAGCCACTAAGGTCACATGTTTTCTGTGATGTCACTTCAGTTCCCCCCCCCCCCCCCCCCCGCCAACACACACAATTTGAATACGTAATAAAAGTAAAAATGAGTAAAAATCAATGTATTTTGTTCGCCTCTCCATCTCTGTACCTCTGCATCTTTCTATCTAAACCCATGTTGTACGTGTCCTGGGAATATTTGATGGGGACAGTGTAGAGGGAGCTTTACTCTGTATCTAAACCCATGTTGTACCTGTCCTGGGAATGTTTGATGGGGACAGTGTAGAGGGAGCTTTACTCTGTATCTAACCCCATGCTGTACCTGTCCTGGGAGTGTTTGATGGGGACAGTGTAGAGGGAGCTTTACTCTGTATCTAAACCCATGTTGTACCTGTCCTGGGAATGTTTGATGGGGACAGTGTAGAGGGAGCTTTACTCTGTATCTAACCCCATGCTGTACCTGTCCTGGGAATATTTGATGGGGACAGTGTAGAGGGAGCTTTACTCTGTATCTAACCCCGTGCTGTAACTGTCCTGGGAGTGTTTGATGGGGACAGTGTAGAGGGAGCTTTACTCTGTATCTAATCCCGTTCTGTACATGGCCTGGGAACGTTTGATGGGGCAGTGAAGAGTGAGCTTTACTCTGTATCTAACCACGTGCTGTACCTGTCCTGGGAGTGTTTGATGGGGACAGTGTAGAGGGAGCTTTACTCTGTATCTAATCCCGTGCTGTACCTGGCCTGGGAACGTTTGATGGGGCAGTGAAGAGTGAGCTTTACTCTGTATCTAATCCCGTGCTGTACCTGTCCTGGGAGTGTTTGATGGGGGCAGTGTAGAGGGAGCTTTACGCTGTATCTAACCCCGTGCTGTACCTGTCCTGGGAGTGTTTGATGGGGACAGTGTAGAGGGTGCTTTATTCTGCGTCGAACCCCATGCTGTACCTGTCCTGGGAGTGTTTGATGGGGACAGTGTAGATGTGGTGGTATGTATTAGGGGTAGTACGGTACCTGTGAAGCCGAGTGGCTGTTGGTTGACAGGTCCCGGGTCCTGGTTGGATCTGCCGCCTGCTGGCTCCGCCGTGAAGGCGGAGTATAAGAGCTCGAGTTCTTCCAGCAGCCGCATTCTGTAACTGAGCTGCTGTGGAACAAGTCTTGCTTAATAAAGCTTCCATTGACTTCATCACTTCTCGACTTGAGTGAGTAATTGTTGCGCTACAGTAGATCTGTTGCTGTGCCCTGAATTAACATAACCATAGACAGGACAAATGCCTCTGGCCTCTCCTGTGAAGACACATCTTTAGCAAACCATTGCAGCGGACTGACTAAAAACATTCATGATAGAAGGTCAGGGCGTAGGTCTGTACACAGATCTCTGAGGAGATCCCAACCAATGCTGATTCTAATCATTTCCCAACAGTATTTGAACTGAGCACTGGCTGAGGCCTGTTCTGCAGGCTTTGCCCAGGGTGAGTTGTGTCTGGTTATTACCCTGACTGAGGTGTAATTTTAATATCTGAGGCATAGTGAGTGAGGAAGGGAGACAGAAATAAAAATGAGTGAGGGACCGAGAGACAGAGAGATACATAAGGGAAGGGGGAAACTGTCTCTCATCTTTTTTTAGCCTCTGGTTGAAAGCTGTACCATTTTTGTGTTTGAAAATTGCTGAGAGTTTGTGTAACTGAAAAGTGGATCCTGGGATCTCGCTATATCAAATAGTGTCAAAGTTTTCCTGTCTTTTTGGATTGGATTGGATTGGATTTGTTTACTGTCACGTGTACCGAGGTACAGTGAAAAGTATTTTTCTGCGAGCAGTTCCACAGATCATTTACTACATGAGAAGAAAAGGAAATAAAAGAAAATACATAATAGGGCAACAGAACATATACAATGTAACTACATAGGCACTGGCATCGGATGAAACATACAGGGTGTAGTGTTAATGAAGTCAGTCCATAAGAGGGTCATTTAGGAGTCTGGTAACAGTGGGGAAGAAGCTGTTTTTGAGTCTGTTCGTGTGTTATCAGACTTCTGTATCTCCTGCCCGATGGAAGAAGTTGGAAGAGTGAGTAAGCCGGGTGGGAGGGATCTTTGATTATACTGCCCGCTTTCCCCAGGCAGCGGGAAGTGTAGATGGGGTCAATGGATGGGAGGCAGGTTTGTGTGATGGACTGGGCGGTGTTCACGACTCTCTGAAGTTTCTTGCGGTCCTGGGTGTGGTAATGCCAGGTATTGCAGTACCTGAGAGGTGAATTGCCATTGGCTAGACCGAGGGGTCTACCACTGGATAATGTACATAGCCCCGCCCTGAGAGGCGGGGTATAAGAACCGATGCTGTCCCAGCAGCCCTCACTTTCTGTATCACCGCTGCTGGGTACAGTTCTAGCTGATTAAAGCCGATTAGATATGACTCCTCTTTGTCTCGAGAGTATTGATTGTGCATCAATTTAATCAGCTAGAACTTTTGAAGGATGGATCTCCGCATCAAGCCGGCGTGCCTTCAGCTCAGCCCCCACGCAGAAAACTCCGCTGCTATTTTTAAGCATTGGCTGGCGTGTTTTGAGAGCTACCTCGAAACGGCTGCCGTCACCCCCACGTAAAGGCAAAAGATACACCTCCTACGCTCGCGGGTCAGGCCGGCGATCTACCCCTGATCGAAAGGGTGGCAAACTATTCTGCAGCCATGGAGCTGCTAGAAGGACATTACATTTGTCCACTGAACCAGGTCTTCGCCCGTCACCTGCTGGCAACGAGACGGCAGAGCCCAGATGAGACACTCGAAGACCTGCGGCAAAACTGCGGCTGACAAGCGGTGACGGGGGACGAGCACACAGAACTTTTAATTCGAGACGCTTTCGTGGCAGGTATGGCTTCCCCCGACATCCGCCGAAGGCTCCTCGGGTTCACTGAGGCCCGGGCCCTGGCAGGGTCCATGGATGTTGCGTACAAGAACGCACTCGTGTACGCCCCCGCGCGCACGGCGCCCCCCTGGGCTGCGTGGCACCCCGCCGCGGCAGTACCCCAGACTTACCCGCTAACCCCGCAGACTTACCCGCTAACTCCGCAGGCCTGCGCGGCAAGACGCCCCGCAACCGCCGCCGGCCAACGCTGCTTCTTCTGCGGCCAGGCGAATCACCCACGCGTGCGTTGCCCGGCCCGCACTGTCACCTGCAAAGGGTGCGGCAAGAAAGGCCACTATGCCATGGTTTGCCTAGCCCGCGCTATGGCCGCGGTATCCAGCGACCATCAACAGCCGTTCTTCCAGGTCCCGGATCTCCAAGGCCCACCGCAGCCGTTCTTTCAGGTACCGGCAGCCCAAGGCCCACTGCAGTCCTTTTTCCAGCTCGCGCCAGCCCAACGCCCACCGCAGCCTTTGTCGCTCCAGCCAGCGTGCGACCCGCGGCCGCGGCCATTTTGCCCCCCCGGCAACCACGCTGGATTGGTAGGCGCCGCCATTTTGTCCCTCGCCGCCGCCATCTTCGGAGTCCCCGGACTCCATGTGCGACCGATGGCCGGCGCCATCTTGGATGGGGCCTCAAGCTCCCAGCACGGCTGACTATGCGCTGCCCGACCAGAACTCCTTGCTGCAGCTGGCCTCCGTTACCCTGGGTCACAGGGGCTGTTTCGCACAGGGCTAAATCGCTGGCTTTGAATGCAGCCCAAGACAAGCCAGCAGCACGGTTCAATTCCCGTAAGAGCCTCCCCGAACAGGCGCCGGAATGTGGCGACTAGGGGCTTTTCACAGTAACTTCATTGAAGCCTACTTGTCACAATAAGTGATTTTCATTTTTCAGAGTCGACCCCGGACGCTAGTAAAGGCCACTACAACGATTGCTATCAACGGCCACGTGACATAGAACATAGAACATAGAACATAGAACAATACAGCGCAGTACAGGCCCTTCGGCCCACGATGTTGCACCGAAACAAAATTAACCTACACTATGCCATTATCATCCATATGTTTATCCAATAAACTTTTAAATGCCCTCAATGCTGGCGAGTTCACTACTGTAGCAGGTAGGGCATTCCACGGCCTCACTACTCTTTGCGTAAAGAACCTACCTCTGACCTCTGTCCTATATCTATTACCCCTCAGTTTAAAGTTATGTCCCCTCGTGCCAGCCATATCCATCCGCGGGAGAAGGCTCTCACTGTCCACCCTATCCAACCCCCTGATCATTTTGTACGCCTCTATTAAGTCTCCTCTTAACCTTCTTCTCTCCAACGAAAACAACCTCAAGTCCGTCAGCCTTTCCTCATAAGATTTTCCCTCCATACCAGGCAACATCCTGGTAAATCTC
This sequence comes from Scyliorhinus torazame, assembly GCF_047496885.1. Lineage (NCBI taxonomy): Eukaryota > Metazoa > Chordata > Chondrichthyes > Carcharhiniformes > Scyliorhinidae > Scyliorhinus > Scyliorhinus torazame. The sequence goes on along the minus strand of NC_092726.1, from coordinate 135,070,787 downwards.
CTCTGCACCCGCTCCAAAGCCTCCACGTCCTTCCTATAATGCGGTGACCAGAACTGTACGCAATACTCCAAATGCGGCCGGACCAGAGTTCTGTACAGCTGCAACATGACCTCCCGACTCCGGAACTCAATCCCTCTACCAATAAAGGCCAACACTCCATAGGCCTTCTTCACAATCCTATCAACCTGGGTGGCAACTTTCAGGGATCTATGTACATGGACACCTAGATCCCTCTGCTCAGCCACACTTTCAAGAACTTTACCATTAGCCAAATATTCCGCATTCCTGTTATTCCTTCCAAAGTGAATCACCTCACACTTCTCTACATTAAACTCCATTTGCCACCTCTCAGCCCAGCTCTGCAGCTTATCTATATCCCTCTGTAACCTGCTACATCCTTCCACACTATCGACAACACCACCGACTTTAGTATCGTCTGCAAATTTACTCACCCACCCTTCTGTGCCTTCCTCTAGGTCATTGATAAAAATGACAAACAGCAACGGCCCCAGAACAGATCCTTGTGGTACTCCACTTGTGACTGTACTCCATTCTGAACATTTCCCATCAACCACCACCCTCTGTCTTCTTTCAGCTAGCCAATTTCTGATCCACATCTCTAAATCACCCTCAATCCCCAGCCTCCGTATTTTTTGCAATAGCCTACCGTGGGGAACCTTATCAAACGCTTTGCTGAAATCCATATACACCACATCAACTGCTCTACCCTCGTCTACCTGTTCAGTCACCTTCTCAAAGAACTCAATAAGGTTTGTGAGGCATGACCTACCCTTCACAAAGCCATGCTGACTATCCCTGATCATATTATTCCTATCTAGATGATTATAAATCTTGTCCCTTATAATCCCCTCCAAGACTTTACCCACTACAGTCGTGAGGCTCACCGGTCTATAGTTGCCGGGGTTGTCTCTGCTCCCCTTTTTGAACAAAGGGACCACATTTGCTGTCCTCCAGTCCTCTGGCACTATTCCTGTAGCCAATGATGACATAAAAATCAAAGCCAAAGGTCCAGCAATCTCTTCCCTGGCCTCCCATAGAATCCTAGGATAAATCCCATCAGGTCCCGGGGACTTATCTATTTTCAGCCTGTCCAGAATTGCCAACACCTCTTCCCTACGTACCTCAATGCCATCTATTCTATTAGCCTGGGGCTCAGCATTCTCCTCCACAACATTATCTTTTTCCTGAGTGAATACTGACGAAAAATATTCATTTAGTATCTCGCCTATCTCTTCAGACTCCACACACAATTTCCCATCCCTGTCCTTGACTGGTCCTACTCTTTCCCTAGTCATTCGCTTATTCCTGACATACCTATAGAAAGCTTTTGGGTTTTCCTTGATCCTTCCTGCCAAATACTTCTCATGTCCCCTCCTTGCTCGTCTTAGCTCTCTCTTTAGATCCTTCCTCGCTACCTTGTAACTATCCATCGCCCCAACCGAAACTTCACACTTCATCTTCACATAGGCCTTCTTCTTCCTCTTAACAAGAGATTCCACTTCCCTGGTAAACCACGGTTCCCTCGCTCGACGCCTTCCTCCCTGTCTGACCGGTACATACTTATCAAGAACACGCAGTAGCTGATCCTTGAACAAGCACCACTTATCCAGTGTGCCCAACACTTGCAGCCTACTTCTCCACCTTATCCCCCCCAAGTCACGTCTAATGGCATCATAATTGCCCTTCCCCCAGCTATAACTCTTGCCCTGCGGTGTATACTTATCCCTTTCCATCATTAACGTAAACGTCACCGAATTGTGGTCACTGTCCCCAAAGTGCTCTCCTACCTCCAAATCCAACACCTGGCCTGGTTCATTACCCAAAACCAAATCCAACGTGGCCTCGCCTCTTGTTGGCCTGTCAACATATTGTTTCAGGAAACCCTCCTGCACACACTGTACAAAAAACGACCCATCTATTGTACTCGAACTATATATTTTCCAGTCAATATTTGGAAAGTTAAAGTCTCCCATAATAACTACCCTGTTACTTTCGCTCATATCCAGAATCATCTTCGCCATCCTTTCCTCTACATCCCTAGAACTATTAGGAGGCCTATAAAAAACTCCCAACAGGGTGACCTCTCCTTTCCTGTTTCTAACTTCAGCCAATACTACCTCGGAAGAAGAGTCCCCATCTAGCATCCTCTCCGCCACTGTAATACTGCTCTTGACTAGCAGCGCCACACCTCCCCCTCTTTTGCCTCCTTCTCTGAGCTTACTAAAACACCTAAACGTCGTGCCTGATCGAGTCCGGGAGCACGGAAAGCTTCGTCCACCCCGACACGGTAAGGCGCTGTTCTCTGGTCACCTACCCCGTCAAACAAAGGATCTCCCTGGCCTCCGGGTCACACGTAGTGCAGATAAAAGGGTTCTGCCTCGCGAACCTCACCATCCAAGGCAGGGAATTCTGCAATTTCTGCCTATACGTGCTGCTGCACCTCTGCGCAGCCACCCTTCTGGGACTGGATTTCCAGTGCCACCTACAAAGCCTGACCTTTAAATTTGGCGGCCCTATACACTCCCCCCCTTACTGTCTGCGGCCTCGCGACCCTTAAGGTCGACCCGCCTTCCCTGTTTGCGAACCTCACCCCGGATTGCAAACCCGTCGCCACCTGGAGCAGACGGTACAGCGCCCAGGACCGGACCTTCATCAAGTGCGAGGTCCAAAGGCTGCTGAAGGAAGGGGTCATCGAAGCAAGCAACAGCCCCTGGAGGGCACAAGTAGTGGTGGTAAAGACCGGGGAAAACATAGGATGGTCATCGACTATAGCCAGACCATCAATCGGTTTACGCAACTGGACGCGTACCCTCTTCCCCGTATTGACGACATGGTAAACAGGATTGCGCAATACAAGGTCTTCTCCACAGTGGATCTCAAGTCCGCCTACCGCCAGCTACCCCTCCGCAATAGTGACCGCCAGTACACTGCCTTCGAAGCAGATGGGTGGCTCTACAACTTTTTAAGGGTTCTCTTCCGTGTCACGAACGGGGTCTCGGTCATCCAGCGTGAGATGGACCGAATGGTTGACCGGTACTGCTTACGCGATACGTTTCCGTATCTCGATAACGTCACCATCTGTGGCCATGAGCAGCAGGACCACGACACCAAACTCCCTAAATTTCTCCAGACCACGCACCTCCTTAATATGACCTACAATAAGGAGAAGTGTGTGTTTAGCACCGACCGTCTAGCCATCCTAGGCTACGTAGTGCGAAATGGAGTCATAGGCCCTGACGCTGAATGCATGCGCCCCGTCATGGAGTTCCCCTCCCTCACTGCCCCAAGGCCCTAAAGCACTGCCTCCGCTTCTTTAGCTACAATGCACAATGGGTCCCTCATTACGCCGACAAGGCTCGACCCCTGATCCAATCCATAACCTTCCGCATGTCGACGGAGGCCCGCCAGGCCTTCTGCCGCATCAAAGCAGACATCACAAAAGCCACGATGCGCGCCAGAGACGAATCCCTCCCCTTCCAGGTCGAGAGCGATGCATCTGACGTAGCTCTGGCCGCCACCCTCAACCAAGCGGACAGGTCCGTGGCTTTCTTCTCCCGAACTCTCCATGCTTCCGAAATTCGCCACTGCTCGGTCGAAAAGGAGGCCCAGGCCATAGTCGAAGCTGTGCGACAGTGGAGGCATTACCTGGCCGGCAGGAGATTCACTCTGCTCACGGACCAACGGTCGGTGGCCTTCATATTCGATAATGCGCAGCGGGGCAAGAAAAAAAACGACAAGATCTTGCGGTGGAGGATAGAACTCTCCACCTACAATTATGAGATCTTATACCGCCCCGGAAAGCTGAATGAGCCTCCTGATGCCCTGTCCCGCGGCACTTGTGCCACCACACAAGTAGACTGCCTCCGAGCGCTCCACGAGGATCTCTGCCACCCGGGAGTCACTCGGTTCTTCCATTTGGTTAAGACCCGAAACCTGCCTTACTCCATCGAGGAGGTCAGGACAGTCACCCTTGACAGCTAAATCTGCGCGGAGTGCAAACCACACTTCTACCGACCAGAGAGGGCGCATCTGATAAAGGCTTCCGGTCCCTTTGAACGCCTCAGCATGGACTTCAAAGGCCCCCTCCCCTCCACCGACCGCAACACGTACTTCCAGAACGTGATTGACGAGTACTCCCGGTTCCCATTCGCCATCCCCTGCCCGGACATGACCACCGTCATCAAGGCCCTCCAAAGTGTTGTTGCACTGTTCGGTTTCCCCGCATACATCCACAGTGATAGGGGGTCCTCCTTTATGAGCGACGAGCTGCGTCAGTTCCTGCTTAGCAAAGGCGTCGCCTCGAGCTGGACGACCAGCTATAACCCCCGGGGAAACGGGCAGGTAGAAAGAAGAACGGAATGGTCTGGAAGACACTCCTGCTGGCCCTTCGGTACAGGAATCTCCCAGTCTCCCGCTGGCAAGAAGTCCTCCCAGTGGCCCTTCACTCCATTCGGTCGCTGCTATTTACTACCACGAACCAGACACCTCACGAACGTCTCCTTGTTTTCCCCAGGAAGTCCTCCTCCGGGACCACGCTCCCCACCTGGCTAGCGACACCCAGACCCGTCCTGCTGCGGAAACATGTGAGGGCGCACAAGTCGGACCCATTGGTCGAGAGGATCCACCTGCTGCATGCCAACCCCCAGTACGCCTACGTAGCATTCCCCGACGGCCGGCAATACACGGTCTCCCTTCTGGACTTGGCGTCCGCCAGAGCCCCACACGCGCCTGCGCCATTGTCCCCCCTCCTCCCCCCCCCCCCCCCCCGCAGCACCTGACCGGAGGGTCAGTATTGCCGCCGGAACCCCTACCCAGCGCCGAACAGGCAACGACGCCCCCTACAGGCGCCCCTCCCCCTGCCCACTTTTCGCCCCTACAGCGCCGCCTAGGGGTGACGAAGCTGCCTGGGAGGAAGACACCACGTTCCCGGAGTCACAATCGCCGGGGCCCTCACCAGGATCGTAGCCGAAACTCAGACACTCCAGAAGGACGACCGGGCCACCCGATCGTCTGATTGCTGCACCATTTTAAAAAAACTTTCTCCGTTACCCTTGACAGCATGGTACCTACAATACCTGGTCCTACCATGCAAAGGCGACAGTAACACTGGCCATCACCCCGCTGGGTTCTTTTTTAACAGGGGGTGAATGTGGTAATACCAGGTATTGCAGTACCTGAGAGGTGAATGACCATTGGCTAGACCGTAGGGGGTCTACCATTGGATAATGTACATAGCCCCGCCCTGAGAGGCGGGGTATAAGAACCGATGCCGTCCCAGCAGCCATCACTTTCTGTATCACCGCTGCTGGGTACAGTTCTAGCTGATTAAAGCCGATTAGATATGACTCCGCTTTGCCTCGAGAGTATTGATTGTGCATCAATGGGCCGAGCCGTTGCCGTACCAGGCTGTGATGCAGCCCGATAGGATGCTTTCTATGGTGCATCTGTAAACGTTGGTAAGAGTCAATGTGGACATGCCGAATTTCCTTAGTTTCCCTTCCTCTTTTCCCCAGTGTAATAACCTGCACAGGACTCATCCACCTGGGGATGATTGTTCCCCATGTTCAATTGGACTGAGTTAACCCAGCACCAGTATAAAAGGCAGGCAGCTGTAGAGTGTGCTAAAAATGAATGAGGACCTGGTGAAAGGGAACCGGGCCCTGCATATTGCTTAATACAGGACGTCTCAGACTCGTTGGACTCCCCTGGCTTTATCACACCCAGGAATTTGAATTTTGAAGACTGCAATGTGAGCAGGAATCTTTGGACAGGGATTTTCTCCAGAGGACAAATAGATGGACTGAGGCCTACTCCACAGGCTGCACTCACGTGAGTTGTCTCTTTATTGCCGCCCCGGCCTTGCACTTAGACACAAACACATTAACTCTTTGGTGGGTGACAAAGAGTAAATTATAAATCTGTAATATGAAGCTGTCTCAATTTTGTTTATGTACCCAAAGTAACAAGGGTTCTTTTAAATCCGGGTGTCCTGAAAGACAGTGGGGGTTTGATTTCATTGACTGAGCCCTGTTCACTCTCCGTATATCCTGGTAGCTATTTTAAACGACATTCAACACTGCTGACTGCACCATCTGGGATCTTTCTGTGTACCAGGGATTTTGTTTTAAAAAGGTTCTTCTTAGTTATGAGAGGCAGTTTAACTCTTTCCGAGGATTGAAGGGAGTTCTTTAGACTTGGTCCAATCCACACACACTGGTTGTTGGGGGAGGAAGGGGTTTAGATCCAGGGGGGGAATAGGGCTCGTAGCAGGAATGAGGGGGGGGGGGGCAAAGAAAGACAGCATCCCGCCTGGTTAGGTTCACATTGCTGCTGCTGTGGTATCTTGCTGTTCACGCACAGGCTTGTGGCCTTTGCCCGCAAAGCAATTGAGATCACAGCTCTTAAAATAAAAAAGCACACGGACTGCAAAGTGGGTTCGAAGGTCTCAAATTTTAAAGTCTTGGGAATGAGTGAGTTGATGAACCATTTTCACAGGTGACTGAGGGGATATTCAGCTAGGATCACACTGCTGTGTGTGGGATCTTACTGTGCAATCAATACTGCTGTCAGTGTCTACAATGCAACAATGATGTAGAAACCGAGACATCCACGATGTGAAACTCTGAACTCAATAATGAAAGTGTTATCATTTTGGGGATCTCCCTGTGCACAGGTTGCCTGTCGAGTTCACAAAATTAACAATAGTGGGGTCACTTTTAGAATGTATCCATTCACTGTAAAGTAATTTTGATGGCGTGGAATTAAAGTCCCTTAACCTGAAGCGGGTCTAATTCTGGAATGGAGCCTGTATTTTAGGCCGAGACATAAATGTGAGGGTGAAATGAAATCCGCAGGGGGCCATTTGAATTCAGTTTGCTGTGGTTGTGATTGTTGGATTCCTGTCTGTGACCCCCTCCCTCTCTCTCTCTCTTTCTCTCTCTCTCTCCTTCCCAACTACTGGAATGAGAGAGAATTACAGAAAGAGTGTGGGGCTGGGGGGTGATGGAGATTAAAGAGATGGAGGAAGACAGAGAGGGAGGCAGTGAAAAAGAGTGTCTTCTCTCTATTTCTGCCTTCTTTCCATTCTTGTCTCTCTCTCTCTGTCTCCCCAGCGTTCTGCCGATATCTGTCCATCTCTCTCCAGCTTCTTCGTGTCTCTATAAACCTTCAATCATTGAAAACCATCCCACAAACTGCAATGGGGAGCCTCCAGCACACCTTTCCGAGGATTCATTGATTTGGGTAAAGAATAAAAATAAATGCAGGGAGGGTGATTTTTAAAAAGTCCCCTCATGGACCGGGCAGTGGTTTCCCAGTTTAAAGAGGAGTTTAACTCTTCTGAGCGCGGATGTGTCTCCAGACTCAGAATACCCGTGCTGTTCAGGGGTTGGGGTGTGGTGAAGGAAGATGGACGAACGAATATAGCAGTCAAAGGAAAGAATATGTCCCCCACCCCCTGCTCACCTGCATGTCCCACCGTGACAGGATCACATTGCTGTGTGAGGGATCCTGCTGTGCACCAATGGCCTGCAGCCTTTCCTGAACTGTCAACTTAGTGAGCACATACAATTAAAATAAACTGGCTCACTGAGTGTGAAGCAGTCGGGAGAGGTTGAGGGAGTGGGTCCGAAATGAAGAGGCCGCAGCCTGGGTACAGGTTTGTCCTCAATGGTGGTGTTTGTGTTTTCGACAGAGCGGTGGGGTTGGAAGGATTTCTGAGGGGGGAGGGGGGGTAATGGGGTTAAATATCCCTGTCTCTGTCCCTCCAGCTTTATATCTATCCCTTTCCAATCATTTATTTGTATATTGAACCTTCTAATAAATGGGTTTGAGAATCCCAAGGTGATTTGTAGTTATTTCAATTGGGGGGGATTGGTAGGTTAAGGGGGAGGGGAGGTCAGTGGGGGTCCCCTGTCCCTCTCGCTCCCTCATGCTCTGTCTGGGAGGTTTCGGGACTGAGTTGTTGATGCTGAGGAATGTTCTGTTTAACTGGGGGCGGAGGCGAGGGAGGTGGATGGGGGGGTGGGGTGGAGGAGGGGCGGATTTGTTTTTTGTCCCTGCGGTTTAATGCAGCCTCCCTGACTAGGCCTCAATGTTGCACCCTGCGAAACATCTAGGGTTTAGTGGATGTGGGGAAGCATGTTGAATGGAGTTTATTGAGGACTTGCCTGAGTATCTCTCTCTCTGTCTCTGCCTGTCTGTATTCCACCGTTTGAAACTCCGAGAGAGTTCCGAGGGGCATAGACAGAGTGGATAGTCAGAGGCTTTTCCCCAGGGTAGAGGGGTCAATTACTAGGGGGCATAGGTTTAAGGTGAGAGGGGCAAAGTTTAGAGTAGATGTACGAGGCAAGTTTTTTACGCAGAGGGTAGTGGGTGCCTGGAACTCACTACCGGAGGAGGTAGTGGAGGCAGGGACGATAGGGACATTTAAGGGGCATCTTGACAAATATATGAATAGGATGGGAATAGAAGGATACGGACCCAGGAAGTGTAGAAGATTGTAGTTTAGTCGGGCAGTATGGTCGGCACGGGCTTGGAGGGCCGAAGGGCCTGTTCCTTTGCTGTACATTTCTTTGTTCTTTGTTCTTTGTTGAGAGGGAGAGAGAGGCGTGCACACACATTTCCCACTCACTTCAACCCCAATTCTCACTTAAAAGTCGCTTTGTATCTGACCATACCCAGGTTTGTGTGGGATCCTGCTGTGTACACATGCTCTGCCCTCCCCCCTCCCCCCTCCACCTTATAGTCCTCACACCGCCACAGTGTCCAGACATAGATTGAGGGAAAGGAGGAGGGTGGAGGTAGAGGGAGAGAAAAACCTTTAATTGACTGACTGAGAGGAGGCGAAGGGGATGGACCTCTGGAATTACAAATATTAAACATGTCCAGTGTGGTGGAACGTGCATTACAAATGGGAAGACAGAAACCTTTCAGAGGACATTCCCTCTGGGCAGCACGGTGGCAAAGTGGTTAGCACAGTTGCTTCACAGCTCCAGGATCCCAGATTCGATCCCCGGCCGGGTCACTGTGCGGAGTCTGCACTTTCTGCACGTGTCTGCGTGGATTTCCTCCGGGTGCTCCGGTTTCCTCCGGGTGCTCCGGTTTCCTCCCACAGTCCAACGATGTGCGGGTTAGGTTGATTGGCTGTTCTAAATTGCCCTTTGTGTCCAAAAAGTTTAAGTGGAGTTACTAGGTTCTGGGGATAAAGTGGGACAGGCTGGAGGTGTGGGGCTTGGGTAGGCTGCTCTTTCCAAGGGCTGGTGCAGACTCGATGGGCCGAATGGCCTCCTCCTGCACTGTGAATCCTATGATTTCAATTCCGCCCTCACAAAGGGGCTGGAATGAAAAAGGTTGGGATGCGGGGGCGGGGGGCAGTTTAATCTCCCAATCGCACAGTGCCCGTGTTTCACTGTAATTAATGTCACGGTTCCTTGTGAAAGTCCAATCAAACACTTCTGGGTATACCCTGATTTGGGAAGAAACAGAAACCAATGCTGGGAGGTATGGAATGCTCGGAGGCCGGTTTGAAAAAGACTCAAGGTCTGGGCAGCTGGTTTCATTGCTATCTGTGTGATCCTGCTGTGCGTCAGTTACCCGGGGCCTTTCCTGAACTGCAACTGGTAACCACCCAATTAAAAGAAGCAACGCAGCTTCACTGAGTGTGAAGGAGTCGGGAGGAGGTGAGGGAGTGGGTCTGAAATGAATAGGCCGCAGCCTGGGTAAAGATTTGTCCTCCTTCCCAGTGGTGTTTGTGTTTTAGACAGGGCGGTGGCATTGGAAGGATTTCTGAGGTGGTTTTGTGGTGAAATATCCCTGTCTCTGTCTCTCTTTCCAAACGCCCCCCCTTTCCAAACGCCCCCCTTTCCAAACGCCCCCCCTTTCCAAACGCCCCCCCCCTTTCCAAACGCCCCCCCCTTTCCAAACGCCCCCCCCTTTCCAAACGCCCCCCTTTCCAAACGCCCCCCCTTTCCAAACGCCCCCCCTTTCCAAAATCTTGTAATAAATGTAAAAGCAAACACCAATGTGATTTGTCGAGAGGTAAGAGAGAGGGTGAGAGGGTGAGAGGGTGAGAGGGAGAGAGAGGGAGAGAGAGGGAGAGAGAGGGAGAGAGAGGGAGAGAGAAAGAGAGGGGGGAGAGAGAGAGAAAGAGAGAGGGGGTGGGAGATAGACAGAGATATTGTGGAAAAGAGGGTCTGGGGGTGGGGGTCTGCTGTGTGCAGTCACGG